>NW_026623019.1:10327932-11635015 GCF_023065955.2 Ursus arctos | reverse complement strand
GTCGGCAGCTTGTATATGGGCTGTGATCCAAAGAGCTATTTACAGCCCAGAACCCACTGTCTCCTAAAGCAATGTAAATAATACAGCAAAATTCTGGTTTGCTATAATGAGACTGAGAACAGGAAACCAAGAAGTGCAGTTGCAAAGAAGAAAAAGATTGTCATCCCCTTCTCTGGGACAGGATCGACGCTAGACAAAATTGTTACTGTATTAACATTTTCAAACCTGTCCCCTCTTCCTCTGCAACATTGTTCCCAGTGCTCCCCCCCCCAAAGCCTCTCTGGACACTCTAATAGGATTTCCCCATCTCATTCCTCCAGCGTCACCCATCTCCCAACTGGTACCATGCCATGACCTCACTGCAGAGGAGCTTACCTGGGAATCTGGAGGCCAGTATTATTGAATTCGTATTTACGGATGCAGGACTCAGAGCCCTTTGGCCTCTGTAACCAACTTGAGCTTCTGATGGAGGATGCATATGGAACCGAAGGAATTATTTTTTTAAAGATTTTATTTATTTATTTGAGAGAGAGAGAGACCGCATGAGTAAGGGGGAGAGGCAGAGGGAGAAGCAGACTCCCCGCTGAGTGGGGAGCCCAAAGCAGGGCTCCATCCCAGGACCCTGGGATCATGACCTGAGCCAAAGGCAGATGCTTAATGACTGAGCCCCCAGGCACCCTGGAACCGAATGAATGATTGATTAAGGGACTCTAAGGCAGTATAACAAGTGAAGGGGAAAATGCAGGGGGGAGGGTTGGAAGGGCTGAGCTGTCACCTAGATTGTCCAGTCTTATTTGGAAATCTCATGTCAACTCTCATATTCACACCATTTCCAAACTCTGCTTCCTGCAGCATCTCCTTCATGGCCAAATGCAAGGAGAAAGGTGTAACAGACGCTGGCTTACCCTTTCTCTGTTTCAAATTTCTTTGAGTTCTCCAGTCCTTTCCAGTAACACTTCATTTGACCAAAGACTGTAGAATTAACAGTTTGAAAAATACAGCTCCAAAGGACCAAGGTGGTTCCCAACCTATTTCCTTCCATCACTTCGATCCCACAGAATGTACTCAAACCCGTATGTTTTGTTGTGGTTTGACCCCTCAGTGTTTGCAGGAGGGTCGAGGGGAAATTAAATGGGAAGGAGCTGGAGAGGCCATTGACAAGCGCCGGTTATTTGTAAACCAGGTGTCCAGAAGCCGGATACTTTCTGCTCTCTCTTCCATGCTAATCAATGTATATATAGTACCTCCTGTCATTTGAACTCATTCACCCACATTTCCATCTATATTAGTATTTATGCTGCTTCTTATTAGGTGTGATGCCCAGGAAATGAATACATTCATCAAACCCAAGGTTTCAGCCCGGGGCCATTAGCCTGATGCTGATCGCATGTCGCGGGATAGACCATTCTCCCAATTTATTATCGGCCTTCACCAAACCCAAACCTTGACCAGAGAAAATTATCCTAATCAGGGAGGACAAACACTCACTGCATAAAGATGATCACTGCCACTATCATCTCTATCATTTATCTTTGATTTTTATCTGCTTTATTTGGCTATTTTCTCTCTCAAAGAGAATTTAAATGTTCTGCCTGCTAATCGCCTCCTTTATTTTAAATCTGATTTACTTTTTTTCCTCTTTCTCATCTGGCCTTTTTCTCTCTTGTTTTCTTTATTCTCATGCCCAGTTCCAGGGTTTGTGATCAGCTGCGGCCAGAGCTCAGGCTCCCCCTGGAGCTGGTCTGTCTGCTTCATTCCCATAATAACACGACTTGCGCTTCCCTACCCCCATCCTTGTGGACCATGACAGGCCTCTGGTGGCCACACTACTGTAGTCTCCTCCTCCTTCTCCTGCTCCTCCTCCCTCTTTTTAATTCATAGAGATATGGACACATAACCCACAGAAGCATAGAGGTTCAAGGCGTTAAGAAACCACATGGCAGCGGTTTCAACATAGGCCACATGTTAGAGTCACCTGGGGAGCTTTAAAAACCACCGATGCCTGGATCCCACCCCTGGAAGCTCTGGTCATTGGCCTGGGATGTGGCCCGAGTGTGAAAGGTGTGGAAAGCTCTCCAGGTGGGACTTTGTCATAGAAGGAAATTCTTGCTTCTGCACCATTACCACTCACACATTCTATTTCCTTCTGTGTCTTTGAGCCTAGAGAAGTTCTGGTATAATTTGTCACAAGGAGATGGGCTTCATTTTTCTGGAAAATAAATTAAGGTTTCACTTGTATGAAACTCCTCATTTTCCAAAGATGCCAGCAAGTGAAGTGTCATTATATATTAAGAACAGGTCTGGTGGGGGGCCGGAACATAGAAAAACCATAATTAGGTGAAATTGGCCACAACCAACTTGATTTTAAATTTAGATATTCTCAACTTACAGTGGGGTTATGTCCTGATAAACCCATCATAAAATGAAAATATTGTTAAGTCAAAAACGCATTAATACAGCTAGCCTACTGCACGTCATAGCTTAGCGGAGCCTACCATAACATGTGCTTACAACATGGTGGCCTACAGTTGGACAAAGTCATCGAACACAAAGCCTGTTTTATAGTAAAGTGTTGGCTATCTCATGTAATTTCTGGAATATTGTACTGAATGTGAAAAACAGAATGTCTGTATGGATATAGAGTGGTTGTCTGTGTATCGGTTGTTGACCCTGGTGACTGCGGGGCTGCCCAGGAGCTGCGGCTGCCACTGCCCAGAGTCACGAGAAAGTGTCCTGACACATATCACTAGCCTGGAACGATCCAAATTCAAAATTTGAAGTCTGGTTTCTACGGAATGCAAATCACTTTCACACCAGAGTAAACCCAAAAACTCGTAAATTGGACCGTCCTAAGTTGGGAACCGTCTGTATTGTAATCGTAGTCTTCTCCAAGCACTTGGCCATAACTTCTTATAAGTGGTCAGAAGGACCGTTGGGGCTTCACTATCACCCTGGGGGCTCTGCACGTGCCCGCAATGAGCCATTCAATGATGAAGGACAGAAAACAGGGAACAGAGGAGGGAGAGACTCGAAGGAAAGGCAGGAAGTGGAGGAGGAGGAGTAAAGTAATCCCTAGCTTACCAGTTGCTTTGTAATTTTATCTTCCCCGCAACACTAGGAGACAGAGAATATCCTCCCTATTTTACTGACCTGAGATCACTCAGCTGGTAAATGGCATGATCGGGCCTCCTCCTACCCTCCTACCCTCCCACCCACTGCAATTGTCCATTCAAAGACTGCCCTGCTTCTTCTCGAGAAAATACCAAGTGTCAGATGACGCTGATGCTGTGCGTGGGCTTGGGGGTCCCAGGGGCGATGGAATGGGAGACCACAGTGGCTTCTCTGTGGGCCAAAGACAAGGAGTGGATCCCTGTCACCAAACTGGGCCACCTGGTCAAGGACATGAAGATCAAGTCCGGGAGGAGGTCTGTTTCTACTCCCTGCCCATCAAGGAATCTGAAATCATTGACTTTTCCTGGGGGCGTCCCTCAAGGATGAGGTTTTGAAGACTATGCTGGTACAAAAGCAGACCCGTGCTGGCCAGCGGACCAGGTTCAAGGCATTTGTTGCCATCAGAGAGGACTATGGACACAGCGGTCTGGGTGTGAAGTGGTCCAAAGAAGTCGCCACTGCCATCATGGGCCATGATTCCAGACAAGCTTGACATCGACCCATGAGGCGAGGCTACTCGGGGAACAAGATTGGCAAGCCCCACACTGTCCCATGCAAGGTGACCAACTGCTGAAGCTCTGCGCTGGTGCGCCTCACCCCTGCCCCCAGGAGCACTGGCACTGCCTCGGCCCCCAAGAAGCTACTGATGGTGGACAGTATGGACGACTGCTCCCCCTCAGCCAGGGACCTCACTGCCACCCTGGGCACCTTCACCGAGGCCACTCGTGACGCCATTCCCAAGACCTACAGCTAGCTCAGCCCGACTCTGGAAACAGACTGCATTCACCAAGTCTCCCTATCAGGAACTCACTGACCATCTTGTAACGACCCACACCAGAGTCTCAGTGCAGAGGACCCAGGCTCCTGCTGTGGCCACCACATACTTTATACAAGAAAAATGAAGTGAATTAAAGCCTACAAAAAACAAAAACACAAAAAACCAAAGATAACTACCCTACATCTGGTGTGAGTGAAATAAAGTTCCCTTGCCAATTCCTGCCAACCTCGTTCCAGGTGGGAGGATGGGCAGTTTCTGCCCAGAGGCGAGGGAGCTTGTAGCCCTCAGCCTCAGGTGGAGGCAGGCTGACTTGGGGCCCAAGGAATAAAGTTGGAATTTTCCTGGCAGCATGCTAACCTCCACAGGGCACTGAGTCAGGGGAGAAACACTTCTTCCAGTAATTTCCAGCAGGTGCTGCAGGAATGCCAACCCCAGAGTGTGAGTCCTTTCATCGGGCTTCCCCCCACAGAGAGGGCCACGGGACTTCTGCCACGGAGCCAATGGTTCTCATGCAGAACAACAGAACATTCACAAAAGTGCACCGTTCTGCCATCTAACAACATTAACAAAAAATCAAATGCCGATGATTCGACTAGAGGCAGACGACCTCACCTCGACAAAGGGCCGTCATTTTGTTTCCAAACCATAGAGGACAGGCTGGTAACCAAAGGGCGAAATCTCATAACAAAGTGGCATTTTCGAGGGGCAGGGGACAGGGGGCAATGGTAGACTCTCAAGAGAAGTTTTCCTTGGGAATGACCACCAACACTTAGCATATGTGTCACTTTCCTTACTCTGGCACTGGTCTCTCATCTCAGCCACATTGGGGTTTCTTTGGTCTCAGACGTTGGCTTGTACCCTTCCTTGTGCCTGAAACTCTTTCCCTCCAGTCTTCACATGGCTGGCTCTTGTCATTTTTCATTCTCAGCTTGAACCTCCCCTCTTCCAGGAAGCCTTCCCTGACCACCCTATATAAAGCTGTTCCCCCGTTCACACTACCGTTTGTTTTGTGATGGCACTTGCCACACTGTGGACTTCTCTCATTTATTCGTCTTTGCATGTGTTTTTGTGTATCTGCACTTTCAGTCTCTAGGAAGACGTGTTCTTGTCTAGCATGTCACACATCTCTAGATACAAAGTAGGTGCTCGAGTTAAATATCTGCTGAATAAATTGATAAATGAAGCCCAGGTCTGCCATATCTGATGCTGTATTTTCTCCCCGTGCCTTTTTTTTTTTCAACTACTCTTTAGGGAGGACTCTATTTCAGGCCCTGTGCTAGGCACTTTGCACATATATTTCATTTAAAACTCAAAATAACACTATGCGATAAGTGTTGTTTCTCCAGTTTCACAGATTAAGAAACTAAGGCTTAAGAAATCAGATTTCTTCTCTAAGCCAGTATCATAACTGAAACAGCCAGGATTCAAGCACAGATGTGTCTAATTCCAAAGCTTTTGCTTTTCTCACTCTGTGACACTTTCTTTGCGGGGGGTGGGGGGAGAGTATCAGGGAGGATGAGTAACTTTCCAAAGACTTGGACAACAATACTTCTCATTTATCTTTCTTCCTTTCCTTGTATGTGTTCATTCTTTCTCCCATTTCACATTGCCAAAAACATGCACGTTACCTGGCAGGAAACACAGAAGTAATTCCTGCCAGAGAGAGTGCTTTCTGGAAACGGTGAAGTCAGGAAGTCACTTTGAACGGAAAGTTCCTTTTCCATGCCTCTCTGGAAATCTCCTCTCTTAATACCTATATTTCCAGTGCCTCAATGCACTGTCCTCAGTCCTTGCACCTCCAGAGAGATGCATCTGCAATGGAGGAATGCTTTGGAATAGGGCACAGTCCCAAATGCAGGACTGACGAGATCCAACTTGCAGATTCCATTATGGACAAAAACGGGGGCAGGATGATGAAGGAGATGATCCCCTCCTGATACAAGTAGAGCCCAAGATTGTCAGGACCTGTCACTGGCCTTTGTGTGGCTTTAAATGCCAGCGTTCCAGCTCTGCCTAAGACAAAATGTTTCTCAAGAACCCGATTTCTAACCAGACCTCAACCATCTGCCATCTGTGAGCCGTAATCTCTGTCTTCCTCTTTCATTGGTCCTTAGAAGTTCTCCATCCCCACTGCAGCTGCTTTAGCTCTGTGTGTGGGCTGATGTTGTCACTCTGCCAGCCTGGCAGTCCTTGGTAGCTTTCTCAGCCCCAGTAGGGGAAGCCAGAGGGCTCAGGGAGGAGAATTTTCCAAACCTCCTTACAACAAACCGGCAAACTCCCAGGTGCCCTGTGGGCACGGGCACACAAAGGGGCGGCTAGCAGAGCAGATGCCAGGCACAGCACACATTGTCCACAAATCAACACAGGCATATGCAGAAAGCTCACTGCAGGAAAATTCAGGCAGGAAATGCATTTTTTTAAAAAAAAGCCAGATCATCACACATGCCAATAAATGATGAGCATCAAACAGAAGTCCAGAATGTATTCAGGAAATCCTCATGGTGTCCATGGGGTGGGCTTCAGGTTGGAGCATTCATTCACATTCCATTTAGGGTCCCCTTTTAAATCACCCAGAGCAAGCTAGAGTCTGTGTGTTACCTGCGATACTCTTCTGTTCAACAAACTAGTTTTGCAGTTTTTCATTCATTTCTTGAGTGCCTGCTACGTGCCCAACAGTATTTGAGGGGCTGGGGCTACAGGAGTACCAATCCTCAGGCAACCTATGTGCCAGTGGGGAAGAGATAGTAAAGAAATAACAAATACATGGGGCAGAGGAGGGAATGGTCTTGTGCTAATATATGAAGTACCACCAGGATTAAAAATTTGCCACCAGATTTAGCAAGATGGATTTCGCTGGTGACCTTGAGAAGTGCGATTTCAGTGGTAGTATAAAAGAAAATCCCGAACACAGTGCATTCAAGAAAGAAAGAGACTTGCGAGAAGTAGAAACAAGTGAGAATAAAAAATGTTTTTGAGGAATTTTGCCATCTAAAAAAATGGGGAGCCTGGAGGAGGACAGAGATCAAGGGATGGTATCACAATAACTCTCGTCCATAAAAAAATTCCATGACCTTAAATATTTACCCTCTTCTGTACTGGAAGATGCAGGACAGAGATTTTGGTAATTACCTTCATTCTCTTCTAAACCCAAGAGAAATGACATTGAAATACTTTTGGCCTGGGGGCAACTGAGAAATCAAAGAGATTCAAATAATAATGTTTAAAAGCTGCCATTTATTGGGTGCATATGAGATACCAGGAAATTATACATATTCCCTATCCCCCCACCCCACCCCCCACATATAAATTGGAAAACTACCTTAACTCCTAGGTATTATTGTCATCTCTCCTCTTTAAAGCTGAGAGAGGTTAAGTGATTTACCCAAGGGACGGGGTGGGTTAAGTAGCAGCCTCAAGATTTGAATCCAGACTTGTTTGAAGAAACATCTTGAGTACTTTCCACTTCTCTCGGCTAATGTTAAGAAGGACTGGCTTTTAATTCTCCAGCCTAAAAATCTCACCTTCCAATGACTTGATTAGATGAAATACACAATCTAAATGACTTCTGGCTCCCAGCCAGCACTGCCTCTCTTGGGTTCTGCGATTCATTGACGTGGTCAGTCTTCTTCCATACTTCACATTAATTTCACAGCTCTCAGGGAACAATCACCTTGAACTTGAGTGTGGACGTAGCTTTGATCCAGTTAATTTTTTCCGTTGTGAAAACAATACATGCTGATTAAAAATATGTTTATTATCAATGGAGAGACTACCACAAAATAGAAGGAGGAAAAATATTGCCCACAGCCCCACAAGCACGATGACTTTTGTTAAATTTGCTTCTAAGATGATTTTTTCCTATTTGTAAGTTTTTAGATTTGTTTTAAACACCGTCGTAATCATGTGTATATTTGTACGAGATTTTGCATTTAGCATTAAAGCACTTGCATTGTTTCATGTAATTCATAAACATACATGTTTAAGGTAGAACCAGGGATACCCCCACTAAAAACATTAGGTTGAGTTTTATTTATTTATTTATTTTAATGATTTTTTATTATATTATGTTAGTTACCATACAGTACATCCCCGGTTTCCGATGTAAGGCTCGATGATTCATTAGTTGTGTATAACACCCAGTGCACCATGCAATACGTGCCCTCCTTACTACCCATCACCGGTCTATCCCATTCCCCCACCCCCCTCCCCTCTGAAGCCCTCAGTTTGTTTCTCATAGTCCATAGTCTCTCATGTTTCATTCCCCCTTCTGATTACCCCCCCTTTCTTTATCCCTTTCTTCCCCTACCGATCATCCTAGTTCTTATGTTCCATAGATGAGAGAAATCATATGATAGTTGTCTTTCTCTGCTTGACTTATTTCACTTAGGATTATCTCCTCCAGTGCTGTCCATGTTGTAGCAAATGTTGAGAACTCGTTCTTTCTGATAGCTGAGTAATATTCCATCGTATATATGGACCACAACTTCTTAATCCAGTCATCTGTTGAAGGGCATCTCGGCTCCTTCCACAATTTAGCTATTGTGGACATTGCTGCTATGAACATTGGGGTGCATATGGCCCTTCTCTTCACTACGTCTGTATCTTTGGGGTAAATACCCAGTAGTGCAATGGCTGGGTCATAGGGTAGCTCAATTTTTAACTTTTTAAGGGACCTCCACACTGTTTTCCAGAGTGGCTGTACCAACTTGCATTCCCACCAACAATGTAGGAGGGATCCCCTTTCTCCACATCCTCTCCAACAATTGTTGTTTCTTGCCTTGTCTATTTTTGCCATTCTAACTGGCGTAAGGTGGTATCTCAGTGTGGTTTTGATTTGAATTTCCTTGATGGCTAATGATTTTGAACATTTTTTCATGTGTCTGTTAGCCATTTGTATGTCTTCATTGGAAAAGTGTCTGTTCATATCTTCTGCCCATTTTTTGATTTGTTTATTTGTTTCTCGTGTATTGAGTTTGAGAAGTTCTTTGTAGATCTTGGATACCAGTCCTTTATCTGTAGTGTCATTTGCAAATATATTCTCCCATTCCGTGGGCTGCCTCTTAGTTTTTCTGACTGTTTCCTTGGATGTGCAGAAACTTTTAATCTTGATGAAGTCCCATAAGTTCATTTTATCTTTCGTTTCTCTTGCCTTTGGGGATGTGTCACGAAAAAGTTTGCTTTGGCCGATGTCGTAGAGGTTGTTGCCTATGTTCTCCTCTAGAATTTTGATGGATTCCTGTCTCACATCGAGGTCTTTCATCCATTTGGAGTTTATTTTTGTGTATGGTGTGAGATAGTGGTCAAGTTTCATTCTCTTGCATGTAGCTGTCCAATTTTCCCAGCACCATTTATTGAAGAGACTGTCTTTTTCCCACCGGATGTTTTTTCCTGCTTTATCAAATATTAGTTGCCCAAAGAGCCGAGGGTCCATTTCTGGGCTCTCTATTCTGTTCCATTGGTCTATGTGTCTGTTTTTGTGCCAGTACCATGCTGTCTTTGTGATCACAGCTTTGTAGTACAGCTCGAAATCCGGCATTGTGATGCCCCCAGCTTTGTTTTTCCTTTTCAACAGTTCCTTGGAGATTCGGGGCCTTTTCTGTTTCCATACAAATTTAAGGACTGTTTGTTCCAGTTCTTTGAAAAATGTCTTTGGTATTTTGATCGGGATAGCATTGAAAGTGTAGATTGCTCTGGGTAGCATGGACATTTTAACTATGTTAATTCTTCCGATCCATGAGCATGGAATATCTTTCCATCTTTTTATGTCTTCCTCAATGTCTTTCAAGAGTGATTTATAGTTTCTAGAATATAGGTCCTTTACGTCTCTGGTTAAGTTAATTCCAAGGTAACGTATGGTTTTTGGTGCTATTGTAAATGGGATGGATTCCCTAATTTCTCTTTCTTCGGTCTCGTTATTCGTGTATAGAAATGCAACTGATTTCTGAGCATTTATTTTGTATCCTGCCACGTTACTGAATTGCTCTATAACTTCTAATAGTTTGGGAGTGGCTTCTTTTGGGTTTTCCATATAGAGTATCATGTCATCTGCAAAGAGAGACATTTTGACTTCTTCTTTGCCAATTTGAATACCTTTGATCCCTTTTTGTCGTCTGATTGCTGTTGCAAGGACTTCTAGTACTATGTTGAATAATAGTGGCGAGAGTGGGCATCCTTGTCGAGTTCCTGATCTTAAGGGAAAGGCTTCCAGCTTTTCCCCATTGAGAATAATATTTGCAGTAGGCTTTTCATAGATGGCTTTTATGAGATTGAGAAATGTACCTTCTATTCCTACACTCTGAAGGGTTTTAATCAGGAAAGGATGCTGTATTTTGTCAAATGCTTTCTCGGCATCGATTGAGAGGATCATATGGTTCCTGAGTCTTTTCTTGTTGATATGATGTATCACGCTGATTGATTTGCGAATATTGAACCACGCTTGCATCCCAGGTATGAATCCCACTTGATCGTGATGGATAATCCTTTTAATGTACTGTTGGATTCTATTAGCAAGTATCTTGTTGAGGATTTTGGCGTCCATATTCATTAGGGAAATCGGTCTGTAATTCTCCTTTTTGATGGGGTCTTTGCCTGGTTTGGGGATCAAGGTAATATTGGCCTCATAGAATGAGTTTGGTAGCTTTCTTTCTGTTTCTGTTTTTTGAAATAGCTTTAGGAGAATAGGTATTATTTCTTCTTTGAATGTTTGGTAGAATTCCCCAGGAAAACCGTGCGGGCCTGGAGTTTTGTTATTTGGAAGGTTGTTTATCACTGACTCAATCTCTTCATAATTAATTGGCCTGTTTAAGGAATCAATTTCTTCCGGTTTCAATCTTGGTAGTTTATAGGTTTCCAGGAAGGATTCCATCTCTTCCAGATTGCTTAGTTTATTGGCATATAGCTGTTGATAAAAATTTCTAATAATCCTTCCAATTTCAATGGTGCTCGTCGTGACCTCTCCTTTTTCATTCATAATTTTAATAATCTGGGTCCTTTCTCTTTTCTTTTGGATAAGTCTTGCCAGTGGTCTGTCAATTTTATTGATTCTCTCAAAGAACCAGCTTCTAGTCCTGTTGATCTGCTCTACTGTACTTCTGGTTTCTGCTTGATTGATTTCAGCTCTAATTTTGGTCAACTGCTTCCTCGTGCGTGGATTAGGCCTGTCCCTCTGTTCCTGTTCCAGCTTCTTGAGGTGAGAATATAAAAACTGCATTTTAGATTTTTCTATTCTTTTGAGTGAGGCTTGGATGGCTATGTATTTCCCCCTTAGGACTGCCTTTGCAGTATCCCATAGGTTTTGGACTGTTGTATTTTCATTCTCATTGGTCTCCATAAATTGTTTAATTTGATTTTTGATTTCCTGGTTTATCGAGTCATTCCTGAGCAGGATGGTTCTTAGTCTCCAAGTGTTTGAGTTTCTTCCAAATTTTTCCTTGTGGTTGAGTTCCAATTTCAGAGCGTTGTGGTCTGAGAATATGCAGGGGATAATTTCAATCTTTTGGTATCGGTTGAGACCTGTTTTGTGTCCCAGAACATGGTCTATTCTTGAGAATGTTCCATGGGCATTAGAATAGAATGAGTATTCTTTGGTTCTGGGGTGTAGTGTTCTATATATATCTATGAGGTCCAACTCGTTGAGTATGGCATTCAAAGCCTTTGATTCTTTGCTTAGTTTTTGCCAGGGTGTTCTGTCTATTTCTGATAGTGGAGTGTTGAGGTCCCCTACTATTAATGTATTTTTATTTATATGTCTCTTTATTCTGGTTAAGAGTTGGCTTGTGTATCTTGCTGCTCCCCTGTTGGGGGCATATATATTTATAATTGTCATATCCACTTGTTGAATACTTCCCTTAAGAATAATATAGTGCCCTTCTGCGTCTCTAACTATAGTCTGTAGTTTAAAATCCAATTTATCTGATATGAGAATTGCTACCCCAGCTTTCTTTTGAGGTCCATTTGCGTGAAATATGGTACTCCATCCCCTTACTCTCAGTCTGAACGCATCTTTGGGTTTGAAATGAGTCTCTTGTAGACAGCAAATGGATGGGTCATTTCTTTTTATCCAATCTGCAACCCTGTGGCGTTTTATGGGATGGTTCAAACCATTTACATTAAGACTGATTACTGAGAGATATGATTTTAATGTTGCCATGCTGCCAGTAAAGTCTTTGTTTGTATTGGCTGTGACTTTCTGTTCTGTATCACTCTTGGGGCCTTTTTACTTTTATAGAACCCCCCGTAATATCTCCTGTAGGGCTGGTTTCATGGTTACAAAATTGGTTAGTGACTGGCGATTCTGAAATGTCTTTATTTCTCCATCAATTCTGAATGACAGCCTTGCTGGATAAAGGATCCTTGGCTGCATGTTTTTCTCTGAAAGAGCTTTAAATATGCTCCCCCAACCCTTTCTCTCATTCCAGGTCTGTGTAGACAGGTCTGACGTAATTCTGATGCTTTTGCCTTGGTACGTGAGAAATTTCTTTGCCCTGGCCACTTTCAATACTGTATCCTTGCATCTAATATTTGCGAATTGCACTATGACGTGACGTGGCGTAGGTTTGTCATGGTTGAGCTTGGGAGGGGTCCTCTCTGCTTCTTGGACACGAATGTTTGTTTCCCTTGCTAGATTAGGGAAGTTTTCAGCTACAATTTGTTCAAATATCTCTTCTAGACCTCTGTTTTTCTCCACCCCCTCGGGGATGCCGATGATTCTAACATTGGATCGTTTCATTGAGTCAGTAATCTCCCGTAACCTACATTCGTGGGTGTGGATTTTTTTAAGACCATCTTCTATTTTCATTTTTTCCTCTATTAACCCATCCTCCAATTCACTAACCCGTTCCTCTGCTTCTGCGACCCTGGCCGTCAGAGCCTCTAGTTTTGCCTGCATTTGGCTCATAGAATTTTTAATTTCTGTCAGATTCGCTCTCATTTCTGTCCTTAGGGATTCTATATTCTCAGTAACCTTTTCGTTAATAGTTTTTTCAATTCTACTCATCATTTTGACCACCGTTACTCTGAATTCCATTTCTGATAATTTGGTTACATCCATATCCATTATTTCTGTGGCAGAGGCCACAGACTCACTGTCTTTTCTTTGCTGGGGGGGGCTTCTCCTTCTTGTCATTCTGATGAGGAGAGGTTGCGGGGTTGTCCAGAGCCCAAATTATTGACTGGGTCCCAGGCCGTGCCCCTTGTTTTATAGGGATCTTAGGGATGTGGGCTTCTTCTTTAAAGATTTTATTTATTTATTTATTTATGTGGCAGCCAACCAGCGATAGAGGGAACAGAAGCAGGGGAGTGGGAGAGGAAGAAGCAGGCTCCCAGCGGAGGAGCCCGATGCGGGACTCCTTTCCGGAACGCCGGGATCACGCCCTAAGCCGAAGACAGGCGCTCAATGACTGCACCACCCAGGCGCCTCGGGTTGTGGGCTTCTTGATTTTTCAGCCTGCCTTCTGGGGGAGGGGCCTGCCGCGCCGATACTCAGGCAGCCCTGTTTGGGTAGAGTCTCCGTGTCCCCTGCGAGGGGGGATGGGGATGGGCACTCCCTGAGCCGGTATTTCCAGGCTTTTGTTCTCTGGCGGCTTTCCCTGGCGGTTTGCTGTGCCTCTTCTGAGAGTCAGAGCAGCAGCGGCCAAATTTCAGCCTCTGTCACAGAACAGAGGGATTGCGGCCCGTTCTCTACTAATGTTCTGGCCACTTTAACTCTGTTTCTGTTGGTGCTGCTCAACCCTGCAGCGTCCCGGGATGTGCGCCCCACACCCGGCGTCCCAGCCCTCACTTCCAGGGCCGGCGCGTCTCTGTCCTTTGTGTTTCTAACGCTGCCAGGCGCCAGCCGCCCCGTGCGCTCCCGGATCTCCCGGTCTCAGTGTGGATCCAGTGAGCGCACCGGGATTCCGGTGTCCCGCGAGATGCCTGGTGGCGCGCGCACCCGGCTCACGGTCTCAGTCTGCTGTTTTGCGGGTGCCGTCCGCGAGCCCCGCCCGCTCTCCCGTGCAAGTGGCTACAGCTTCCCGGCGCCCGAACGCGGCGGCTCCCTCCCCCTTCCGTTTATCTTCCGATATCTGTGCAGTTTCATGGCTCCCCGCTTCGTACCTCAATACTCAGCGCTGGAGATGTTCATTTGTAGAGATCCAGATGCGTCTTCCTGCGTCTCAGGCTGGTTCCGTGGTTGTTTAGGCTGGTCTGGTACCTATCCAGCTCGACTCGGAGGACCGGCTGAAAACGGTGTCTCCTACTGCTCCGCCATCTTAACTCCCCTCCTAGGTTGAGTTTTAAACTCAGGAAGAGACACGGCTCATGCACCTAAGCCCTCCTACCCATACTTTTAGAAAAGAGTAGGTGTCTGGTTATAAGGATACCAGTCAGTGCTACCAACAGCTACTTCTCCCCTTTCCACCATGATTCTCAAACCTGCTTTCTGTAAGGTGTCTGCCTGGGCAAGAATTAACTTTGTGGTCATCCTATTATCAATATTGTGAATTATCACTATTATGAACTCTACTGAAACACTTTAAACACTTTGGATTTAGTAGTGGGCCAACCCTACGTCACCTTAACAAAGCCTTCCTAACCATTAAAATTGCACATGAATGCGGTGTATGAGCATCAACTGAAAACTGCACAATATTCCAGCACTTGAACAAAGGATGCTTGTTAAATATGATAATGCAGAAATGGCCCTTACTACTGGACCCTTTTCACTCGGAAGTTTATATAATTTATTCTAATTCATGTAATATCCAAACATTGTGTTGGGTGATTTGCCGAGTTGGAGAGGGTCATGGAATTTTAGACATAGTGGGATTTGACCTTGGTCAAAGCCTCCCAGGGAACGTTTGTCCCCTGCATATGCAGTCTGTGTGAAGGAGCCACAGGATTAGCAGAAATCATGTGACAAAAAGAAATATGAAGACCCAGCCTAGCCTTGACATCGGTGATAAATGCAGTCTTTCACGGATGTATTCCTGCCAGTCTTACCTTGATGGGATTTGCATTCTCCATGAATGTGGTTCTGATGTTGGCCCTGGAAAAAGTCCCATTGTAAGTTTCCTGTTTGCTGAGTGTGAGACAACCAGAAAGGTTACCTCCATACCAGCTGCTGACCAACAAAACAATGACCTATTATTGAATAGTCATGGTTCGGCGTTATTCTTTACATGCAACAAAGGCTATGTCAGGGACAGTGGTAGACACCAACTAGAACCACCAAAGAGAATCCCCCTTCATGCCTCCTCTCACGTAGGCTCTATTTCTCTCTTGTCTTTCTTTTCCTTTTGAATTGTTTTGCCAGCAGTGTTACCAATAAATCCACGTCTGATCAGAAGTGGTTCATTTTGTAAAACTCCACTGAAATTGAACTACTGATGAATAGTATTTTTTTCCTTTTCTGGACAGTTCTCTAAAGCAAACAAATGAACAAAAACACCCATATCTTCTTAACTGCTTCGTCTCTCGCCATTATTTTTTTTAATACTTTTTCTATGCATTTGGAAGCGAGAAATATAGCCCTCAAGTTTGGTGGAGGCAAAATACTGGGAAATATAAGAAAAAAAAATATCTTTTTTAGGAGAGGCCATATTCACTAGCTCAAAGCCTAATTTTAAACAGTTTACAGCCCCCAGGACTAGCATTTATTCTGCATAGGAGGACAACCTAAGAAAGAGAGCAACTACTTGGGGAATGAAGGATTTACAGTAGCAGTTGTTGGAACAACTGGCCCTCAGCCTGTCCAAACATTCTCCCGAATTTATAACATAAAATTGCCATGTCAGAATGAGCCTCCAGGGAGCTAAAACAACCAATTGACAAGCTGTTCTGCTCTCCGTTAAGGCTGAGTGGGGTCTCTCTCCTTCTGGATTTCCAAAGTATTCAAAGTTAGGCCAAGTAGTTAAGCCCCCAGGGGAAATTACCTGGGGCTGATCATTTCATCATTCTGGCATTATTAAAAAAAAAAAAGCATAGAGACAGAATAGTCATTCTTATGCTTCTATTTGCTACGGTGGCCGACTCATCTAGGATATGGGTCACTCCCTAGGAAGTTAAAGGACACCACAACAAGAGAAAAAACTGTAGGGGATCATGTAGATTAAAGTACCCATTCAGTGTACCAATGAGGAAATCAGGGCTTTAAATAATGACAATAATAGCAACAAAAGTTACTGAACACTTACATTTTCTAGGTGGCTTGGTTTTTTGAGCCCATCTATTCAAGCTAGTTCAGTTTCTCCAAGAATATGTCATGGTCTTTTCTGACTGTGTTATACATATTAATTTACTTTCTTTTTATTTAAATTCCATTTAATTAACATATAGTGTATTATTCGTTTCAGAGGTAGAGTTTAGTGATTCATAATCTTGTTACTGTCATCATCTGTAAAGCAGATGACATGCTCAAGACCACAGAGCCTGTTAAGTGGCCCAAAATATTATATAGTTATCTTTGATATTATCTCTAACATGTTATGTTATGATAAAATTGAATGTCATAACAAAATTGTGTTATATAATAGTAAGTATTCTATATTGAAACTTATAAAAGATTTTCTCCAAAAGGTTCTATGCATCAAATGTTTCAGTCAAGAGTGTTGCGATCCATCCATCATGTGTTGGGGAGGCCAATCAGGAAAAAATAATACGCCGTATCCCACATAATAAAGGAACTCTGATTTCACTAAATATTGAGTTGAAACACCAACACCTGGAGAAGGTGTTCAGCAAATATCTACTAAATCAAAATCTGAACATCACTCTTAGAGCCAGCACAGTGGATCATATGGGTCCAGAGACCATAGTTTCAGTACTAAAATCTAGACTAGATGGCCTTGGATGTGAGCTACTAACTGGGTGGAATATTTGAAATAGGGACAATTCTGGAAAATTCCATGTGTGTAGTTAGTATGTCTGTTTAATGTGTGATATAATGCATGTATCAAACATGTGTAAAATGTGGAATGCCATTTTCTTAACTTCTTTGGATGGACATCTAGTCAAATATTTGTAAAAGTTAAAAACCTGATCGTTTAAAAAAACTGTAGGTAAAAACCAACAAAAATTTGAGCTGGAGTGAAAGCAGGAGCGTCCAAAATTCTTTCACAAGTCAGCATAAGTAAGGTACGAGTGATAAAGATGAAGTCCTCCCCCTGGATTCCATCCCAGTTCCAGAAATACCTCCTTTCCTCTTGCATATCAGAAAGTATAGGATCCTTCACTATGAAAAGGTGCATTTAGAACGCTTGTTTCAGAAAGCTGCTAAAATATCCTTTTGCTTTAAGGGACTTTCGAGTTCTTTCCCCCAGTCTTTGCCACACTGGCCTGGGTGGTTCTGTCATTGCTGAGTGTGTTCAATGAAGCCATGCTTGAAAGCAATTGAAACCTGGAGTTGATTGGACCTCTAACAACAGCCGTCCTACTTGAAATTACAAGCTGGACTCTGAAATGAAACTTGTCAGACCCAGCAAAGCTGTTGACTGCCTGTCACATCTGGGAATTCTTAGAGAAGCTGAACTAGCCTGACAGACAGACTCAAAAAGCCAAGCAACCTGGAAAATGTTCACAAGCCTCCTCCTTTCTTGGCAGTATTAGGGATGCTGGTGGCTGTGGGCGGTCTTCCTCGTTCATTCCTAGTGGCAAGGTGGTCATGCTTTAGATGGCCTTTTTTTTTTTTTAAGTTTTTTAACTAGGCTCTACACCCAGTGTGGAGCCCGACACGGGGCTTGAACTCACGACCCTGAGATCAAGACCTGAGCTGAGATCAAGAGTTGGATGCTTAACTGACTGAGCCTATGTGGCCTTTTGTAAAAGTTGGTGAGTGATACTTGATAAGATAGTGTCTTGAGTCAGTAAAGGATTTGTCACTCCATGATATTTCTTCTTTAGGAAAAAAAAAATCTTCTTCCCATTGCCTAATTTATGTCAGGGACTGCCTGCCTCACTTCTGTCAGGTCTTAGGCTCATGGAGTTATGGTGTCCATGAACTTGGCCTTACCTGCCCTTTCAGATTGACAGTATAATTATGAAGAGACACAGCAGTGTCATGCTCTCAAATAGACTCTACTACCTAATAAAAACTAGGTTTTTCTTTTCTAAATGGTAAATAAATACAAAACCTGGTTTCCTTTCAAGGAATTAGAATTGTCCATTTTACCTAATATAAACCCACTAATTTTCTTTTCATTTGGAATTTGAGGGACCCACTAAATAGTACCTAATTTTACAATTTTTCCCCACGGCTACATTTAGCTTTACTCAGCTGTTAATATATCCTATTGCTTCTTATTTTGTACCACTATGGCTAGAAAAAAAAAAATATATATATATATTATATATATATCTCAGGTACATTCTTATTATCTTGTAAAAACTATGTTTATTCTTTTAACTAATAAAATTGCAGTTTTTAAGGTTCTAAACTTAGAACTGAGCCTTACCTAATCTATATAGTTCCTATTCCATAGAAACAAGTATCTCTGTAGAATCACAGTATCACTGGGGCACCTGGGTGGCACAGCGGTTAAGCGTCTGCCTTCGGCTCAGGGCGTGATCCCGGCGTTACGGGATCGAGCCCCACATCAGGCTCCTCCGCTAGGAGCCTGCTTCTTCCTCTCCCACTCCCCCCGCTTGTGTTCCCTCTCTCGCTGGCTGTCTCTATCTCTGTCAAATAAATAAATAAAATCTTTAAAAAAAAAAAAAAGTATCACAGTATCACTAAACTTTAGTAAAGCTTTGATTAAGTTGTATGTACTCAATTATCCAAAACATGAGATAAAGAGGAAGTGATCGTAAAGGCAGGCACAGTACATAAACAGATGTAGATAATAGAGATATATTCCTAGGCATGTGTAGGTATGCGTGAATGTGTTATATATAATATCTGTGTGCATCTAACACACATCAGCTAGGAAGCTCTAAGGAACACCTAAGCCTAATCAACACCTGAGCCTCTAAGGTGACTATGTGCTGGCACTTTAAAGGTTCTGTTAATATTTTAACTGTGTGTGTGTGTATATATATATATGTACACATTAATTATTGATAATTAGTTATTATATTATTAATATATAGAGAATATAATATTAAATATGATTAATATGTATATGTGCACATGTTAACTAGGAGCCTTTAAATGTATATATGTATATATTGTATATATTGCACAGTGCCTTCGTATTTTTGGAAGGAAGGAAAGAAGGAAGGGAGAGAAAGAACGAAAAGGGAAAGAGACGGGGAGGCTGAAAATATAACCAAAAGAAATGTACGAAAGAGGGACTCAGCATTTCACTGTCCCTTGAATGTTCCCATGCATCTACGCATACATACTTTCAAGCCATGTGATGTTTCACTGCAATGGGCTGAAAAGGAAAAGGTTAAAAAGCAGAGAACCATCTCTCACTGATGTCCGGAAGTGAACAGCAGAGCGACAGGCTCAAAGACAGATGCTGGACAGAAAATAATTACTTTGCACCACTGTCACCTCGATTAAATGCAGTAGCTTTATAATTGCTAGCTAAAAATATACACCTTTGCATGCCGTCCTCCCATGCCTATTTTTGGGAATTTGACTTTCTTTAGCAGCTTGCTTTATTCCATGCTATTCTCCTGCTGGGCACCTAGGGAATTCTCTATTCAAAAAAGCAAAGTCCAAAGGAGCTGCTGATCAGTAATAGAATCTGTTTGGATCATCTGACCAATCAGTAGGTGCTCTTGCCAAAGCAGGAGAGAGGAAGGTCGAGGCTGGGTGGCAATTGCATCTCTTCGTAATCAGGTTCTTCCCACCCTCTCCTCTGAGTTGCTGGTTTTCCAGGAACTAAGAGATGAATTCTGACCTTTAGAGAACACAAGGGAGATGGGCCAACCGCCATGACTATTTCTTTCTGCTGGGCTTTTCTCTTCCTTCCAGCCCACTGAGTAGATGACCACGTGGCACCAACAAAGGGAAATGAGGCTCCCGTGACAGGGTGGCTGGTCAGGGAGCCTGAGAGCCATCAGGCCTCTGGTGGCACCGGCAGGCCTCTGGTGGCACCGGCAGGTCTCTGCTGCCCCACCCCTACTTCCAGCAGGTCTTTACTTGGGTGGAAGCCGTGGCCATGGGCATCAGCGATGAAACACTACCTCTGGCCTTGGTGTGCCTGCCATTCCTTCTTCTGTCCCTCCATAGAATCCTGGAAATTCTAATGAGCCACCTGGCAGAATGGGGAGGTCTTCACCCCTGTCGTGTCTGAGAGCGCAGCCTGGGAAAGCCAGCTCTGTGACTTTGAATGAGTTACTGGACTTTTTCAAGCCTCGGGTGTCTCTACTGGAACACAGGAATGATGACACTGAGGGTCATGCGGAAGAGTCCACGAGAGTCATAGGTACCGAATGTTTAGAGGCGCACCTGCACAGCACAGCTGCTATTATTTTCAGGAAGGGCTCATTTCCGCTCCCATCTTAGGCAGAGGTGCTGATTTTCCTTAGCAGCTGCTCCCCTTAAGCGTCTAGAAATGTTCAGTGTCCGTACTCCCAGCAGGGAATAGCAGGAGGAGCTGAAATAAAATTAATTAGAAAATTTGCCAGCTAAAAAAAAAAAAAAAATGACAATACCTAATTTACCGAAAGATCTCTTATACAGTAACGTCCACTACTCTTAGCCAGGAAATAAGAAATGGGGGGGGGAAAAAAAGACTTCTCTGAATGTCAGCATTGATATCAGACAATCGGTGCACAAAATCCCACATGGTCATAGGCATGAAATGCCACAGAAACCACCACACTTCTACTCCAGCTTAGCCTGGTCGTCCTGCCCTTTGCAGCCAGAAAGCGGGAGGCATAATGAATGAGCCTTGTCAGAAGAGTTAGCCAGGCCGAGTGTCCAGAATCTATAAATAGCAGATAGAGGAGCTCTCAACGTGAGAAGGCTGGGCCATTTAGATAGCGGCCAAATAGGCCTACCTCTCTTGTCAACGAGAACACCACTAAATCATGTCACAAGAAAAAAAAAAAAAAGAATTTTCGTTGTATTTAATGTTGTCTAAGAAGACAGATGTGTCCATTCCATTGTAGAAAAGTTTCCACTCAAGAGAATTAATGTGTTTTTACTTGGCATTAAGGGATAATCCATACTTAACTAGAAAATTCTCTTCTGTGGAAGACTTCATTCTTTATATCTCTAAATAGGATAGATAATATTGTGTAACTGGACAATCAGTATAACGGGTGTGTGGAAAAATGCTGGCATTTGATTGACGTGGTGATTACAAAGCCGAACATCTTTCTGAGGGTTCTCTGTGGGAACGCAGGGCTGGTTAGAAAGGACATTCTGCCGTCCAAGAGAAACACACTCAAATTGGTACAGAGTTGCGTTCGGGGACAATGGTTGGCATATTTAACATGGCCTAGTCACATGACTCAGAACCACTGTGTGCGTGTGTGTGCGTGTGTGTGCACACGCCTTCCTATGGCCGCGATAGGCAAGTGCATACGTGTAAAACCTCCCTCCAGTTTTGCAAAGCAAAAGAGAGCAGTTTGATGAGAGTTCTGTTTTCGGTCTTGGGGTTCTCCTCATACACACACATTGCTCTGCGGCAATTATACCCTTAAAAGCTATTGACAGCCTCTAAGGTTTGCCAGATTCAGACGCTCTCTTCAGAACCTCCCCAGGGCTGTGGCGTAGCTCTCCTGAGAGGCACTTTCACAGAGTTCATTCTTTCTGCTCACCAGTGCAAAGGTTTGGAGTGCATGTGGGCAACAGAGACTCCAGTAGTTTGGGTTTCAGTGCAAGGCCGAGCGCTGTCCGAATCACCCCCTGCCTGGCAGGCTCTGCGCCGGGTCAGACTTTGAGTCAAAAAGGATAGAAATTATGGATAAACTCCTCACCTTCCCCCAGATCATCCTGGCTTCTGTCTCTGTTAAGAGCAGCCCCACACTGTCAGCACCAAGGCTGAAAATCTAAGAGTCATCTTTGCTTCCTCCCTGACTCTTGACCCCTGAAGGTCAACCCACCTCGTGATTCTCCCTGACGCCCCTCGTGTGTGCCTCCTCCCCGTCATACAGCCACCCGCTAATCCAGGCCCTTGGTACTCATCTCAGGCCTGCTGCAACAGCTCTGAAGCCGGGCCCCAACTCCCATCCCCCCACCCCGAGATTAATTTGCACCTGATAGCCTTTGACTTCAGCAAGATAGCTTAGAGAGGCTAGGGGCACAGCCTTTCGAGCTGCACAGACCTGAGATCCAATCTTGCCGGTCATGTCCCAGCTAAGCACTCTGGGTAATCGGTTTAATCTCTTAGCCTCATAGGGTTGATGTGAGGATTCACAAGGTAACAGGTATAAGGTGCTGGGCACCAGGCCTTGTGTATTCTGAATTCTGTCCAAATTCCTTAAGCCTGAAGATCATTCAAAGCTTAGCCTCAACGTCCCCTTCTAGGCTTGCTTCATGAGTCACCCAGGGCTCCAGCTAAATTGAATATTTGTATGTAATGTTTTAATGTTTACTTCTCTCTTATTTTCTCTTACCCTTTTCGTCTTCCTGCTCCTCCCAACACCACACTTCTCTATTAAAATTCGAACTACCCCACAATACTCAGACCAAATCCTGGCCTCCTTGTCGAAGTCTTCTTGAGTCACACCAGCCAGAAATGACCTTTGTCTCTTTAGTCCTTATATTCTGAACCTAGATAGAATTTTCTCATGCTGTTCATCACAGGGTTCTGATTTTGAGCATCTTTGAATCTCTGTTTCTCCCCAAATGTTCTCCCGTTGGACATATGTGCCTATGACCTGGAACATATGATATGGAACAGTAAAGCAACTCTAAGGGAGATAGGGAGGAAAGAATTGCTCCACGTGAGACAAAAGTTATCCCTCCTAAACAGTCATGCTCCAAGAAGTCAACAGTCCTGACGTAGTGGCCTGTAGTTTGGTGGGGAGAGGGCAAGCGGTGGCCAGACCCTCGTTTGGCCTCAATTTATTATGCTAAGAGTTTTGACCCTGGGATAGTTAGCAGCTGTGGCTTGTGCAATGAGAAACAAGGAGAATGAACTCAACCATTCAATGGAAGGATACCGGGACATGTGTCCATTTTGGCCCAGGGAGGAGAAAGGGATTACTTGGGTTTAGAGAGAAACAATGGAGCTGGTAAACTGAATTGTGCTTTCCTCAAATCAGTCCCATTTGAGAGAACAGAAAACTCTTCAAAATGAGGTTCACTGTAGGCTGGTAGAATATGACAGTAGATGGGCCCTGGACTCATACTCCCTTTTACCATTGAACAAATGTCATGTCCTGCCATTGTCGGCCAGAAAATGCAGGGGAGGCCTTCCATTCTACCAGCTTTATTTTTAATTTGCCAGGCTGGTTTAAGGGGAAAACCTACTGGGGCTGCTTTTTGTTTCCCTTTGTATTTTCATTCTTGTCTTGTGACAAAGGAAGCTCTTGCTTCTCATTCTTCTAGAAATGAAGTTGTGGAGAGAGCACACACTGAAAATAAGACCTGCAAAAAGGAAGAGAGAAAAAAGGCAGCATCCCCAGGCTGGGCATTGTATACAGAAACAAGGGGTTTTCTCTGCCCCCGGGCCTGCCAGCCAGGCCCACAGGAACCAGGGGAGGAGCGCAGCCCCGGGCAGGCAGGCAGGCAAACTTAAAGGCAGAGGAGGGCCTAGAGAAGGTCTGACTCTCAGTAAATAATCTCTGTCATTTTCTCTCTTAACTACCGTTGTTTTAAGACAGGAATCATCATACTAAAATACCTTCTTGTATCTCCACTTGCAGATGCTTTCAAATACATTCATTCAAACAAACACATAAAATTCAGGATTATCTTGGGTCAGACACATACTCCAGGATGTCCCAGCATTGGTCCAACATGTCCTTCCAACATGGGTTTGTGTACTCAACCACAAAGCCACCCGGGGGGGGTTCTTTCTTTCCCCTCTCGTTCAGGCTAGGAATTTAATTTAATATTGCTTCTTATGACCACATTGGGGAAGTTCTTGACCAACTGGCAGCATCAAATTTGCTTCTGATTAGCCTGCAGGGTACATGTGAAATGAGTCCTAATCCTTTAGCACCTCGGTGCCCTTGGAATATAGCGCTGAGCTTGTCTTGTTTTTACTGGTGAGACTGGGGATGGATATTAGGTGGAAACCTGACCGGCCTCTGGATGACAGACAATGCAGAGATACATAGATACCCAAACCCAGACGCTGAGCATCTAAGACCCCAGCTTTCTGGAATCCAATTAGGACAGTTCAGTCTCAGATATGTTAAAGACAAAAATATTCTGATGCTTGTTAAAGACAGTAAGGAAGCCTTTATTCAAGAAACTATGCACTGAGGTTTTGCAGCAGGAGAGAGGGATTGGGCTCAACTCTGGATAGAAAAAAGAAAAGTGAGAATTTAGGTCGAGGGGTAAAGGGAGGGGGTCAATGGATGGGAAATGACTAACAGGATAGGAGGATTCTTGCACAACAGACCTAACAAGGTTCTTGCTGAAGGCAGGCCATGGTGCTAAGATATCACTGGGGGATGGTAGTGGATAAGGAATTTGGCCAAATATAGAGCGTGATCAGACACTGAGGGTAGAGGATTCTTGCTAAAACAGGGCCATGTCAAGATGAACATGGAAGCCTGAAGTTTGGAGCCTGGTAGAGAAGAGGGTTCAGAGAAGCCAGGCTAAACTTTGGTCAAGGAGAGAGCCTTTGTCATACACTGTCCCCATCTAAAAACCACAGGCCAGATTTGAACTTGGAATGGATTCATTCCACAGCCATCGGGCACCCACAACATGCCAAGCATGCTACTGGGTAACAGGAATGTAGAGATGGAAGAAGGGTCCTTGCCTTCCAAGAAATCAGAGACTGTTGAAGGAGGGAGACAAGCAAACAGGAGACCATGCTCTCAAACCAGGCCACCTGGCTTTGAATGCACCCCAGCTTTTCCTGACTGCATGGCCTTCCAAATGGTATCTAACCTCCCTGGCCTCCAGGTCATCATCTGGGAAATGGGAATCCTCATAGAAACTAGATGATAGATTTTTGTGGGGTCAGCCAAAGCCTGTCTGTGAACTGCTTTGCGCAGCGTTTGTCACGTTGTAAATACACAACAAACAACCTGAGTAGTATCGCTGTCACAGACGGTGACATGGTTTGTAGAATAGTGTCAGCACGGTGACAGAGGTGTCAGTACAGAGGACGGACACCTAACCCCAGGGAAGGCTGCTTTGACTGAAGACGGGCTCACAAGAGCTGATCCTTGAACGGTGCCTGAGAGGATGAGGGGCGGATAGTCAGGCAAAGCTGAAAGGACCAGACACATCATGAGGGAGAACAGAGAGGACAGAGCCACTGGCATGGGAGAGGGAGCAGGCCCCGGGAACATGCCCAGCTTAGCAAATGGGAAGGGAATGAACAATCATGAAGCCCACACGAGATACTAAGAACTGCGCTGTATGGTTTTAAAAGTTGATCCCACAGAAAGCTCTGCAATAATGCTGAGACCAGGAGCTCTCCCTGCTTCTCGCACAGAAAAAACCTGAAGCTCAGAGACTTGCAGGAGCGTCTCGGCAGTAACCTGAGATTGCACGTCTGTCAGCTGGCGTGATTCACTTTGGAGTCCGAAGGATTCTAAAGCTCGGTTCCATACACAGTCTGTCCTCTCTGAGCCAGAGCATAAACCGAGTCGGCATCGGGAGGGCTGTGGGGGACTGTGAAACATACTCAGGGGCTAGACCAGGAAGGCCCCAGGGTTCACGGTAATGAGTATAGGTGTTACCCTGGGAGTAACAGCTCTTCCTGAACAGGGGAAGGGTTATGGCTAATTCCAGAAGCATTAGAGCTGGGCGTGTGAATATCACCAATATGGTATTCATTGCATGGACAGAGATTACGGAGCCTTGGCTCAACGACATAAAACGGGAACGTTTTAAGGATGGTAATTTGTTTCTGTGAGTTTGGCTTTTTTAGATTCCAAATGTAAGTGATATCATACAGTATTTGTCTTTCTCTGTCTCACTTATCTCACTTAGCATAATACCCTCAAGGCCCAGCCATGTTGCCACAAATGGCAGGATGTCCTTCTTTCTCAAGGCTGAATAATATTCCATTGTGTGTGTTATCATCCATTCATCTGTTGACAGACACTCAGGTTGCTTCCGTATCTTGGCTATGTGAATAATGCTGCATGAACACAGGAATGCAGATATCTTTTTGACATCCTGTTTTCATTTCCTTTGGATGTATCCTCAGAAGTGGGATTGCTGGATCATATCATTGGCTAATAGTACAGTGGTAATCCTATTGCAATATATAGTTGTATGAAATCAACACACTATACACCTGAAATGTATAAACCATTATGTCAGTTACATCTCAATACAAAATGGTAATTTGCCGAAAGCTAATGAACAGATGAGAGTGACACAGCAAACGGAAACAAGGTTTTCATGTGGTACCATGCACAAAAATCAAGGTCCCTTCTTAGGGATGTTCTTGAGGGAATTAATGTATCAGATAGAAAGCCAAACCTATTAGATGCCCCCAGTGCAGATTTTCTGCCATTCTGAGCATGAAGAAAGAAATTGTGTGATCTCTCTAAGGCTAAAGAGAGCCCCAGTGATCACCTAGTCAAAGTTATTTTGTTGTTGTTGTTGATGGTAAAATCAAGATTCAGAGAAGTGAGGTGATGAGGCCGAGATCCTTTTGACATGTGACATCTGTCGTATGAAACTAACCTCATCCTGTCAGCCATACAAAGAAATCCCAGGAATCTGAAAGCATTCACACAGGCAGGTGGCGAGAGGGCTACACCAAGGACATCTGTCTACCAACTTCGGAAACTGACAACAAGGTCACTGCTGGGGGAGCTAGACTGGCTTAAGAGGGGAGACAAGAGAACCCCACCATCTGTAGCACTTTATGTTGCTTTCTTGGCTGTCTCTCCAGTGGGAGATCACAGAAGTATGTGGTGTCTTGATAAATTCAACAGGGAAGTCAGAAAAAAAAGATACAAAGCTATCTTGTAATGATGAAAAAAATAAAGCCACCCAAATAACCCCTAAAAGTTACTACAGCCCCAATAAGAAGCCCATATGGCATTGGCCTTTGAAAATCATCTGTGGTCCTACATATTCTCCTCAGAGAAATTTCTAATTATTTTTTTTAGTATGTAAGAAAATGCGCATGAATCTAATAATGTGCTTCCTGAGATAGAAAATAATACTTCAGGTCAAATTGAATTTTCACCCATCTGTCTGGCTGACAAGATGGTAGATGACAAATATTCTTGATTCTGCTAGCCAAGGCCATGCGATATATAAAGAAGCTTCTAGAAATATTATTGCTGGACCTGTAGGATCTGTCATGTTGACACCCAGTGAGGTATATCACATGGTTATATAACAAATGAAAGAGGTAATGTCAATTGTCAGGAAAAGAACTGAAAGCAGGAGACAGCAGATGACAGGTTGTCATATAGTTCCAACCCCCCTAAAGAGCCCTGCTGAAATTTCTCCAAAGAATTAATAGATGAGGAATTTAGCCTGTTCCCATTTTTTGCCCTCATCACAAAATCAGCTGGGCTGCTTTTTCTGTCCTCCCATGTGTCACCTTAGGATCGCAAAGTGCCCCTCAGATTATGAAGGATGTGTCAGTCATGATCCAGGGAGCCTTGGTTGAGTTTCTGACCCATATTTAGCAGTTTCCTTACTGTGACATGACTGAACGTGCTAAGAAGTAAAAAAAAAAAAGAAGAAGAAGAAGAAGAAAGAAAGAAAAAAGAAAAGAAAAGAAAAGAAAAGAAAAGAAAAGAAAAGAAAAACAAAAAAACAAAAAGAAGAAGTCTTCAAAGCTCATGTTTACCAAATGATTTCATTTGCACCTTCCAGTTCTTTAAGCCAGCCCTGCCCTGGGACCAAGGCAGCATGCTAAGGACTAAAGGAAATGTCAGGAAAGTGAAAGTAGGAGAAAGTGATGAGGTCATTCTGTTTTTCAAGACCCCTTTTCCCAAAAACAAGAGCCTAAACTCCTTCTGGTTGTTGGTAGTGCTGCAAATGGACAGCGGACAAGAGCTGATCCCGCTCAAAGCTCCTGTGTCTCTAGATCGGAAGGCCGCACTCTCAACGTGGAGTGCGCCGGTTTCCCCCTGCCATTTTGTACAACGAGCTTGATGAGAGTTGCCTCCCTCTGTCCAGCACCTTCACTGACCAGGTTGGAGGCCATTACAGGAAATCTGGTTCAAGAACAACATAAGTGGTTTTTCTGTTGTTTTGTTTTGGGTTTGGGTTTTTTGATTTTGTTTTTGTTTCTGTTTCACTTCAACTCGCTTATTATGTACTGAAATACTCATTTCTAGCTGTGAGACAATTTGTGACAAGAGATCCAAGCTTTTGGGAATCTATCCTAAGGACAGAATGCCACATACAGATCAGGTTTTTAAATGATATTCATCCCATTGTTATTAGGGTGCAATATAAATGTCCAACAAAGGGGGTATTGATTAAGTGAGCTGTTCACATCTATTAGACCGAATGTTCTATAGATACTGAACATTATGCTTTTAGAAGAGTTCCCAATAATACAGGGACGTGCTTAGTTATAATGCTAAAGGAAAAGAAAATGAGAATACAAACTGGTACTTCACAAATATGCTGACCCCTCTACACACAACTATATATACTGTACTTAGGGGAAAAAAAGAAAAGAAAAAGAGACTTGAAGGAAATATACCAAGATATTAGCAGTTATCTTTGGGTAGGAGTTGGGATTTTGGAAATTATTTCTCATTTGACTTTTTCTAAACTTTCTACAATTTTTCATGACAGTCCGGCATGGTCATGCAATGCTTTTATAATAAGAAAAAAAATATTTATCATATTGGCACCAGTGGACTTCTGACCTCTGAATTGTATTTCTTAAGGGGAGAAACAAACACTGGTGTTCTTAATTAGGGTGGGAAAAAAGAGAAAGGGGAGTCAAGGGTTAGAGTCAAAAGAGCAAAACCTCCCCATTCTCTGGCACTCGAGTAATTGCCCGGTTGTGCATGCATGAAGGTCCCTTGAGAGAGCAGGACGTTATGGTAATGTGGGTGTGCTTTAATCTACTAAAAGCAGCACATACTGAATTGTGTCCCAAAAGTAGAGAGAACACATCTTTAAAATAAACTGGCAAATCGAATCAGTCAGTCAATACATTGGCAAATCCAATGTGTAATAAAATATCCTTTCAAAAGTCAAATAATGGTGTATTTTATCCAATGTGTAAATTCATACATCTGAGTCTTTTGAAAGTAGGGCATACTAGACTTAACAGTAATTTCATCCAATTTCTCTCTCCATTAACATCACCTTTTATCAGCCGCTTCAATGAGACTGTGAATCTTGTTCAAAAATGTTACATGGAGAGTCAATATATGGTTTACATGGAACTCCATAACAAATAAGTACACTTATTTGGTATTAATTTTCTCACAAAAATTTTGAATATCTCTTTCTGCTGATCTTTGGTTTGCTCATTTCCAGATGTGTTTGAATTTCCTCTGATTTCCTCCCCTCCTCCATATAAATCAGCATGTCTGTTTCCAAGCCAGCACCTTTGGCACAATGTCACCTTTAAGAACTTGGTCAACCAGAAGCACCAAGGTGACTCAGTCAGTTAAGGGTCTGACTCTTGATTGCGGCTCAGGTCATGATCTCAGGGTTATGAGATCAAACCCTGTGTCGACTCTGGTTAACATGGAGTCAGCTTGAAGATTCTCTCCCTCTTCCCCTCCCCCTGGTCTCTCTCTCTCTCTTAAATAATCTTTAAAAAAAGAAAGGGAAGAAAAAGAATTCTGTCAACCAAAGGGAGTTCATTCTCTCAGATGCTGGAAATAAAATAGTATATTTTAGGTGGATAGGATCTTATTCATCAAGTTGAGTTGTTGTCTTCCATGTGCCAAGTGACCTTTAGTCGTGCCAGAGTGAAAACTGAAGCCAGGATGTGCCCAAAGGCCTTTTGTGACCCACCACAATTCCTGTTTAGATCCTTATTAGGGGTCTTGTATCATTCTGCATCTTGATGAGCATGGATTTTTGCATTTCCTATTACTCAATTGTTTCAAATTATTTTGAGTATTAATATTTCATCAGGGAAATATTTTGCTTAGGTGGCGATTTTCTTAAAGATTTATTTATTTTAGAGAGAGAGCACATGCATGCGAGTGGGGGGGGGGCAGAGGGAGAGACTCTCAAGCAGAATCACCGCTGAGCAAGAAGCACCATGCAGGGCTCGATCTCACAACCCTGAGATCCTGACTTGAACCCAAATCAAGAGTCAGACGAGCAACTGACTGAGCCATCCAGGTGCTCCTCTGCTGGTGGTTTTTAAAAGTCACTGCATTGTGATGATTGAATGACTTCTGAGTCTAATCCTCTCTCTCTCTCTCCCTGCTCCTGTCCTCAGGAAACACATCTCCAGATTTTATTAAGAAATTGAATGAGTAAATAGGAAACATTTCGGATACAGTTCTTTTAAGGAAGTTTCAGATGTAGCATGTTAATGTCCTCAGAGTGATGCTTAACATTCTTATAGGTGGACTTTTCTAAATTCCTACAAAATCATAAGAATTTTGCTGATTATCTATTGGGTAGCTTTGGCATTTCTCTAAAATTCTCTGACATGTTCCAAACCACTTGTCAAACCCAGGTTTCGTCTCTTACATAGCTAACACTGCATGAAATGGTTGTGGAATGTTCCTTTCTGTTTTTGATGGATGGAGCCAAAGTGTCCTTGCAACTTACAGTTATTTTTCAGCTTAATATCATGGTTATTTTCATTTTCAAAAGCTTGCCTCAATCTCCATGTTGATTTTCACAGAATCATTGCCAGCTGGGACATAAATATAAATCACAAATTAAGCTAATTAATAGACACCTTGAAAAGGAGTCAGTTTAATTTTTCCAGCATGTTTTTCTGTACCTTCATCTTCTTCTACGACAGGACCTGCTGGGTTTTAGAAGTGGAAAATCCATGATTAACTCAGCCACATATACTCTATTTTGTTATTTAAGTGGTGAATATACTTGTTTGTTGCCCAAAAGATGAACCAAACCATCTTTAAATAGAAAATTACTTCTCCCAAATCATTTTTATACTTCTGGGATTGTGTCATTTTTCTATAATACATTCCTGCTTTGAGTCTTTTTTCTATACTATGATTTAATCTACGTGGCACCGAAGTTTCAGGCACTTTGGTGAAACATACTTCTGGGTTAATCGGTGCTGCTTGTATCTCAAAAACGTCACATTCATAATAAGCCTCAAAGAATTTCTAAAACCCGGGCAGCCCAGCTTCTATCTCATAATGTTTGACTAAGTAGTAATACAGTGTCCAGTCGTGTCTTAATTAAAATTGATGGTTAACACTTGAAATACGCTCTCGGTGTGTAGCTTAATGTGGCCGTTCACTTTAGCTGTGTTACCATTCCATACGCAATGTGGTACTTTTTCATTTAGCAGTTTCCTTAGCACAGCGACTTGGTAACAATTCATCTGCTCAGCAAACAACACTGAGCAAGGACGAGCTAGCGATCCTGTCTGCAAACAGATCTCTCTTTTATACAAAGAGACACTGCGGATAAGAGGGAGGGCTAAAGCAGAGCGCTGGACAGCCTCACAGAGTATGCGAGAGGCCCAAGGCGAAGCGAGGGTTCCGTGCCCGTTATACAAGAGGGCTTCCTCAGTGGCACACGTCAGATGAAAGATTTGTGGTTAGTTCTGCAAGTAGAGGGAAGGACACTCCAAAAAAAAGGGTGGGGGCGGGGGACTGAATAAACAACAGCTAAGAGGATAGAAACAACTTTGGGGGCCCTTAAAGGAACAAGTCGCTCAGCACAACTGGGGCATCAGGTGTGTGGGGCTGTGGCTGTGGTGGTGGGAGGAGCAGCAAGGGTGTAGCAGTGACCACCTATCAGCAAGAGATAAAACTAAGGGACTAGAGGGGTGTGATACTGGCATTCCGTGAATACTCTGCTAAGAATTTTTAGCAATGAGAGCGCTTGGGGGGCTCAGTTGGTGAAGCGTCTGACTTCAGCCCAGATCGTGATCTCAGGGTCCTGGGTTGGAGCCCTGTGCTCCTCAAGCTCCCTGCTCAGTGGGGAGTCTGTTTCTCCCTCTTCCTCTCCCTCTACCCCTCCCCCCACTAGTGGGTGCGCTCGCTCTCTCTCTCTCAGATAAATAAATAATTTTTTTAAAAACATTTTTAGCAATGGAAACCACTAAAAATTTTTGGTAAGGAGGGTGACATATCCAGGAAGATTCCTTGGGTAGCAGCATGGGGAGGACCAGTAAAGAAATTCCTGACTAGTTCCGAGTCCGCAGGCTGAATAATGGCTGTGACAGTGAGGACCAAGGAGGAGGAGGCTGTGAGGCTCCTGGACATACCATATATTTATTCACTTCCCTCTGTCTCTCCTGTGTAGAATGCACTAGAAGGAGGTAGGCTCCATGAAGGCAGGAATTGTCAGCCCTGTTCACTGCTCTGTCCACAGCACCTCCAAGGTGTCTGGCACAGAGATGCTCAATGAATCCGCGTTCTGTTACTCCCTTGTTTGCAGGGGATGTGGGTGACAGACAGGACTCCCTGACGCACAACTTTGAACAGGGTGCGAAATGAGAGCGAGAACGTAAACAGAGGAGCTGGTTGGCAGACAGGTTCGCGGGGCGGAGAACACGGGAATCTTGTCATTTGCAAAGAGCCTCCCTTCAATCTGAGAATCAGAATTGCATCTGGGCTAAGGCAATTTGTCCACAAGTGAGCTGAAAATAGAAGCTGTCAAACTGAATTTGGGGGAATGTTGTGGGTTTTTTAACAAAATGTTCGATGTTTGTTCTTTCAAATCTTGAAGAACAGTTTAATCTCCCTGTATTTCATAGCATTTTGACAAAATAACCAACCATGTCAAACAAATCCAAGAGTTACTTTTAGGGTACATGTTGAAATACCAGTTTTATCAAAAAGGGAAACCAGGCTTTATTTACTAAATCAATCGATCAATAAAATAGCTAGATAACTTCCACTTATACGTAATTAAAATTTTTTTCTATGAAAGGTACATTGATGAGATTTGATAGAATGAGCGTATGTGCCTCTCTCCCTTCCTGCTCCTCAAATGACAAAAAAAAAGGCAAAAATAACAACAACAAAAAATATATATATATGTATTTGAAACAAATCCCTATCAGTGCTTAGCACAGAAGAAGGTGAAAAAGGATACCATGCTAGGAGACAAGAAATTTTGAATAATTTCTGAAATATTAAAAATAGGTACAGAAACTAGAATCTGCAAGGACACCTGGGTGGCTCAGTTGTTTAAGCAGCTGACTCTTGATCTCAGCACAGGTCTTAATCTCAGGGTCATGAATTCAAGCCCTGCATTGGGCTCCATGCTGGGTGTGGAGGCTGCTTACAAAAACAAAAACAAAAATTAGAGCTTGCAAATTCTTTTAGGAGAAAAATACATACCGTGAAGTTAAAAATAATTTCATCATTACCATGCAGGATCAGAATGAACAAAGGCAGGAAATAGGAGTGTTCTATAGACAGACTCAGCCGTGTGCACCCCATGTGCATTCCCTGCAATGGGGTTTATCATGACTAAAGACAGGGAGCCACCCCAATGTTCATTACTAGAAGACTGGTTACATAAATCATACATGCGTATCAGGAAACGTTAGGCAGGCAACACGCAATGAAGCAGGCACTCTGCACGGCTGAGTGGAATGGTCTCCAGGATAGAGAGTCAAGTAAAGTGAAGCATAATAATGTGTAAAGCTCGCTACCACTCGTGTTAAAAGGGAGAGGTGTGTGCATTTCTGTTTACTGACGCGTAGAACATCTCCAGAACCGCACGTACTGCTTGCCTTGGTTAACAGGTGCTGGAAAACTGAGGACAGAAATGATACCCTTCATTTTCACCATATATTTCTTTAGGCTGTTGGGATTTTTTTTTTCTTTTTTTTTTAATAATAATTTTTTATTATATTATGTTAGTCACCATACAGTACATCCCTGGTTTTTGATGTAAAGTTCCATGATTCATTACTTTCGTATAACACCCAGCGCACCATGCAATACGTGCCCTCCTTACTACCCATCACCAGTCTATCCCATTCCCCCACCCCCCTCCCCTCTGAAGCCCTCAGTTTGTTTCCCAGAGTCCATAGTCTCTCGTGGTTCATTCCCCCTTCTGTTTACCCCCCCTTCATTCTTCCCTTCCTTCTCCTACCGATCTTCCTACTTCTTATGTTCCATAAATGAGTGAAACCATATGATAGTTGTCTTTCTCTGCTTGACTTATTTCGCTTAGCATTATCTCCTCCAGTCCCGTCCATGTTGCTGCAAATGTTTTTTGCCATATGCATATATTTTCTAAGCAAATACAATATTTTTAAAGGAAAAGAAAGGTAGAAGGGAAATGATAACATCTAGAAAATAGAAAACATAAAATAAGATGAAAAAAAGATGAAAGAAATCAGTAATCATATTAAACATAGCTGGATTCTTTTCTGCCTTTAAGAGAAAGATATTCTGATTCAGTGGGGGAAAAAAAAAGAACAATCTAGCCTTGCTGTTTACAAGATACACACCTAAAACAAAACGACCACAAAGTGACCAAAAACCCCCACAAACGCACAGATGGAATAATATATCATACACACTCTAAGCCCCCATAAGAGTATATATGGCAATTAAAATATTAACATAAAATAAAATATAATACAAAGCAACAGCGTTAAATAGGAAAGGGAGATATTTTATGTTGATAAAAACTGCAACCCACCAAGAACAGACTGTCATGAACATTTATACATTTTTTAAAATCTTCAAAACATGCAAAGCAAAGACTGTTTACTTCAAAGGAATAATTGTGCAGTGTGTACTCATAATAGGAGATTTTAACATGCCTCTTGGAAATAAGTAAATATGTAGAGTATTTGAATAAAAAGTAAACGTAATCTGTATCTATATCAATCTACCTAAAACTCCGTACCCAGCAGATAGAGAAACCACACTTTTTTTTTAAAGCAAAGTAGCATGTTTACAAAATGTTACAAATACACACACACACATTCTAACACTAAAAACAATTTTAAGAGAAAATAAGTGCCTTATATCTTAAAATGAATGAAAATGAGGGGCGCCTGGGTGGCACAGCGGTTAAGCGTCTGCCTTCGGCTCAGGGCGTGATCCCGGCGTTCTGGGATCGAGCCCCACATCAGGCTCCTCTGCTATGAGCCTGCTTCTTCCTCTCCCACTCCCCCTGCTTGTGTTCCCTCTCTCACTGGCTGTCTCTCTCTCTGTCAAATAAATAAATAAAATCTTTAAAAAAAAATGTTTAAAAAAATGAATGAAAATGACATAATACATATAAAAACATGTGAGATAAATAATTTTAAATGCATTTATTAAGAAACAAGAAAGAATAAAAATAACGTAACCACAGCATCAACTTAAAGTTCTAGGAAAAGAATGGCTAAGGAAGCAAACACAGGAGAAATGAACGGCTGGTGATAAAGGCAGAAAATAATCACTTCAAATTATAAATAATAATACTGATCCATGAAATGAAAACCTGGTTCTTTGAAATGACCATGATTTTGGTTAAGTTAAAAATAAAGAATAAAAAAATCCATATAATTCTAGACATAAAGGCGATTTTTAAAACAGTAAGAGAATTCTGCATGTAACTGTGTACCCATGAACTTGAAAATCTAGATGAAATATTTGATTACATAGGAAAATACATGAAACTGAGGGAAAGCAGAAAATCTAAATTGATCAATGATTGCTGGAAAGTGTATAAAGGTGATCAGTGTTCTGTCCCTAAAAACACTTCAGTGCTAGTTAGTTTATAGACACCCTCCTAAACCTGCCCGAAGCAGGAGAATTCTTTTGTTACATACACTGTTCTGGGGCATAAGTCAATAACAAAGTCTTTCCAATTCATACCGAAAACTTAGTGCAACTCTAATACCAAAATGAGGCAAGACTGATGACACGTACCGACCTCATTTCCAAACATAGTTGCAAAGACCCTGGATAAAATATGGTGTTGTTAAAGAATATACATCAATACCAATGAATTTTTTTATCAACCTATCATACTCTTAAACTACTATTTTGATTCACAGCCCCACCAGGAATATTTAAGAATACCTGATTTTCTGCATCTCTGCCAAACTTAGGGTTGGTAGAATGGCTCTGATTTTATTTTATTTGACCTTTTTTCCCCCCGCTGAGGTTCGATATATACATCATGTAATTGAGATTTTAAAATGTTTTAAATTTCAAATAAAAAGGTTGTAGAGTAGTGATGAAGACATAAAATATCTCAGGTCGGCTCAAGGCAAAATTATGAAATAAACTTTGTCTTTGGATCCTCCCCCCCTCTCCTTAGTGCTTCCTTCTCGTCTTGAATGGGGGCGTGGACAGGTAGGCAGCCATTCCCTCCACATCAGTTTTCCAGAAAAACTATGAAGCCCTGCCATACAATTCCACTTCAGGCTCCTTGACAAACAAAAACACAGGGGAGCGCCTGGGTGGCTCCCGGGCGGCTCCGTCAGTTAAGCATCTGACTCTCGGTTTTGGCTCAGGTCCTAATCTCAGGGTCACGGGTTCAAGCCCCACGTTGGCTCTGCGCTCAGGGTAGAGTCTGCTTGAGATTCCCTTTCCCCCTCTCCTTCTGCCCCTTTTCTCTCTCTCTCTCCCTAAAATAAATAAATAAATCTTTAAAAACAAAAACATGTATCTATGCCTCCACTGCCTCTTGTCCCAAATCCATTAGAAACCCTATATTATACACCTTCCTTTCCGCCTCCTCAAATCTGCTCCTAGGAAGGCCTGATAATGTTATATTTCAGAGTAAATTTTTCTATTTCCTGCCTCAGAAAAATTTGCATAAGAAATGTGATCTCTAATTAGGCAGTAAAATGTCACCATCTACAGAACAAGTAGGTCCCATGTTTAAGGAATTCTGTTTGATGCCTAAGTTTTAAATTCTTCTAAAACAATGAGCTCATATATTATCCTGATTCTCCTCAGCTTGCTCCCCGCTAAAGACACAATAATACCTTTCAGTCCATAGCCGGCCTGGCTCAAAGAACTAGGCCGTAGGGTTGGCCAAGCTCCACTCCTGCCCCCTGATTCTTAATTCTGTGGACCTTAGACTGTCTTCCCAATTCAGGCACCTGTTCCTGAGTTCAGAACCAAGAGGAGCTGCTACTCTTCTTCCAAGCGGATTTTGTGGGGGCATCAGTAGCCATTTGGGAGGATGTCCTGTTGACCCTTTGCCAATTATAGCCGTGCAGAAGCAGATTTCAGTGCAAATCTAATGGAGCTGGGGCACGCCTCCACCCAATGGTCCTTACCAGAGATCATAACTTTGGCCCATGAGCCAAACACAGTGTGTAGATAGATTCTGTTTGACTCTATTTTTCATGTTTTTAAGTTCAAATACCTACAAAGGCATTTCAGTCTACAATCTCTGCCTTACACTCATCCTACACTCTGACCTCAGGATATAAAGAATCAGGATACAAAAGAATTAAGCAGCCTACAAGTCAGATGTTTGTATGATCTTTCTTCCCCTCTCTTCGTCTCTGTGTTTAAGGCGCAAGACAAAAATGTGAGAGCTCTTGAGTTCTAATCACAACTCTCCTAACTAACCCATGTTGTGACCTTAAGCAAGTTACTTTGGATGGTGGACTAGATTTCTAAGGCAACTGACAGTTTAACAGTCCCTGAGTCTGTGTCTACTCTCTCCCTCGTGGTAGCAAAACTTAAATAATATATTAGCAAATGCTATAAAGTTTGCTTCCTATGTAGTTGGAGACAGACAAGCACTATTATTTTCCCATTTTACAGCTAAAGAAACGTGAAGCCTAAAGCAGCTGAAAAAAATAGTAATTCAGTGTAGATATTCAAATAACCTTTGGTTTCCTTAAGTAGCTTCCCTCTGACTTGGAGAAAAAAATCTTTGTTATTGTTCAGCCTTATTTTGGGACTTTGTATTAATTCAGCATGTGTTATTCCTTTGTTGCTGTCTTTCCTCTCCTTCCTGTTATTCATCCCTGGAGAATACTTTTCTCCCCTGGATTACCAAAAGGAAAGATGTTATTGTATTGTCTGTTTTCCCCTTCTTACAACCTGGAAATAATTGCTAAATTATTCTCAAGGGAGTTCAAGGGGGTTTTGTTTGTTTGTTTGTTTGTTTGTTTCTTTAAATTCAATTTTATTAACGTATAGTGTATTATTAGTTTCAGAGGTTGAATTTAGAGATTCATCAGTTGCATAGAACACCCAGTGCTCATTCCATCAAGTGCCCTCCTTCCTCCTTAATGCCCATCACCCAGTTACCCCATCCCCCTACCCACCTTCCCTCCAGCACCCCTCAGTTTGTTTCCTAGAGTTAAGAATCTCTTATGGTTTGTCTCCCTCTCTGTTTTTCTCTTATTTTATTTCTCCTTCCCTTCCCCTGTGTTCATCTGTTTTGTTTCTTAAATTCCACATATGAGTGAAATCATAATGACATTTGCCTTTCTCTGACTGACTTATTTCACTTAGCATAATACGCTCTAGTTCCATCCACATTGTCGAAAATGGCAAGAGTTCATTCTTTTTGATGGCTGAGTAATATTCCATTTTATTCATATATATATATATATATATATATATATATGTATAATACACACATATATTATACACACACACACACATACACACCCTACATCTTCTACATCTTCTTTATCCATTCATCTGTCAATGGACATCTGGGCTCTTTCCATACTTCAGCTATTGTGGACATTGCTGCTATAAACATTGGGGCACATGTGCCCCTTTGATTCACTATGTTTGTATCCTTTGGGTAAATACCTAGTAGTGCAATTGCTGAGTTGTAGGGTAGCTCTATTTTTAACTTTTTGAGGAACCTCCATACTGTTTTCCAGAGTGGCTGCACCAGTTTGCATTCCCATCAGCAGTGTAAGAGGGTTCAAGGGGGTTCAAGGTTAGTGAGAAGACTGAAGGATCTAGAGCCATCACAATGTCGGAACCCTTCATAACTATTGCTGAGGAGTAAGTGTGGTGATGGCTATATCGCACACAGGCGTATACATACACACGTGCACACACACATACACATGCATACACAGTAGGACCACTTACTGAAGGGCGTACTAAACTAGCTACTTTTATTTTTTTTTAAAGATTTTATTTATTTATTTGACAGAGACAGCCAGCGAGAGAGGGAACACAAGCAGGGGGAGTGGGAGAGGAAGAAGCAGGCTCCCAGCGGAGGACCCTGATGTGGGGCTCGATCCCAGAACGCTGGGATCACACCCTGAACTGAAGGCAGACGCTTAACGACTGCACCACCAGGCGCCCCTAAACTAGCTACTTTTAAACACTTAATTTCTCAACTTACAGTTTAAATCACAGCTTACACATTTTTGTAAATCCAGCAAGTTTTAATTTTAACACTGAGATGATAGAAGAGGACATTTTCATCGGTCTCTGGTTTCTCTCCATTGTAAACATAATCAGTGTAATTATGTGAGGTGGTCTCTGTTAAGAGGCTATGAGACATCTTCCTCTTCGTGAACTGCAGAACCTCTAGCTGAATTCTTGCTCTGTCTGCTTCCCGTGTGGTCAATAATCTACCTTATAGATGTTAAGATAGTCTGTATTCAGATATGGTCTCATTGGTTGAATTTCGCTGGGGGAAAAACATGCATTGCTAATGGTCACCTTGTCTCAAATTGCAGATTACGGTATTTCGGATGGGATCAGAAGGACACCAGGACATTGATTTAGCTATCCTGACAGCTTTGCTCAAAGGTAAAAGAGTTTCTGTGTCCAGAGAGTGAAAATATAATTTAAATGGATTAACAGAGCAACTTTGTCTCCTCATAGTAGACATAATCCCAAATGATACCGTGACATCCAATTATTGATAACATAAGGACTTCTCCTAGAAGACGTTGTTCCTGCTATTAAATTCTTCTATGATAAAGCTGTCAAAGTATGACTCAATTTCATAAGGTTTAAATATATTATAATGCAGTCCTGTCCATTGAGTCATAAAAATATACAAAGTAATCTAATGTAATATGTAAGACACTAAGTTACTGAAGTCATTTAATAATTATTACCTGTCAACTTTCAAAAACCATTTAATATGGCATAGATGATAGATAGATATAGAGATATTATAATGCATTAAAAATGAAAAATCAAAACCACTGAGAGGAAAGGAGTAAGAAATAAACAAAAAAAAAATAGGCTACTGTACTTGCTATAATGGAACATTAAATTTAGCTCTAAGTTTCCTTGAAGTCCAGGCAAAAATAGAAATGCCCTGGATTTTATGATTTTCCTTGAAGGTGGATGTTTGTCCTATTCTCTAGTTCCCTTGCTATCAAGAGGTCTCACTACATGTGCTCAACCTTGGAGCCATATTCAAGAGAAGAGCAGTTTCCTCTGGGCTCCACAGATCAAATTCTGCCCTTAATGTCCCTTAATCGGTCTATACATTTAACCCATTAAAATAAACAAAACGAAGTTATCTCTGTTCATCACTGAACTGAACACTAGAACTGTAAGATGAAACAAAATCACAAATCTTGTTGACTGTGGTTCTGAGTTCGAGATGTCCCCCTCGTTCTCCCCGAGCCCCATACTTTGCCTGCTGCCCCATTTATCACAAGGCTGGTGACTGCCTGTTTGTAAGCCTTCCTGGATCATAAGCTCTGTGAGGACAGAGAATGTTTCTTATCCATGGGTGGACAGGAAACATCTCAGCACCTCACATAATCCCTCATACATGGCAGCGTTCAGTTCATTTTTGTTGAATATATGAAGGAATGGATTACTGAAAGAATGATTGCTTAATGGTTCACTGATAGACTTAAATTCCAAAATTGAAATTCAGAATAGCAACAATTGTGTTCTATTTTCCAGTCTCCTTACCCCTTTTCCACCATCAGTACTTCCTTGAATACCCATCCTGTGGCAGCCATGATGCCTGGTGCTAAGCTTTTTACAAATACTATAAACATTAATTATTACAGCAGCTGTATTGTGTAGCAGCTATCTTTAATCCCCATTCTACAGACAGGTAAGTGGAGCTACGAGATTTAAGCAACTTGTTCAGGGTTACCATGCTATTAATAAGCCTGAACTTAGATCTAGGCCCGTCTAACTCTTCACTGCGCCACATATGGCCTTGATGCTAGAAGCCATTGATGCTAGAAGCCATTGATCCCCTCCATGTATGCCCCAAAGGTGTGTTTGCACGTTTGTTCAAAATCCCAATCACATTTCAAAAATTCACAGTGCCGCAAGGCATATCATGTGTCCCAGGTTGAGAACCTTTGCTCTAAAGCATTTCATTCCAGTGAACTGACAAAGCCATGAAGAAGAAAGAATTCATGCACGGGACCATGCGTGGGCTGAACCATAAAGCACACTCTGGCCTCCATTCTCCATGTGTCAGAGATCAAATTAAAAGTTTGAGGAAAGAAATTCTCTAATATTTGCTATTCTTCCATGAAAATAAGAAAAAGGAATAAAGCCAGGAACTAACCCTTATTGAAGACTTGCTTAGTGCCAGATGCTGTGTCAGATACCTTCTATGTATAAATTCATTTAATCTTTACAAGTTTGATGACCAGATCATTACAAGACCCGTCTTATCAATAAGGAAATCAAGACACAGAACAATTCAGTTACACGCTCAAGATAAGCTGGCCAGGAAGTAGCAGAGACAGGCTGCCCATCACTTACACAAGCCACCAAGGCATCCCTATTGCCATGATAATAAGAAGTTCTACTTCTTATTATCAAATGGAGGAGTGGCCCCGTTATTGGTTAAAAACATATAAGCCATCACAGTATCTTCTACTGAAAATATTTACTTCTGCTTTCACCAGTTCGTGGCTTAAATTTGTTTCACCTTTAGATCAATCTTAGAATTTGTCATAATGTAGAATAGTTGTTTTCTGACTGTGCATGATAGACCGTAAGAAATACATTTTATATTGTAACCAAATAGTTATACATATGTTTTTAGAAAGCTGAAGTTAAAGTACATGAAATTATATTTACCTTGTGTGCAATGAAATTGGATATTTTGTATTCTGTTCTCTTTAATACTGATTATATCCCACTAAATTGATTTCATGACCCACTAATGGGTCATAACCTGCAGTTTAAAAAACACTGCCATACTAGATTAAAGGAAATTATGATTGCTCTAAGAAATTAACATTTCTAATCATTATAATGAATATTATTTATGCAACAGTTGATGCTAATGGGAATTTCTGCCATTAAAAGATTATGATGTGTCAACTGTATTTTGCAAAGGCTTTTAAATGCTCTCTGATTATGACCCAGTTGATTTGCGAAGGATGTCAAGCTTAATCCTTTTGCTGACTTTCTTGGTGGCCAAGAGCATACTTCTATCAGTTTCAAATTCTTTACTTTGTTGAATTATGCTTATGTATTTTTTTTAATTATGCCTGGGCACGTAACATGGTTTAACACTTAATTTTTACAATTATACTTAGTTTTCAATTATCTCATGCATGAGGAATTTTTTACAGTGAAGTTTTTATTCCTGCCATCACCTGAGAAAACTAGAAATTAGATAAGAGAAGGGAGAGGAAGCCATGGAACTAAACACTGATCCATAAATCCAGAGCCTAGCAAAGAAAAAAAAAAAAAAAAAGAATGTGTAAGGAACCAGGTGGTCATGGGAAAATTCTACCTTTGCCAAACCCATTGGGTTTGATTTTCTTCAGTATTTGTATATATTAAAGGATACTGCTAACAGGACACAGACTTATTGGATATCTGTTCAAAAATGAAGAAAGAAGGGGACAATATAATGTTGTTCCAGAGGTCTTAGAGGCTCACAGTTTCTTTTGACCTGGGGTAGCTTTTGAGAATACCACATACGTATTTCACTTTAAGGTAACTACTCTCCGAGAGCGGTGGGCCGAGGCTAGAATCTGTCCACCCTTCACCCTTCTCCTTTCCAGCTCTCACCCGCCACACATACCCAAGAGGACCCAAGGAAAATGCAGAGAAAATGCGGGATGTTGACTGTTCAGATAAACAACAAATAAATTTTTAGCATAAGCATGTCCCAAATATAGCCTGGGACATACTTATACTAAAAAAGCTGTTTATTATTTATCTGAAATTCAACCTTGACTGGGAGTCTTGTATTTTTATTTCCTAAATCAGGCTTACCTGAGAGAGGAGGCCTGATGCCGTGAATATTTCTGGACCTCAGACACTTTGAGCCGTTCTAGGGGAAGAGTACTCAAAAACCTGGGGAAATCACCTAGTCCCTCTCTGTCTGCCTCCTTCTCAGCCTGGCCCTGCCTCAATCATAGCAACCAGAGGTTTCACTGGAAACAACCCCAAACTTACCTTCGTAAACTATCCGGTGATTACCAACCTGCTCTCAGTCACCTTATCCTGGCTGACATGCGCATGCCCCTTGCTTCAGCCCCTCCTGCTCCAGGCTCAATAAAGCCAGAATACATCTGCTCATCACAGGGTCCCTTGACCCTCTCTGTGGATATAATTACTTCCAATTTTTAAAAATCTTCTCTTGTGCACTCAGAGGCCAAATCACGTGGGTGTGTACCCTTTCATTTCTATGCATGTACTGAAGTATAGTATGTGGCAGTCACTAGCCTCCACGTGCAAGAATTCTTTTCCTCTGGGTTTAAGCTGCACTGGTAAAGAAATTCTTCTGTGGCATGGGAAAAGACCTTTATCGCTGACTTCTTTTTTCTGGAAAGCATTTTTTTTAAAGCTCAAAGGGACTGTAAAACTCTATGTTCCTCCTCAAAACTGCCAAGGTCATCAAAAACAAGAGTAGTTTGAGACATTGTCATTGTCACAGGCTGGAGGAGGCTAGGGAAGCATAATGACCACACGCAATGTGGCTTCCTGGACAGGACCCTCAAGCAGAAAAAAACAAAGAGTATTAGGTTTAAAACTAAGAAAATCTGAATAAAGTATGGACTTCCATGGGTTTTTTTTTTTTTTTAAGTTTTAAGGGAAAAATAGGAGCTCTGTGCCATCATATATTTTGGATCTGAGCAGGAGACATACTGTCACCAAGAAAACCTTTCATGTCATGTCAAAATGACAAAAAAGGAGAAAGCATCTTAGGGAATTCGCTGTAAAAGTCATGTACCTACGTAATCAAAGGACTGTCCTAGGTGCAGGCTGCATTAATATAAAGTGTGTGTATAAATCAGATAGGTGTGGATAACAGCTGATCACTCTAAGAAATGATTAGAAATCTCACTGGGGAATCTAAGCAGGAAGTATTTGAATGCAGGACTAATAGGAAGCAATTTGTATGAAACCCAGTTTCCCTATGGACTTTCACAATCATTTCAGAGAAAATTATCTAGTTCTTCCCTTTTTTTTTTTATGTTTCAGCTCTTCAGACCAAATTAATCCTATCAATAATTAATAAACTAATTAATTACTTACAGATACTTATAAATGGAGGATGGCAACTTCTTTTTAAGATACACATCTGTAATTTTCTTGGAACTATGAGGGAAGGAGTTTGAAATAAAAATTGACATGCCAAGAGAAGAGCCGGGATGTTCTAACTTTAGCACATTCTCAAGAATGCTGTTGATTAGATCATACAAAATAATGAAAATCACTGTGTTCTGAACCATTTTCCTTTGAAATTATATCTTTACAAACAACTCAACTTGAAATAGAAGTGGATAAAATGTGAAAAAAAGAAAAAAAAACAATATATTTGAATGTTTTGAAACAACTTCTGAGTGCATGCCCCTCCGACTCTATTAATTAGAAAACGCAATTATTATCACAAACTAGCCCTGACATCACCAGGCAATTAGTCTTGCTAAATAACTCATCTTTGTTTTTAAATGACTTAATTAATCCCTAGGAAAACAGAATTGTGGCATTATTCTGAAGTAGTGTATGTCCGATAATTCTATGCACCCGGTAGATCTCAAAAGCAACTAGCATCCAGAAGTATTTACGGAGAAACTACCTTGCTTGATCTCAGATGATTCATGAATAGATTTAATGGGAATTAATTACAGCCTTCTTTGAAGATAAAAAATTATTTCTGATCATATGTTCAATCTTTCCCATCCCTCTTTCTTGTGTATAGGCAGCTTAAAACAACACATGCATGATTGCTTTCCTTTTTTTTTTTTTTGATTGCTTTCCCTTTATTAATTTTTTTTTAAAGATTTTATTTATTTATTTGACAGAGAGAGAGACAGCCAGCGAGAGAGGGAACACAAGCAGGGGGAGTGGGAGAGGAAGAAGCAGGCTCATAGCAGAGCAGTGAGCCCAACACGGGGCGTGATCCCAGGGCGGGGCTTGATCCCAGGACCCTGGGATCACGCCCTGAGCTAAAGGCAGATACTTAACGACTAAGCCACCCAGGGTCCCCTAATAATATTTTTTTTAACCTGGAATTGTTTAGATAGCCTTAATACAGCCCCCAAAAAACCTAAAAAACAAGAGAGAGAGACATTCATGTTGACACTTTCATCACTTATATGAAATGCAAAGTTGCCATATAGTATTAAATATTATACAAATGGAAATAGATGAAATTTTATCCAAAAAAGATTGACAAAGTCAAAATGTGTGGCATGGTCACTTTATTTTAAGCTTAAAAGTATATGGGGGGGTGGTCAACTGGAGGGGAATAGTGAAATATATCAGTTAGAGACAAAACTCACTACAGTTTTTACAATGAAGATTCTTTCCAAAAGTGTTAAATCCTTCTCTGCATGAGGCCACATTTGGTCTTCCTTCTGTCCTTTGACTTGTCAGTCAGGCTTCCCCATGAGCCCCAGTTTACTGATGGCTCATTTTACCCCTTTTGTCAAATCTTTAACTTAGGTGTCATAGAGCAGATTGACCAGGAGCAGGTAGGGTCCTGGCATGGGCCTCCCAAAAACTATACAGATCAGCACATCTGCTTCCTTAAAACTCTCAGAGCTCTTACCAGGGCACTTAACTACCAGATGACCTTGGCTGCCCACACAATATCTTAGTGACAAAACCAGAATGCCCACAATTTCTCCAAATGTAATGGCAAGAATCAGTGTGATCTGACACTTGTTTTATTTTTAAAGATTAGATCATCAGTGAAATATGATTTCAACCGGGAAACTTTTGGTGACAAGTAACAGAAACATAATTCAAATGAGCTCAAGCAAAAATAAATAAGATAGTTTTGTAGATTTACATGACGAGGAAGTTGAAGGCTAAATGGAGTTCAGGCAAAGTAGGATCCAGGGCTCAAATGACGTTATCAGGGTCTGTCCTCTGTCTCTCAGACATGCAGTTGTCTACCTGTCACACAGAATGGCCATCAGCAGTGCTAGGCTCATACCCAACCGAGTATATCCCCATTAAACTCCAGGTAATTAGAGCAGAAGGGACCCAGGGAGGATTTGCATACATTTGCCTTAGATCAGTGCCCATCCCTGAATTCATTCCTGTGGCAAAGACCATGGGAGAATCCCTGTAACCATGAAATGGGAGATGGGATCAGCTCCACCCAAGTCACAGAATTATGGGTCCCCTCCCCCACCCCCAAAAAGATTCTGTAGCCCGGAAGTAGAGAAGGAGATTGCAAGTAAACCCAAAGCTACTAAAAAAATATGCACTTCTCTAAAGTTGTATTAAAAGAAGTGCTGAGGGTCAAAGAGTCAGATTTGCCTCAAATGCAAATGCCTCAGAATCTATATATCAGGAATAAATTCTTCATTCCGGAGGCAAAAAACAGAGAAACTAGGTCGAATGAATACTAATTAGGGTCCAGACATTCACCCAAGCTATACTCATAAGGTTTACTTCAGGTAGACCTCAATATGTAACTTATTAATATTTTTTAGTACACAATGATTATATATTATTATAATCACTGTTACCTTTTTCAGTTTTCATGGTCTGCACTTGAAGATTTCTGCCAAAAATTTTAAAGGAAATTCTGTTCTTACCATTTTTTTCCTCAAGACCAAAGTCTATTCCTCAGAAAAAAAAATGATTCCATAAAGGCCAAGTCGCCCCAGGCTTTCCCCACTGGGCTTCTTCCACACCATCTTCCACCGCCGTCCCGGCCCTTCAGTGGGCTGCCAGCCATAGGTCCTGAGAATAATGACAATGACACCCACATGCAAACCATCACTCACTCTCTGTTGATCAAACAGCTTCCCCTCACTGAAGCTCGGTTTCCTAATCTATAAAACCCAGAGATGATAATATCTCTCCCATAGCCGTTGGAACCATTTTCATCGATAATACAAGTAAAGCATTGAACCCAGTACCTGTAAAAATCTGTGTAATAAATGATGGTCTGACTGGCGATGATGATGGTGATGCCAAGCTAAATAGGAGAACAAAGACCACCTCTATTTTACTCACTGCCATGACCACACAAACACAGCGCCTCGCACGTCATCAGTATTCAAAAACTGTTGTTAAACTCACGAACACATGATCAACAGGCTTTAGAATCAGATTAGATGTACGCTGAGATCCCAGTGCTACCTGGCTGTGGTATTTATTAACTAGGTTACTTAACCTCTGTATATGTGCCTCAGTTCCCTTCGCTGTGCAAAAGAAAATCATAGCTCCGTCGTGCGCAGGGACATAAGGGACACATGAGACAGTGACACTGGGACCTCACTGAGGGCAGGCACTCTGCCTTCTATTTATGGTAAACACCTAACAACTAATATTTTTATATCTCCCCCCTTCTCGAATAGGCTTAAATATGCCTATTAAAAATGCCAGGGAACTGGCATGTCCCCTATGTCCAAAACCCAACAGAATCATAAAATGCTAAATTCGAAAGGACCCATAAATCTGCCAACAGCAAGCAATCAATAAATAAACCTCAAGCAGACTGTAAGGATCCAAAACAGATCCACGAAAAGGAGTTTCATCTTGAAAATGGTTGAGAACATGCTAAGCTGCCTTAAAATGAAATTAATTTTCTGGCAGGTTTATTTTCTTACAAATCTAAATAGATCGTAGAGCAATATTAGAGAGCAAGGGAGAGAGCAATTGTAGATATTTTTGTCTCAGTAGGAGGATGAAATAAAAGAACTTAAACCTTCTCATCCTGTTTTCTGTATGTTTTACAATTCACAAAGCATTTCCACATAAATTTTATCATCTAATCTTTGCAACAAGTGTGTGGAATGGTTACCACATAATTTATCTCCAAACTGAGACCTCCTTGGTCATAAAAGTGAGCAGTATTGATAATTATGGCAGAAAAACTAGAATAAACCAAGAATGTCCAAGTAAACTGGGAAGAGTGATCATCCTGATTACAAATCCACCTTCCGTAGGAAGTTTCTGGAGCAAAAGGATTACGTCTTCTTTGTCTTTGTATCCTAACACCCAGAAAAATGCTTGACATATGGTAGGCATTTTATATATGTATATGTGTGTGTGTGTATATATATATATATATATATCTATATATATATATATATTATATATATTATATATATATATCTGTGAATATATGTGAATATCTATGAACATATGTGAATATATATGAATATATATGTGAATATGTATATGAAAAGCTATATGATATATAATCATCAATGCAGTAATTCTAGAAAATGTCCCAGAACTCTGGAACGACATATTTCTAGATTATAAGGTCCCACTGAATACCCAGCACAAGGGTGAAAATAAACCCCTGTCAAGTTGTATTGTAATATTGCAGAACATGGGAAACCAAATATATATGTTTTATTACATATAGTTGAATATATATTATAAATATTATACTTATAAATTATATTTAATATATTTAATACAATATATAGCTTATAAATTATATTACAGAATATTATATGGTCTAAGTATATATAATTTTATATATGTAAAACATAGATATACATACATATATACATATATAAATATAGATATATAAAATTCTCCTATGAGCTTCCAAAGAGAAAAACAGATCTCAAACAGAAAAAGGAGCCAGAATGCTTTAGACTTCTAAACAACAATGTAGAAATTGATTGTGCAATGCCTTAAAAATTTGAAGAACATTTATTTGCAATCTAGAATTCTATGCCTGATCTACCAGCCATTTGCGAAGGTAGAATAGACATTGTAAGACATGAGTTATCAAAGCATTTACTACCCATGAGCTATTTCTTCAGAAACTGCTAGAGGATATGCACCCCCAAAATGATAGAGGAAACCAAAAACAAACAACAACAGAAAAAGGGAACATGGAACGTGGGAAGCGGGTGTTCTAACACAGGAGTGAAGTGTTGGCAGTCCCTGAAGGACGAGGCAGGGGGACGCTTCTGCACCCAGCATAGCCGGCAAAAGCAGGAGCTGCCAGACCTTCTTCCTAAGACTCAAGCACGGACTCGGCATAGTGTCATTTCTGTTGCAGTCCATGGGCGCATGGACTCACAAGACCAGCTCAGATTCAGTGTGAATGCTGGGAGATACGTCGTTCCTTAGAAGCTACCTTCGAAGACCAGCTACCATGGAGGACCAAAAGAATCAGCTCCAAGAAGGGAAGTGCTGGCCTCTGGTAAAGAGGCCTGGGGTGATGCAATTTGTGATTTTTTAACAAATCTTGTAGGAACATTTGAGTGTAAAATCTGTGTATGTATAACCTTAGTAGAAATGAAGTACAAAATGGACTACCTGGTTCTCAACGAAAGAGACAGAATAAGTAAAAGACAAAGGAAGAGAGAAGAGAAGATAGATCATCAAGGCTGTAATTCCAGAAAATGTGCCGGAACTCCAGAGTGTACATTTCTATATAATCCTGCTAAAAACCACAATATGGAAGAAGTAAGAATATTTTACTTACTCATCTGTGTAAATGAATTCATTTTGTCATATCACAAGGAAGCAGGATAACCCAGTAGAACTTTTTTTTTTCGTTTTATTCCCTCTGTCCTAAGTTGATAACGTTTTTCAGTTTTGCATTACCATGCGTAATACAGGAACACTTTTATAAAGTTTTTTTTTTAACATGTTAATGGGAGACTTTGCGAAGTGTTGGCTTCTCTTATTGCAGAAAGGGCACAATAAAGAGGACTCATCCATTTAGCTAGGTTGGTAAAAAGAAGGAAATAGCGTAGTACTCCACAATGTTATTAATCATAAGCCATATAATTTCATTTGTCCTTTGTTGCTTGCATATGTTATTAGGACACAAAGAAATAATAGCAATATTTCCTGCGGAAACTCTTGGCAAGTATCCTCACATAGACAAACTGACTTTGTAAGGTTTTTATGGAGTGTTGGTCCATAGACATCTTGCACCCTAGTTCTGAAATGAAACGAACAGTTTTTCAAAGTGAGTGAGACCTGACACAGAAAACACAGACCCAATAACTTGTAGAAAAACAAAACAAAATTTAATCACCACCTCCTCCCACCGCTAGCTCCACTGTCTGGGAAGTGTAGGCACCCAGGGGAGAAAGAGTTCGGCCCTTACTCCAGGCAGGGAATAAGGCTGAGAGAAGTCAGTCCGCACAGAGCCTTAGGTCACCTCTGATGGGCCAGACAAGGTGCAGGAACCCCTTAAGCAGGTGCTGTGCACAGGAGCCACGTTCGGTTACACCAGCCTGGGGAGGGGCCAGAGGCGCTTTCCTGATTGAATGTGGTTATAGATTATATGAAAAACACCCAGTATCTCAGTTTACACTCCTACAAAACAATCATATTCTTATAATTCAAGGAGATCATTTGTATCTAAACTCAGCCTCTTGCTGAGTTGTAACAAATGGGCCTCTTCTTGTTTATATCAGCACCTACAGTCTTCAGCTCACTTAAGGGAGTGTCTGCAGAGAAAACCTCAGTAGGAGGTAGCATTTGATGGACTCCCCAAGCTCTATCAGAGGACCACTCCCTGAGGACCACTCCCTGAGCCCCCCCCCCAGCAATTCTGACATGCGCAGAAGCCCTAGGTAATTTAGGGAGTGTCAACACTTAATTCTGAGAATTCCTGTTTTACTACATAGTAAGTATTCCTTTTACGAAAATTCAGTGACCCCTAATCACTCACATGGAGTAGAAACTGTAGTAATAGTCTGGCTGTTTAGTTGTTCTCCATCAAGGAGTGTCTGCCTGCCGATGGCATTATAACTGGATAAATTTATTAAATTATTATTAATCTGGCAAAATGTATTGTTGGGAATAGTAAGATACTGAAAATATTTGCACAGTACTTTAATTTAACAAAGCAGTTTTTCCATCTACTTTTCTATTTAACCTTCAAAGCAATCCCTTGAGGGAGATATTATTAACCTCATTTTCTACAAGAAGCAGTTAAGTTTTAGGATAAGTAACCTTTCCAAGCCCCCACAGGTACTAAACAAGCTCAATGCCCTTTCTCTTGCACACAAAAAAGTTCAGAAGGTCCCTACTTAACACTTACCCCAACCCTACCCAGCAGAGGGTAACCTGACACCAATCAGAATGGAACTAGGAAGCTGCTTCCATCAGGCTAGCATTCATATCTCCTAGGGGCCACTGTGTGTCAGTCTTTATATCAGAAGTAAATGACCTAATCGCCTGAACACCTACTATGCACAAGGCATTATCTTAAGTTGTACAAGTCTGCAAAGTCTTAAAATATGGTAGAAATACACATCATAATAAAAAGTAAATAAAACGCTGAAGAGGTGCAAACCAAGGGAACTCCCGGTTTCAGGGGATATTTTATTATGGAGGCAGCATTTGAAATGCCTCTCTACAGTTCAGAGTGCCAACCTGTGGTGTCAAATAAACAGCCTGAAGAAAGACAAATAAATAGTATGCCGGTTACTTTTTCAGAGGAATTTAAAATTAAGAAGATACAGAAAAAATAAAATAAAGTAAAATAAAATAAAGAAGACACTTTTAAAAATATTATTAAACCTTAAGTACCGCATATGAGTGAAATCATATGGTATTTGTCTTTCTCTGACTGACTTATTTCACTTAGCATAATACTCTCTAGCTCCATCCACATTGTTGCAAAGGGCAAGATTTCATTCTTTTTTATAGCTGAGTAATATTCCATCATATATACACCACATCTTCTTTATCCATTTGTCTATCAATGGACACTTGAGCTCCTTCCATAATTTGGCTATTGTACATAATGCTGCAATAAACATGGGGCTACAGGTATCCTTTCAAATTAGTGTTTTTGTATTCTTTGGGTAAATACCCAGTAGTGTGATTACTGGATCATAGGGTAATTCTATTTTTAATTTTTTGAGGAACCGCCATACAGTTTTCCACAGTGGCTGTGCTAGTTTGAATTCCCACTTTAAACTTTATTAAGTTAGAAAACTTAATAAAAATCTTACTAATCTTGAAAATCAGAGCCTCCAAATAAACAGGATCTAAGAATATCCAGGCAGGGCTCATGTTGCCCAAACAGGTGTACGTCATTGTATCCAATCAATTACTTCCTTGAAGTGCATTCACACACTGTGTCTTTTAAACGGCATCCTATTTTAGGTGCACTTATAAATGTTTTTAAATAATAACCCCAGATAAATAAATAAATCTCCAAGCCCAAATGGCTCCCCTGACAAAAAATGACAAAAAAATAAAGATAAAAAAAAATTAAGCTGATAGTGAATTGTAGGTATTTTATCAATTTTGGCCCTAACGATAGAGCATTAGAGAATATTCTGGATTCCTTCATGCAATGTGGGTTGTTTTATGATAGAGAACACAAAAGCCCGGTTGCCTACTTCCCTTTGTATCATGAGATCAATAAAATTTTCTAAGTTCCTATGAATTAAAAAAGAAAAAAAAATGAGCTCTAAAATCAGACTGCCTGCATTTGAAGCTTGCCTCTGGCACTTCTTGGCTACTTTACCTTGGACAAGTTTCTGTGCCTCAGTTTCCTTGTCTGCAAAATGGGGGTAATGGTACCTCATAGTTTGTTGTGAGAATTAAATACATGAACACTTAGAAGCAGTGCCTGGCACAAGCTAAGCATGGAAGAAATATTAGTTTTATTATCTTATTTCCTGAAGATAAACCGAGAAAGAAAACCCTGTCTTCCTGCAAAGGGCACTTTCCACTCAGCTACCTGTTTTGTCTCTTACAAACCAAGTGTGAATTTCTTCTGGCTAAAGTTAATCCAATTTTTCCTGATTCCTTTTAACTTTCTCCTGGGAATTTACCTAAAGTTATTTTTACCAAAAGGAGATAGTTATCATTCAGGGCAAGAAAATAGAGCAAAGAATAAATTATACACAGACCTTGTCTACTTTTTTATGTGCATGTTTCAAGCCTTTAATTTGGTTTTTCTCGATGTAGCAGCCACATCCCTAAGAGAGGCTCACGAGGGTAGGCGGGTGGCTCTGCTCTGGGGGACCACTGAAGCTGTCTCCTAGCAACCCCGTTACATGACAGGGTCCTTCAGCTAGCTCCCTTCCACCTTTGTGGTTTTCATAGAGGTAGAGAAAGTAATGTCTTTAAATGAATGGATGGTTAGGTTTTCATTGACTGAGACCCTATCACATTTCGGCACAACATCCACAAAGTAAATTGATGGAAATGAGCAGAATGCCTACGTAATCCAGACAAGATTCCTCAGATAAAACACGGAAAGGTCCAAAGACCCCCCCCAAGAAGAAATGTTCCTCCGCTGATATAGAGGTGCGTGGTATCGTCCTACGGATCACAGCATCATGGCGCTATTAAGGACGGTGCAAGTCTGCACATCCTGCCCCCTCCCCCGCCCCGTCCATCAAGCAGAATCCTACTTGAGCTGTCAAGGTCAGATGGCACACCTGACATTTTTATATAGCAACTCTCCCAAAGGGAGTCCACAACTGCATTCACAAGCCACGGAAGAATTTAATGACCCTCAGAGTATTAAAAAAATAAAAACAAAAAAATCTTTCCTCCAACACTGAATCTCAGGTCCCTAAATAAACAGATATTCCCGGCAATATGTGCCTTTGGTGCCATGACATAGTTGGGATGTCCTGCTTCACATGAGCCCTAACTCTGCTCCCAAACCCCATCCTTCTTAAGGCCTGAGCATGTGGCACGTTCTCCACAGTCCTCCTTTCTCTCCAGCCGCTCACTCCCGCTCACTCTCAGCAGATGGTAGCTCCTCTTACTTCACTTTCAATATTTAGCTTCATCTAAGCTCCCTTTCCCCCCCTTCAGGAATATTAGTTTCTCCACTCAGCCTCACGTCTCTTCTTTGCTGGCCGACTGCTCCCTGGCCTCCGAGCTTCAGGATCTCATCCACCGTGTGCTTGCATTTCCCTCTCTGGTGGCTCTTTCCCTTCTGCTCTCAACATAGTCAGACCTTGGCCCGTCTCCACCAAGACCCTCCAGGAAGCATCTTACCTTTCCCCTCTTCACCATCCAGCTCTGAAAGGTGATCTGCCTTTCCACCAACTGCCCTTACCCTCCACCTACTGACTTCTGGGCTCAGGGGCTCACTCTGCAAATTTTTGCATTCCACATTTGACCCTGTCCAATTTTCTTACAGCTTTCAGTACTCCTGAAGACCACATATACTCTTCTAACCTGAACGATTATTATTCCTGAACATTCAGCAACTTTTGACAGTGTTGACTTTATCTCCTTTTTTTAAAGATGTTTATTTATTTATTTATTTATTTATTTATTTATTTATTTATTTATTTATTTGAGATAGCGTGAGAGCGAGCGAGAGCACAGGTGGTGGGTGGGTAGGGGCACAGGGAGAGGGAGAAGGAGGCTCTCCACTGAACAGGGAGCCTGACTTGGGGCTCAATCCCAGGTCCCTGGGGTCATGACCCAAGCCAAAGGCAGATGGCCAACCGACTGAGCCACCTTGGTGCCCCGACTTTATCTCTTCTTACTACAACTCTTTTCTAGCCTGACAGAAGACTTTGGTTTAAAGATTGATTCTATAAGTTTCTCCATCTCTCTGAGCCTCTGTTTTCGGATCTTCAGAGTAGAGGTAAAGATATTCATTGTACAGGGTTTTGTGAGTATTAAATGAGATAATAAATGTAAAATGCCTACTATGTGATTGGCTTTCAATAAAGGATGGTAATTGTATTTATTTTTACCTTTCCTGGGTGTCAGAAATACTGAGTGTTCTACATTTCTGACAGCTCCTCTGTCTCCATCAGACATTCTTACTTCTCCACTCTGCTTTCTGTCAAAATTATAAAATACTGTGGGTTTAATATCATGTCTGCACTAATGACCTCCAGTTCTATCTCCAAGTCCAGCTTTCCTCCCTGCCCCCTTTTCTAATTGCCTACTGGACATCTCCCTTGGGTGTCACTATGCACCCCAAATTCAGTCAAATTAATTGTCTTTACATATATTTTTTTTTAAATCATCTTTCCCAAAAAAGTTGATTTCTACCTGATTTCGCCAGTTATGTTCATACAGCCACTATCCGTGGAGTTCTCCAGGCCCAAAACCCCCATCACATTTTTCCTCCCTTTGTTCAAGCAAATTCTTACTAATTTGGGGCATTTTTGCCACCACAGTATCTCCTACATCTATCCCTTCTTTTCCCTCCTTGTTCAGCACCGTTAAACCCTTCAGGACATTTGGCCTGATTCCTGCTTCTTATTGAGCATATCCCTGTCCATCCTCAATACTCCAATTAGAGGAACACTCCCAATGAAAAGATCTGATCAAAACACTCCTCTACAGAATCCTTCAGGATGTCCAGTGCAAGCATGGCAACACAAATTCATCGACCTCTTCTTCTAGAAAGCTTCAAAAACCAATAATGAAAAGGGAAGAAAAAAAGCAAGCAAACTCTATTTTTGGTAAAAACTGGGAACTATTCCAAAATATTTGTAAATGCAAGAGCTCTGTGGGAGGAAAGAGTAAAAGCTGAGGAGAGAGGAACTAGCAGCGGCAATCCTCAGCACCAAAATGTAATTCCTAGATGCCAGGAATGCCCTAAGGTGCAAAGTTCTCTCCTTTGCCTGGAACAGCATGTGCGAGAACGAGAATGGGTTTGGTGGTTCTCGTTGACCCTGACTTTGTACAAAGAAATAGAGGCGGTGGGCTATGTATAGAATTATGCAGATAAGACCTATTTGCAGCAAGGAGTTTGTCTTTGTGGGAACTGAGAAGAAAGCCTTCCAGTTGTGAATAATAAGTAGCCTGGAATGCTACCCTGGGCCCATTATAACCCAACTCACTAGATGATAAATAATAAAAAAGCAATTAGCATATAGATTCATTCTTTAAAAAAATAACAGAAGGGCAAAATGTATGCACAGAAGAATACTCCGTAAAAATGTTTCCAGAGAACAGATGAACGTTATGAATAAATATTTTACCGTGAACCTTAAAAAAAAAAAAAATTGAATCCCAGTGAAGAACTTTATCTATGAAGTAATACTTCCAAGTTGGAATACCAAAATTCAGGTAAGAGTAGGTGAGGCAGCAAGAGGAGATAAAATGTGCATAGCACTCAGGAACGAGGTCGAGGGGGAAAATGAAATCGGCACAAAATTACAGACTTGAGAAAGGGCGCAAGATCAAATATGCTTGGTGAAAAACCCAGTGCAGGGCACAGAGGATAGAAATGAGGAAAGTGAACAGAAATGAAATGAAACAGAAATAAAGAGTTAATTAGGATTAAGGAGAAATTATATTTACAAAAGACAGAAAACAGAGATCCAACATAAGCATAACTGGTATCTTCAAAGAAGAAAACCAAAGTAATGGATCAGAACACATATTCTAAAATATAATTTGAGAATTTTTTCATTAAACAAGTTTTGAAACTTTGATCTAGATATTGAAAGGGCCACCTCAACACCTAGAAACATCCTAGTAAAGTTACTGAACCTCAAAAAAAAATAAAGACTACTTTGGGCCACCAGGCAAAATGATCAAGTCTTTCCTGAGATTAAAAAATCAAGTTGGCTACAAACCTTTTTACAGTAACATTCAATGCCAGGAGATAATAGAGAAACAGATTTTTATATTGAGCCAATGTCATTCAACTATAAAGACTACTAAAAAAACAGTTTAGAACATTCTAGAACTCTGACAATGTTGTTCCCATGAGTTCCTCTTGGGAAAACTACTAGAGAAGATGCAACCTACCAACAAGAGATGCTTGGGTACATTCTGGCAAAATTACCAATTGTAAGCATTGATACTAGAATCTAACAGAACTAAGATAAAAACAAAAATAGGACTTTGAGTAACAGAAAGGAATTTAAGTGTTTCCTGCCTTCCAAGGTAGAAATAACGCAACAACAAAAAGAAATTAAGAGGAGGAAGAGATGGTAGGCTCTTTGACTCATTATAACATCTGTACCTTTTGCCTACTGAAATAAGGAATATAATTTAAGACTGACAATTCAAATATTAGTAACAGAAATGTAAGCATATTGAACAGAACCAAGTAAAACTAGAAATATAATGGTATATTCTAAAATCAAATGGTGGAGGAGAGATAAGGGAGAGTACATGCACAAGATTAATCACTGCTCGCAGTAGTAATGACTGCTGTCTAAAGAAATAGAATTAGGAGTCCCACACCAGACCAACTGAATCAGAGTCACCGTCTAAGCAAGATTCCCAGATGAATCATATGCACATTAAAGTTTGAAAATCCTGCTCTGCACTACAGCCAACATGTAAAATACTCCTGCTTTCTCAACTCCACTTTACCTTCTTATCTCGATGGTTTACCTGAAATAGTATTGTTACTGGCTAATAGCATTTTCTTTTACTACCATAACAAATTCCCACAAACTTAATAACCTAAAACAAAACAATTCATTCTCTTATGATTTTGGAGGCTGGAAGTCTAAAATTAAGGTATCAGCAGGGTTATGTTCCTTCTGAAAGCTTCGGGGGAGAATCATTTCCTTGCCGTTTTCAGCTTCCGGAGGTTGTCCACATTCCTTGGCTTGTGGCTCCTTGCTTGCATTGGTCCGATCGATGCTTTCATCTTCACATGTCTTAGCTCTACTTTGAATCCCTTGCCTCCCCCTTATAGGGACCCTTGTGATTCTATTGCATTGAACCCACCAGATAAACCAATATACTCTCCTCATCTCAAAATGCTTAATCACATCTGTGAAGTCCCTTTGCCACGTAAAGTAACATCTTCACTGGTTCCCAGGATCAGGACACGCAGCTTGGAGGGGTGGGGGCATCATTCAGCCTACCACACACTCCATTTGTTCAACTCTCCACCATCCTTCCCTACTAGAATCAGATTCTACTTCCTCCTCAAAGTGACTCAGCTGACAAGGAAGTGTTCTGGGCGTATGTGTATAGCTTCTGTAGCACTTATGCCTTTGTTCTTTGACGGAGTGATTCGTAGACTTGTCATAGCTCTCCCTTTATCCCATCCCACCTCCATTCTTATTAGATTGCATTTTCCTTGAGGGAGGAGATTGCAGATATGTTTCTGTTTCCATACTCTACTAAAGGTGCACACACTGATGTCGTCAACGACTTCTTAATTGCCAAATCCAGTGCACACTTTGAGGTTCATTCATTCATTCAACAAATGGTTATTGAGCACCCATTGTGTGCCAAGCACTGTTCTGAACTCTCAGAATACAACAGTGAATAAAGTAGACTAACTCCCTGGCTTCTTGAGGTTTACTCTGGAGAAGGAAATAAATAATAAACTATTAGGTACATAAGCTGGTCCCTTGTAATAAAAAAAGTTGTAAAGAAGGAAAGCCAATTGGGGCGCCTGGATGGCTCAGTTGGTTAAGTGTCCAACTCTTGATTTTGGCTCAGGTCATGATTTTGGGGTCCTGGTATCTAGCCCCAGCACCCAGGGCTCTGTGCTAGTTGTGGAGCCTGCTTGAGATTCTCTCTCTCCCTCTCCCTCTGCCCCTTCCCCCCACCCTACCCCCCCTCTTTCTCTCTCTCTTTATAAAATAAATAATCTTTAAAAAAATAAAAAGAAGGAAAGCCTATCTTTTTTTACTTGCCCCCTTTGCAGCTTTGACCTAATGACCACTCCTTCCAATAGTTTAGGGCACCGTGATCTCCAGGTTCTCTTCCTATCTCTCCATTTTCTGTATGTGTTTGTGGGTGATTGCTTTCTAAAGATTTGCCTTACTTTCTTGCTTTTAAATATTGGTGTTATTCAATGATCCATCCTCTGCTCTCTTATCACCTTCATGCTAATGTTTTCCAAATCTCTGTCTCCAGACTCACCCTTCCTCTGCCACACATCTTAATATCCAGTGGCCTCTGGTCATTCCCACCTGGATGGATATACCACAGGCATTTCAAGCTCAATACATTCAAGAATGCAATTTTGCTGTCCCCCAAAAGCTTCTTCTTATCTTGCATTGCCCATCTCAGTTGGTCATTACATACCTGGGCTCCCAAGCTAGAGTTAGGAGACCACTTTTGATTTCTCTTGCTCCCCACTTTAAATCTCTTATCCAAAGCTACCAATTGTGCTTTCTAAATACCCCTCCATCCCAGAGGCCCCTTCAGATCATTATCCCTTTCCTAGAATATGGCACAACTTCCCGTATTGCTCTTCCTCCCTCCAGTCCAATGTCCCTTCCAATCTACCCTTCACACTGCTGCCAAAGGAGTTTTTCTAAGAATGCATCTGACTGCATTATTTCTGAAATGAGGTGTTCCAGTGGTTTCCCCACATCTTCTGAATAAAGGGAAACTCCTGCAACATCATGTACAAGTCCTTCCATTCTGGTTTCATCTCTCTCTGCTTCTAACTCGCATATACCTCAAGCACTGAATCTCCCTCAATGTCTTTCCATTAATTTCCCAAGCTCGCAGGGCTACTTAACTCTCCCAATCCTTGCATAGGCTGTTCCTTTTGCTACAATGCCTTTCGTCATCTCATTTGTCTAGTGAACTAATCCCTCCCTTAAAACCATTCTCTATCCACTTAAATCTTCCCTGACCTCCTGCAGAAAGAGGAAATATTAAAACTCTTCTTTTTGTGTCTTATACCTACTTGTATTCATTCCCACATCAGGGCCTTTATATTTGATGTTCCCTCTTCCTGGAATGCGCCCCCACTCCTGCCCCCTGCCCAGTTCTTCACACGGTGGCTTTTTCTAATCATGTAGGTCCCAGTTCAAATGTTACTCTCAGGGAAGTCTCCTATCCATTCATCCTAACAGGGCAGCTCCACCCCCACCTGGGATCTGGCATCAGCCAGGGCCACAGTGTCATATGGATGGTGTACCCTTAGCCCAAACCAGGATCTTCATGGATTCCCCTGCCCCATTTCAATACTTCAAGACATTTTCCAACCCTCTCTTTCCCCCACAGGGCCAACCAGATGCCCCAAAGGACACCCAGATTTGTATTTATGAGGTTATCCAATGGCTTCATATCCAGTTCTGGTTTCAGGAGGGCAACCCAACAAGCAGATCGCTCCAGCTGAGTGGATCATGTGAGACTGGGGAGCCAGAATGGTGCTGCCACATTGACTTGGAGTGACTCAAAGCGTTCCTCTAGACACGTCCCCCATCTCTCGGGAATAACTCTGCTCCTTCGAGCACTTACACAATCAGAAAGTACACAGTTCCTTAGTTTGTTTATTCCTTTACTTTCTGAATGCTGCCCCTCCATGGGGAGAAGTAAGTTGTAAGCTCTGGGCAGAGGGACCTTAGCTATCTTCCTCACCATGGGATGGAGGTTCAATGTTAAAACAGTTCCTGCCGTAGAAGGTATTCAGTATCTGTTGAGCAGATAAATGCATGAGATGATGTGTTTAATTACAGACCTAGCTCTTCCTCTAGCACAGAAGCTCTCCAGACAGTGGACTCCGTCTTACTCACCTGGTCCTCAGGCTGGCATAGTGGCTGCCGTAAGAGAAGGCATGAAATCTGGATTGTTTTAATGTGTAAATAAACGAATAAACAGGTGAATAAGTGAATGAATATATATTATCTAGACTCAAGGTTCTTCACCTTGTCTTCACGACTCTAATGTGAAAATAAGGTCAAGGACCTCTTATTCTTAAAAGCTCTTGGGGAACTTTCAAAAACTGCAATGCCCAGGACCAATGAAACTAGAATCTCTGGGATGGCTCCCAAGCATGAGTGTATTTCAAGCTCTTCAGGCAGTTCCCTCATGCAAGCCCAGGGGAGCATAGGGTGACCAGCCATCCAGGTTGGTACAGGACTGACAGGTCTCCCAGGATGTGGAAATGTCAGTGCTAACAGCCTGACTATCCTGGGCAGCTCGGATGGTTGGTGACCCAAGTTGAGAACCTCTGATCCAAACTGTCACCCAGGATCACTTTTGAGTGATGTATTTTCAATTTTTGAAAAGTCAGGACTCATTGGCTTTGTGATTTCACTTGGCACTTAACATAATTACATTCAGGTAGCTCACGTTGACCCCAGTAGCTGCTTCCTCCTTGTTCAGATTTGTGCTGCTGCTATAGACTGGGCGACATACAAATTTGTGGCATACAATGGCAAAGCGAATAATGAAACCATTACAGCAGGTCGGCAACGACCAACAGAGCTGCTAAAGGGAGCCAAGTATGAAGTGCTACCTTTCCAAATGCATCCCCAGCGAGCCTTCCATTTCTTTCCTTCAAAATGATGACTGTACATTTTGACACGTTCCTATTTATCACTTGTTTACACCAGTTACCCTGGTATTAGTTTGTGGTTTCTGATGTTATCACCTGAGGTGATAAATAATTTTTAATAGAAAAATCCCTGTGTAAACCGAATTAATATTCATCATCCCAAACACTAATTAATTTACTACCAGTATGTGGTTTATATCAAACCCATCAATGTGTAGACACCAGAATCAAAACGCCCTTTGCCCTGTGAGGAGAAAGGGACCCACAGCTCTCTAGGGCCTTTGTTATTCAAATGAAGGTCTCAGATCATCCAGGTCAGCACCACCTGGGAGATCAAAAATGCAGAAACTCAGGTCCCACCCGACTAAATCTGATTCTCTGGAGGTAGGGCCCAAGACTCTGTGTTTTAAAAAGCTCTCCAGGTTATTCCTCTGCATGCTCAAGTTTGAGAGGTGATGTCTAGAGAGCATTTTGCTCACCTGATTCTTAGCTTCAGTATCTCAGAGCCAAGAAGGAAAAGGCAGGGAGAGGCAGCACACAGACGGAATCATGTAGCACAGTGGTTCCCAAGCTCTGGGGCACACTGAAAACACCTGGAGACCTTTAAAACTATCAGAGCCTGGTTCCCACCCCAATCAATGGGATGTGGTTGTTTTGGGGTGCAGTCTGGGCATAGGGATGTTTTAAAAGCTTCCTGGGTGATTTGAATGTGCAACAGACTTTGGGAATCACTGCTTCATCACCAGCAACCCTATCTGCAGCTCATTGTTCGAGCCTCCACTGCTGAAGAACCCAAGAAAATGGGCAGTGCTCGCATTTGCTAGCCCTCCTTCCCTCACAAACTTAGAGTCAGCAGAGGTGGCATGAAGGAAAACTCACTGGGGCTGAATCTCATATCTGGCAGGATAAATGCCTCTTCTGTTTACCTTCTGTTAGTAGCTATTTGGTTTTTAACCACTCTGGACCTCAGTATCTTCATCTGTCAAACGGAGACAATAAGACCCATTTCCCAGGATTATTTGGGACATTATATATGATAATATGTGCAAGTCCCTAATATCCCTAGCTCATAGTACATATCCAAAAACTGTGAGGCAGGTAAGAGTGCTGTCTCTGTACCCTGCGCCCCTGCTGGCAATACATCTAGCTGCGTGAAGTCAGACAAATACTTAGGGATGACTCCTGGTCAGGGTACCAAGGGTGTTAACTGCAAAAACCCAGTTCATATGTGAATTTGTTTATATGATCTCATTCTAGTCTCCCATCCCAGCCAGTAAACAGGATCATTCTTATCGTCCGCATTTCACAAGGTGATAGAACAGTGATACAGAGAGGACCAAAGTCACACAGCTGCAAAATGGCAGACTCGGGTCCCCTGACTGTAGCCCAGTGTTCTCTCCACCTGCCGTTCTCAGCCTCACACCCAGCTGCTTGGCAGGTCGAATTTATTGACAGGATGCATTGATCTAGACCAGCCCTGTTCCAACAGAACTTTCGGTGATGATGGAACTGTTTTGAATGTGCACTTTCCAGTTCAAAAGCCACCAGCCACATAGGGCTACTGAGCCTTTAAAATGTGGCTAGTGTGACTGAAGAATTAAAGGTTTTGTTTTAATTTTAATTAATTTAGGTTTAAATAGCCACATGTGGACCCCACAGATCTAGCCACGGAGTCTGGAGAATAATGGGAAACTGAAAATTTATTCCAGTGGCTTCTACCCACCAATCAAAGAAAACCTAAACCACTTGTTTGCCTTTCTCTTAAAAGATCTTAACTCATTTTCAAGAGAGTGGCAAAGCTAGCCCACTAGTTGATGAGGGCTCGGCCCCATGCAATGTACAGTCTGAACGATGCTTCGCACCAGTGACTGGCCAGCAGAAACAACCCGTGTTAGAGAGCACTGCTTCTCAAACTGAAATGTGCACATGCGTCATCTGAGACCTTGTTAAAATACGGACCCTGATTTAGCAGATTGAGGGTGGGGCCTGAGGGTCTGCATTTCTAGCAAGTGCCACGTGATGCTGATGCTGTTTTGGCTCCACGGGCCACCCTTGGACTAGCAACAGTGTTGAGCGGTGGTCTTCAGTGAGCTGGTTTTGTCTCTTTCCTTCCTCCTGGAGGCATTTGGCAATGTCTGGAGACGTTTTGGACTGACTGCCATGACTTGGGTGGGGGTGTCATGGGCATCTACTGGGTTGAATTCAGGGATGCCGCTAAATAATCTACAATGTACAGGACAGCCCCCACAGAAAAAAATTACCCTGCCCCCAAATGCCAATAGTGCCCAAGAAACCCTGTTGTCCAGCTGAGTCTACTCTTCTGGAAGAGGGGGGTTGATGGGAGAGTCATGGAGGAGGTCTTCTTGGTGTAATAACTGATCAATGCTTTCTCTCTCCCACTCTTTTCTCCTCCTTGTCTGCACAGGAGCAAATGCCTCGGCCCCAGACCAGCTGAGCTTAGCTCTAGCCTGGAACAGAGTGGACATCGCTCGCAGCCAGATCTTTATTTATGGGCAGCAGTGGCCGGTAGAGTATATGTCACCACCCCTGCAAAGCCCACTTGCTTGGGCAAAGGGTATTTGCTTAAGAAATCTCTGAGAGCGGCTCGGAGAAACTGCTGCCTCTTCTTGAGAATGCAAATGTTCCCTCCCTCGTAGCCATCCTCAGGCTCGAGCTCCATCTCATATTTAGGAAAACACCGCCACCTGGTGGACGACGTGACAAAGCACAACTGCATACATTCCAGACATTTCCCGTCTCTGGGTGGCCTCTGATGGCAACGTTCTGCGGCAAATGATGCCATTTCTTCCCTACGTCTGAGAAAACATATAAGACAAAAGTGTGTTCATTAAAATGAAGGAAGGCATGGAACTAGCAGTTTGTTTCTGGTTGTCTCTGAGGTTGCTGCTCCTGAGCGGCGGCTCCCCGTGCTAGCGTGTGGCTCGGTCACACCTCGGGACACAGGATTAGCAAGCTCCCGCGAGCAGGTGCCATCTGGTCCTGGTGGCCGAGCACAGGTCCTCCCTATTCCCAGGCACAACACAGAGGGAACCAAAGCTTTATATAACTGTTCTTGGTTGGTTTCCCTCAACTGACACTACCAAAAATAAAAACTAGGAAAATTGGCTATTGGGTAGTTGATGCCTGGATCCCTAGGAGGCAGCCAGCAGTCTGAGATTTGGTTTCTGTGCTAGAATAACTGAAGGGCAATACCCTCATGGACGGGGCTTCTTTAACCCTGTCTTTGCCCCCAGAGAGCTGCTGCCCACCGTGAAGCCCCTGTCTCTGTTTAGTGCTGCTAGTGGATTGCTAGTGTGGAAAGATTTGTCAAGGAGTCTGGATACTGGGAAATTTTGTGAAATGAATGGAATAAAACCCTGGTAAACAGACCAAAGGACCTAAAAAGTTGCTGGGTCTCTGCATAGAAATGTGTGGGGCAGAAGCGAGGTAGTCTAACACTTAATTAAAATAAAGAAGGGCCTACTTTCTGATCTGTTCGCCAGGGTCCCTCTTTCAAGGTAGCCAGGGGTCTAATGCAGAGCCTCAGGAAGATGAAAAGGAGGACAGCAACGCACCCACTTTGGCACTTCACGAGTATTGCAGAAGTTTGGTCAGAGAATACAAAGAAAATTCTTGTATACCCTGTGTCTTCTCAGGATCCAGAAGAGAAAAAAAGCATCAAGGAGGAAATAGCGTTTAGAACTAGAAAACTCTGAATTATATTTGCAAAGACAGGTCCCAAAACACAAGAGAGGTTGTGGTTGTCCCAAAAGTGGAGCTGGGAACAGTCTCGCTAGCTTGTCCTTGGATGTGCTGAAGGTTTACCAGATATCAAAGTCATCCGTGTCTAAACTGTTCAGGTGAACACCAAGAAACTGCATCCCGAGAAGCTGGGGCAGACTAACTCAGTGACTTGATTTGCAGGTGGGGTCTTTGGAGCAAGCCATGTTGGATGCCCTAGTTCTGGACAGAGTGGATTTTGTGAAATTACTCATAGAGAATGGAGTAAGCATGCACCGTTTTCTCACCATCTCCAGACTAGAGGAATTATACAATACGGTAGGACCAAGCTAAGGCACTTTTTATTTTCTCTGTATTTTTTTTGTTTTACCTTCTCCTGCCCCCCACATGCCTGTGAATCTCTTCCCTCCCCTCCAAATGCATGGATCATTTTTCACAAATGCTCCCTTAGACCTGTAGACAACGCCAAGTCACCAAGATTCCACTTGTTTTAACTGCTCAGTTGTCAGCATCAAAGGCAGAAAGTTATGTGATCACACCAAAAGCCAACATTCTCAGATTCTTACACAAACCCACAAGGCTCTGAAAATTAGAACACAGTTTATGCTGTAAGCCCAGAGGGCGTTTGAGGCAATCAGCAGAGGAGAATTGATTTAACTCAAAGCATCAAAGGAGACCGATTAACTCTCCCACACCACCTTGTTATCCTCAAAGCTATGGCATTCATTCCTTTTCCTCTATAATGGGATAAAATGTAAAATACCCCTTGTTTGGAGTTACCCCAAAATATTTTTATATTGTTTATAATACTTTGCTACTTCATTAACTAGGGTTACCAAGGAATAATCATAAAGAAAAACTATTTATGAAGTTGTTTATAGTATTCAGTGAGTTAAGTACATTGGCTCTGAGCTGATACTCACTAAAATCCAATGAAGTTTAAAGAGTAGATATTGGAAACTTCAAGAGGGAACAGGATGTTTGGAGAGTACAATTCAGGAAGGTTAAGAACTCTTTCTTCCCAAAGGTTCTGGACCTACTTCAATAGCTTTTGCTGCTTGTTCTTTTGTTTCAAATTCCACAAAGGTAAATCCCTTTGGATCTCCAGTAGACTATAATTTGGTTTCTACTTCTATAAACAGCGTGGCTACACTTCCCAAATACTCCTTCAATCCAGCTGTGATTAACATTTTTGGGAAGTAATTCCTATGACACATTAGAAGCAGTATTAAATATGTAAGAATTCTTAGACAAGGTCAATAAATTTTTACTTGGAATATTAAAAGAAAGAGTAGATATTGTTTTCCTCCATTTTACAGATAAGAAAACTGAGGCCAAGAAGGGAATTGGTTTATTCAAGATCACAAAACTCCTAAGTAAAGAAGAAAGCCAGTACTGAACCAACACTCTTATTCTTCCTCTCATATGTCACACTGCTTCTCTGTCCCACCATCCACAGCTCTAATGAGATAGAGCTTATTGACCTCTCCCCAGCCAGTGGTGAGCGTTAGGTGGTACCACACTGGCTCTGTCTCCTTCGTGCTGCTGGAATTAGAACACAGGTTAGCAGAGCGGCTCCAGGTTTCTGTTTTCTCTGCAGATTTTTCTTGGTTCTGCATAGTGACACTTTCAGTAAGAATAATAGACTGAAATGATAGAGTAGGAGGTCCCAGTTTCTATCCCCACCAAAAGATCAATAATTAGCCAAGGAGAAATGGATAAATTCCTAGAAACATGCAACTGACCAAATCTGAATCATGAAGAGATAGAAAAATTTGAACAGACCAATAACAAGTAAGGAGATGTAATCAGTAATCAAAAACCTCCCAACAAGAAAAGCCCAGGAGTGGGTGGCCTCACAGGTGACTTTTACCAAACATTTAAAGAATTAACCCCAATTCTTGTCCAACTTTTCAAAAAAACTTGAAGAGGAGGCAATATTCCCAAACTTATTTTAGGAGGCCAGCATTACACTGACATCAAAGTGAGATAAGGACACTATAAGAAAATAAAACTATAGGCCAATATCTCTGATGAATATAGGTACAAAAATTCTCAACAAAACACTAGCAATTGCAATACAACAGCACATTAAAAGATTATACGCCGTGACCAAATGGGATTCCATCCCTAAATGCAAAGATGGCTCAATATATGCAAATCAATAAATGCACATCACATTAATAGAACGAAAGACAAAACTCATATCTCAATAAGAGGGAGGCAGTGAAAAACAGGCACCCAATTTGGAAAGGAAGAAGTAAAATTGTCTTTGCTGATAGCATGATTTTGTATATAGAAAATCCTAATGACTTCACACACACACACACACACACACACACACACACACAAAAACCTGTTAGGACTAATAAATGAATCCAGTAGAGTTTCATGATTCAAAATCGACATACAAAAAGCAGTTGCATGTCTATACGCTAACAATTAACAATCTGAAAAGAGAATAAAACAATCCCATTTACAATAGCATCAAAAACTATAAAATACTTAGAGATAAATTTCACCAAGAAGTAAAAGATCTATAAAACAAAAATGATAAGACTTTGATTAAAGAAATAGAAGAAGACATAAATAAATGGAAAGATATCCCATGTTAAGTGTTAATTTTATTAAATGGTCCATATCACCCAAAGCCTTTCATAGATTCAATGCAATCCCTTTCAAAATGCCAATGGTATTTTTCCATGGAAATAGAAAACACGATCCTAAAATTCACATGGAACCACAAAGAACCCTAAATAGCCAAAGAAATCTTGAGAAAGAACAAAGGTAGAGGTGTCACCTTTCCTGATTTCAAATTATTTCACGAAGCTATAGTAATCAAGACAGTATGGTATTGGCAAAAAATAGTCACATAAACCGATAGAACAGAGTTGAAAGCCTAGCAATAAACACATGCATACACAGTCAATTAATATTTGAAAAGGGAACCAGATATAAAAACACAGTTTGGAGGATCCTCAAAATATTTGGGACTGGAGGGTAGGAAAAATGGGAGATGTTAGCCAAAGGGTATAAACTTTCAGTGACAAGATGAATAAATTCCAGGGATCTAACATACAGCATGGAGACTATAGTTAACAACACCATCTTGTATAATTGAAAGTTGCTATGAGATTAGAGCTTTAATGTTCTTACCATTAACAACAAGAGCAAAATGATAATTACGTTAGGCGAAGGTTATGTTAACTAACTTGATTGTAATAAACAAATCCCACTGTATACCTTCAACTTACACAATGTCTTACTCAATTATATCTCAATAAAGCCAGGGGGGAAAAAGTATAATGGAGTTTTCAGTAAAATAAAACACAGAGCTTAATGACTTGCATATCAGTTAGAGAATCAAGGTAATATATTTATTCCAGTGATTGGAAAGAAGTAAGCAGGAAAGTTCTAGATCAAGAAAGGCCAATAGATTTCAGCACCGGAATCAGCTGGTGGTGGTTCCCTGGAGAATGCTGTCACGAAGGATTATGGGACTGCGAACGGCCTCAGTAATAATAAGGAGCTTGCACGTGGTCATAGCTGGTAGGCAGCAGAACCAGGTGTGGAGTGCCATTCTGAGGAGTTCGTGCGTTCAATCCCTATATCAGACTGCATTCCTCAGTGGAAAAAGAATTCTGAGAAGTATGTCGCATGCATGGGCAGGCAGTTGAGGCAATACACAGGAATCGTCTCCATGCCTGAATGTGTTCCCACAGCGCTGAAGGATTGCCATCACTTAGGGTCACCAGATTTTGCAAATGAAAATACAGGATGCCCAGTTAAATTTGAATTCCAGGTAGACAATGAGTAATTTCTGATATGAGCATGTCCCGTGAAATCTTTGGGATATACTTATACTAAAAATTATTTCTTGTTTATCTGAAATTCAAATTTAACGGGCATCCTGTATTTTATCAGCATTCCTATTCCTGAAAGATGACAGGATGGCAAGTCATTTCACATCAGCCTCTCTTTTCCCGCCAAGAGCCTGTGGCTTTTTCTTTAGACTAGATTTGAGCCAACTGATACCAAAGAATCAAATCCAGCCCACTGCCTGTTTTTGTATGGCCTGCAAGTTAAAACTGTTTTTTCAACATTTTTTAATGATCCAAGAAATCAACAGAAGAATGATATTTTGTGACATATTTAAATTATATGAAATTTGATTCTCTTTTGGTGTCCATAAATAAAGTTTTATCGATACATGGGCAGGCTCATTTGTTGACGTATTGTCTCTGGCTGCTTTTGCACGATGGCAGAGTCAAACAGTCGCAATGAAAAGTCTATGACTCACAAAGTCTAAAATACTGACTCTCTGGCCATTTACAGAAAACTTTGCCAACCCATTTTAGACAATTTCTCATTCGTTATGGCGAACAGACGAGTTGTGATCAGCCATGTGGCAAAGCGTATTTCCAGTGCTCTAAATTGGCCCCTTTGTCTCCCCCCTGCCTCAACACTAGCCCCTTCAATGATGTTTTGGCCCAGCTGTCCACAGAGTTGACAGACTCCTTTACAAAGCTCGAACCTAGAACCTCAAATGCTTTTTCTCGACGAACCACAATCCCAAAATCTGCCAGCGTGTTTGTTTAGAAAAGACAGGTACAACTGAGCAACTACAACAAGGTTCATCTTCAAGAACTGCCCCTCCGCCCACCAGAACCCTTCCTTCCAGATCCTTCCTGCCTTACCAATGAGAGCCCCTGAGCAGCAAAACCATTTGATTCTTCTTTATTGTTTTCAGAGACATGGGCCCTCAAACACATTGTACCACTTGGTCAGGGATGTCAAAAAGGTAAGAACCCTCTCGACTGCAGGTCGGAGGCCCTGTCTTGACTGCTTCCTGTGATTAGAAAGCACCTTTGTTTTGCATGAGCTGCCAGAGCGGTCCTGTCCCCGCGAGAGCCCTCATTTCAGGACACTGCGTGTGTGTTGCCTTTTAACGATGACATCTCTGCTTACAACGCAGCTGCGGTTTTACCTCCCGTCTCTGTGGTTTTAGATGCTTTCATTGGACATAATGTTTTCGGATAGCAGAACTCGTCATGTTTTTGGATAGCTTTGCGCCATGCTGTGTGGATTTATGCCATTGCCCGCTTTCTTACATGTGCCCCTCACTGTTCGGGGAGCTAGTTTCCATGCTGTCCGACTAACCAGAGGAGGGTATCTCCATGTACTGCTCCTGATGCCACACATCACTGTCGCTTCTAACATCACGCAGAGCGCAGGAGCACAGCTCAGAAAGTCTCCGAGCATCAGAGACCGAAACACACGTGTGCATTCCATTCTTCTAGATTTTTTTCACATTCATCATCTAATGGATCGGGGTGGGGGGAGATCCAGGAGGTTTGGCTCAAGGAGAATCATTCCTATTTTACAGATATAGGGGCTGAAATGTAAGGAGGTGAGAACTATAGTATGTGGTTAGGGAAGAAGCAGAATTCAAACTCAGATCCCTTGATTAACAATAATAAAATAGTGCCAAACCTTTAGTGACGACCAGGCGCGCGGCACTAACTAAGCCCGCTGTACGTCACAGCTCATTGCATCTTCATGACAATTCTATGAAGTCAAATTATTATTTTATTATCATTATTATATAGTATGATTCCCGTTTATAGATGAGAAGAGTGAGGTGCGGGGAAGCTATGCTTACTCTTAGCTAAGTGCTTGCTCTTGTGCCCCATTCAGTCTCTCTCGGGGTAACTTCATTCTGAATCCTTGACAGCATTCCCAGAGCCTGCTGTTTTAACTCCAAAGGAGGAAATAGATGGGGGCACTTTTCCCACCCCCTACACACATGTATGCATACTCAACCACCAGTCTATAGCAACTTTTCACCAACGCTCATAGGACATACTCAGAGAAAGCTACCAAGTAAAGTCAAAAATAGAGTATGATTCCTTTATCTCGTATGGAGTCATTCCCTTAGATGTTTCCCTTGAAAGGTCAGGTAAAGGTCCTGGGGCTGCTTAGAATGTACTTGTGAATCAGCTAAACCTTTGCTCATTATGAGTAAAGGGTACAAAAAACAGACAAAAACTTTTTGTTGGCTCTTGGAAACTTTCCTCTCATCTCTACACGACATAACTAAAGGATTTTTTCATCTGTGTGAGTGAGAGAAGCCTGCTGTTCTTTCCAAGCAAGAGAAACAGATGCTGTTCTATCTGTACGTCCAACCCAACCACCATTCTACCAAGATCACATCTTTCCTTGGTCTGCCCCATTTTGAGCCAGAAGCACATCTGCCCTCTACAGAGCCATTTCTCTTACCCTCAAGCCTTCCAATTTTCTGTCATTTATCCTGGCTTAAGATTGCCTGGAAACTGACTAGGGGGAAGTATCTCGAAAGATTCAGCGTATACATCTAACGCGTATTCTTTGCCAAGATATTTGTTGCTCATGTACGATAAAATGTCCTGAGGGTTTTTAAATGATAAATAAGATGTTATCCCCTCCCCCATTACCTGAGCTAGTCTGTGTCACTGTCGGAGGAGACAGCTATGCCTTTGTCCCTCGATCTCAGCCACTGGCCAATTCAAGCCTTCAGACAGTCACTGAATCACCTCTACTTCCTCGTTTCTCAATATCTTGCCTGATTTTCAAACGGATTTTTGCAGTTAGATTTAATTGAGTATAAATGATCAAATTCCCTCCTATTAGGTTCCCTTCCTTGTAGGGCTCTGCTTTGCAACATCGTTTCTCCCTTCTGAAATCCCATTCTTTGCCTCTTACATTTGCTCACGTCACTGCATTAGAAGGCACGTATTTTTAAGGTAGGGTTTTTTTTAACTTCTTAGCTAAAGGTGTACTTCAAAAGTAATGTAAACTAACAAGAAAGACTATGTTGGTAAAGATATGGGAGGAAGGAGTATTAGGAGCGGTCTTATTTTTCTTTCAAGTGTGATCCAAATACAGGAGCAAAAATATATAAGGATTCATTTATGTACTGATTGAGTAACTGGAAAAGGTGATTGCAAATGACCCAGGATAGTTCTGAACTGGCTTAGGAACAGTTTATCCTTTTACCTGGGAAAAGAGACTGCCAATAAGGTGGGGAGAAACAGAGCCTGTGTTTTGTTTCTTCCCTTGGGAAAAGAGAGGGACAAGGACAGCAGACTCCTGTTTCCTTCTATGATAAAGGTGAGCCTCTGACTTGGACAGCAAGAAGGTATAACAGTGGGAGCCAAAGGAGCTGGAAGCCTCTACGTTTTATGTTATATGGATGAAGGGAGCTAAACATGAGGGGGGTTTGTGTTTTCTTAAGATGTAAATGAGAGAGGGGCGCCTAGGTGGCTCCGTTGGTTAAGCATCTGCCTTCAGCTCAGGTCATGATCCCAGGGTCCTGGGACTGAGCCCCGCATCGGGCTCCCTGCTCAGCGGGGAACCTGCTTCTCCCTCTCCCTCTGCTGCTCCCCATGACTCATGCTCTCTCTCACTCTCACTCTCTCTCAAATAAAAAAATTAAATCTTAAAAAAAAAAAGAAGTAAATGAGAGAAATTAACATTGATGTACATCTTCCTCGGGTGGTCCCAGATGACTTCCAGCAATCCAGGCCAATGCGGTACGCAAAGTCTACAGAAGCTAGGTTTAAAATGCTAAGAAAATCTTGGGCAGTTTAAGGAGTTTTCAAGATTAAGGAACTTGATAATTAGCATGTGCTTTGTGCTTTATGATTGTAGGACTTTACGTTACCTATTAATTGATGTGATCTGTGACAAAAAGATATTAACCAGTAAGTGATAAGCCCTGGTACGAAATACTACTCCTACATTAGGAACCTAGTTCTGATCCTTAAACATAGTGTTCGATGATATGTCTGGAAAATCAAATGCAAGTAACTCTTAGGAACCCAGGGAATGCATTTAGGAATCGTCAGACGGTCCCACATTAACAGCATTATATCTCCAAGTCCAACTCTCCCTGGATATCAACGAACTGACTTTGGAGAACTGAATCTCAAATTATTTGTATCAAGGGAACAATCTAGGAGCAAGGAGGTAAAAAACTGGTTATTCAGCAAAATCAGAGATTTAAAATGATAGAGTCCAGCTCAGTTCCCAGAACTGCTTTCCTGCATAAATCCATTGGGTGCACAAATGCAACATTAATCCAGAGCGGCCCGAGTCTGTCTGCTTTTCCGCGAAATCTAACTTGCCATTTTTAGAAGCTAACTGTCTGCTCGATTTGTGCCTCTATATGTTTTAAAGTACTAGTTTTTCTTTCTTAACTTAAATGTGCTAACACTTCAGATGACCTGTACCATCATTCCCCACCAAGGGAGGGTGATAGTTGAGTATTATATAGAAATGGTTGTGAAATTATGATAGCTTAAAATTCATTCACATGGGAATTAAGACCCAGAGCTTTGGCAGAATGAAAGGGTGGGGGAAGCATTTCAGACACTCTTTGGATAAAGAAAGGACATTTTCATAATCCCATCTGCCAAATTCATGCAGATTTGCAAAAGCATTTTTAATTTTTAAAAGATTGCCTGGTCTATAACCAAGCCGAACGTTGTGGGAATGTCCTCTTTTCCACGAACTTTCACCAGAACAGACTTTTGCTCACCCTTCCTTGGTAAACCCAGCAGCCAGCAGTCATTTTACACCTTAATACATTGGAAGGAAGTAATCTTGTTTTGAAGGCTTGTTGTAAGTTTCTACAAAATGTGTTTCCTGAACAGCTGAAATCTGATAGTGATTATCATGAACTGATTTCTGAAAAAGAGTATATGCAGAAGAGCAGATCCCATACATGCATTTAAACTATTCTTTTAATTAAAAGTCATCTTCAGGATGGCATGGATTAAAGCTTAGCTTCAGAGAAGTAGCTCATGGCATGAGAAAAGGGGACAACGTTTTCATGTTGTCATATTGTACCTACTGTTAGAGCCAAGCTTCTCTGTTTCACTCTGTGGATCAAGTTATCTGAGTCACATGGTTTGCCATGCGTGGTTGAGGCATGAAAGGGGACATAAGTGTTCAGGCATTACCAATTACCAAAGTAATTACCAAAAGAGGGAGGAGGGAGTACCACAAGCGACAGAAGGAGCATTACTCCAGTGCCGTTGTTGGCTTCCTATTTGAAAGGCACCCAAGCGAAGGAAGACTCTTCCAGAAGGTTTTTGGACATTACCCGTGGCATGTGAGGTGTGCTGTTCACTTTCTCGGCTTTTTCCAAAGGAGGTGGATGTGATGAGCAATCATCCCTGTCCAGCCCTTTACCATCCCTGTCTCTGAGCCCTCAGCTCCTCTAACCACGTTTCAGGGGTGATTAGTAGAAACTACGTCACCTCTCCACGTTCCGGACAACAATCTTTGCCCAGTGCCCAGGTAGCATAGAAATAAGAGCAGCCTGCCAGGTAGTGGTCAGACAGCTGGACATCTAGAAATAGACATGAGCTTCAAAGTAACTCTGTTCTCAGAGTGTAAACAGAGGTACAGGGAAAGAAGTGATCTGCGCACGGTCACAGAGAGACAGAGCTGGGACCACAGTCCAGCCCACTGCTGTTTCCACTGCGGGGTCATACTGCGGGCTATTCTCTGCGTCTGTGACATCTAAGGTCACAAGTGGCCAAGGCTATCAGCCCAGCACGTCAGACAAGCCCCAGTGTTCCCATCCCCTTCAGAGTTCATCCAGGACACAGTTATCGCAAGAGGCTGAAATTGTACCCGATTTTATGAATTTTATGAAATCTATTTCTTCTTCCCCAAAAGATTTCCATTCTTCCTAGGAAAAATTGTGAAACTAATTTCCCTTAATTTCTGTGCTTTCAAAGCCCTGGGGGGGGGGGGGGGAACAGATGCAATCAGTCTTGCAGGCTTTCAAACTCGTTACTTGGTAAAGTAAGCTCTCCCTCCTCCAGATATCACTTTAACAAGGGCATCTGACTCTCTCCTGATTTCCAAATCCTCCGATCTTCTATATTCATTTACATCACCTTATTACACATGTAAGAACAGGCAGGTAAATGCTGGTGGAACCGCCATTAGCTTCGGTCAGGTGAACATCGCCCCCTGGTGGTCAAACAGAAGGCAGGCCAGTTCCTTTAAGGCCTTTGCTCAAAGCCTCGCAGAACCAACAATGTTCATTGAATCCCTTCTCTGGCTTGAGACCAGATCACGTATAAATCACTTCAAAATAATCAAGATTTACATGAGAAGTTCCTATAAAAAAAAAAGATTCCAGCACCTTTTTTGGTAAATATAAACCTAACAGCCCTTATGAATAAAATCACTTGCAAAAAAACAAAAAAACATTTTCTTTGCCCCTCTCAATATTTTTTATTTTGAATTTTACCATTATCACGTTCCTGATAGCCCCCACTCCTACAGACAATCCAAAAGCATAATTATTGTCACTCACCATTTGTCTTCAGGCAATATTGGTGTCTTGTTCTTAGAATTCAAACTGATGTTCACACATCGCTGTCTCAAAAGAAAATATATGGGTGTTAGTTTCGCTGTTACTCGTGTGTTTTAAATTTAGAAAATTTTTACAGGATTAAAAATAGGCACAAATTCATAGACTTGCCATGCCTGCCTTTCGATAGGATCACACTAAATCTCATAGGGATTTTTCTGCAACCTGGTACCTCAGCATCATAGACCATAGGGGCCATTGAGTTCCACCCCTTGTACAGGGAAGAAAACTGAGCCCTTGAGGGACACTGGTTGATTTATGAAGGACGGACAGAAAGAAACTCAGGGCAGTTGATTCCCAGCCAGTGTTTCTTTACCCTGCCTACCTCACAATGCCCAGGAAAATAACACAGAGGCAGGGCCTCCTCTGCCGGTTATCCTTATAGGAGCCAAATACAGAAGACAGGAGGCTGACCCACACATGTCCAGCCTCTCGAGCTCTTCTACTCTTGAAATAAGAGGCCTGCCTAACCGTCGGGTACAGCCCATCGATGCAGAAACTCGAAGCCTGGTTCACCTGCCCCCAAACAGTGGAGAAAAGTAGTTGCATGAGGAATAATTTTTTTTTAAAGATTTTATTTATTTATTTGACAGAGATAGAGACAGCCAGCGAGAGAGGGAACACAAGCAGGGGGAGTGGGAGAGGAAGAAGCAGGCTCATAACGGAGGAGCCTGATGTGGGGCCCGATCCCACAACACCGGGATCACACCCTGAGCCGAAGGCAGAAACCCAACTGCTGTGCCACCCAGACGCCCCCATGAGGAATAATTTTAAACTCAGTTTCATGTTTATGGAAAGGGCACTACACGAACAGTTACTATCTAAAAACGTTCTCTAAGTTCCCTTTTCTCTGTTTTTGCCACGCTTTGTTTGCATAAAGAGGTCAGGCCAGTTGGCCTTTTCTGACAGCCCGAGGGGAGCTTCCCTTGCCAATTCAGTTAGATTGATGAACTGGTCCTCAGAAGAGATTGCGAAATTCTGAGCATGGCCAGCAGGATAATAAGGCCACTTTTATGAAGGGACGTTTCAGTTGGGGTTCTGACGAGCCAAGCCCATCCTCAAGGATGGGAGGGGTTCTATGCCTCAAGTTGCTTCCACTGCAAATGTGACCGCCTTCCCACAGTCCCATTGCGCTCAGCTGGCTCAAATGAGATCCCTGAGCCTGCTTTGTGCCCCGAAGCCAAGGTAGAAGTAGAACCCGCCGGGTAGGAACTGGTCAGGAGCAGCAAGCAAGTCTGCAGGGTAGCACTAGGATCTCCAATGCGTAGGCCGATGCGTCAACTGCTATCCCTTCGTTCCTACGCCACTAAAAATACCGGTAGAGTGATCAGCCTATTTCAAGTTAAATTTCCACAGTGACGTGCGCCTCTCCCAAACACGATGACGCATAGACTGTGGCTAATTGTCTTACTGACAAGAACACAGTACTGAGAAACCGGAAACTGAGACTTGATCCCAACCACATCAATGAATTGCATTGTTTGACTCATTCGAAGTTTCGCCACAGAAACATCCTGAATGCCTACTACCCACTAGTCACTGTAAGAGGCACCGGGAATACCGAGATCAGTAACACCATCAAAGCTGTAGGTTTCATGGAAGGATACAGTGGGCCCCCTTTAACCCAGAATCCTCTTCACATGGATGCTGTTGACCATAGCAAAGCTGAGTAAGGATAACTGAAAACCTACCCTCAGTTGCGCAAAACAACTGAGGCTGATTTCCTAATGACGATTATTATACACTATGAATTTTCCAGTTCTGCCAGGCGAGCCCACCCGCCCCACCGTATTTAGCACAAACTTGGGCGTGTCTCAGAATCACCTGGAGAGCTAATAAAGCATGTAGAAGCCCATACGTTGAAGCCAGTCCTTTGCACTGCCACCAAGTTCCCCAGGTGATTTTAATGCCACCAAAGTTGGAGAGCCACCACCATGGCTATGGGCCACTTCTGTGAAGTGGCAGAAACCTCACACAGCATCGCAGTGGGTCCTCCATTAGGGACAAGAGTAGACAAAGCCCTCACACCTCTCCAAAATATATCTAAGGACGCAGTGCTCCCGGCTTCCTACACAAGGCGGGTCCCTTGTCATCATGGTATAGGGGGCGCTCCTGCGTCAGGAAACTAACCAGACAGTGGGTTAATTTTTCGCACCCTTTGGAACTCGGGATGCGCTCAGAGCTTCCCCCAGATGGAACCTAGCAGAGCAGGTATTTTCCTTAGACCCTAGAGAGCACCTTTTTGATGTAGAAACTAGTAATGAGTCGACAATGATACAACCTCTTGTGTTTTTATATCTATATATGCAAGCAGCTAAAACTTATCCTATCACTCCGCTTTTAAGAAACACTATTTGAAAGAAAATATCCAAAACCTCCTTAATTCTGGGAAAATAAATATTCCCTTGATAAAATCTCTCCTTGTGCTATCCCCTTTCTCTTTAACCACAAGGAGTGCTCATAAATGACATGGTCCTGACATCCGTCCGCTCTCCTTTTATGAAAAAGGTGCTCATTTTTTCTCATTGTTAATAGAGGTTTGGCCAAGGAACTCTAAGCATATCCCACCTGATGCAGGCCCTGGTAATAATAATCAACTTCTGGAAGGAGTCTTCATTTAGTGAGTGGGAAGAAGTAAATTATCAAGAAAGCGGTAACAAGCCTGGGTCAGGGGCAGAGCAGCGCGAGGGGGCCCGGGGGACGTCTGGGAACCGAGCTGCTAGCGGCTGGGACTCACAGCATTTGCCATGTCAAGCCTTGTGTTTCTTTCTGCTACACTGGTGTTTTTTTCTCCCCAGCTGAAGACTTGAATAAATATTTTGATTTTCTGTTATTGCCGACGATTACTGCATCTTCTTATTTAACTTATGTCTTCTTTCCAAGCGAGAATATCCAGGTTTCGGTTGGATCTATTTTAAGGTGAATTAATTAACCAGCATAATACTACATTCATGTTTCTTAATTATTTTTTTTTTTACTCTAAAATAGTTACAGAACACATGGCATAGAATCCCTAGTAAACTATGCTGTCTTTTGGATTTGTGTGTGTGTGTGTGTGTGTGTGTGTGTGTGTGTGTGTTTCGTTCTTTCCTGATAGGGGAACCTGCCCCCAGACTACAGAATCAGCCTGATTGACATCGGCCTGGTGATCGAGTACCTGATGGGCGGGGCTTATCGCTGCAACTACACGCGCAAGCGCTTTCGGACGCTCTATCACAATCTCTTTGGCCCCAAGAGGGTGAGTTTTGCAGCAAGTTCCGTTTCCTGGACTCCTGGGAGGACTAGGCAGGACACATTTCGGATGTGGCTTCGTTATTTCCAAGGGGGAGATCAGATAAGAAGGCAACTGGCCCACCCACCTCTTCCCGCCACCGTCCAATCCATTAAAAAAAAAAAAAAAAAAGCAATGTATTGGGTGATACACCCCTTTCTTTTCCTCACTGGGTCCAGTTAAAATCAGAAACTGGCACTGGGAGTGAGCCTTAATGATCGGGGAATAATAATGAAATTCAAATTAATCTTACCTACCTCAGTCGTTTTCAAGGTTTTTGGTCTTAGGATCTATTTATACCTTTAAAAAATTGAGGACCCCATAAAGCTCTTATCCATGGGAGTTCTATCTATCGACATTACCATGTTAGAAATTAAAGACTTAATATTTATTAGTTAATAATTAATATTAATTCATTTAAAATTAACTGTAAGAAGCCCATTACATGTTAACATAAATGACATGTTTATGAAAATAACTATATTTTCAAAAACAAAAGTTGGTGTTAAGAGTAGCACTGTTCTACATTTTTTGCATATTTCTGTAATATCTGGCTTAATGGAAGACTGCTAGATTCTCGTATCTACTTCTGCACTCAGTCTTTTGTTGCCAGATGTTTTGGTTGAAATATACAAAGAAAATCTGACTTTACACACACGTATATGTATATAAAGGAAGGAGTATTTTAATAATATTTACAGATAATTATAGATATTCTTTTTTTGATGCTACATACATCAAAACTCAATTGGCAATTTCTTAAAGATTAGTTGCAACACAAAATCTGAAATAACTTCAGTGAACTTTTCATACTCTGCTACTTTAAAATGCATTGATTGATTTGTGTTTTGTGGGGATCTTGGAACATGGTAGACTGGTCATTGTATAATATTGGTTTGCAGAGTTATGTCGGCCTTCTGACAGTTCACACATTTCATTAAACAACTTCAAAAACTCACCTTCATTAATATCACCTCCAATCTCATCAGAAAAGTCTTGAACTTCTCAAAAACTGTCCAGGTCATGGGGGAAAGGATATGCAAGTTTTCAAAAATTCTAGTTTTTTCTCATGTCTGCTTGGAAAATTTTGTCATTGGCAGCAAATACCATCAGTTATTTTCCTTGAAATGACAGCCCCACTTCGGCCATTTCCAAAAACGTCCACCAGTGTCCAAGTCTAAGTAAACCGTAGTTTGTCTGCCAGTCATTCCTTCAAGTCGATTGCCCATGAAACAGTGTGGCCGTGATCCGAATAACTGCATGTGTGTCCTCAGGACGACCCGTCCGGGCTCAGCATGTAGCAGATGTGCTTTACGCACACTTCCCATTTCGTCCCTCAAGATAGTCAAAAGACATTTTTTTTAGTATCGAGGGTAGAGATTTAATAAAGTTAATATTTTTTTAGGCCTCATCCAGGACTTCTTAAGTGCAACTGATTTTTTTGTTTGTCTTTAAGCGTCAAGAGCCTAACATGGGAATCTAATGGCAGCTAGTGAAGTTTGATGCCACTGCCTTCCTCATCCCTGCTGAGGCCCCCAGCAGTTTGACTCACCACTGCCTTTGCACCGTCACCGCAAAACCTGAACACGGTGTCAAAACCAAATAGCATCTTAGTATTATTGGGAAAACACCTTTGACTTCAGGGAGCCCCAGAAAGGATCACATAGTTCCTGGACCACATTTTGAGAACTGTTACTCTAGCTGGTGGTGGGCATGATTTTTAATTTTAACAAAGCAGATCCTCTGATGGTGAAAGTATTTGGTGGTGCTCGAAGACCGCTCTGGAAATACCAAAAAGTATAAATAAGGGGGGGAAAAAATCACACAAATTTCAAACTGGTGGTCACTTCGGAAGCTAAAAGGGGAAGAAAGGGAGAGAGACAAGGTTCAGGCTATTCCTAATTTTATTTTATTCCAAAATAAAATTTGGAGGAATGGTGAGTGCTATAACCTTATTAGTTACCCGAACGACCTCCAAGATAGCTCTCAACCCATTCTGGAACACCTGAAACAAAGAACTGGGATTCGTGCCCCCTGAGATGTAATTTCTTATCTCCACTTGTTAGATATAAATCAAGCTCTGTAATTCGCTGAGTTGCCTTTTCTCTCTGTCTTGGCCTGTGGCTATTTCGCACATTCCCAGCATGACCAGCGATGCCACTGTATGTGCTGACACTTCCCGTGTCATTGAGCACCTTCTGCCGCGGTCAGCACATGCCCCTGTGGCCCCACTCGCCCTTGCTCTACTGGACAGCTACACAGGGACGTGGCTGACGGGAAGCATCTGAACACATACTCTGAGTGATATTCCAAGTCTCCAGCTAATAGAGGCCTTTCAGAGTTTCAGAAACATCTCATGGTTTGACTGAACATTTCACGGCTCACCCAAGTGCTGGGGGTCATGGAGATGTCAGCCAAGCAGGATGGTTCTGGGAAGAGGGAAGAAATTTTGGTCCATAAAAGAGATTACAAACCTGCAGGCTCTACCCTTGGACAATCTCGCTGTGCCTCTCTGGAGTTCTAATTTTCAGTGATTCACCAAAATCACTAAACGCCTAATTCTCCTAGAATTTCTATAAATGGATTCCTTTCGTGGTGTTTTATTTAGTGAAGTGAATAAATGCTATATGGTACAATAGAGTTCTTCTGTTACCTGGTTAAGATATAATAGGATTCTTTTCTTACCTCTATAAAGAAAGATCTAACTTTATGTATAACACTTTTTTTGAAACAGCCCAAAGCCTTGAAACTACTGGGAATGGAGGTAAGTATTTGCCCAAATTATTAATGTCAATTATTTGTTCTCTTTATTACACATTTTAAATACATATATGTATATATATGCATATATATGTTCATTTAATTGGTAAGGCTTAGTACATGATTCTAAATAAGGAAGGGAAATTTTTTCTAGTATTGAGGGGGGGCAAGTTACAGTAGCCTTGAAAATTCCACCACGAGGTTACATTAGCCTTACAAGTAAGAAGATGAATCTTACTTGAAATACTAACTTGAAAACCAAGGAAGCATATAAATTCCAGTGAGTGAAATCTGTTCATGGGTGTTTACAACCGGCAACAGGTCCAAAGTCCAGAAATACTTCACAAATACACCTAAGAGGTGTGTAGAAACTGGAGACAGATCATCTGTTTGCCATTTCCCATCTTTTGTTTGTGTGGGTATTGTCGTTTATGCACCTGCAAGAATAGGATGTCCTTGTCCTTTCAGAGAAAAGGGCAGTGCTGTCCATCATGAGGCACAAATAGCCTTACCTGTAGGGAAAAAAAAATGGACAAAAGTGAAAGAAGGGAGGAAGGGAGGTAGGAAGGGGGAGGGGAGGGGGAGAGGAAAGGAGAGGAGAGGAAAGGGAGGGGAGGGGAAGGGAAGGGAAAGAAAGGAAAGGAAAGGAAAGGAAGAGGGGAAAAGAGAGAAAGAAAGGAAGGGAATGGCCCATTAAAATACTTTTTAAAAATTAAGTATAACACTGGCATATTCCCATAGGGCTGTGCTTATGCACTCATTATAACTTGTTTTAAAGTTACGCATGAGTGCTTTTGGGATAGGAGCTGGGATAGGCTAGTTCATTTCTGTGTCAATCCCAGAACAGGATCTATAGTAAATATACAATAAATAAATTTAACTGATGCATTTCTAACTCCACCTGTATGTTTTTTCCCTGCAATTACAGGATGATGTCCCCTTGAGGCGAGGAAGAAAGACCACCAAGAAGCGAGAAGAAGAGGTGGACATTGACTTGGACGACCCTGAGATCAACCACTTCCCTTTCCCTTTCCATGAGCTGATGGTGTGGGCCGTCCTGATGAAGAGGCAGAAGATGGCCCTGTTCTTCTGGCAGCATGGCGAGGAGGCCATGGCCAAGGCCCTGGTGGCCTGTAAGCTCTGCAAAGCCATGGCTCACGAAGCTTCTGAGAATGACATGGTCGATGACATCTCCCAGGAGCTGAACCACAACTCCAGGTTGGCCAGTCCAGCAGATGAGGTGGTTGGGGGCCTCAAATACTGGAGGGTCCAAGCTACCCAAACCTTTAAGTTGAGGCAGTATTCCCTCAACACAGAGGGTGGACATGACTAAATAACATTAGTGGCACACAGTGCTAGATAGAGAAGTACACAGAGATACATAGATTTTATTTCATCCTCTCAACTGCCTCAAGAGGTAGGTCCTCTTATTGTGCGTATTTTAAAGCTGAAGACAATGAGACTGGGAGAATTTCATTAACTTGTCCGAGATCACACACTTGGGGTCAATAAGGCTCAGATATGAACTGAGGTCTGTCCCATATAAGAAGGCCTATGGCACTCTAATCGGTAATTTTTTTAGTCTGCCTCCCTCATCCGTAGCCTTGAATTGGGGGTCTTGAGTACCAGGACCACATCCTGTTTGACTTACGCCCCTAGCACATCGTAGATGCTTAATTGATGTTGGCTGGATGAATGAATGAGCAGACTAGACCCTATAAGAAACGAGACCACACAGTAACCACATCCCGTGGCTTGGCCAGTGGGTCCCCGCTTTCATCATCTAAGTCTCCAAGATGGCCAAAAGACACCTCCTCGCATTCTGTCTTGCAGGGACTTTGGCCAGTTGGCTGTGGAGCTCCTAGACCAGTCCTACAAGCAGGATGAGCAGCTGGCCATGAAGCTGCTGACGTATGAGCTGAAGAACTGGAGCAACGCCACCTGCCTGCAGCTCGCCGTGGCCGCCAAGCATCGTGACTTCATCGCGCACACGTGTAGCCAGATGTTGCTCACAGATATGTGGATGGGCCGGCTCCGGATGCGCAAGAACTCGGGCCTCAAGGTCAGCACGCCCAGAAGGCCCCATTGGCTAGGAGGACCGGAGGGTTGGTTTGGAGCTCACCAAGCCAAGTCTGCAGTGGGACTGGGCATCTCTTGTGTCAGGAGGGTGGTTTTAAGCCCCAACTAGGTATCAGAATCTTCTATATAATGGGTTTTTTTTTTTTTTCATATAGAGACTAGGGCCTACCCCAAATTCTACTAAATCAGAGATGGCGTGCCCACACGTTAGTATTACAGAAGATCCAGAGGTCATGGGCCCGCAGGGGTACTATAGGATGTACCATTTGCTCTGACACAAGCCGTGCGGCTCCAGGAACCCCTCACCAGGCAACCTGTCAACCTGTCACCACCGCCCAAGTCTGAATGCCTTGGCCCTCCTTCGCGCCTTGTCATAGAGACAGTGGCTCTTAGCAGCCATGCTTGAGAAACGTTTTAAACTGAAATAAAAAGGAGGTGGATTTATATGTAAAGATGTTGCTAGATCATCCCGATCTATTCTTAAGTGAAGAAAAACAAGTTATAGACCAGTTATACAAAGCCTGAGTCCATATTTGGGTTTTTTTTTTAAGCATGTACCTGCATAGTTACGTCTGTATATAATTTTGTTAAGTAACCAGGAAGGATACACAGTAAATTGTTTGCAGTGGTTACCTCTGGGCTCGAAAGTACAAGACATAGGATGATGTGTGGCTTTGCTTCTTTAAGTTTTCTTTAGTGTTTTACAAGGAAGACATTAAACTGGAAGAAGTACAAAGAAAGAAAAAATGGGAGGGAAAGATTGAAAGAATGTTTGCAAATGCTTTCTCTGTCTAGAGTTTTGGCTGTGACAACTGAAGCCAGGCTCATATTTACCTAGAGCTACCTGGTCTAGGTAACTCTGAGGTCAGCGCAAAGCAGAAGGGCCACCAGACCAGAGCATTGCACTGAGGCCACCCTCATGGAAACAGCACCCCTCCCCCACACCACACCTCCCGTGGGCTCTTGGCCCAGAGTCACAGAAGGGCTCCATGAAGTGGGTCGTGGGCGCTCCATAGCCACAGCGCTAGTGACCGCCAAGCCTGGCTCTCAGCTCCGAGGACGGTGTCATGTCCCCTGAAGGCTGCCAGCATGCCACCTGAGCCTTCCCAGGCCTGCCAGGCACCCCGACTTCAGGGTCACCCCCCTCCCTTCTCTCTTGGCTGCGCCAGAGTCCCTGAGGGCATTCAAGCACAGGCTGTCCCTGCCTCATTGCTTGAGGTTCCGTTCGCTTACTGTTCCCCATCTCTCCGAGCCCCTCACCTTGGTGCGGTTTCTCCAAGGAGGCTCGTGTTCAGAAGCCTTACAGAGCAGAACCGGTTTAGCGTTTGAGAGGAGACGCAGGAGAAGATCTAGGGAGCACAAGTCCCATGGCTGGACGATCGTGCAAAGGCAGAGTGAGACTGTCCTCTCAGGAGAAGGGCCCACGTATTTATTATCATCACGTGGAGGCAGAAGCATATCATTTATACGCGAGCGGAGCGCAGTGCTGAGCCTCCCGGCGCCGCTGTGTAGGGGGTTCTCATGGTGAACACAGCCGCGGGGGTGTGTGTGTGTAGTTTCTGCACTATGGTAGCAAAGGCCAGGGGAGTACTCCGCAATGAAAACATGCTTTCCCACACGGACTTCTCAGGGTCAACTGGGGACAGCATTTTTTACAGAGATAATTAGATGATGCATCATCAACTCCACTTGACATGTTGGCAAATAAATGCCGGTGGACATACGTATGAATTGATTTCGCAAAGCCAAGTGCTAATGGCTAAAGGAGAATCTGAATTCTTTCCCACTTTTGCCTCGGGCAAGGGCTGTCATTTTCCTCCGTTTCCCCCATGCCAAGTGGGTGTTAACTGGGTACGATGTATTTTGTGGGCAAGATGCTCTGTTTCTCCGAAATCGGGCTGAGCTACTGCTGTGCGTGACAGTTCTCAGACCGGCCAGAGTGCCTCCCTGAGCAGTAACACGTGCATGTCCTCGCTCAGAGCACACACAGCACGCACACACACGTGCACACACCACCCTAGGCCCTCTGATTCTAAAAAAAAAAACCCACCCTAATCTTAATCCTTTAAATGTGATTATTATTATTATCATTATTATTACTTTAGGTAATTCTGGGAATTCTACTTCCTCCTTCAATTCTCAGCTTGGAGTTCAAGAACAAAGACGACATGCCCTATATGTCTCAGGCCCAGGAAATCCACCTTCAAGAGAAGGAGCCCGAAGAGCCAGAGAAGCCCACGAAGGAAAAAGATGAAGAGGACATGGAATTGACAGTAAGGAAAACTACACGGTCAGGGTCCACGGGCAGCAACTCTAACCCACTTGTCCCGTTGATACGGCTTAGGACTCTGTCACTCCCAAGCTCCCCCTCCCACCAGGTGCTTCGCTGAAGTATAGAGACCCGGGTATTATAAGAGTGTCTTCTCTGTGCACAAATAGCATAACTATAGGGACTGTTTCTATGCAAAATCCTTCAGCCAGGGTCAGTGGCACAGGACAGCCCAGGGAGATTCAAAAGCAAGGCACCCTCAGCCTTCCAAACAGGCGGTGTTTTGTACACAAGCAGGTGAGGTAGCAGCCTGAGCCTAGGAAGGAGGCAAAGGCATCTGCGAGCTGGGAGCAGCCAGCTTCCGGGGCCTGGAACTGCGCTGGTGATCAGAGGCTACGCCTTTTTCTGTCTTCAGGGTCAGGCTCACAAATGCAGGACTAATTGAATTTTGAGGTTTGTATGGAAGGCTTTTATTAGCTCTCCCTGGTGTAATTATAGAACGTGGTTGCTTTGTGTTCCGCAGGGGGAACGGGGCAGCTGGGCATGGGACAGCTTCCCGCAACCCCCACCAAGCAGCGTGACTGCTACTGGATTGTATCCAAGTCTAAAAATATCACACACCGTTAAAGGGACAGACAGGGCTTCAGAGTTTTGAAGACATCAAGTAACAACTCCATAGGACTTCTTGATATCCCCCACTCTCCCCACCACCCTGAACAATGACTGTGATGACCCAAAAAAACCCTAAGGAGAGAAAACAAAAATTGGCTTTGCTCAGGTGACAAAAGGCCGTTCGCATGATTATCCTGGTGGGACCACCCTGTGAATTGTTTTTCTTCCAAATCAACAATCTTTCCTTCCTAAAGGAAACAATTCCAACCCCAAGTACAGCAGGCTTAGGCATCTGACCCTTCTTTAGATTGGTTAATCATTCACAGTTTTTGACTCACAGAGTTAAAAAAAAAAAGTTTGTTTTCCATTTCAGGATTCTTATAAAAACAAGTGGACGGGTCTGCTTGCCTCTGTGACAGGATCAGATGACTGTCTTCCCTAAGATTTTACCATAATGTTGGCCTCTAAATCCTTCAAGGATAGGGAATGAAATTTCAATCATTAACAGAAACCTTAGTAGTAGTAATACCAAATCTTTATGAACACTTCCATAGAGGGGGAAAGAATATATATTCCGGAGTCAGAATCCTGCCCCACCAGCTACTCACTCTGGGACCTGGGGCATGGTTGCTTAACCTCTGACATGGGAATAAGAACATTGTCTAGCTCACAGGTGGTTTTTCAGTTTAAAAAGTGTACGTGTAAATTCTCTAGACCAGGGCCAGGTGTACACTAAGCCTTGATAAATGTGAATATTGTGGTAACAGTGACAAATGTTTGACGTACACTTACTCTTGGAATCCTCACAGCAATCCCGTGAGGTAGATACTATTATTATCCCATTTAACAGATGAGGAAGCTGAGACTCAAATAAGTTAAATTGCCCAAGGTTACCCAGCTAATTAGTTGCAAGGCCAGGATTAGAACCCAGGCATAGCGATCCCATTGTCCATGCTTGGAGGCCTATAGGTTCAGGGATGCAGAGAATTTCTTCTCGGTCTCAAATGTGGGTATTCAGTTGGTTCAGTCTACCATATAGCAGAAAGAATCCAAAAATAATGCATGGGCCTCCTACATCAAGTATGACATGGCTTGAAGTCTCAAGGAAGGATCCTATGAAGGCAGCCAGGTGGTGAATCAGCATTCTTTCTGGTTGGATCTGAAGCAGGAAAACAACAGGAGCAGCTCCCTTCTCCTGCTCTGGGTAGAACTTCGAGGACTTGGTCCAAAGTCTGCTTCCCAGAAAGTCAGCCCCGCTGTTTTTTACTGAGAACCCAAGTAAAAGCCAGCCCACGAGCAGTGCTGCCTGGCCTTCTCCCCCACAGGCAGAAAGAGCTAGGAGGAATGGAAGAAGGGACTTGTGGGCTGGTAAAGTCAGGGATGGACAGCAGATATCTTTCAGGGGGAGTTTCCCTTGACCCCAGTGACAGATGTGTCACTGCTAGATCACTGGTCTTCGTTCACCCCAGGGAGGATTGGAGAATGCAGCCTGTTCATACCTCCACTCTTTTCATAGGAACTATATCTGGTCTTCCGTGTTAAGCCAACATATCCTTTCTTGGACTGGGACGTTTTCCCTTGGCCCTTCCAAAATTACAAAATAGGAGTCTCAGTTTCATCTGGGTAGCCTTTTGTAGATCTTTCCCAGACTTGACATCTGTGTCCAGCCAGCAAAAAATTGTCCAATCCATATTGTGCATTTTGCCTGTATTTGACCCTATTACATTCTGCTAAAGGAATGTAGTCAAAGGAAATGTTTGGCTACTGGGAAGAGAAATCAAGAAAATCAGTGAGTTAAGCTGCTTAGGCTGGAATTAATGAAATAGGAAAATGCTGTCCTTAAACCCATGAAAGAAAAGCTTTTTAAAAAAGCATTAACTTGGGAATGTATCAGAATAATAAAGGCAAAACAGGCTGTGGTGTTTTTGTTTTTGTGTTACCTGCATTGCCAGATTAAGTCTTTTTGCCCTCTGCCTACTAAAGTCCCAGGCTGTCCATGGACCCCGGGGCATTGTTTCAACTCTCTTGGGGAAGGCATGGTCCCTAGAGCTTACCCCAAGATGTCACTCTCCAAGATGCCTAAAACTCCCCAAAGCTGCCTTTACTAACATCCTATTATGTCTCCAAATGGTACCGTATTATTGAGCAGATAAAGAAGTAGAATAGAAGCAGCATAATTATGTTACATAAATTATAAATTATAGAAGGATAAATATCATGGAACTTTGTAGTTTCTTGAGGTCAGCGGTCAATATTTATAGAAGTCTAATGTGCTATATCCATCACGAAGGTTGACCCAGCTCACTGATCAAAGTAAAGGCTTGGATGAGCCATCAAATGGGATCTTACCTATTCATTAAGTCAAGGTAACCTTCTAGCCAGAGAGTCCAAGAAAGGAATGAAAGTTACCTTTTTACCTTTTCCAGAAATCCCATTGATGATAGGCTCATCGTTTGTGACTGCCGTATATTCGAGTAGGTGGATAGTTGAGGCAATGACAAAAGTAGCTGAAACTTATATATGTATGTCTTGAGTAAGGTGGTTTGAAACCAGAATTACCAGTTCTCAAATTCAAGATAAACAAATTATTTCTATAGGTAAATCTCTCAACTCTAAACTCATATCCCAGTCCTTTTTCTTGTGCCAAATCCTTGTCAGTCTCTGAGCAGTTAGAAGGATTTGCCCTGTTCTTACATTTAATAAAAATCTCATTTCCCTCAAAAAAAAAAAAAAAAAAGTCTTACCATTTGCAATGATCTAGATGGAACTAGAGGGTATTATGCTAAGCGAAATAAGTCAATCAGAGAAGATAATTATCATATGATTTCACTCATATGTGGAATTTAAGAAACAAAACAGAGGATCATAAGGGAAGGGAAGGAAAAATAAAATAAGACAAAAACAGAGAGGGAGGTAAAACATAAGAGACTCTTAATATAGGGAACAAACTGAAGGTTGCTGGAGGGGAGGTAGATGGGGGATAGGGTAACTGAGTGGTAGGCGTTAAGAAGGGCACGTGATGGAATGAGCACTGGTCGTTATAAGCAACTGATGAATCACTGAACTCTACCTCTGAAACTAATAATACACTCTATGTTAACTAATTGAATTTAAATAAAATAAATAATAAAAAATAAAAATAAATGAAATAAAATCTCCCAAACATTGTAGAACTAACCTTGCTTTAGAATAATAGTGAAAGAATTAAAGCCAGTGTACCTGGGTGGCTCATTTAGTTAAGCATCCAATTCTTGATCTCAGCTCAGGTCTTGATCTCAGGGTTGTGAGTTTGGGCCCCATGCTGGGCTCCACGCTAGCATGGAACCTACAGAGAGAGGAGAGAGAGAGAGAGAGAGAGAGAGAGAGAGAGAGGAAGGAAGGAAGGAAGGAAGGAAGGAAGGAAGGAAGGAAGGAAGGAAGGAAGGAAGGAAGGAAAGGGAGAGAGAAAGAAAGAGAGAGAGAGAGGAGGGAGGGAGGGAGGGAGGGAGGGAGGGAGAAAGGAAGGAAGGAAAGAAGGAAGGAAGGAAGGAAGGAAGGAAGGAAGGAAGGAAGGAAGGGAGGGAGGGAGGGGAAAAAGACAGCCAATAAATTATGCTGTTTTAGACCCTGATTACACTTTTCTTTTTTCTGATGAGATTCCCAACTAGATCATTTCAGTCAAGAGTACCCAAAAAAGTCTCAGTTCATTGTAAACACTGGCTAGAAATACTGAGCACTTATTAAGTGCCAGGTGCTTATTGATTTCTAGACCAATCCTATAAAAGAGGCTATTATTACCTTCGATTTAAAGATAAAGAAACTAAGATTCAGAGAGGTTAAAAGACTTTCCCAAGGTGCCATGGATTCTCAGTATCCAAGAGAGGATTCAGTCCTCCTTCTGAGTGACCCGAAGTCTGGAACTCTTCCCCAATAGGATCTTCAGCCATCTCTGGGACACTCATCCTGTCACCTGCTGCCCAGACAGGTGTGCATCTGCCTTTTCACAAATTCTGTCTTGTTTGTGATATTTAATCACTGTTTTTGCTGCTGCTGTTGCCATGAGTGAGAAGGAAACAATTCTGTTTGTAAAGAAACTTCCAACAGCTTAGAGATGAGGCCCGTCCAGGTCAGGCCCTGCTTCTCCTAGTCCCACCTGGCTGGCTGTCCGACCCAGAGGAAGGCGGTGTGCCTAGGAGTTGCCATAGAACTAATACCAGCAGGAATGCAGGCTTTATGGGGTTTGAACTCAGGGAACCAAGGTTTATGCCTAAGGGTTGAGGAGATGTTTCTAACCTAACTAAGTTCCAGGCATTTCAGATAACTTAGCCTCTGGATTACTCATAACCTTTGTGGGTATCTTAGGTATTACTGGTCCAGCATATTTTTTACTTAATAGTCATTAGCATGAGTGAAGACAGAATTCGAATCCAGATCTGCCTATCTCATTACATATACAAGGAGAAGGGGTGAAAAGAAAAGACAGATTCCTGGCCTTTCCAGGCTATATTCATTCTCCCTCTCAGAATTCTGGGGCTCTTCCATCACGCACATCTTCCAGAGCTTCCAGGGTAGAAGAAAAGAGAGTAATCAAGAACTCTCCCTAATGCCTTCCATCCCAGGCAAAAACCTTTGATTCTCTTTGTAATGCAAATGCACACTTAGGGAAGGCACAACCTCTGAATCTCTGGGGACCTTGGACAACACGCTCCAGCTCGATGAGAGTGCATTCCTGATCTGTAAAATGAGACATTGAACTTCCTGCTCTCCAGAGCCCTGCCGTGATGGTATTGATTCTCTTCCACTGTAGGCAATGTTGGGACGAAACAACGGGGAGTCTTCCAGAAAGAAGGATGAAGAGGAAGTTCAGAGCAGACACCGGCTGATCCCCCTGGGCAGAAAAATCTATGAATTCTACAATGCACCCATCGTCAAGTTCTGGTTCTACACGGTAAACGTCTTCCTTTTTCTTCTTCCTCTTGCGTGACCACAGAGAGCCAAGGTCAAGTTCGTGTGCACCTGTGCGGCTTCCTCTGTGAGTCACAATGGAAGGATCGCACAGGCAGGAATGAAAGCTTTTCCCAGTGGTTCTGTAAGATGTGTGGAGTTGGCGACGCAGCTTCCACAGCGTCTGCATTTCTCCTCCTTGAAGAAAATAAAGGAAATGATAAAAGTGAGAACTAACAGAAATAGAGGTGAGATGAGTATGAGTCTAGTCTAGCAGGAAAATAGATGTCATTTTATAAAACACTTCTGTGTTCTGGATGGATGAGTGCTGGATCAGAGTTGCCCATTTTCGATGCCAATCTTGGGTTTGGGAGGACACGTGAAGGGTAAGGGCTGAGCAGAGTGTTAAAAGTAACACCACTAAAGGGGGGGGAGCATAAGTGTGTGACTGCTGCCAAGATGGGAGTGTCATTAAACAACCTTTCTTGCTCAGACACAATTAAACAATATGCCAACCAAAGCAGCCAAAGCCACTCACAGTAACCTACAGGCACGGCAAAGATGGTTCGGTGCCCACCACACGAGAGTTTTCTGCCCATGAGATGAAAGATCGTCCCCGAAATAGCCCCTGGATATGGTAGAAATGGCTCGACTGTTGGTTTTCTACTTCTGCGTGTCATGGTATTTTAAGCTGAAGGTGAGCTCAGGCCCAGGTCAGCTCTGGTTCTCCGAGCCACGGTGGCACTGTGCCGGACGAAGGACGGGCGTCTGTATTTTTGGCCTTTCTCTCAACCAGCTACGCACACACCAGTCACCTGAGTCAGCAAAGGAAAATCCGAGTCTGAGGCCAAGATGACTCAGATGACCAGCTGAGGTGGTGTTGGTGTGGTCCCGGGTGCTAACACTTCACCCTGGCTTTCAGTCAGGCTTTCTGAACCTCAGCGCTATTGACACGTTGGGCAGAATGATTCTTGGCGGATGAGGACCGTCCTGTGCATTGTCGCACATTCAGCAGCAGCCTTGGCCTCTGTCCACTAGATGCCAGTAGCATTCTCCAGCCCCCAAGTGTGGCAACCACTGTTGTTTCCGGACATGGTCACTTGTCCCCTTATGGACTGACGTTGCCACCGGTTGAAAACTGCTTTCAACTATGGTCTTGGAAGAGGGTATAATCAATATATAATTATCAGATTTTTTTTAGTGAAGCAAAAATTCAAATTTATGAATATGAAAAAAATCCTCCCCTAAAAAAATCAAGACATGCAAAAATAATTTTGATTTATATATTTTATGTGTATATTATTTTTACCTTGCAGTAAACAAGTTAGTGGTGAACAGCATGGACTTTGGGGTAAGACAGGCTGAGTTGAAATCCTGTCTGTGCCTCTCAGTATTATTGTGTGACCTCAAACAAGCTACTTGAGCTCTCTGTGCCCAGATTCCTTAAGATGGGGATAATAATAGAACCTGCTTTGTAGGATTTAGGGAAGATTAAATGTGTTAAAATATGTAAAGCACTTAGAACAGTGCTTGGAACGTGTAAGCACAATATAAATGTAACTGTTTTTTCCGAGGCTAGTCACATTGCACAGCGATAGTGTTTTTTATTCATCTATCCACTCAATGATGATAATATCATTCTTTGAACACCTACCATGAGGCACTGTTATAAGTGCTTTACATATACTTTCCCTAAACTGACCGTTTTATCAAGATAATACTTTTACTGCATTTTGCACACATTCCTGTCCTTCCTCTTATACCAGGCTGCCTCAGTTGTCCCTGCCTAGAATAGGGCTTGGCAAACTACATTCCCACAGGCCGAATCCAGTCCCACATCCAGGCCCATTATTGTGGGCTGTGAGCTAAAAATGGTTTTTACATTTTTAAAGAATTGAAATAAAATCGAAGGACGAACGCTTTATGACACGTGAAAATGATATGAAATTCACACTTCAGTGTCCATAAAGTTTGATTGGAACACAACCAAATTCATTGTTTACCTGTCATCTGTCTGCTTTTGTGCTTCAACTGTTGGGTCAATTACTTGCCATATAGACTGTCAGGCCCACAAAGCCTCAAAAATTAACTTTCTAGCTCTTTATGGAAGAAGTTTGCTGACTCCTGATCTAGAGCGTAAAGGAACCAGTAGAATCAAGAATTATCTATCATCTTTACAAATACAGGACTCACGTCTCTTATCCTTCCAAAACATCTCTTTTTTTCCCTTGATCTTTGTTCAGTATTAACTTTATTTCCTTGATTCCCTTGGTCCCCATTTATTCAGCTGTGGCAATTTGTTAGCCAAGGATGCTTTTAAGTCACCAATGCCCTGGACAGTGGTTTTCAGCCTCAGCTACACATTGGAACCACCTGGAGTACTTTAAAAAGAAAAAAACAACACCTGGGTTCTATTTAATCTCTACCCTTATCTATTGTTCTTAAAGGCTCCTGGGTTCTATTCTCAGTGATTCTGACATCAATAGTCTGGGGCACAGCCCACGCGTCAGGATATTTCAAAGCTCCCAGGTAGTTGTAATGGGTTGCCAGTGTTGAGAATCACGGCCTCAGATGGAGGGCTGAGTTCTTAGCCTAGTATTTTCCCAAACTTCTATGATGATGAAGAATTTTGTTAGAAATGCAAATCCTGGCCCCATCACAGACCCATTAAATCCAGTCTCGAGGGAGGAGATGAAGAGGCTCTGGGTTTAACAAGCTCCCCTGTGGTCCAGGAAGCTTGGGACACACTGCTTTCCTTGTATCATTAGTTGGCAGGTCGTGAAGCTGCCTCTGAGAAGGGGAGCCTCTGTGTCCAGCTCCTTCCTGCACAGCTGACTATAGACCGGATGCCCCAGTCTTGTTTGGTTGTGTTTACACGACAACTTTCAGAAATCCATATTTATGTATTTGCAAAGCCCAAGCCTCAAGGAAGTACATGGAGATGAGGAGTGCCCAATTTTTAAATCCCTAGAGATGCTTAACAGTAGAATTCAGCTTTAGATCAATGGTCCCCTTGGCTTTCAGTTGTGTTCTTTTCTATAGGAGTATTTCCTACTCTGATTTCAAAAAAATATCTCCTTCTATGCTCCCAAGTTTCTGAAAGATAGGACGCACCTCTCTTGTAATATCTTAGCAAGCTTCTGGAAGAGCAGGTTGGGTCCTCTTCTGTTCCAAGAAGAAAGGAGGCAGGGATCCAACTGGCTCCCAGACCTGGTTTGCAATGAAAGCCATTTCAAGTGCCCAGCTGGAGAGAATGCCAATTCAAGGCATAAAAGAGGAACCAAGTAAGAGCGCAAGGGACATGCTCCGGGCTCCTCCAGCAGTGACAGACTCCTTCCTCCATTTCAATGCCACGTGTCCCCTCCACGCTCCAGCAGCAGTAGGAAAAGGCCCGCCAGAGGTCCACCCGACCTACCGCAGGCTTTGATGCTTGCATTGCATGGTTTAGGAGTTGTGCACCTTGGTCCATGGAAAATGTATACAAAGAACATAGAAGCCAATAAAATACAAACCCTTATAGGATTCCCACTGACTACAATAAGAGTCATAAGGTTATGTTTCTGTTCAAAGCTTTGACATTCTACACAGAGCTTGTTAAAGCTTACAGAATATATATGTGTACGTGTCTACACGCACACACAATATGACAGCATGTCACGTTAAGGTAATCTGCGGCAAGACCCATAAATGTTCGTGAGTTCTAAGATAAGTTGCTTCCCAGACAGCAGCCAGTCCTCCGTCGTGCCATTTAAACACGTTTAAAGCCGTATTTTTGGAAATCCATATTTTGAGAGTTGTCCCAAAATGCTATACTGTAGCTTGATTATGGAAAGAAAAGCATTATAGAGTAACTGGGACTTAAAGAACAGGCTGATCGTGGAAGAAGCATAAACAATAAGGAGGGCAATTTAGAAAAGGAGAGCTATGACTAGTAAACAGGATCAAAAGGAAGCAAGGCGTGAGGTAAGAGGAGACAAGAGGAATAGAAGTTTCTTGACAAAAGAGGCAAATAGTAGCCACCGTTCATTGGGCCTGTACTGTCAGGAAAGGGACACATATTCTCCCTCCCCCTCCCCCCCCAGTCCTTCCCAAAGCTCTGTAAGTTCAGTAGCCATCACCGCAGGATGGAGGTCCAGGCAGGTGGAGTGATCTACCCAAAATGATACAGCTTGGAAGGACTGGAGCTAGGATTTAAATCCAAGTTTCACCGACTTGGGCGTTTGCATCCCTTTCACCAAACGAGTATGCTAGACTTGTATCTGGAGGACAGAAGCAGGTTGGAGGAGTTAAAGCTAAAACGCAGAGGTTCTGGAAGAATGCTGTGGGTGTCACTGGGCCTACATGTGACGAGAGAAGATAATGCTTTGGAATGTGTTGCAACGAATTGGGTAAAATGATAAACACCAGGGCAGTTAAGGAGATTCGTTTCTCCTAGAAGCAATGGAATAGGATCCAACAAACAAAAAGAAGCAACCAGAAAGAAGAATCTCAGGCTGGAAGGAGGCTGAGAATATGTTTTAGAGTGTAGCCATTGAAGTCCACTGCGTCTTGAGAAATACTAACAGGGACCAGAGAGTGGATGCCAGTGTATGATGGTAAACAGGAGTCACATGAACCAAGTTAACATTTTAAACAGCATCCTGCGTGATTTCCAGTAGAGTAGACTTCTCAGGTGAGGTTTGCACAGGGTGCTGACGATCCCGAAGCAGAGGAGTGGGACCTACGTGTGGAATAGAATGACAGTCCCTGAAGGGGTGGGCGTACAAGAGCACGTCCGTCAAGTGGAGAATGAGACGGCTGGCCCTTGGGCCTCTCCACAGTTTCCGCACCTAATCTCATGGAACTCTGACGTCTGTTCACCTTGCCAGAGAACAGAAATTATAGGGTTGTGTCTGTAAATGCATCAACATAATAAGGTCTTTAAAAATACCTTTGACTCCTATTAAGAATCTACGTATTCATTTTATTGAAAAAGGAAGGAAGGAAGGAAGGAAGGAAGGAAGGAAGGAAGGAAGGAAGGGAGGGAGGGAGGGAGGAAGGAAGGAAAAAGAAAGAAAGAAAGAAAGAGAGTGAATGGCCCCATTAGCAGAGAATGCAGCATTTCATTACTTCCCCTTCAGTCTCCCAGCCTCGCTGGGCCTTTCCCCACCTGCTAAGCTGCCTCCAGGGCTCCAAAGTCACACTGTACCTCCACGGCCTCAACCCTTTCGCCCACACTGTGTCCTATTCTTTGCTATGTGGGCTCTGAAGAGTGCAGATAGGAATAAACTCACTCTCGGTTCCTACTCACAGCCCCGAAGGCCTCCCAAAGCCAGCAGGTGCCTTAGTCAGCTTGAAGCATTGCCTAGAAAAGGCTGAGCTTATATGCCACTTCCCCGAGGGGGACTTTTTCTCCAGAGGTTCCTTGGCCCCCTGCATAAGAACCTCAGCAGCCCTCCTCCACTCCACCCACTCATGCAGACATAACTGAATCCTCCAGTGACAGTCACCAAACCTGAGCCCTGAGTTTTTCTCGGACACCTAGCACTTCAGCCAGTCCTGACAGGATTCAGCCTCTGGAGCTAGAGCCTCGTGAGGATGACACCCCACTCCCAGCCACGGTCGGCCACACACACCCGCTCCTTTCTATAAATCGCTTTATCTTCTTTTGTTTTCTTTCAAAAAGGCAGAAACCAGGGAGGAATATCCCAACTTGGATAGGGTGGGGAGGCGGTGCAGTGGAAAATAGATAAAACCCTCCCAGGGTCTCACCAAACCAAGCACATTAAGGTAGGAGAAAAAGAAGACATGAACTCAGAAAAGAATTCAAGGGGGACCTTGAGATATAGTCCAGTCTATTTTTATATTGGTTTGACCAGTTTACAAGTACAGTCTGTGTCTTCCTTTCCTTTCTACAGACATTTAATCTACCTGGCATCCATTCGGCACCAGTCCACTGTGTGCCCTAGTTCAAGGACCTGAGGCTCAGGCATGAGCAAGAACAGTCCTGAGAGAAGAGATTCCCTTTTTAGCCAGAAAAACACGAGAAACTGGGTAATTGCAAAACAAAACGATGCATCATGACACAGAGGTATAAGCAAAGGACAGAGACACGTATAAGGGTCAAAAGGAAGACAGCATATCACGTTGTTTCCGATATTACAGTCCTTTTTTTTTTTAATTCTTTGAATAGTTGAAAGCTTTGCGGTTAATTTTGTCATGAATTCGGAGCCTGCTTGCTGACCTTGTTCCGTCCTTGGGGCAGTGGGCTTGCGCGAGGGCAGGGCTCCTGGGTCTTCAAAGCCAGAGCACTTCACTCTGTTTCCTTACAGCTGGCGTACATCGGATACCTGATGCTCTTCAACTACATCGTGTTAGTGAAGATGGAGCGCTGGCCTTCCACGCAGGAATGGATCGTCATTTCCTACATATTCACCCTGGGAATAGAAAAGATGAGAGAGGTAACTGCTTTCATAAAAGAGAACATTCGGAGAAAGACGGTGGTTCATTACACCTGTGGGTGGAAGGGAGAGGTGGCTGCTAGGGATCCCAATTAAGCCAGAAACTGTGTTCTCTACTGCTGCCGTAGGAATAACGGACTTGGCCTTGAGGTCTGCTGACAAACCTGGGGAGGCATCACAGTGTGTGGTGTGTTTATAGGGTGCCGCTCCGTGCATGCTTGGGGTTTGCTCTAGCTTTTGCCCACAGAGCTCTTGCCCCAATGTCTTCGACAGTGTTTACGCCTCTCTTTTGTCAACTCTGTAAACAGGACTTCTCAAATTGTTCCATCTTTCCACTTTTAACTCCTACTGCAACCTTTCCTCTGGGTCTCTTTGGACACTGTCATGCAATACCTGTGATTCTTCAAATGGGTTCCGGCAGCTCTGGGAGGAGGAACTATGCTTTTGTTCCTTAATTTATCCTCTGGTTTATTCCTTCTCGACATTTATTATGCACCTGCTCAGCACGAGCCTGTCCACCAGCCTAGGCATCACTGAGGTGAAATGAAGATATTTCTTGTTCTTTGAGTTGAGGCTGTGAGTCCCCCTCATCTCCCCCTAATCCCCGTCTTGTAAAAGGAGCCATCGTAACCCCTCCGCCATAGGACTGACTTGAAGTCAAAGCCAGCCTCAGGGGCCATCAGAATGTGAGCGGCTAAAATGATGTGTTCAAGCAAGGGTCCACCAGAGGGCTCTGCAACCCTGCTCAACCCGCTCCACAAACCCATTCCCTAGGCTGGAGGGAAGGCTGGCTCCTGCGGTGTGATGATTCTTCTGCATTTCCCCCTGGAACCACAGTCAGCAGGCAATTTCTGGAAGAATTACTCTCCGTCAAGTCCACTGCACCCTCAGGAGCTCTGGAACAATCCTACTCATTATACTATAGTGAGTGGGAAAATATATCGGGCTCCACAGAAGAAAGGATTCCTACAAATTCATAAGTTCACCCTTGCCTTCATTACCAGGACCGGTTAAAAGACCCTTGGTATCTTAGGTTATAGCTCTCGAATGTTCTTTTCCAGAAAAAGATGCAGTATCTATTAGATGCCATCATACTGGATTCCCCCCACCCCCAAAAATCTCTCAAATATACTTAGAGCCCTTCTTTTGGGTTTTTAAACTGCTTTGGGGATAATTAAATTCTAATTGGCATGTCCCCATCCTGAGAGTTTGAAGGTATACACTAGTCCCATTTTACGAGACTGGATTTTTTTTTTAATGGATGCCTTCCCTGGCCTTATTCTAACTGACGGTCTACTCATAGGTCTTCCTATTCACAGTGCCTTCTACTTCCTGACCAGGGCTGTGGATTTCCCATTTGTGAACTGAACAACTGTAATAAATTTGCTGTGGTCTTTGTGTAGCTCTCTGAGAACTGAGGCCTGCTACTGCTAAGGGCTCTGCTGCTACCAAGTGCCAGCTCCTCTCCCGTGATTTAACGCCCTGATGCATACATAGTCCTTCCCCATGATAAGCAGAAAAGGGAAAGACTTGGGCAGGGAGACTGGAATCCCTTCAGGGACCAGACTGGAAGAAGACAGGGAGCAGTCTGTACTCCACGGACTGTTCTGGAAGAGGCTGCCAAGCAGGAGGACTGCCAGGAACCTCCCGGCCTGGATATCCATTTCTCCTGAGGCGGCATGTAACAGCGGACAGGACAGGGCTCTGCAGGCTCGGGTCAGCAGGGGGTCAGCCCAAGAGTCCCCGCTTCGGAGGACACCGTGCACAGGGAGGCGCTGACCACCTTCCTGTCCGACCTTTTCCTGCTGGCCTGGCGCCCTCCGCCCCGCCCGGTGTCCCTGGACCCGTCAGAGATGCTCAACCGCCCCGAGGCTGAGGACCCCACAGGTCCCGCCTCCGCGTCTCCCGCAGCGCGCGGGCACGCAAGATCCTGGAAACGTGGAAAAGTCTGTAGGCTTCCCGGCCTCCCGATATACAAGTAGAGCTTTGTGGTTTCACAGGCGGCCCTCCCATTCCCAGCACCACATACTTCTGCGCGCAGTCACCAAAACAAGCCGCGGGGATCCCTCTAGAGCCCGGACTGTTTACAGCGCGCGTGGGCGGACGTCCTCCCGCCCGGACCCTCCTCCCCGTAACCCCGCGAGGGCACGGCGCGGCCCGCAGGCACGCCCCCTGAGGCCACGCCCTCTCCGCGGCCACGCCCCCTCAGAGCCTGTTGGGAGAAGTTTTCGGGTTGGGGTCTCCGCGCTTCCTCTTCACCGCAGCAGCTCCGCCCTGGCCTCTTTTGTTTATGTTGAGATTTCACAAAAATTTTGTGCTGTTTAAAAAATGAAGCAGTCAACCTTTGTGTTGACCAGTTAGTTGTAGGAAAGTGTGGACCCAGGGTTAGAAAAACTCCAGGTCATTTCCCAACACCCCCCTCCGCCCGCCCATGCGCAGGGAGTTTTTCCTAGTTAAGATGGAGCCCGGTGAGAAGCCACCAGGACGACAGCAGGTGCGGGAATCCCTGATGGGTAGGACAGTGTCCTCAACCTGTCGTCACTAACTTGACCTGGGAACTTGTTAGAAGAGCCCCACAGGAGGCACACCGAAGCAGTCTCCGGGGATAGAGCGCAGCCATCTGCGCTTTCACCAGCCCTCCAGGTGATTCTCCTGCATGCTCAAGTTTAAGAAACCCTGGGCTGGGCTTTAGGAATGCAGCACTGCAGAGGAGGAAGCAGGGGGCTACCAGCTGGCTCCGGTATCGCGCAGCACTCCAACCCCTCATCCTAAAACCTCCCTTCCTTAATATTTCAAGCCAAGGTAAGCCACTGAAAGGGACAGGAGGATTCCAATAAATAGCTGCAGATTAGACCTACCCCCTGTCTTTGCTTTCCTCTCCTTTGAGAGGGGGTCCTGCGTTAGGAAAGCAGGGCTGGTGAGCTCAAAGGGAGGGAAGTCTCAGGGTAAACACAGGATTCGTGAAGGTAGCCCAGCTCTACAAGCCTCACTAGGCCGGCCTCCCTGGCTCCTCACATCCGCTGGCAAGCTGTACTGTGGGATGGGTGGTAACTCCCACTATCCAACTGTGCATTTCATAGAGCCTGTGTGGCAGCAGTGCCCCACCAGCCGGTAATGATATAGGAGGGAGGGGAGAATTGCTGTGAGGTAGGTGTCTATGGAGCAGTCAGTCAACAAACATTTATTGAGAATCTATTATGTAACAGGCCCTGGGGAACAAAAGGTCTGCCCTCAGAGTTTACAGTCTAGTGGAGATGATGGTTAGGTAGACAGTCACATACAACATATTTACATGCATACGGAAGTTAATTCCATATAGTGATAAAATCTTCAAAACCTAAGATAGGGTAATAATATATTAGTGACTGACTTGGGGATGGGGCGGCCCCTGCAGGTAGGGTAGTCAAAGAAGGTCTTCCTAAGAAGGTGAAATTAGAGCAGAGATGTGGAGGACGAGGAGGAGCCAAACATGTAAATATCTGGGAGAAGAAGATGCCCAACGATCCAACAAGCGCAAATATCCTGAGCATAGAACGGACTTCTGCTGAAGAGCACACCACTGCGTCTGCAGGTGTGGAATGGCAAGAATAAGGTGGGATGTGAAATGAGGCCACCAGAAGGAGTTTGGATCTTTCTCTATTTGTATTGGAAGCCATCAGGCGATTTAAATATTCACTTATCACAATTTGCTTTAGTTTTTGTTGTTGTTATTTTTCCTCATGCATCTCTCAAGTCTCTCTTTTTTTGATTGTGGTATAATTTACCTGTAAGAAAATGAACAACTCATAAGGGTCCAGCTTGATGAGTTTCTGTCTACCCATACAACTGTATAATCGCCACCCAGATCATGGCTTCGGTTTTTAAAGATCATTCTGTGCGCTCCTCAGAGAATGGAGTGAGCAAGGGTGGGCAACAGTGGTGGCAGCGATACCAGTCAGAAGGCTGTTGCAATCAGCTGGTTGATGTGATAGGACTTAGAATAGAGTGGCAGCAGTGGGTAGTGGTGAGAAGTGGTTGGATCAGATTGTATTTAGAAATAGAGGTGATATTGATGCAGTTCTCTGGATGTGAAGAGAAGACCGAAGGAGTCCTCCCTGGGGATCTGAATAGCTCAATATGGTGGCACTGAGATGGAGCAGAATTTCAGAGATTTACAGTATATTAGGAATCAGTAAATTTTATAGCAAAACCCTAATGCGTGTCTTAGAATTGTGAGGCAACCCAAAGGAGCAAACTTCTTGCTTATATTTGCCTCTGGAATGTTTGTATCTGCATGGCCTCGGTTTAGCTCAGTTGTATATTCATAGCATGCATGTATTCAACTAGACGCAGGTAAACAAAACAAGCGACTGATGTCGACTACCACACCAGGCACTTTCCAACTGGACTGAAATCATAGACTGAAATCAGACCTAAGCCCACTCTCTTTCCTGCCTTTTAGATACTGATGTCAGAACCAGGGAAGTTGCTCCAGAAAGTGAAGGTGTGGCTGCAGGAGTACTGGAATGTCACCGACCTGATAGCCATCCTTTTGTTCTCTGTGGGAATGATCCTTCGTCTCCAAGACCAGCCCTTCAGGAGTGACGGGAGGGTCATCTATTGTGTGAACATCATTTATTGGTACATCCGACTACTAGACATCTTCGGCGTGAACAAGTACTTGGGCCCATATGTAATGATGATTGGAAAAATGGTAAGCAGGATCCTCTGATTCCATGTTATAAATTTGCAGAAGAGGAGTGGCGATAACCGGAAGAGGAAAATAATTCATTTGGGCCTGTTGTGACGGCCTGAGATGGTCCCGGGGGTGTTTTATTTATTTATTTATTTTTCATTCCTTTTGAGTGTTTGGGAGTTTGACTCTGTCTATATACATCACTGGAAAATTAACCATCACTCACCCATTTACTTAAAGAAAAACATACACAGATCATCTCTTTTGTGCTAAGCACTAGAGTAGGAGTTGGGTGTATAAAGGAGCTCATTCCGTGAGATCAAAGATGAGAGAAAGAGAAGTAATTACCGTACGGTGTGCGAATGCTGTGACAGAGACGCATTTAAGTATTAAGGAGCATGGAAAAGACAATGTAGGGCAGGGAAGGCTTCCCAAGGAGGTTACATTTTAGCTGGATCTTGCAGGAGGAGTCCACTCCAATTTTTTAACAGAGTTTTCGATTTGTAACATGTTTTCTTTTTTTTAATAAAGTGCTTGAAAAATGCCTTTCCCTACACAAAGGGAAGAAAATATAATCTATTTTAGCTGAGTTGAGTTAGGTTGAATTTGAGTAAATGTCCCTTACTTCACCTTTACAAGGCATACATGGAAAAAAGCCAAATATCTCCCTCCTGCCATGGTAAACACCTCTTACTGAAAAACCTCTGCGCTAGTAACCTCCACTCCACTTCTACTCGTGAGCTGTTGAAAACCAACCGTTAGTCAATAGATGTCCTCTATCATTCTCAGTCAAGTTTTCCTATATACATCATCGCTGCTGACCTTTAGGTCAGCAAATCAATATTTGCTATTATTAGTAGTAGTGTGCATGTGCATCTATAACTACTGAAATGCATCTTAAATAACCAAGACTCTTCCCACAACAGCACTGACAAACACATGCAAAGAGGAGAATTCGAATCCAAAAGGAAGGGATTGTGAGACCTTGGGCAATGTATTTAAGCTCTTTAAGACTTTGTTTACTCATTTAAAGTAATTCTAATGAATGCAAGGGTGTATCTTGCAAGGTTGTTGTGATGATCAGAAATAACAAGCTCAACAGCTTCTAGGGTCTGGTTCATAGTAGGTAGTTGATAAAATTGCGCCTGTTGTGTTTGAGTTCGTTTTATGTTTGTTGAAGTATAAAAAAGGGGGGAGGGGAGAATTGGTGAGCATGGTTAGTCTGCTCTATTCTTAACCCTTTGCTACAAAAGCTTGAGATTTATAGCACCAGTATTGCTTAGGGGAAATATCACCAAGCCCATTCTAGAGAGGAAAATTTGAATTCAACGAGCCTGAATTATTTACTCAAAACCGAATCCCAGTTAATTGGGATTTTTGACTAGATAAAAAATGTGTATCTTACTCTGTTGCACAGCCTGTTATATAATCTTCTCTGTGTTTTAGTAATGAATTTGAGATTGTGGTAAAGATTCGGATGTCTAAAAGCAGAGACTCTCAACTTAGAGTCTTTGGGAGAGATTTAGGAGAAGGGATTGGTGGACCCTCCACCCGATTTATATATAAAAAAATACGTGGGTGTATGAATTTCCTGAACAGAGAGGATAAGCTTCCATGAGATTCTCAAATGTATTTTCAAACGGACCCAATGAAAGTGAAGAATTATAACAGCGACAAAATTAGGCCAAGTTTTCTCAACCTGGACCCTATTGATATTTCAGATTAAGTAATTCTGTGTTGTGGGGGCTGTCCTGTCCATCATAGGATGTTTAACAGCCTCACTGGCTTCTACCCACTAATGCCAGTAGGGTAGGTGCACACACGCGCACACACACGCACACACACACACTCTTACAACAACAAAAACATCTCCAGACATTGCCATATGTCCCCTGGGGACACAAGTGCTCTCTGTTGAGAACCACCACACTAGACAATTACATAATCTGATGGCTTGTTTTTTCTAATTGATCGGTTGCCTTGTTTTGTTTCAGTAAATAAGATCCGAAGTCTGAAGCCAGCCAAATATATTACTTTAAAAAGGTTGGGTGTCATTGAAAGACTTGAAATATCTAAAGTCACACTAAAACAGCAAGCTTATTGTAAAATCCCCGTCTATCATTTTAATAGTGGCATAATTATCCCCAGTTTTGACTTGAATGAAACCTTACTATGGAGTGAGCAAGAGAGATGTACCGCATTTTCTCTACCTTCCAACTTATGAATGATTTCACTTATCAGTCAAGAATAAGTAGAAAAATGAGTATATTTGGTGGCTTTGTTCTCTTTCGTGGAGCTCTTAAGATACTTAGTTCAATAATTGAGTCACTGATCCAGAAGGTGGGTAGAATATGCCTATAGAATTTATCACTGAGCCAGATGGACTGCTAGGCGGGAAGCTTAACAAAATGTGCCCAGATGTGATTATTCTGAAAGCCCCTCAACATTAGAGAGTCCCTATTCGGTACTAAATAGCCAAGTAACTCACTGTGCCCTGTGGTAAGGGACAGACAGACAGCCACTAAGATACCTGGACACAATACTGATCAAATAGGATTCCAACTGATCTTTAAATTCAGGATCGCTTACTAGAATCCTGACCCCTTTCCTTCATATTCCACTTCGCAATGCAATTCTCTAAGCCTAGGACTCAGCTCACTTATATAATGCAGAGTAAAAACAACAATAATAATAGCTCTCATTTACTCTGTGCCAAACACCATGTCAGACGTATCATCACTACAACCCTATGAAATGGCTTTTAGTATCTTTGTTTGGCAATGAAATAAACTGAAACTGGGCAAAGAACAAAGGCAGGATTCCAGCTCATATGGGTCGGACTTCACAGCCTGACCATCCAATGCTAATAATAACAACAATACATTAACATTTACAGAGATTTACCCACATTGCTTCACGTGTTACCGCATTTAATCCTTACAAAATTAATATGCATTGTTAGTCTCTATTATCCCCATTTTGAAAATGAAGAAAAAAAAGCCAAGATTAAGGAACTTGCACGTGACCACCTAAGCTCTTTTATTATCAGAGTCAAGATGGAAACTCAGGTGGTCTAACACCTGTACAGGATGCAACCAACGGATATTTACAAGAGTGAGACAGAATCAGCTCTCTTCTTATTGAACCAACTGGACAATATAGCTAAAAAACAGAGGTCCCCAGCCCTAGTTTTTACTAATAACGTTCTCTTTCTGCACTCTACCAAATTTCGGTATTTGTGTGGTCTTGGTTTTTGAAATCTATGAAGTTGAGTGGGAAGAATGTTTCTTGTCTTTGGTTGTTTTGGCCCTTTGGGTAGATAGCAGACTCGATCTGAATGAAAACAGTCCTGAGAAATTAAATTAGAACAGTTGCTGTGTGTACTGGCTGCGTTTTCTTGGATCAGACTGGCTCCTAAATTTCATGAGTACATACCTTCCTCTTCCCACCCACCTTTTAATCAAGCCATATACACAACATGAAGGACCGATTGGTGTTTTTTTTTTTTTTTCATTGATAGAACTTGTTGTAAATAAAGGATGAAAGAATTTTACAAAATAGGGGATGAATAGGCCTATATTTCCTATAAAACTGTTTCAGCACAACTGGCTTGTTCACTTTTAAGAGAGTTCTGAGGCCACTATACTATGAAAGGAATAACCAACTAAGTAGCATATATTTTTAGAAACAGCGAACAAATGTGAATGAACGTCAAGTTTTGAGGGATTCTTATTTAGTCTCAAAGTCAGACGACACTTGAGAGCAGGGTTTGAAAGTTGCCTTGACAGTTGATTAATTGACCTAAAATATATTGAGCCCCCAGTGTCCTCAGGCAAAGAGGAAGGCTCTAGTGTTTTACTTCTAATAATAGGCACCATGGAATATATTCTTTTAAAATAAAATTTTAAAGCAAATTTAAAGCCTTTATTATCATTGATAAAATTATCATTAGTGTCTCTTTGTGGATGGGTATCCCTTCAGGAAGTTTGATATCCAAGAGAAGGTCGTCTGTTGTATTAGATGGTCTGATGTGAGGGATAGAAGCCAATCTCCAGCTAGTTTAAGCCCAGCAGGGTTATACTGACTGGTAGCAGGGCAAAATGAAACAGGCCCTCAACCACTGTCAGGACATACCCTCTCTCTGTCTGGAATATCGGCTTCATTCACTCCTGATCAGTTTCGCTAGTGGAAGCCTCAGCCTTAGACACTCTGAATTCATATCATTACAGAGAAAGAAAGGGAGCTTCTCTCTCTCCCAGCTTCAGTTGAAAAAAATCCGAAGAAAGGATTCTGGTTGGCCCATCTTATGTCACATGCCTACCTCCTATCACTGTTGCCAGAGGGTGAGGTACCGGGATTAACCTAGCCTGGAAAAGACACCTCTCTTTGTGGCCAAAATGGGTGGGAACTGCTTCTAAAAGAAGGAGGCAATGGGTTCGGGCCAGGCAAAATAATAGTTATTACATCCCCATCTATTTTTGGTGATAAAAGGAAAGTAATTTGGCATATGAGAAACAGATCCCAGATAATATGTATCATGAAAACAAGCAAAAAAGAAAGGAATCAAGAGGAACAAGAGATAACATTGTGCTCAAATGCAGTCAAGAGAATTTTATAAACATGTCAAGATGAAAATCCAACATTTCAACAGCAGACACAGAAATGGGCCATGAGGCAACCTGATTCTATTGCCTACCAAAACACCTTCCATGACTGACAGGATATGCTGCAAGAGAATTAAGTACAGAAAGAATGGTTCTCTGAGGGACTGGTTTGTGGTACAATACCGGACGATGAGGTGGGGGCCACAAGAATAGGAAGATAAATGATGGATATTTGGGTTGTCCTAGCTTTGTTATTAAATGTTTCTTTTCTTGAGCGTTCCAACTCTTCATTAGCCTTTCAACCTTAGGGAATTTACAGCACTGCAGTAGTTCTTGAAATAGTGCAATTATCCCAATTTCAATTTTGCTAAGAAGAAAGAGACCCAAGGAGGACATTTGCCCTTCCCAGGAACAGAGACAAAATTAGTACTAGATTCATGGAGAGACCTGAGCTTCACATGACTCCCATGCCTAGTCTTGACTAGATGGCACAGACAACAATGAAAAATGAGGGAGTTCCATACTGTGTGTGCTTTTTTAAAAATGATTTTTGAGTTACTGGTGAAGTTCTGTGGACATTGCTTCAATAGACCAAGTGTTCTCTTTCTTACTTGGACACAGCTATCTATGTATCCCTTAGCAATAGTGTTAAAAGTGAAGCCCCTTCAAAGGTTTCCATCAGTGTTGGTGTCATAGGAACATTCAGTCATATGGATTTTCTTTTGTTTCTCCCTCTGCTTCCCCACCCTTCCAGATGATAGACATGATGTACTTTGTCATCATTATGCTGGTGGTACTGATGAGCTTTGGGGTCGCCAGGCAAGCCATTCTCTTTCCCAATGAAGAGCCATCATGGAAATTGGCCAAGAACATCTTCTACATGCCCTATTGGATGATTTATGGGGAAGTGTTTGCGGACCAGATAGACCGTAAGCAAGTTTATGATTCTCATACACCAAAGTCAGGTATTGAACCTCAATTGGGTCATGTCTTTTCTGAGTTCATTTGTTTGTTCTCAATAAATGGCTCAAGATAGAGGACCGATTCCTAGCTTGCTATCTTGGAGGAAAAAAACAATTACAGAAGTCGAATATACAGTTTTCACAAAGTAGTCCTCGGGTGTTTCTGCAGGTATGTCCTTTCTATGACACAGATCAATATCTGACATCCCAAATTTGATCAAGAACAATATCAAAAGATCTCAGTTATTTGGGGATTCAAAATCCTAGGGCCATGTGTTGAATATTTCAATATTATTAATATACAATTACTCCCCACCCCTACCCCAGCCCCCAGCCTGTAAAAACTAAATTCCTTGGGTTTGACTTCAGAACAAATAAATAATTCTCCATTTTGCCATCAGAATTCAGGAGGGCAAACATCTGCATGGTGTTTTCCTTGCAATGGAAAATATTCTTCAGCTCCTTTCCCCACTGTCTTAAATTATGTGCTATTGAGACTCAAAAGAAGCTAGTATTCATTGCCTGGAAGTATGGAAAATGCCTTAGGTTATAAACTGAGTTGCTTGCTGTAAATGCCAGGGAAAAAAACAAAACAAAACAGTATCTATATCATGAAATGAGTCAGTGTGAGGAGCGAGCGCCAGCAGACCCCCCATGTTTCATGCCCTAATAGATGCCGATTCTCTATAAGAAATACTCTCTTATACAGAGTTTGGAGGTAGTTGTATCCTAGAATCTGTTCCAGCCTTTTATTTGGACCAAATGTCAGGGCACACCAGGCACTGGGAAATTATTTGGGAAGAAAGCATCGGGAAAGAAGTATCTTCCAGTATGGAAGAGCTGAATCCCTGAAGCAACTATTATTTCTCATTTTCCCTGCGAAGTTTAGCTCTAGAAATAACATCCCTCCAACATTGTCGAACTAACATTTTTGAAACGTTTTTTGCTGACAAGCCAGCCATCTGAGCCCTGGACTGTGGACACGGATCGGGGTTACATAACCAGGTTTGGGAAGAGCAGGAGCAGAGAGCAGTCGGCACCCCCCCTCCCCTCGCCCCTCCCCCCGGCCTATCCCAGGTAGGACTGACACCAAGTAAATAAGGCACAAGTACTAGAGAGCGTGAGCCCTCTGGGCCTGTGAGGGACATGTGTGCGCTGGCAACAGGACACATTAATATGTCATTTCCCCCCCTGTGATGGATTTTGAACAAATACCTTTCTTAAAATGAGTCATCTGAGGCAAGAAGGCTTTTTGGAACACCTAATTGGAACAAATACTCATTTCAGGAGACTTGGCCAATCTCACTGAGGAAGAATTTTAACTCCATCTCCTGGTTGTAATATCTTTGGTTGGCAATGTGCAGCCTTCACTGAGACAGCTTTCCAGGGCCTGGGGAAAACCCTTTGGGGACCCTCCTTTCAAACGGTCCCTAAAGGCAAAATAACGTAAAAGCCCATCTATGATCACGCTCCTTGGAGATTAAATGTATTGTTTTCCCTCAAGAAATTGCTTTCCACGTACATCGTTTTGCCTTTTTTAGTTTTCCTTTCTTCCCCAAAATGAGATTAAAACCCCATGGGTGTTTTGACAGTGCAACATTTTGGGAGGGGAGAAGGCAGGAAGGGTAGGTGTGTTTTATAAATGGGATTCTGTCTGTCCCTCTACAAGTGGCCATTTATTGATGTTGTACTATGAGCCCAACCTAGTGCAACAGACACCACCATCTGGCTGAATAAGAGGATTTATTATTGTTATTTTAAAAGAAGGGCTGATTGTAGTTTAGAACTGGAACCCCACCCCCCACCCCCAGAGATGGAAGAGAGGTGTTTTGTGTGAGTGAAGTATGAAAATAGCTATCCCTTATTGTTCATTAGATCTGTGGTGCTGTACGTGTGTGAGAATAAATTTCTACCCCAAATCTCAATATAGACCTGACCTAGCCTTGGATGGATGCAACCTTCATGATACCTTTCCCCAACTTACCTTCCTTCTTGACATTCCAAAATTGGCTGCAATGGTAGCCACTGTTCTAAGCTAAATCAGCCAGTTTGCTGTTTAGAGTGCTAAAGAGTATTTGTCCTTTCTCAAATGGACATAGGAGGCTGCCCCCAAATCTGTCATTACATTTGGCCAAGGTCATTGAACATCCATCCCTATCTTTAAAAGAATTCGATTTTCATGTTATGGCACTGGACAAGACCAAGGGGCATTGGGTGACTGCCCCACCTAACCACTCAGAATTGCCTGGGAGACCCAAGAACCGAGCTGTTTGAGAAAGGTACAAATCATTTACGCTGCCCTACGGTGTCTTGCCTCTTTTCTGTGCCGTGTCCAGGCTGGTCTGTGAAGCATGTGTTCAGGCTGATTGGATCTCATATCCACCTGGACCCGCGACCCCGCCTGGGGTCTGCCAGTCCCATCCTGGGGAAGTGCCCCTGTGGGGGCCTCTCCGGTGCTGCTCGTTCACAGACACCTTCTCAGAGTGACTCATTTCTAATGTGCTGCACGTGCTGCATATCTAACTCCTTTTGTTTTGAACTGCAAAACTGCTGAACCCATTTCATGTTTGGGGAAATAATCTTTCTTGGGACGAATGTACATGGATGTATAATGGGGCCCAAGGGGTGGCTTATTAACATCTGTCTTCTACCTCAGCAGGGAGTACAGCTTTAATGCCCTCATTTCCGGGAGGCAGTGTTACTGAAATACAGATTTTTTATATACATTTTTTTCCTTGTAGTTTGTCCTAAACCCAGAGACTTTTTCAGTAAGGCCTAAAGAGCTAGAATGAGACTTCTGAGGTTACTTTCCAAATGTGCTTAAAGACTGAAAGCAAAAGAAATAAGAAAGAATGGAGTCACTGTAAAATCACAAAATAATGTAGGGGGTTTTCACCTCTAAACTAGGTTAGATTAACACAAACGGTAGTCCGGCGTGAATCTCAATTATCTGTGAAGCTAAAATATTTGCTTTGTGTCAGGAGCGGATGTGCGTGCAAGGTCGTGATTTGCAGCAGCAGATAATGAAACTGGGAAGGGACAGTCATGGTCCGCTCTGCCAGGGTGTTTTGCCTAGCGCCCTGATGAACTAATGAGAGATGACCTTGCCGTTGTCATTAGGTTGATGTTTAAGTTCTATATAACAGCAGCTCTCTAAGACCCGATCTATGGGCTACCGTTCAGTGACTCGGGCCCCAGCTTGCTAAACGCATTGCTACCAAATGATGACATCCTTTTAAGTGTCTCATTAAGGTGACCCGTATTGCATGGCATCTGAGAGCTGGTCAGGATCCCACTAGAGCCTGAGGGGGGAAAAGCCACTTAGAGAAAAGGAGCAACAGAATAAATTTCCAGCACACTCATGCCAAGGCCAGGGCAAAGCTAATATTAGAGGGACTCTCACCAGTTGAGAAATCTGGTTCCATGGTGTCTGAGGTACCTAGAAATACACCTCTGTTGGCCGAGAAGATGGGGTGTCTCTAACTTCCTTGAGCCTCTGAATGAACGAAACTTCCCTTTATTCACAGGGCACCCTTGTGTTGCCTGCCATACACACAGATTACCCAGGCTGTACCGGGGCAAGGGGAGAATGAATCACGCTCTTGAATGCATTAAATCAGGGTCTAAATTTAGTCCTTCTTTCTGCTGCTCTGAGTATTTTTACAAGTTTGGGTACTAATGTGAAAGCAGACTATCCAAAACTTACTTTCTACCATAACCACTTAATATTATTTGACTGTTCCCCTTGGCCCAAATTAACTATCCAATCTACTTAATGCATGGGTCAGTTTTGTTTTGTTTTTTTTCTCTTACTGCCTAGGGCTTTCCATCTGAAATTGATAGGTAATCTGGAGTAAGAGGCTTATTTTTGTTGTGGTTTGGTTTGGTGTTGCTCTATTTTATTTATGTACTTATTACAAAAGTTTCTGCTATTTAAAAAACAAACAAACAAAAACCTCGGTCTTTTGTACCCTTGGTGTCTCTGTGATGTTGCCTGGATTTGAAGCGTTGTTTTTGTCAGGAAACAAGGAGCCTCTATGTACATGTAAAGCTAAAACATTGCCTTGTTTACTTTTCTGTCTCAAATTATGTGTTCCTCACTTCACATGTAGAAGTTAGGATAGCTCGAGGCCGGTCTCTAAAATATGCCTGCTTACGGCAACGCTTAGAACAGCACGAACAGAGAAGATGGCTATTGTTACGCATCCGGATCCTTAGACTCCACTTCTGGAAATTCAGGGCTCTACAGCTGTTTGGTATTCAGGACTGACCTTCTCTCGTGGATTCAGAGCACACTAATGCCTAACGGCTATAGCGTGGGGAGTGTTGCCTGACCAAAGGAAGTACTTTGGAAAAGAAAAACCTGAGCCAGTGCCAACTTTTGGGAAAGGGGGAATTGTTTTGCTGGGTTTTGTTTTCGCAGATTGCTAAGGAAGCAAGCCAGCAGAAGGCACCACCCCCCTTTTTCTGTCCCTGAAAGTCAGTTTACATTCTAGAGAATACGCACCCCACTTGTTTGCTAATGCGGACTGAGACTTAGTGAGCTTACAAACAGCAGAGCTGTCTGCAGGCAAGCCTTTGGGATGATTCAGTACGCTATAGTAATCAACATTTGTTTCACTATCACAGTATTCATTTAGCTTTTGCTCACAGGTTAGGCTCCATTTTTAATCCATTCATTCTTCATTCAGTGGTTATTTATTCTGATCCTACTATGAGCCGGACACTGAGGTAAAGAGATGCACATGACAGAGTATATTGTCTTTAAGGAAGTTTACCGTCCAAGAGAGGCAAACTGACATTGACAATATATATGTGGAGACGGAGCCCCCAAAGAAAAGTAGTCGGTTCTTCCTAGGGTGAGAGATGGGGGCACAACAGATGAAGCCTTGCAAAGAATGGAAAGGTTGAGCTGAGACCTGAAATATGAGCAGATATTTGCGGGGCAGATGGGAGCAGGGGGGTGTGAAGGAGAAGAATGGCATTCCAAACTGAGACTCAGCATGGACAGTTCCAGGCACAGCAGGCAGTTTAATATGGCTGACTGTAGGGTGAGAGGTGGGAGGCAGGAAGCAGGACAGATGGGTCTGAAGAGAGAGACAGGAGTATAGATCTTGGAAGACTTATACTCCATGTTCAGGGTAGTACCATGATCTGACATGTTTTAGTGAGCGCTGTCAAGCAAAAATATGAAGATGGGAGGAGGTGAGAACACACTAGCTAATGCAGTAGCAGTTGGGATGGCGAGGATAGGCAGCCTGAGACTTTAAGAAGGTCAAATCAGAAGGACCTGGGCAGAAGTCAGATGGTGCACAGGGTGGTAATGGGGAAGTGGATGAGGATTTAAGATGGAGGAGTTGAAGGTCACTCTAAGGTTTCTGGCTCAGTTGAAAGAATGATGTCATTTAGGGAGATAGAGAACCTAGGAGGAAGAACTATGGGGAGAGGAGATTTGCTCAGTTGGGGTGGGATTGAGTTTGAGGTTCCCATGGGAATTCCAGGAAAACCATGAAGCAGGCTATTTTGAACATGGATCTCTGGAGCTAAGTAGAAAGAGCTGGACCGGAGATACAGGTCTGGGGATCAAGAATATAATTCTAGTAAAAGCCATGCAAGTGGGTAAGCTTGCCAGGGAGCACAAGTAGAGAAAGAAGGCCAGAGCAGAACAGTAGAATGGAGGAGTCAACAGTATCAAAAGCAAGAGAGGACAACAATTAGCCGAATATTTAGAAAAAGTTCATTCAGCTAGACCTTTGGGAAGTCACTGGTAATTTTGGCCAGAGAATTTTCATTTCAGGAGTGAATGCAAAAACAAACTACAGTGATTTAAGAGTAAATGAGCAGCAAGGCAAAGCATCTACTAGGGAAGAGAGAGAGAAGTGTTGTGTCTGTCTGGGTGACGGTGGCAAGGGGAGGAGGAAGATCAATGAGTGGGGCTTTGAGACAAAGAGTAATGTTTTGTAATCACCACTCAGGAAAGTCACTAAGTACACTTCAAAGGATTGCTTAGGGCCACCTATTTGCATAGTTAGGTTTTCTGTTTTCTCATCAAGACTCAGCAGCCCAGATCAGGAAAAACAAATAGCTGGATTAATCCAAGATTGAATCGTTGCTGTGCCAATATGGCAGAAAGAAAGGAGACTAGGTTTTTTGAAGATGCTTACAAGGGTTTCAAGTTGTGCATTATGAGGTCTAAGATGGAAGAAGAAAATAAAGGTATAATGTTGGTAAGTGCGTAAGAGGAAGAAGGACCAAAGGATGAGAATCCTGGCCTGAGTACCAAGTGCTTTGGGAACTAAGGATCCCAAGAGGTGTGCTGGTAAGATGTTGTGGTCAGAGAATGGTAAACTGATATTCAGAGTGCAGAGGTAGACCAATTTAGGAGAATGATAAGGTCCAGAATGGATTCCAGGATATGCTGGAATTGAGGTCAAGCATCTTGAAGCTAGGTTCTTCTGTGTTTGTCACTGCAGCTGTCGAAGTGTCCATAATAACAGGAGAGAGAGTGGACAGGAAGACTTTGATCAGAATTACCTGAAACTCAAAGGAGAAAGGGCTTTTTGTACAAGAGTGAAAAGCAGCGGGTCGGAAGAGGCAAAGAGTCAGTGATGGTGCAGGCATTACTTCCGGGAGCCACGAAGCTGGATGTACAAGAATGTGCGATTTTCATGTGAGAAGGTTGAAGGAAGTGGTGTCTTTTTGTAAAATGGGATTTAGTTAAGGCAAGAAAATGGGGACTGGGGTTGTAGAAGTATAAGAAAGCAGAGGAGTATGTGTTCGATGAAAGGGTGTTCCAGAAGGCTCTGGGGAAAGAGAGGCAAGGGAGAAATGATGAGAAAATTCTGTGGGCAGAGAGCCCAACATCACATGAGGACAGAAGCATACGGGCGGATAGTTGACCAGAGGAACTTGCACTGTCGAAGCGGAGGCTGGTAGGTAAGAGAAGTAGGGTGGGAATAACTATTTCGAGTTTTGAAGACTAAAGCCCTAGTAGAATAAGGGGCCAAATTAGGCTAATGGCAGCTAGGTCTCATAGGCAGTCTAGAGCAGCATTTGCTCAGCTTTCCAAGATTGTGTTGAAGATAAATTGTTCTGATGCCCTCAATGGATGGAAGTGGAAACTTTGTGTAGTGACGCAGAACAACCAGATTCTATAGAGGAACCACCCCAGATGGCCTGGAGAATTCTCCTGTCTTGGGGGAGGCTCTCCTTTTGAAATGAGCAGTCGCCTGTGATACTAGAGAAGCATCATCCTTTGTTACCTTTCGCAAGAATGAGCTCTTAGTATCACCCTGGAGTATTCCATTTTTCTTTAACTGCGTAGTTGCTGATACCTTGCCTGTAATTAAATGTAGCGCTTGGCCCATCTTGGCCATTTTCAGCCTCTGTTGTAAACTCTGCCTGTAACAGAGTGTGTTTGGTACATCGTAGGTTCGCCTGACTCCAAAGCCTGTGCTTTTTCTACTTGTATTTCTACAAATACTCCAAGCAGTCCTACATAACCCCATGGAAAATAAAGCACCAGCAGATGGGATATATTTAAAATTTTTGAAACTTTCTCAAAAAAGCTCTAAACCATTTCCCAAAAAGTTTACTTGGGAGAGAAAAGTTAGCTTCCCATCTAGTTGTGGCAACAATTTTGTCACCTGTGGGAGCTAACTTATCACGGAGACAAGAGATATAAAAAGTATGTACCCCTCCACATAGAAGCAAATCAGTGTTTTCTTTAAAACTCTTGTCCTCTTTAGCACATGCAAAAATAAAATGGGATTCTGTAAGATTTAGAGAAAAAACTAAAGTCTCTGGCAATGCTGAATAGTAAGCTAACAGTGAAGGACTTTGGAAAGAGTTCATGTGTGCGCCAGTAGAAAATAACAGAAAGGCGTACTAAGAGCATGTTTAAGACGAAAGTAGTCAGTAAAAACCTATAATAGGGGCACCTAGCTGGCTCGGTCATTAGAGCATATGACTTTTGATACTGGGGTTGTGAGTCCGAGCCCCATGTTGGGTGTAGAGATTACTTAAAATGTTTTTTAAAAAATTTAAAAATTAATAAAAATGGACATAAAAACCAATAATAGTTTGTCCCCTAGTCAGATGCAATTGACTACAGGAAGGGAAAGATAATCACTGTAGATTGAATACTAGACACACCTGCGTGGTATATAACTCAACCCAAAGCGATGCTGAACGTCATCCAGAACAGCATTAAAAGCAAAACAAAAGGGGCTCTCGTTACCTGGTCTGGAGCTGTGGCGTATCTGTGCCTGGGACGCTGCGGATGGTGCTGGTCACTGTCTGTCAGAAAGACATAAATGCATTGAGCCAGAGAAGAGCAGCCAGACTTATCGAAGGAGTGAATGAAAAGCTGTAATTTGAGGACAGATCAGGAAGATGAGGGCTCTTTGCTCCAAAAGATGAAAGCAACCATGTCTGGAGTCTGAGAACTCCCCAAATGAATGTCTGCAGAGAAAGTGCGTATGACATGGGTCCCCAAATCCCAGTGTACTCGAGCCAGGGATCCATTGAAGTATGAAAGTTGTACACTTGGGTCAAATAAAAGAAATGCCATTCTACAGAGTAGGTAGAGAACTTCAGGGATTTATTTCCCCTTGGAGATGTTACAAGAGAAATAATATAATCTCAAAGTGAATTTTGAACATTTTATCTTTTTAATCATAACAAGGGAGACCCTGAACAAAAAGTGGCTTTTTTTTTGTTTTCCCCCTCCAAAATAATTTTCTTTTGAAGAAAAAGGAAAAGGATGAGAGAAAAGAGGAAAAAGATTCTGCTATAGACGCGAGGACCCATGTCATAGAAATGATATGGATGATTCAAAATGGCGTGTAATCCCAAATCACATGTAAGCATTGGTGGAGAAGACACACAGTCTGGCATGTAGCAAATACCGTTAGTCCCCTTACCTAGATCCCCCCGCTTCCCCTTTACCGAAGTGTTGTTCAGACCATCCAGTTTCTGTGTGCTTTGATGCTAAGGGCTCTTGGCTATGAACTTCACCCTGGAGCTGCGGGTACCTCTTCACCACCCAGAGAGCCTCAAGTGCCTGAGAGGTTTTGTACCTCCAGGGCCTGCCTGCTGGGGAGGGAAGGATGACAGGGTATCAAAGCCCAGTTCCCTTGACTCTTGGCTTCAGTGGAAAAGCTGCTATCTTCAGGACAGCATAGTCACTTTTTGAATGTGAAGTGCAATTCATACTCCAAGGATCCCCCGTAGGATCAGGCTAACGCTTGGACTTCATCTGAAATTGCACCTTGTTGGGGTTTTGTTTTTGTTTTTTTCCCCACTGCTTACTCTGTTTCCTCCACTTTCTTCTGTCCAGTTTCCCTTTTGGAGCAGGGCCTTAACAAATGACTTTCACGTGACCCCTTCACATAGGGTCACTCCTGGAAGAACTCTACCTAAGAAAGACACGCAGGCCATGTGTATTGGAAGCTTCGGGACCCTTCCTGGCAATGCAGAGCAGGAGACCATGGGCGCCCAGATTATATATAAAGCAGTTGATCTGGTCATCCATAGTAACAAGGCAACGAGATTCTCTCTCTCGTTACAGATGACAGAGACCGTTTTGCAGCTTCTCCTTCAACGCTTGAAGTTGATGCTGTAACTCAAAGCCTTATGTTCCCAGGAGTTCATGAAGGAGGTCATTCTTGAAGCAGGAAAGTTTATTTCAGCCTTAGGATCTTTTCTACCATATTTCTCAAATCCCTGCTCTGCGCCTGCTCTCCCACCAGGCAGGTCCTACCAGGAAACAGGAGAGGTACAGACACTGTCCTAGTCGTTCAGGAGTTTGTAATCTGAGCCAAAGGGTCAGCAGACTTTTTCTATAAAAGGTCAGGTGGTATTGAGTGCCACACAGCCTACAGTCTAACTCCGCAATGCAACAATAAATAAATGAATGGGTGTGGCTGTGTTCCAATAAAACTTTATTTACTAAAACAGGAGGCAAGCCAGATTTGGCCTGTGGGCAATAGTTTGCTAACTCCTCATCGAAACCATCCAGTTATGCGATGGCATTGGCTTCCTTCCCCCTTACTTCCACTGATGAACGTGTGAAACCAGAGCTCCAACATGGAATCAGTTTTTCCTATTTGATGTTTTATCCAAATACAGAAGGTGACACTGCTTTGTGCCTTTATTTCTTCCCGGAGAAACGTACTCTACCAAATCAGGTACAACAGACCAAAGGGGATGTCTGTGGTTGTTGAGTTAGTGTGCAAGGAAACCACACTGCTTGAGGAGTGGGTATGGTTCCCAGACCACAAATGCAGATGCTGCCAGGAAATCAGCTTCATTTTTTATTATAATTCCACCGATTTCTATTTTGAACACGCATCCCCATAAGCTGGAGGAAAATTGCAACCTGAGGCTCATCCCTCTTTACCTTCCCAGAGGTCGGTTAAGGTTGGATTGGAGGCAGGATGGAGTGGAATTATCACACAGTTAGCTGCTAAAATGTGCATTGCCCCAGTCGGTTTGAGGTCTCATGGATTTATGATGTCTCCCTGCTGTCCCAAATCCTAGACACTTCATCCCTCTGCGATCCCACTACCCCCAACAGAACAGCCAGGAAAACCATGCAGCCTGAGTCCACAAAGCACATGCAAGTTGGCATTCCCTCTCAAACACCCTCACCTGTGTGCACAAACATTTCTCTCTTCTCTCCCCCAGTCCTGCTTCTGCCGAGACATTCGTACCTATCCCTCAAATCCTCCTTTTCATTTTCCCTTCTACAAATGCTCGAAGGTCCTGAGCTCATACATTTGGATCACAAAAGCAGCCAGAGACTCAAAGGCTATTTCTGGATTCTGCCCTACAGCCCCTCCTTCCCTGATACAGAGCCAATACCTGCTTGAAAGACAAGAGGGAAAAATGAGTATTTCAGAAGGCTATTCCACCACACAGATTTAACTGTCTTGTAAGTAAAACAGGATGCTCAAAATAAAAATAAACTCACTGGCATATCTGGAGTTATACTTCAAAGCTCCATGCTTCAAAGGGTGGGTTATATGTAAAGGAATCGTGATCTGGTATCAAAATAAATCATCCAAGTATTGCTATGGGGATTTCTTAAAGTCTCAGAATGGTAGTAGGTCTGGCAGATTCCTCCAGAAGAGCCTTGTTCAGTAGATTCTTCTGCGATGATGGGACTGGTCTAGATCTGCACTGTCCAATCCCTAGCTGCTAGCCACATGTGGTTAGCGAGCCCTTGAAATGTGGCTGGTATGAAGACAGTTAATTTTAAATTGTATTTAATTTTAATTAATTGAAATAGCTGCATGTTGTTAGTGACTACCATATTGGTCAGCTCAGTTCTAGAATATAAAAACCCTTTAAAATGCCAGCCCCGTGAGAAAAGAGACCACCTCTGCCTTGTTCCCTGCTGTAGCCTCAGCATCTCAGACTGTGTCACATAGTAGATTCTCAGAAAACAATGCATGAATTAAACCCCAAGAAGCAAGCAATAGAAAGAGGATAAGGTTCTTGTCTGCTTTGCCCAAAAAATTGTTCTAATTTGAGTTAAGTTAAATACAGTGATAGTGGATTCATGCATCAAAGAAAGAAAGAAAAAAGAAAAGTGAAGTCAGAGGACCCTAGAATTGACAACTTGCTGAAATTTAGCTGAATTTATGTTTAAGAAAAGAATTACAGCCAGGCTCAAGAAATATTTATTGAACAATCCTTATTCTAGTCTGTGTGTAGAAATTACTGCTGGACAGCTATACAGAAGAGAAGAAAGAAAGAAAGGGAAGGGGAGAGGGAGGGATAAAGGGAAGGAGGAGGAACGCAGGAAGGCTGACTGGCCTGCGCTTGCTCGTGGAGGGCAGCTGGGGACGGAAGAGAGGGCTGGGGGCCCAGCAGTGGGACTGGATGAGACCCGTGCAGTCAGCCCTGCCGGCTGTGAGCTGCGCTGCGCTGAGGGGGTTGCCATGCCTCCTGGAACTGCAGGCCTTTCCAAAGGCACAGTGTTCAGACCAAATGCAGTGAGGCAGATGGCTGCTTTCCACTCAAAGCAGAGCAGAGTACGCCCCTTCTGATAACACGGCAAGATTTTAGCTGATCAGTATTAACAGCCACCAAAAAAATAGACTGATCTCCGCGCAGGTTAACTATTAGCAGATAGGCTCACGTGTTCATTGTTTTTCTCGAATGTGGCAGAGTCCAAATAAACCTGCAGCCTCGGTATGTAGGGGGAGAGTAAGGTGCTCCAGATCTGTACAAGATACTGTCCAGTGGAGCGAATAGCTTCCTGTAGCTAGATTTCAGGCCGCGTCTGCCAAGTGATGTTTGACTGAATTGCTTGGCTTTTAGCCAAGTTTGTGGTATCTGGAATCTCAGGCCTGAGGTTCAAGCTGAAGACATGCTTCGCAGGAGACCCCAATAACTTCAGGTCAGACATGGAATTTTGAGTCCTTGTCTGTGACACACTCAGTTGGAGTAGATGACACCCACTGATGGGTTAAGAATAGAGAGGAACAATTTCTTGACCTGGGTTGTGGTTACATGGGTTTTCATTTTATACCGGATGTATATGTTTATGGACTAGTTCTGTATAGAAATCTCACAACGTAAGATAAAAGAGAATAAATCAGGCAACCTGCGATCACATCTTCCAGATTCTAATTTGAATGAGCTCATTCATACAGTGACATTTACTGAGAGCTCCTGTGTGCCAGGCACAGTGCTAGGAGCTGGGGGTCAAAAAGAGATACATTTGTTGCTGTGGCTTTGAAGAAAGTTTACTGGGGAGGACTGACAAGTAAACACATCATTGCAAATCACCATGATACATATTTCCAAGCAATGGATGTATACACTTAAAGAAAACACACTTGTTTGAGGGGTGAGCAGGGGGAGACGTGGCAAAGCAAAGCAAGAGAGGACAAAGTACAGTCAGAGGTATTCTCCTGGGAATAGCGAAGCTGAATCATGAAGAGTTTTCCAGACAGGTGAGGGGAGGGCATTTAGACAGAGGGACTGTCAGGTACAAAGCGAGAGAGGTGACAAGGTATGTCCGGTATAGGCATGTGGAGATAGAGAGACTCCCTCCCTGGACCAGCCATTGGGGTTAGTACCCCCTGCAAGGTGCTCCCAGGCCTCCTTGACCTGGCCTGGGCCAACACATGGCATTTTCTCATTTTTGTCCGGTTTGCTTTGTATATCCCTCACTGGACAATATGCATTTTTGGAGAGTGGGTGCCAGGGTCTGTGTCCATCTGTTTCACCAAGTTTGAGTGAATGAATGGAGAAGAGGTTAGAAAGGGGAATTGTAAAGGGCTTTGTTGGCCAAGCTCAGGAATTTGGGTCATTTTTTTATGGGAAATCACAGCTCACCTTGTGTGGAGCTCCTTTCCAAGTTAATTCTCTAGTTTATGGATTCCATAATCTGTGACTGCCGAGCGGGGAGACTGTGACTGGGAAAATACACAACCAGGACGCTCGTTTCAGGGAAACTAGGTAAGCCACAGAAAGCCCTTTGTTCCCAAATGTCTTCTAGAAGAGAAGTAGCAAGCTTCAAGAGTCATGACATCCCCTGAATAGGTTAAACCTACTGACTCTTCTCCCCTCAGTGTGAAGTATTTGAATCTTTAATCTTAACCCCCAAAATAGCTGAAATCAGTATTCAGGTAAGGAGAGTTAAAATGGGGGCAGGTAAGGAAGCAGATGGCTCAGGCCTGGCGAGGCAGACTTTGAGCAGCCCGAGGACAGCTCAGGCGACTGTGTGCCTGGAGGGCAGAGAAAGGGAGACAGGGCGTGGGGGAGGTTCACAAAGAGAGGTGGTGGCCAAAACAGCTTTGCCTACATTGCAGTTTTGCCAAGGGCCCCGGCGGATGCGCGGCCTGCCTCCAAAAACCATCTTCCGTGCTGCCGGCAGTAAATCGCAATATCCGGATTGCTTGAAGTTCAAAAATCCACAGGCCCTCCCAGTTTAGTCTGAAGGCCCCAAGCTCCCCAGCTCCAGCTTGTCCAGTTCAGCCGGGGTGCCCCTAATCTGCGCCACCTCCCCCCCTTCACTGCTAGAAGACTGCCGGGTGCAGACGAGAGGGAGAAAGAGAGAGAAGACAGTCAAGTGCATTTGGGTACCACCCTATCAAATCTTTTCCTTTAGTTCCTCCTTGGCCTCTCTGCAGGTCTATAAGAAATCTATTTTCCAGGAAACTCAAAGGCCTTAAAGCCCCAGGACCGCCAAGGGAAGCTGGAATACTCCGTTTTCGTGTGACCATGAAATCTCCCACAGCTAAGGTCTACCCCACCGGTTCTCCACCAGGGGCAGTTTCACCCCACCCCCTGCCCCCAGGGGACATTTGGCACTGCCTAGAAGTATTTTCGGTTGTCACAACTTGAAGGGGGCCAGCGGCATCTAATGATAGAGGCCGGGGATGCTACTACACATCTTGGGATGCGAGGATGGCCCCCCCCAAGGGAGAATCAACCACGCCAAAATGTCAGCAGTGCTGAGCTTGAGCAAACCTTGTCTATCAGAATCCAAAATGCAACTTCTTGTTGCTTCTGAAAGAAAAATGGCACGAGAGAGTTGCTCTCGACATCTGCAAAGTCCTCGAAAACAGATCTGAGAAGATCCCAAGTCCTCACAACCTGAAGCCAGGAACAAAGTGCCCTGGCCCCCATGTGCCACCCCTTACAGAGCTCCACCTGTCCCTCTGCTCTGCTCACTCTCTTCAGATCTAAGACCGAGTCGGATGTCACGCAATGATGGCGTCACAATGGCCAACGTGACAAACCACTTTTGGCAAACACCAATAGGTCCCGTCTCCTGCTCTTGGGCACCAAATTTGGATAGAATAAAGCCAACTGCCATTACAGTGAAGAATGAGAACCCAGAGGCCTGAGCGATCACTCAGAATTCACCAGAAATGTTGCTGATCTAGCCGAGGTCTAGCAAACTTCAACACTTCCCTTCCCAAGTATATATCTGAAAAAAGCCAGTGACTTTTTTAAAAACAGGAGAGCCCCATCCTGCACTAACAGAAAAAGTGGTTTGCGTGACCTCAGATGTCCTGTGACATCGTCCAGTTCGGTCAGTCCAGCTCCTCATCTGGGATGAAACGGGAAGGAGACCCACACTCCCTCCCCGTGACCGGCCTCCATAGTGGTAATTACTGCCCAACTTGAGCACCCCTGGACCCGATTCAAAACCATCTTTAAACATTTGCTGGAGCCAGTGACTCTCTCCTGAGTAGACCACGGGGTCCAACTTTACAAAATCGCAGTCCTTGAAGCAAAAGAATGAAGTCTGCTGCGTGCCCTTTTTAATATTCTGAACAAGGGCTTCAGAAGTAAAAGGCCACTATGAACTGAGTAGTTGCAGTGCGGTTCCAGGAAAGCCAGGTGCCGACAGGTACTTCAAAGTCACTTATGCCACCTGAGGAATGTGGTGTTCAGCCACCAAACTATATGTGGTGCACACGGTTCTATTACAGAGCAAGTAATTGAATATACAGGGGAGGGACACCTCTATCAAACAGGTCATGCACTAAAAGGCTGGATTCTTTTCAGTGGATTTAAGACTCTACATGCTCCCGGGAGTCTGAATAAGATAACCAAGTATCGAAAATGTCACTGCTTTTTGAAAAATGTATGGCAGGTGTACTTACGCAGATTGTACCAAACGTAAGGACGCCTGAGTTCTTTATTAGCTGTCAAGTGTGTTACAAGGGCTGTCACGGGTTTCATGGGTTTCTTCTGGCATTTGTAAGGGAGGGGAAGTCCGTTAGCATCTGTTGAGGTCCTGGTACGGCGGTTGGCCCAAGACCAGGCATGTGATATCCCAGAGCAGCGTGCTGAGTGCTGGTTTACTGCGAATGTGCACCAGGAGTGGAAATGGAATGACTTGACCCTGGCACATGGCCAGGGACACAGAGGTGGAACGGAGCCCAGGCCTATCGAACTCCGAAGCCTGTGTTCTTATTTCTCCATGAAAACAGGGCTGCCATCCAGCTGACCCCACAGTCCTTCTTTTACCCCTGTACCTCACTGTGGAGACTGGACCCCAGTCTGGCACTTACATACTTAGCAACTACCTATCAAGTGCCCTAGTTGGCCTGGAGAGAAAGCAGTAAACAAGAGATCTCTTCTTTTGTGGGAGTTACATCCTACTGGGGTCAAGAGGGAGATAGGCCATCAGTAAACAAATAAGCTATTTGGGGGTCATAATAAATCCCATAAAGAAAGTCGGCCCAAGTAATAGACAAGGGGGTCATTGGGGTGAGGAGTTAGGGGTGCAGTTTGACATAGGATGGTCAGGGAAAGGCCTTGAAGAGATAAGATTGAGTTGAAACGTGAATGATGAAAACAGGTGTGGCAAGAACTGGGGAGAGAATGTTCCAGTCAGAGGGAACAGCAAGGACCCACACCATGTGGTCGGAATGATCTAGATGCATTCAGCGGGGACCAGAAAGAATACCAGTGTGAGTGGAGTTTAAGGTCAAAAGCAGCTCAGGTTGGTGTAACATGTCACAGTAGAATTCCTGGGATCCAGCGTGTGACTTAATTCTAAATTATGGATGGAATTTAAAAACAGGATCTGCAGCTCTGCCGTAACAGCACACCACCATATGCTGACAGTCGGGAGGGCAGGGAATCTTCCAGAAGTCAGTAGCTTCCAGAGTCAGGAGGGGCGCTCCCTCCAGTGTTGGGGCCACTGTGGGGCCTCACAGAAGGTTTCCTGTGGCACTGGGATGGCGATGCCTTGGCTACTCTCGGAAGCACCATCGCGGATGAATTAGACACTCACATGAAAAATAACATCATCCCTCCCAAGAGGAGATTTACCTGACTCCTAGGAGAATGTCAGAATAGCATTCATCATCAAAACTGTGAACATCCCAGTAACGTAAACAAGAAGAATGAAGCATTTGTAAATGAGACGTGGCTCACAGATGGCTCCGAATATTACAAATTGGGAAGAGCCAGCTAAAAGGTGTTGGCTCCCCGGGTACCAGCAGCATGTCCTGGATATGGCATTCTCAGGGGAAAAGCCTTACAGAAGAGTCTGCTTTGAGGAGGGGTCATGAGTCCCATCACAATTCACATTTAGGGAGTACCTGGTGTGGGTGAAGAACTTGGTTAAGAATGGGTTGAATTCGGATGACAGGGACAGCCCAGGACAGACCCAGGAGCCAGACGCTCTGAATCCCAGTTCTGTCAGCGCTGATAACTCTGTGACCTTGAGCAAGTGAGCGGACCTCTCTGTTCATCAGCATTCTTAACAAATGAAGGACAGTAAGGAGGTCTGCTTTGGTGTGCCTCCCCCACAGGAACACGGGAAGAAAAAGAGTAGGCCTTCCCAGATGAATGTAACAAGCCCCAGCAATACAGGAGTTCATGCATATTAGTGTGTGTTTTGAAGCTAAAATCTGCATCAACGTCAGGGTGTGATGGGTTCAAAGCAAAACATTAATAAATAATAGCACTGGTGATGTGCAGATGTGCCAAATTAACAAGAGCGCTACCCAAAGGACTGAAATTTGGGAAAGAATGAAACAAAATTTGCACTTTAAAAGGCACATCATCAGTACCATTCAGAGATAAGATGGTATTGGTAACACCAGGGGAAGGAGGAAGTGTACCAGGCGTGCCTGTAGGGTTGAGTCTTAGGAAGCTAGCTCCACAAAGAGGCAGGAGCTTTGAGTTGTCTAAATCTTCCAGCCTCCTCTATGCTGCCGTGTCCTTTGGAAACCAAGCCCACTGAAACAATGAAGCCAAAAGAAACGGTCTCAAACAGCAGGCCTCTCTGTCTTCCCAGCAAAGCAGAGCTAAGGTTCTGTTGCTACTGCCCGTCATGAAAAGCCATGATTTTGTGTGCCCTGCTGTGTCTGCCTTCTGGCCAACCCGAGAGTCATTCTAGACACCTAACGCCAATTATGCATCCCTTCCTTAGTGTGTTTCTCGAGGATTTAGAGACTCCTCCTTTCGAGGCCCTAGGCTGTGTGCTCGGAGTACAGTAATGAGGAAAGCCAGTGAAGCTCCTGCCTCTTGGGCAGCCTGGTGGAGGCAATCAGATATCAAACACAGATGTCACACAAATACTTGATCGTGAGCTCTGATAAGTGTATGTTCAAGGAATAGAAGAAATTAGAACATCTAAACAAGGAGACTCAGGGAAGGGAGTTCTGAATACGTGACTTTTAAGCTGTGCCGTGCAGAATAAGTAGGAGTTTGCCAGGCAACAAGTAGGAAAGGAGCCAGGGAGGAGGGGATAGCATGTGCCAAGGCCCTGTAGCAGGAAGCAGGTAACTCTTGCCAGTAACTGAGAGAAGACCAGCATGGTAGAAGCATAACATGCAAGGGGGAAGAAATTGTATGAGATAAAGCTGAAGCGGCAAATGAGGGTCAAGTTGAGCAGGGCCTTTGAGGCCAGTGTAAAGAAATGAATATTCTCCTACATTTACCGGAAAGTCTGAGAAGGGTTAGGTGCAGCAATTGAGTTGTGATGATGATGGGGGGGTGCACGTAGGCGTGCACATAGGTGTGTGAGTAGGTGACGTGAGTTGCATGATTTGATCAACCAGCATCAATCCAAGGGTTACCAGTGGGTCCTGTTGAGGGTTCAACAAGCACCAAGATTATGAAGATTAGGAAGGAGCTGGAAGACCAGACTTCGAGGCTATGTTTTGCCCTTCTGTACTGGCTACATGGACCCAAGCCCAGCTCCTAGATATGAATAGAAGCAATTGAACACTGACTATACCGGTGGTGGTCTTGACTGGGGCAGCATGGCCCCCATAGTTTGGAAATTTTTTCTTGAAATTTGAGGAGTGTGTCTCTCTGCCCTTTCTGATTGGGGGGCACCGCGGGCATGTGGTAGGTGGAGTCTAAGAAGGGCCCATGTCCTACAACACGCAGGACATTTCCACAATCGAGCATTGTTCTCTGCCCCAAACAGCTTTGCACTGTTCCAGCACACACCACATGTAAGTGAAAAACCTGGTTATGATTATCGGAGCCTAACTCCATTGTACTTTTAAAGGAACAATATTTTTGCTTGGTTTCTGTAAGCAGTGAATTTTTCCGGGAATGAAACACCATGAAAATTGAGGACGATGGTTATTTTGTTGGCTTTGAAGCTTTCCCGAGGGTAGTTCACCCTTGAGAAAATCAGCTCACCAGTGACAGTGCCACTCATTGCCCTTGAGTCCTCGATCAGTCTGTACATTTGTCTGTCTCATTTGTGAAGGGCCTTCGTATAGGTGTAAGCATCTGACCATGTCACTAGGGCTTGTAGGATAGTCAGACCTGAGCATTTATATATGGAAATGTTTATTATTTTATTACAAGTCATTTTCCTTGTATTGCCCCTTTATATTACAATTAGGACATTATATTGATTTTTCTGTACTCATTGATCATGAGGACAAATAAATTATATCTATAATTTTTTTTCTCAGAATAGTAAAGAAGGCATTTGAAGGTATTTATTATTTTTAAAAAGGTGTTGGGTCTGATAAGGTTGGGACAACTGAGCAAGCCTGTTCAGTTCTTCAAAATGCTATGATTTTGGCAACGAGGCTACTTACTATGAATGTTTAGATGGTCTCTTGGTAACTTTAACATGCAGAGAATTCTATGTAAAATTTGCAGACCCACAGAGGTATCAAGGTTGACATTTCCAATGAGAAGTCATGTTGGTATTTTATACCCCCAAGATAATATGATGAGAAGGACATTTGATGTTTCTGGTGTTCCTCCCAAAAGTCCATAACCCCAGTCTAATCATTAGGGGGAAAGAAACAGATAAACTCAAATCAAGTGACACTCTGCAAAATGCTGGACTTGGATCCCTCAAGACTGTCAAAGTCATGAAAACAAGGAAAACTAGGAACTGTCATAAACCAGAGGAGACTAAGGGGACAAGATGATCAAATACAATGTAGTGTCCTGTATGGGATCCTGCAAGAGAGAAAGGACGTTAGTAGAAAACAGGTGAAATGTTGGATCAAGTCTCAAGTCTGGTTAATAGAAGTGGACCCATGCAGATGTCTTCATTTTGGGAAATGTAAAATGGTTGTGGACGATTTTAACATGAGAGGACACTGGGTAAGGGGCATTTGGGAGTTCTCTGTACTAGCTTTGCAACTTTTCTCTAAGTCTAAAGTTATTTAAGTTTTTTTTTTAAGTCTTTTTAAAAAAATAAAACACACAGGAAGACACTAGGAGGTCCCACACTTAGATATAACTTAAGAAATTTTTCTAAAGATATAAAATAATCATCACATGGAAAGACACAAAGTAGAAGAAATGTCACGTCCTCCCTAGACCCTCACACCCTGGGGTCAATATATGAAGAAGACAAAGACGCCATGGGAACCACTGGCGGCTAATGTAAAAACTTCGTGTCCTTGATAAGATACAAATGCCGGGAGACGAGGTAGAAATGGAGGGAATGGCGGGGGCAGGGCAGTCGGACAGACTGAGACCAAGCTTTGAAGGATGAGATGGGCATTGCACACGAGACAGAAAGGCTGATTGACAGAAGCAAAAAGAAGGATTACTAAGCAGGCTATTCTTGGGGACAGTTTGTGTCAAGCGGTAATGAGATGTGAGGGTAACACAAATAATAATAGCAAATACTTAAGTAGACTCTATGTATCAAGCCCTGTCCCACGTGTTTGTGAATGCGCCCTCATTTACTCCCCATGATAATCCTAGGAGGTAGGATTATGGCCCCTGCGTTTAATGGACAAGCGAACTGAGGCACAGAGACTATCGTGCACACATTAGATTGAACCCTATGACGTTGCCGTTTCTGTAGAAACCGGTCATACGGTTTGACCTAATAAGTAACTTGCCTCAGGTGCACAGCTATTCCAGAGATGGGGCTGGACTTTGAAACCTGGCAGCTGGCTCAGGAGCCTGGGCTGGGGCCTCTCAGCCAGAGGGCCTCTTACAGAAATGGCCGGCATTTTCTGAGTGCTCACTACATATTGGGCACTATCTAAAGCTCTACTTGACCAACAACTCATTTCCCTTTGCAGCATCACTATTGAGGTTGGTATGATTATCACCCAATTTATAGTAGAGGAAACTGAGGCCCAGAGAGCCTCAGTGGCCTGCCATACGTTGCCCAGCTAACAAATGGCAGAGCTGCGATTTGAACCCAGGCTGCTGGCTGCAGAGCATGGGTCCAGGGCTCTCTGCCTCTCGTGTGTTTCTAGATGCAGTATGGCAGCATTGACAGAGACCAGCTTTCACAGCAGTTTGAGAATCTGGAGAGAAGAGGCTTTCCCTGTCGAACCTTAAAGCAGATGTCAAGGGCTCTGCATTTGGTAGTACATGCAGGAGGGGGACATCGTATCTTCTGGCCAGCTCAAAACGAACGGCCTTGTTATTCTGGGGGAACAGAAAATTGACCTCAGAATCTCTTCAAAAAATCAGTGTGGAAATAAAAGAGAATAAAAGACAATAGCACAGAAGAAGAGAATGTTGAGAGACTGGGAGAAGCGTTCCTGTGCTGGAGCTATTTGGAATCCAGTACTTTATTTGCAACTGGCTGGCTTCTCTCTACTCTTAAATGACTTGTTGGACATTTGGTGTCCATGGACACAATGACCATGGACACTTGGTGCCTGGATCTACTCTACCCAGCAGTGATGTGGTCATGTCAGAATGGCCCAATACTTAATCGACTTAATTTACACCAGGATTCTCTTAGGCGGAGAAGAAAGAAAAAAACCAAATGTTGCTTGTCTGGCAAATTAACTTTTTACAATGTCATTGCATAATATGACCTAAACCTTTACTAATGTGAACTGCCAACTGAATCCAAATTAGCAACAACAACAACAAAATCTGTACTGCATAATTTTAAGAAATGCAGTTCCATTGTTTTTATACGTATACCATATGTTAAATTAAGCTAGCTATGGATTGCCTAGCAAGAAGATTCTACACAAATAAAGGATTCCAGACTCTAAAGTAACTCCAATCTTGAGCACTAAGTAATTCAGACTGCCAAATCTACACAAAGATGGAAACCTCCTTGGCTTTTCCTCTAAATCTGAAAACAGAGCAAATTAAGTACCGTTGTTCATGGATCAATACTCTGGGTCGGTTGCGTGGAAATACATCTTAGACTAGAGACAGACTTGAACAAGGCATAAGTACCAAAAACATTCATTCATTCATATGAAAACTTAATTAAATGTAAAGAGCCCTGCAAGAATATATCATTGGCACCACCCTTCCCACTGGACCCTGTATACCTGTCATAACGATGGCCGCTCTCTCCGATTCTGAAGCACATCAACATGACTGGGAACATCTCAACAGGTCTCAGATGCTCACACAGTTCCACTGGTTGGTAAAGCCAGATCCCTTTGCTCGGTATTCCTCAACTCAACATCATATTGTAAGCTGGGATCAGTTGGAGCAGGGCATATCCATGGCAACCGTGGATATAACCAGGTCCTTCACTCATCTACTAACATTGAAGTAATAGGCTAATTGTTCATGACAGTAAAACAAGATTTGGCTTTGTGCATTGATCATACATTATTTTAGGCCATTCCTCAGCCTCTTCCCAACAGAGATCCTACTGCAAACCCAACACCATGAGCTAAATGAAGCCATCGGTCGCAGTGGGTGCAGACAGCTGTGCCTAAGCCCACTGCTTATGCTTGGGCCCATCTACACCTTCTAGTGAAGTGGGGAGATCACTGTTTCCATGGGTTAAAAACAGCCTGTTTACACAGTTGACTGGGATCAGGGAGACCTGAAGAGGACTGAAATTGAGTCTTCAAGCCTATGAGATGAAGCAGCTTGTCCAGCGCCCTATGAATGGCACTTCTTGGCCAGGAATTAATTGTTCATGCCCCTCCCAAAAAATATCGGTTTACTTATTTCCAAAAGCAAGAGTGGACAATCAATAAAATGAAAACTGAGCTTTGTAATTTCTTTCACTATGTTTGCGGTGATCAGTCTACATTTTCCATTTACAGTGAATGTATTATCCACGTAAACGTGGTTCTAAAGTATGCGTGTTGGCCAAAAATTACTTATGCTCAAACTTACTCTCAGAAGTCTTTATACTGAGTATTCTCTATGGACATCACCCTTTGGGAGCCCCCGACCCAGACAAAAGAATGAAACACTATATGCAGTCTATATGCCGATGTCTGGACATTTAGCTTTAACGTAGCCGTCAACTCCCTCATCATGAGAAATGAAACAGTATGGTTGCTAAGATGATGGAATGTCTTAGGTTTGAATCCAGGCTCTGAGGCCTCTTCCTAGCTCTGTGCCATTGAGCAATTGACTTCCTATTTGTGCCTCAGTTTAGTTATCTGTAAAATGGACATAATAGTACCTACTTGTTATGGACTAAATTATTTCTTCCAAAATTTATATGTTGAATCCCTAACCCCCAGTGTGACTGTGATGAGGCCTTTGGAAGGTAATTCAATTTAGAGGAGATGAAAGGGACCCTCATGATGAGAATAGTGCCCATTTAATAAGAGACAGCGGAAGGCTTGCTTCCTCTCTCTCTGCCGTATGAGGATACATGAGAACATGGCTGTCTACAAACCAGAGAGAAGGCTCTCGCTGGAGAACCAAATCATCTGGCACCCAGGTCTTAGATTTCCCAGCCTCCAGAATTGGGGGAAGTTAATATCTGTTGTTTAAGCCCCCCAGTCTATGGCACTTTGTTAGGACAGTTTGAACTCACTAAGACACTACTTATATTTTTTTCTCATACTTTTTATGAGCTGAAATCTATAAAGCATGCAGAATAATTCCTAGGATATAGCAAGTGTTTTATTAATTGTCGAATAGAATTTTCAAAAGTAAATGAACAGATGAGAAATCCTCAAGTGTTTCTTGCAGGATTTTCACCATGTTGTCTTCATGTTCAGCCTTCGTAACCTCAATACCTTTTTTAAAAACGTATTTGTTGTTTCGACGATTAAATGAGCTAATACATGTGAAAGCATCTGGCATAGAATCTGACATAGAATCTCCAAGATGGTTGTAACTGTAGTTTGCTTGCTATAGAAGTCTAAATTCTTGCTATAACCTGAGTTTGAAACTTGTTTCATCAGACCTGTATCAACCCTGTTCTTTGAAAGGCCGCAGATAAACATGTGCCTTATGTCTGTCTGCGTTGGCATGTCCTGCTATGGCCCCAAGGAGCAACGATCGCTCTCATCCCACCAGACATTGGTTTTCTGTCGCCTTAGTAGCATTGCATCTTACACTGGGATTCGATTGTAACCAGGGCACACGTTAAATGCACACGGGAGGCTGCTCCTTGTCTCTTGCTGGCTAACTTAGCAATCAAGCTGAACTTGACCCCACAACTGTCTTTTAGCTCCCCTCTCTCCTCTCTGCCTGGGTGTGGCCGTGCTCACACACAGGTGTACGTGTCATCACTGAGCGTGCAGCACAGAGCCTGCATATTAATCATTCTCCTTTGACTCAATGGTTGTACAATATATGAGGAAAGAAAGAACATTCAGTTATAAACTCCCCATGTTTGTAGCCCACAAGCTGGGCCACCAGAGAGCCCAGAGAACAGCCTTTGCCTCACAATCAGGCAAGGGATAGAGTGGGGAAGCCCATCTTGTGCTTTTCTAGGCGGGCCTCGAAAACTAGCCCATTTTAGACCGCTTGCAATTTGATGTTCAGATTCTCTCGAAGGTCTGCTCAGACCGACTTGGCCACAGGAAATGCCACCACCCAGCGTTATTTAGAGTGGAGCTGCGTGAAGCACAAACTTGTTAAAAAATGGGATAGCTGTGTTTTAAAAAAAAAAACAAATACAGGTCAGCTGTCACATCAGAAGTTGGTGTTTTGTGCAGTGACAAAGTGAACTCATCTTACTGTCCAGCACTCTAAGCAACATGGTCAACTCAGCTGGTCATTTGTGAAAACAGCAGCATCTTGGGGTGGGGGTGGGGGGTACCCAGGTCCGAGAGGAAAATGCAGTTGCTATAAAAACCATCTATTTCACTTTAAAAAGCAATGACCACCTTCGTATCTTCAGGAACTGTGAACCTAAATCCACCCTTTCTCTTCATAACCTGTGTGAGAGCTTTGCACACTGCTGAGTGCAACTGTCTACACGTTTTTCAGACTAACCGCGGGCCACAGCTTTTGGCTGGGAGGCCTGCACCAGGAAAGCTTCAGACACTGAAGGAGGCAAGGGGGTTCGCCTTACCCGAGCTTATTGCTCCTTGACCCAGCGGGTACAACAGTTGGCCCCAAGCAGCAGCCACTACGGGGTTTCGCTGCAACGAGAAAACGTGGGTTTGTGTCCCGAAGCCATCGATGAGAACCCTGTTCCCTCCCCCAGGCTCACACTGTGAGCATTTCTTCTGTCTAGAAAAGGTGATTTTGCTCAAGTCAGATTAGACATCAGCTCTCCCCAAGTAGGCTGCAGTTGGCCAATAAAGGCAGGACAGCTCTTGACGTGGGTGGGATTGCGAGAAGGCTCGCGTGAGCCCAGGCACCTGTTTTAATGATCCCCCCATTTCTCTCTGGTAGGTGGGTGCACAGGGGAGTCCAAGAGTCCCTGTCGCAGAACGCACAGGCCCACAGTTCAGCCGGCTTTAGCCCTCCCACCTGGGGCTGAGGGTTTGGTCCTGATTTCATTTAAGGGCATCGGGGAGCTGGTGAGAAAAAACAGAAGCCATGAAGAGAGGGCTTACCTAGTAGAACAAGAAGCCTTCAGGCAGGAGCTGAATTGGGTGAAGGGGAATTACTGTTTCTTTAATAGAGCCAGGAAGGATGACAGTAAGTATCTCTAGCTGACTGGACCCCGGGGGGTCCTGCCCAAGGCCGCTGGCAGTGCCTGCTGCCTCGAGCACCCTGTCACCAGACAGCCTCTTGGCCAACACCCTCATTTGCTCTCCTCACCTTCTCAGTGTGGCTCCCAGCCACATGCCCTCCTGATCCTTCTTGCCCTGCCTTACTTCTTTCTTCCATGCTACTAGCACAGCACCTCGTTTACTCATTTATTATGCTGTTAAAAATTTTCTCCCCACCCACCATCACCAGCCCCCCACCCCCACCACCCCGTTCCCAGTGCAGGCTGTGGAAGGGCAAGGGTCTCTGGTGTGCCATCACTGGTGTCCCCCAAGCCCTTAGAACAGGGTAGGGGCTCTATAAGGGCTTGAATGAATGAGGAGGGAAACTGGACGTGTATCATCATTATTGATATTATTTCTACTATTATGACATCAGGCTTAGATGTGAGGACACTGAGGCTTAGATACAGGAATTGACCTACTCAGTAATACACAGAGGGCAAAATATCTGATCTGGGACTCAAACTGAGCCCACCCCTGGTCAGAACCTTGTGTTCAGGGACTTCAGAACATGACTTAGTAAGATGGATCTCCCAACAGGAAATGTACGGCAATGTGATTGTTTGAAATATTCAAACCATGATTAACAGCAAAATGCTTTCCCCATCCTGCCCCTCTCTGTGCCCCCCACCTTGCGTCTCCACGTGACCTGCATCCAAGTTTCTTATTTTTAACAGATCACTCGTATAAGGTGAAAGTGTTGATTGTAACTGGCGTGTGTCAGTGTTGCCCTGGGAGAGAAAAAAAGTTGTTGATCTACGATATGTAGGTGTACTGCCCCCCATCCATGTACAGGATCACAGTGCTGTTTATATGCCGCGTGCAGTAGGACTTGTACTCGCCATGTGGCAGCAAGCGATAGGACCCGCTGAGCCCGCCCACGGGAGTTTAGGTTTGAGCACAACGTGGACCGACTATGATCTGGATTCCTTGCTGTTTGAGGCGCATCAGCTGAAGTGTGAAAAGCTCACATTTTAACAGTAAACAGAGACAAGGGGGAGCCTGGCCTTAAGGTAACAGGAGAGGGGACGGGGCAAACAGAGCCCTGGTGGGAAGGGACCGAGGGCCACCAAGGAGGGAAGCGTGCCAGCAGGCAGAGCCAGGACCATGAGCTGTGAGGATAAATGGTTCTCTTGCGCTGTCGCTTACCAGGGAATTCATAAATAATGTCAGCGTGAACTGTTGTTGGCTTGTAAATGCTTTACTGAGTATTAGGGGCCACATTGATTATTTCCCCTAATGTCATATAGCTCCGGGGGCACGACCCGATGGGAATCGGCAGGAGCCATGGATCATTTCTGTGGTACAGCTTCTGTCCGTGACGTACATCCACACAGAGATATGCGCAGTCGGGCTCTCTGGGCTGATCCTTCTCGGCACAGAAAGCCCTGCTGGGAGACTGCTGGCTCTTTGGATAAGACACTCCCTCTTGAGGAAGAGCCTGGCTCTTCCCTCTTCAGATACCTTACGGAGTAGATGTGTGTGGGTTTCTGAAAAATCGCGCAATCCTTTTTTAAACAAAAACAAGAAGCATATTCCCATGGCATGATGGCTAAGGTGGTGTGGACCCACCGGGGAAACCTTCCATGGTCAAGGTAGTGAGAATGGATTCAGGCTCTCCGCACCTGTGATGAAGGGGTGGGGGTGGTGTTGCCACATGAGGAGCTGTGACAGGAGCCTCCCAGTCAAGAATGACAGTGGCGATGGACAGTGACACAAAGATCTGGGAGAGTAGATCATTTATTTGACTTTTTCTCAGACTTTTTTGTTGTCGTTTTTGGTCTGAAGAAGAAAAAACCTCATCCAATCCTAGTTTGTTTAGGCAGATATCAAAAGGAGTGAGGTGAGCCCTTAGTAAAATTGTCAGCTAAATGTTTTTTATTTCTGTCCTTCCTACCTTTCCCTGAGCCCCCTCCCTAACTGCCATGAATTCCCAGCGCTCTGGATCATTGCCCCCTCTGATGAAACTACTAGCCGGAGACACTGATTCTCTCTTAGGTGTTAATGACTGTCCTTAATGAGAAAAATGGTAATTGTGAGAAAACGAAACCCACTCAAACTAGATTAAATAGAGAAAGACTGACTATAGTGTATAAGAGGAAACCTCAGAGACATTCAAAGACAGGAAACAAAGCATGATGACGTGAGCTGACTGGAAATGAAACTGGAGGTGGTTTGGGGAAGCCAGACTCTGAAGACATGACCGCTCTCATCTGCTTTTCTCACCACTTCCCTCCAGCCTCAATCAAGCAGTCATCTCCCTGTCTCTCCCCTTTTCCTTCCTCCCCTCACTCTCCACTCCTTCTCTCCAATGGCTTGCTTTCCTTTGACATGATCTAACGTGGTCTGACTCCACTGATCTTTCAGTGAAGCTCCTGGCATCCTCTCCCTAAAGTTCCTGCACCTCAGTTTAAGTTCTAAAGACAGAGTCTGATTATTCATTGGTCATTCAGTGAATTTGCTCCTGTTTGGATGATGGTGGGAATGGCCCCAAACTGGGGGGCAGTACAGGGAGGGTGGGGAAGAACTGAGGGCTTTGTCTTGAAAGACAGGCTGCCTCTCCTAGCTGTGAGCAGTGCAAAGGAAGTTGAGTGTGTGTATCAGGTATGTACTGACATTGTCTGTTGGACGTATATGTGGACATTACCTATTGATAATGCCATGGGACATGCCACCCCAGAAGGCAGTGGCTTAAAGCTGCAGGCATGTATCGAGCTCAGGAGGATGTGGCTTGGCTGGACAGTTCTCCTGGTCTTGGCTGGGCTCGGTCACATGCCAGGGACTCAGCTGGCTGTCAGCTGATCCCGAAGAGCCTGAGCACCAATGACAGAAGTGACTGGAATCAGAGGCCCATGTGCTTAATCCTCCAGCAGGCTAGCTCGGGCATGTTCCTCATGGTTATGCCTGGGGTGGAAGAGTGGAAACAGAAACACTCAAGGGTTTTTTCTAGGTTCTGTATGGATCACATTTGCTAACATCCCATTGGCCAAAGACATTCACATGGCCAAACTCAGAATCAAGGGGCAAAGAAATAGTTTCTACCTGCTTAGTGAGAGAAACTGTCAAAGGAGCTTGACTGGCGGGGAGGATAGAAATTGGAGCTAGTAATGCAGTCGATCCAGCGTGTCATGGCAACAAACTCACGGACGTGTGAAACAGGCTACATCCTGCCCTAGCAAGACTTGCACAGAATCTTTCTAATACTAGTTCCTGATCCCAAAGAATGAATTACCAAGGAAGCCTCTCAAATAACGGTTAAAAAAAAAAAAAATGACAATTTTGTCTCCACATAAACTACACGTTTAGAATAGGAAGACCAGAGGGGTGCCTGGGTGGCACAGCGGTTAAGCTTCTGCCTTCGGCTCAGGGCATGATCCCGGCGTTCTGGGATCGAGCCCCACATCAGGCTCCTCCGCTATGAGCCTGCTTCTTCCTCTCCCACTCCCTGGTGTGTTCCCTCTCTAGCTGGCTGTCTCTATCTCTGTCGAATAAATAAATAAAAAAACCTTTAAAAAAAAAAAAAAAGAATAGGAAGACCAGAGAACCAAGACAACAGAGGGAATTGAATTTCTCCCCCGTAATGCATGCCCCACCCCCACCCACAACACACACGACCTACCTAGGCTTATGACATCCTGCTCTCTAATTCACTGGATGAAAAAATGAGGTGTATTCAGTTTAATAGTGCTTTTTAAGTAGCTCAAGGCTGAACATGTGTGCAAACAGCAAGTAGACCAGAAGCCCTGAAGAGTCAAAGGCTTTGTCATTGGTGCCCCCCACTCCCCCATGGGGGCTGGGTTCCATGTCATGCAGTGGGGGCTAATTATTTGATTGCTTTTGTGCCAGGAGTGGAAAAAAATAAGGCTTCTACAAGTGAGCTAGAGTTAGCTCCAGGGACAGATGATCCAGTCTGAGAGTTATTGTGGTCTTTTGCTCCTCGTCACAGAAACACAGAGTCATAGAATAACAGGGCTAGATGGGCTTGGAAATCGTCTAGTCCAGCATTTTTTCAGTCGTTAGTCACATAAACCATTCATGGTTTTGTAAAAATGTGTTCTATTCTTTAATGGTTTTAGAGAAATTGGCTTCTTTTTCAACCCTAAATTATTTTTGAAAATGTATTGTCATAGCCATAAGTTGAAAAATCAGTATGATTTGATAGAAATAGAAGATAACCATAAAATAAACAGAATGACAAGCACGTTATTATGAAATTCTGTCCAGTTGTTTGAGCCTTCAGCCTGCCCAATTTTCTCCTAACAAGGGAGTTTAGCAAACATGAAGAAAGTGTTAATGAAATATTATCCTCAAACTGACGTATTCTCTCTGATGGAGTCAGGGAGATCAAAAGGGATTTGAAAAGGTCATCAGTTTCTCACTATCCAGTTCAGTGTTATTTAGTGCCCTGTCCCTGTATTCTAAATCGTCTTGGACTTTTGAGTTGTGTGTGTCCCATGCTGTAGGGAATAGCAATGGGCCTGGTCCTTCCATTGACAACTAGAGAAACTGAGGCCTCCTCTCACTCCTTCCTGACGGTTACCTTTGTGTCAAGTCCCTACTGCTTTGCCTCTTACCTAGCTGTTTGGCTAGGGGAAGGGAAAAGAAATGAACCACAGAAGAAGTCAAAGGCAGAGCTGGCAGATGGTGCTTTTGACTCTACAATGTTGGAGCTTCCCTGGTCTTCCTCTTACGCCTGCTCTTCCCGTCCTCCGTTACTAGAAGACATCAATGGTAGCCCTATTGAAAGAAATAGAAAGTGCCCCACACTTCTATAAAGAAAACTCCCATCTGGCTCCACCACCACCTAAGACGTTTAGATCAGGGACCTTCTAGAAGGTTGTAACCATACGAAGTGAGGCATCTCCGGTTGTCTTGCCAAAAAAAAAAATTAAAAAAGCGTTGTGTGAGAAAAGAGCAAAGCCATCTAAATCTAATTCACCCCTGGAGTAAGCTATAGGAGCTGCGCTAATGGAATTCTAAATCCTCTGGCAAACTGTATGGATTTTCAAAAGGAGGTGGAGAAATCCTCTTTGTCCTGTTATCTTCTCAGGATGGATTTTTAGTTGAAAATCCTTTCTTTAAAAAAAAAGATAGGATAAATGTAGTCATACACTCAGCTAAGCTCTTTATTCCATTGCCTGTGATCTGGAATAAGGTTTTGAGACATTTCTTCAGACAGGAGGGGAAGGGACAATCTTGGAGAAATATCCTTCTTCGTCATATTTTTAAGGACGACGCTGATTATATCAAACACTGCTTAGTGTTTCATTTTAAATTTCTGTTACTCTTTGGGGAAAAGGTAGTGTGTGCATTTAAAAAAAATTTTCTTTCCCCATATAGGATGAAATCAAAAGGGCATGCATCTTTGCAACGTGGATCCCTACGTCTGATACCTATAATGTGAAACAAATTTCTTTCTTCACTCTCTGAATTTGTCACCTCATCTGAACAGCTCAGGCTATTTCATGTTGATGGAAACAAGAAAAATTCAGATGTCTATCAGCTTGTGTCCACATTTGTTTATAATAGAAAAACTCCCCTCAACCCCTTGTTGGCCCTTTCTTCAGAGGCACAGTGGGAACTTTGTAGTCAAGAAGGCTTGCATGGACCTCCTGACTCTGTTCTTTCTGTCTCTGAGATTCTGACAGGAATCCTAAAGCTTTCTCAGTTCTTCGTCTGTAAAATGGGGATAAGAATACCTATTGTGTCAGAATATTGTCATGATTAAAATAAGGCGATATAAATAAAGCTCATAGCACAGGGCCCGAATGTAAGCATGCACTAGGTGGTCACCACTATTATTATGTATTCCTACCTTGGAAAGGCTGCATGAGATAAATCAGAGTACTTACAGGCTCTGAGGTCAGAGAGAAGACAAGATGCACTTCTTCATTCATCACTGTAACTCCAGTCCCAGTTCCACTGGCACATAGCAAGAACTCACTATTTTTTGGATGAATGTTTGAATGTTCTGGCATTATCCCTTATCAGCCGTGTGATCTTGGGTAAGGCATGTCACCCTTTGTGAAGTGCCCAGAGCAGAGGCTGGCACATGCTATTCTTTCCCCACATGTATACTCCCAGTCTCCACTCTTCTTCACTTTTGAGAATCCCAGATAAAGAACTGAGATTAGCATTTCCTGGGGAAGATGACAAGGGAGACTTTATTCAAGGGGGTGGGGAGCTACTACAATGGAGTTTTGTGATAGGAGAGGGAGATCAGGCCCAACTCTGAATGCACCCAGGGAAACTGAAAATCTATGGGTAGGTCAGTGGATGGAAAATCCGGACGAGGAAATACCAGGGTAAGAGGGTTCTGGCCCTACCGGCCAAACAGGCTTCTTGGAGAGGGCAGGCCAGGGTGGTCCAGACACCGGCTGGGGGATGGTAGAAGATGAGAAAACGGGCCAGATATTGATGGTGATGAGTTATTAAGGGTGGGAATTCTGGCTAAAATGACTTAGCAGGATTCTTGCTGAAACTGACAATGAAGAGACAAACGTGGAAGCACAGAAGTCCAGCCCTAGCTGAAAAAGAGCCCAGGGGAGCCTGAGCAGAGCTTAAGCAGACAGAGGGTCTCTGTCAATACCGACCCCAGTCCTGGCTGGAAGGGAGCAGAAAGTGAGATGGGGTGGGTTCCAGAAAGCTCAAGAAAGCTAAGTGAATATTGAAAACTGAACAGGATGCACCCGGCTGGAGCAGGGGAGTGGGAGCAAGGTTTCAGAGGGGCCTTCTGGAAGCAGAAGAAGCATGACTGAAAATCAGGAAGTAAGAGAGAGCATGACATTTCTAGGAACCGCAAGAGACTCAGTCCAGTTTGTGCGCTGAGGGAGGGGTAGGAAGTGGTAGGAGATGGCACTGGGCCAGCCACCCTCAGACTCCAGACTTCATCCTGAAGCACATGGAGGCCTCCATCCCTGGGTTTTCCTTCCAAGGGAGTGAATGATCAGCCTCTTCCAGAGGACTCTCTTGGATGGTTTTAGTGCCCCAACTGCCAATGACAACGATGCCGGCTGTTGGAACACACCTGGCTCCAACACGCAATCGCCTTGTAGGCTGAGATCCAAGGAAGCTTCTTTTCTGTCCATAAAAAACAGGGTCTTAGTGTCCTGATATTATTAAACCCTCTTAGGCTAAGAACATGCATTTTTGGACTTGAGAGCATGTCAAAAATCACATAAGCTTGCCAGCCTAAGTCTAGCTCAGTGGACTCTCCTGAGTGGCACCTGGGAAGTTGTAAAAGAAATATCCTTGCCTGGGATACCCTCAGAGATTCGGATTCAGTTGCCTGGTGGGGGCGGGGGGACCGGTTATTGGCAGATTTTAAAGCTCCCCAGTGCAGCCAGGGTTGAGAATCACGATGGAGTGCACTGCAGAGCAACGTTAGCTCTTAAGAAGGGAATGGACCTCCCTTGCCAGATACTCCAGCCGAGATTCTGGGCCAACATTGCAAACCTTCCTGGCAGACCTTCAAAAGCTTCCTGTGGCGACAGCAGAGCCCACAGCATGCCCCACCCCGTTTGTACAGACAGGCCACCTTCTAAAGCCAGCCTAAGGCAGCTGGAGATGGAGAGCGACCTCACCTCTCCCTGCTCACCTGGGGGCATGATCTCACCCCTGGGCCATGTTGTCTGTGCAGCACTAAGGAGCTCTGTCAAGGATTTGCTTTTCCCCTGAATTTACCTGGAAACTCCAAGCAGGCCTCATTAGCACATTACTCTCGCTCCCCCAGTCCCACACATCACCTTCCTCCTCACCCCCACCTCCAGAACTTTTTTTTTTTCCCACTTGCCCATGTATTCAGTGCAGTTGGGTTTTGTGCCCTGGGCCCTTGAAAAGCACATTTTTGGGATGGAAATGCTACCGGAAGAAAGCAGGTAACTAAGGGCTCCAGGGTCCCGGCTCATCACCTCTCATTGGCCTCCCGGGGAAGTGCCATCCATCAGGGGCACCGAGCAACAAGCCCTCCACGAACTTCCCAAGGCGCTGCCCTGTTTTATGCCTTCCACGCTGAGACAGCAGATCATTAGCTCGGAGCCCCTGGGTTGTTTCCCGCAGCAATTAACTGCTGCCCTGGTGTTCATTCCAATCAATACCCCTCTGCCACTGCCCTTACAGCTGGCGGCAGGCCGGGCCTCCCCAGCACATTTTGGAAGTAACTTGTTGGGGCAGTGAGAATCTGCATCCCCGGCCACTCCCCAGGAAAGCCCTCGCCAGGCTTCCTCGTGACAGCAAGTATCCTTCACTCTGTGTTGGGGGCAAGGGACAGGGTGAGCAAGCAGGGGTCCCAACACCTCTTTCGTGTCCCTTGACAACTCGGGGGACAGGCCGAACCAGCTCCCCTCTGGTATCCCTTGGGATATTCACAAAGCTTTCATTTTCCTATTTTGGCTTTTTAAAATTCTTTTTTTTTTTTTCTGTTTGTTTTGAAATGGCTTTTTCCTCCATCTAAAAAAACCTCTCTCATTCAAATCAGTCCTTTTTTTTTTTTTATTTTAAATCACAGAGCCACAGTTTCTCATTTCTTGCCTCTATTGTTTCCTTCAGCTCCCTGTGGACAGAATGAGACCCGGGAGGATGGCAAAATAATCCAGTTGCCTCCCTGCAAGACGGGAGCCTGGATTGTGCCGGCCATCATGGCCTGCTACCTTTTAGTGGCGAACATCCTGCTGGTCAACCTGCTCATCGCTGTCTTTAAGTAAGTGGGTCCTTCCTCCGAGGACTTGGGATGGAGTGGAGGGCCGGAGGAGGGCAGGCTCCGGTGCTGCAGGAAGGAGTGGAGTTTCTCACTTCATTCTCTCTCATCTCTATTTCAGCAATACATTCTTTGAGGTAAAATCAATATCCAACCAAGTGTGGAAGTTTCAGAGGTATCAGCTTATCATGACCTTCCATGAAAGGCCCGTTCTGCCCCCGCCTCTGATCATCTTTAGCCACATGACCATGATATTCCAGCATCTGTGTTGCCGATGGAGAAAACACGAGAGCGACCCAGATGAGAGGGACTACGGCCTGAGTAAGCTTTGGGTGACAGCCCTGGGCCACCACAAAGCAGGAAATCCCACGACCTCCTGCAGGCAGTCACGTAGGACCCCATGCCCACCTGGTTCCTCCGGCATCCTGCAGACTGCTAACAGCTCTGAACACTTGGGAGGGTCCGGGAGGGTGCGCTTCAGCGGGAAACAGTGCTGAAAAGACACGAGAACCCGAAATGGAGCATTCTTAGCCTCATATCTTTCTTGGTGAATAAAACCAGTCCTCCAGCAGAGCTGTTTTAGCACCTTCACGGGTTCTAAACTTCATACTGTCCAGAGGTCCCACCACAAAATATATGCACCATATTAATGTGCTCCCAATGCTATGTTATATATACTGCAGGCATCATTTCCTGGGTTGAGTTGGGTTGCAGGTGACTAAGTTTGATTTTCCATAATCATTTCTGGACCTATCATTTTTTTTTTAGGTCTTAAACATTCCCCAAGCCTTAGGAGTTATGCCTGCATGACCTCATGAGGAAACCAGCCCCGCTCTCTATTAGGCAAAGGAAAAACAGAAAACACTCTACCATCCACCTTCTACCAGTGTTTCTAAAAGGAGGTTCTGTTGGCATTGGGGTAGAATAATTCTTCAATGTGTGGGATTGTCCCACACATTGCAGAAGATTTAGCACGTCCCGCCTCCACACATTGAATACCAATAACTCCTGCAGGTCCCTAAATGTCCCTTAGTACCCCACCCACAGTTAAGAACCACTGGGAATCCAGCCCCATACAAGCAAGCTCCTGTGGTTTCTCGAAGTGTGTCAAATAGACCGCCTATGCTAAATCTACCAAACCAGGACCTCTGGGGTTGTGGCCCAGGAGGTACCTCTCGGTGATCACTGATGCCCTAGAGCTTAAACCAAAGCCACTTCCTCAACTGCTTCTTGAAGTCTGAAGGTTTTAACAACTTTCCTGACAAAACAATGCCCAACTTCGTTCTGTACATTAAACCTAGAGAGCTGAAGAGGGCCAGGAATTCCAGAATTCATTATTGCCACCAGAAACACAAATCTGGGCAAATAGAAAGCTTAGAGGGAAAAGGGTTCAAATTTCCACTGGGCTCTTTCTACAGTGTCTCAAGTTATGAATTACTCTACCTGAGATTAACAGAAAACCAAACTAACAGCAACACAAATCAATAAAGTTTTATTTTTCTCATGTAACAAAAAGTGAAGAGGTAAGAGCCCAGAGCTCAGCAAATGGCTCCCGGAAGTCAAAGACCCCGAGTCCTGTTTTTAGACTCTGCTATTCTTATTGCCCTGTCTTGTGGTAGCAAAATAGCTGCTGTCCTCCCAGTCATCACATTCGTCTTCAAGGCAGGAAGAGGAGGGAAGGTGAGAAAATAGAGAGAGAAGCAGCTACCTCTGAATATTATCAGGAAAGCAGAACCTCGTCCTGACACACCACCCCTCCCTGCAGCAGAGTTCTTTCTGTGGAGCCAAACTGGGTCTTGGGGTTGCTGCCAACTTCAGAGGAGGCTGGAGATGTGTGGATGTGGCTTTCCAGCCTCAGCTGTGGGTGTTTGCCACACTCCACAAACCAGAAGTGGAGCTTTTGAGTAACCTTCTTTTTCTTTGGTTTAGCTCCTTTCTCAGCCTTACAATGTGTATAATTCTAACCAGTCCCTGCAGTAAACCAGGTACGCTCAGAACGTCAGGGCTCCATAGTGAGTCTAACGCACAGGAGGAGAGGGTGAGAGAGGTTGCCCGACTGGATTTGGATTTAGCCTGAGACTCAGTAAAGAATCTCAGCCCCTTTTCTTAACGCTGATTAAATGAGCAATGTCATTAGGCCCACAGATCAGACGCCATTGCTTATTCTTCCTGTCTTACTCACTTTTTTCCACAGAACTGTTCATAACTGATGATGAGCTCAAAAAAGTACACGATTTCGAAGAGCAGTGCATAGAGGAGTATTTCAGAGAAAAGGATGATCGATTCAACTCCTCTAATGATGAGAGGATACGGGTGACTTCAGAAAGGTATGTTCCATGGGCACAAGCCCCTCGCAAGGATGTTTCGTGTCGTGGTATGCTTTGTCGATAATTTTTGTTTGCACTGCCCCCCAAAACAGAGATCCCCTTGTGTTTATTGTTATTGTCCAAGCTTATGAGAGAATGGAACATCGTCTGATGTGTCTACAGACCAAAATCCCATACTTAGAGATCCTGGACCTCTCCAGGAGGCAGTAGCACCCACTCTCCTGGACACTAGATTGTTGAGTCTAGGACAGGGCAAGTCTTGCTGGCTCAGACCAGAAATTGGAACATTCCAGCCCAGACACCAACCAAGAGAGACCCAGCCCAATGCAAGGGTCTCCAGCAGGTTGGTGTTTCATGTAGATCTCTAGGCATCTTTTCAGCAGGAGTAGAAGAGTCCTGGTATCTGGTTTATATAGGTATTCAGTGCCTTCTGAATCAACAGCAGCGAGAGACTTGTGAATTAGTTACAATAATGGATGAGGGGTTTTTTTCAAAATTATTTTGTTTTATTCCTTTTATAAAACAAGAGAGAAGCAGATTCTTCTACCCAGTGCTGATATACTTTTAGATCTCACGGGCCAAATAGTTTTGTGGACCAGTAAGACTATAAGAAAAAAAGAAATCCCAAAATACAAAGAAGAGAATCCTGGAAATGTAATAAATCTAGCTTAATCCAAAGGAATTTACATTTTCTGATTTTTCTCATTTTGCTGTAGACTAGTAAAAACTTCATTCTGGGCTGGCACGTTCAAAACCCAGCATCTGGAAACCACTATGGTTTCCACTTGGTAAAGAAAGTGCAGAGTATTATAAAGCATTGGTGTAACTTCAGATTGTAAGCATTTGTGATATGAAGATGGTACTATTAAAAATAGTGGGAAAAGACATTATATTGATGACTTCAGTTGATATGATTTAGACTTCTAAGATATGAGTCAGTGACCTCGAGTTTTCAATAAATGACATTTTATCTGCTTACCCACTTTGTACACTCTCTAGTGGCTCTGTAGAATTTACATAAATGGCATTCTTCTGTCCCTGGCTCTTCATTTCTTTAAAGAATGCAGTCTAGATAAGCAGGTATATACACACATGCCATTGAGCGATTGTATCCATTGGTACTCGGCCAATATTAACAAAGTTTAAAGCCGTGCACAAATTTTATGCACATCTGTCATTGCACAATAGAGCATTCTAGGACGATATGTTGTGAAGCAATTTTCTGGCAAACAGAGGAAGGAGCTGTAAATCTAAAAATCTCTCATTCTGAGGCCTCGAAAAAGCTAGTTATTAATGGACATATAGCCATGTGGTTTCCAGAAAATTGTGCCACGTGGACACATTGCCTATTGCTCAAACATATTTCCAGAGCATATGTATAAGAGATTTTGAATTGCTTTTTGACCTCAAAAAGCTACAGACCTGGCAGCAAAGAAAGGTAGGGGGAAGGAGAGTTAAGATGCAAGGAAGCCTTCACCTCTCTGGGGACCTAGAATGAGAGGTACAGACACCAGCGCCTGTGAACTTGTTGTGACCATGTCACCAATTCCTTGGAACTGGATGGAAACAGGAAGGAACTATATATAGCACCTTCACCTGAGCCTCTTACCCCACACCTGCAAACACTTGCAGGAGACGCCTTCCCCAAGACCCTCTTCCTCTCGGGGTGGTTACAGAGCCCCACCCTCAAGGACGAAGACCGAGGTGAACAATTCCCAGAAATTCAGGACAGATCATAGGCACCCCCTTCATGTGTCTTGGGCATTAGCTGGCTTCCTGGAGGAACAGGGGCCTGGAGGACCGGGACAAGCTCACGACCAAGCCTCATGCAGAGACGTGAATCTAAGCCCAGGTCTCATCCTGCTTCTGTTGCTTCTGTCTGTGTTTGTTTGGGGTTTGATTTTTATTGGTGGTGGTGGTGGTATTGGTTTGTTTTGCATTTGCAAGTATACCAAAAAATAAATGTTTAAACACTAGAATTGCACTCTGCACAACAGAAACACTGCAGGGTGCATGAGGGAACAAAGATCAACTAAGGAAATAGAGGATCCATATTACCCATCTCATGCACTCTCTAGGACATATCCTTTCTGAGTGGAGTGGCAGGTGCAATCGCCCGTCCTATTTATATCCAACAGATAGATAGGTAATAGATAATAGATAATAAATGATAGATAATGATAGATAATACATATACACACATTTGGATAGGTATATATGTTTAATTTACATAATTAACTATACACATAGTGTATAGGGTATTATATAATTCTCCCTTCATGTTAGCCCCAATACAGAGATGTGAGATCAGAAAAATTGAGAGCTGAGTGCACTCTGCTAAAAGACTTGGGAAGAGGGTTTTTTTACATAGCGAGCCCCACACTCCTCTCCCTGCCACTGCCTATAAAATATAACTTATTTATAGAAGTTTTACTTGCATAAATCTTTTTAGAAATACAAAGATACTTCCATAATTGTCAACTTAATTGCATCATTCCTAAGTCATATTTTTGCACAGAAATGGTACATAAAGAGGGCAATACAATATTCAGGAGATCATTAACACTTCATAGGAATCGATTCTGAAAAATCCTTCTTTTTCCCATTTTATATATATATACACACACATATATATGTATACACACACATACATACATACACACACGTATTTTATATGTACGTGTATATATTTATCTTATTCATTTTATCTCGTTGGCTTGATCAGCATACCTGCTATGTCTTCAACACAACTCACCAGATGCCCACCAGCACAGATCAGGTGAACCAAGACAGAACCAAGACATTGGCATGACTCCAAAAATACCTTCCATGACAGCACTGGCCCCTGTCCTACCACCTCTCCTTTGGCTAATAACCAGCCAGGTATCCACGTTTCTTCCCTCAGCTCAGTGTGTCAGCCTCCCTGCTAAAATCACTTTGTACTCCATCACAAGCATGCATCTGCGTCACTGTATTGGTCTAGATGATCAAGACAAGATGAATATTGTGTCCAGAGTCTCCTGTTATTGAGCCCTATCTTTTAAAGTACTCAAAAGGTACCATCTCCTTAACTACATACCGCTAAGTTATTCCATAATGCTGTCTAGAATTTATGTCAAACGCATATAATTCCTAGAATTCAGGAACTTTTAATGTCAGAAAAACATTTTCCTATCTCCAGTCTCCTGGCATTTCTTTTTTATTTCCCATTGGTTCTTTTTTTCTTTTTTTTTTAAGATTTTGTTTATTTATTTGACAGACAGACAGCGAGAGAGGGAACACAAGCAGGGGGAGTGGGAGAGGAAGAAGCAGGCTCCTAGCGGAGGAGCCCGATGTGGGGCTCGATCCCAGAACACCGGGATCACACCCTGAGACGAAGGCAGACGCTCAACGACTGAGCCACCCAGGCGCCCCTATTTCCCATTGGTTCTTAAGGGTTGCCTGCATTTTCTGGTGATCACAGCTGGAAGTTCTTTTCTGGTCTCTTTAACTCATTTAAAGCAGCGTTTGTAAACTGGTGGCTCGTGGGCAACATCTGCCCACAGAGGTTTGTTGGGTTAGGCTTGCAGTGATTGTTAAAATCCATTCTGGGGGCGCCTGGGTGGCGCAGTCGTTAAGCGTCTGCCTTCGGCTCAGGGCGTGATCCCGGCGTTCTGGGATCGAGCCCCACATCAGGCTTCTCCACTGGGAGCCTGCTTCTTCCTCTCCCACTCCCCCTGCTTGTGTTCCCTCTCTCGCTGGCTGTCTCTCTCTCTGTCAAATAAATAAATAAAATCTTTTTTTAAAAAAATCCATTCTGAATGCCTCTGGCCTGGGCATGCCTTCTGGTGCCACAGAATCCCTGCTTCCGTCCTCTTAGGCTTCCCTGCTTCACCTACTTACTCCATCTGCACTCCCCATAGGCATTTAGCTCTTAGACCCCTGACTTACAGCTTCCAGATCATCTTCCCCATCACTCCACCTGTCAAGTTCCACTTGCCAGAAGAAGTTGCAGTTTGAATTTTCTTCTCTCCAGGAACAATTTAAGCGAAGTAACATATGCATTGTTTCTAGCATTGCTTATCTAACATTATCTTTCCTGAGCCAAAGGGCTTTGTGCCCTTTTTGCTCTTCACCTAGATCCAAAAAAAGGAATAGTCATGTGACTATTAATAGTGTATTCAACTTCTAATTTTCATAACAAAGGGAGACAAGAATAACTTAGGATCTATGAGACTCATAAGTAATCAAAAACCAGTAAAAGCCAAAAAGGATGAGCTTCACCCCCCCCCCAACCGTATCTTTTTCTAGTGCTGATCTTTGGTATCTCTGCTGATTGAGTTGGATTTAAATTGCACTCCCTTTTTCTTCCCAGGATGACGAGAAGGATGACTGGCCCAAAGGGAAGGGAAGGTGACCCCAAGGGACTTCAATAATTCACAAATTAGGTGTCAGTCTGTGGATAAGCAAGAGTTTGCGTTATTTGTTCTGCATCATTGCCTTTCATTTGAAAACCTGTGTCAGCATACCCTCTCCCCCCACGAGAGGCCCTTTGATTGGTTCATGGGATACAGGATTGTGTTTACCTTCATCCTGTAGCCACCCTACTGCTAGCAGTCCGGGGAGTATTTTTTTTTATTTTTTATTTGAATTCAACTTAATTAACTTATAGTGTATTATTAGTTTCGGCAGTAGAATTTAGCGATTCATCAGTTGCATACAATACCCAGTGCTCATTCCATCAAGAGCCCTCCTTAATGCCCATCCCCCATTTAGCTCATCCCCCCACCCACCTCCCCTCCAGCAACCCTCAGTTTGTTCCCCACAGTTAAGAGTCTCATGATTTGCCTCCCTCTTTGTTTTCATCTTATTTTATTTGAGATTTAAAACAGGCATGGCCGGGCACCTGGGTAGCTCAGTTGGTTAAGCATCTGCCTTCAGCTGAGGTCATGATCCCACGGTCCTGGGACTGAGTCCCGCATTGGGCTCCTTGCCCAGTAGAGCGCCTGCTTTTCCCTGTCCCTCTGCCGCTTCCCCTGCTTGTACTCTCTCTCTCTCTATTAAATAAATAAACAAATAAATCTTTTAAAAAAATTAAAAATAAATAAAACAGGCATGGCCTGCCAATCCTTGTTTTTCTTTTACTGCATTTCCTTTAACCACATTTTGAGGTTGTCAGAAAAGAAAATTTGTAGAAAATAACAGTTCTTAAGGAATTGCATATTGAAACTGACATTTTCTTTGTCATTAGAATCTTCTTGTGAATGCCCATTTCCTCATCGTATTGGCCATTAGAGGCTGGCTGTCTTCTTCACTGGGCTTTTCACCAGCCCATTGAGTGCCCTCTGGTGGGGTCCCGGCTGTCACTTTCTTGGGTGTCCAGGGGCAGGAGACATCTCTCATCCTCCCAGGACCCAGTTGTATCCCTCTTGTGCTTGCCTCCTAAGTAACGCTGAGTAAGCCCTGCGAAGCCTAGAGATGCAAAAAAGGGAAAGAAAAATAGAGTGTTCTTCCCACATGGCGTCTTCCTTTCCATGGTCCCTCTTCTTTTCCTTACGTAGTGACTTCCTGTATCTCTCTTCTTGAGACTTCCTGTTGATCTATAAATTCTTACCATTCTTTCCTCCATTTTATCTCCTGAGGGGTTTGACCAGAGTCAGCAACCAGTGACTACAATCGTGACCCAAAACTCTCGGCTTGTCCCTCACACCTATTTTTATCAGTGACGCACACCCACGTACAATTGCTTCTCAAAAAAATGTTTTAAGATTAAGGGAGGCACTCTGTTTATGGAACAAACATATGTAAATTTGATTCCAGGATCTTTTCTTCTTTTGTAACTCCTGTGTTAAACGTCGACAGTTCTATAGTTCTATTCATGACCTAAATGATCATACAGTTTGGTGGCTAAACACATCCAGAAATCCGGGAGAAGACGGATGAAACAGTACCCCCGCACTCCCAAGTCTGGCATTTCAAAACACCTCAGAGCCCGCAGGAGAGCCCGCTGAGGAGAGATTCGGTGAAGAATAGCTCCGTGGGCCTCTGCTAGCTGTCTTCCCCAACACCTCCAACTCTTCCATTCCCTGGGGCCATGCTCCTTTCCTTTGCTCTTGAAGTTCCCCCTGGGTACCTCCTTGTTTTCCTTGAAAACCCTCTTCTTCCTTGCACCCCCTCTCTGTTCTTGCCATCCCGCTGGGCTCCTTAGTTTCTGTCTTTACTATCCACGACCGACCGTTCTAACTCTTCCATTGCCTCACGGTGCCTCAGCTGTGCCTCTCATCTGCTACTTTTCTCTGCAGTGTTGGATCCTGGGTGAAGGCAGGTGGGATGCAGGGAGGCGGCCCCCCACAGAGCAGGGAGGTACTTTGTAGTGCTCAGACCTGTGATCACAGCAGTTATGCTGAAAGAGCATCTTCATCTCTTCCCATACCAACCTTGTACGTACCAGGCTCCAGGAAAGGAGGCAGAGGGAGAAGGAAAACCATCCTGCCTTTTTTGACTCTGCCAACACTGAACAACTAGGAGGACCCAGTACCTAGAGCATCCAAAATGGAAAGTCTCATTCTACAAAAATGTGTCTTCCCTGCTTCTGACTTTAATGAGGACATATTTTACCCACTTACCTAAAGCTTATTGCATTGCAAAAAATGAAATTGCAGGACTTGCCAAACCAAACTGCGCAGGCTAGATGGTGACAAAGTGAGTCGTGAGTCTCTAAGACACACAAATTTATTATTGTAACTAGTTTGTTTCTCAAGCTATGTTTATACCACAAAATGAACGGAAACAGGAAAGTTGTATTTTCCTTCTGAATCAGCTGCGTTAGCTGGGTGAAGAGCATTGGGTTTGCCAGATGCAAAACTGCTCCATTTACAGGTCTTTTAGGAGTCCACCTGGGCGTGGTGGCAGAATGCTCCCGGCCCCTGGGAATTGTGGGGTAGGTTCTGGAGCGTCTGGAGGATGTCTCCAAGGCAGGGCTCAGGAGGACAGTCCAGAACCTTGGGCTGGGTGAAGGGAACCTAGAGGGCTGTTGCTGATAGAGGCAGGAATGTGGCCCAAGGCCAGAGAATCACACACACACCCACTCTGGCCAGAAGAGCCAGTTTTTGTTTTTGTTTTTTAAAGCCTACAGGTCTGGGGTGCTTGGGCGGGGGGGCCTCAGTCTGTTAAGTGTCTGCCTTCAATGGGGAGCCTGCTTCTCCCTCTGCCTCTGCTCTGCTCCTGCGCGCTCTCTCTCTCTCAGTCTCTCTCTCAAATAAATAAATAAAATCTTAAAAAAAAAAAAAAAGACCTTCAGGTCCTCTGAGAGGGAAACTGGGGGGCCCAGCCCCAATTCCCACCATTGCTTGTAAAGCACATTCTGTACTCCCCCCCACACACACACACACGCCTGCATGTTTCTTTGGAGGGTCAGCAGTCACGGGACTTACTGTGCGCAGTAGGAGTATTGGGCAAGTATCTTTATCTTTAGCCTTTCCAGAAAAGTTGTGAACGGATCTCATTCAGCATCTCCAAAAGATTTGCCTTGGGGCATTTCACAGTGAAAGTTGGAGGTCAGAGCACAGCTTGGCTCTGGTTTCCCTTTCCCAGTCGAGTGAAAACTATGGCACAATTTTATTTTAAATATGTGGGCTCTGTCTTTGTACATAAATGTCCAGGCAGCCTATTAGACTGTTGAAATCAAGTTCATAACCACAATTGTCTCAGTGAACCGTTAGTGGCACCTGGCAGCATGGAAATGGAAAAAGGAATATGAGACACGCCGTTGAGAATTTCCAGTGGGGAGGGTGAAGACATCTAGAAATAACTGTAATATAAGGCATCTGTGACCAGCAATCCAGAGACACACAGAAAGAGAGAGAGAGGAGTAGGAGAATTTACTTATTGATACACACTCCAGGGTTTACCACAAATTACTTTATGTAATATTGGTTAAATTCTTTGATGTTTGCTTTTCCTTTATTAACGGAAGGCTTGAGTTAAATTAGATCAACTCCAGGTGCCTCAGTGACAGGACTGTATTAATTCCTTTGGAGGAGCAAAATTTTAAAAAGATACTGTGAATGGCAACAACAAAAATAGGTTATTATATAAATGCAAAATAGGGGCGCCTGAGTGGCTCAGACAGTTAAGAGTCTGCCTTCCACTCAGGTCATGATCCCAGGGTCCTGGGATCAGCCTGGCTTCCTGTTCCCTGCTCAGTGGGGCGTCTGCTCCCCCCTCTGCTCTCGCTCTCTAGCTCTCTCTCTCTGTCAAATAAATATATAAATAAATAAACTCTTTTTTAAAAATAAGAAAATAAAAAAAAAAACCCGCAAAATAAAAATAACCCCAGTCCATACTCCAAGTCTTCGGTGGACACCACGACGAGAAGAGCTGCCTTCTAAAATTCCATTGTGCGGTTCTGAGTAAAGTCATCAAAATCCAACATTCTCATTTTGGTGGTGACTGATTAAGCCGACGCCCTAATACTTGGTTAGTTCATTAAACCCTGCCGCAAGTCACAGCCAAGTCATGAGGTGCTTTGGCCCCACTCCACTTCAATAAGAACTTCTCAACTTTGGTGTTTATTGGGATTGTGCCTTAAATTTTACTGAGCGGAAAGGGGTTTGGTGGCTAAATACCACTGGATTAGATCATCTCTAAGGCCTCTTCCAGCTCGAAACGATTTAGATTCTCCAGAGAGGAGCCTGGCCTTGAGTGACCCTCATTCTGTTTCTCGCCCAGGGTGGAGAACATGTCCATGCGGCTAGAGGAAGTCAACGAGAGAGAGCACTGCATGAAGGCCTCGCTGCAGACCGTGGACATCCGGCTGGCGCAGCTCGAGGACCTCATTGGGCGCATGGCCGCGGCCCTGGAGCGCCTGACGGGTCTGGAGCGGGCCGAGTCCAACAAGATCCGCTCCCGGACCTCCTCGGACTGCACGGACGCCGCCTACATCGTGCGTCAGGGCAGCTTCAACAGCCAGGAGGGCAACACCTTCAAGCTCCAGGAGAGTCTAGACCCTGCAGGTGAGGAGACCATGTCCCCAACTTCTCCAACCCTAATGCCCCGTATGAGAAGCCATTCCTTCTATTCTGTCAATATGAAAGACAAAGGTGGTATAGAAAAGTTGGAAAGTCTTTTTAAAGAAAGGTCCCTGAGCCTACACCGGGCTACTAGTTCCCACTCTGTAGCAAAAGAATCCAAAGCTCCTGCAGCCCCTGCAAACACCTTGGCCATTGTTCCTGACTCCAGAAGACCGTCTTCGTGTATAGACATCTATGTCTCGGCCATGGATGAACTCCACTGTGATATAGACCCTCTGGACAATTCCATGAACATCCTTGGGCTGGGTGAGCCCACCTTTTCGGCTCCAGCACCTTCCACAGCTCCTTCGAGTAGTGCCTATGCAACTCTTGCACCCACAGACAGACCTCCAAGCCGGAGCATTGACTTTGAGGACATCACCTCCATGGACACTAGATCTTTTTCTTCAGACTATACCCACCTCCCAGAATGCCAGAACCCCTGGGACACTGACCCTCCCATGTACCAGAGCATCGAGCGTTCCAAAAGTAGCCGCTACCTAGCCACCACGCCCTTTCTTCTAGAAGAGGCCCCCATCGTGAAATCTCATAGCTTTATGTTTTCTCCTTCGAGGAGCTACTATGCCAACTTTGGGGTGCCCATGAAAACAGCAGAATACACAAGTATTACAGACTGTATTGACACAAGGTGTGTCAATGCCCCTCAAGCGATTGCTGACAGGGCCACCTTCCCTGGCGGTCTTGGAGGCAAAGTGGAGGATTCATCCTGCTGCCATCCCGAACGAGAAGCAGAACTGAGTCACCCCAGCTCTGACAGTGAGGAGAATGAGGCCAAAGGCCGGAGAGCCACCATCACCGTACCCTCCCAGGAGGGTGATAACTCAGACAGAACCCTGTCCAACAACATCGCGGTTCCCAAGATAGAGCGTGCCAACAGCTACTCGGCAGAGGAGCCAAGTGCGCCATATGCACACACCAGGAAGAGCTTCTCCATCAGTGACAAACTCGACAGGCAGCGGAACACAGCAAGCCTGCGAAATCCCTTCCAGAGGAGTAAGTCCTCCAAGCCGGAGGGACGAGGGGACAGCCTGTCCATGAGGAGACTGTCCAGAATGTCCGCCTTCCACAGCTTTGAAAGCAAGCACAACTAAACCTTAATAAGCATTGCAGGAGGCTCAAGAATCCAGCCCTAAACTTCTCCCCGAACGCCACCTGTTCCCCTTCCTTGAAACTGACCTGCTTTATTCTTAGCTGAGCAAAACAAGCAATGCCTTGGGAGGTGTTAACTCAAAGGTGACTTCTGGGCCACCGATCAAGAAAGCACTTGGTCTAGCCCAGTGCCAAACACGGGGGCTTTAAGTCGTGTTCACACTTGATGGGTAGGGAGGGAAAAGAGGGAGAAGAAGGGTTGAGGTGAATGTGTATGTCTAGTGACTTCAGAAAGCCATGAGCTCTGGGAACGAAGGGGCTTCGAGCACTCTCCATGCCAGGAGGCATCTTTCCATTTCTGACCATTGTCAAGAGTTTTAGGAGACAGGGCTAAATTGCGAAATAAGATAAAAATAAAGTAGCCAGCATACAAATGAGATATTCTAAACTTCAATTCTGTTTTCTTTTCACATTGGCTCCATCACTGGTGACTGATGAAGAGCATCCTTTTTATTCAGTATAAGCCGGCAGCAAGCAGTTCTACCTAACGTCCCACATCCTTCTCATGCCAACACTTCTGTAATTGATCATTATAAAGAAAAAACAAGGTAACAGTCATAGTTCACCTGTCTCTTATATATTCACTTCTGGTGCCACAACTGTTTATCTTTTTGGAAGAAAATAAAGGGAAAAGAAATGCCTTTTTGTATTGCAGTCGAAGTGAAAGAAGAATTGAGGCTAAAAACAAGTGTCAAGTGGTTTATGATATACAGTGGGCATTCAGGTGTAGTCGAGCAAGCTCAGGATGAATGTAATTACATAGTTTTATATTTTTTAATTTATTTTGTATCTCACCTATCATCAATGAAGTCACTCACTGAATATGTGATAGTGAACTAAAAGAAAAAAAAATAGTGGGCAGAACTCACCTAAAATTGCCATGTGCTATACTGCTGTATTCCCACCATCTGTGTCATGTGTCATGCTGCCGTGCGATTGTCATCATTTGCATGACTCCACCATGTCTTCTGAACATCTCCAAGATGTACCTGCAAGTTCTTCACACCACTCATCACATGACCATTTTGTATCTGAAGATCTGATCACATGTGGATATTTTCATACCTAGAGTTTTGCCGTTTAATCTGAGCTCAGCATAAATTTAATTGGAGTTTTTCAAGGGCTGGTATCTTTTTTATGGAAATGTCCCAAAGTACTTTTTAAGGAAGTTTCAAATCATAAATAACCTTAGAATTGACTGGGAATTTGGTATCAACCCAAAGCCATCATTTGCAGGCATACCATGACTATTTTTCTTATATACAGAGCTATAAAAATGATATAGTACACTCAAGTAGAAAGCAGATAAACCACGTCAAGACTTCTATAGTATATGCTGCTTATATACGTATATATGCATTCACACGGAGACGTGTTTATATATAGTATATAAACAGGCATATAGAGCTTTCTTAAGAGGCTTGGACTTTTCTATTACCTTGAGATATAACCAAGATTTTTTAATATCCAAGGAGTTCCATTGAAAGAGTTCATTCTGTTATGTTGGATTTTGACAGATGTTGAAATTATGTTTTGTTTTGTTTTGTTTTGTTTTTTAAATCCCTATGACCTTAACTCTTCTTGTACCAAACTAAAGTTGCCAAAATGACTGGCTACCTGCCCTCTGCTTCTTTTCTGTCCGGAAACACTTGCTGTGATGACATCTTATTTAGTCTGGTTTCTCCTGCACAAAGTGGTTACACCAAGTACACTCTGAATTAGACATGCAATTCTAAACTGGATAGTATTACGGACTCTTTAGTACAGACGTACACTACTAGGTCAGAATCTGGATTGGAAGGGGGATAAAGAAATACCCTCAGATCTTCCAATTCCTACTTGTGTCACTGATTTTCAAAAGAATAAAAATCTATGAGGAAAATGACCTAATGTTCTTGGCCCCCAAAATAATATGTGATTCTCCTGTTGAGTTGTCATTGTGAGCTCCAAATTTTCTCATTATGTGAAATCAAGTAAATACGTGGGCAAAAACTCTAGCCTTTAAGGTGTTTGTTTTTTTTTTTTTTTAAACCCCTCTGAGCAAGCCTTTTGGGTATAGAAATAGTTACGAGCCCACATATAAAGAATTAAAGATTTACTTTTCACTCTTTGGTACCTGGGTGAATCGGACACGAGCAACCAGACTCCCTCGTGCATAATTGCTCTAGAAATGCTTACATTTTTATTGAGCCCCACATTGGCTGTTTCCCTTTCAGCAGACATGCGTTTAGTCTGAGAATAAATCAGTTGCCCTTAAACTTCCTTGAGTCCTGAATCTCAGTGAGAATCTGACGAAAGCTCTGGTCCCTCTCCCCAGAAAAAAAATGTACATACATGGAGAGTTGCAATATAACTTGAAAGGGTCCATGTACCCCTGGTTCCATGTTGCTTGTTAACGAGGAAGAGGAACCATGTTTGTTCATAATCAATACAGTTGTAATAGGCACTTTACATTTGAGACCATTTCTCTGTGATTCTCAGGAAGGCCAAGTCTCAGCACCAGAGTTGGAACCAAGATTTTATTCTTTTCGTCCCTTAAATTATATTTTGCTAGTTTGATGTACTGGTAGCCTAATGTTTGATGATTTAAAAAGCCAGAAGGCTCTCTGAGTGAGTCCGTGGAGGAATCCAAGAAGGAGGTGAAACCATTACTCTTTGGCCACAGAGCAGGACATTACGGCACCTCTAGGGCCCCATTCTAGACCAGACGGAAAGTGAGGGAAAGAAATTATGTGCACAAGTGTTTCCATTCATCATGATTTCTGGAGAGAACAGAACAGGACCACGGAAACACAGTACTTACCAGTCCTGACCTTGTGACTGCCTGGTTCTTTTGTTGTACAGGAAAACGAAGCTCTTACAGCTTTCGTGAAGTGTGCAAAACATATAAGCCAAATTTAAATGACTTTAAACGTAAGCTGTTAATTCTCATGAGCCATTTCTTTCCTGTGCACATACATGTGCATTCTGTTTCAACCCATTTCTTCCCATTGCTGGGTTCTCTGCTCCCCGATATGGCATTGATTCCGTGGCCTTGTACAGTCAGCTTGTGTTCGGCTCGTTTATTCCATCCCACCCCTGATCAAGGGGACGTTAATTACCTGTCTCTGTGAATTAAGCAGCTCATGAGCAGCACACTGTTGAGGAACATAAATAATGTCAGAGAGAGCTCACAGGAGTAATAGCTTTGGTTTCATCATCTGCTTCCGAGGTGCCAATTTTTACATGCTACCATACGTAATGATTTGTTCCAAGTCGCTTGTTCCTTTTGAAAAAAAAAATTAAGAGTGTTTTATGAAAATGGCCGTGGAAATTCCCTGATTGACCCACATACTTATGGTTAGAAACTTCCTCCTCGATGGATTTGAATGAGGAGCTGGAAAACTTGGGCACAATTGTCATGGCTAGTTCGTATATTTCTCTAAGCCAGAAGGCGTATTAGCAGGCAGAATACAGCACTTTACCAGAACTGGCTTTCCTTTTAAGTCTAAGCTTCCAGGTGTAGGATATATATTTAGCACTTTGAAAGTTCCCCTTTAAAAAAAAAAAAAAATATATATATATATATATAAGAATAATCCAATGGGAAAAGTGTACTTGTAAAAACACACAGTGTGTTTCTTCCGAATGTTTCAAATGTATTCTAAAAGATGGTTTCTATAGATAATATCATGGTAGATAACTGGATAGTACATTAATTTGACTTTCTGAGGCTATACAGTCTAATCTTCCCGAATGTTCGGGCTGTTTAACTTCTGTCTTGGTAATCAATGTTATCCAGTCATCCATCATGCTCTATCTATAGACTGTACCATTGGGTGTGTCGAGCAATGCTGTATTATAAAACACATGTACACATATATGTAACCCACGTTTCACCCAGCCTAGTTGTAGCATGTGGTTGTGTTAATGAACGTTACAGCACAGCTTTATAATCATTGACCGATCTGTAACATTCAATAAAGAAGCACATGTTGCAAGGATTAACTATGTTCCCAACTCCATGTTATTCAACATCCTCGCAAAGTGAGCACTTTTGTTCCCGATCTGCTTTACGGTCTTCACAATCCTCTAGCCCACGAGGACATACTTGTCTAAGCCGATGTACGTCCTCTAACCAGCCCCGTGAGCCGTGGTAGGCAAGTTGTGTTTTGTGAAAGACGAACTGGCACGTAATGCGAAAGACTCTCTGACAAACGAACTTAAGATAATATTTTAAACTCCAGTTGAGTTAGCCGTTTGTTTACATCTGCTAACCCCCTGCAGAAGCCGTGTACAGTATTTTATAAATATGTTCATTCAGTAACTCTGATACGTGTGTCTAGATAAAGTGATGCTAGTGTATAGGTGGGTGTATGTGTTCTCGATACTGCATTATGACTCACTGTTCTTTAACAAGAGCAATGTAACTTAAACGAAGTAACCCCTCTCCAAACCCAGTCTTAATTTTGTGGCACAAAATGCATGCACTGCTTTATGCGTCTCTTTTGACTTTTTAAAGGCACTTAACGTTTGACTGTTGCCTGCTGTAACACTTAACCCGGCTGGGGATTCGCTCACGCCGTTGGGCTTCTTACAGTTGGGGATTATGTTCGATTTTTAAAAATTAAAAACAAAAAAGTAACCAAGGGTTTTTTTTTAATCTTTTTTTAAGCTCCGAACAACTAATATGAAATAAAGTATTAACCACAGGGTGTATAGCTAGGGGACCCAGAGATGGCTGGCCAACACCCGTGCAGGTGTTGGTACATCTGTGATGAAGGAAAGACACGTTTCTGATTCTTTAGGGCCACTGGGTGCAAAATTGTGAAACCAGAGAGGAGAGTGAGAAGTCCATTCGGACAGTGCAGAAAGCCACAGATCATTATGAATGAGTGGCCCAGTGATGCACGTGACCTCCCTCCTACCTAGTGGCTTTTCCTCCTTGTGTGTGAGCCTGGTCTGGGGGAGGGGGAGGGGTGGGTCACTGGGGGTCTAATCAAGAACTGGGTGACTCTGAAGAGCTTGCCCTTTAAAGAAATTACCATGTCATTATCAGAAACCATTCAACATCTGGAAAAGAGAGGAGCCACTTTGCACGGTCTTGTAAATGACTGCTCTTCAAATGGGGAGAGAAAACTTCTCTCAGCCTGTGCTTGCCTAAGCTTTCTCTTCCCTTTCCATGTCAAACATTCTCTTTCCCCAGATCACAGTCAACCAAAGCCGGGCTTCGTTCTGATTTAAGGAAAACAAGACTTTTTTTCTTTTCTTTTCTTTTTTAATTGACTCAAGAAGGTCATTTTGTTACCTTTTCTCGGATGAGTTCCTTGCACTGGTCGCTGCTAATGAAATCAAGACACGACGATTTCTATATGTCTGTCTAAGAAAAGATTTCGGTGGCCATGTAATCCACCTGGCAGTTAGAGTGAGGCAAATTTTCCCTTCCCTAACTTCCTTCATCCGCCAGCCCCCTTAAGCCTCCAGTCCCTTGCCTGTTTGCACAGTTTATGTGCTGGAAAGTGAAAAGGGCACATATGGCCACAAGTCCGGGGGCTATCTGCAGTGCATCGGTCGGTACCAACCTTGACCCAGGCCTTCCTCAGGAACAGGCAGGCTGCCCAGAGCATTGGGTCACAGAGGGAAATTCAGCTTCACACCGGATGTGCAGCCTTCTTCTCCCCCTTAACTTTCTTCCTTTCTCTTAGCCCAGCACAACATGCTTTTTGCCAGAGCCACAGACCCTTGGTCCTATGACCTCAGTACCCCATGGAGCCTGGCACAGCAAGCTGAAACAGTGGCTTCTTGGAAGGTCAAGCTTTCAGACTTTGTCCACCCCTCATCTGCCCACTAACAAGGCTCCCCCCACCCCCTGTACTCTACTCCCTACCCCTAACTCAGCTGGTGTTTGTGTTGGCCCCATCCAATTCTCTGCTTGTCTGAACCCCAAAAGAGTCCCTCATGTCTTCATCCCAACTCCCACGTATCATCAGAACCAGCCATCTGCATCTAGATGGTGGGGCTGCAAACTCAAGTACCTGCAGGGGCTGAAGCCAGGACACAAATGTGCCCATTGGACTGGGGAAAGACAACAGGAAGATGTAGGGTTCGTAGGGCATGAGAGAACACGTGTCCCACGTCACAAACATTCACATTCCGATTTGTAAATACTTTGCTAGCCAAACAAACACGTCTGCCAGCAGCATTCAGTCCCAATGGCAATAGTTTGGGACCTCTGATTTAGGGCCAACCGGGATCATGTTCTTGATCTTGATACTTGGTGTACACAAGAAATACACCAAGAACTGAGGTGGGGGCGGAGAGGAACTCACCCTATTCAGGGTTACTCCTGTTCTCCCGAATGAGAGATGCATGTGTATTTGCTAGCTGCCTCTTTCTGGACCCAAACACGGGATCTTTGTGAGGGAGATTCAGAAGAGTACCATAGCATTGTATCAAGGCTTATCTGCTTCTTGTCACTACAGCGTCTAACTTGAGTTTATATTGCTGTTCCTGCTGTGCAAAACAGTACACACGGTATACTGTACTCATAGACATTTCATAATCTAGAATTTAGACTCTCATTTGTAAACATTCTAACCATAGTTTATAATGGGGGAAATTATTCAAATATCATTTTTAAATGAATTCCTATAAATATGACAATTTTGAAATTGGGTTTGTTAAATATATATACATCTTTTCCTTCTTTGTGTATGGATAGACCGCGGTTGGCATATCTATCGACATTATAAATATATATAAATCCTTAGAGGAATTGTTCTTTTTTAAAGGTCTATTATTGGATTCACAATGCACTTTGAGCTTGTTTGTTTAGATACATAATTCGAAGCAGAAGTTGGCAGATACCATGGGAAAAACTTTCTGAAATTTCTGTAACAAATGTTTTGCAATAAAAAAAAAAAAAAACCTCAGTAGTTTAAAACATGACTTGGGTTTCCTTGTGCATTTATTTGCCATCACTTGATCTCCACCATCTTCCTGCCAAGAGCAGTTGGGGTACACAGAGATAATTGCCTAGGGCCACCTAAGCTAACTTATAGAGCAGAAGTTGCAAACTGGTAGCCTGTGGAAAGGGCTACCCCGGGATGTGCCTAAAGAACAGGGAGGGTTTAATAAGACACAAGGAGGACACTCCAATAAGGGGAACACCGATTTGATGAGCCTTCAAATGTTACAGTGCTTCGTCCTGGCTAGAACTTCCAGACAGCTCCATGAACCTTCAGCATCAACCCCAGTTTTGTGAATGAGGCTTTGTTCCAACTAGTCTCTTCATCTGTACCTTTCCTGTTGGCTCTGTCTACTCAATTTTTTGAAAGTGGAATGGCTGGCATAGGAATTTATCTCTTTATAAATATGCACATTTATGTAACACATACAGTCTTCAACCGCGTGCCCTCAGATTTCCTGGAAAATCGGGTCCACCTCCCTTTGCCACCAAAATCTCAGATTTGAAGCAGCATAGAGCTTCCTTGAAGGAGATATTGATGAAGGTTGAAGAAGATTAATTCTCTAGGGCTAAATTTAAAAGTTAATTTAGATTTAAAAATAATTTGTCATTACTTGTTGACATTACCCTATTGGATTAAAAGTCAGAACGTGGCTTGTTGTATGTAGACCTAGATTACACATCCTTATTGGTGGAAAGTTCTCAGGAATTACTTCTTTTTTACCTCTCCTGATCTCTGGTTGTTAACTTGGCCTCTGCCCAACATTCGCCACACTACTTCCTTATGGTTTCAGTCATCTCTCAGAAGCCTTGTGCTGTTTCACAGTCATTATCTTATGACATAATACAGTCACACTAGAAAGGCCTTTACTCAAAATCATGAACCATTGCCCCAGTATTCTTCATCTTAGGTACTAAACACCCTTATTTAAGACTAGATGTGTTCATTTGCTAGGGCTGCTTTAAAAAAGAATACCACAAATTAGGAGGCTTACGTAACAGAAATGTATTGTCTTAGCGTTCTGGAAGCCAGAAGTCCAGGATCAAAGTGTTGGCAGAGTTGGTTCCTTCTGAGGGCTGTGAGAATCTAGTCAATGCCTCTCCCCTAGTTTCTGGTGGTTTGCTGGCAATCTCTGGTATTCTTTGGCTTATAGAAGCATCACCCCAATCTCTGCCATCTTCGTGTGACACTCTCCCCGTGTGCAACCTATATCGAAATTTACTCTTTTTATACTCACACCAATATGGTGCCCACTCTACTCCAGTGCAACCTCATCTGAACGAGTTATATCTGGAATGACCCTATTCACCAAAAGGTCACATTCTGAGGTTCAAGGGACTAGGATTTCAACATAGAAACAGTGGGGGAGACAAAATTCAACCCTTAATACTAGGTGAATTTATGAGTAAGAGTGTGATGGTCATTTATCTTTTTAATATCTTTTAAAGTAGAGAAATCAGAACTCAGGAATCAGTTGGAAACAATATATGTACCGATCAGTAGGAGAAAAAAACAGACGAATCGTGCCATACCATGGAGCCATTAACAATAATTAAATCTTCGTATATTGACATGAGAAGATGCCATCGGTATATTATCAAGTCTTTTTAAAAGGGAATGCAGAGCAAAATATAGGGTCTAATCTTTAATTTGTAAAAATTAAGGATATAGATGTGGATATATTTGTATGTGAATAGTAAAGATTGAAAGAATACACTAAAAGGAGAGGAAGGAGTAGAAGTTGTGTTGCAAAAGTTTTTCTTTTTTCCAAAAATTCAAATATTGTTGAAGAGTAATCCAAAGTGACGCAAGAAAAGTTGGTTCAAGGATCAACAGACACCTTTGCCTTCTTTCTGCTCAGACATCTGTTCTAGACATCGTCACAATAATCGCAAGCCCTCGAAAGGCAACATGTCTCCTCCAAGGAATGGTAAATTTGAAAGAAAAGAAAAGTGGTGGGAGTGGTTTAAGTACCAATGTCGTGAAGTTGTCATTTTAGGCAGAAATACAACCAATGTCTTTTGAGCAGCTACTTTGTTCCCCTGGAAGAACTGAAAATTTTATTAAAAAGGCAAGACTGTCATGACTAAAAAGATAATTACATGGTGTAGTTATTTAATTAGAGCTGTTGAAGAAATCGGGATGAGCGGCCCAAATTTAGCTCATCAACACTGAAAGTGTTCACGTGGAAGAAAAATGGCCGTCAGGAAGGCGGCGTATGGATGGTTTCCCACATTGGGAAGGAGCTGGACTACATAATCTGCTCTGAGACTGCATAGAACAAATGAGAGATGCTTTATCGGTAAGAGGAAGGAATGAACATCTGTAGCCTAGCAGGGCCTAATGGCACAGACGGGTCTGGGAAAACAGGAGGCGAGAAGCGGGTATTTATTTCCAAAGCTGTAGCCATGAGAATAATTAAGGCCTGCTTGGAAAACTGTTAGAAGCCAAGCTGATCAGGTCGGAGGACTCACACTAGAGATTCGTGGGAAAGTATCACAATCCCTTATATCCACTTCATCTTCTCAGCACGTCTATGAAATCGGCATTGTTGTTCTCCTGTCCCAGTTGTGGGGGAAAGGGAGGTGCTCATCATTGTACACATGAATCTAGATTAGAGTTTGGACTTTATTCTGAAAGTGACTAAAGAATTCTGGTAAAAATGTGACATGGCAGGGGAGGGAGAGGTGCCGTGGGACTGACTACAGGATTCCAGGCAAGAGGTAATAAAACCCCCCCGATGAAGACACTGAAGTTTTACAACTCAACCTAATTCAATAAATGTTGCATGGAGACTCTTTTGGAAAGACACTTGGCCGAGTGCCAGCACATTCTATTCGAAATGTCACCCTCTTACTTAATTCCCTGGTGAACAGCTAGTCATCCTTTACAGAAGACTATGTTCTTGTGTAAGCCCAGCTGAGCATCCCTTGTGATGCTTCCTTGCTGGCAGCCATTTTGTACATCGTGGAAGAGCTGTAGCCTTTGCCTATGGCCACAGTTTTGGGTAGATCTTTGGCAAAGGGTGACATGGACCGAAGAGTGCCAGTCAGAGATTTTCTTTGGGAGTTTGGAACAAAAATGAGGGTGTCAATCTCTGGGTAGTGAAACCATAACTTACAGGCTCAGGAATTGTTGACAATTATGTTCCTGCATATGGCTGAGTTGCAGGGAAAATCAGTCTGCCATGAGAAAGAAGGAATATAGACACAGAGACAGGAGCAAATACAGGAAACAGAAATTCTAGACTCCTTCTGGGACATAACCATAGTCCCATCGTTGGAGTCTAAAAGCATATTGGTATCCCTTAAATAAATTCCCCATGTGGTAAGCTAAGTGATGGCCTCCCAAAGATGCCCACATCCTCACCCCCAGGACCTATGCATGCTACCTTAGATGCACATGTGATAAGAATGTTGAGATAGGCAGATAATCTTGGATTATCCAGGTAGACCCAATGTAATTACAAAGGTCTTTATTGGGGGGTGGGAGGGTCAGAATCAGCGGGTGTTGTGACAAGGGAAAGGAAGATTGAAGTGATTCATGCTGAAGATGAGGGAAGGGCCCCGAGCCAAGGAATGGATGCATGCCGCCTCTGAAAACTGGAGAAGACAAGGAATAGATTCGTCCCCTAGTCTCCAGAAGGAACCGACCTGCTGCCATCCTGACTTAGCCCCTCACGACTCATTTTTCCTTCTGATCTCCAGAACTGTAAGAGAATAAATTCATACTGTTGAAAGCCCCTGATTCGTGGTGACTTGTTGCGGCAGCAATAGGAAACGAATACACCTCGCATACACACACTTTTATTTAAAATCAAGTTGATACGTTTTATGTGCAACCACAAGAATCTAAGTACCATATTTTAATACTAGGATGCCATAGACTGTACAACACACTGCCACATGAGTATCAGTGTTGGGCTGGAAAAGAAACACTATATGCCACATTATATATATACATTGATCAAAAGACACATTCTGGTTTCAAAATGTGGGGGGGAAATGTGCACTCAGAATTAATGAAATAAGGCAATATATCCTTCAAGTCAGACTCAACCAGCTCTACCTCTGTGAAGCCTTCTTTAATTCACCATAATAAACTCTCCTTTCTTGACCATGTGTCAAGCCTTACGTGTATCCTCCGTCAATTGTCACCCTACTTGATGGTGGTAGGTTGACTTGTTTGTCTCTCCAGGTAACCCACGAGCACCTTGGCACAGTCTCTGGTGCCTAGTTCAGTGCCTGCACCTGGAATGAATCAGGAAATAAATGAACAGACGGTCTCTGACCTCAGCGAGCTCCCAGTCCAACAGAAACAGATATGTCACTCTACAAATCAGAGTTTTCAAAGCACCATGAATAAATTACATAAACAAAGCCTTCTGGAACACAGAGTGTGCTTTTGAAATATGCAATCAAATTTGCAATAACTGGAAAGCAGGGTTGAACGAAAGTTTGGGGGAGAGGGCTTCTCAGGAGGTGTGACAGACATTTGAGCTCAAATATCTCAGCCTTAAAGGATGAGTGGATTTTGAAAGGCAGAAAAGGGGAAGAGGTGGAAGGATTACAGGCAAAAAGTACAGCATGATCCAAAAAGTCACAATGGAATGAAGAGACAAGAAAGCACCAGAAAACAGGTAATTCCTTATGTCTATAGATATGCCAACATGTCATGAAAGGACAGGGCGAGTCCAGAAAATGTGATCTAGGTGAGAGGTGAAGATGACCCGAAAGGGGAAATGAGAGAAGCCAAAGTGGAAGAGGGGCAGGACTTTCCCATGGGGTAAAAGGGCCATGGATGGGTTTAAATGCAGCGGGAGGAATCAAGTAGGGCACACATGATAGGGTGAGGATAGAAACAGCCCAGTGGAAAGGGGAACATGGAAGATGACTCTGAGATTTTGATTCTCAAATGTTGATCCTAGAAATATTCTGCTGGGTGTGGGGGGGTGAGTAATTGTATATTCCAGTTGTGAGCCAATCAGCATTTACCAAATACATGAGTGAACACATAAATGCATTACAGAACAAACAACTGATGAGTTGAATGGCTGAACGTATGAATGATGGTTCTTTGGCCAAGCTATGGCAAGTGGGAATAAGGCTGAGGCAGAAGACAGATGGGACCTTTTCTGGCGTACTGGATCTGGGCTGAAAGGTATTTTGGAGACCATAGTCATAGACACTTTGCCCACCACGGTCTTTTTCCCCACTGTGGCATGTCTGAATATGCCCTCAGTGACCTCCCAATCTAGTAGAAAGGTATATAAAATCCAACAGATGTCCCATAAGGGAAATGTCAAATTCGGCATGAAAGTCACTGCAGTCGTGGGAAGATGTTGCTAACAGAGAGGTCCACTGGGTCGCTGGATGAGCAGAGGAGCTGACGGCAAGAGAAGACAGCAGAAAGGGGATTGGAGGCAGAGGGAAGCTTCCTGCATGCCCAGGAGCCACCCACAACGGGGGCAGAGGCAGCTTCAGGACACTCCAGACCCTCCATCTGGCACCCAGGTGCTGGAGCCTTTCAAAAATTCCTTAAATGGTATAGAGAACAAACTGGTGGTTGCCATAGGGGGCATGGGTGAAACAGGTGAGGGGGCTCACTTATTGTGATGAGCACTGACTCGTGTATAAAATTGCTGAATCATTATATTGTACACCTGAAACTAATTTAAAACTATGTTAATTATACTTGAATTTAAAAATTAAAAATTAAAATAAGATAAAAGTACCTAAATGGCTTGGTTATAACTATTCTCCAACCCCTTGATACACCCCTATCATTCTCAATGTTTAATCTAAAGAATCTTTTCTGCCTGTATCTTGCTCATTAGGTAAGCACAACAATACTTCATCAAATAGAGGGCTTTCTTTGTTTCAGAAAGAAGACTGATTTTTCTTGGTTCTCAGTTCTGCCAGAACTCAGTTCTGCCAAGGGACCCACATTGTTTTTAAATGGATTGGAGGGGGCCAAGTGGAGAGGAAAGTGGGTGGAGCAATAGAATTTGTCGACATTAATTTTTCTCAACGATATTCTCTTTCTCAGAACTCAAACGTAATTCATGCCAAAGAATCCAACTGGTCTCCCCCATGTCACTGGCTTCTAGAGACTGCGGACCCTGCTCCCAAATTCTGTTGCCTTCTTAGGGATCTCAACCAGACTTGTCTCTGCTATTTGGGGTTTCTGTGCTGACAGCAAAAGCTCTCCAGTGGCTCTATTTCATTCAACCGATTTTACTGGCCCATTAGCTCAGTCTGCAGTCCCAGAAAACCAGGTCAGTTCTTTAAAGTATACAGACATTCCAAAAATTTCAATAACTGGGACTTTTTTCCTAATTTTTTCTCTCATTCTTTTCTGTCTGCTATGCGGGGTTTAGAGGTTGGACAAGATCAGTGGCTCTTAAATTTCTCGAATTGTAACCATTTATTGGAATCTGTTGATGGATAGGAACCTTTCCTAGGGAAGAGAGCTTAGATACAGGAGACTTGGAAAAGGCATTCACAGAATCCCAGAAGTCCATCCATAGTCACCAAAGGAAGAATCTACAAGCCCCAGGTTAAGAATCAAACGTCTCTCTGGGTCTAAAGCTCTGAGACCCCACACAGGCTGGAAAGACAAAAAGCAAACACGGTCCTTCTGAAACATCTGTCTGCAGAAGAAATCGGGCCGACAGCTGGATGATGCAGACGGCGGGCTCTCACCTGTCCTCCTCCACAGCTGCCGAGCAAATGCACTGAACTCAAGACCATAAGATCCTGAATTAAATAAGGCGATCTATTTCCGACGAAGGCCACGCGAACAGCCTGCGCACCTCCAAATCTCCTGCAAACCAAAGAGTCTCCCACTGTAAACTCCACCTACAAACGAAGATTAGCTAATAGTCTTGTCAATTACCTCAATTCGTCTTGACATCAGGCTCCCCGCCTCCACCTCAGGAAGGACTGTCTGCTGCTGAGAAAGTCGCCCACATCTCAGCACGGGGATTTCTCATCGTGACTTTAAGGGACTGACATGTAACTAGATTTCCTGTCACATTGAAAAGTCTAAGTGAACAGGCTTCATCTTTTTCTTTTTTAACCAGTAGGCTGCTGGTCCACAACCAGGTAACACAACGATTACCAAATCTTAGTTTTTCCAGTGTTAGCGGGAAATCTAGTACCAACTCCTGAGTCCCCCTCTCTCTTTTTTCCCTTTTCATTATGGAAATTTTCAAACATACGGAGCCATTGAAAGAATAGAATGATGACCACTTTTATACCCTCTGCCTATGTGCAATGATTCTTGACATTTTGCTCTATTTGCTTTATCTTTGTATATAGTTTTTCCAAAGCTATATGAAAGTAAGTTGCAATAATTGAGACACTTCACTTCTGCATACTTCAAAATTTATCTCCTAAGAAAAATGACATTCTCTTCCATAACCACAATACCATTATTGTGCCTATGAAAATTACCAATAATCCTTAATGTCACCTAATAACGAGTTCGAGTTCAAACTTCCCTGATTGTTTCTAAATTTACTTCTGTGGCTAATTTTTATTCTCCAAATCACTGCATTCGATTGACATCGCTCTAGCCTTTTCATCTAGAACAAACCCCCAGCACACACTTATATTTCATGACGTTGATTTTAGAGTCCAGGCTAATTGTCCTGCAGAATCCCCCACATCTTGAATGTGTGTGATTATTTCTTCGTGTCCTGTTCATGCTTCTCTCTCCCTTTTATTTCCTATACTCTGGAAGTTTGGTCTAAAGGCTTTATCAGATTCAGCTTAAACATATTTGGCAAGAATACATCACAAGTATCCTCCGTACTTTTGCCTCGCCCTAGGCACGTGTGTGCACTAGGAAGAGTGGATCTGATGACGAAGAGGTTTTTTTTTTTCCTTAAACCTGAATAAGGCACTTCTTCTGGGAATTTTAAAGTCAATAAGTAAAACCAGCAAGGGAAGATTGGGAATCATAAATTTCTATTTCCTGAGCTTGTCGCTAGGCTAAGTTGAAGTGCTGAAACATTTCCCACTTGTACATCACAAGGAAAATGACCCCAACCTCCCTTTACTTCCTCTCCTGACAACCAGTAATCCATCTCCTCCAGCTCACCTGTTGGAAAGCAAATGGCTCCAGAGCAAGTCAGAAGGTAAGTGGGGAGCAAAGTCTTTGGTTCGCCTATGGTTCGTCCACCATGCCTCCTGGGAAGCAGGAGCCAGGAGAGCAGCTATGAGTCAGAGACATGCCATGTGGCCACCAGGAAGGACCCGGCCACCGAGATGGCATCTTCTCAGCTTCATGTAACACAATTACCAATTTGCTTCTCCTCTTAATCAACATCTAAGTGCTCAAAACCCACTCCTCTGAGGCAGCCCTCCCCGTTATCAAGAGACACCCCCAAAAGACCAACCCTCCATATTATGTCTTTAGTTCTCTGTGCAGGCACTGTGAGAAAAGAGAAGGAGACCAATGTTTCATCGACTGCTGGCTGAGAGCCAGCCAATTTGACATACGTTTTCTCATTGAACAGCTACCATAGCCCTAGACAGTGGGCATTATTACTCCATTTTTACAAAGAGATTCTATCTCTTGCTCAAGAACACACAAGTATCAGGTGACAGAGTTGAGAAATCCCAGGTCCGTGTGGCCAGAAAATATGGTAACTCTTGACCCTCGTTCCAAGTGTTCTCTCCTCTGTTCTTTGAGGACACACGGCTTCCCGGGCAAACCCATTCTGGGCTCGCTGTGCTCCCATTCAAGAAAGCACATCAGAACTCAGATAAGCAGAGTGGCATTATGATAGGAGACAATGCCAAGTATGCCTTAAATTTTTATTAAATCAATATTTCTAAACTTTCCTCTTTTGTCTGTTATTTTAGCTTTCATTACTGCTCTATGTATTATTATCTATGATTTTATCATCATACTGGGTTGAAAATCTTGATTTAGTCCAACCAAGAGCCAAGGAAGAGGAAAACCCTGTGAAGACAAGCGATGGGCCCAGATCGCACCATTCCTAAGTGGTTTCACCATAACAAGTCTTCCAAAGCAGGTCTTGGTTCCCACCACTACACCATAATATCTGACTCCCAGTCCTGGGTGTGGAGGAACTTTGGTTCCTAGCACTTCCTGACTCCCCCCTCCATGCCCTCTCCTCACCCTGAGGACCCTCCTGCTACCTACTCTGATCTAAACCTGTCCTTCATGGTAGAACCCACCTTTGTCCCCACCCAACTCCCATGCCCAGTGACTTTCTCAGCTAGCTATCTCAGAGAAAAAGCAACTCAGCCCACATCCTGAAGAAGATGGCTAGGTGCCACGCTAGCTGTGCCATGGAACAGCAGTTCTCAAATATTTTGATCTCAGGATGCTTTGCACTCCTCAAAATTATTGACAATTCCAAAGAGCTCCAAAACAAACAAACAAAAAAAATTAGCAAGTAGAATGGCATTGTTTTATATGTTTGCAAACTTCTTCAGCGCCTGACTTACTAGAAGACAGCTGGATTCTCCTATCTGCTTCTGATTCGATCTGTTGTAATATCACATGTCGTGTAGCCTCTGGAAAACTCCACCATACGTCCATGAGGGAATGAGAGTTTAAAAGGCAAATATTGTCTTCGTATTACTATGAAAATAGTTCTGACTTCACAGACCCACCTCAGGACCCACAGGTGTCCTAGGAACACGCACTGAGAACTACTACAGAGACCAATAAATCTGGGGTTGGGGGAGCCCCACTGTTGGTGACCACTGACTAGCTATGTCACCTTGGGCAGGAATTCATGCGTAAAGAAGAGCCTGGCACAGACAGTAACCATATTTTAAAAAGCTTTTTTTAAAGCTTCTCCCAAAGATATTTATATAAAAAGAGACCATGCCTAGGAATGGTGTCTGAATATCAAGATATGGCTTTCTAGCGATGGGATATCAGGCAGGTAAGGAAGCAGAGATGGAAAGTGAATTTTGCAAAATGGTGGTGGTGGTGAGTGTCCCTTGGGCCACCCCTTCCCGACACGCCCTCGTTCACATCATGCACGTGCCCTCTTGATGGAAACATTCCAGCTAGGGTTTGCATGGGGTCTGTTTAGGCCGCAGTATCTATTATATTTTATCTCAATCCACACTGACTCATCTGAACTCGCTTCTGCTCAGGGCATGGAGCACGAAGTCTTCTGCGAGGTTGCCCAGTGGAAATGAGTCCTTTTGATTAAATAACCTATTTGAACCTGCCGTTGGGCCTCTCTTTCTCCCTGTTTGAGGGGCCCTCGCCCTCCCACCCCCACCCCCACCCCATGCCATAGGCAGGGATGGAGTCTGGGTCTCATCCCAATCCATTTTCTCACTAGATAATGAGCAGGAATTCTTAATTAGACTTAGTTCTTTGGGAATCGTTGCTGTGGGTGTTATAAATAATAGAGTGCGGTCTGCATTCAGAATTGTACAATTTATTTCTGGCTGCCTGGTGCACTCTGCCATCTTTCATGGCCATGCAGGACCAAGAAAAAGCACTAAGGCCACAGTCTTGCCAACAAGGAACCAGGGTTTCCAGGACCTTCCAACTTGCGTTTTAATGGAATCACATTGCCCAACCCCCAAAGGAAACAAAGGCCTGAGGAGGGTGGTGGGGCTCTAGGGACCCCGGGCCTGCAAGGGCTCTTGGTTTCCATTTGAATATGGTTGGAAACATGTGACTAAAATGTTTGAAGGGAAGACACTGTGGCAAGGGGAGAAATGCAAATGCCATTATCTGCTGCCCCAAAGTAGGCATTAACGATCTGATAATGGGACAGGTGACAGAAATAAGTCGTGCTGTCCCATGGGGACCTCAGTTAGCCTCCAGAGAGCTAATAAGGCCCCCTGTAGGGGGCGGCACCTCCCAGTGACTGCTCCCTACCACACCACACAGTGAGCCCCGAGGTGCTCAACCTTCAGATTTTTCAAGAGAACCCAGAATCTGGATTTTTTTTAATGTGAAATCTCCCAACACTTAAATTTGTTTACCCATCTTTAAACAGTGCCCTTTTCCCCAATAAAAATTCAACCAAAAAACATTTTTCCAAAACAATTTTAACCAAAAATGTCTGTGGGCTGCCAGCTTGCCTCCCGTAACCCACAGTCTCATTTCTCAGAGAGCAAGACTCCTCCCAACCCCAAACACTGTGGCTCCTGCCTCATATCGCCCAGGGCTCCCTTTTTCTTTGTTTGTGTCTTCCTCTGATGATGAAAATTTGCACTTTATACTGTCACGGAGCACATAGTCGTGCAGCTGATATTTCACAATTTCAGGAGCTGATTTCCTGCGCTTTTTACAGATCTGACATGTTTACACAAGAAATAGTCTTCCTTCTGGAAGGTTGCAGAAACGACCAAGTGAGTATAACCTTGGGGTTCCTTCTTACTTCTCCACCGTGGTCCCCCAAGGTGCCTCGCTACCTAGTGCCGTCGCAACCGTTCTCCTGGAATGCATTGGCAAGAATGAGTCCAAGTGGAAATATCAATAAGACTAGTCAATCAAACCTAAATCCTAGGGGAAAACTGGAAGGCGAGGCAGGGCAATGGGCAGAGAAACAGAGGAAAATAATATAAAAACTGTTCAATTTATAAAGTACAATTCTCTCTTCCCAGGGAGCTCAGAGAAAGAAGGGTTTTGTTCATGTTTTGATGCTGTTACTCTCTATTTCTGTAGCCATAAACAGCACAGTATTGTTTTGCAGATTTTAATTTTACACAAGTGATATGTTACCATATTCATTCTACAGTCTGTTTTTTATTGAATAGTATGTTTTTGAAATCTATGTTGCCATATATTGATCTATTCTATCGTTTGAATATGTAATACTTTATTTAGTCATTCTCCTTTTGATGGACATTTAGGGTGGTTTCTTATTATGCCCACTATTATAAATAATGTTGTATGCCTGCAACATTAAGAGTTTCTCTAGAAAAAGAATTGCTGGGTTGGAGCAAACGTACTTTCATGTTTTCTAGATTTTGCCAAATGGCCTTTCAACATGTTCCAATGATTGACATTTCCACTAACAATGCACGAGAAGTTCTTCTAAACGGGTCTTGTTTTTCCCTGTGCGGTCCTGAACACTGTCGAGGTCTACATAGCCCATGAACATGGTTAAAAATACTACTTTAAAGGAATGAAGAACATCTCCGTATGCTCCTCAGAGAACCAACTCGTTTCCTGAAAACCAATAAATAGAAGGACAGAGTCAAGCATTTAGTCTGCTTTCTGAAGGAACTGTATGTCAGGGCAATCAAACAGCTGACATGGAAAGCTTCTCTTCATCGCTGTCTCCCGGCCAATAAAGAATGACAAAATCAGAATACACCATTTTTCAACAGTAATGAATTAATATATCTAGACAATGACCATTAGTGGTTGCTCACAACCCTGAGGGAGAGATAACCAGACAGAAAATACAAGGCTGATTCTGAGCTCTTAGCAAAACGAGAAAAAGAAGAAGAACCTGACCAAAGCCCAGGTTCTAAAGACCGATGTGTATGCACCACAAAAGAATAGAGAAACACATAAAATGACACCAGGGGAAGACGTGACACAGAGCCAGCAGTATGGCCCGTTATCAGGTTGTTCTTGGACCATTACTACTGCCGAAGCACTAAAACTCTGAATGAGTCTTAATGCTCCTTGAACAATGCACTCATTTTCAGTGAAGCTGAGCCATTCCACCTCTTCTTGACTTCCACAATCGTATCCTTAAAATAAACCCCCTTTAACTGAAGTTCCCGAAACTATCTGTTCCTTCATAAAAAGGCATCCTACGCATGCAGAGGGCAGTACAAGATTCCCTCCTTGGCCCTGGGATCCAAGTACTCCCCCCTCCACGCCCCGCAGTTCCACTGACACACCCACTGAATTAATTCGGAGAACACTGGGAGCCAATGCTGAATGGGCGGCAAAGAGAAGGCTCCTTCAAGATAAAAGATGCCATTTGCTTAATTTTCATATGTCAGGCAGTCATCAGACCACCAGGAAATAGACATGATCATTCACCAAGCTTTGTCCTTTATACATAAATAAAAGCCAGAGAACGTCTCCAGAAGCTGTGACCATGCAGAGGGCTCTGACTTTTCTACAGGGAGGGGACTTCTGATACACTGTAAACACAGCATCAAAGAGATGATTTCTTAACAGAAGGACTAAAAAAAGCAGAACAGCTCCCCTGCTTCTCGTGGTGTCTCAATCTTTCCATATTTAGTGAGCAAGAGTCAAAAATACCCAAACTCCTGGGAAATTCTCAGGAAAAGAATTTATTTTTGCTCAGCATAATTTGGTTCCTTTTGTGGCTTTATCATGCGAGGCTCTTGATCCCTTATCCTTGAGAGAGAGAGAGATGGGAAACAGGGTGATGCATGACTGTCAATCAGTGACCCAAGATTCCTTTCTGGTTGGGCCATCTTTCTAGCACATTCATAGGAAATTAAGGAAAGGGAGTCAAAAAGAACAGGAGCATGGCCCCAACATATAACCCTCAGATGAAGAACACTAGGCTTGGGTGTCACCGTCTTATTCACCCAGGACGACAGAGACCTCACATCATCTGTGACCAGATAGCAAAGGAAGCAAAGTTACTGATAAACGAACCCACGCAAGGAGGAGAGTGTTGACATTAATTGCCCTTAATTTATACTGCAAGTCAGACAAAGGCAACACTTCTGAGAAAGTCATGATTCTTTTTTTTTTTTTTTTTAACCAAAAGCCCCGCAATCATAGTGTCCGTGAAGACAGAGAAGTGGGTTCTGCTGGAGACATTCTCTAAAACTGCAAGAAGGCATTTTTCCCATTTCTGCAGAACAGTATCTGTCCGGGGATCTGTGCCCCCTGTCGGGGGCTACGGCCCCATGTTCAAATTGGGACCCGGAGTCAGATTTGAAGTGACCATGAGTGTGGGATTCCGAGCAGCTGGGCGGGGAATTCAGGGCAGTTGCGGCTGAAGCAACCACACTCTGGAAAAGGCGCAGGATTCGCTCCAGGTGTTTCGTGTATGCTATTTTTAGCCCGTTCGTGATGGCTGCGTTAAAAGTCGGCGCCAGCCACACTGGACTAAATTTGGGGAGTAAAGCTTACTCCCAAATGACACGTCGGCTTGCTGTGGACCGAATTGTGCCCCCTCACCAAATTCATAGGCTGACCCCCCCAACCGCCGCCCCCTGACGGTATTTGGAGAGAGGGCCTGGTGGAGGTCATTAAGGCGCGATTAGCTCACAAAGGTGGGCCCTCAAGCAGTGGGGCTGTGGCCTTACCAGAGAGGAAGGCCTCCAGCTGTCCCCTTCTCCTGTGCGCATGCGCTCATTCGTGCGCACGCTCTCTTTCTCTCGGCCCCTCTCTCTCCTGCGCGCTCTCTCGGGGCACACACCTAGGACCGGCCTTGTGAGCGCACAGTGAGAGGGTGGCCCATGTGCAGGCCAGGAAGAGGGTCGTCACCGGAAACCAAGTTAGCGCCTTGGACTCGGACTTCTGGCCCCCAGGACGGTGAGAAGTAAGTTTCTGTTGTTCAAAGCACCCCGTCGATGGTATTTCATTATGGCGGCTAGAGCTGACCCATCTACTGCTACATTTCAGATGGCCGTGCCGATGCTACAGACAAAATCCTTCATGTTTTCTAATCTCAGGTTTCTTTTTTTAAGATTTATTTATTCATCTTAGCACACGTGTGCCCAGGCGGGGGCGGGGGGCCGGGGGTGGCAGTGGGGGCGGCAGAGGGAAAGAATCTCCGGGGGACCCGCTGCTGAGCACAGAGCCTGACGCAGGGCTTGATCCCACAACCCCAGGACCATAACCCAAAATCAAGAGTCGAGTTGGCTGCTCTCCAGCGACTGAGCCACCCAGGCACCCCTCTAATCTCATCTTTCTAATCTTGTATATAGCCCTACAATTTGAGAATCTTTGAGTTTCACAAAATTGTAAAAAATGTCGGTCGATCCTGGGGTATCTTGCGTTGTGTCACCGGCGATGCATGTCTGGGGCACTGTGGGGAGGACTCTGGCAATTCTTGAGCGCAATGGGAAGAGAGCTTAGATCAGTCAGATCTGTACTGCCCCCTCTTGGGCCCTGGAGCTTGTATGTGGGGGTAGTTGGGGGGGTTGTCCATTAATAGGTACCACAGATTGGCCACCCCTGCTCTGGTCCAACATCCTACGTGGAGGGCAAAGACCCAGCTCTACCTCTAAATTCTTCCACCAGCTAGTCTGGGCCAGAAACATTAGAAAGCAAAAAATAAGTCCTCTAAAAATATTTGAACCTGGGTTTGTTGACTCATTAGCAGTCCAGTGAGTATAGTAATTAGTGATAACCTGCTCCAGCTCTCAGGCTAGTTGATGAGATCAAATAAGATAATGATTATGCAAAGGCTTTATAAACCCCAAACTCTCCTATCAGATGATACGTCACTTAGATGAAACCCACAGGGACGGCTACTTATCTTTCACCCGAATGTAACCACTCATGGCTGTGATCCACACATAGGCATTTCACCATGATTACAAAATAAAATTGGATGGTTCCATTTTTAAGCATGGAGGGGTTTTGTTTTTTTTAAGGGGTGAATGTTTGCAAAGTTTCCATTTGTTAAGTATATGTGTTTGAGGATGCATACAAACCGTATAAAAGTATATGCAATAAATAATAATAGAACCACGAGGAAAGAACACTGTCAGACAAGATCGAAATTTTGGATCTGAGCTTCCTGGCAAGCAAAGAAAACATAATGCAACGACAGAGTTTTTATTTTCAGAAGGAAGAAAAGTGTTTTACTTAAGAATTGTAATCAAAAGAACCTTGTGCCTTGTGCCGAAGATAGCCAGCATTTTCCCATTGAGCCTCCCATTTGCCTCTGTTAATGTGGACCCAGTGAACAGTGTCTCTGGAGAGAACTCTAAATAGAAGATTGTCTGTGTCACCAAGAGCAAGGAGAAACTTGGTGTCAGGACATGAATTTCGGAAGCTTAGGGCAGTGCCTGTGAGGCAGCATGGAACCCTATTAAGAACACGGAACAGAAAATCTAAAACCCAGTCTCCCCATGTGTTGGTTGCATGGTCATGGACAAATATTTAATTCTGAGTCCTGGTTCTCGTAGAGGAAGGAATAATTAGACTGACCTCGGATGATTGTGAAAAGGCAAAAACAAAATCTTGGGTAGACGTGTCATCTGTAAAGTGCTAATGACGTGTTTATTAACCCTCATGTTTTACAGGCCATGAATGAGCCTAACGTAGCAATGCCCAATGTGTACTGAATGCATGCTAATCTGACACGTTCCCTCTTGGAGATTTCGTGTGTCCGTTGGCATATTGCAGGCCTGGGAAGTCCTACAAACAAAATGCTCTGTGTAGCTCATTTTCAGTCAGCATTTCCAGACTGACTTGGCTACAAAGACCCCACATCCCTTTTGCATGACCCCATTCCATGATGCATCCTTTGGGAACATGAAACTAACCCAATATTCTCTACTGGGAGTGATTTTGCCCCAGCCCTCCTGCAGGAAACGTGCAGCAACATCTGAACATATTACTGATTATTGCAACTGGGGCTGGGGCAGGGGTCAAGGTGCTCTTGTCATCTATGGGTAGAGGCCAAGGATGCTGCCAGACATCTTACAGTTTGCAGGACAACAAAGGATTACCTGACTCACCATGCCGATAATGCCGAGGTTAAGAAACTCTAAATCTGAAACTAACCCCTTCTTTGAAATTACTTATTTTTATTTATTATTTATATCCTTACAGGGCTAATAGGCCCAGAGATCTATTCTCTCTGTGATTTCACAATATCTTCCCTTCAATCCTGTGTAGTTGGCCCAGCTCACGATCTTTAGTGCCCTAGGACCTCACCCTTGATGTTTCTGATGAGACCTCCCGCTAGCCCGGTGCCTTCTGGGCCTCAGTCATAACCACACAGCTGCGATGTGTGTCAGTGCCACCACGCCAGCTTCTTCCTTCTCTCGGGACCACCCACCCTGAATCTTCTTCCAGACCATGGGTCATTCTTGGAGCACACAGTCCAGATGCCCACCCAGTACTCCAGAGAACAGGAGAGGCTGGCAGGGAACTGGATGCTTCCAAAAAGAGATGACCAGTACACTTCCCAGGCCACAGTCAAGAACCAGAAAATGTCCCCTCCTAATTACAGTCTAGGAAATGCCTTTCTTTTTTTTATTAATTTACTTAGAGACAGAGACAGAGACAGAGAGACAGAGCACGAACGGAGGAGAGGGGGCAGAGGAGAGGGAGAAGCAGGCTCTCCGCTGAGCAAGGAGCCTGATATGGGCTCAATCCGAAGACCCTGGGATCATGACCTGAGCTGAAGGCAGACGCTTAACCACCTGAGCCACCTTTATGTGCCATGCATATAAATATCAGCTAAAATGTGCCCCCAGTGTAACTGTCTTTCGTTTTCCATGATTAAGCTTAAGTTTCCCTTTCAGCTCCCATTCTGCTCAATGGCAGAAATTTTCTCTTCCCAAATTCAGGATCCCTGTAGATGATCATTTCCTCATGTCTCCCCAGATGCCGGGGGAAGGGGTCCCTGGGCCCTCTGTGTCATCGTCTACCACTCTGGTATCACAGAGGGGTCCCCACCCTCACGGTCTTCTGCCCTGTTGTTCCGGTCCCTCCATGTGTCCCCTCTCTCTCTGTGCAGCATCCATGCGGCTCTCAGAAACTCAGGATCCTGCCCGTGTTTCTCACGCTCCCCTGGGCTTCAAGAAACCCAGAGGGTTTGTCTGAGGCTCTCCACCTTCCACACCACACTGGGCTCTTTCTTGGGCTCATCCCAGGAAAGACAGGTACAGGTCCCCTTTGGCCTCAGTTTCCCAAACCTAGCTGGGGAGGCATCATTCCTCCCCCAGATGTGACCCAGGGATGTAAGGGCCCAGGAGCCCTTGTCAGAGACCCCCTGCTCCCCAGTCTCCAGCCTCCACTCTGGGACTGCTTTTCCCTGTTTGCCTGCTTTCATTCCTTTTTCCACTCCTCCTGTGTTCTCAGTGCCCTGAGCTCCCCTTTGGAGCCATCCTTTTGAAACTCCAAAACTTAAGCTTTTGAACGTCAAAATCTTTTCTTCTTTTTCCCCCCCTCGAATTACCATCTCTGCCAGGAGCTTCAAAAGTCTGTTTAGACTCGTCGCTCTCTCTGCATTTTTGCTGAGTCATTCACTCACTAAGAGAAAAAAGCAAACCGTCTTTAGCCTGCATTCAGGGAAGGGCTATGGGGAAAAAAAAATTGGTTAAATCTCAAAATGTAATTATCACACAATTGTGAGCACCAACCTGCCCCCCCCCCGACACCCCCGTGTCCACTGTGGGTCCACCTTAGTGGCCTGTTTGTGTCTTCTATGCAATCTTGAGAAGGTTTAGAGTTTCATTCACTGGAAGAAGTGTGCGTAGGGATAGCAAATAGGTTTCCATCTCCCTTGCCAAATTCAATCGATGGGTCCTGGCTGCTGGAGTAGCGTTCAGAGGCGTTTCCAGGCCTCAGCTGGGCTCCATGGGCAAAGTGGATTAGTCCCATCTGCCATGGGTCAGGGAGGAAACATAGGAGAGCCTGCATGCCAAGAACAAGCCATCACCTGCTTCTCACGTTATCTGCAAACCTGGAGATTCATCTAGAATCTGCCTTTTCCAGATCGCATAAGCAAATATTATTAGAAGGCCTGATGGCAAGCCTAGGATAAGAAGGAACCCCAAGTGTAAAGGATGTCTGGCAAAAGAGGCAGGATCATCCCTGGACCAGCGCTCCAAGTGGCATCCCCTGGGACTGGGACTAGGAGACGGGCTGGTAACAGGATCCCGGCCTATTGATCCTCACTGCTCTCCAGCTCCCAGGCCCTCCTGCAGGGACGAGTGGCAGAGCCTATGGTTGTACTCTCTGGAGGAAGCAAAGAAGGTCTGATGGCACAAATGGGTTATTCATTCCATGGGCAGTGGGAGCCACTGAGGTTTTTGAGTGGAAGAATGACAAGCTAAGAGATGGGCTTTAGCAAAATGAAGCCAACAGCCACAGATGGAATGGAGGGGAGAGTCTGGAGTCCAGGTGTCTTTCCAGAGTCCAGGAGCAAAGTCTTCATGAATACACACAGAGCTAATGCTGACACAACAGAACACGGCAGCAGGACCCCTCACCTGGACACATGTCACGTCACAGGCTTTAGCAAAGCCCCAGTGTTATAAACTTCGCTAATAACTCCTTTACTTTCAAGGGAGCAAGGATTTGCAAAAGTCAGAGTACCTCAATAGAATGTTGCCAGTCTGGCCTGAGCTAGGGAGGGCCTAGCTGGGGGCCCTAAAAAGAAGAAGAATACCCCCCAGGGCCTGGTGCAGCAGGCACTGGGCCTGCCCACTTTCAGGTGCCTGCATGGCCAAGAGAAACTTCTGGCGTCTGGGTGGCTCTAGGCCATCCTGAGAAAGGTCAGGCTGCACTGGGGATGTGACCATAGCTCTGTCCCTCTGGGCATTCATGCAGCTCTCGGAATAATTCCTCCAAGGCACGAATCAGCTTCTCCCACTGAAATAAACTAAACCAGAAACACAAAAACAAAGCTGGGCACAGCCCAGAGAGGACATTGCCAAGGAGGAATACACTCTGGGCTGGGGCTCCTTTGCACTGTCAAGGCAGGTGACTTGAGGAAGACATCGTCATGTTCTCAGGGGGAGGAGGAGTAGGGAAAAGCATAGAAAGAATGGGAGCCCACGACCATGGTCTCCTCCCTTTGGCAAGATGGGAAAGATCCCACTTCCCACCAAGGTTTGGGATTCCTAAATCTATTCCCCTCCCCTCTTCCCCTCCCTTGACTTGCCCTTTCTCTCTGTTTCTGCCTTATCTTCCCTCCCCAATCTGCCTTTCTTGCTCCCTCCCTGATCCCCCTTTCCCCCATCCCTCCACCTAAACCTGGCCACAATAGAATGTACTTCTGGCCCAACCTGAAAGGACCCGAAGCAGAACATGTAAGATCATCTCTTCTCGATGCCCAGTCACCCAGCGTGACCTGGGCAGGTGTCCCTGGAAGATGTCTGGGCTATCCAGAGTCCCCTTCCTCACTCATTCCTAACATTGCACTCACCATCCAACAAAAAGCTTTGGGTTCTGTGGCCTTGGCTAATCCCCCTTCTGTCTGGCTCTGCTTGTTTCCCTTTTTGAGGACACATGGCATGAGGGGGATGGTGGGTCAGCCTTCATGCTGACTGCAATCAGTGGGTCCTTCGACTCACTCCGCCCCCCAGCACAGGAGACCCCAACACATAGGAAGTCACTAGCCACGTGAGGCAGCACACACCTGCCCACCAGGGACTGACCAGGCAGCAGAGTTCAGAGAGGAGAAGAGGCTGGAAGCCCAGGAAGGGCGCGAGGAGACAATAGCAAAGAGCCTCCCATCCAGGAAGATAGGAAGCACGTTCCAGGTGGGGATTGCAGAGTGAAGGACCCCAACCCAATGGAGCGAGGCCATTCTGGGGGCAGTGAATTGAGCAAGCCAGCCTGAAGGGAGCAGAGTTTGTGCAGGGCGCAGTGAGAAGGAAAGCTAAATTGAAACTAGTTTGCAGAGGGCCTTGAATGCCAAGTCAAGAGTTTGGGATTGATCCATTCATAATAGACATGGAAAGCTGCTGAGTGGGGGAGGAACGTTATTAAAATGATGCATAAGAAGGCATCAAACAGGACCTTCCTGTGGCAGGTTGGCACTGGGGCTCGCAGCTGAAAACTATAGCAGCTAAACAGCACATACGGTCAAGAATAGAGGCGGGAAGTGGGGCCAGATGCCACGCTCCCCCAGGGCTTATTAACTGTGCTTCCGCTATCATCAGCCCACTTCAAGCTAGGTAAGCATTTTCTGCCAGGGAGGCCGTGGGAATCAGAAGACACTGGCCAGTGAATACAGTGGCTTTTTCCCTGTGCATCGGGGATGTGCTGCCTTCTCCATCTCACCCCCTGCCAGGGCTTGGTATAGCAATGTGGGTGAGCTTCCTATGGGTCACAGGGACACCTCAGAAAATGGCTGTGCTCAAAGACCTAGACTGTATGGTTCGTTTATATGTAATATCCAGAATAGGCAATTTCATAGACAGAAAGCAGATGAAGGATTGCCGGGACTGGAGAGGATAGAAATGAGGAGTAACTGCCTAATGGGTATGGGGTTTCCTTTTGGGGTGATGGAAACGTTCTGGAACGAGGTAGTGGTGATGGTTGCACACCACTGTGAATATAATAAATATCACTAAATTGTATACTTTACAATGATGCAATTGGTAAATTTCATGGTAAGTGTATTTGAGCATAATAATTTTCTTTAAAAAAAAAAATAGCAGCTGAGCTTCAGACATCTTGTTAGTTATCCCGCAGGGGGGCTGCCTGTGAGGAGTAGGGACCCAGAAGCAATGAGCCAGGAAATGTGCCTTCAGTGATAGTAGGCAGGAGTCAGCCGTGTGCAGGCTGGAGTCTGATCTCCCCTGCCAGAGAACAAGGCCGTGCAGAATTTTCTGAAGAACCCACGTGCCCTGTGGTAGACATCAGTACTGTTCCAAATGTCTCAGACCAACCCCTTCTGGGCAGGTGGAAAGAGTGCATTTCCTGGCCCCTTGCCAACTGAATGGCGTAATGTGACTAGTTCCGGCCAATGACATGCGCGCAAGTGTAAGCCACACCCTGATACATTTCAGTCCTGATACAGGATCTTCCCTGAGCGCAGTCCTCCCGGTAGAGCAGCGATGTTGGAGACAGCGGCTGTCCCATCAGCTTGAGTCCCTGAGGGATCTGATGAGCAGAGCTTCTGCTGACCTGCAGTGGACATACCACATAAAGACAAGTCAGGTTTTGCTGATCTGAATTATTCAGATTCGGGGGTGGTTTGTTACCACAGAATAACCTTGCCCCTCCTGGAAGAATCAGCATTTGGACTCTTGCCCTTAGACAGCCTCACTGGGCTCCTGGTGTCAGCCAGAGACTTTCATGGATAAGAAGGATGAAACTGTCTCGAGCTAGATGGAAAAGAGATATTTGTCCCTTTCCCTCTCCTTCCTCCCCCAACACACAGGAGATGCCTGGTAGAAGACATAAAAGGCTCTACCACACCTTCCCCCTCACATCCCTATCCTCAAGGGGAGGACAAGAAATGAGAAATTAGAGAGGAGATGAAATTTCTAAGCACACTGGGCTCTGTTGTAATAAATTTGAGTGACCAGAATGCAGTGTGAGCTCCCTACATGACAAGAAGGGAGAGTCTATCGGATTTGACTGAAGGTGGTGACTGGGGCCCCAGGACCAGTCATTCAGGGTCCCGGCAGGAAGCAGAAGGCACGCTCAAATGAAGGTCACCCAGGAGAGTTTCATAGGACAAGACTATGTACAAAGTGGCAAATGGGTGAAGGCCAGCAGCAGGGAAGAGAGGTTATCTTCCCCAGGCCTGAAGGGGAGAAGGAGCTGCAGTACTGAGGGCCATCTGACCCCAGCTGTGGTCTGTGTGAGAGATGCACGGCCACTGCCAACCCTCTGCCCATAAGGGAGGCAGCCCAGGAGATAAATACCCCAGCCTCTTCTTCCTCCTGTCCTCTGCTGTCCTGCCAGCGCTTCCCCACTGGCTGAACCCAACAGGAGGCTAGCGGTCGAGGAGCCCTTTGTTACATCCATGCAGGTCTGTCTCTGCTCAGAGCAGGGTGGAGCGGGGTTGAGGACACATGAAAAGGGGCAAATGGAAATATCAGGAACCTCTCTATCTTGAGTGAGACTGCTCCATAAATGGGTTCTAGGTGTTTTGGGGAGATTTTTTAAAAAATGTAGTTGTATGGGGGTGCCTGGGTGTCGCAGTCAGTTTAGCAGTCAACTCTCGGTTTTGGCTCAGGTTGTGAACTAAGGGTCCTGGAATTGAGTCCTGCATCAGGCTCCGCGCTCAGCACAGAGTCCACCTGAGACTTTGTCCCTCTCACTTTGCCCCTCCCCCTGCATGCGTGCTCTCTCTCTCTCTCTCTCTCTCTCTCTCTCCCACATAATTAAAATCTTTAAAAATATAATTGTATGTTACTAATGTAACACATTGTTACAGGAGTTTCAGGTGTACAACAGTGATACAACATTTCTATACGTTACGCCGTGCTCACCGTGAGTGTGGCTGCCGTCTCTCACCGCACAACTCTATCGCAATACCACTAGCTGTATTCCCAATGCTGTACCTTTCAGCCCTGTGATTTATTCACTTCATAACCGGAGGCCTGTATCTAGAGAGGTTATTTTTTATCGCTGATTTCCAGATGGGGCAGGATGGAGTGGGAATAAGAGGACCACTTAAGAAAGGACTGTGATCGTTCTCGTCAGACAGTGAACAGAAAGGGAGAAGGGAAGGATGATGGAATAGCATCCAGGAGACGAAAGGAGAGACAGGTATCAAGAAAAAGAATTAACCTGGGCACAGGTGGCTAAAGAAATGGGCCAGGGTGTTCTCTTGGTGTCTTTGGTGACCATCCGGGGAGATACTCCAGAAGAGTGGCAAGGATGAAGGCTGCCTTGGTCAGCGTCCCCACGGGAAGCAGATGGGCACTCCAAAGGCTTGAACTGTAGAGAATTTAATGAAGGGACTCTATAAGGTGCAGGCCGTGTTAAGGGACCCAGAAACAGCTGGAGAGAAGAAGGCACCCGGAGACTTCTGATTGCGGGAAGCTGTTTGCGTCCCTGTGCCCGAAGGGGAAGAGAGGGAGCAGTGACAAGGAGCCAAGAGCAACCCCTGTCCCCAGGAGCTGAGACTGTGGGGGAACACGGCCCCTGCCAGACCCTTCGTGAGCCTGAGGCTGCCCTGGAGATTCCAGGGGTGGCCCACACGTCTGGTAAGGCCCTCACACCTTCTAGGTGCCCGCTCAGCCTCCCAACTAGAAACCTGGGGGCAAGGAGCCCAGCAGAGGCAAAACGGTGCAGAGAATGGACCTGCGGGGAGCCGAGGACAAACAGAAAAACCACCAACTGGGAGAAAAGAGGAAATAACAGCAGGGGGACAGGAAATGGCAGGTGAGGCAGCACTCTTTTCTGGGTCCCGGGAGAGGGATGAAGGAAAACAGCGGTGCCGAGCAAAGGTGGGTGCTGTCCAGACCCCAGAGAGCAGAGCACGCTTTACGCCAAGATTCAGTTCACCTAAACCAGACACTGGCCTCACGGCCATGGGGGAATCCTGACTCACGTCCTGTTGAGACGTCTCTCCCATTTCCGGTGTCCCAGAAGATACCAAGGATGAAGCGAAAGGGGCAACAACATTGCAAGTTCCTGTTGGCTCTCGCTATCCATCTGCCACACAAGAGAAGGATAATCTTTTAAGAAGAGGAAGACTTTCAGTCATGGTAACACAAAGGCTACTGTATTACATCCCTGGCTCCCTCGAGGCTGGCTGGATCTAGTTCAAATAATTTCTTTCCGGAGTTGCTGTTGCCAGGAGGATTTAGAACAGCAAACAGTGGTGGTCAGTCTAGGTGAAGCTGCCTGTGCTTTTCATCCCTTCTTCCTGGGCATTTCGGAGAAATCGGCATCTGACTTTCCAGCAAGAGCCAACTGTGGTGCACCGATTGCACTGGGTTCATTTTAAAGGGTGAGCCCCCCTCCGCGACATCACCCCTCATCATGGTTAGAAAGGAAGGATCCTCTCCCCCGCCTTTGGAATGGTGTGCGGTGAGCATCTGAAAAGGCCAGCCAAGTCTGAATAGCCAGTGGGTAATTAACTAAAAGAGACAGCCCGGACTGTTGCATTCAGCATGAAGTGAAAATGCGAAGGGAAGAGGAAGATGATAAATGGTCTTAAAGGCTTAGATGAACTTTGCCAGGAAAAGGAGGAGTTAGGCTTCCAGAGTTCAGCCTGCTCGTGGTTCATCATCAACATCAGGGCCACAAAGTACAGCTGTGCAGGTTGTGCACTGCACAGAACTCCCCACCCCTGCCTGGTCACCCTCCTGCCAAGGGGGCAGCAACAGCTGACATCCAGCGTGCTTTCCACTCGCCAACCCATGCCAGCTAGCAGGCAGGTGTGTCTTCTAGGGGAAGGGGTGACTTTTTCTTTGCACAGATTCTATCCACTTGTCAAGCCATGTTCCCTGGGAACTGCACCACCCAGAGGTGGAAGGAGGGGTCTGTTTCTGAATCTCCTAAAGATGCCATGTAGGTTTACGGCCACATTGGCCAAATTCCTTCTAGCTGCTACTGATGCATTTACTCCCCTGTCTTGCCTGAAATCACGTTACATCATAATCAGAGAACGAGTGGGAGAAGCTCAGAAAAGACAACAGTAATGACAAACAACAATCCCTGACTTTGGTTTAGCCTTGAACATTTAAAAAAGTACTTTGCTATACAGGATCTCGTTCAATCCTCAGAATGACCCCAGAGGCAAACTGCATAAAGGTATCCTTCCCCAGTGAGCTTCTGTGGGCTGGGATCTCCTCTGATTTCAAATTCTCTGCTCTGTGCACAATATAAACCCAACAAAACCTGCACATTTGGAAAAGCTTCTAGTTACTGAGTTGGGCAGCCAGCACCAATTTGCCTGTCTCCTGGGTGACAGAACAGAAATTTTCCTCTGGGGATCGGCTGCCATTCGCAGTCCACGTTCTTTCCAGGGAGAGAGAGACACGCAACTTGGGCCTGACCATTGAGACCTCTGCCCCAGAGATTGGGGCAGAAATGGCCACGTGACCCGCCAGAGCCAATGAGAGGCCTGTGATCCACCAGAGTGATGAGACAGGAAGGGGGCCCACCTCCCTTCCTCTGGTCTTGAGCAGGGGAGAAGGGGTGTCTAGAGCTGTTGGCCGTCAACCAACGCCGTGTGGAATATGAGAATGAATAAAGTCAATGTGGGTGATAGGACAGCCAAGAAGGGACTAGAGGCAGGATCCTAGTGGCGTCGTTTGAGCCTATAGATTGAGTCACACACCCAAGTACTTTTTATTTATTTGAGCCAGTATATTTCTTTTATTACTTAGGCAGCTTGAAATGCATCATCTCTTTCTTACAACTAAAATATCTTGGCTAGTTAGGTACTTTCTTCCTCTTCTCTCTCATTTTCCATGGGCAGAGGCAGGCACTGTCCTGCACAACACGGGGGACCAGCACGAGGTTCACCTGCTGAAGACTGAGCCATGGAAGTTCCCTCAGTGTCATTCTGTGGCTACTGATCAGCTCTCCGCAGCAGCCTGGAAAAGTTAGAAATGTTCCCTTTGCCTGGATGCCCAGGGGAGTTGCCTCGCCTCCTGGGAACAGTGAGGCAATTGTGTGATATAACGAGAAGGACACTCCACTTAGTAGAGGTTCAGCCCTGCTCTGATTATGCTTGGACACCTGCATCAGATAGACCCCTGATGGCGCCCACTGGGAATGGAGGTGACATGCAGGAAAGAGTCTTCTCCCCCAAGCGTGGGACATAAGCCCTTTCCTTCAGTCTGCCTGAGCCACCACAGGTCACGTACTCACCACGGGATCCACAGCAGTTACCAGGAGAATGCCATGCAGTGATTGGCTTAGACTAACCGGGATCTACCCTGGAGCTGGAAATGGTGTCACATCGGGCATCCCTTCGTCACATTGGGAAGGACAGGTTCCCCAAATTGGAATTCTTTCAAGAAGAAAGAAGTAGGGACTAGATGTTTGAGTTAGATCAAGAATGTTCAAGAATGGGGCGCCTGGGTGGCACAGCGGTTAAGCTCCTGCCTTCGGCTCAGGGCGTGATCCCGACGTTATGGGATCAAGCCCCATATCAGGCTCCTCCGCTATGAGCCTGCTTCTTCCTCTCCCACTCCCCCTGCTTGTGTTCCCTCTCTCGCTGGCTGTCTCTATCTCTGTCGAATAAATAAATAAAAAAATCTTTAAAAAAAAAAAGAATGTTCAAGAATGTCCTTATAGCCACTACTTGACCATGTGACCCTGGGCATATCCCTCTAACTCTTTGGGCCTCTGCATGCATGTCTACAAACTGAAGAGGTCAGAATCAAGGACACTGATTACTCTTGGAATTTTCTGATGTTTGTTTTTTATTTGAAGAATTCCAGTGTGTCTCCACACTTGAGAGAGGATTACAAGCTGTCTTCTAAAGGAATATGTGAAGGAACGAAGGTGACTTTCAAAGACAGTATGGGATCCATATGTCTACTCCCCAAATGTGCTTTTTGGCTCTCAGTGTTTTGTTTTGTTTTTTAAGATTTATTTATTTATTTTTAGAGAGAGCTCGAGAAGGAGCAGAGAGGGAGGGAGAAGGAGAGAATCCCCAGCTGACTCCGCACTGAGCACGGAGTCGCACGTGGGACTCAGTCTCACAACCCTGAGATCATGACCTGAACCGAAATCAAGAGTCAGACGCTTAACCGATGGCGCCACGCAAGTGCCCACTCAGTGTCCTGAAAAGTGACAGATTCGGTGTACAAATCCTTATGTGTGTCTTCTCCAAAAACGAAGTGGCTCCAGTCAGCCACCCCTGAGTCAATGTCGCGCCTTGAGCTAGGTGGGACCCCTGCCTTACTCCAGGCCTGTGGCTCCTTGTTGCCCCGAACCCTGCTCATCTCCTCCAGCATTTAGCTGTCTGAGCCCATCCCCACCTGGGCAAGCGTGCAAGGCCGCAAAGCCTGGTTTACGGAGCACTGCCCCCCACCCCCACCACCACATAAGCTCAGGCAGGGCTTCACCACAATCCTGTGGGACGTGCAAGGTGGAGGCTTTTCCTCCCCCTATCTACAGTCAAAAAAAAAGAAAAAAGAAAAAAAAACCAAGAGTTTTTTCCAAATTTCTTTATTACAAAGTCATATTCTGTGGCATATAAAAAGTAAATTCTAAGCAATGATAACCTTTATAAACAAAGGCTGGATTTAGCCTTTTCTTTTTTCTTCTGCACATGGTCAAATCATACAGCTACAGCACATTATAAATAGCTGGCAAGATTTTTCAGTCCTGATGCCAGATGCACCCCAGACCACATACCTCAGACTCTTAGTGGGGTGAGAAGGGGGTGGGGCAGACACGAGTAGTTTCTTAAATCCCAGGTTTCGTTTCGTTTCTTTTCTTTTTTTTTCTTTTTCTTTTTTTTTTTTTTTTTAGATTTTATTTTTAAGTAATTTCTACAACCAATGTGGGGCTCGAACTTAGAACCCTGAGATCAAGAGTCATGCTCTACCGACTGAGCCGTCCCTAAAATCCTCAGCTCTCTCATGTGACCTCCAGGCGGAGAGCCACTGCCAAGGAGACCCCCTGCCTTAGCATCTGCCTGAAAACCAATGTCGACCCAGCTTCGGTGAAGAAAAGCAAGTAAGTGAAATACTTCCCAACTCTTGGCTATAGGAAAAATACAACCGTTACCAGATCTTTAAAGTCTAGTGATTCCTGGGGAATTTGGGGGAGGGGAGGTGTTCTATCTCTGAAGGGAGTCTGAGCTTTCTTAATAGGAATGAGCTGAATGGGAAGTCCTACTCCTAACAGGTTCTAAGTAAATCATACTCTCTGGTAGGACTGCCCATCACCCACCATCTCACATGCAGACTAGTGGCTAGCCTTACTTCTGAACGCCCCTCTAACAGGAGCTATTTATATCCTTTGCAGAAGACCGCTATCATTATTATGACTGGACAACAGAAGGCCTTACCTACAAGGGGCCAGAGAGGGCGCCCGAAATGTTCCAGCTGTTCACCAGGCAGAAGCACTTAGGCAAGAGGGACACCTTCCGCTGGAGACGCTCCAGCTGGGGCCTGAGCCAAGGGCGTGTCCGTGTGTGGCCTTGGCTGGAGATGAGACACAGACCTGGGAAGTCCGCTCGGGCAGCTTCAGGACATTGAAGGTAAGGCAGTGATTTAGTGCAAGCCATAACCTGTTCTGTGAAAATATTCTCAGGAATATGTGGTCATTCCTTGACCCAGGGGTGGAGATGAGCACCATATTGGGAGCCAAGAGTTTGTTCTCTTTGTGTTCGATCTTTGTCTCTAAATAACGTCGAGGCTGTAAAGCATTATTAATCACCAAAGATGTGTATTAGGCAGGTATTGGCTTAGGGCTCTGGAAGGTGTCTGGCAAGGTTTGGCTCTAATTTCTCGTCCGTGCTTATTGAATACATGCTGATGGATTGGTAAGAACTTCTCAGAGAACAGATAAAGCACACGCCTAGTAGCCCGCACTGACCCCCGGGCATTATCAAAACGAAGACTACTCTTTCTCTTTCCCGGTTCTCACTGTATCACCACCACTTGGAGTTTATAAGCGCTCTGGAGACGTCCAAGCTCATTTCTGTAACTCCGGCTCAACGCGAGGATCCTATCGCATTTCGAGATCTGCCTGTCGCAGCAAATGCTAGAGGACCGCCTCTCCCGACGATCTGCACCTACGAGGCCGCACAGGAGCTCCAAGAATACACGGAGCCGTTGAAGGCTATCAGCCCCGGGCCAGGGGCCACGGGGAGGATTTAATGCAGGGGAAGAGGCCATGCTCTTCTGTGGCAGAGCCGTGCGTAAGCGATTGATTCACTTTATTCTGACCCTCAACCCAGCCGGAGCTGGAACGGGAATGAAGCGAGGCCGGTTAGAGCCGGTGAGCAGTTCAAGGCCAGATGCCAGGGAGCTTTGCCTTGAGCTGTTCTGTGCTTGCAGATGACCGTGGAGCGTGGGTCCCCACGGATGCACGGTGACAGAGCTCTAGCAGTTGCACGTTACAGAATCTCCACAGAAACCGGCCCAAGCAAGAAAGAATGCAATGGCTTTCGGGTACAGTAGCGGCTGGAGCCAAGTGCTTGCAAGGTCTTATCCAGAATCCCTCAACTCCGATGTCCTCCGTGTTGGTTTTACCTTCGGACGGGCCCCCCGCAAGTCGTGGCAATAATAATTGCTAGAAGCTCCTGGCTCATGTTCCACCAGCTTAGTCGCCTCAGGTAGTTCTAGCAAGAGCTCAGGACTGATTTCCCACTGGCCTCGCCAGGCGCACACCATCTCTGAACCAATATCTGTGATCAGGGGAGTGCAATTCTTTCACAGGCCCACCCTCTGTCACAAGCCCTCTCCTCTTTGAAGGTGGGGGGTCTGGCCCTGCTCCTGCAGCTCTTCCCTGCACTGAGCTGGCCCTGTTTGTGAATTCTGGAGTCATGATACCTCTTCTTACCTTCACTGTCATCGATTTTCCTGCGTCTGAAACTTAATAGGCAATTCAATCAATAATTTTAAAATGAATGAGTGAAGGGGTGCCTGGGTGGCTGAGCTGGTTAAGTGTGCGACTCTTGATTTTGGCTCAGGTCATGATGTCAGGGTTGTGAGATGGAGCCCTGTGTCCAGCTCTGCCCTCAGCAGGGTGTCTGCTTGAGACTCTCTCTCCCTCTCCCCTTCCTGCCGCTCACACATGCCCTCAAATTCTCTCTAAAATAAGCAAATCTTTAAAAATAAGTAAATAAGATGAATGAGTGAATGAATCTGGTTGAGGGTATAAACATGCACCACTTAAATATTCTCCAGTGTTGGGTGATATTCCTCAATGGATGATACAAAAGCAAAGAGGCAAAGATAGAAGAAGAGATCAGAGGAAGCCATCGGGGCAGAGGCCAGATCGGAACGGAGTCTTCAAGGAGTCTTCAAGGATGAATAGAGAGGGGGAAGGAAGAGGTGCAGTCCAGGCAGGGACCCAACACAAACCCAGGCACTGAGATCAGACAAGCCCTGTGCATCCAGGGACTAAGAGAAAACCTGCCAGGCTCAGCCACATGTGGGAAAGTCATGGGCCAGGAGTGGGGATGGTGGGTAGGGTAGGGCCAGTGGCAAGTCTGGGATGACCACGTGAAGAGAAGACTCTGATCTGGCATTGAAGGGAGAGAGGAGGGTTTCGGTTCGGGACAGGTGAGTGGGCCCGGTCAGCAGGAAGCACGAGATAGGAGAGTGATGATGACAGAGCTGTTTGGGAGAGATAAGCCTGGCGGAGATGAGGAGGTGGATGACGGACAGGGCAGGGAGGTCAAGGTGACGAGGGCCTGTTCTCTACCCCTTCAGACAGCCTTTTCCAGCCCAGCCGCAAAAGCGCATTCATCAACCTGCCCCACAGCTCCCTTACCCTTTCTCTCTGGCTGCCTTCTTTTCCTGCCTCTGCTTCTTAAATGCATGTCGGATGCTCAATTATATTCAAGAAACTTTTAAAGGCACGGAGGCCAAACCGAGAGAAGAAATAAAGAGTACTGTGAGAACAGACCCAGCCTTGCTGTGAGACCCTTGCTGAGGGACTGATGGGGATTACATGGAGTAAACCAAGGAAGATAGAGCTTATGTCACTATTCTACAAGCCAGCTGAGTTTGAATCTCAGTTCTCCATTCACTGGCAGATCATGGGCAAATTCTCTCTCAGCGCTGATATTTCTCATCTGTAAAATGGAGGTCGTAATTACCTTTCTCTCAGAGGCTTATTATGAAAATTGTTAATAATATATCTCACGTGCTTGATTCAATGCCTGTCATGAGTATTATTATTATTTGCATCAGGGAACAACGTAAGCAGCCCTGTGGGTAGAACTCACCTAGACTTACTCCCAGAGCTAAAAATTCCTCCAGGAAAGAGGGGTCTTTGGAGATGGAGTTAAATTCTTCTGCCTGGGTCTTCAGGCTGAGCTAAGGCTAGCAAGCTCTGATCTCTCCTGAAAGATGCCAACCACTAGAGGGAGAAAGCACGGCCCTTCATCCCAGCGTCTCTTGTGATATCAACTCCCTGGGACCCAGCTAGCATTGTTTTTTTTCTTACTGGAATAGAATAAAATAGAAAATAGCATCAGTTGTAGAAGATACAGGTAGATACTGTTTCATAAAGTCCTTTGTCTTAGATACATAATTCTATATGCATATGCAACTTCTGTTTCTCACTGTGGGTCATGGTCAACCATCAAGAGTTGAAATACTGCCTTAAAGGAAGTGCAGGAGAAAACTACCTATTTTCTTTCATGCTCAGACAGGCACCAAATTCTGTATTAAAGAAGATGAGTCATCATTCTTGTGGTTTTTTTTTTTTAAGACTATTTATTTAGAGAACATGCATGTGCAAGTGGGGGAGGGGCAGAAGGAGAGGGAGAGAGAATCCCAAGCAGACTGCCCACTGAGTGTGGAGCCCAATGCGGGGCTCAATCCCATGACCCTGAGATCATGACCTGAGCCTAAATCAAGAGTTGGACCAACCAACTGAGCCACCCAAGCACTCCCAAATTTTTTTTTTTAATTAAGTAACTCTATCCCTAATGTGAGGCTTGAACTCACAGCCCTATCAAGAGCTGTACGCTCCACCAACTGAGCCAGCCAGGCGCCCCCAATCGTTATTCTGTATTAGAGAAAAATCAGATACAGAGTGGAGAACTAGATGGTCCCCCATATTGTTAGGAATTTGAATTATTTCTAGAATGTTCTTCCTCTGGTGTTCGTTAGTATGTCTCAAGGTCTAACCTGGCCCTTGTTCCCCACAGGCCTGTAAATGACCTGCATAGCTCTCTTTCTAGGTGATAACATCTACTCTCAGGGCTTCCTTTGGTTCCTCTGTGTGGCTGAATTCTGAATTACTTTTTTAGCTCTTAACTCCAGATCTGTATTTCTCTCTCTCCTCACATTTAGCCTATCTGAAACTCAGTGTATTATCTGCCCTTTATTAAAAGAAAGGTAAAATGCTCTTCCTGTGTTCCTTCTCTTGGCCTGTCTTCGTCTGTGCAGGCTGCTATAGTGAAACATCACAGATCACGGGCGCCTGGATGGCCCAGTCAGTTGGGTGTCCAGCTCTTAGTTTCCACTCAGGTTGTGATCTCAGGGTTGTGAGATTGAGCTCCAAGTTGGGCTCCACACTCAGTGGAGTCTGCCTGAGATTCTCTCTCCCTCTCCCTCTGACCCTGCTCTCTCTCTCTTTCTCTCAAATAAATAAATGGATCTTTAAAAATAATAGTAATAAATAAAATATCACAGACTAGCTAGCTTGTAAACCACAGAAGTATATTTCTCACAGCTCTGGAAGCTGGAAGTCCAAGATCATGGCACCCGCAAGGTCAGATGAGGGCCCTCTTCCAGGTCTGAGACTTCTTGCTGTGTCTCATAGGTGGAAGGGGCTGGGGAGCTCTGGGGGTCTCTCTTATAAGGAAATAATCCCATCACAAGGGCTCCACTCTCATGACTTAACATCTCCCAAAGGCTCTACCCCCTCATGCCATCATTTTTTAGGATTAGGACTTTTTCAACATATGAATTTGGTGGGGACACATTCAGACCATAGCAAGCCGTCTTGCGTCTCAGTAAACCAAATGAAAAAACTCAGTTACTGTCAAGTTTCCTTCCTCTCCCTCTGTTATCACTCATCCTACCTCCCCAGAGCCCGGTCTGTCCAACACATTTGTCCCTCCCACTCACACTGGTTAGGATGACTTGTGTAGTCTTCTTACTGGTCTCTCTGTCCCCAGTCTCCCACCTTTCCCAGGGAGCCTTCCCATGGCCAGCAGCCACCATACAGAAGCATAAATTCAATCTTGGCATTCGCTCTCATCATTCCCATTCTTAAAAACATGCAACAACTCCCCAAGAACAACCAAATAACATACAAATGTGTAAGCATAAGATTCATAGCCCAAGCAGAGAATGACAAGTGACTTTTTAAAAATTTTTTGATCTTTTTTTTTTAGTTGAATATAGTTGACATGTAATATATTAGTTCCAGGTGAACAACATTGTGATTCAACAGTTATATACATGACAACATGCTCACCATAGTAAGTGTCGTTACCACCTGTTACCATACAAGTTACTACGGTATTATTGACTGTGTTCCCTATGCTATGCTTTTCGTCCCTGTGACTTATTTTTTTGATAACTGCCAGTCTGTACCCCCCTAATCTGCTTTACCTACTTTGCCTGTTCCTCTGCCCACCTCCCCACTGGAAACCACCAGTTCTCTATTTTTTTTTTAATTTTTTCTATTTAAATTCAATTAGACAACATATAGTACATCATTAATTTTCGATGTAATGTTCAGTGATTCATTAGTTGCATATAACACCCAGTGTTCGTCACATCATGTGCCCTCCTTAATGCCCATGTTCTCTGTATTTTTTTAGTGTGTTTCTGTTTTGCTGCTGTTTGTTTTGTGTTTTAGATTTCACATATAAGTTAAATCATAGAGTATTTGTCTTTCTCTACTTGACTTACTTCACTTAGCATAATACCTTCTAGGCCCATCCATGTTATCATGAATAGCAAAATCTCATTCTCTTTTATGGCTGAGTAACATTTCAGGGTGTGTGTGTGTGTGTGTGTGTGTGTCACATCTTCTTTATCCATTCATCTACAGATGGACACGTAGGTTGCTTCCATATCTTGGCTATTGTAAATAATGCTGCCATGAACATAGGGGGCAGATATCTTTTCGAGTTAGTGTTTTCATTTTCTTTGGGTAAATACCCAGAAGTGGAATTACTGGATCCTATGGTAATTCTCTTTTTAGTTCCACAGTGGCTGCACCATTCCCACCAGCAGTGCCGGAGGGTTCTTTTTTCTCCACATCCTTACCAACATTTGTTATTCTGTTGTCTTTTCATTTTTAGCCATTCTGCTGGTGCGAGCTGATACCTCACTGTGATTTTGATTTACATTTCCCATGTGATTAGTGATGCCGAGGATCTTTTCATGTATCTCTTGGCCATCTGTATGTCTTGTTTAAAAAAATGTCTATTCAGGTCCTATGCTCACTCTTTTTTTTTTTAAAGATTTTATTTATTTATTTGACAGAGATAGAGACAGCCAGCGAGAGAGGGAACACAAGCAGGGGGAGTGGGAGAGGAAGAAGCAGGCTCCCAGCGGAGGAGCCCGATGTGGGACTCGATCCCGGAACGCCGGGATCACACCCTGAGCCTAAGGTAGACGCTTAACGACTGCGCTATCCAGGCGCCCCCTCTGCTCACTCTTACATCAGATTATTTGAGGATTTTTTGGTGTTGAGTTGTATGAGTTCTTTGTATACTTTGGATGTTAACTCCTTATTGGATTTATCATTTGCAACTATCTTCTCCCATTCTGTAGGTTGTCTCTTCATTATGTGATGGCTTCCTTCACTGTTCAAAAGCTTTTTATTTGGATGTAGTCCCACTTACTTATTTTTGGTTTTGTTTCCCTTCCTGGGGAGACATATTCAGAAAAATATTGCTAAGGGCAGTGTCCACGAGTTTACTACCTGTGTTTTCTTTTAAAAGTTTTATGGTTTCAGGTCTTACATTTAGGTCTTTAATCTGTTTGAGTTTATTTTTGTATCTGGTGTAAGAAAGCGGTCCAGTTTCATGCTTTTTCATATAGCCGTCCAGTTTTCCCCACACCATTTATTGAAGAGACTGTCTTTTCCCCATCGTATATTCTTGCCTCCTTTGTCATAGATTAATTGACCAGAATAACATGGATTTGTTTCTGGGCTCTCAGTTCTGTTCCATTCATCTATGTGTCCATTTTTGTGCTAGTACCATATGTTTTGATTACCAGTTTTATAGTATAGCTTGATATCTGGAAGTGTGATGCCTCCAGCTTTGTTCTTCTTTCTCAAGATTGCTTTGGTTATCCAGGGTCTTTGTGGTTCCATATACATTTTAGGCTTTTTTTGTTCCAGTTTTGTGAAAAATACTGTTGGTATTTTGATAGGGATTGCACTGAATCTATAGATGGCTTTGGGTGTATGAACATTTTAATGATATTAATTCTTCCAGTCCACAAGCATGGTATACCTTTCCACTTATTTGTGTCATATTTAATTTCTTTCATTAATGCCTTAATGTTCTCAGAGTACAGATCTTTCACTTCCTTGGTTAAATTGATTTCTAGGTATTTTACTCTTTTTGATGCAGTTGTAAATGGGATTGTTTTCTCACTTCCGTTTTTTTGTTATTTCACTATTGGTGTATAGAAGCACAATAGATTTCTGTATATTAATTTTGTATCCTGCAACTTTACTGAATTCATTTATTAGTTTTAATAGTTTTTGCTGGAGTCTTTAGGGTTTTCTAAGTAGAACACTATGTCATCTACAAATAGTGTCAATTTTACCCCTTCCTTACCAATTTGGATGCCTTTTATTTCTTTTTTTATTTGATTGCTGCGGATAGGACTTCCACACTCTGTTAAATAAAAGTGGTGAGAGTGGACACCCTGTCTTGTTCCTGATCTTAGAAGAAAAGATTTCAGCTTTTCACCACTGAGGACCTTGCTAGCTGTGGGTTTGTCAGTATGGCCTTTATTATGTTGAGGGATGTGGTTTTTGTACCGCTCTTTTGAGAATTTTTATCATAAATGGATGTTAAATTTTGTCCCATGCTTTTTCTGCACCTATTGAAATGGTCATATGATTTTTATCCTTCATTTTATGAATGCGGTGGATCATGATGATTTGTTTGTGGATACGAACCATCCTTATATTCCTGGGATCATCCCATTTGATCCTTTCAGTGTATTTTCTAATTTGGTTTGCTAGTATTTTGTTGAAGATTTTTGTATCTGTATTCATCCAGGATGTTGGTCTGTAATTTTCCTTTTTTGTGCCTATAGGATCAGTGTCAGCGTAATGCCGGCCTCATAGGATGAATTCAACAGCATTCCCTCCTCTTCTGATGTTTGGAATAGTTTGAGAAGGACAGATACTAACTTTTCTCTAAATGTTGGCTAGAATTCACCTGTAAAGCCATTTGGTCCTGGACTTCTGTGTGTTGGGAGTTTTTGATTACAGATTCAATTTTGTCTGTTCAGATTTTCTATTTCTTCAGTATTCAGTCTTAGAAGAGTGTGTGCTTCTAGGGATTTATCCACGTCTTCTAGTTGTCCAGTTTATTGGCATATAATTTTCTGTAGTAGTCTCTTATCCTCTTTTGTGTTACTTTGGTGTCTGTTGTAACTTCTCCTTCATTCCTGATTTTCTTAATTCAAATCCTCTCCTTTCTTTCTGATGAATGTGGTAAAGGTTTGTCAACTTTGTTTATCTTTTCAAAGAACCACCTCTTAATTCCTTTTTTTCCTTTTTTTTTTTAACTCTCATTTATTTCCCCTCTGACTTCTACTTTTCCTTCCACCTACTAACTTTGGGCTTTGTTTTTTTCTTTTTCTTGTTCATTAAGCATAAAGTTAGATTATTTATTTGAGATTTTTCGTGTTTCTTGAGGTAGGCCTCTATCACTATAAACTTCCCTCTTAGAACTGCTTTGGCTGTGTCCCAAAGATTTTGAACCATGGTGTTGGCATTTTCTTTTGTCTCCTGATATTAGTTGTTTCGTCTTTGATTTCTCTATTGATCCATCAGTTGTTCAGTAACATGTTGCTTAGCCTCCCTGTTTTTGTGTTTGTGTTTTTCCAGTTTTTTTTTTCTTGTAATTGATTTCCCATTTCATACTGTGGCAGTCAGAAAAGATGCTTGACATGATTTCAGTCTTCTTAAATGTACTGAGACTTGTTTTGTAGCCTAGCATGTGATCTACCCTAGAGAATATTCCACGTGTACCTGAAAGGATTGGGTATTCCTCTTTGGAGGGGCATCAGACCTGGCTGAGGCTGCGCACCAGATGTGGCAGGGTGGGAGCCGCTTTGGAGGGGAGCCTCCCAGGGTGGCTTCACAGGGGAAGAGCAGGGCGGGGCCAGCAGTGCTGGCCAGGTGGATGGACCATGTCAGAGCTGGCTCCTGCCTATTTTCAGCTATCGATGCTAAAGGAGGGCAAGAAAATGGCACTCACCGACACTTCCATTTCCGTAGAAGGCTTCTGCAGATCCCTGTCCCTGTGGCACACATCCTAAAATTAGCCAACAACTCTCCTTCATGTATAATCCAGGCACTTTTTAAACTGCTACCTTTGTGCTGGGTCTCGGGGTGAGCGATAAAGCCTGCTGGCTCCTTAAGGGTGGGGACTCGGTTTCCTATAGCCCTCTGTGTCCCCAGAGTTAAGCCCTACTACTGGTTTTCACAGCCAGATGTTACGGGTACTCATCTTCCCAGTACAGGACCCCAGGGCTGAAGTGCCCAGTGTGGGGCTTGATCCCCTCCCTCCTCCACGCCTGTGATCTCCTTCCCACTTGCAGGTGGTCGTGCTGGGTATTTGGTTCCCAACCACAGCTCTTTCTCTCCCACCCTTTCCGATGTGGCCTTCTCTTTATGAGTCCATCTGTGGAAGATGGGTTCTTCTGGTCTTCAGGTGGTTTTTAGAGTGAGTTGCAATAGTTAGTGTGCCAGTATTGCCTTGGTGTTATCTCTGGGAGGGTGTAAGCTCAAGATCCTTCCACTCGGCCATCTTCCCTGACTCTGACAAGTGGTTTTATTTCAAGTGCCAATGACTGATTGGTGGTGGCTTCTTAGAGAACTGTGTTCAGTAGGATTCTGAGGTTCATACAAACTCAGGAAGAATGGTTAGCAATAGGCATAAGAGGGGGAAGTAGACATCCCCAATCTAGGCTCAGTGTATTTTTTTGCTTCTTCCTACATCCTCTGTCATCAACTGTTCAGCCAAAAGAACTACTCACTGATATCTAAATATACTGCACAATCCTATTAACCACAAAGGCTGTCTATATTTTCATGATTTCTGTATTCTGCTCTCTATACTGCCCTTGGCTCAACTTCCACTTACTAGAATCCTCGTCTTGTTCCTGTAATGCTCTGCCTTCACATTTTATAACTGGTCCCTCCGTTGAACATGTATCGACCTCATTTGTATTATAAGGAATACATAAGTATGATATGTGTATGTATGTGTGTTTGTATGTGTGTATTTCTGCCTCTCCCACTGGACAATAAATTCTTTGAAGGCAGTGAACGTATCTTCCTTATCTCCCAACCCCTAGATCCCACCCAGGAACTTAAACATAGTAAGTATTCAGTAGCATTGTATGGAATGAATGAATGAATTAACCAATATTCTGGTGGCACGTTAACTTAAAAAGAAAAAAAGTCAAAAAGTCACATGGAATGTCCAGGGGACTAGAATCATCTGAGTAGACCCTCTCATAGAAATCCCCCAGTTTCCAGCAGTGTGCAAGATCTATCAGACAGCGGGCCCCCGGTTATGAGGCAGGGGGTAGAGCTGCAAATTCAGAAGAAGACTCTCTTTTGGTCGTGTCACAGGATAGCACTCGACACTTAGAAATGACTGTACGCGGGGCGCCTGGGTAGCGCAGTCGTTAAAGCGTCTGCCTTCGGCTCAGGGCGTGATCCTGGCGATCTGGGATCGAGTCCCACATCAGGCTCTTCCGCTGTGAGCCTGCTTCTTCCTCTCCCACTCCCCCTGCTGTGTTCCCTCTCTCGCTGGCTGTCTCTCTGTCACATAAATAAATAAAATCTTTAAAAAAAAAAAAAAATGACTGTACGCGTATACAAGACAAGCTCTGTGCCCCTCTCACCAGGTGAGTTTTAGAAGACATGACTTGCCCAATATCATATGTAGACTCACAAGTAGGAGACTCAGACCCACAGCTCACACTTCAAATCCATGACTCACGCAAAGTTGTGCTCTTCTGCCTTACCAGTGATTTGGGGGTAAATATGAGTACAAAGAAAGGAATCCACTGCTATTAAAAATGATAGTAAGTTGGAAAACTCCTGCTGCCTGTCCTATAGAGGTCTCACACTCAGAGCCTCCAAGCAGACCCCCTAAACTGTTTATCAGAGTGCCTCCAAACTGGAGACTGGGCCCTACAACTAGACAAAGATTGTTTTCAAAAAGGAATTTCAAGCTGCTTTAACCAAGCATTGGAGCTTCTCAAGTAGGTGATTTAATGAAGGCCATCAACCCAAAGCCTTCGCTGTCAATTCTCTCAGGACATACAACCAAATGGGGAACACTATTTGTACAATCATGATAGCCTGAACAACTGAAAGAGAAGTCACAGGCACTGGGAGCCTTTCTTTCCCTTATAGGAAAATGGCTTTTGTTGTCCTTGTCCCTTTAATGCCTTAAAGGGAAGAAAGAAAAACAGAGAGAGATGGTTAAAAGGGGGGAGGGGAGGAGGGAAAGAGAGGGGCAGAAGAAAGAAGGGAGAAAAAAGGAAGAAAGAAAATAAGGGAAAAAAGGAAAAAAATCAAGGAAAGAGAGTGACAGACTTGTTAAATTTCCAAAGTTGAAGCCTGTGCCCTGACTTAGACAAAGGACATCACAGGCATTTTGTTCTTCCAAGAACTGTAATGCTTGGGATTTTTCATTACCCGTAGTGAAAAGCAACCGATCTGGGCCAAAACGAGAGAGAACACGATTTCAACAATTTGGGGGTTATCTTCACTGCCTTTTCCCCTCTGTGTCTGTGTGATTCCTCAGACAAAGTGGGTTGGAGAAGTTCAAGCTCAGTTCACAGAAGAGAACATTCTGTACTCTGCACAACAGGCTGGGCTGCTCTCTGTAAAACAAAATCAACAGCATGATCTCAGCCGCGGCGGCGGCAGGCACCGCGCCGCCAACCCACGGCCCCAGCGTTTGAATAGAGCGGCTGTCAAAGGCGCCCCGCGGCCGGTCCCCGGAGGTGCAGCCGCACGCACATGCGCACCGCAGGCTCCCGCGCGCTCGCTCACGCCCGCCCGCCCGGGAGCCGGAGGCCACAGAAATGCTTCTCTACCCAATTGTTACTTCTTCACCCCAGCAGGTCAAGGAAGTTGTATGGATATTTCTTTGGGGGAAGAGTAATTACAGCTGAAATTTTTCCAAGGAAACAAGCCCCTGCGTGTTCACGTCTGCTCTGGCTTTGGTGGGAGCTTTTCTGCCTGTTCGGATGTTACAGTAATCAAAAGACAGCATTAACTCTGAATCGCCCCTCTGCATCTGTACCGAGGCGGGCAAAGAGGAAGAGTTGGCTGCTGCACCCCCTCCCCCACCCCCTAAGCCTTTTCATTTTCTTCTGGATCCCCGTTTTTTCTTCTTTCATCTGGAAGTTAGCATGCAATTCAGTAAATATCAAATTGGTGCGTGTATGGTGCCAGGGACTGTCCATAGGATAATAGCTGTAGCAGGATTTTCTAGTGAAAGGAAAACCTAGTCTTGAAGCCAATCAGAAGAGGAAGAAAAGAGGGAAGTTGTGTGTGTCTACACTGCGAAGGTGGGAAGGATGTTTGAGGGGGAGGGTCTGGAGACTGGAGAGGTACCAGAAGGCCTGAATATGGGTGGGTGTTCCTCAGGATTAAGTGCAGACGTCTGGAATGGGGCTGCTTCCCCAGTGTGCTTTTCATGCTAAATTCAAACCCATTTGCTGGAGGAAGGAATGACAGCAAGAATGCAGAGCTGCCCACAGCAGGGGAGTGGCGGTGCTGCCTGGGGAGAGAGGGGAGAGGGGCCCCCCTGGAGGTCCCTCTTTCGTGCTGTTGCAGGAGGCCTAGGCCAGCAGGGGTGAGGGGCAGTGGAGGAAAAGCAGGGGCTTCAATATTGGCCGGAGGCTTTGAATCCTGGTTTACGGTCTGTAAACCTCAGGCAAGATCCCCATACTTTGTGCCCATGAGTCTGTGTCCCCTCCTCGGTTATTAACTGGAACAAGGACTACCTATTTTGTAGAACTATTGACTGTTGTAGAATTTAAGGAAATCATATATGCCTTCGTAGGGCATCGACTAGATAATAAATAGTAACGATTGTTATTAGTAAAGGAAGTACCGTTCAGAGAAAGCTGTTAACTAGGGTGTCAGTTAAGAACTTCCACCAGTGTGTCCTCTCAAATGTTTTCTTGCCCACCCATTTGCACCATTATTGACTTAGCGTATGTCTGCGGAGCAGGTGCACGCAGCACTGTGCTCGGTGTGAGCCACTGCACCAAACACGGGGCAACAAAACCTTGTTCTCAAGATGCTTCCTCGCCTTTCAGGGGAGGGCAGTTTACACAGGACAGCGGCAGAGCCCTGGGGCTTGATGAAGGCTTCCTCAGAGCCTACCTTTTTCATGCTCAGGCTCCTTCCTTCTAGGTCCCAAGCCATCCCAGAGAGAAAGCTGCTAGGGAGCAGGGATCGGTTGGGAACAGCCCTGATGCAAGACATTGCTCAGGACTGCTCTTCTAGAATGTAAATAGCCTTTCTCACTTCAGCACTAGAGCTCCTGCCAAGACTTTGAAAAACAAGTTACACAAGCACCTTTGGAGTGGTTGGACATGCCACCTCACGGTGGCTGCCTCACGGGGAGGCGGGGTAGGGAGATGGACACGACAGAGGTAGCCTCAAGGACTCAGTCAGGGACGATGTACGAACCTGAAAACACAAGGCTCACTAGACTGGGAGTTCAAGAAGACACAGGCCCTCAGGCACCATACCAAGCCCCAACCTAGGAAGGAGTCAGTCATTGATAAATTCACGGACATCCCTGCCACCATCACTGATAGGATCCCAGGGTTCAATAGAAGAATCTTCTGCTACAAGAGCCAGGGCCCAGGCCAAGGTAGGGCTTCCTTGGAACTGGTCACCATGGCATCCTTGATTCTTTCTGCTCCATGAAGATCACCTCCCTGACTATACCCACCACGTCGAGGGCCTGTTTAAAATTTTGGCAACAGATAGCAGGTCGCAAAAATGCTCCCCCCCCCGACACCCCCCATTGAACTCCTTTGCCAAGGGCTACTGCCAACTCCAGCCAGTTGCAGATGGAATTTCTCAGAATACCAGAGTGTGCATGGGGCAGTAAAAGCAAAACCCCAGGGATCTGAGGTAGACCAAGCTAAATAAATTCAAGGACTAGGCAAGTGACCAAGATCTCAGAGGGAGTAAATGAAGGGAAGTAGTTCCCAGAGAATTAAGCAAGATTTCATACAACCCACACACATTTGATGGGAGGAGAGCCTAAGAGAATGACGTTGGTTGCCCCATTCATTATGTGCCAGGCTCTTTACATACGTTCTCTCATTTAATCACCACAATAATCCTATATAGTAGGTTGTGATGTTATTCTGGACTCAAACAGCTGAAATAATGGGCCCACAGTCAGGCAGCCAAGTACCTGGCAGAGTTTGCCTTTAAACCCAGGCCGATCCAGTGTGAGAGCCCAGGTTTCCATCATTATGCTCTTCTGCCTCCTTGCATGCAAAGATCATATTAGAATACTGTTGGATTCATCTAGTACGTTTATTTAGGATTTCCAGAGGCCAAAGTCTCAGGTTGAAGTCCTGACACCAGGTCCTACTCTCCAGTCTCCTATATTTACCTTATCTCAGTAAATACACTCAATCAGTAAAAGTTATCGTATGTCCAGGGAGCCATTGTGCTATGTTCTCTGGGGGATAGAAAGGTCAGTTGTGCATGGGTGCTGACTGCCAGGAACTTACAGTCTGTCTGGATAGGATAGGTTGTGCTATCGGAACACTTTATGTATGTTATTAATTACTCAAATAACCTCTGAATCGAGCCGGTATAACACAACCAGGGTTGACTGCTTGCTTACACCGCATGCCCACTGTGAATCAGCTGGGCCCTTACTCAAGAACCCAGACTGGTGAACAATCCCCCAGATACCTCTCACACTGCCAGGGGGAAAGACAGCATGATCAATCACTCACCAACTCTTAATGCTTCTTCCTCTGAAAGCTGCTTCCCCAAAGGGGCTCATGTCAGTTCTGCTTGCCTTTCATTGGGCAAAGCAAATTAAAGGGGTGCACATAACCACATAACTTCAGGGGGTAAGATAAGCACCAGCCTAGCCCAAGTCTGGAAATGGGCAAAAGACCTGAAAATTTCAGTCAATAGGTCTAATCACGACCATGTTTTGGGAAGAGGAATGATCTCAAAACCTCATACTCCCAACTCCGCAGTAATGTAAGTCTGGACAGTTCAGTGCTATCAGAGTGGCTGCATTTGAGGCTTAAAACCTGAGGACTCAAGAGAGTGAATTTTGTCTGGACCGGAGACCTCAGTGACATATCTGGAGGTAGGCTGGGCATTGAACCTTGAAGAGTTGCAAGGACTTGAATGGATCTATAAGACCAGACCAATTGCACCCACCTTGGCCTTCAATGGGGGTGATGGTACCCCACCACCATCCACTCTCATGAGTGATGTAGGTTATTCCAGACCTGGAGAGACGACCCAAATGAACACCTGAAGGCAAGGTTATGCACGGTGGCCTTGAGGGAAGAGGGCCCGTCATAGCCAAGCAGAGTGCTAGAGTCAGGGAGAAGTGGCAGTTGGCAGAGCAAGAGTGGAGAAGGTATGAAAGGTGTTTGAGCAGAAGAAAGCTATGGTCACAGTGGAACTTTAGGGATTTTAATCTCTGGCTATATTATTTTATCCTTTCATTTCACAAATATTTTAAATATTTTGCATCGGAGACACAAAGGTGTATAGGCTTGATTCCTACCCTCAAGGTGTTCCAGTCTTTAGCAAAAAGAGAAGAAATGTATTTGGTTTTGTTACACTTGCCTTTTAAGAGGGATCTTTGAAGAGATAGTTTGTTCGATGAAAGGCTCTAAAACTTCAAGGATGGGAAAGATTTTGAGGATTTCTCCTTTATGAAGGAGAAAGGGTTGAAAGGGCTGAAGTGCTAAATGGAATTGGGGTGACAGTGAGGCATCCAGGTGGGAGGAGGTCAGAGGAGAGTGGAGAATGGAGACAGCAGAGAGAAGCCTGCTGCTGTAATGAGAGAAAGGGCTTTTGGAATGGGGGCGATTTTATGAAGTTTATGAAGTTTGGCCGTATGGTGTTCAATGTAAGCCCTCTACTTAGCTCCCTTGATATTTTACATTTCAGTAAAATACATGTTACTGAAAATGCTTTGGGAAGAGGCTTGAGAGGTCACAAGGAGACAACTGGGTAGCATTGAGGTATTGATTTTGGCCTCAAGGTGTACAGGGTGTGAGCAGGAACTTCCCAAGAGAGCCCAGTCATGTTTGTGTTAAATAGATATGTGCATTTGTGCGGGATAAAGTGGCAGTTCTAGGAGTGGGAGAATGTGTCAAGAAAAGCTTCATAAAGGAAATGAAAGGTTTCCTGGAACTGGGTATTGAAATAACAGAAAGTGTCCCCAGCCCACCCTGATTAATGGGAAGCATTCCATTCCAGGCACAAAAGGTAGCACGTGCAAAGGTACTGGGGTATGGAAGAGCCTGGTTTATTTGAGCTCCTCCAAGCAAACATTGATCGGCAGGATTATGAGGGATAAAGTCAAAAGGAGCAAGTTCAGTAATCTAGTCCAATAATCAGGGTTTGTGGAAATAAGGGCATGTGTTTACCCTCAAAATTATTTACTCAGCATTTATCGACTGTCAAATACTTTCCAGCTTTTATGTCACAAAAGTATTTTGAGTTGGTAAAAACCTGGGAAACTCATGATTTCTTATTCTACTACCTATTGCTAAGAAAAATGGTAGATTCAGAGGTGAACTTTTCTAAGGCTATCCTGACTTATTTATATTCACCCCTCACATACAGTATGCCAACGTTTACCTTGCTGCTAAGCACTACCTCTCCGTGTGCAGTGGTGAGAAGTGCCAAGATCCTTCAGGTCCTGTGTCCCAGGAGGTGAAGGATTGCCTGAGACAGCAGCACACAGCAGCAGAAAGCTGGTGACTATTAAAACACACTTCTTGATTTACAGTCAACTGTCAAGTAGGAAAATTTATCCCCGCTGATCAGAGCAGAAAGTACCCTGAGTGTGGGATATGAGCTTATGTGTGTGCCTGGGTATATTTTCACTATCCACCTGGGAAATCTCTAAATCAGCATTTATTTCAATAATCTCATACATTCATATGGCACCTTTCTCCACAGATGCTTCCAAAGCAGTTTGTAAATTCTAGATAGCTGGGGAATCATCATTGCTGCAGTAGAAGGAAAAAGGAAGCTTATCAGCTTCCTAATGAGAACTCGGGACTAAGTGTGCTTTTGACGAGAAGGACAGGGATCCAAGAATGTGTACTTAGTTCACAAAGTGTATGTACTTAGATGGCATCATATTTCATTAAAATAGTATTCAAATTTCCTGCTAATAATCCATTCAAATTTTACCCAGCCTTCCAGGCTCACGTCTGGATTCAGCTCCACAGTTGATGCTAAGTTTTGGTCCCCCGGAGCAAAGTGATGTCACCTTGCCCTAAATACCCAGAAGAACAGAAGTGGGTGGGAGGCCTTGTGTCACCCCTGGGGGGGTTATACATTATGTACTTCGGGCCCAGGCAGAGGCTGAGAAGTATCTGGAAGGCCAGTGAGCACCTGTTAAAGGAACCTCAAATCATTCTTTCAGTAAAAATTTATTGAGCAATCACTGTGTTCTAGAAACTCTGCTAGGGTGCTGGGGATACAGGCGAGAGCCTCCTGACCTCCCGGAGCCTGCAGTCTCGCAGGGGAGATGGTCATCGGTGGAATAATCCAACAGATCATTGTAAACTGAGAGCTGGAGATGAGTGGCACAAAGGAAAGCAGGGAACTTCCCGTGGATGCGGAGTCAGGGAAGGCTGCCTAAGAAAGTGAAGCTCAGGTTTTTGTCTGAAGGATGAGTACGATCTAGCTAGGGGTGTGTGTGTGCGAGAGAGAGAGAGAGAGAGAGAGAGAGAGTCTCAGTTTCCTTATTTGTAAAACGACTGTAGTAACAGTGCTTTGTCTAAGTTTGGGGTCCCCAGACCCTGGGAGGAAGACTCATGTGAACATGATTTACTAGGAAGCGGCCCCAGGAACCACTGCTCCAGAAGTTGAGGGGTAGGGGCGCCTGGGTGGCTCAGTCACTTGAGTGTTGGACTCTTCCCTCTCTCGGCTCAGGTCATGAGCTCAGGGTTGTGCGATCGAGCCCAGAGACCGGCTCCTCCGTGCTGGGCATGGAGCTTGCCTGTGATTCTCTCTCTCTTCCTCCCTCTCTGCCCTTGCTGACCTCTCTCCCTCTCTAAAAAAAAAAAAAAAAAAAGTTGAGAAAAAGGAACGGGGAAGGAAAGGAGGCCAAGCAATGCTGAGTCAAGCAAAAATGCATGGGCCAGAGAACTGAAGATAAGGTAGGTGACACGGGGATCTGGAGTGCTTGTCCCCTGCCCTGTTTCGTTACCCGTAAGTGCCAGGGACTTCTCTCCAGGCTGGGATGCAAAGAGTTCCAGTAGCTCAAGGGCCATCCCCCAACACGGAGCCACCATCGTGCTGGCTGCTGGGGGCACACAGCTTACAGCAATAAGTGTGCAGGAATGTGGGTGAGGGGGGCGCCTGGGTGGCTCAGTCAGTTAAGCGTCTACCTTTGGCTCGGGTCATGATCTCAGGGTCCTGGGATCGAGCCCCGCATCAAGCTCCCTGCTCAGCGGGGAACCTGCTTCTCCCTCTCCCTCTGCTGCTCCCCCTGCTTGTCCTCTCTCTCTCTCTCTGTCAAATAAATAAATAAAATCCTTAAAAAAAAAAAAAAAGAAATATGATAAGGGACGTGATGGACACGGGCAGAGACTAAAGTGTTGGCCTCATAGGATACAGTGAGTATAAGGAATGGTGCACAATGCCAGGTGCCTCAGTAAATATTAGCTCTCATTGTAATTCTTATTTATCAGCTACACAACTGACATGGCCTACACTTTACCTGGTAATCTCTGCCCACTCCAGTCCTGCAGGAACCCCTCTGCCACCCGCCACTCCCTGCCGGGTCTCCTGAGGCAAACGCACATATAAATACAGCAATATATATTTATATTTCCCAGGATTGTACGTTTTGCTGAGCTCATAACGGAACGGAACAAATAGCCCTGTCATCCTCTCTAATGCGTCCTGTCACTCAGCGAGGCTTCTTCACTGTCCGTCCTCCTGGGCTCCTGCAGCTCAGAAAATCATGGGTCTGGCTGCTGCTTAAATGTTATCTGGACCAACCTGACGCAGTCCTCAAGTCTATACTTCCTGGGCAAGCTGATAGAATTTTTAGACCAGAGGGACCTCCTCGATTTGCTCCTCTTACTGAGTGGTACCTTGAACATTTGTTGGCTCCTTCAAAACTCAGCATTTTGAAGTGAAATAGCTAGACACAAAAGACTACTATGGTGTGATTCCATTTATTGGAAATTCTGAAACAGGCCAAATTAATCTCTGGTGACAGAAAGTGGGTCAGTGGTTGCCTGGGGCTGGGGTAACTGCAGAAAGCCCTAAGGGAGCTTTGGGGGTTATACACGTTCCCTGTCTTGGTTGTGGAGATAGTGGCGCCCATGCAAACATTTGTCAGAACTCGCAGAACGATCTACTTAAAATGGGTGTGTTTTATTGCATGTAAATCACACCTTTAAAAAATTATTTTAAAATCACAGGGACCTCCGTCTGGCCCGACACACAGAATCCTTTGTATTGTTTTCCATCTCACACCCTATTTTTTTTTTTTTTTTTGGCAAGAAGTTGGTCTTTATTGTTTGCACGAATGGAGGGGAACAATGGCCTGGAGACTCTACAAAGAGAAAATACACAAGTCATTTATATCCAGTGGCTCTGGAATATCTGGTGTTTGACTAGCGGTGGGCAGGCTGGACATGCCTAAAATTCACTTCACAGGAAATAATGAAGGTCCCTGTAAAGACCTGAATTGTTGGAAGCTTGGGAGCCCTTCACTTTTGCCCGCCTGACCCCACCTCTCCCTGCTCTTTCCGAGCAGGAAATGCAACGTTTCGCCCAGTCTCAGGCCTGCCCTCCAGCAGGCTGTCTGGGCCGGTGCCTCTGACTTCAGGAGACTTGCTGCCTCTGTGTTACCTTGCAGCAGACGCAGGGCGGGAGTTGAGATACTCAGGTTAGGAAAAAAGGCTCGGAAAAGTTTCTTGCAAATGAAGGGGAGTCATCGACTTGCAGAGAAATGAGAACACATCCTACGAGATTTAGTTTCTCGTATTTTGGGTGCAGTTTGGCTGGATTTGGCTCTCTGCTGGCACACCCGCACCTCCCAGGTCCTGCCGGGCCTGAGCCTGGGTTCGCTGCCCCTGCTATTTGCACCCCACCTCTCATCCCAGCACTCTGGACTTTATCCTTCATGGCCCTTACCACGTGTAGGGCAAATGCCTGTTTACTAATCAGTGTCCCGGACCTGACCGAGAGCTCTCTGAACGTGGTGTCTGCCGAGGTCACCACCGTCCACCCAGCCCCTTGAACAGTGCCGGGCTCCTAGTAGGTGCTTAATAAATAGCTCTTGAGTTATTATGATTCTGAACACATCACAACAGAGTTTATTTAAGGTTTTGAAAGTCAACTGCACAAACAGGAAAACTCTGGCACTTCCAACGGGAACTCCACCCAGACAGAGCTCCAACAGGAAATACCAAAAAGTCAGTATCTAGTGCAGAAATCACTGTGTGTGCTTCAGGGCAAACTCTCATGAGCTGATCTCTGAGGCCCCCAAAGCAGGTGACAGCCTGCAGGTGGGTGTTGGGGAGGGGAGGGGAAGTACTTGAGTGAGGAGGAACTAGAAAACCAAAAATACAGGGACCAAGGTAAATACTTAAGAAAACCAGATTAAGCATCTCGAGTCGTTTCTAGCCCGGGGTTGTAGCGAGCGCAAAAGCTTCTCTAAATATGTCCCTACCTACCTAACCACAATGCAAGCAAAGGGTTTTATAAATAACGTGGGCCAATACATTCAGTACGTATTTATCATACCTTTGGTGGGAGACGTCAGGTGAGAGAACCAAACATGAATCGTATGGGGGCTCTCCTGAAGGAATGTGGCTGGTGAATACTTGACGACTTAAATAGAAAGGTTGAGATAGCATTTTCCAGTTTATCACGTTCCGTAGCGTCTGGCTGGTCCCACTCACAGGCAGCCGTTTCCCCAGAGTTGTTGGCAAGCAACGGCGAATGGTCCATTGCTGGTCCGCCACTGTGGTCCTCACGTCACCCAATCAAGTGCCCAGCACTGTGACACCTGTAAATACCTTTCTTTTAAAGTCATCTATATCATTCTTGCAACAATGGATGAGATAAGCAGTGCATGCAGCTGAAATGTCTGGATCCCGATCCTTTCCCAGCTGCATACTATGCCACTCTCCGGGGGATGAGGGCTACCCTGTCTCTTCAACCCTCACCTTCTCTCTCCCGTCATACCTTCCTCTGGCCACCGACCAGAGTCTACACCTACAGCAGGAGCTAGAGGGCTGACACTGCAGCCTCTGCCCTACTAACTGCGGTGAAACCCAGGCAGCAAAGCCTTGTCTCCAGGTCACACAGCCAGTGGTAGGGTCAGAAGAAGGACCGGGGTCCTTAACTTCCTGCCCTCCATATACTGTCTTTCTAAGGAATTCAAATCCCCAGTTGGAAGAGAGGCGTGATTCGAAGAGCTAACTAACCCTGAGCACAGCAGAAGTATGGAAACAGCCCCTTCCTTGTGTTTCTTGACTTTGAACTTAAAGGCTTGGGGAAAGTTGTTCTGTTATATGTGGCAAAAGTGTGTGTAGACACATGCTTCTTTGTGTGTACATGTATCCATCTGCAGCGTTAAATCCTAAGATGTGTGTAAATATAGCATTGTATATTATATAATACATAGCTTTATTGCATTTATTTAGCATGTCTCTATTTTATATACATGCATGTATGTATGTATTCAGACATGGCCCGGTCAGCTGTTGGGGTTGGCTCACGAAGAGTTTTATTTGCCTGAGGAACCAAGGTGCCTCCTGAGAAAGATTTCATCCTAATGAAACTTGCACCTCAATGTATCTGCTTGGCTGAAGGAGGGGCAGTTTGCATTTGAGAAGGACGAGGCTGGGTACTGCCTGGAGGGCTACTATTTGGAGTACTTCTGCCCTCTCTTCTTGCTCTCCATTCCTGAAGTTCTCCTCTCCCTCCAGTTACCAGATGGAGGGTGCTGGAAAAAAGGGTCTGCAAGCAGCTGCATCCAAACAGCAGAGGGTTACACCTCATGAGGGAGGGGCACAGCATCCCCCACAGGAGAGGGCCAGGGTAGACGTGGATGCAGGTGCACCGAAGAAGGGAAATTATTCGTTCTGTGAAAACTGGTTAAGCGCTGAACCAAAGAAACTATCTGCTTGTCCCTGGGCCTTTCAGCCAGATCAGCCCCACCCCCACCCCCACCCGCACCCTCAAAACCCTAGGCCTTAGCTGTTGATACTCAAGGAAGTCCCTTCCTCACCCAAGTTTGGAGCCAATTGAAAGTCACAGGAGTCCGGCAGAAGAAGACACAAGTACCATCTTCATTACAATTCTGTGGACCGAATGTGTGTCCCCAAAATTCACATGTTGAAACTCTAATCCCAGTGGGATGGTATTTGGAGATGAGGCCTTTGGGAGGGGATTAGATCATGAGGGTGGAGCCCTCGTGATGGATTGGTGCCTTTATAACAGACACGAGAGCACTCTCTGCTCTCCACCGGGTGAGAACACAGGGAGAAGACGGCCATCTGCCAACCAGGACAGGGGTCCCTCGTCAGAACCCAACCATGCCGGACCCTGCTCTTGGGCTTCCCAGCCTCCAGACCTGTAAGAAATAGATGCTTGTTGTTTAAGCTGCCCAGTTTATGATATTTTTGTTATAGCAGCCTGAACTGACTAAGACATGAGTCATAAGCCTGGGTGGGAAGATGTGGCTTAGGGGTGCGGCAGTAATGAGCTTTCTAATACTGAATTCCAGAATAGGGCAGACCTACCCACCCATGACGGGCAGCACTGAATGATTACAAGGCCCTCAACAAAGGAAGAGGCTGCCCTGTAGAGAGGATGCCTTAGCAGAGTGGAATGGGGGCTGTCTGCTGCCAGGTCAGTCCCCTCTCTCAGACTCCTCATCCTATTAAGTCACCAGTCCTCCCCGCGAGGCACAGAGCTGCTTCGTAAATAATGATCGCTTGGATGAATGAATGAATGAATGAATGAATGAATGAATGATTTGACTTTTCTTCTGAGTCAGAGTCAAAATGGTCAAACGTGGGTTAAAATTGTTAGAAAATGCTCCAAAATTCAAAATAATTAAAATATCCAGCCGTAGGGGAAATGTAAAGAAAATCAAGGTACATCCCCTTAATTGGAAAACTATGTAGCCCTAAAAAAAGCTCATGAATGAAAAATTTGTAAAAAGATAGAAAATGTTTTATAAAATTAAGCACAAAGCACCAACATATACAGAAATAAGCAAAAATCTTCAGATGTTTTTCTTTCTGCTTCATACAACTCTTCTATAGATTCCAAATAGTTTAGAATAAAGCGTGATACTTTTAGAGTTCAAAAGTTAATTTTTCTTTAAAAATTAGGTCATACATCTAGCTAGAAATTCTAGAAATCAAAGCAAAAGACGGAACTGGTATACCCACTTCGATATTTGCCTTGAAATAATGACTAGATAGGAAAAAAAAATGGATATAGCAAATCTCATTAACCCACCTCAAATGAAGTTCTGTTTCTAAAGTTGGTTTATATATTTATTCAGTTCACTTTATTTACTTATTTTTTAAAGATTTTATTTATTTGACAGAGATAGAGACGGCCAGCGAGAGAGGGAACACAAGCAGGGGGAGTGGGCGAGGAAGAAGCAGGCTCATAGCGGAGGAGCCTGATGTGGGGCTCGATCCCATAATGCTGGGATCACGCCCTGAGCCAAAGGCAGACGGTTAACCGCTGTGCCACCCAGGCGCCCCTATTCAGTTCACTTTAACATGACTCATTCTATCATGTAGAAGCTGAGACATATATTTTATAAATCACAAAGTGGCTCATAGGCCTGACTCTTCAGTAATGAAGAGAAGTAACCCTTATAAAGGTTGCTGTGGTAGCCAGCCTACAAGGTGACCTTCAGTGATCCCCACCCCTTCGTCTTCGTGCCCTTGTGGAATTCCCTCCCCTGAGCATAAGGTAGATTCAGGTTGACCAGTCTTTCTGGCTTGCCCAGCATTGAGGGGATTCCCAAGATGTGGGAATTTCAGTGTTAACATAGGAAATCTCCCCGGGCAAATGAGAATGAGCTGGTCACCCTCGCTGGATTTAGTGACTCACTTAAAAGAACGGAATACAGCAGAAGCGATGAGTTACCACTTCCACGATCATGTTCTAAAAGACTGGCTTCCGTGTGATGCTCTCTCTCACGCTCTCTTGGTTCACTTCTTCTAGGAGAAGCTGGCTGCCACGTCATGAGGCAGCCTTGCGGAGAGACGCATAGGTGTGAATTCAGAAACAGATTTGAGGCCTGCCAACAGCCACGTGAAGGCAAACAGAAGCAAATCTTCCCTTAGGCCCTCAGATGACGAGCGCCCCAGACTATGCCTGACTACAGCCTCCAGAGAGACTCAGAGCCAGAACCAACTTACAGAGAAACCGTAAGATAATAAATGTTAGTGGTTTTCAGCCACTGAACGTTGGGGAATTTGTTACACAGCACAGATAACAAATATAGTTGTGACAGCATTGGAAATCGACTCTAAGTTATAAGTTATTTTTGAGTCTAGAATATACTTCTTTAAAATGAGCTTTATCGAATATTTAAAAAGGGGGTGTGTGTGTACTTAGGTGGCTCAGTCAGTTAAGTGTCTGCCTTTAGCTCAGGTCATGATATCGGGGTTCTGGGGTCAAGCCCAGAATGGGGCTCCGAGCTCAGCAGGGAGTCTGTTTCTCCCTCTCCCTCTGTCCCTCTCCCCACTCTTGCTCTCTCTCTCTTTTTCTTTCTTTCTCACTCCCTCTCTCTCTCTTTCAAATAAATAGATAAAATCTTTAAAACAATAAAATTTAATTTAAATTTAAATGAGTTTTATCACACAAACCATAACTACTCTCCCCACCCACATTTATAGGAGTGCCCAAAAGCCTAGCATTGTCTTGTCCCACATCACCTCACCCCATTATAACCATTCAGACCAGGTCCCTGACTTCATGTAAGTAACAAACCAAGCACTTCCCAGGGGGAAGGAGTCCCTTACTTTTCCGGCTCTCCACAGCCGCAGCGTGGGGCCTGAGCTGGTGACCCCGGTGACTAAGTAGTACATCAGTTCATCACAATTTCACAGAATCGTAGAATCCAGGATTCCTAAGACGAGAAAGAGCCTGCTGGGATTTCTTTGATTATAAATTTAACGAAGGTGAAAATGGTGTGCCCCATTGGAGAGGGAATCCTTAATACCTTTTCCTTCCCCTCTAAAGAAAAGCTAACAGAGGCAAGAGCCATTGAGTTCTTTCACTTGTAACTTTGCGTCATGGAGATGTTCATCCTAGAGAAGTAGAGAAAGTCCTACAATAAACCCAGAACTCTTGTAAGCATCTCTGATCTTCAACAATTACCAGCTCAGGGCCAATTGTATCTCATCTGTCGCCTCCCCCCCCCCTTGCATATACTTAACCCCTACCCTGATCCTTCGGGTTATTTTGAAACAAATTTCAGACATTATATCATTTCATCCGTAAATACTTCAGTACCTATCTCTAAAAGATAAGAAGATGAGAACTTCTTTTAAAAAAAACATAATCCCAATGCCATTTAAAAAAAAAAAATTCTTCATGTCATCAACTATCCAGTCAGGGTCTTATTTCCCCCAGTCGTCTCAGGTTTTGTGAGTCTGTTTGTTTTATAGTGAGTTGGTTTGTCCAAGTCAGGATCCAAACAAGGTCTACACATTGCTTTTGGTTGCTACAGCTCTTAAATCTGTTTTAATTTATGGCTTCTCCCTCCCTCTGCCCACCACTCCCCATCTACCACGCCCTGCTTAGTCGCACATTTTGAGACCATCTTTCCAAGCTCTAGTAAACATGCTGCTTTCTGACGTCTGGTAGTGACTCATCTCTCCCAATAAACAAATGGCAACGTACCGGAGCCCCACTTTGAGAATCGCTTTTTGAGGTATGCTTGAACTTGGGTCTACTTTAAAAGTATCATAATTTATCAAAGAAAGACACTCTGATTACACGCCATACTGGAGGGATAGAAGTCAATTTCACACTACAGTTGATAGAAGTTTTTTAAAAAGTCACTATTAGGGGACGGTTCAGGAAAGTTAATAAATATTTTGCTCTGTTGACACTGCCCTGGGTTTCTCTTTTAAATAATAAATATATTAGCTGCATCATGGTGACGGTGGCCCTTCTTCCTAACCCTCCTTCAGTTTTTTTCTTATTTTCTCTCTAGGAAATGGGATAAAACTAATAACTTCACAGAAAAATTCTCCCAGAGGCCTTTTCCCGAGTACTGCCCAAGCTGAGGCATATCTGTAGAGGGTCGGTGTGAAGTGAAAACACAGCCAGTAACTGATACCTGCGAATTTATTTGGGTCATCATGATGCTGTTAACTGCGGGGTTCCGACAGGATTGCTGTGAAATCTCCTCCCAGGGCTGGCGTCACTCAGGACCCAGGAGAAAGCACATTCTCGGGCCCTGTTTACTCTTCAGATCGGCTCCCCCTGGGCTTGCACTTCACCTCTGCACTTACCACCTGACCAGACAGGGTCCGGGGCGGGGCAGGTGCTGTCAGGTTGGAGGTGTGAGCCTCATTACTGCGTTTCCTATGTTGCCTGCCCGGGATTTGTCCGGCACTGGAACAGGCGAGAGTTCAAAGCAGATGGCACCTTTTCATGACTTGAGTCAATTAAGGAGGGAGTCCAAGCCCAAGCCGGCCTGGAAGACCAGGCTGCCAGAAGGGCCTTGGAACAGCAGCTGGAATAAAACTAATGAAAACAACCACGAGCAATTTGTGAAAATGTCATGGCCAGCACAAACACCCTGACCCTCGTAAACCTCGAGGTGAACTTGGAGAGGCTGGCCCACCCTGCCTTCGGGATGGCAAAGGGGGAAGGAGGCTGATGGCTCCTCGCCAATATGCGGGTCTTTCCAAATCCCCCTCAGGCCTGGCTCTGTTGCCCGAGCGCCTCTCCTGAGGTGGCTCAGCCTAGCGGATCAAACATCTGGGCCCTCCACTCTTCCCTCTAGGTAGACCCTCTTTCCACACAAAACTCCCTCTGTGACAAATGGACATGTATCTACCAGAATGGGCTGAAGCCTGAGAGCCTAAGAGCCAGTTGAAGAAAGCCGCTCTAGAAAGGGCGATGGATACATAGCTCCTCAAGCCTATAGAGACACCCAGAACTTAAATAAGTAAATGTGAAGAGTCCAGGCACAACAACTCATCCTTTCTTCTCCTCCTTCCCTCCCTGTAAATGGTTTGGGGTGTACTCACCACTGTTGACACAAGAGCAAATGCCTCTGTCAAGATAAATGGACTTTCTGTAAACTCACAGCTGTATAAGCTACAAAAAGTTACAGAAATGATTAATTGAGGAAGACGGCAGCTCAGCTTATATAGACGCAAAGGGCAGCCCAGATCACAGTCCTGTTCCTACTGTAGGGACTGAACCAAAGGACCACTCCAGGAACACCCCCCCCACCACCAAAGTCAATCAGACTAAGATGAGGAGAAACTAATCTAAATTGGAAAAGGGAAAATAAGAACAATGGGCTTCTGTTATTTGTTTTATTTATTTAATTAATTTGCAAATGTGTGGTTTCTTTTCAAGTGTTTTCATGAGGATGTGGTTCTCCTGGGGGACAGGGGTATTGAGGAGGAGGGGAGAGTGTCCGAACAAGAGAAGGTGACTGATAGGGACTGTGAAGGGGCTTCCTTCCGGGGTGCTGGCAGTGGTGCCCACATTTCCAGCCCAGCATCGTGGTCACACTGAGGTTTGCTCTGGGATCCATCCCAGGCTTGTACATTTCTATTTTGGTTGTACATTTCGGTATGTGGGTAATGGTTCACCTTTATGTCTGCGTATTTGTTTTCAAGATTAATAGTCCTAAATAATACACAGTTCTTAAAAGAGTTTTGCCAAAGTTTATTTTTAAGTACTTTCCTCTGAGGGGTGCCTCTAAGAACTCCCTGTCCCTTAACGTGTGTCACTCAGCCACCTGTTTCCAAGTTATCTGGAATGACTGTTAGAGGAGCAGAGAGCATGATGCCACCAGCCCAACAGATACAGACTTGGAGAAGGGGCCCAGGTGGGGGGAGTCGCATCTCCGGAGTCCCTTGACCTAGCCAGAAAACCAAGAATGATTCTTCTCACCTCTCTTTCACCTACTGGCCACATCCAGACTCAAGATGACCTGGCCTCTCAATTACTGCCTTCGTCCCCGCTGACCTCCTAATAGGTCCCCCAGCTCCATTCTTACCCTCCGCCCACTCGTCCTCCATGTTTTCTCTAGGACAAGGTTTCTTAAACACAAATGTGACTATTTAGCGAGAGACTCCACTTGCTAAAGCCCTTATACACACACACACACACACACACACACACACACACAGCACAGCTCCCTAGCTAGGTCTGAAACTGTACCTCTCCAACCGCATCTCCCCTGTGTGTACCTATTGCCCTTCATGCCTCCAACCTGCTCTCTGTTCCCAAAGGCACCATGCTCTTAAATACCTTCTTGTCTTTGCTAATTTTGTCTCCTCTGCCTAGAAGGCCTGTCTACTTCTTTCTTCTCCTAGCAAAGTCCTACTTAAATGTTACCTCCTCTGCCTTCCTCTCCTGCTGCCCGAGACCCTGTGAGCTCCTCCCCCGCTGTGCTGTCACCACTAGAATGATACATGATATCTCTTCCTCGGGACAACTTCTTTACCAGATTATAAACACCTAAAGAAGGGACGGTGCCCTGTTTATCTTTGAATTCCTAAAGCCTTGCTCAGTATCAGACCCGTAGGAGGTACTCCCTGCACTGAATTTAATTGACCCTAACAACAGCCCAATAAAGCCTATTACTTGGCTCCTCAGCGTCGGCTCTCTTACCAAAACTGTTCTCTTTTGGTTCTTTTCCAGTCGTGGTGAACCCTCGATCATTTCTGACCCACGAGATGCTACTGCTTGCAGCCTTGCCTTGCAGAGCCTCCTGTCCGGGGCCAGGCTGGAGCCCGTGCGGCCAACGTGGTGCCAGCTACGGTAACTGTTACGTGCCTCTCCTGCCAACAGCGGCCACGACCCAGGGCAAGGTGAGCACGGTCACTGGAAAATGCTCAGTCTTTGCCAGTTGATGGAACCTTCTTTGGTCACCTTCCGAAGTAGGAGGCAGCAGGTAGAATTACCCTCACCTGGAACTGAGATGTCTGGTAGGATACCTTCCTCCCTCCCAACCAAACCGCCTTCTTTTCCACATTCCCTTGCGATCTAGACTTCTGTGTCTCCTCCCTAGATCTCACCTTCTTGGAGGTTGCTTTTCCAGCCTAAGAGGGCAAAGAATCATCTCGGAATGCTCTGAGTTCTGTGGGCAGTTGCACTGCTCAGCAGGGGGTGGGGGAGTTGAGGGGCCGTAACTGAAAACAGGTTCCATGTGACACGCACTGGGTCCATAAAGCATTATATTAAAAAAATTAAGATAATGGAGAACATTTAGAATTGCAGCATGTCTGCATCAAAAATGACAATAGGTAAGTGCCAAGGTGTCATAGAAGCAACTTAGAGATCAACAAGCCCACACTCCCATTTTACAGACAGGAAACTGAGGCCAAGAGATGGGGCGTGGCTTGCCCAAGGTCACACAGCTGGCTCACACTGAGCTGAGCCTGCTCCAGTCGGGGCTTTTTCCAGCTTCCATACTTAAGCTCAAGGACTTACTGGCAAAAACAGAGTCCAGGGGTTCCCAGCACCTCCTCCCAGCTCAATAGCTTTTAAGGGGTTGCTTTTCTCATCCCGTGGCCTATTTATTTCAAGTGTTCGTCTGTCCCTTCAGCAGCTGCAGAGCGTGCGTGCGTCCTGCCCCGCGCACTGGGAGTGGTTCCACGTAAGCCATGGCTTCTAAACCTGCACCAGACTACCTGGAGTGAGTTTTTAAAATACAGAATCCTGGTCCTCGTTCTGGTGTTTTCCATTTCAGGAGGATGGGCCTCAGAAAGCTGTAGACTTGAACTCCTTCACGAGTTCTCCTGTAAGGCAAAATTTCAGGACCATTAAGCCAGCTGCCCTTTCTAGGTCCTTTCTAACCTGGAGATTCTGTGCTTATGTATAATATGAACTCCCTCACCTCTGATTCACTGGCAATCCATCATTCCTAATTTAAAAAAAAAAAAAAAAAGATACAATCAGAAGCATGGGTGTGTTATCTAGACTCCTGGCAAGAAAACCGGCATCCAGAGAGAATGCGAAAGTCACTCAAGGTCACCAACAGACTGCCTGCATCAGTAGGGGAGCCCAGGACTTTGAACTCGCTGACCACAAGGTGCTGCTGTCCTATAGAATAAGCAGCAGAAAGGAGACCTGTGACCCTGAATGACTCAGCCATTGCCCTGCAAGGTGAAGGTCGATTAATGCCTGCACATCATCTCTTCACCCATGACATGAGAGCGATAATGTTTGCCTCCCTTTCAGGTGACAGAGCTGCTTAGAAAACACTGAAAGTATAAAAGTGTTAAGAGAAGACGTGCTGCCTTTTCAAAATAACTCAGATATGATATTTCCTCTTAGGTGGTTGCGTTGAGTAAAACTTCCATCAAGATCCACATGGTAATGGGAACTATGAGAATCCTGGCATCTTAAACCCCTGTTCATATAACTTGGTCTGAATGGGTGGCCTCACTCAGTGTGGATAGTTCAATTTATAATTTATTGAAGTCAGCCTAACGCCAAGATCCGACTTTCTCAGGGCAGTTGATTTCTTTTAGTCTCTAGGCAAATCCCAAGCCCTGTTATAGACCTCGCAACAGGCAAGATGCCTCTATGGGAGAAGTCACAAACCTTTTCAACTATGAACACCAGACTCAAGAAGCTGGAAACTAAGAGCTGGCTGAAGACAGCTGCTCAGTGAGGTCCCTATAATCATTGCAGACCCCTTGGAAAATGCTTACGTTGGCTTTCTACACTGTATTTGCCCCAACTCCTGCTAATCTATGAGCTGCTAGAAACAGACTCGTTTAGTAGAATGCCTTAGAACTGAGAGCTTAAGAAAGCCTTGAATAAAATTTAACTTGGATGTGTGGGATTTCAACGGCCACGATCTCCTGAGATTTAAGATCTGATAATGCTGAAATTGTTGTTGCAATTTACTATACTCTTCCACTTCCGTGCATGTAAAGCTCACGCTTAGAGCTCCCTACCAGTTTTCCATTGGTCTGTGGGACGAAAAGCCCTCACTGATCTTCACATACATTAGTGGGAAGCCACAGAGAGAACAAGTATGTGGAAATACAGGGGAAAGAGAGAGAGATCAGAAAAAATGGAGCACTGGGACAGAGCAGAGAGAGCAAAATGGACACACTGTGAAACAATAAAGTCATGTATGGAAACCAGAGAAGCAAAGGCAAAAACAGAGCAGGAGGAGGAAGGGGAAGAGAGGGGAGAATAAGATACATATATTTCAAGGAATGCGTATGCCAGGTAGATGGTAAATGCAAGAAACAGTTCTCTATTCCTGGCTGTTTTAAGTTGAGGCAGTAGGATTAGAGGGCTGACGGTTTTACTGGGTGCGAGGAAGAAGAAAGTCATGTGCCTATCATGTGCTAACTGCCCAACGCAGCCCTGGACCAAGGAAGCTGCAGCTGACAGACTAGAATCGGCGTGGCGACATGACTGGTTTCCAAGTCCACAGGGAGTATAGGCCATGGTGTTACCTTGAGGAATAAGAGAGAATTTCCAGTGGTCTAAACAAATGAGGATCTTTCCACAGAGTGGACTGGAAACTTGAAGGGAATCCATGCTCAGGTTTGCCACCCACACCAAATGAAGGCCTTCTGGGCTGGTGTGCAGACAAGGTCCTGAGGGTGAGAAAATCAGACCACATGCTTGGGCTCTCTGCAGAGCCTAAGTCTCCAGGAGAGATCGTTTTGTCATTACACATAGCATATACCGAATGATCAGTAAAGGGTAGCTAATATTCTTCCAGAATATTGTTTTCTTTTCTTTTTTTTTTTTTTTTTTTAAGATTTTTTATTTATTTATAGACAGCCAGCGAGAGAGGGAACACAGGCAGGGGGAGTGGGAGAGGAAGAGGCAGGCTCCCAGCAGAGGAGCCCGATGTGGGACTCGATCCCAGAACGCCGGGATCACACCCTGAGCCAAAGGCAGACGCCTAACGACTGCGCTACCCAGGCGTCCCCAGAATATTGTTTTCTGCACTGACTTCTGCTTGGGTTTCTCATCACCTCTGCCATCATTGTGTGCTCCCCAGTGTTCTCAGGCTTCTCTCACACAAAAAGGGTTCCTTCTGATCTTACCAGAGGGACTTACCAGTGTCCATCCATTCATTCCTCATTCATCTTTCTTTTATGCATTAGCAACTTTTCACCATAACACCTTTTGAAAGTCATACCACTGGTGACTTCTTTCTCTTATATATATAGTAACTTATATATATAGTGACTTCTTTCTCTTATATGTATAGTAACTCTTTTACTCAAAAACTCACTAAATAAATAACGAACAAGCAATACTATTTCTTCATTAGGGTTTCAAACAAAGACCATTCACCAGTTTTCTTGACACGACAGTTTATTGTAGGGAATACTATTTGGAACAAATTTGAATTGTAAGCCATGTTTGTATGAACCCAAAACATGTGCCCCACGAGAGGACTGAGGAATGGCAGCATCTATGACTCTGTGACCTATTGTGTGCACGCACTATTTCCATATATTTCCAAACACACGCATGTTTAACTTTTATTTTACCCTGGAAATATTTTTCTGGGCCGTAATTTTATTTTTAACCCAGTGTGAATGCAGAAGTCACCAAAAGGTTAAAAAAAAGATAAGTACAAGAAAGTTTTAGTACATTACCTTTTCTGTAGAAACTATATCGATTGAACTTTCAAATTGTGCTTATTCTTTTTCTTTTTAATTAAGTCATCTCTGCACCCAACGTGGAGCTCAAACTCAAGACCCCGAGATCAAGAGTTGCGTGCTTTACCTACTGAGCCATCCAGGTGCCCCAAACTTGCTTATTCTTTAACTTAATTTGTTGCCATTGTTCCATTGATATATTGTTCTATCTGTGAAAATTGTTTGGTGTCTTGGGATGGGATACAACACAATTTTTCCCACTAAAATGAATAGAGGTTTTTAATTTTTTTTTTCTACATAACAGCTTTTCACTTAGTAGCAGAATTTTTAGTCCATTTAAAGTCACTTAGTCGAAGATGAGTATACTATGTTCAGGGCACCCTAGGAGGCACTAGAAAGCCCAAGATGAATTGAACCCAGATCATGCCTTCAGCTCGTAATCTAATAAGAGGCACTGATGGGTAAATGGGCAATTTAGCAGTAGCAGTGAGATGAACACTCTAGAGAAGGTTCAGGGAGTTTAGCGCAACCAGGAGAGGGGAAATCTCTCAGTGGACTTAGGATTTCAAGGTGGGAGACCATTCAGGGCTTTTGTTTCATCCTTCCGTCTTGAGCAAAGCAAAGGTACTTGTATCTTATCCCCTTAGTAATTTGCAAGTTTGGTTGTTAATCTGTCATAAAGTAATTCAAGGGGGGGGAAGTCCTCCAGCCCTCTGCTGGACAGCTCCAGGGACACCTTGAACTCAAATCACCCAAAGGCCAACTTTGTCTTGGCCACAGGCTTGTGTCCTACAGTTGTCCGATCCAGAAACTGAAGAGACATGCCCAGCCCCTTCCTTGCCCTGTTCCACCTGATCTGATTCCCAAGCCCTGTCCATTTTTCATCCTCAACTTTTCAGAATCTGCCTACTTCTCTCCATCCCTTTACCCCCATCCTATTCCAAGCCACTTCCTTTCTTCCCCAGGCTCTTCTTTCCCTTCCTCTAAGCTCAGCTCCCCTCCATTCATTGCTCAGAATGTAGACAGAGTGGTATTCCTAAAGTACAAATCTATGTCTCTTTCCAGGCTTAAGACCTGAAGGGCTTACCATTGCCCTTATGATCAAGGCCTTCTGGATATTCAGAGCCCATGAAGATGTGACTCAAGCCTTCTTTCCCAGCAACAGCTCTTCCCCCTGGGGCCTCCCCAGGCTGCACTTCTTTGTTTCTTATAGGAACCTAATCTCTCACCTCTGGACTTTGTACTTGCTATTCCCCTTCCTAGAACATCCCCCCACCCATTTCCCTTCCTTCCTTACTGAACTCCCCCTCAGCTTTGTTCTCAGTCCCTCCCTGATGCTCTGACAAGGTGAGGGACCCCTGTTATGTTATATTTTGCAGCACCCTCTAATACCCCTGTCCCAGCGCTAATCACACTGTATTGCAACTGATTAGTTTCCTTCCTTTTTAGACTGTAGGACCCGGAAGGCAGGGGTCATGGGTGTTCTAGTCAGCATTATATCCCTACTGCCAAGTCCAGTGCTGGCATATAGAGGAGGCCCAATCTATTGAAGAATGAATGAATGAATGAATGAATGAATGAATGAATGAATTGCTTCCTTTATAAGTAACTGCAGAAAGTTACCTATGGGCTTTAACTCAGGAGATAGATCGTCAAGAAGGACTTTTTCGACGATGGTGGTAGGCATAGGGTAGGTATATCTGAAAGTGCCTTATCCCACATCAGCTCTTCTTGGTCCTTAAAGGCCTGGAACACAGGTCTGGGCTCCCTATGAGGTGCCTCTTCTTCCTCTCTGGGTCACCCCCTACCTCCCCGGTGACAGGGCCACACTCTGATCCTTGCTGTAATGTAACTACCCTCCCCAAATCTCAAGACCCTTCTCTGAACATCTCCCATTCCCTTCGTGTTGGTGGGTTCTTCAGAGCCAATGTGAGGACTGGTGTCTGCTTCCAGGAGCAGGTCTAGAAGCCCAACCCCCAAGTGCTGTTGAGTGACCCACCATTTCCTCTACAACAGTTATAGAAAGAGCAATAAAAGATAAATTTAATGATAGACCAGATATACAAAAGCAAAGCAATAATATATGAATTTTGAGACAACCAGTATACTCCCCAGTCAGATCCGTTTTCTCCTTTAGGGGTGAGGGGGGAGATTACACATTGGAGCACAGGGAGTGTTTCTAGTCAGACTCCCTGTCACGGAAGAGCAGAGAACCAACTTGTTGACTTCTCTGCTCTTGTGTTTGCTACTGCTGGAGACTGTTTAGGGGAACTCTTAAGAACTTCCCTATCGGCACCATAATGAATTTGTGGTTTCCCAGGCAACTCCCTACACTGGCAAGTAATTCAAACTGGCATAAACTTTGTGAAGAGCAATTTGGCAACAGAGCAGCCCTGGCATTTTCCTCTCAGCTCCATTCTTGTCCCTCCGTGCTCTGCTCGGCAGGACCAACCACATAATTTGCAGGGCTGGTGCAAAATAAAAATGCAAGACCCCTTGCTCAGAAAGTATTACAAATTTCAAGACAGTGACAGCAGGGGCTTCTCTAAGGACGGGGCTCCGTACAACTGCACAGATCCAATGTCCTTGATACTGGCCCTGCTTCTCTGTCTCAGTGGGAGCTGGATCTTGCAAATGACTTTCCCAGATGTCTTTGCCATCTTGCTTCTGCTTAGGTTCAGTCAATGGAAGGCATGGGTGGGATGGGAGGGGTGGGAGGGGCCACTGGAAGGCATGAAGGAAAAAAGCATTTGTATCCTTTTCTGCTTCCTTCTACCCATTGACCCACTTATTCAACTTCTAAGGTTTATACTAGGGAATAATCAAGGAGTCGGAAAAGATCTAGCCAAAATACTGTTTATTACAGTCTTTTCTGTGATAGCAGGACACTGGAAATAACCTAATTCCTAAATATCCAACAATGCACCCATTAACAATAAGAAGATAAGGGCAAATATTAATGGAACAGAATATAATATAAAATCCAGAAATGGATTCAGATATGAACAGAAATTTAGTATATGACTAAAGTGGTATCTCAAATCAGTATATAGCAAGACTTGACTTATAGATGTCAAGAAAGGCAGTGACAGGCCCATATCCCTCATGAACATAATATAAAATTCCTTAACCAAGTATTAGCAAAGAGAATCAAGCAATATATAAAAAGGATAGTAAGTCATGACCAAGTGGGGTTTACTCCAGACATGCAAGGTTGACTTCAGGGTCAAAAATAAATTCATATAATTCACTACATTAACAGAATAAAGGCAAAAAAAAAAAGCATACGATCATCCCCATAGATACGGAAAAAGCACTTGTCAAAATTCATGATAAAAACTCTCACCACACTAGGAATAGAAGGGGACTTTCTAAATGTGATAAAGGGCATCTAGAACCTACAGCTAACATCATACTTAATGGTTACGGTTTCCTAGGCAACTCCAAGCACGGCAGAGCGGTTCGAATTGGCATCAACTTTGTGGAGAGTAATTGGCAATGCAGAGCCAGCCCATCCTTAACCTGTTTGCTCACATGTAAGGTCAAGAACAAGGCAAAGAAGCCCACTCTCCCTACTTTAGCCAACATTTCGCTAGAGGTTTTGGTAAGTACAATGAGGTTAAAAAAAAAAAAGAAGAAGAAGAAGAAAAGGCATAAAGCACAGAAAAGAAGAAAAACTGTATTTTGAGATGACATGACTATACACGTAAAAAAAAATCAACATGTGGGACCGGAAGAACTGAATATCCCTTGGAAAAAAATTAAATGGGGTACACACTCCACAAATGACACCCGAAAAAAATGTTTACTAGCTCAATAAGATCATAAAGGCATGAGAGGAGGCCATGGGACATTTATTGCATAATAAGAATACGGAAGCCCTTTCTAATTATGAAATAACATCTAGAAGGATGGAAAACTGAAAAATACAACAATAACATAAAAACTGCACGGCACAAATACAGTAAGTAAAGTTATAAAGCAAGTGACAGGTTGAGGAAAATATTTGTGATCCATACTCACGGATAGAAGGCTAATGTCCTGATACAGAAAGACTCTGTGGGAAAAAGCCTATGGTCTGAAAGAAAAGGGGTAATAGTTATGGATAAAAAAAGAAATATCAAAAGCTCTCAATCATGTGAAAAGATACTCAACCTCACCTATAATGAGAGGTTGAAAATTGAAAGCACCATTTTTATCAATCACATCAGCAAAGATGGAAAATGTTTTTAACCAACTCGTTGATGATGATGGGGTAACAAGCCTTTCTGTGTACTTACAAGGAGGCATCTATAAACCTATACAAAGCCTGCGGAAAGCAATTTGACATCTCTCAGAATTACAAACGCAGGTATCTCTTAATGGGGCATTTCATTTCAAGAACTTGATCCTACAGCCGCATTGCCCCAGTGTGAAAGAAGGTTATTTATGGTAATATTTTTTGAAATTCCAGAAGACTCAAAGTCACCTAAGTGCTGAGCAGCAGGGACTTGTTAAATAAATTAAGGTACATTTATATCAGAATCCTTTTTCTTTTTTTTTTAAGATTTTATTTATTTGTCAGAGAGCACAAGCGGGGCAGGGGCCAGGCAGAGAAGCAGGCTCCCTGCTGAACGAGGAGGAGGAACTCATCACGGGGTTCAATCCCAAGATCCTGGGATCATGATCATGACCTGAGCCAAAGGCAGATGCTTAACTGACTGAGCCACCCAGGGGTCCCTTATAACAGAATTCTATGGCAGCCCTTAAACATGAGGAAACTATATATATTGGTCTGTAGTGATCCGCAAGATATATTATTATGTTAATAAAGTAAGGTGCGGGGGCTGGATGGTGCCTTCGGGTGAGCCTCACACTCTTGGTTTCTGCTCAGGTCGTGATCTCAGGGTGGTGAGAGGGACCCCCACCTTGGGCTCCATGCTCAGTGCAGCCTGCTTGAGATTCTCTCTCTCTCTCTCTCCCTCTGTCCCTCCTGCTCGTGCTCTCACACTCTCCCTCTCTAAAATAAATAAATCTTTAAAGAAAAATAAAGTAAGCTACAGAGCTCTGTTACGATATGAACCATTTGTGTACAATGTGAGCAAGGTATATGTATTTGCTTGGATATACATAAAATATCTCAGGAAGGATTTACCCCCAAAAAGGGGCAAGGGGGGTGTAATATTTGGTTGCTTCTGAAAAAGGTAACGGGAAAAGGGACAGGGTTGGGAAAGAGAGTTTTCATTATATAGCCTTTTATACTTTTTTAACTGAACCATGTGAATGTTTACTTATTCAAAAGATAAATGATCTTTTTAAATAATAAGTTAGAAGAATGTATGTGGAATATGGAAAACATTCACAGAAAATTGTTAGCTGAAAATGAGATTTTGAAAAGTACAGCCTGATCTCACTTTTATTTTTCCTAAATGCAGAGATGCAGGACACCTGGGTGGCTCTGTCAGTTAAGTGTCCGACTCTTGGTTTTGGCTCAAGTCGTGATCTCAGAGTCATGAGATCAAGACCCATGGTGGGCTCTGTACTAAGTGTGGAGTCTGCTTAAGATTCTCTCTCTCTCTGCCCCTCCCCCTGCTTGTGTGTGTACACTCTCTGAAAAAATGTAGAGATGTTTGTGACTAGATTCACTTATGTCGTCTTACGCATCCATGTGGGGTCAGCCTGAGATTTGGATGGCATTTATTCCCCGAATTTGGAGCCCTTCTTCGTTAGCTCTTTTCTGGAATTTATTCCCTTACTTTCCAGCATTGTGGGCGCCCAAAACTTATCCCGTGGCTCTTCAAGCTAATAAAGCTATTAGCTTTCTATCAGTATTTAGCCATTTTATTTTATTTTATTTATTTGAGATTTTATTTATTTATTTATTTATTTATTTATTTGAGAGAGACAGAGAGAGAGAGAATGAGTGGGAGGGAGGGGCAGGGGGAGAGGGAGAAGCAGACTTCCCGCTGAGCAGGGAGCCCAAGATGGGGCTCAATCCCAGGACCCCAGCATCATGACATGAGCTGAAGGCAGATGCTTAACCAGCTGAGCCACTCAGGTGCCTCTATTTTAACCATTTTAAATAGTACCAGTTAGGATCTTCCCTCAGTTCAAAAGCCATAATAAACAGGAAATTCTCTTCATGTCTTTTCCATCTTCCATATGCCAACTCCTTCCCACTATCTGCCTGCTTTTGTTCACTCTCCAGGGACCTCAGGTAATTGTTTTTTACATTTTGTCCAGAGTTGATCACTGTCATCTGTAAGAGGATCGGTCCAACAGAAGCTTACTCAGTCACACTGGACATGGACCTAAGAAATATTTATCATTCTTGGCCTTCTGGGTGCCTGGCAAGATTGTGCTTCCTGTTTCCCTTATGGCTGGGATGGTGACGTATGAGATGTAAGTAGAAATTATGACCTGAATTTTCCAAATGGTGGCTGTTCCATCAGCCTGGGTCTTAAATTAATAGAGATCCCAGCCAATCCTTGTTTAAAAGGTATTGTGAGCAAGAAACAAATCTATTGCCCCATGCTGTCTCTTTTCTACAAATATGCCCAACATCTTCAGAAGTAGCCAAAATACTCTAGGGCAAGCCAGACACACAGCCATGTCCTTGCCCATCACTCTAACCCTTCCTTCAGCATGAGTCTGGAGTAGGGGAAGGAACCTGTGGGACCCATCTTGCTTCCACACACATAGTCATGTAACCCCTGGAGATGTCACAAGCCAGTGTGCTTCTCCATAGCTGGACTGGGACCACAACAGAAAGAACTCACTCTTGGCCTTACAGCTTACTTATTTGCAGGACCACAATAATGGAGAGCTTAGGAAACAAGAGCTCTGGACTCAAGAGTCCTGAGCTCAGCTCCGAGCTTGGCTACCGTGGGAGCCTGGCTTTGTCATTTGCCCTCTCTAAACCTTAATTTCTTCATCTGTCATCCAGGAGTGCCAAGACCACACAGTGCACGTTGGAGTGCCTGGCACATAGCCAGGGTTCAAAAAAAAACCATAGCTGTGTGTCACCTGTTTACTCAACACTCAGCAAATTTTACTGAAAGCTTACTATCTGCCAGGCACTGTTCTAGGCACTGACTACATCAGCCAAAAAATAAAGAATAATAAAAATAAAATACATGAGCCAAGAAACCAGTTTGTATTTAGCAGGAGACAGACAATAAACAACAAAGGTCATAAGTAAGCAAACTGTGTAGCATGTCAGAATATGCTAAGTGCCACAGGAAGAAAGAAAATGTAGGAATGGGCAATCACAGTTCTTTAAATAGAACAGCCAGGGTAGGTAGACCACTTTCAGGCGGGGACAGGGGAGCAAAGACTTGAGGAAGGTGAGGGAGTGAGCCATGCCAAACCCTCTTTTGTTTTTTATAGATTTTATTTATTTATTTATTTATTTATTTATTTATTTATTTATTTGAGATAGAGCGAAAGAGAAAGCATGAGTGGGGGTGAGGGGAGCTGGGGTGGAGGGAGAAGGAGAAGCAGACTCCCCACTAAGCCCAACACAGGGCTCAATCCCAGGACCCTGGGATCATGACTGAGACGAAGGCAGACGTGTAACTGAGCCCCCCACGTGCCCCATGCAGAAACCTCTTAGAGAAGAGGGTTCCAGGTAGAAGAATGAGCCATCGCAGATAAGGTGGCAAGTGTAGCTGGTAAGTTCCCAGATAAGCGAGGCATCGGTATGACTACAGCAGAGTGAGGTGGGGTGCAAGCAGGAGAGGAGGTCAGAAAGTTGCCTTCTGGGCAGATGGAATGGGCCTCATCCCCGTCCCTGTTTTAAGGAGTTGGACACTTGATCCAAGTGAGATGGGGAGCACTGTGGAGTTCTGAGCAGAGGAGTGACGTGACCCGACACGGATGTCACGGAGAGCATTCTGGCAGTTGTGCTGAGAAAAGAAGAAGCCAGGGCTCGGTGGGAGCATGGAAAGCAGCTAGAAGGCTACTGCACTTAGCAACCCAAGAGACAAAGGAGGTCATGAAAGTGACGAGAAGCGCCAGGTTCCAGATATATTTGGAAAATACAGCTGACGGGAGTCCCTGATGGCTTAGCCGTGGGGGTATACATTAAAGAGCCAAATGAAGGATAACTCCTCGGTTTCTGGCCTGAGCAACCAGAAGCACAGGAATGCCTTTATCGAAGATGGGAGGGCTTTGAATGGAGCCATTGTGGGGAGAAATCAGCAATAATTCCATTTGAATGCGTTGAGTTTGAGATGCCTGGTAGATACTCAAGTGGCAATGATGAGTGGACAGTTGGATAGTCAAGTGTGGAATTCAGGAGTGAGATCTAGACTGAAGATAAAAATTTGAGAGTCAGGGGCGCCTGGGCGGCTAGTTCAGTTGAGCATCTGCCTTTGGCTCAGATCATGATCCTGGGGTCCTGGGATGGAGACCCACCTCGGGCTCCCTGCTCAGCAGGGAGTCTGCTTCTCCCTCCGCCTCTTCCCCCAGCTCGTGTGCTCACACACTGTCTCTCTCAAAAATAAATAAATAAAATCTTAAAAAATTTTTTTCGAGAGTCATTGGCAGCCAGAAGGTAAGGATTACATCACCAAGAGAGTGAGTGTAGGTATAGAAAAGAGCCAAAAGACAGAGCACGGTGATGTTTAGAGAGCCAGGAGAGGAACTGAGACCAGCAAAGGAGATGAAGAATTAAACTCTTTTACCTGAAACAATGTCCTCCCTTTGCTTCTAAGATGGCATTTTTTTGTTTTGTTTTGTTTTCCTCTTACTTCACTGCCCACTTAGTCTTCTTTGCTGTAAGTTGCATGAATTGAAATGCCTGGCCAATGGATTCAGTAGGATGGAGCTCATTTGTGACCTTGGCAAGAGTGGTTTTGGTGGCTCAAGGCGGGTGAAAGATTGGCATGAGATCAAGCGAGAATAGGAGGTGTAGACACGCAGGCAACTTTGGGATGTTTGCAGTCAAAAGGAGTAATAATGGAGGGGAATTTGGGGCTAAGGAGATACATACAAATACATATAAAGAAAGGAAGGGGTCACCTGGGTGGCTCAGTCGGTTAAGTGTTGGACTCTTGATTTTGGCTCAGGTCATGATATCAGAGTCATGAGATCGAGCCCCATACAGGGCTCTGTGCTGAGCGTGGAGCCTGCTTAAGATTCTCTCTCTCCCTCTCCCTCTGCCCCACCCCTGCTGCTTGCGTGCACATTCTCTCTCTCTCTCTCTCTCTCAATCTCAGTCTCTCTGTCTTAAAAAAAAAAAAAAAAAAAAAAGGAAGGAGTACACCATGTTTTTGTGTCCATGTGAATTATTTAGGAGAGGGGGACAACTGATTAGCAGGAGATGAGCGGATAATTCTTGGAGCAGTGATTAAATAGTCGAGACAGAGGGACTGTGGTGCCAAGTGGAAGGTTCTGCTTTATATAAGGGCACCTCTGTGTGACAGGACAGAGGGCAGGGTCAGGGCAGAGAGGCAGGTGGGATGGAAGCAACGGGGCTAGGAAGATGAGGCAGTTCTTGAGAAATTGCTTTTACTTAGAGATTAAGGAACAAGGTTTTCAGCTCAGGGTGAGGAAGGAGAGAGGTGCAGGATAATTGAGGACAGAAGGTGCAGTGTCATTTCAGAGTGTGAGAGAGTAAACTGAGTAGGGAAAGGCAGAAGGGCGGTGTTGAGAACCCACTTGAGATTTATGATCGTAAAGTTGGTGACGACAGCACTGTTGTTTTTGTCCAGTGTATTAAGCTGGACAGAATCAGGGTTTTGCCGGGTGGGTGGTCCCAGGAAGAAGACAGTGAGGGGTGTATGGGTGATACAGTGATAGACAGAGACCATGAAATCTAAGCTGGATAGGAGGGATGTGAGACTATAAGGGCAACGATGAACAGTGAAAAAGTAGGTTGAAGGTCAAAATAAGGTAAAAAAATGGTTCAAGTGCGATTATTAGAGCGAATAAGATGGAAGGGAAAGACATGTTGGTCAGGGCACAGGATGGCTTGAGATGAAAAGAGCAGAGGAAGTGCTGTTATTTAGAAGTAAAAAAGGTCCAGGGTGTCCACATGACAAAGGTCCAAGGTGGAGGGGGAAGTGGTTGCAGTGTAGGGACTGGGGTTCCAGCCAGGTCATTATTCTGCAAGGCTGCTAAATTCCCCGAAAACATTAACAGGGGTGGGGAGGAGGTGGAGGACTGTGAGTCAGGTGCTAGAGTCTCCGGGAAGGAGAGGGAATCCACAGGAGACGCTGCAGAAGGGGGTGGTGTCCTCTGCTGGGGTGCAGTCCCAGCAGCTGGGGGGTTAAGGCTGGCTGGAGAGGGGAGAGGAGTCTGATTTGAGTAAGATTCACGAGCGTGGGTGGACCTGCTCTGTTCTGAATTCCTCTCTCTAGTAGCTCAATCAGCTCCTTTCCCCCTTCTGGCAGCTGAGAGGCCAAATAGGGTGAGGGATTGACTCAGGGTCATGGGGTCAGAAGGCAACCAGGGAACCCTCAGGACTTTCGTTCCCCCTTCTCCACTACCCAAATACCAAGGCTGTGTTTGGGATATTTAAAAGAACATTTAAAAGGCCCCTGTTTGTTTCCGCCTCTGTGCAACGTTTGTGCTGCCGAAGGACAGGGAGCTGGTAACCATGGCAGTAGAGCCCAAAGCTATGGTGAAGAGGTGGTTTTTAAATGGGGGTGCACTTCAGGCAGGCGGCCCCCAGAGCTCACCCTCGAGGCCTCCTCAGAGCTCTTTGTTCATTGAGCTTACTTAGGAAGAGAGGCTGAATTCCTCCCTGCTGGGAAGCAAGCTTTACAAGGGAAGGTTTTGCCAGACTCCATAAGGAGAGGGTGTGTCCCTGGGAGCAGGTTTTGGGGGCTCTGCCTGAAAACCTTGGTCGGCAGGGAACTTCGAGCACCCTGGCATGAACAGGACAGCCTGTGATGGCAAATAAGCCAGCCCCACAGCATCCTGGATACTCAGCCCTTACACACTGTCTGTTCCCTCACTACCCCTCCCCGGACAGGTGGCCACTCATGGGGGTGGCCCAGAGCCCTGGCCAAAAAGGCAGCCAGGCAGGGCCCCCACAGGATGCTATCTGGTGCCAAGGGGGGGAGAGGAAAAGGGAGGGAGGGGGGAGACTGTCACCTCTTCCACGTTCCTCGATGGGGAGCCCCAAGAGCCTTTCTTTCCAGAGCCCAGTGCCCCAAGTGGACACAGGGCAAGGCAGGGCAGGGCAAGGCAGGGCAGGGCAAACCCAGGCCACAGCTCGGGTCCAGGGAAATCTCATGACTGCAGTGTTTTGCTGCAGGTTTCCCAGCTGCTCGGGGGGCGGAGGGTAGCGTGGGGTGGTGGGGGCGAGGAGGAGGGAGGGGGAAGAGGAGGAGGGAAGTAAACAGGAGACCACAGAGAGAGCCAGTTCCCTGCGTTCAGAGAACACCAGCCGCCTCCGGTCCCCGGTGGGTGGCTGGCTGTATGTGTGCAAAAGAAACCGGGAGGGGAAGGGAGAGAGGGAAGGGTAAGCACGCACTTCTCGGCTGTTATCCACCCACCTCGCTTTTCCCGCCCCTCCAGCCCACTCCCCTCTAGGGTGAGGGGGTGGGAAGGAGACGTTCACGAAGCGCCCACCCCCAAGTACGCGTCGCCGGTTTAGCTGTCTGTGAATCAGACACTGTCTCAGCAGCTCGTCACCTGCGCCCAGAAGGGGGACAGGGGGCGGCCTTGGGGCTTGGGAGAGGGGAGGTTGGGTAAGTGGAGGACCCCGTACTGGCCTGAGCAGAGGGTGACGCCTGGGGCTGGGAAGAAGAGGTGTCTACCTCCCAGCACCTACACAAACCCCGACCCGGTCCCCAGGACACCGGGCCAGAAGGGTGGGACGGCGGCTTGGGGGCACAACTTGAGCGGGAATTGGCAGCAGAGGTGGGAACAGGAGGGGGGTGGGAGTGTACCGCCGCGGGAAGCGATGGGTTGCAGGGCTGGCGGGGGCCGCAGGGCAAGCTGCTGCCCGCCGCCTGCCCGCGCGGGGTTATGCGAGGTAACCGCGAGCCGGGAGGAGGAGGGAGGCGGCGGGGGCCGCGGGCCGGGGTGTCTGGCGCTCGTTGGACAAAGAGATGATGAAACGTGAGCGCTATATTTACCAAGGGGGTGGAGACCGGGCGGGGGGGGGGTTGGTAAAAAGGACAAACTGTTCCACAACAACCACAGGAAACACAGCCCATCTGACTCACCGGGAGGGCCGCGCCGACCCCCTCGAGGGCTTAGCCCCGAGGCGGGCGCGAGGCTGGAGGGCGTTGATGCCCCCGGGCAGACCTGAGCTGGGCTCTACGGCTGGGAGTTGGGTTGATTTAAATAAAGACACCTTAGATCCCAGGGCTGCGTGCGTGCGCACGTGTGTCTGTGGCTTTTGTGGGGCAGGAGAGAGCGCGGAATGGCAGGAATGTTTCCTAACCCCGTGGCCCGACCATCGCGGGAGAGACTGCCTGCAAACTCTTGCGAGCAGGATTCCTGCAAAGTCATCTTCTCCTGCACAGCCCGGCCGGCCGGCCCGCCCCGCCCGCGGACAGCAGCACCCGCCTCCCTGCGCTCCCCTCGCTCCCGCCCCAGCCCTGCTCGCGGCGCTCAGAGTTGGGGTGCGGTGCGGGCTATGTTTGGAAGCTGATGTCATCCCGACACCCTACTCCGCAGTGTTCCCAGGGGAGACCGCAGGGCAGGTTTTCCTCTTCTTCGCGGGCGTGGGGGATGGGGAAGGTGACTCTACCCGCCTCCCAATCCCCGCCAACACACACACACACACACACACACACACATATCCCTATGCTACCCCGAAGAGTTAAAAAGAAAAAATGCAACCCGATAGAGTTATGAAACAGGGTGGTGGGGGCGGTACAAGCCAGCGGAGGGCGCAAACCCAAGGGCTTGGGCCTCTAGGGGCCAACAGCCGGCCCCCGCCCACTCTCACCCCTGCCAGCCTTCCCCACCTCCCGCCGGGGTGCGGGGGCTAATTTCAAGGTTAGCTCACGTGGGCGCGGGCGCCCGGAGCTCCTTGCACGAGTTTGGGGCGGGTTCCTCATCCCCCAATCTAGGGCAGTTTGTTCAACTGCAGTAAAGGGAGCTTGATGTTCCAGCAGGGAAGGGATTTCTGAGAACTGGGGCTGTCCTCAGATGAACTCGGCTCCTCCGGCTGCTGCTGCGGCGGCCGCCTGCGGAAGACTTTTTAAAAGGGCGATGCCAGGCCGGGGCGCGCAGCCCGCAAGTGGCTGCGCCGCCCGCCAGTCTGCTGCCGGAGCCGAGCTCCCGCCCCCGAGCGCGGGTGATGCGCCGTGCGCGGCGCAGGGCCTCTCCGCGCGCTGGGGGCTGCTAGCTAAACTTATCCTCCTGCATATGCATGAACGTGTGGCCTTTCTGCTCGGCAAAGGAGAGGCCTGGAGTTTTTGCGGAAGGCTGCTAAGTGGAGCGAGAGCAAAGTAGGGCGTGGTGCAAGTTTTCGCGCGGGCCGAGCCCCCCCCCCCCTTTCCAGCCCCTGCGTGTTAACTGACGTTATGGCCACGGGCGTTTTGGCAGATAGGTCTTTACCTGATTGTATTTCAAATCCAGGACACTGCCTTTGCTGAAAGCCCCGATTCCTTCAGCCCGCCTCGCCCTACCCAAACTCACCACCTTCCCCTAATTCCCCAGCTTTCACTAAAATGAACGCTGCTTCGCCCCAGATAATATGCTGTGTGCCTAGGTGCAGTCGCTGAAGCTGGAGGGCCTGGGTCCTGAAAGAAGTCTGGATCCAGCCCAGAGTGAGGTCCGACACGTGATCCCCTACCCCCAGTGGGCCATCTGTTCTCCTCCTTCCTTCCCGCCTGGAGGCTGGCAGCTCTGCCCAGCACCGTCCACGCCTCCCAGCAGGAAAGAGTGAGAAAAGCCAGAGATGGCGGAACCCACTACGTACAGAGTACTGTTCTAACCTAAACCTCCCTGGGTCTTGGGCAAAGACGAGACTGGCAGAGTATGTATTTTAGGTTAATCCCCAGGTGGTAAACTCCACCCAGAGAGTTGGGGCAACTCTGCCCAGGGCTCAGTTTGGATTAAAATCTCCAGGGAAGGGGACTGGGAATGGGCTGTATTCGCCTGGAAACACTTCTGCTGGGGCTAGGGTGGAAAATTTGCACAAGCTCGCTTGAAGAGAGAAAAAGCGAGACCATGAAATTAAGGAAGAAAGGATTTAAGGGATTCCAGATGAGTTTGTATTGCGCCTGCTGTCCCATTAAATATTGATTTAAGACATTCTGACCTTCATTGCCATAAAGACCTATTTGTAGATGCACAGCCGATGAGATGGTGTTTAAAGAACCCAAGTCTTGCTCAGTTTTTTTCCCTATGATTTTTTTTTTGGGGGGGGGAATCCCTAGAGTATTTGGAGTTTGTAAGGGACTATGGAGATGTATTCATCTAATGTCATTAATTCACAGATAAGGAAATAACTCTAAGAGGTTGCCTAGGGTCATGCTGCTCATCTCAGGCCCGGGAGGCCCCTTCTCTGCCCCAAGCTGGCCAAAGCAGGTGCTCAAAGAATCAGCTCAAGGTAGGCACTACCTCTTCTAGAGGTGATAATGGTAATTACTTTAGGATGCACAGAAAATAAGACTTCTAGCTACGGGCCCATAAATGATTGTTCTTGAGAACTTGGATAATAAAGCCAAGCCTTAGACAGAATTCAGAGAGGAAAACACATACTTATAAACTAGAAGCACAGTTATAGTCGTTGAATCCCCATGCTCCTCCCAGTTGGTTTGTGTGGATTTGAAATGTGTATTTACAAAGACTAAATTGGGGGAAAACAGACCTCTCATATTTATGTGGCATAATATATACTTTACTGGTAAATTATTCATTGTAATTAGGAATGATTCATATTAATTTGGGATAATTTACTTTGCCAGAATTTAATTGGGACAACTACATGCTGGCAAAACAGTGTAAGCTGATTTTAATCATAAAACTATTATAACACACATCCCAACAGAGCAAGGGAAGCTTGTTGTTAAATTGCACACACACAAACTCCTGATGTAGGAATTATTACTTGTGATATATGTTATTTTGTGGTGTATATAATTTGCTTTTAGCATATAAGTCTCATCGAGGATAGAGTGTCTTTTCATTTCTGTACTGCCCCATGCCTAGATCCCTGACTGAAACATAAGTCTCTGGAGAAGGAATGAGTGGAAAAAGAGATAAAGGGGAAAGTATTCTATAATTCAAGAATTTCTGGGTTTAAAAAGCTATTCTAAATCAAGTCAAACAGCAGATACATTTATAAATATGTGAGAGAAACTCATGTGCATGAAATCTCTGTTTTCTATCATTACTTTCTTCTATACCTGTGAAATGAATGAGTTGGAAGAATTCGGGGTTTACGTCCAGTCCAAACAAAATTAAATTAAAAGTAATTAATAGAAGAAGTCAAGAAGTAAGGGAGAGGAAAGTTTATATTTTTAAAAAAACCTATGATGATTGATTCATTCAAGTTCTTGGATTACAATGTCCAAGGAAAGGTACAGACTTTCCTTCTTTTCTAGAATAACCCCAATGCTAATTAACTCATGGGCTATCTGGAGGTGCCCAGTGCAATGCCTGTTGCAATGCAAGTTCAAGAGACTGTGCAAGCTGTGATCATAGAGACCCTGGAGGGATTCCATTGGTATTTGTGCCGGACCTTAAAGAAGCAAGCAAAGGTGCAATTTCTAAATGATCATGTATCCTTGGGGACCGAGTTTGTCCCAGAAAAATTATGAAGTAGGCAAACTCCCCTGTGCTTCAGTGAATTCTTTTCTAAAATTAAGGGGATTGGAATACAAGAACTTGAAGACAGCTTCACTTTTACATACCATGATGTACCTACTTTACCATGATGGTGGCGGTGATGATAATATTCTTGGTTGACCACCACCCCCTTTCCATACTTTGCTTTTCCATATAATCAACCTACTGCTATATCTTCTTGTACCACTTCAAAAGCAAAGTCAAAATAAACTATACTGGCCTTCAAACTGGGAGGGTTCATTTGGAACTCTTCCTTAAGAGACCAGGAGACTGGTGTAACTTCCCCAACCTAAACCCAAGGTTAACAGCCAGTGGGAGCCGTGGTTGGACCTCACTGGATCTCCATCACCTAAAGGCAGGCAGATACCTCCCACACCCAAAGAGGAAAATCAGTGTATTTTTAACCAATTGTGCCAACCGTTCACTTCCTGCAAGAGACATTCGCCCCAGATTCTTTTCTCAGCTATCATGATGGAAAATAACCCATCATTCATTCAGAGGGAGAGGCAAACTGAGTTAATCAGACTCCAAGACCCATGCTAATCATTGATCAAGTAATGCCACAATACTCAATAGCTAAGGATCTCTGGCTCGTTCCAGTTCTTAAGAATCTGTTTAGCACAGTTAATATTTCACAAAATCGAAGAGCTCGGTTGTTGTAAAGCCCAAAGGGCTTGAAATCATTAGATTTATGGTTTCAACTGAGCTCTGTCACTATCTACTTGATAAGAGAAAGTCACGTCTCTGTGTCTCAGTCTTCACATCTGTGAAATAAGAGAAACAAGCCCTGAAATCCATCTAGGGGTCGATGGAAAGAAAATGGTGTCTTTTAAAAAGTTATACAAATTTTTGTCTCCATTTAATTGAAGGTGGGTTACAGTAGCTTCAAAACAAAACTAAAATAACTTACCTAGAATAAATTGCACTACGGAAGGAGAGGAATGAAAAGGCATCACAGAAGCAAAGATGGGGTGTAAGAAGAGTGAGCCAGTAAAAAAGACTTTGGTTTAAATGGAACTTTGTCAGCTCTAGGTTTTGAAGATGAATTAGTCATAGTCAATGCACTGGATAGAAGAATTATTAAAAATCTCTGAAGTATGCTGCATCCCCAGACTGAAAAAAATGAAATGATGCTTTCTCATTTGTGTTTATTCTTGGGCAACTTGGCCTGACATATTTAGTTGTTTTTTTTTTTTTTTAAGTATTGACTCGCATTGCATTTTTTCATCACCCCTGCCCTCGCATACATATCTCACTTTTACTACTAGCCACACAAAACACAAGGATGTGTCCAGTTTCACTACAGCTCTTGGCATTTACAAGTGTGGAGCGCTTGCTTTCGGAACGCCCTTCTGATTGGCTGAGCCAATGTCAGTGACATCAACCAACTTACTTTTGATTGGAAGGCTGGTTGCTGGGACTCTAGCGTTTGCAGGAAGTCACTTAACTGTTTGCAGACTGGAAAACCGAACCTGAAGTTTTCTTTTGTCACGGGAACGAGCGCAAGTGACTGGGGAAGGTGTGTCCCACGGCTCCGCAGGCGGGAACGCGAGCCCGGAGCCCGGAGCAGCTACCGGACGGAGAGGCGCTCCCGAGGATGAGCAGCTGCTCCCTTCCAGCCTCCCGGCTGTTACCCTTTTAAATGTCAGCGTTCGAGGCTGTAGGGGTAGCACGAGGCAGCGAAACGGAACAGTCGGATTGGCCGCACGCCTCAGTTCTAGACGCACCTCTCCACCGAAAGGCCTTTCTGACTGGCAGGGGGAGAAAGTAAACAGAGTTGAATCACCCTCCCCACTGGCCAATTGGAGGGGGTTTGGATTGTGACGTGATGGGATTCTGCGAAATTGTTACTGAGCAAGAGAATGCCGGAACGGTGCGGACCGGCAAAAGCAGGGGCTCAGAAGGCGTCAGTGGACTGGGGGAAAAGTGTCTCTTAGACCTGGAGCTCGGTCCGGCCCTCGCCACCCGCGTCGGGGTGGTCGGGTGAATGTCCCGGGGCTTTGGCTCGACGGAGAGGCGGCCGAGGGCGTGTACCTCTCTTGCAGTTTCCTCTCCCAGCGCCTCGGGGGCGTTTTCAAGCGAATAAACTTGCGGCCGCCACGTGTGGCATCTTTCCAAGGGAAGCCGGCTCGGAGCGGCCGGCGCGCCCGTCGGGGGGATCGCGCCGGGCGCTGGGCGCGGGCGGCGGCGAGCGGCGGCAGCGCGGCGGAGCCCGGGGCCGTGGATGCTGCGTGCGGAGGCGCTGCCGGTTACGTAAAGATGAGGGGCTGAGGTCGCCTCGCGCTCCTGCGAGTCGGAAGCGCCCCGCGCCCCCGCCCCCTTGGCCGCCGCGCCGCGCTCGTCGTCCGAGGCCAGGGCAGGGCGAGCCGAACCTCCGCAGCCACCGCCAAGTTTGGCCGCGCCGCCGGGGCTGCTGTCGCCCGCACCATGTCCGCGGCCGCCTACATGGACTTCGTGGCTGCCCAGTGTCTGGTTTCTATTTCGAACCGCGCTGCGGTGCCGGAGCATGGGGGCGCTCCGGACGCCGAGCGACTGCGACTACCTGAGCGCGAGGTGACCAAGGAGCACGGTGACCCGGGGGACACCTGGAAGGATTACTGCACGCTGGTCACCATCGCCAAGAGCTTGTTGGACCTGAACAAGTACCGACCCATCCAGACCCCCTCGGTGTGCAGCGACAGTCTGGAGAGTCCGGATGAGGATATGGGATCCGACAGCGACGTGACCACCGAATCTGGGTCGAGTCCTTCTCACAGCCCGGAGGAGAGACAGGATCCTGGCAGCGCGCCCAGCCCGCTCTCCCTCCTCCACCCTGGAGTGGCTGCGAAGGGGAAACACGCCTCCGAAAAGAGGCACAAGTGCCCCTACAGTGGCTGTGGGAAAGTCTATGGAAAATCCTCCCATCTCAAAGCCCATTACAGAGTGCATACAGGTTAGCGGCGTCTCCCTCTCCCACCGAGCTCTGGGGTTAGTTAACCTTTGGCCGGGCAGTCTTTCTGGGCGTTAAGGACACCACACTCGGCCTCAAGGGTGCCAACATTTTGGATAAGATGCTGTTTAACTCTTGAAATGATTGAGCCGCGTAGAGACGGAAGGCTCCCTTTCTCCTTAATTGTCTCCAGTCTCTAGAAGCCACGGAGAGCATTAACCTGGCAGGCAGAGTGAGTGCGGAGTGCCAGCCCCTGTGCGTGGCTTCTCGGGGAGTGGTGCCGCCCCTCCGCGGCCCGCCCCGCCCCCAGGACTCCCGCACCCCACGACCGTGGGGCCACCCCACCTGGGCAGGCGCTGGCATTGGGGAGGTCAAATGGCGTATCTTTTATTTGATTCTCTTGAGGGATTGCAGCGAAATGGCCAAAACCTGGGGAGAAGCGGCACACTTTAGGTGGAACCTTTTAGGGATGACTAAGGACTCATTTAGCTGTATGCTTGCTACTTTTCAGGGCTTGCCAAGGTGGTTTTAAATTTGGCCAAGAGTCCCCAGGGAGGTTTAAAATAACACTGCTTCAGGCGGCAGAGGAGTTTGATCAAGTGATGGTTGGTGGGTTAACTTCATGACTAGTTAGCCTTTTTAATGACATTCCATAGCTGATCCCCTCCCCCCCCCAATGATTGGTGGCACCCTGTACCCTGAAATGTTAGCGGGAAGGTGTGGTCCTTGCCTGAGGTCAAGGCTCAGTAGAGAACTTGGGCCTAGAGGCCTGGAAGGGTCTCTCCCAGGGAGACCAAAAGGCAAGGGCTGGCCAAAGGAATGTGGTCAGAAAGACAAATGCAGAATAAAACGGGCTTTGGAGGCTTGCAGAGCCCTTGGTCAGCCAATTCTGCTGGTTCTGTTTAACATACTCCGAAAAAGTTGCAAAGGGCTGGGCTGTGCTATCTCACCATCTTTAGTAAGGTTCTTTTACAGCTGCTGTTCTGATGAGAAAGCACAGGACCTGATCCTTTCATGGCACTTCTTTTCCTTCGACCCTCTGACACCATATTGAAGAGGCTGTTGGAGTTACTTAGCCAAGGATCGTCATTTTGGGGTGTAATTGTTGGTGCTTTTAAGACGAGGCCCTGGGCCTGTGGTTTTAAAATGATCATTCGTTGGTTTGGTTTGGTTTTGCTTTTGAAAAGCAAGGCCACGTAACTGCATTTCAGATTTTATTTCCTTTGGACGGTGTCTCTTGTGGAGGTGGCTGCTGGCACAGGAGTGCCACGGAGTTTCCTGCGTGGTGAATGCACAAGTCTGTTTGGGGTTGTCATCTAAAGCTGCCCTCAAACAGCAGAGTTGGAAGTTTGTGTCTGTAAGGCTGTCGCAAGGCAGATGCGTGCCTGAATTGGGGGATGTGACCTTTAGCGTGACTCCCCTGGGGTGAAGCAGGGGTATATTAACCCGAGGGTGTTACTCACCAGCAGCTGTTGGGCGGGCCTGGCCTCGTCAGCCATGTTTCCCGGGTTCAGTGGCTCACATCGACACCCACTGCCACCTTGAGCAAAGGCACTTTCTCCTTCAGGGAGCTGCCCCTGGGCGGGTGGCCGGGGAGGCCTGCGGGGTCTCTGTGGGAGCTACCTGAGGCTTTCTGTCTTAGAAAAAAGATTCCTAGAGTTCTGAACCATTCAGCTGAGTGATTTTTCTCAGGCATTTATAGAAATGGCTGCTTCTGTGTGCGTGCATGCGTGGTGCTCTTTAATTCTCCATAAGGCAAGCTGGCTCAGCTGTTCCAGGAGAACCTTCTACATAGTCAGGAGTGGAAAACCGAGTGAAATGTTAATCCCATTTTAAATGCTACAGCCGGTCTTTTGAAACTAGTGATAGGGGGCTAGCAGGTGTCTTGTTTATGTTTTGGGGCTCTGTAACACCAGGACACCGTTGAACAAAAACCTCAGCCTCTGTAAATATTGTGGGAAGCATGCTCCTACCCAAGAAGGTATGTGTCAAGGATCCTCTGAATAAAAGACTCAGAGGTCTTGTGCATTTGGAAGTTGCAGATTCAGCCTCAAGTTAGATTGTCTTGGGGAGGGGGGGAAATGAGGTGAGGAACTTCCTGGTTTTTTCTTGTTGTTGTTGCTGTTGTTGTTTTTCTTTTTGCTCGTATTAAATCCAGAAGGTAGACCTGAGATAGCCCTTGGAATGTCTGCATTCTGTGAAGATTTTAGCAGCTAAAATTCCAGCCGCACCCCCCTGCTCCGTGTGGCCAATAAGAGTCCTTCGTGCTGCTTGCTCGCCTCCTAGAGCCTCCTACAGCTCCCACTTCCACAGACCCAGTGGCTTTAGAAGTTGAGTCATTTAAACAAAATGGTATTTGATAAGCCAGTGCAGCTACTTCTCTTTCGTCCTGAGCGAAAACAACAATTCTGAGTTGGGTTCCCCTTTGTCCTCTTGTTTTCCCAGGTGGGAGAAACTTCAGCAAGTTACTTCAATTCCAAGTTTGCAAACTAGAGGCCTGCCGCTGGGTTGGCTTTGCAAATCTGTTTGGCTTGGCCAACACAGAGTTAATGAAACATGTAATTAGTTACCAACATCTGAAAATCGGAAGATTCGGCACAAATCCAGAGTCCTGGCATCTCTGGAAAAATCGATTGATCAGGCAGTACTGGGCCTGAATGCCTACCCAGCAACAATTGGCTTGAGCTGACCGTTTTTTTACAGGGCAGCGTCCTTTATTTTAATCATTTACATCATCTCTGTTGGCCTGTAAGTCTACTACCCTCTCTTGTTTGACCCTCATTTTCTTAATCCACTGGGTAGGCTCTTATCACTGACCCCCTCATAGGTTCTTCTGCAAAGATTAAATAACATAGACAAAGCACCTAATAGGATCCCACGTACAGAAAGCCCTCAAGAAATTCTGGATCTTATAGTTTGTGTGTAATAGAGAGTTTTTCCTCCAAATCAGGAACCAGGATAAACTTATTTTTAAGTGGTACGTCAGTTTACGTTTTGTAATACTATGGTCAATTTGCTTTTCTTCAGCCTCTGGCTTATATATTCTTCTCCAGTAACGTGCCTCTAACATTTAAGTAGCAGATCCACGGTTAATCTGAAAAATGCCACAAATACATTCCTTTTCGTTTCTGGACTTTTAGGACACTTTAGAGGTTATTTATGGTAACATTTCAGTTTAACAATTAGACCCATTAAAGTGCTTTGCCTGAAAACACATGGAACATATATATTTTTTTAAATGTGAGCAATTTGAAGTTTATCCTGTGACACCCCCCCCATAGACCCACACCCACATCACCACCGTCACCCATGTGCCCATGTGCACACACATGCACGCAGAAGTCCTCTCAGAGCCCCCACATCTACACCCACACACTCCTCCCCACCTCAGAGCACATACTTCAAACGGCTCCACAAATACCCGTTCACTCAGAAGGACCTCTGCCATACCCATGTCTCCTCAACCCCCATGAGCACTAAAGAAAAGAAAAAGAGTTTATCCTATTTCCTGACTTTGTGGTCACCTTGCACAGTTATGTATATGTGGGGGGGGGGTATGTTTGGGGGAAGGAAACAACAACATCCAAATTCCAGATCAAAATCTTCAGAATCAGCTAGTGTAGACTCGTGCTAGGCTGGCATCCCAATGATAGAAACCTTAGGCTTTACTCCCGTGCTGAGGACCATTTTACTTTTTCTTTTTTTTTTTTTAGAAGGACTCAGGTCAGCGCTCCCCAAGTGATGACAACGGGTCGAGCATGCGGACACTGGTTATATCAGTTCAGTTCTACAGAAAAAGTTTTATAAACAACAATTTTTTTTTTTTAAATGGAGCATAAGGATCATTTGTGTAAAATTAAGAAGACACAGTGTTGCAAAACCGCCAAGAGCGATTGCTTCTTTTTCTCCTTCTCCTGCTTGCACATTACCCTGGGATGTTTGAGACTATCTGGCCGAAGGGATCTGGAGGACCCTCACCCTGGAAGGTCTCCTCCAACACTGGAAATAGGTGTTCTGGCCTCTTTAGAAATGTCCATTCAGCCAGGATGTTCCCTCCCTGAGACCAAAGGTTGAAAATTTTGCTAACACAGGGGCCGGGCCTTCCCTGAGCCTCTCGTACTCTTCTCCTTTAATACTGTAAAAACCTTTAGAGTCAACTGTTTGGTTCAGGAGCGTCCAGTGCTATCAGAGGTGCGAGAAAAGACCCATTCCATTCCCCGGGAGGCAGAGGTTCAGGGACAGGGCAAGGTCTCACTTTGGCTGCAGGCCCCCCAGACTGGGGGCCTCAGTTCACAAGTAGCTTCCGGACAGGCTGTCCATTAGCCCATGTCCAGTCTCCGCCGCTTTCTCCTCTTCCTAAGTAGGAGGGAGGCCCTGCGTGTCGGTCCTTGAGGAGACAGTCTCTCTGCCCTGTTCTTTCCTTAGGGCTCCCCAAGTGATCTGCATTGTTGTATTTCATAACCTGACATATCTCATCCAAAATACATTTACAGCTTAGCCCGAGTGGGGCTTGCTTGCACAGGTAATAGTTTTTCTACTTTTTTCCCTCCCGCCGATTTTCTTTCCCCTGAGGAGACTTTAGACATTTTTTCCCCATAATCGTCCTCCCCTCCCATGACATTTTAGTGCCACGGGAATACTGTAGAGCTGTTTATGTACTGTACCCCTTTAGAATGCGCAAACCACTGTGATAGCTAAGACTTTTTTCACCTGCCAAAGATCTGATTTTTGCCCCCTTGGGGCAATATCCACCCCACTCCCCAGGGAGACTGTCTAGACACAACCTCATGCATTCTGTCAGGGAAAAATGACAATCTACATTCGAGAAGAAGGCAGAGAGCTGAAAATGGCCTCTAGCTGTAGAGGATGGAAGGTTTCTAAGGATCGCAAGGATGGATTCCTAAAGGGATTGCTCCTGGGTTTCAGACAAGAGGCTAAAACGCCCTCTATTCCAAGGAATGGTGGCCCAGACAGCTGCCCCAGCCCCAGCCCGATGCTGGGATCTCGCCCTGGGGATTGAGGCCTTTCGGGGGCCCCAACTGCTCTTTGTTGCCAGTCCCCGAGGTAGGACACGTTGCTCCTCTTCCTCACTTCCCCCTGTCCTCGGATACCCTCCATCCAGCTGTCCTCGCAGAAACAAAGCGGGGTTGCCTTAGAAAAGCTTCTGTTGCTGGCAAGGTTACTATTTCACAACAGAAGATACACATGGAGCAGAGTTACAGGATGAAAACATTATTCCGCTCTTTTCCCCTCGGAGCTTGGATGAGTGGTGAGACGAGGGAAGGGGACAAGTGGGGGGTCGGGAGGAGGTGGAGGAGCAAATATGGAGCTGTTTTGATGGCAACACTCCATTACCTTCAGACGCAAAGATGTAACCTGAGGGAAATGAATTCTTGGATTCTGAACATAGGGTCAGATTTATATGCTTGTCTCAATTGTTGATGCTCATCCCAAGAACTAGTCATTCTGCAACGTCTGTGGGAAATTCCCAGCTCAAACTTCCCAGGGAGAACTATCATATGACATATTGGGAAAGCCGCTGACAATGGTCTTCCTTAAGAAGTTCATTGGGAAGAAAAGTGGGCGGATGGGTTCCAGTATTCACTCTTCCAGGAGCCCCTAAAACAACGTGGTGTGAGCTGGTTAGTGTCGGCTTTCTAGGCCATCAGTGTGGTTTCTGAATGCCTTATGGTCACTAGCATTCTTGATTTAAACAAACAAACAAACAAGACAAAACCAGCTTTCTCATTTCCCTTAGTCTTGACTTCCAAATTTTTCAGGTTGTTTTTTTTCACTCCCCTTGGCTGTTCTGCAAGCTTGGAGAAAAAGCTTGCAGCCCTCCAGGCCTCCCCCACATCCGACCCTCCCACCTTATCCTAATGTTTCTCCAGCAAGCCCAGCGCCCACTGAAGAACGTAAATTAGTGCCTAGTAATTGGTACAAAGGCACTTTCTGTTTCTATGCAACACACGCAAAAAGGAGGGGCGACGGAGAGGGGGAAAAAAAAACCCACAGACGGTTAAAAGGAAAGAAATGGGATCCTCTGCAGTGGTCTGTGAACAATCTTGTCTCTCGCTCCGCCCCACTTTTTGTTGGGAAGCTAGTCACAGGCCTAGTCCAGCCAGATCAGAAATCTTGGTGGCAGCAGCTGTCAGTATCGAAAGAAGAGAATTTGGAGCTTGGAAGTGACCTTGAGGGGTCATCACATCTATCATTTTGCCTGTAGAGGAGGGTCTGGCCACCCTCTCAGGTATGGGGATTGTTCTGTGGAAGCACGTTCCCTTGGAGGGTTCAGAGGCTGGCCGGCTGCCCTGACAGCCATGTGACTTTGGGCCCAGAGCCCGGTCTCCTGGGGCCCGGGTTCCTTCAGCAACACAAGAGGGCGCCCTGGACTCTGAAGGGTGGTTGAAGGCGTGCTAAAGGCCCAAGCTTGGCCTACGGAGAGACTTCGCCTCATTGTGAATTCTTTGCAATTCTTTGATCTGAATTCTTTTCCCCACGGTCTCCCGAGAATTCCAGTCTGTGGTTAACATTTTTTAAATCCTGGATTAAAGAGCTGCTTCAAATGAACCAAGTTAACCTAGCAAAAGGGCACAGGTGGAGTCAGCCCAGGACCTCTGCCCTTTTATTATGGGAGCGGCACACTGTGAGCCAGCCCGAGGCCAAGTGCCAGCGAGATTTCCTACTCCGCCCTTCCTGGAGCCCTCCTGAAACTTTAATACCTTTTTGGTGCATTAAGGCCAAGAGTAAACATTTGTCTTATCCTGGCCTCAAGCAGTCCCCTCAGCAAATAATAGGACTCACATTATTATTCATAGAGAATGCCTACCCCACTAAGGGAGTGAGGTACATACATTTTTTATGTGTGGGATCTTCCAAGGCACCCTCTTCCATTTGTGCTCCAAGCCCACGTTTATGAAGGTGCACCCACAGGCTTCCCTTTGAATCTGGGTGCATCATGAGATACGTTAGCCTCTGGAATCCTGAGGAGTGAATGAACATCTGGATCTGAAATTCAAGGATTCTAGAGCTGCAAGAACCACCGGCTAAGCCTGGGGCCACTGGGTGGTTCGAATTTTTTTTTTTTTTTAATAAAATTGAGAGCAATCACAAATTTGAACAGGAGAATGGAATTCATCCCTGATTGAGCCTTTTTAAAAAGCGAGGACATTATTTACATAGATGAAAATAAAGAGAGGGGAGCTTAAGCCATGCAAAATTAATGACCAGGATTTGAAATGCAGGCAGCAGTGTTTTGTATCAAACAAAGTGTGAACATTTTTCCAAGGCGAGTCTCTGTCGTTTTGGAAGTGCGTGCCTCCCAGAGTCAACTGGAACGAAAGTGGGAACCGGTGGGGCAGGCAACGGACAAAAGCTTTGCAGACATTTCAGAACTGGAAAGAATTCTATAGATCATCTTGGTTCAAAGGGAGGGAAAAGAAGGTTTCCCCAGCTCTCCCTTCCAGGGGGCCAGCTTTGATGAGGTAGAGGCAGTCAGAAGAGTGTGTGATGGGGAGACCAGGCCACTCTAAGGAGCTCAAATGCAGGGCCTCTCCAGGGCGGCCTCAGTAGGGAGAGCAGTCAGAGCATGGGCGTCGGGGCCCTCAGCCCTGTGCTTGAGTCCTGCCTCTGCCACTCTCGCGTATGATGAAAACTCTGAGCCTCAGTGTTCCCATCTGTAAAATGGAGTTCAGTGATTCGACCGAAGTTGTTCTGAGACTAATTCTGATTAGGCTTTGAAAGCATTTTGGATAGTGTCCCTGTACACCAAGAATTATAATTAAAAACAATTTATAGATGTTGCCCAGATGCCCTTGAGGTTCCTAGAATTTTTGTTTACAATTCCAGAGCAATCCAGCAACAGCTCATTCGTTGAAAGAATATTTATTTATGGAGCGACTGTTAGATGCAGAGAGCTGTCCTAGATGTTGAAAGCAGGTACAGTGAACATTGTGAATAATAGTAATAATGGAAAATGAGTAATATTAATAGTAACAATAATAGAAATAGCAATAACATCCAGCATTTATTACATGCCAACTTCTAAGCCAAATGGTTTACATACATCGTCATATATAAACTCATGAAAGTCCTATGAGATAGAAAAGTACTCTTGTTTTATAGGAGGAATTAGACTTGGAGTCAGTTATCTTAGTTCAAAGTTACTCTGGGATTTTCCTAGCATGCTTCTAGCTACCTGGAGTTATGTATGAATTGTTATTGACCTGGACCCCTTGGGGTCCACCAGTGGGAAGAGACCCTGTCTTGCATGCCTCTCCTGGATTTGGCCCCAAAGCCACCAGTCCTTAGCTCTCTACTCTTGCATTCTAATTCTGGCACATTGCTGGTTTTTAATGAACCTTGGTTAAGAATATCTACAGAAATCTTGGACTCTGACCAAACCTATCCTATATTTTCTAAGAGCTATTCAGAACCTGCTTCCTTCCTATTGAAAAAGACACCAGTTCTGGGTCCACAGCTGTATTAGTCAGGACTCTTGGTTGCAAGCAACTGAATCTAAACTTGGACTGGCTCAGTAAAAAAAGAGAACTTTATCGGTTCAAATTATCCACACATCCAGGGTAGCTCTCGTTTCTGGTATCTCTGGTTTCGGGGCCTCGGCGTCTGGCTCTCTCCCTGGCTAAGCTCTGCTGTCCTTTGCTTTGGCTTCATTCGTGGGCAGGCTGTCTCTGGATGGTGGTAAGGTGGCCGCCGGCAGTAGCGGACTCCCAGCCTGCCAATGCAGCAAAGAAAGAAAGTTCTCCTTTCCTAATGATTCCAGCAAAAGTCTCGGGCTCCAGTCTTCATAGCTGAGTTAGAATTTTGGGCCTGTCCCTGAACTCAATCACTGTGGCATGGCTAGGTCACATCGAAACTCTGGGCTCGGGGCGTGGGGTCACCTCTCCCCCCAAGAATTATATAGACTCAGAGTGGAGAAGGGGTAGTTTCCACAAGGAAATTCAAGGTGTGCTATTAACTACCCCAAAGAAGCAAAGGATTTCAGACAGGCAAAGCCAGCAGATACCCTCTCTATCTGCCCACATGGAATTATAGACAGGATGTTCCAAAAAGCAGAGGTTTGACAAAATGAGAGACAGATTCGTATGAGAGAGAGCATTTCCTCCTCCCCTTTGAAGAGAAAGAACTCAGCTATCTCTGGAGTTCCTCCTAAAAGATAGGCCACCAGTGCATGTACTAAATGGTCTTGGCAGAAGATAGATGATTTCAACATGCATTTCCTGCGCTCACGCTCATACTTCATACCTCTTCAGCGGTCATTGTAGAAGCCAGTACCCAACGCCTCTCACGGAATGAGGTTAACAGCAACAGTGTGGTAAGCGGCACCATTCACTTGGTCTTAATTCCAGTTGTCTGTCTGTCTTAACGCTCGGGGAAATGAATTGTGTTTACATGAATGTTGGTCGCCCTGGGTGTGAACAGATAAAGGCCTCATCTTCACAACCATGGGCTGTTTATACGACAGTTCCCGTTGGGATTCCGGAGTCTCTTCAGCGTGCGTCATGCCCCACAAAAACACCGTAATAAATTGTTAGGCAAAAACTAGCTCTTAAAAATAACTTACAGAAAACACACAAAAATGACTAAAATTCCTGCACTGCTATAATTCTACAGTAGTTTTGTACCACTGCTGTTTTAATGAAAATAAGCAGAATGACAAGCGAACAGCCGGCTTTTCCTCGGTGTTGTTACACGTCATCCCCGTGGCCAGCCACGAAATGCTTGTCTAGGGAGCTTTATCCCTCCGAAGCAGGGGTTCCCCGTGTAAAGAAGCGGGCTCTGCCCCTCCAACCTGAGTCGTTTCCCTCGACGTCCTGCTGGCTTCCACATGGCAAAGCTCTGCCCGGGAATGCCTGCCCAAGGAGGGCGGGGGGAGCTGGAGGGGGGCTGCTTGCAGAAGGTCAGGCCGCTCAGCCCTGTGAAGCTTTGTGGTCTTTGGTGACAAACACTGGGTAATAGGAATCCATGGCTCATCCCATTAAAGCTCGAAAAACTATTTGATGGTGGCCCATGTGGCCTGTAGTCATCACAACCTTACTGTGGGGCCAGTGGTGTATAGAGGTTGAGCCCAGAGGGAAAAAAGCTGACACCATGTGCTGGAGAAGCGTCACCAGTCACTCAGAGCCACCTCAAGGGCCACAGTCTGGCTGGTGGGTAGAGCAGGCATTTTTCTAACCAGACAGCAGTCTTGTCTCCTGTATTTTTGTCTTCTGCCCATTGCTTGATCCTTGCCAAAGGCGTCAGCTCTCTGGATCGCGGTTGCTCCAGACTGGGAGCTGAGGATGCTACCTATAATTGTACCTAAGAGCACAAATGGAAAGGGTTATCCTTGCATTTGCGAAGGATGCCAGAAGTCTCAGTGGCCCTTGTAAAGCAACGGTGTGCGTCGGGCACGATTTTCCCAGTCACAGACGTGGGGTGTGCAAACATGTCACTGTCCATAACCAGAACTGAGTTCTTGAACACTGCCCCGCGTCCTGTCCCCCTGCCCCCCAACTTTGGGCTGTTGGTGGAGAAATTTTATCTTGAGTCCTATTCAGGTCTCTCTTCACTTCTCTATTGAATTGTATTCTTTAGGTAAATGTTTACAAAATCAGAGTTCTCTCTCTGCCTCCCATTGCCTTTCTTTCTCCTGGGAGTGATCTAGTATTTGGTAGGCAAGAAGTCCTCCTCTCTTTTTTTTTTTTTTTTTTGGCATCCTGGGAGGGCTTCGACATTGCACACGATACTTTGACCTTGATGATCTCCCCCGGGGTGTCATGCACTAGCTTAGGTCTTGATCCTCATGTGCTGGCTTCCTCTGCTCAAGAGGGCCTCTGGACAGTGGCTCCAGGTGGTAGATCCTTGCAATCTGTGACTCAGGACCCCTGGAGCATTCTCCTAGCTATGCGGTCCTGGGCTCAGGAGCACACAGTCCCTTTCCCCACCCTACATTTGGAAGGGTGAGACTATGAAGCATGCACAGAGACCCTCCTCTCAATGTGGCTGTCTGACTCTGCCAGTCAGGTGCCCTGGCACTGGGGGACAGGGGGGACTTCCCCAGAGGGGCTGGTGCTGGCTCTAGGCCAGGCAACAGTGGCCACCCTGCAGGACTGCCCACACCTGTTACTAACAGGACAGTACAGAATGCAGGATATTTCTTAAGGACCTCTACGTCTGTTCTCTAAACTCAGCCCCTCCAGCCTCTCTCTATAGCTCAGGTCTTGGTAGGAAGCACTGGCCAATCAAGAGACTTGAAATTTAAGGACTTCCGGGATCTGCTTTCCATTTTTAAAACTCTAAAGCTCAGCAGCACATATCTGTTTTAAACTGTAAATGCCCTCCCTGAGCCAGTCCATCTGGAAAGAGCCTGGGAGTAAGAGAGTGAGAGAAACATGTGGCATAAGGCTCTCTCTCCATTGATTTAGGGCCTTTGCTCTTCTCTCACATCCAGTCTTGTCTCATGTTCCAAGCTGAAGGAGGCGTTTGAAAACTGGTTCTCATCCAAGCATGTCCTTGGACAAGTCATCTGCCCTCCGAGTTGGCTTTATCTGCCAGGTTTGACAGGTTTTAATTTGATGGTTACAAAAGTCACCCAAAATGCAAAGATTCAAAGAATCTATGTTGTCAGGCTAGTTTTGCCATGAAACGTTTCTATCCTGCTCAATGTTTAGTGGGTTCATTTATTATTTCTCTTTCCCACAAACAACTGGGCAGAAGCAGGGTATGAGATGGACAGGAAGAGCGTGGGCATGGGAGTCAGCCAATCTAGGCCCGGACCTAGCTGTGGGCTTGTGGGGAGGTCACCCCACCTCTGCCAGTTCAGAGCTGCTGTGATGGGGCCATATGACTGAGACATCGGGACATTTCTCTTGCTAGGTTGAGAACCCAGAGTCAAGAATCTGGTGTCCACCATCTCTCCTTTTGAGGTCCCAGCACATGAGCTAACTCCCAGATCAGTTGAGGTCGGGGACACACAAGCAATATTCAGACAGGCTTGCTTCCTAGACACTAACATCAAGTACTTCATGACAGATGTTACAGACACACGCCCACTTCCCAGCTCAGAACCTAAAGAATGAGACAAGCTGCTTTCCACAGATAAACACAGGGGACAGGAAGTAAAATCACACATTCAAACTCTGAAATGACTCTGTTGTATCAACAAATAAAATATAAAAAGAAACCTAATCACAAGAAGGATTCAGAGAGGGACGAAGAGCAAATGGCAATGTAATGGGATGGCATTGAGGCAGGATGATTCTTCCAGAGCCGACGAAGTGTTATTTTTTCAGTACATCTCCATGTGCAGGTCACAATATTTCTGGCAAACAGGAGACTTTTGATTTTTCTTTTGAGTTTTGATTTCTTGATTTTTGAGGTCATACTCAGTTGGAACGATTTATGCAGGGAAGTGTAGAATTGTCTACGCCCAAAGATGGCCTGCACACCTCCTCTGTCAGGTGCAAGGTGCTGCGGCACTCGAGGGTCATGGACATGAAAGAGAATAGAACAAAGGCTCATATCCTGTACCTGCGAGTGAGCGTTGCTGTCCCGCAGGAACGAGGACAGTTGATAATGAGCAAGGGGGTGGGGGTGCCTCAGGCCCGGGGTCAGGGCAGGTCTGTGTGGGTGTGCGTCCCACCAGCCTAATCTGTGAACGCTGCATTGGACCCTGGGCTTTGCACTTCTGCACGCTCACGCTCCCCTGCTTCCCAGTGAGCTCACCCCTCGGTGAGGCAGCCTTGCCCTTACTGTCTATGCAGCTCTGAAGGCAGTTCCTTTCTATCTTTGTGGGGGCCATTTTCCTTTCACATACAGAAAAAGGAGGGGAGGGGGTGAAGGAGGAGTGAGGAAACAGATGAGGGATGTTCTGGAAGTTTCTTACTTTCTAACAGTTTGAGAAGGAAACAGAATGATACTCCTTTCTTTGGTCTTGGACACCTGAGTGTTATTTCTCAATAGAGAGTAAATACCTGCCCCCCTCCCATTCTCTGTGTAGAATATGTTCTTGATCAACGATCGACCCATTTGTGGAAAACTGTAAAATCAATGCATCAGTTTCCTTTGTTTTGTGTAAGACCTTTTTCTGACTGTCTCAAAAAAGAAATTTGAACTTAACTGTTTTTAAAAAACCAGAAATATAGGAAAATTACAGAAAGAGTTACTCTTTATCCCCCGTGACCTGTAGATAGCTGCTGTTCCTATTTTATATATATTCTTCCACGATTTTTTCTCTCCATGGATGTTGCACTACATACATACACAGCTGATCATACACTGCTCTTTTCTCCTGGTGTATTGCCAACCGGTTTCCATTTCGTTCTGTAACAATCTAGTACCTTTATAACAAGTACACATTATTCCGCTGTATGGGTACACTACAATGTATCCAAACTGCTTCTCTATTGTTAGTTAAGTTGTTACCAAGTTTTAGCTTTTATGAACAACGCTGGTATCCCTGTACACGTCTGTGTTCCTATCTAATTATTACCAAAAATAATTTCTAGACGAATATATTGCCATATAGCCCTAGATCAATTATAAGACCCACCTATGCAGTAGAGGTCTGTTTCCTCATGCCTCCACCAGTGATGGATCTATGTACAAACCATTTTTTTTTTAAAGCATGGAGCTTGAACTCATGACCCTGAGATCAAGAGTCAGATGCTCAACTGACTAAGCCACCCAGGCGCCCCATATGCACATACTTTTTAACATTTTCACCATCCTGATATATATTTCATTGGTGTTTTAATTGGCCCATTTTGATTACTTGTGAGATTAAATATATTTTCATATATTTATTTATTGGCCATTCGTATTTCTTATTTTACAAATTACAAATGTGCATCCTTGCCCAGTTTTATTAAACTGGGTTATTAATTTTGATTTGTAAGTGTCCCTTTTGTATTACAGATTTTAACCTTTTGTCTTATGCTGCAATTTCCTTTATTAGTTCACCATTCTGACTCTTAAATTTTTTCACTTATGTGAATTTTTACCATGCAGAAGTTTAAAATTTTTTTAAGTATTTCACAACTTCTTCAAAGAGGATTTTGCCTTTGGTTTCATGTTTAGACAGTCTCTCCCCATTCCAGAAATCTAAAAATAGTCACCTATATTTTCTCTCACCTCTGTGGGTTTTTTTTTTTTTTACATTTATGTATATAGCTCATTTGGAATTTATTGAAGAGAATGGCCTAAGTTAGGGGTCCAGATTTAATTTTTCAGATGTCTATGAGGTTTATTGAATTAAACATTCATTTCTTCACTAATTGGAAACACCCCATCCCTATTGAGTCTTGGGTTTATTTTCAGACTTGACTCTGTTCCACTGAGTTGTCTTTTCCTGTGCTGGTCTCGCACTATCTTAATTATTGCAGCTTTAATCATACATTGTAATAACTGGTATCACAAGTGTTCACTTATTGTTGTTCTATTGCAAAATTTTCTTGGCAAGTTGAGTGTATTTATTCTTCCAAATTCACTTTAGGATCATTTTGTCAAGTTCAAGAAAAAAGAATTTCTATGGTATGTGTTAATTTCATAGACAAATTTGTACAGCATTGCCATATTCACACCATTGAGTCCTACCCTCTGAGAACATGAGAAGTGTTCCATTTATTCATTTTCTTTTATATCAGGGTCTGATGATTTTCTTCATGCAGGTCCTGAACTTTCATTGTTAGGCTCATCCTGACCGGCTGTGGTTAGCACATAAGAAAACCATTGTGCTTTCATATATTTATACCTAAGAATGCATTTTTTAGTTTATATTACTCTTTTTAGGTATTTTTCTTCGACTTTCCAAATAGAAAGTTGTATTAGCTGCAAATAATTCTTCTATCACCTTCCCCTTTCAATGATTTACTTATTTTGTTATCTAATTGCACTCACTAGCATTTCCTGAACAGCATTAAGTAGCGATAGTGATGGGGACGGTGTCCATTCATGCCTCGAGCTTGACTTTAATAGAATGCTATCTTTATTTTACTATTGACCTTGCTGGGGAAGGGTTTCGGATCTATATTTTTCTATCCTGTTAAGGAATTATTCTCTTATTTTCCTAAAAGCTTTTATTAGGATTGGATGTTGAATTTTATCAAACACTATTTTGCATTTTTCGAGGGAAGATGTGGGGGGGGGGATGTATTAGTCTGTTTAAAGGGAGATATGATTATCAATATGATTTTCTAATATCAGATTATCCTTTTATCTCTGGAATCCTAGTTGCTTTTTTACAATCAAAACCCACTATTTTTTCCTCCAGAAGAGACCCTGATTTTGGACATCTGCAAGAAACTCTAATTCTTAATTGGCATTTTTGGAGTTCTGTTCTGAAAAGGAGGCCTCATGACCTTAGATTTGTTTTACTAGATAGTTATTTTGCTAGAAGCCATGGGAGGTTCAGATTTTGTATTTTTAACCTTCCTGCCTTGATTAAGGTTAGCCCATTTTAGGCTCTCCTGTGGAACTGTGGAAGGGAAGGGGAGAAAAGCCAGGTGGGAATGGGTGTGTTGAGAACATAGGCCTCCCAGGCCCTGAGCCAGTATCTCAGTGGCAGCCTATCTGAACTCAAGGGAGCCTGGACAAGGTTGAGTATAACCCGTTGGCAATCCCCACACTGTCCTCTTTCTCCCTCTGTATGGAGAACTCACCGCTTGGTGTTGTCGACTAATACCAGGTAGAGTGGAGGTTTCTTCTTAAAAGCAATGAGCCGTCCTTTGTGCTAAGTAGGCAAGTGCATAGCCAGCAGGCTCTACTCCACTCCTCTTGAACCCCTTGGAGGCCCAGGAGACTTCTGGAGGCCTGACCTGTCTCTGCAAAGAAAGGCTTTTACACACCAGGTGTGGTATTCAGTAGCCGTTTTGATCAAGTTTATTTTATACTCTGAGCCGAGTCTGTCAGCGAGAGGTGCTTAGCTGGTTGCTGGAAGGGGAGGGGAGTGGTATATAAATAATGAGAATGCAGAGAAACTTGTGGTGTTAACAGCTCTGCTCCAGTAAAGCAAGAGTTTATTGTGTTACTGCCTCTGGGTATGTTTTCCTGTAAAGGCCAGAAATAAACCACTAGTACATGCTTGTTCTTCCCCCCCTCCTCCCCTGGAGGACGGTAACTCTCTCATTAATACTAAAGACAAGTTTAAAGATTCTTTAATTGATAGTTGCTGTGCCATATGATTTGTTCGTGTGAAGAAGGTTAACTGTTCTTTTGTGGGCCTCAGCACTGAGCTGAAAGGCCTGACTTGATTTCCCCTTGGCTACTGGGTGAAGAGTTAGCCACAGGCTCTCCAAGACCTCTCTTTTCCTCCTCTGCCCATGATCTCTGGTCCCATTCAGCCTTAAATTCTGTTCCTTCCGTATGTAGGATTTCTCCATTCCATACTTTCCTAGGTACGAAACATGTATCATTTTTTAAATGATACCTTATTAGGTGTCTGTTATTAACAAACATGCTGAAGTGTATCCCAAAGTAGGTTGTATGTAGACTCTTCACTGGGTTAAAGAGGTGGGTGGTCTCAAAGGGCTACAAATTCTAAGTCCCCAAGGAGAATCCAGGCTTCCTGCACACACACATCGTTCGGCTAGCACAATGCTTTGTAAAATGTTGAATTTCAGTGCCTTTGAGGGGACAAAGCACTATCCAGGACAACCCATGAGGGAATGCACCTAGTATTTCACCCATTTTCACCATGTGTCTGGCTCCTGAAGCCACATCTGGATTTGCAAACTCTGGTGTATACCAGATACAAGTTCAAATCTTCAGGGTGAGATCATGGGTCGGCCAACTTTCTCCACAGGACCCGGTAGACTTTGTAGGCCATACAGTGTCTGGCAACTGCTTGATCCTGCTGTCAGAGTGAAAAAGCCGCGGTAGATAATAATACACAAACAGATGAGCGGGGCTGTGGTCCGATAAACTTTGTATATGGATGTGAAACTTTGAATTTCATCGCACTTTCTCCTATCCCAGAATATTATTATTCTTCTGATCCCCCCCCCAACTATTTGGTAAAAACCAAAGTAAGAATGGTGTTTGTACCATTTTTAGCTCGTAGACTTTACAAAAATAGATGGCAGGTCAGATTTGGCCTGTGGACTGTAGTTTGCTAAACCCCTGATTTAGATCACTGACCCAAAGCTCCTAATGTTTTTCCAAAGGATCCGAGAAGAATCAAAATGATCCTGGAGCTTCTACACTAGGAATTCACTTCCAAGTAGATCTTTTTTTAAATGCTTAGAAACTTAAGGTGGAATTATACAAGTTATATGAGCCTAACAGAGGCTGCTGCTGTTGGCTCAGATTTGCTCTGCACTCAGTAGGTGGCCCTCTCTTCTCCGAAACAGGGATCAAGATGCTACGTCAATGGCAGCATCTGGGTTAGAAGCAAGAGAACAATCACACAGTGACAGCCATGAGGGGCAGTGAAGACAGTGTAGCCATAAGCTAGACTGAAGATGAATTCAATGGGAAGGGACCCTGATTACACGTGAAACATAAATCGTAAGCATAAATACTCAACAGTTCTGCACGTATTGCTGATTCAAGCTTCATGATCACTTTCCGTTGACTCTCTCTTCCATAAAGCCACCTTCCTAAATCAGAGGGAATGTCTTCTTTCTTTTCCAATCCAGAGCATAGCAGAGTGGTCTTCTGATCCATTTTCCCCACAGTGGACACAGATCCATTCCACTAAATTAACCTCTTCTCATGACTCACTTGAAAGAAACATGTGCCAGTGAGTAAGCTAAACCACATTACCACTCCTCCAAGAAAAATCACTCTGATGAGTTTTCGTCCTAACAGGCACCGAGAAAACACCGAGCCTCTCCTTTTCGTCGCTTTTCTCACCACCAAATCACAAAGCCGTGGAGGCACGGCTCCCGTACGGAGAGAGCAGTGAGGGTTGTTCTGTTCGGCTTGCTTTGGTCCTGTTTGGTTTTATAATTCATCGCTGTACGAATTCTAACTCTTCGTTATATTTTTTAACATAACATGTTTAAGAGAACATTTCTCCCATAAACCTTTTACTGGGATTAAGAGGACTTTGGCTGCAGTGTAATTCTGAAAGAGGCAGGGGTTGTCTTCCCCAGTGATCTGGGAACTTCTGAGCTGGCTTTGGTCATGTGAGCGACCTCAGCTGTACATATACATGTGCGCGTGCGCGCGCACACACACACACACACACACATTTAGGCATGAACTAAATGCTTGGCAGTATAAGTAGCACAAAAATCAGACATGATGTTGTCTTCATCCCAGGAGGCATAACCTTGTTGGGTTGTGACACCCTGCATTCCACCTTTTTGTTCCAAGTTCTGAATCGGGTAGAATGCTGTTTGATCCATTAGAAGTTGCAAACATGTGGTTTCCAGTTCCATGTTGTTGAGTTTTTCGGAGGGTTCAGTTGGAAGTGTGGTTTCTTTTTGTTTAGTTTGGTTTTTTTTTTTTTTTTTTTGGCCCTCCTGGAGTCTTTGAGGCTCGTCAGCCCCCAGCTCAGCAAGGGTTTATACCTAGACCCACGTATCACGAATCTACTAATACAGATTTGTTTTGCGCATATCGGGTTTCCCATAAGAACAAGGAAATTGTCCAGGGCGTGATGACCATTGCTCTGCTGAGAGAATAGCAAATAAAACCTTAGCCATGTGTGGACTGTCACGGAGATGACACAGGCTTGATTTTGTTGTGATTATCAGTATTTCTCCATCACTGGCACAGGGTAGGAGAAGCTGGGGGGAAAGGATGAGTAACATTTGGGTGACTCAGATGCACCACACTGGACAGCCCTCGGCCTTTTGAGTCTCTGGGTTCCAGGAAGGTGGGGACAGGAGTGAGAAAACAGGCACTCCTCACACCTACCAAAGGAGTGTCTGGAGAGTTCTGTGGAAGGCACGAGCCTGTGTGCCCTGGGTCTGTGAAGCAGCTGCTTTGGGCTGTACTTGAACGAGGTGAGAAGTAGGCAGGCAGGTGCTCACAAGAGCGGCACACAAGACTCTCTCACCTTAAACAGCTCGTTCTGCCTTTCAGCTTGTGTGTGGGTCCCGCAGACGTGGCCACAGGCCCTCTCCTGCCACTGCAGGGACCAGGAGGCCCCAGTGCTAAACTGATAGCGTCTGGAGGGTGAGGCTTAGCTGCATTTTAACTAAGTGGGAGGTGGAGACAATATGCTGGATCTGAGGAAAGCAACCACCGAGGAGGGGCTGCTGGAAACACCAGCCTGTTTCCTCATCTGTGAAATGGGCCCCCTCCATGGGGCGTCCTGTGAGAAATCACTGAGATAAGGCAGGTGAAGCCCTTAGCTCTTACTATTTTAGAATAATGTTAATTCTTTTATGAGAAATATGGAAGACACTGGGACTGCTTTGTCTGAACAGAGATAAGAGAAAGACATGAGAGCTATCTTCAGGTATTTAAAGGATTATTATGTGGCAGAAGGAACAGACGTATTTTTTCTATAAGACAATATGACTTGGGGCACCTGGCTGGCTAAGTTGGAAGAGTATGGGGCTCTTGATCTCAGGGTGGTGAGTTTGAGCCCCACGTTGGGCATAGAGATCAATAAAATAATGATAATCATAATGAAGACAATATGACTTAAAATACCGCCTTCACAGGGAAGCACATCCCATGTCTCTAAAAGTCTTTGCTACCAAGATGCTCAGGAACAAGCAGGCTTTCTTGTCGGGCGCTGGCCTCCCTGTCACCAGACCGGCCCTGACAGAGGCTGGGTGGCCACGACACTCGGGAGCCCGACGGGAAACACCTGCTCCAGGTGAGAGGTCCGTTGGACTAACGCCTCAGTCCTACGGCGCCAGCAAATCCAGCAAAGGGCTAAGGTTCCTGACTCTCTGGGGGAACCTATGCCGCCGGCCACCGCCCCCCCCGCCCAAATAATCATCATAATCGCCAATGCTCTCAGGGATCCACTGGGTATAAAACAGCAAGTTCCTTTGCTTGGAGAACATAATTCTCGGAAAGTTCCTCATGGTATTTATTAGTCTGTTAGGTCCACCGAGGGGGTGGCTTACGCGACAGAAATGTGTTTCCCAGTGTGGGAGGCGGGAGTCCGCAGCGCCGGCTCTGGCCCCACGTGCAGTCCCGTCCTGAGGTCCTGGGGGTCAGGATGCCACCCCGGGGTTGCGGGGTGCGGCTGGTGGCACGGGGTGCGGGGGTGGACACGCCACCGGCCCACGGGCCTCGCCTGCGGGGCCGTGCGGCGCGCGTCCCGGGGGTGGTGGCCGCGCTCTGCGACGTCGCTGTCTCACCCGCGTCCTGTCCCCCTCCTCGCAGGTGAGCGGCCCTTCCCCTGCACGTGGCCAGACTGCCTTAAAAAGTTCTCGCGCTCGGACGAGCTGACGCGCCACTACCGGACGCACACGGGCGAGAAGCAGTTCCGCTGCCCGCTGTGCGAGAAGCGCTTCATGAGGAGCGACCACCTCACCAAGCACGCCCGGCGCCACACCGAGTTCCACCCCAGTATGATCAAGCGCTCGAAAAAGGCGCTGGCCCACCCCTTGTGAGGGGCCGGCCGCGCCCGCCGGACCGAACTGCTCCCGGCGCCCGGGGACGCGGCCGGCCGCGAGGGGGCGCACCGCCGGCCCCCGGGGCCCCGCGCTCCGGCCGCCCCCTCGTTCCTCTCCCCGCAGCGTTTTCTACAAAGCACAGCGTAGCCGAAGATCAAAGTCCACACTTGGTCCCCTTGCAGAGGCAGCTCCGAACGTCTCTGACTGTCGGAGGGAAGGCGAATGCTTTCTCTCTCTCTCTCTCTCTCCTTTATTTTTTTTGGGGGGGTTGAAGGGGGGTGGGGAGGGGGAGGGGGAGGGGGGCAAGGCCAAGACGGGGTAGAGTTTTAAAGATTCAACACTGGTGTACATACGTCTGACCCGGTGAGCGGACCTGTGGCGTCACACGGTGATTCTGGGCCCTTTCTGCTTGCTCTCTCTCAGAATTGTTTTCTTACCTTTTCGATGTAATGACGAGTGTGCTTCGGTTTCTTTAGCAAAACCACTCTCTTGAATCACGTTAACCTTTGAGATAAAAAAAAAAACCACAAAAACCGACAAAAAACACGCCATAGCACAGCTGTCTTTATGCAAGCAAGAGCACATCTACTCCAGCATGATCTGTCATCTAAAGACTTGAAAACAAAAAAAAAAAGTTACTTATAGTCAATGGGTAAGCAGTCTGAATTTAAACTAATCAAGACAAACCTCTAAAAGGTTACACTAAGTACAGAACTTTTAAACCTTGCTTTGTATGAATTGTACTTTTTGAACATAAGCTGCACTTTTATTTTCTAATGCAGAGGATGAATAAGTTAAATAACGTGCTTTAAGGATAGAAGCAGACATTCTGTTTGGAACCACGTTATAATCTGCTTTTTTTTTTTTTATAGTATACACATTTCCCTATGAAATCATGGCAGAGTTGGGAGGGCAGAATACATACGACAGATGCTGAAGGAGAAGGAGGGTAGTATTTTTTTTAAAAAAATTCAAAAAGAACACACAGAATTTTAACTCTATTAACTTTTCCAAATTTTCCGATCCTTGTAGTTAACATCACCTTACTGTTCTAATGCCACGACGGGAGAGGGTTTTGACTCTGTTGGGTTTTATTTGAATGGGTGCGTAACAGTAACTTCTCTGGAAACACCGATTTTGTGAAGAAAAAGTGTGTTGGTCTCCTTCCCATGTTCCTACAAACTCCCACTAACAGGTGCAAGAGTTACGTAAAAAGGGAAAGGGAGCTGACATTTGAGAAGAAAAATATATCCCTGTAAGTAGTGAGTCCCAAGGGAAAATACCATGATGATTTCCAAGGTGACTTCAGAAGTGTCCCTTTCGGAGAACAGAGGCACACGGAATGCGTGTGAATGAAAACCCATCACTGTATCTTTGACATCAGAAGCCTCACCACTATATATCTTGTATCCAGGTGTCTACAATGGCCTAAACCACTACATCCATAAAATGCCATTTACCTGAAAACTTAATTTTGGCCTTCACGTGGTCAGAAAAAAAAAAAAAAACAACGAACTGTTCTCATAGCGAAGAAGAAACCTCAAGTAAAGGGAGTCAGCAATGATCGTGGGAGAAATGTTTACATTTTCTTTTGTCAGAAATCATGCTTTCTGGCAATTTTATCTGCTATTCAAAACAGGGAGCTACGGTGCACTCTCGTTTATACATGTGCTGTAAGCTGTGTCGTGTAAACTTCGGGCGCCTCCCCGTCAGTGAACTGGTTCCTTCACCCGACACATGCTCGTGGCCAGGTTCAGAACCAGTGTGGGCTCCTGCAGCAGGCGTGGGGCATGGCTGACTCCAACTTCCAATACAGTAGCCATCACTAGCACGGTGTTTTTTTTTTTTTGTTTGTTTAACCAACGTAGTTGTATTAGTAGTTCTATAAAGAGAACTGCTTTTAACATTAGGGACTGGGAACAGTCCATTGAGATAAAAAGGAAAGTGTTTTCTCACGGGAAAACATGTCAGGAAAAATAAAGAACACTTTCTACCTCTGTTTCAGATTTTTGAAACGCTTATTTTAAACCAAATTTTAATTTCTGTGTCCAAAATAAGTTTTAAGGACATCTGTTCTTCCATACGAAATAGGTTAGGCTGTCTATTTCTTACTGAGCTCATGGAACAGTCCTGCTTGAGATCCTCTGCACACTGCCTTTTAGTGAGTGAGGAGTTTGGGGTTGCCTAGCAACCTACTAACTTGGACAAACTCATCTTCCCCTCACAGAAAGAAATGAAGGAAAACCAAGCAAAGTCAGTGAAAGACAATCTTTGTAGATTCAGGAGTAAATCTATATGTGGCTTTTGTCCAGCACTTACTTAGATGGATATAAATGCAGCAACTTGTTTAAAAAAAAAATGCACAATTTACTTCCCAAAAAAAGTTGTTACTTGCCTTTTCAAGTTGTTGAAGAACACACATTTGATATTCTCTTATATGTTATAGTAACGTAACGTATAAACTTAAGGCTTTTTATTCTTCGTGATAAATCCTGTTTTCAAATGTCACAAAACAGGAACCAGCATTCTAATTAGATTTACTCTATCAAGATATGGTTCAAATAGGACTACTAGAGTTCATTGAACACTAAAACTATGAAGCGACTACTTTTTATATTAAAAAGACCATGGATTTAACTTATAAAAATCCAAATGCAGGATAGTAATTTTTGTTTACTTTTTTAACCAAACTGAATTTTTTGAAAGACTATTGCAGGTGTTTAAAAAGAAAGAAAAGTCATTTTATCTAATACTGTAAGTAGTTGTCATATTCTGGAAAATTTAATAGTTTTAGAGTTAAGATAACTCCTCTCCTTGGTTAGGGAAGAAGAAAGCCCTTCACCACTATGGAATGATGCCCTGGCTTTAAGGTATAGCTCTACATCACGCTTCTTTTGAGAATTATATTTGGTAGCCATATTACCGAAGTTGATTAGTTGTCAGTTTGCAGGTAGGTTTAGCACAGCGCTCATCACTCTGGATAGATTGAGATGTTCTTTCACAACAGATGAATGATCTGTAACACTGTAAGATACTGATCCTTACAACTGTTTAATCAGTTTTATTTTTGTACAGTATTAGTGACCTAAGTTATTTTGCTGTCCCGTTTTTGTAAATCAAATGAAATTATAAAAGAGGATTCTGACAGTAGGTATTTTGTACATAATGTATATATGTTGTCCAAATAAAAGTAATAAATGACAAAGATTGACTTGTCCCTGCCATTATGTGTTGTACAAGGGGTGTACCTTGCTGTAATGGGGGTTGCTTCTTTAACCCGGGCTCAAGGATTTTTATGGTAAGTCCAAAGATGATTTTACTCTATATCTTTCAACGTGTGCGATGTTTATACAGACCTGTGTGTATTTACTGTTCACAGACTTCTGAGGAAGTAGATGGAATGTGGGCTGCTTGAAACCACTGTATGATACCGGAAGGAAATATTTATATTTTCAGGTAAATCATTTAAAGAGGTTTATAAAAGCTCGTTACCATGAGGGGGTGGGCTAGGAAGTGGGCAGGGGATGTTAGGGTCTCAGATTGTGGTCTTGAGATATGATATTGATAAGAACACACAAGTTGAGGTCTCAAAGACAGGACAGTAGAACCATTAAACCCAATGAAGGTGAACACCAAAATATGTGTGTGTGTGTGTGTGCGCGTAATTTATATAGATACATGCTAGCTACAGTTTATTAAGCACTTACTATATGCTAGTCACAGTGCCAAGTGTTTAGGTCTTTCTTCTCATTTAATCCATACAGCAGCTCTGTACAACCCCTTCCAGGAGATGCTTTTGTTATCCACGTATTTCAGATGAAGAAATTGAGGGTCAGATAACTTGCTAAAAGACACGTCTAATACGTGGTATAGACAGTATTGGATCTGCTGACCCAGTTCTCCGTCATTCTAGGCCTGCATCAGGGCAACGGGATTTATTGAGAGTCATTTTCATTTGACCCGTTTTATTGAGCACCTATTAATGCCGGCATGGTTGTCACTGAGGACACAAAGGTGAAGTAAAACAGACAAGCTTTCTGCATTCAGTGGGTCTATATGTCAGTGAATGGAAACACATAAACAAGTAAACAAATTTTCCATTTAATTTCAGACAGTGATAAGCATGATGAAAATAGAGTCACATGACTTAGGGGTGGGGGAAAGGCGACTTTAGACTGAGTCTCCTTGAGGGTCCTTAAACATTTGAGCTGGGACCCGGATGACAAAGAGAAGCCAGGCCTGCAAAGGTGGAGGAACGAGGAGAGCGAGTGGGATGAGTTCAGCAGGAATGTGATCAGGACTTTGGAGGAACCCAAGGAAGGTGGGGTGGCTGGAATATAAACAGAAAGAAAGAACATGGGTACTTGGCAGGGGCCAGATCATGCAGGGGGGCCTTGTACCTCAGGTTACTATATGGTGTTTGATTTTGATTCTAAGGGCAAAGGAGTCTTTTGAAAGGTTTAAAGCAGAAGAATGCTATATTCAGATATGTATTTCAGCAAGCTCTTCCCTGTGCTGGATGGAAAATGGATTTTAGGGAGGGAAGAATGGAGCTGGGAGACTAGCAAGGAGACTGTTACATTTGTCCAGGCAGGAGGTGATAGTCGTTCAGACCAGGTTGTTAGCGGTGGAGTAGGAAAAGGGAAATAATTCCGGAAAATACATCGGAGGCAGCATCATCTGGACTTAGTACTGTTAGCAGTCAGGATAGAAAGGTCCAGTAATGACCCTCAGGTTATGGCCTGAGCAACAAGCAGGTCACTGTTAATGCAATTCGATCAGATGGAGGAAAGGAGAGATGGGCTCGAGGGAAAAGTTGTGGACTCCTGTTTGGACATGTCAGGGTTGATGCGTCCATCAGACATCGCGCGGAAATATCAAGGGAATGATGGTATATATTAGTTTGGGGCTCGAAAAAGTGATCTGGACTGGAGATTTGGAAGTCAGTCGTATTTGGTAGTAACTGAAGCCACAAGCGGATGAAATCACCGGTGGTAGAATATAGACCGGAGGGGGGCGGGTTCGTGCCTAGTGGGGAGGGGGCAGAGGGGGAGAGAAAAGGAAGAGGGGCGAGGGAGGACAGAACGACAGCAATAACCAGACAGACAAAATCTGGAAAGGGGCAGGGTCCTAGGGTAAGGGGCAGAGCGGGAGGGCAGAGTAATCCGTGGTGTTGAATGTCACGGGGAGGGTGTAGTAAGACTAGTGGTCCTGAAAAGGGAAGTGTTCACTGTATTTAGGAATCCGAAGTTATTGGTGGCTTATTAGAGCCGTTACATGGGAATGGTGAAAACAGACATCTGGTTGGGCAGGGGGAGGAATAATCAGGAAGCGAGAGACATAAAGGGGAAGTATAGTCAAGGCTTGCACAGTGTGTAGAAAGTGAAAACAAAGCAGCCTGGATCCATGCACAGCGAAAGAAGGGAGACACAGGAAACAGACAAACTAAGAACAAAAATAGAATCCACACGTCACCTAAACGTTCTTGTTTAAAGTCAGATTTTCAATTTGGATAAAAAAATGAAGTCTTGTGTATGCGCACGTGTGCATGTGTGTACGTGTGTGCACGTGCGCGTGTGTGTGTGTGTGCGTGCGCACGCACCCGCATTTCACTAGAGGCTCACCTAAAAATGAAACGTCACTGGTTAAACAGTGATTGGTAAAGACAACGCAAAGGGTCCACAAAACAATTCAAGAGTAGACATAATGATATCAGGAAAGAATAGAATTTAAGGAAAAAATTAATTTGTATGGGCGCATTCGCTCTTGAAGACGTAACAGTGCCTCCTAACAGTCCATCAAAATATGCAAACAAAAAATGCAAAAAAACCCAAAACACAACAGCAGAAGGATTTCATGAAAACCACCGTCTTACCCAAGAAAGAGAAAAAGTATTTTTATAATATGCATATTCTTTTCAAATATCCATGGAACCTGAACAAAAATATAGGATATAATAAGACTCTAAGTAAAACATTGTAGACTACATTTTCTGACCGCCAGGCTATAAAGTGAGCAATTCATAACAAAAGGATAATTTTTTTAAATAGTAGAAATTAAAATACTGTCAAATAATTCCTAGATCAAAGAGAAAATATAAATTATAATCAGTTTAAGACAATAAAAATAGGGAAAATTATCCAAAGCTCTACATCAAGTAAAACTTAAAGCCTTTTATGCTTATATCCATGAACAAAATAAAAATAAACTAAGCAATCAATTCAAGAAACCAAAAAGTGAAAAAAAAATCTAGGAAAAGCATGAGAAAAGAATAAAATTAAAGTGGGATTGATACTTAACCCAAGGAGTGGATCTTTGAAAAAACCAATAAAATAGACACTTTTGACAAAGCGAAACAAGAAAAAGAAAATCTGAATTCATACTATGAATGAAAAGAGAAGTTAGCTATCAGTATAATACGTTAATATTTTTAGACATTTTGACCTAATGGCTCTTTTAATAAAAGAAGGTTTTGCTTGTTTTTTTAAAGATTTGATTTTTAAGTAATTTCTACACCCAAGGTGGGACTCAAATTCCCAACCCTCAAGAGTCACATGTTCTACCGACTAAGCCAGCCAGGTGTCCCAAAGAACAGTTTTAATGGGTGGTACAATTATACGGACCAAAAACTACAAAAGAAATTGACAAATGTCAGAGAACTTTAGCACCTAGAAAATGTTATAAGCAAAATCTTTCAAACCTTTAAGGAACGAATATCTCCTTTAAGATTTTACACATTAGAACATAGAGCATAGAAAATGATGAGAAATATTTCAGTTCACTATATGAGGCTAATTTAACCCTACTTGCAAGAACAGTTGAGAATATTTTGTAAAAGAAAGGGATGTAGGGGAATTTGGCCTACCATGAATTACAGCCGGTTTTGAAGACATAATAATTTATTTTAAAAGAGTGGGAGTCCAAATCAACAGGGAAAGCATGAATTATCCATTTTGCTTACCCAAATGATTATCTGGGAAAAAATTAAGATACAGTATACTCTATACCAAAATAAATCCTATATCAATTAAAGATTTAAATAAAATGACTAAAGCACCTAAAGAAAATATAGGTAAAGATTCAAGAACCATGATTGGGGAAGAATTCAAACGCGTGAATCTCAAAGTAAAAACCAACATAGAAAGATGAATAAATTTAACTATTTAATCATGTGAAATTATTATAAATGAAAAAAATTAACCTCAATGAAATCAAAAGATGTGGATATGGAAAAATGCACTTCGAAAGGGTTAACATCTTTAATATATAACTTCCTACAAGTCAGTATGAAGAAATGAACACATTTAGAAAAATATAGCAAGTGATATGAATTAATACTTTACAAAATGACAGTCAACACACATTTAAGAAATGTTAATGCTTGGGCGCCTGGGTAGTGCAGTCGTTAAAGCGTCTGCCTTCGGCTCAGGGCGTGATCCCGGCGTTCTGGGATCGAGTCCCACATCGGGCTCCTCTGCTATGAGCCTGCTTCTTCCTCTCCCACTCCCCCTGCTGTGTTCCCTCTCTCGCTGGCTGTCTCTCTGTCACATAAATAAATAAAATCTTTTAAAAAAATGTTAATGCTTTCGATCAAAAATATGATATAAAATAATGAGATATAGTTACTTACCTATGCAAGTGGTGCAATTTTTTAAAAACACCCATTCAGTGGAGAATTGAGGGCGATGGGCATATTGCTAGTGGGAATTCAGATTGGCACATGTCTTTGGAGGGCTGATAGAATTCAAAACTACAAAAACGTTCATAGGACTTTAAGAAGAGATTTGGGAAGGACGGTGGATACAAGGCACCCCTGCTTCTAATATTGTCCCTGCCCCCTTCACTCCAGCTAAATTAGGCTCCCATCTCTTAACCTGCACTCCTTGAACAGCCTCCTAACTAATCTAGTGTCCTCATTTTCCTCTTGAAATTTCACCTTGCACTCGCAGTGTCACGATCCCAGCTGTAAATGTGTCCATCTCCTTCCTTTTTCGAGGACCTCCTAGGTCACCATCAGCAACAGGATTAAGGTCAGTCTTTTTCTTTGTTTTTTTAGAGAGAGAACATAAGAGAGGGGGTGAGGGAAGGGCTGAGGGAGAGAGAGAATCTTAAGCAGACTCCACGCCAACATGGAGCCAACACGAGGCTCGATCTCAAGACCCCGAGATCATGACCTGAACTGAAATCAAGAGTCAGATGCTCAACCAACCAAGTCACCCAGATGCCCCGAGGTCAGTCGTCTTAATGTGGCCTGCAAGGTTCTCCATGTTCCGATCTGTCCATTTCTCTAGGCATGTCATTTCCTGCCCACCCCCATTTTGCTGTCCGTTCATAATACCTATCTGCTCGTAATTTTTACAGGTATGTTACTTCTGTTCCTATTATTATTTCAATTGGAGAGCCAGTCCTGCCCTCTCTTCCCCCATCACTCTAATGCTTTGTAGTGCAAGTTGTACCTTCCCCGGGAAGCTTTCTGTGACTTTCTAGACTGGGTTAGGTTCCCTTCTACTTAGTCCCATGAAACACTGACCTGGTTACTCCACACTGTACGTGAGGTTCATTTGTGTTATTATAAGTAGTGGCGGTTTGTTCATGCTGGTTTCTGTATTCAATTATAAAAATATATCATTATTGTTAAAGAGTTTCTCCAGGTTTTGGCTACTATGAATCATGTTTCTCTTAGCCTCCTGTGCATGCATTTTGGAGAACATTATGTATGCATTTCTGTTGGGTACATATCTAGGACTGGAACTCAGTCATAGGGGGAGGCGGGCAAAATACCACACGTGGCCCCCAGATTCCCTGCCCTAATGACAGGGATGTTATCCAGGTGGGCTTTATGATAGAGAGATGGCCAGGTGGGCCTAATCACACCAGCCACTTTAAATGCAGAGAGTTCCTCCGCAGCTAGGAGCAGAACAGAGCGTCAGAGAGGTTTGAGGCGTAAGGAATCCTTGCTGCATCGTTGCGGGCTTGATGATCCGGGGGTCCACGGCAAGGACTGCAGGGGGGCCTCTAAGAGCTGAGGGTGGCTCTCAGCTGGCCACCAACAAGGAAACAGGACCTCAAGGACCTGAATTTGCCAACAACCTGAAGGAGCTAGAATGTGGACTTGTCCCCGAGGGCTCCAGCTTAAGGCTCAGTCCTCCAAACACCTCGATTTCAGCCTTGTGCGGGAGCAGAGAACCCAGCCACCCTGTGTCAGACTGATCTACAGAACCGTGAGTTAACAATGGTTTTGTTTTAAGCCACGAAGTTTGTGGTAATTGGTTGTACGGCGCTAGAAAACTAATATGTAGAGTGTGCCTGTGTTTATTTTAGTAGACGCGGCCGACGGTTTTGCAAAGTACCAATTTGTATTTTCACCAGGAGTATATGAGAGTTTCAGTTGCTTTTTCATGTTGGTCTTAGTGTAGACACAATATTAAGCATCTAGTAGGGACTTGCGTGATTCAGTGTCTCAGTATTCATTATTAACGAAGTAAAATGAAAAGGGAAATGTAGCATTCAAGTTCTCATGTGAACCAAAGAAAATTTTTATTACATTCCCATTTCTGAAAAAAGAAAATTACAACATTCGCATCCTTGACAAAGCAATTGCATGTCCAGGGAATTACCATGAATGTGTGCAAAGATTTAGTTGCAAAACTGGACGTGGTGATATTGTTTATAATAGTTCATAATGGGTTGTTTAAATAACGGTAGAATGTTAGGCACCATTACAAATGATGTATAACAACTTTTGACCAAGGATATTCTGTAGGATATCAGTTTTCCAAATGTTACATTCCAGAAGGATCCCATGGTTATGTAAGTTTGAGATTGCCTGGCAAGGTGAGCAGGTTTCCCCACTGGAGCTCTTTGCAAACCTCGCTCTGATCTGATCGGTATCGTTAACACCTGCGGCACCAACGCGGCGCAGATTTGCACAAGCCTTTTTGATTACGCTCGTTCCGCTTTGGGGGGGACATTTTGTAAATTTGACTTTGGGAAATGACCTAGAAACACATCTGCGATACGTTTGGTGCAAAAAGCGGTGTGAATAGCGTAGTCCCCACTTCAAAACGTGTAGATAAAAGGCCAGAAAAACTTGATATTACCTAAAAAGGTGAACTTTTACTATTTGAATGGATAATTTTTAATTCGTAGTCCTTACCTATATTTTCCTCAAGTCTCTACACAGGGATTATGTGTTTGTTAAAAGACGAAAAAAATGCTAGAAGTCCATCTAAATATTGTCTCTTAGAAGAGCAGTGGTAAACCTGTAGCTCTTAGGGGGGTGGGGGGGGTGACTTGCTCTATGGTCTGGCCTTAATTAAATTTGATTTTTAACGGTCCGCTTCTGGACCAAACCCAGTCAGTTTGGTTGATGGGGGGTGGCCTCTGGGGCTGCCCCATAGCAGGACAGTGAATGCTTGCTCTCTGATCCTCGCTTCAGGCCAGCTCTGTTCCCTGCAGCCTCCAAGCTACTGTTTCTTGGGTTTTTCCCTCTTCTCAGGGCAGCTCTTGGTCCTCCCATCTTCCCATCAACTCCACTCCTCCCTGGTCGAGATACCACACTACAGGTTTTCCAAAGACTGACACATGTTCAAATCCTCCCTGGGAAGCCGATCTAGGCAAAGCAGTTCATGTCTCTGAGTCTCTCCTCCTCTAGGAAAAGTGTGCTTGTGTGTGTAACATCTCCTAGTATTGTTCGGATAAAATCAGGAAGGCTTAAGTGTAGCACCTGTCACAGTGCTAGGTTTTCAACAAATACTTAGGCTTCTATCCCCCACCCTGGAGTTAATACAGCCTTCAATTAATAAAAGGAGTTACAGCCCCATTTCTCCCTCGTGGGTGGGTAGAAAGAGTCTGAAGTGTGTGTGTGTTGGGGGGTTGGTGTTGGTGTTGGCAAACTTTGGCCCCTGGTCAAACCTGACCCACAGCCTGTTTTTTATGAACCCAGCAAGCTAAGAATGGTTTCCACAATTCTAAATGGTTGAACAAATCAAAAAGAATGTTATACCAAACATATGAAACTTACATGAAATTCACATTTCAGTGTTTATAAATAAAGTTTTAGTGGGACACAGCCATTCATTCATTTACATATTGTCTGACTGCTATCACGCAATGACAGAGTTAAGTATTTGTGGCAGAGACGGTACAGCCTACAAAGCCTAAAATATTTGCAATCTGGCTCTCTACGTAAAATGTTTGACCTCTGCTCTAGGCTTTTTCCTATCTGTTTCTTGAATGCCAGCTTTAAACTTGAGAGGTATTGCTCATTGGATTACATTTTTACAAAGTAACATAAATGTCTTTTGAAGGTTTAATTTTTGAAATGCCCTTCCCTTTTCTTAAATCCCCGTGACTGTGATAGATTCAGGTCTGCAAGCCCGGCACAGCTAAAGCGGTATGTTTCTCTCTAGATATCCCGCCTGGTGGCTGAGAGCTGCCAGGTGAGTGGTCTAGACAAGATTTTAGGGTAAGCTTTCAGGTTATATATCTATTTTTAAATATTATTTTAGGTTTGTGTTTGTCATACATTCTAATTGATACTTGATCAGCGAAGTCTTCCTTTGTTATTGGCTTCCTTTGTTAATTTATAAACAAACTTCTGAGAAGATGATACTAGAAAGGGACCCTGTAATCCTTTTATAATGGGAGGATTCCCTCGCGGTGTGATCACTTTGACCTCATTTCTGTGTAAGTGAGATGTTCAGATACTAATGGAAAATACTCTGTTTTATCCTGCAAAGGGCAGCCCTCCGAACAGTCTTGGGTGGAGCCTTTGCAGAAGGATTTTTTTTTTCCTCCTTTCCTCTCAGATAATGGGTATTTTGGTGGAGATTGTCAGTACGCAACCAGAACTGGCAGGGTTAAATTATGGCTCCATAAAAAGTTGGAGGGTGAATCTAGCCCATCAACCATTCTGTTACAGTTTTTCTATAAAAGTAAAAATCTTTATTAATTGAAACTAACACTAAGCTGTACACAGGAGAGCAGGATTTAAAGGGCCACAGCCCTTAGAACGATAATAAACACGCCAAACCAAACTCAGTTTTGCTTATTCTAAAAGACACCTTTGTGTTGTTCTCAGGCAGAAACACCACACCCCCCCCAGAGACTTCTAGCATGCAGGTTTTCCTCCAATACTAGCTCAGAACAACCATATTTATCCAAGGAAGGATGCTTGCTTTCTATCAATCTTAGGAAAAACCTTAGAGTCTTATACCTTTGCATTTTTAAGCTGTGAACCATCAAATTTTGCAGATTTCTCCATTTTCCTAAAGCAGCAGAATACCTGCCCTCGTTTACTGCCCCCCACTCAGTCCCTTCAAAGGTTGTGGTGACTCGTCTCTCCTGGGATTTTCCCCTGGCTCTTCTGATATAGTTTAGGTCCCCGCCTGGGTCAGTCTCTGTACCCGTCTGCACACTGACATACACAATAATCATGTACACATTTGACAAACCAAGACAACTCAAAAAAAAAAAAAAAAAAAGACCGGACAGGGGTCTCCCATAGAGGAAGTGCTAAGTTGTTTATGGCTTTTCTAAGCTTTTATTACATTCTGGGATGTATTCATTATATAATTTCATCATATTATATTTATGCTGGCCAAGATTCCAGCTAACTTCCCCCATTTTTTTTTTTCAAGACTAATGATTAAATGGATTCTTTTAAGGGTTATTTATTTCAGTTGAACAATAGTTGACATTTCATGCTGTTCAGGTGTACAAATAGTGATTGGACATCTGTATACATTACAAAATGCTCACCAGGATGTATAGTTACCATCTATCCCCATACACAGTTATTACAATATTATTGACTATATTCCCTATGCTGTACTTTACATCCCCATGACTTAATTTATTTTATAACTGGGAATTTCCACCTCTAAATCCCCTTCATCTATTTTGCCCATTCCTCCCCCCCCCGACCCCGGGAACCACCAATTTGTTCTGTTTATTTATGAGTCGGGTTTTTTTTTGTTGTTGTCTTTGTTCATTTGTTTTTTAGATTCCACATATAAGTGAACTCCTATGGTATTTGTATTTATCTTATCTCTTTCACTTAGCCTAATATCCTCTAGGTCCATCTATGTGGTCACAAGTGGCAAGATTTCATTGTTTTTTATTGCTGAGTAGTAGTCCATTGTATCTGTTTACCCGTCTTTATCCATTCATCCATCAATGGACACTTAGGTTGTTTTCATACCTTGACTATTGTAAATAAGGCTGCCATGAACACAGGCGTGCACATATCTTCTTGGATTAGTGTGTTTTCATCTTCTCTGAGTAAACAACCGGAATTGGAAGTTGCTGGATCCTATGGTATTTCTGTTTTTAATTTTTTGAGAAAACGTCCTACTGTTTTCCGTACTGGCTGTACCAGTTGACATTCTCACTAAGAGTGCGTGAGGGCCCCTTTTTCTCCACATCCTCGCCAACACCTGTTATGTCTTGTCTTTTTGACTTTAGCCATTCTTCAAGGTGTGAGGAAATCTCTCACTATGGTTTTGACTTGCATTTCCCTGATAATCAGTGATGTTGAGCATATTTTCATGTATCTCTTGGCCATCTGTATGTCTTCTCTGAGAAAATATTTTTTATTCAGGTCCTTGACACATTTTTAATCAAATTGTGGTTTGAGTTGTAAGAGTTCTTTATATATTTTGGATATTAACCCTTATGAGGTGTATTATTGGCAAATATCTTCTCGCATTCAGAGGCGATTTTTTTGTTGATGGTCTCCTTCACTGTGCAAAAGCTTTTTAGTTTGAAGTAGTCCCAGGTGTTTGTTTTTGCTTTTGTCTCTCTTCTCTGTGGAGACAGATCAAAATAAAATATGTGTGTGTGTGTATACACACACACACACACACACACACACACACACACACACACACAATCTAAGACGGTTGTCCAAGAGTTTACTGCCTATGTTTTCTTTTAGGAGTTTTATGGTTTCAGGTCTTAGATTTAGGTCCTTAGTCCATTGTGAATTTATTTTTTTGGATGGTGTGAGAAAGTGGTCCAGATTTATTATTTTGCATGCAGCTGTCCAGTTATCTCAGCACCATTTACTGAAAAGATGGTCTTTTCTCCATTATGTATTTTTGCCTCCTTTTGTTATAGATTAATTGACCATATAAGCATGGGTTTATTTCTGGGCTCACAATTCTGTTCCGTTGATCTGTGTTGCCTGTTTTTGTGCCAGTACCATACCGTTTTGATTACTACAGTTCTGTAGTATAGTTTGAAATCTGGGTTTGTGCTATTTTCATCTTTGTTCTTCTTCCTTGGAGTTGCTTTGGCTATTTGGGGTTTTGTGTAATTCCATACAAATTTTAGGATTATTTGTTGTAGTTCTGTGAAAAATGCTATTGGTGTTTCAATAGGGATTGCACTGAATCTGTAGAGTGCTTTGAGTAGGATGGACATTTTAATAATGTTCTTGCAATCCACAAGCATGGGCTTTTTTTCTGTTTATGTCACCTTTAATTTCTTTCATCATTGTCTTAGAGTTTTCAGAGTAGAAATCTTCCACTTCCTTGGTTAAATTTATTCCTAGGTATTTTATTCTTTTTGATGCAATTATAAATGGAATTGTTTTCTTAATTTCCCTTTCATTATTAGTATATAGAAATGCAACACATTTTTGTATATTAATTTTGTATCCTGCAAGTTTACTGAGTTCCTTTTAGTTCAAATAGTCACGTGTGTGTGTGTGTGTGTGTGTGTGTGTGTGTGTGTGTAATCTTTAGGGTTTTCTATGTAGAGTATCACGTTAAATGCCAATAGTCACAGTTTTAGTTCTTACTAGTTTGGATGCCTTTTATTTCTTTTGGTTGACTGATTGCTGTGGCTAGGACTTCCAGCACTATGTTGAATAAAAGTGATGAGATGAACATCCTTGTCTTGCTCCTGATCTTAAAGGAAAAGCTTTCAACTTTTCACCATTGAGTATGATGTTTGCTGTGGGTTTGTCATGTGTGGTCTTTAGTATGTTGAGGTATGTTTCCTCTACACCCACTTTATTGAGAGTTTTTTTTTGTTATCATAAATGAATGCTGAATTTTGTCAAAGATTTTTTTTTTTTTGGAAGCTACTGAGGTGATTGTATGAATTCCATTCTTCATTTTGTGAATATGATGTATCACGTTGATTGGCGACTATTGAATCGTCCCTGCATCCCTGAAATAAATCCCACTGGATTGCGGGGAATGAATCTTGAATTTGGTTTGCTATTATTTTGTTGAGGGTTTTGCATCTATGTTCATCAGGAATGTTGGTGTGTAGCTTTCTTTTCTTGGGGTGCTCTTTCTGGTTTTGGTATCAGGGTAATGAATGAATTTGGAAGTGTTCCTTCCTCTTCAGTTTTTTTTCTTTTTTTCTTTCTTTTTTCTTAGTAGTTTGGGAAGTCTAGATAATAACTCTTTAAATGTTTGGTAGAATCCAACTGTGAAGACTTCTGGTCTTTGGCTTTTGTTTGCTGGGTTTTGTTTTTGTTTTGTTTTGTTTTTGTTTGTTTTTTATTATGGATTCAGCTTCATTACTACTAATTGCTCTGTTCAGATTTTCCATTTCTTTCTGATTAAGTCTTGAAAGAGTGTATGTTTCTAGGACTGTGTCCTTTCCTTCTAGGTTGTCCAGTTTGGTGATGTATAATTTTTCATAGCAGTCTCAGGCAATCCCTTGTATTTCTGTTGTTTGTATTTCTTAGGTTGTAACTTCTCTTTCGTTTCTGATTTTGAGTTCTCGTGGGGGGGGGGTGTGTTTGATACATCTGACTAAAGGTTGGTAAATTTTGTTTATCTGTGGTCAATTTTGTTTATCTTTTCAAAGAACCAACTCTTAGTTCTGTTGATTATTTCATTACTTTTTAGTCTCCGTTTCATGTATTTCTGCTTTGATATGTAACATTTCCTTCTAATTTTGGACTTGCTCTTTTTCTAGTTCCTTTATGTGTACAATCAGGTTGTTTGAGTTTTTTTTTTTTTTCTTGTTTCTTGAGGTAGGCTTAAATTGCTATAAACATCCCTCTTTGAACTGCTTTTGTTCTGTCCCAAAGATTTTGGAACCTTATGTTTCCATTTTCATTTGTCTTTGGTGTTTTGAATATTGCCTCTTTGATTTCTTCATTGACTCATTGGTTGTTTATTAGCATGTCGTTTAGCTTCATCTGGTTGTACTTCTAGTTTTTTTCTTATTTCTAGTTTTATAACATTGTCGTTAAAGAAGACGTTCAATATGATTTTAATCTTATATTTTTGAGACTTACTTTGTGGCTAACATCTTAACTGCTCTGGAGAATCTCATGTGCACTTGAAAAGAAAGTGTATTCTGCTATTTCAGGATGGAATGTTCTGTACGTTTCTGTGAAGTCCGTTTGATCTAATGTGTCATTCAAAGCCACTGTTTCCTTGTTGATTTTCTGTCTGGATGATCTCTGTGTTGATGTAAGTGGGACGTAGAAGTCCCCTACTATTATTACCCTCATTTTCGTCCTTTATGTCTCTCAGTATTTCCTTTGCATATTTAGGTGTGCCTCTGTTGGATGCAGAGATATTTGCTAATTGTAGCATCTTCTTGTTGCACTGATCACTTTGTCATTCTGTATTGTCCTTCTTTGCTTCTTCATACAGTCTTTGTTTTAAAGTCCATCTTGTCTGATAAAAGTATCGCTACCCCTGTTGTTGTTGTTGTTTCATTCGTGTGGATGGTCTTTTTCCATTCCTTCACTTTCAGTCTGTGTGTGTCTTTGGGTCTAAAGTGAGTGTCTTACAGGCAGCATATGGATGAAGTTTTTTTTTTTTTTTTTTTTTTTTTTTTTTTTTTTTTAAGATTTTATTTATTTATTCGACAGAGAGAGACAGCCAGCAAGAGAGGGAACACTAGCAGAGGGAGTGGGAGAGGAAGAAGCAGGCTCATAGCGAAAGAGCCTGATGTGGGACTCGATCCCGGAACGCCGGGATCACGCCCTGAGCTGAAGGCAGACGATTAACCGCTGTGCCACCCAGGCGCCCCTGGATGAAGTTTTTTTTTTTTAATCCATTCAGGCAAGCTGTGTCTTTTGGTTGAAGCATTTAGTCCGATTACATTAAAGTAATTATTGATCGGTATATACTTATTGCCATTCTATTAATTATTTCTTGATTATTTTTGTAGTTCTTCACAGTTCCTCTCTGGCTTTCTTCTCTTGTGGCTTTTCTTTAGTGTTATGCTTGGATTCCCTTCTCTTCATTTTTTAGGTATTTTATTAGAGGTTTTTGGTTTGTGGTTACCATGAGTTTCATAGATAACACCCTATGTATATAGCAGTCTTTTTTTAAGTTGAGGGTTGCTCAATTTCAACACATACTAAAAGCACTACATTTTTACTTCCTCATCACCATGATTTATGTATTTACTGTCATATTTTATATCCATATTTTAAATATATTGTGTATCTCTTACCTAATTATTGTAGATAGAGTTGACTTCACTGCTAACTAGCTTTATAAGCAATGAATCTACTACCTTCACTATATGTTTCTACCAGGGAAATTGTTTCTTTTATAATTTTCTCACTTCTACTTATGGCCTTTTTGTTTGTTTGTTTGTTTAAAGAAGTTCTCTTAACATTTTTTGTGGGGCCAGTTTAGTGGGGATGAACTCCTTTAGTGTGTTTTTGTCTGGGAAACTTTCTCTGCTTCAGTTTCAAGTGATAACCTTGCTGGGTAGAGTATTATTGGTTGTCAGTTTTTTCTTTCAGCACTTTGAGTATATCCTGCCACTTCTAGCTGCGAAGCTTCTGCTGAAAAAAAAATCAGCTGATAGTCTTAGGGTGTTAGCTTATATGTAAATAGTTGCTTTTCTCCTGCTTCTTTAAGAGTCTCAATCTATTAACTTTTTGACATTGTTATTACGTGTCTTGGTGTGAATTTTTTAGGTTTATCTTCTTTTGAGCTCTGTTCCTGGACCTGGGTGTCTGTTTCCTTCCCAAAGTAGGGCAGTTTTCAGCTACTATTTCTTAAAAGAAGTTTTCTTCCCCTTTGGGCTTTTCCTTCCAGGACCCCTTTGCAATGCAGTACCCCAAAATGCAGACGTCGGCATGCTAGATGTTCTCCCTAAGGTCTCTTAACCTATCCTCATTTTAAAATTTGTCTTTTTGCTATTCAGTCTGGATGATTTCCACAGTCTGTCTTCCAGATTGCCGACCCATTCTTCTGAGCCCTTTAGTCGGCTGCTGAGTCCTTGTAGCTTATTCTTCATTGCTGTTATTCTTTGGTTCTGATTCATTTTCTTAATATTTTCTATCTCTATTGAAGTTCTCCCTGAGTTCATCCACTCCTCTCCCAAGCTGAGTATCTTTAATGACCATTGTTATTAACTCTTTATTGCTTATCACCACTTCATTTAGTTCTTTCCCTGAGGTTTTGTTTTATTCTTTCATTTGGAGCATATTTCTGACTCCTTATTTTGTCTGACTCTCTGTGTTTTTTGCTATTAAGTAAATCAACTACATCTGTGATCTTGAAGGCAGTGGTCTTAGCTAGAAGGCATGCTATGGGTCCCAGGAATAAAATCCCCCCAGAAGCAGGTGCTCCAGGGATATCCACTGTAGAGACTGCATGCACTCCCCCGTTGTGGCTGGGCCCTGACTGCTGTGCGTGTACTGTGGGTGGGGCTGGCCCCCAGCACAGCTGGCTGAGAGGCTTGGCTGCAGCTGCTGCGGGCGTGCTAGTGGGTGGGGTGAGCCCCTGGTGTGGCTGGCTGCAAAACGTGGCTGCAGCTGTTGCGGGCATGCTGGTGGTAAGGCTGGCGTCTTCCTTCCTGGGGTGCGAGACAGTGTGGAGGGGCACTGGTCCCCGCTGAGGCTGTTGGCTGGGCATGCCCTTGCTGGGGCAGATGGGTTGGGGATGGCAAATCGGCAGGGGAACACCGGAGCTGGGTGAGCGGTGCTAGCAATGCGGGCGGAGAATGTCAGAACAGAGCCAGCGAGAGGCCAGCTAAGCTGAAGGAGGACAAGGAAAACGGCTCCTGCCAGCGCTTCCATTCCTGGTGAAAGTTTCTGTGCATCCCTGTCCCTCCCAGCACATGCCCTAAAGTGACTCCACCGATCTCTTTCACACGTGGCCCATGCACTTTTCCAACTGTTGACTCCGTGCTGGGTCTCAGAGCAAGCAAGGCTGTGTGCAGGCCTCTAAGAGCAGAGTCTCCGTTTCCTGTGGACTTCTGGCTCTCCAGGTGAAGTCCTGCTGATTTCCAAAGGCAGAAGTGATGAGAGCTCATCTTCCTGGTGCGGGTCCCCGGGGCAGTGGGTGCCCAGTGGGGGGCTTGAATCCCTCCCTCCTCAGTCCCTTCCCCCATTTTCAAGGGAGCCATGAATAAGTGCATTTTAAATGACTTGTTTCGCTTTCTGAGAGGAGATCGGCATTGATGTGCAGCCTGTTGTTCCTCAGTACTTCTGATGATGGCCAAAAAGATGTCCGCTTTGGAAACCGAAGTCCCTATATAAACGTTCACCTTCTATGTTTCTGTGCTGGTCATGGGTAATCAGCTTTGGGCATCCTCAAAAATAGCTTTTTTCTGTTGTCCCCACCCATGGAAATACCAGTTGGTCTCTGAGGAATTTACCTGAATGAGTCAACCTTTGTTTCAGTTATACTTATTTTTAATATCAGGGCTTAGCACTTGTGTTTTTTCGTCTTCAGGATTCTATGAAGGAATGTCTCAACATTTAAATATTTTTAAGTGTCCTCCAATTTGAGTATCTGAAACTTTATATGTACTTAAAAGGCGTTTCAGAATGAGGATGCTTAAAGTCTGTTTTTGAAACTGGCATTTAATTTTCCTGGTTCTGCTCACCTGTCCCACCGCCTCCCCATTTGAAACCTGACATCTTAATGATGGTAATGCATACAGGAACACAACTGAAAAAGAAGCTCAACCTATTGCGGCAAGCATTCTAACTAGAAAATGTTGCTCATTTGAAAGTCGGCATAAGCCTTCTCAAGAGGAAGGAGTGGCTATTGGGAGTGAAAGTGGGGGTGGGGGTAGAAGGCGGAATAAACTGTAGAGTTTTTCTGAGGAGATGCTGTGCTGAAGAGAAACGAGGTATAAAGGTCAAAGGATTCTGTGCATTTACTCAGATGACACAACACGGATATTAATCATGGAAGGTTGACTCTGTTTTTAAAACAAAGATTTGGTCACTCACTCTTCTGGGCTCCCATAGCACACAACATGGTGAAATACAGCAATGTATTTACTCTTCACTTTTCCAGTAGGATCTTAGTTTTTTGACTGCGTTACTTAGCTCGGTGTAGCATGGCTCCACCCCGTCCTTTGGGGACTTGCGTATCCTGTCTCTCCCAGGTACTCAGTTGGCCAAACCAATGTCAGGAAAAGATCTTTCGTCTGCTACATTGGCTAAGTTGGACTGCATGAGTCTGGCTCTGCAAGGGCCAATTTTCGAGCCAGTCAGCTGTACTTGAATCCGAGCTCCAGCCCTGTACTTCAGTTGTGTGTATAAGTGAATTTTATATTGTGTTCAAGCTGGTTCGAATTTGATGTCTATAACTTTGTCACCCTAAATAAAGCGGTTCACTGAGGCAAGCTCAAATGACCAGAAAGCGAGTTGTTTCAGGAACAGTGGCTGAATTGCAATTTAGAAATGCATGCTGTAACAAGTGACTGGGGAGACCACGGAGGGTTTGGGGCAGGCCCTATTTGGGGGCAAGGAGTACAAAGAGGAGGAAGTGCAGCCAGAGTCTAAGCAATATGTTCATTGGCTTGAGGATGGGAAGAGAGTCTTGGTGGGTGTTCATTGGTCAGGAGAAAAGTCTTGGTCTTCTGTCAATCAGGAATCTACAGGAAATCAGTCTCTCAGTTCTTCAGTTTCATACTCCTGAGGGTATATGTGTGAGATCATCCATTTCATATCCTCCAGTTCTATTTTCGATAGAAATCCTTTCACGTTTACCTCTCTCAATCAGGATTGTCCACAGAAAGCCTCGCTCATCAACATTGTCACGTAAGCATTATTTTCCTTTTTTTCCCCTCTCAGTCAAAAACATCGTTAGGTAGATTACACGTCCCTCAGGGCTGAGGACTACTGTCCTCAGGTGTCTTGTCCCGTGTAGCAGGGAAATGGCAAGTGGACATCATTGATCTTACTTGAACAACAAAAGGAATAAGAAATGAAGAATCTCAGCCATGCTCTTCTAGGCTGGTTAGCTCAATTTCCATGGTCAGTTCATACGCATAAAAACAATGTTCTTAATACAACTCACCAGGGAGACTACTATGATTATTGTGAGATTATAAGGAGGATAATCCCCATGATCTGGAGTGTACTTTGGGACCATGGTCCCCAAAACCCAAACCAATCAGAGTCAAATAAGTGAAAGAAAAACCTTTGTTAAAGGAGTCACTTAAAGACAACTGGCTGCTTCAGAGATCTTGTGTAGCTAAGCCTCAGCTTTTCCAGAAGAGTCCATCTAACTGAACAAGTGGTGTTGGCCATAGCACAAACATTTCCCGGCTCTGCCAAGGGGTAATCAAGAACAATCCTATGATCAAGAACGGCTTTGGCCAGAGTCTAGAAATTTTTATTGGGCACCTATCTTTTGAGAAGTATTTTCTGCAGTATCTTCAAGCGTTAAGGAGAGGTTCCTCATGATAGCATCATTTGCACGTACTCCTGGCCAAAGGAGTAGGGGTCTGCCAGACGTAGTAAATTTTGAATCGTGAATGCCTCCTGGTAATTCATTTGAGTCTGTGGCTCAGAACTGGAAATGCAACAGCTATGGAGGCCAACAAAATGTAAAGGTCTATATAAACCACACAGGTGGTCTTATTTGTTATCCTTGCCTTGCCTCTTTCTTTGTACAGAGCCTGGAAGCAAGTTTGAGATGTGAGGTTGTTAACTAGGGACAGGGAAATGGACCCCTAGCATTAGGGAGTCTGACATGATCAAGACGGGGCTGTGTTTGTTTCAGAGAAACTGACACATTAGAAATCAGGGGGAAGCTTCTGAGAGAACCACAGGATCACTATCATTGTGGCAGATCTAACAGTCATTTGGAGGTTGGATTACCCCCATTGGCAGTGGGGGAGATTAGTGAACAATGGCGTTATCTTTCGGTCCAGAGCAAGATAAAAGATGAACAAAAGAATCCTAAAGATCTTCATGGTATAAAAATGAGGAAAAGACCCTCAAAGAGGGAAGAAGGAATGCAAAGAAATGTCCTTGATCCCATGAGTTGGAAGGAAGAAGTCTACTTGGATGTTGGCTACTCTTTTACTAGTCAATTTGATTTTTGAGGTCTCCAGCTTTTGCAAAGGACTTGATGTCAGGTGGAGCCATCTTCATTTGTGACATAAGCACCCAACATTTGACACCTTGTGACTTACCAGTAGGGTCAGTGGTCAAGAGTACTTAGTAAGGTTCTTCCCATGAATCTCACTTTTGTAAAACCATAAAAGTACAAGAGTATTGGTAAACGACCAAAAAGACTTAAAAATGCCCGTGGTTACAAATCTGATGAGTTTGTTATAACGGAATTGACAAGGAAATTTGGTTATTTCTGTGACACATCACTGAGTGAGAGGAAAAATAATTTTCCCTCTACCCTTCCTTCTAGGTTTTTGTCTGAGACTAAAACCTATGTTAGGAGACAGATTGGCAGAAGAGAAACAAACAGAAGTTGAATAACAACTTGTATACCACCTGTATAAATGGGAGATACTCAGGGAAAACTGAGTGGCTCCCTGAAATGGCCCAACCCACCACCTTAAATAGCATCTCCAGCTAAAGACAAAAGAAAATGTTGTTGGGGAGGGCCACTTATGGGAGGTTACCATGAAAACATGGAAAACAACGGTAGGTTGTTAGGCAGTTTTAAGTCTTTGCCTTCTCCATTAGTAAGAGTTTCCAGAGATTAAGAGACCTCCTTCTCTTTTGGTACAAAGAGGAAGACCCCCTTACAAATGGAGATTTTACCTATAAATGGAAATGTTTCTTAGAAAAGGGTGATTTCTACTCAGTTTTCAGAGATTTTTCTAGGTCTGCTAAATAATACTTTGCCAAAGACTGACTTTTTGCCCCCCTTCCAGCATTTTAAGATAACTGCAATTATGACTGATAAAATTATACCAGAACATACCAGATTTCCAGGAATTTCATAAATTTATAGAAGACTTGAATTAAGAACATGCATCTATACAAATAGAAGCTAAGAAGGTTTAGCATTACTTCTTATGTGAGAACACTTCCCAGGTAACTTAACATGTCAAATAAACCTAATAAGTTTAACATTTTACCAAACAAGAGACAAGTCCTTTGAGATTTTTTTAGTGACCCTGTGGGAAATCTCAAAGTTACTTTGAGGTTGAAAAAAAAAAATTTAGAATTTGACTTGGGGAAGTTGTCAAAATGTCAAAGGGTTTGAACATTTGACTAAATAGGACTACAGACCATTATGAAATAATAATTATTTAACCAAAGTAAAATAGAAGATCTTAAAGGCAAACATGGAAGCTTACCGAGGTTGTGAACAAAACTTAGCTCTTTGAATATTGAGAAGAACGGATTTTCTGAAGTAAAGACCTGGTAAGGACAACAAAAAGCATACTCACTTATTTTATTAAGACACAAAATCTTTGCTCTCCGGGTAGTTTACCTGAAAGGTAAAGAAAAACCCTTCACCATTTCTTACCAGGAGCAGACCAATAGCCCAAAAAAAGTTTTCTTTTCAGTGGATAAAAGAAAATTAAGGTTGAGTTTTACATTAAGTATACTATTCATAGTAAAGCTTATTTAAAAGTATACTATTCATAGTAAAGCTTATTTAAAAAAAAGTTTGTAACAAATTCATTCGATTTTAGCCAGCTTGACCACGCAAGGTATGATTCTCTCTCCCCACCCCACCCATTTCCCTCTCTTCCCAACTTTCTAAATCTATTCACCCAACTTTCTAAATCCATTCATTTTGCCCTTTATTGCCTTTTTTCCATTCTGAAATAACCAAATTTACTTTGGGACAAAATTACTTTCTTTTCCTGAACAGAAATGCACCTCCATCCCTCACACTTCCTTTTTTTATTAAAATAAACATTCTACTTTTGTGGCATACAGAGATGTTTCCTTACTATTTCTACTGGTTTTAATTACGTATATTTGAATTCTTAACCCTTAAAAACCCTAACTCCTAGTGAGGATTAGGTAAACAATTGTGAACTGTGTGTTACTGGCAAATTTATAAAAAACCTTTCCTAATTCCTAGAAGTATACACTTCTAGAGATGTATGGCATATTTACCGACATGAGCACAAGTATCTTTAGGTCCTCTGTAAATCAGAAGCCCAAAGTAGACCAACCCATGTTCAACAATTGTTTCCAGTAAACATTCAATGAATACCCATCATTTAACTTCTGTCATTATGACTTTAAGTTTTTAAGTAACCAACAAATTTGGAAACCAGTTTTAAATGCACCTATCATAAAGTACAATTACTGTTGAAAAGTTCATTACAGCAACTTCTTTCAAGACACGTCTCTAAAGACAAGGGAAACATAAGCAGAAATAAACTATTGGGACTTCATCAAGACGAAAAGCTTCTGCACAGCAAAGGAAACAGTCAACAAAACAAAGAGGCAGCCCACGGAATGGGAGAAGATATTTGCAAATGACGTTACAGATAACAGGCTGGTATCCAAGATCTATGAAGAACTTCTCAAACTCAACACCCAAAAAACAAATAATAAAGTCCAAAAATGGGCAGAAGACATGAACAGACACTTCTCCAAAGAAGACATACAAATGGCTAACAGACACATGAAAAAATGTTCAACATCATTAGCCATCAGGGAAATACAAATCAAAACCACATTGAGATACCACCTTACACCAGTTAGAATGGCAAAAATTAAGGTAGAAAACAACAAATATTGGCGAGGATGTGGAGAAAGGGGAACCCTCTTACACTGTTGGTGGGAATACAAGCTGGTACCGCCACTCTGGAAAACAGTATGGAGGTTCCTCAGAAAGTTGAAAATAGAGCTACCCTACGACCCAGCAATTGCACTACTAGGTATTTACCCCAAAGATACAGATGTAGTGAAAAGAAGGGGCACATGCACCCCAGTGTTCATAGCAATATCCATATTGCCAAAATGCCCTTCAACAGATGAATGGATAAAGAAGATGTGGTTCATATATACAATAGAATATTACTCAGCCATCAGGATGAATACCTACCATTTGCATCAACATGGACGGGACTGGAGGAGATTATGCTAAGTGAAATAAGTCAAGGAAAGAAAGACAATTATCCTATGGTCTCACTCATATATTGAACATAAGGAATAGTGTGGAGAACCACAGGGGAAGGGAGGGAAAACTGAAGGGGAAGAAAGAGAGGGAGACAAACCATGAGAGACTCTGGACTCCAGGAACCAAACTGAGGGTTACAGAAGGGAGGGAAGTGAGGGGATGGGGTAACTGGGTTGTGGGTATTAAGGAGGGCACGTGTTGTAATGAATGCTGTGTGTTATATGCAACTAAAGAATCATTGAACACTACATCAAAAACTAATGATGTACTATATGCTGGCTAACTGAACATAAGAAAAGTTCATTTATAAACTTTTATTTACATCTACGTTATTTACTTGTTCTTAATGATTAAGCTTAGATTACTCCTAAAAATTCCGTGAGACATTAAATAGCTAACCATCATCCTAAGTTCTCTCTCTTGCAGAGAAATTCTGTAACAGGGATAACATGAGCTTATTTGACCTTCAGTAAAAGTAGATAGAACAAAAGTTTAATATTTAATGCTGGCAGCTCTAAAGACAGGTTTGTTTTAATTGAACCTACAAACTAGCTTTTATTTACTAAAGATTTATCTTAGATCATGTGAACTTGAAAAACATTTGGGTTCATTTTTGTACTTCTGAGTTTTAGGAATACTTAATTTGATGAGAGCTTATTTTTCTTGAAGCCAATTAAATAGAGCTCTTTTCCAAATTAATTTTAGCAATACCATCCAGAGGTAGAAAAATGTCACACATTTATCTCATACACACACACATACATAGGTGTACGTAAAAACACAGGCAGGCACAACAGAGACCTTAGAGCTTTTGTTGTAAAATTTTAGCCATGAGTCAGGTACACTACGAAAGTCATTAGTTTTTGAGAGAACAATTGAATACAAATTGCGTTCCTGGAAGTTGGAATAAATTAAAATTAACGGTTCAGAAAGCTAAAGTTTCTTTACTAATATTTGTGGACAAGACACTTGAGAAAATTCACCTGAGTCTTCCAAATAGTCTTTCCCTTACCCCTGAGTTTTTCTTTTGATAAGAATAAACCTGAAGAGTTTGCACTTCAAAGAGGTGGGTCTAGTTGAGAGTTCTTAGTGGCCACCAGGGAGAGAACATTGACCTGTCAGAGGCCCACAGAAAGGATGCAAGTCCCTCCAAGAGGGACATTGGTTTCCTAAGACCAGAGCTTTTATCATATCTGCAGGCCTTTTGAGATGAATAGGGGAGGATGTGAGGCTTGGTGGTTTAAAACAAGCCGGGGGGGGGGGGGGTTAAATCGCTTCTAGAGCTTCATTCTTGTTCTTCAATTTTAAAAGACAAGGAACATTGCTTAAAATTCCTCAAGGAATTGGCTTGGAACTTGAATGACATCACTGGCTGACCCACCCATCCTACTACATTATCCTCAGTTTGCTTCTTTAGACCAAGGAGAAGATCTCCAACTAAGATGAAATCAAAAGATTCCTGTGTTCTAGATTTCGAGCTGTTTGTCTTTGGAATTTTTTTTTTTCTACACTTTCCCTCTGGGTCTATAGTTTCATTTTAGGTTAGGGGAGAAGGCCTTAAAAAAATGTTTCTATGAGGCCCTGAATATCTGCTTTCAATATCTGCTTTCAATTTCAACTTCTGACCATAGAGCTGCTTAAGGAAAATCTTTTCAAATGTCTTGTCAGAGTTTAGCCAGGACAAAGAGTTGAAGAACCTCTTCGATGTAAGCCTCCCCAAAGAGGGTGCAAAGGGTACTACATTCCCAAGGTTCAGAGCAACCTCCAAAGATAGCCAAAGGAAGAAAGACTTGGCCAATTCTCCTGAGGACCAACAGTAGTCAGTAGGACCCCACCTAAACATGGAGTTGAACCCACACTTCTGTCTGGCAGTATTTTAACACCCCCAACCTGATTGCCAAGCTGAGTTCTCAGGTCACAAAATGGGGAAAACAAGAAGGCAACAGCTATCCTTGGGAGATAAAGGATAAGAAAAACCCAATGGGTCTGGATTTGAAAAGGGACAACATGAAAATTTATTTTCTTTTGACTCGGCACTATAGACAGATTCGGGAAAGCTGAGTCTGATAAGAATTTTCACTTTTCACCAACGTCTCTGGTTTTCTCAGGATCCCATCCACAGGCTCTGAAGCGAGTGGGGTTCAAAGTACAGCACACAGCTCCAGTATCTACCAGAATTTGGCAAGGTTTTATATTATTTTTTCCCCCTTGGCTGTTTAAGGGAATGACTGGTAGCAATTACAGGAGAACATATCAGAGTCCCATCAACTCTAGGAGAGGCCCTTCAGGGCCCTCTGAGGGTAGACATGGGGGTGTCCTTAAAGGCTACTCACTTGGCTGACTTTTGTTTATGATCCTACAGTCTCTTCAGTATGGAAAGATGATTCAGATAGAAGATTAGTAGGCTGAAGACCCAAGTAAAGGCGGATAGGAGAAAACAGTGGGAGTCATTGGAGTCTTAACGTCTGTTTTCGGTTCCTCTTATGTTATAACATTTCATTAGCCTTTTGCAATGAATCTTCTAATGAAGCTATTACAAAATCTTCAGGGCTTCTAGAAGCTTCTGCCTGGCAATTAAAATAGGTATCCCATTCTGGTTTTTTTTGGAGGGGGGATATCCCTTTTGAGTGTACTTCATAAAGGAAGGGTCTTGTCTAATTGGGATGTTCCTTATAATGGCCATTGTAACTCTAGATTCTCTTAGTAAGATTGGTCCATTTAGTTAAAAACATGCATAAGAAGAGACCATAATGCCTAACATAAAACCAGTTGGATTTCCTGAAGGGGGGGGCACCCTTTGACCATTTCGATGACTGGGATCCCACTTTTGGACTTTTCTCAAGAGCAGAGAAAAATCCTAGATAGCCTGAGAGTTGGGACGTGGGTTTTGTTTAACAGTGTGCCTTTCAAGGGATACTTGTTTCTCCTGGCTGCCAGTCTCTGCCCAATTTGTCTGACTCTTGACCAGGTATCCCTCATTGCATGGAGTTTCCTTGTGGGCGGCAAGCCACCAATTGTAAAACTTACTTGTCCGTGCCCATCTTCTTCTTACATGGGATTTCTTGTGCTTCTGAGACCATTGTCTGTCACATGAAAGTGGCAAGTGCTTATCCATTTTAGTTTGAATTTTTCTCTGAGGAAAATCCATAGGTTTAAATCCAAACCAAGTGCACCCTAATTCACGGTCACTGTCCTTCTGGGAGTTGTCTCCTTCAGATGCCTCTTCTGACACCTGTGAAATATCAACTCAAAGAAGTCAATGGAGGAGAACTTGAATTACCAAAAAATTGAGTTTATTTGTGACTAACAGAAGAATTAGTTTGGCAAATGCATGCTGTGGCAGGGTTTGGGGCAGGCTGTATTTTTGGACAGGAGTCCAAGCAGTAAGCTCATTGGCTTGAGGATGAGGAGAGGTTCTTGATGGATCCTCATTGGTCGGGAGAAAAGTCTTGGTTTTTAGTAAGTGAGGCATTTACAGGAAATAGTGTCTTGGTTCTTCAGTTCTGTTCTTCTGAGTGTGCATGTGTGAGATTTTCCATTTCTTATTCACCAGTTCCATTTTTAAATTGAAATCCTTTCATGACATTTAACCAAGAATTCTTCCATGAAGCTGGTCAAACTTTCTATCACAAAGTTGAGAAAAATGTTCATAAACCACAAAACAATCAGTAAGCAGATTCTTTCTAATCTTTAATTTCACATTTTTTAAAGACCATGATACAGGCATACCTCAGAGATATTACAAGTTCAGCTCCAGACCCCCAGAGTAAAGTGAATGTTACAATAAAGGGAGGCAAATGAATTTGGTCTCCTGGTACATATAAAAACTATGTTTACCCTGTTTCCTATTACATATGTAATAGTATTATGTCTAAAAAAATGTATATTCCTTAATTTTAAAATACTTTTTTAAAAAAAGATTTTATTAGAGTACACAAGCAGGGGAAGAGGGAGAGGGAGAAGCAGACTTCCTACTGAGCAAGGAGCCTGATGTGGGGCTTGATCCCAGGACCCCAGGATCATGACCTGAGCTGAAGGTAGCTGTTTAACTGACTGAGCCACCCTGGTGCCCCTAAAATACTTTTGCTTAAAAAAAAATGCTCACCATCATCTGAACTTTCAGAGAGTCTTAATCTCTTTTTTGAAGGCTGCTGACTGATCAGGGTGGTGGTCGCTGGAGGCTGGGGTGGCTGTGGCAATTCCTCGAAATGAGACAACAGTGAAGTTTGCCAAATCAATGGACTCTTTATTTCATGAAAGATTTCTCTTTAACATGCGATGGTGTTTGTTGGCATGTTACCCACAGGAGAACTTCTTTCAAAATTGGAGTCAATCCTTGCATGTGCTGTCCCTGCCTTACCAACTAGGTTTATGTAATCTTCTAAATTCTTTGTTGTCAGGTCAACAATAGTCACAGCATCTTCACCAGGAGTAGATTCCACCTCAAGAGACCACTTTCCTCGCTCATCCGTAAGAAGCAACTGCTCATCCATTAACACTTTATCCTCGGATCGCAGCCATTCGGTCCCATCTTCGAGCTCCACTTCTGAGTCTAGTTCTCTTGCTGTTTCTACCACATCTGCAATGACTTCCTCCCCTGAAGTCTTGAACCCCTCAAAGTTCTCCATGAAGTTTGGAATTAACTTCTTCTGAACTCTCGTTCATGTTGATGTTTTGACTTCTTCCAATGAGTCATGAATGTTCTTTACGACACCCAGAATGCCAATTCCTTTCCAGAAGGTTCCCATATACTTTGCCCTGATTCATCAGAGAAACCATTGTCTAGGGCAGCTAGAGCCCATCTGAAATGTATTTCTTAAATCATAACACTTGAAAAGGAAAATGACTCCTTGTTCCATGGACTGCAGAAAGGAACTTGGCTTAGCAGGCGTGAAAACAACATTAATCTCTTTGTACATCTCCCTCAGATCTCTCGGGTGACGAGGTACATTGTCAATGAGCAGTAATATTAAAAAAATTTTTTTTTTCTGAGCAGTAGGTCTTAATAACAGTTTAAAATATTCAGTAAACCATGTTATTAATGAGTATACTGTCATCTAGGCTTTGTTGTTCTAGTATAGAGCACAGTGGAGTAGAATTAGTATCATTAAGGGCCCTAGCATTTTTGGAGTCGTGAATGAGCATTGGCTTCAACTTAAAGTCACCAGTCCCTGAGCCCCTAACAAGAGAGTCTGCCTGTCCTTGGAAGCTCTGAAGCCAGGCGTTGACTTCTCCTCTCTAGCTGTGAAAGTCCCGGATGGCATCTTCTTCCAATCGAAGGCTCTTTCATCTACAATGCAGATTGGTTCAGTGTGGCTACCTGCATTGTCCTAGCTCGAACTTCTGGATCACCTTGCGCTTTTACGTTATGGAGGCGGCTGCTGCTGCTGCTTTCTTAAAGATTTTATTTGTTTCTTTTTAGAGAGAGTGTGCAAGCAGGGGAGGAGCAGAAGGGGCGGGAGAGGGAGGGGAAACAATCTCAAGCAGACTCCATGCTGAGCACAGAGCCTGATGCAGGGCTCAATCTCAGGACCCTGAGCTCATGACCTGAGCCAAAACCAAGAGTCAGATGCTTAACCAACTGAGCCACCCAGGCACCCCATGGAGATGGCTTCTTAAACCTCATGAACTAGCTTCAAGCTTTTCTTCTGCAGCTTCCTCCCCTCTCTGTCTTCATAGAGTTGAAGAGCATTAGGGCCTAGCCCTGGAGTAGGCTTGGGCTGAAGGGAATGTTGTGCTTGGTTTGGTCTTCTATCCAAGACCACTCGAACTTTCTTCATATCAGCAGTAAGGCTGTTTGGCTTTCTTAACATTCATGCGTTCACTGGAGTAACACTTTTAATTTCCTTGAAGAGCTTTTCCTTTGCATTCACAGCTTGGCTGTTAGCCCAAAAGCTGGGCCTCTGTGTCCATCTCAGGCTTCGACAAGCCTCCCTCCCTAAGCTTAATCATTTCTAGCTTTTGATTTTCAAAGTGAGAGATGTAGGCCTCTTCCTTTCACTGGAACACTTACAGACCATTGAAGGGTTATTAATTGGCCTAATTTCAATATCGTCGCCTCTCAGGAAACAGATGCTGGAGGAGACAGGGAATGGCCAGCTTGTAGAGGAGTCAAAATACGCATAATTATCAATTAAGTTCTCCATCTTACATGGGCATCTTCATGGCACCCCAAAACAATTACAATAGTGACCTCAAATGTCACTGATCACAGATGACCATAACAAAATACAGTAATAATGAAAAAGTTTGAAATGTTCCAAGAATTATACCAAACTGATACACAGACACAAGATGAGCAAATGCTATTGGAGAAACGGTGCCAATAGACTTGCTTGTCACAAACCCTCACTCTGTATAAACAAAAAACAAAACAAAGAATCTACGAAGTATAATCAAGCAACGTGCAATAAAATGAGGTAGGCCTGCATTTAGTCGATCTGTTAGAAGTCAAACAGCATTGCAATGTTTCATTGGCCAATTGCCCTTTTGGGACTGTTTTCCCATAATGAGAGGGGGTAGAAGACTTAGGTGGTAGTTTTAATGAACCAGGGGTCCCCCCACCCCAGACTTTCTTGTCCCGCTTGCTCTGAAATGTTTGGGTGCATCAAGTTGTTTTCTCTCTCCTACTTAAGCAATACTTCCATTGTTTAAAGTTCTTAATCTCCAATTCCTAGTAAATTGCCCAAGAGCAAACTGGTAAAAACAATGTTGGCTACAATTAATTTGAAGATAGATAACATCTGTTTACCCAAGGAACTCTTATAAATTTTCTAAATGTATTTTTTTTTAAAGCAGCCACTTTTTTTCTCTAAGTTACTTAATATACTTTTTCCAGGCAGAGCTGCCCCTTGGCCTGCTTATCAACACTTTTTACATTTTCAATTGAATATTTCTCTTATATTTAGGCAGCTTTCATAGTTTGGGGGTGTTTTTGGTTTTTTTGTTTTTGTTTTTGTTTTTTCCAAAAAGAAAAGCCTGAAACCTCTAATAGGATGATCCATTTTTATGACCTATTCCTGAAAAGAGCAAAGAACTTTCTATACACAGCAGAGGCAGGATGTGAGAGACCTCGGTGAGGTCACTTCTCGTTAATCTTTGAGGCAGAAAAGGTCAGCTAACTCAGTGTCCATTATGGGGTCTCAGTTCAATAAATTAATAACAAACCTAGAACACAGACTAACATGTGCTCTTAAGAATGAGGTAGACCTCTGTGCGACAAGGGACACTTCTCAAGATAAATTCTGTGAACAGTGTTCATTCATTCAACAACTATGGAGTGCATGTCTTCTAAAGGCCAGGTACTGTCTGAGCCCTGCAGACACAGAACTTAAGATAGACAAGACCTCTGATTCACTTGCCTACTTTAATAAACCATATTTCTATCTGTGAGGCCTTTTTTTAAGTGTTTGTTTACTTATTTATTTTTGGAATCTCTACACCCAACTCAAACTCACAACCCTGAGATGAAGAGTCACTGTTCTTCTGACAGAGCCGGCCAGGCACCCCTATGTGTGAGGATTTTTTAAATAAGTGTTTATGTGTGTGTTTGTGTGTGTGTGTGTATGTGTAAATATACATATATGTATGAAGGTATAATTAAAAAATTTTTGTATATATGTATATACGTGTGTGTGTAAATATATATGTATGAAGGTATAATTAAAAAATTTTTGTGTGTATATATGTATATACGTGTGTGTGTGTGTGTGTGTGTTTGCTCTGCAAGTTTCTGGTATATACCTAATAAAATGTTAAAGTGATTGCCTCTGGGAAGGGGTAGAAGGGTCTGAGGTTAGAGGGAGACTTCTTTGTTTCTGTGTATCCACACACATGTATTACTTTTTCTACTTAAGATACATTTTTAAAATGAATATTCTGATAATTATAGGCAATATTTATTTTTAAAGATTTTATTTGAGAGACAGAGCACAAGCAGAGGGAGGGGCGGAGGGAGAGGGAGAAGCAGGCTCCCGCTGAGCATGGAGCCTGACACGGGACTCAAACCCAGGATCCTGGGATCACTCGAACCCAGGATCCCAGGATCATGACCTGAGCCAAAGGCAGATGCTCTACCAACTGAGCCACCCAGGCGCCCCTATAGGCAGTATTTATAATCATCACTGTAAATATGTAAGCATTGTTGGTTAGGGCGAAGGAGTCCTTGCTGGCTGGAAAGTTGCAAAACCATGAGTGGAAATACTCCTTGTCCAACAAACCCATCTTTTATTGGATGCATGACTGATCAGTAATGCTTGTTAAATTGAGTAAAGACTATGCTATAGAAATGGAAGCAAGAGGCAACCCCAAATGGAAAAGTATAAACACAAGAGAAATAGGACACTGTGATAATATTAAGTAAACACGAGTAAAGGATGGGCTGGTGAGAATGCTTGGTCTATACCAAGAAAACAAGGAAATAGTAAATCGGGATAGGTGCTATGCTCAGGGGAAATTTAGAAGTCGGTTAGAACGGTGGCGAGGTGGGTGAAGCCACGTCTGGGCACCGTATCTGACACGGTAGCTAACTCAGAAGGGCCCTCAAGAGAGGAACGCGGACAAAGCGAGGAACGCTGCAGGAGCAGGATGAAACTTCCACCCCAAATCTGGTCCAGACATCAAAACTAATGATCCCACGCATACGCCAAGAGGTACGAAGAGGCTCGTTACTCCCATAACAAGACTTTTTGGGGTGATCAGGGCCTCCCAGGTGTATCCAGAATGGCTCGGGAGGACAGGGAGAGCAGACTGAGGGGGGCGGGGGGGGGGTCAGGCCAGCGTGAGGGTCCTGTAGGCGGGCAGTGGCTTATGAGGGTGTTTGAACCCCCTCAAAGGGGGGAGCCGCCATCAAAGGAGGGAGCCTCTCGCAGTCTGTCAGCCCAGCCATAGGTGGGGCACAAGGAGAGGAGGCTTATAAGCCTCAGAAGTCAAACATGAACGAGAGGGTTAGGCTGTTACAGAAGGCTGGTGGGTGCAGAATCCTCCATCCTTGCATTTCCATGTGAAGAAGACAGACTGGGAGAGAGAATTCTAAAACCCACTGCCCTAGGTTTGAAGACTGTTAAGTCCCCAGGCTACTGCTCTGGAGAGAAAGAGACACCCAGCAGATGCAAGTAGAGGGTAAACCAGGCATGAAAAAGAGGACAGAATGAATTATAAATGCCAGGCAACCTCCAAGGGGACCTAAGGAGTGAGTGGATTTGCAGGCAGGGTCGCACAGTGTCAGAAAGCAAGGACAGAATTTGAAGTTGAAGACAAACGACAGGAACTCATGGGAGAGGTTTTACATAAGAAAGGCAAAAATAAATAAAATACCAGCGTTAAATTTTTTCTTCACATCAATTTTGCTTGGCAAAATATTTGAGGTGATAGGACCAATATAAAAACAAAGTTAGAAGATACATCTCGGAAAAAAACCAAGAAGGAAAATAGGGTCTCTCCAAAAGAAAGGGAGGGAGGGCTGATAGGGAGCAGAACAAGGAGGTTAGGATGCCGGGGCTCAGGCTCTGCAACAAGGGAGTGAAGGCTCAAAACTCAGTCCTGTGGCTTACTCCGTGTGTAACTCTGGGTGACTAAGCGACTTCACTTCTGTGAGCCTACGTCCCCCCCCCCCCCCGCCCCCTACCCTGCAAACTGGGGTAAGACCAGGAATGACCCAGTGAGTGTCACGAGATAGTGTACACACCCTACTGAGCACAGGGCTACAAGTTTAATGTTGGTATTTACATATGAATACAAAAAGATTTTGAGCCAACTTGGCCAACAAACAAAACAGGGAGAAAAAGGAGTGGGGGCGGTGGCGTTTTGGAGTTGAGGTCATCTCACGTAATCCCCACAACAGCCCTACGAGGCACGTCAACGGCGCTCGATGGACCTGTACCAAGATGGTTTTTTCGCTACTCCTGAACGAATATCTTTTAAGTGGAAGAAGGGAGGCAGAACAATGGGTCTAGAAAAAATAGAAATGGAGAAGTCTGCAAACGTGTAGGCGTCCGAGGCATGGAAGCAGAATGGGAAAATACATTTGAGGATAAAAAAAAACAGAAAAGGAAAAATAATGGCCATATGTATATTGTGTTGAAAAAAATATGCAGTTTGTGGGAAATTTCTTGGCTAGGCAATGGGGAAAATTGTATGTAAATGTGTAAATGGTTAAGAGAGCTATTATAATTAAAACCTGTGAGCGAGAGATAGGAAATTGGGCAAAATAAAAAGTACTTCGCCCATAAGATAGTATAGAGATGGGGTGTTCTTGAAACGGTTTTTGATAATGTTCTAACCAAGGCAGTTTTTATGGCCAAACTCTTTTAACTGTTGTTTGAAGGTGAGGGAGGTGCACCGTGAATGGCCAATATGCCCCAAATCCCCAAAACTCCTCGTAAAAGTCACTTCATTGCCACTCTCTTGTTGTTTTGTTGATTTCGTGTTCGTTTTGCCTTCACAGTCATTTCAAATGACTGTCCTGGGACAGTGTGAAAGGACAGCATTCTCTGGGTATGCGTACAAACATTAGGCGGAGAAACCAATCCCACTGCCACTTTTTCAACGGTTGGTAGCAGTCCGTGCATCTCACAGGTGGCTAGAGTTTTCCCACTTGAAATTTCTCCACATTGAGTTTCTGAAGAGCCACGAGGTTTGGAACTGAGGAGCAGAAAGAAAACGTGAAGGGAATCTCTCAAAATGAAAACAGCAGTTGGGTATTATAATTTCAAAATAATGTGAAGAACCGTTGGATGGCGAAGTCAAGAGAACAAGGCTTTGGGGGTCCTGTCCTCTGTTCCATCTGCCTTTTGTGATGTGCACTGAAACACAAGTCCTCCCCCTGGGCTCCAAGATCCAACAGGTGCTGAACTCCGGGGAGGACCCAGCCTCTCTCTGAAGACTTTTCATCCAAGCAGAAGCTGTAGCTGAGGCAGGTAAAGAACGGAATCTGTCCACCCGGGCTCTGTGGGTTCTGAAGAGTTTCTGCGAAATTTTGTCAACTGAATCCAAGCTTATACAGAATGAATTTATATTTGCACATTAGAATAAAAAAGGCAAGAAGTCACAGGCCTCAGGCATACGATGGTGATCAATTCATTAAGCGGGGCATTCTACCTTCCTGGTTTATATACTCAGGAAGGGTTTGTAGGACTGAACATGGGCTATCACTTCATAACAAGCTTGGGCTGTAATTAGCTGAGAAACTGTTCTCCCTCTAATGATGACAAATGGGTCATTTTGAATTTTAAAGGAGAGGATATTTTCTAGAGGGTTTTTGCGTGTGGGATTTTGCTTACTCTATATCAAAGCAGTCTTATGGGGACTCCCAGGAACTAGTATTGAGGAAAGGCAGGACGAACAACCAACAACAATAAAACAAGCAAACCTTTGCAAGAAACAGTCTCCATGCTCTGATTTGTTCTGGAATGAGAGTCCTTTATTATGAAAGTCTTCCTTTTCCCCATCTGTTCATAGGGATGATCAGATTGATTTAAATTCTCAATATTTTATCCAATTAACAATTCTAACAGTGAGTTGTAATTTACATACAAGAAACTGGGCCTATTTAAAGTGCAGAATGTAAATTTTAACATGTGTACACCTGTAAAACCATTATAATCAAGATCATGCACATGTCTGGCAGACCCCAATATTTTCCATGACCCTTTACTGTCTCCTCTGGTTCCTTTCCACCCCCTGCTACCATCCCCAGGCAACCCCTGATCCATTTTGTCACCGTAAATCAAATTGCATTTCCTAGACTTTTATATGAGTGGAATAATACACATGTTCTATTTGGGGGGGGTGTCCGGCTTCTGGTGCTGAGTATAATCATTTGGAGACTTTTCCATGTGGAATTCCGCTGGATGAATATTCTCGAGCTCCCTTACCCGTTTCTCTATTGATGGACATTTGGGTAGTTGCTAGTTTGAGGCTCTCCTAAGGAGGGCTTTTATAAACCTTGATAGAAAAATCTTTGCATGGACGCATATTAGAATCCTCTTGACTAAATACTTAGGAGTTGAAGAGCTGTATCCTCTGCTATATGTGTATTTAACTTTTTAAGAAACTGGCAAACTTGTTCCAAGTGGTGGTTCCATTCTATATTCCCATGAGCCTTGTAGGAGTTTCCAGCTCCTCCAGGGGTTGTCAACACTTGTCATTAAATATCTTCTTAATTTTAGACATTTTACCGAGTGTGTAGTGGTATGGCATTATGGTTTTAATTTATATTTCCTTAATGATTAATGATATTGAGTACTTCTTAATGTGCTGGTCCTATCTTCTCTGGTGAATTTACTGCTGAAAGTTTTGGCTGCTAAAGAATTGGTTTGTTTTCTAATTATTGAGTTTTGAAAGTCCTTTATATATTCTGATACAAGTCATTGATCAGACATATGCTCTGAGATGATTTTCTACCAGTCTGGCTTGTGGTTTCTTTTTGTCTTTGTTGTTGTTGTTGTTGTTGTTTTTTATATCCTTCCTATGTGCAGAAGTTTTTTTTATTCTGATGAACTCAGATTGAACAATTTGTTTTTTTATGATTTGTGCTTTTGGTGTCGTAAGAAATCTTCACCTAATACAAGGTCACAAAAATTTCCCCCCGTTTTCTTATAGATGTTTTATAGTTTTAGGTATTACATTTAGGCCTATAGTTCATTTTAAGTTAATTTTTTTATATGTTGCAAAATATGGATCAAAGTTTTTTTCGTTTATTATGTTTTTTAACATGAGGGTATCTAGTTGTTCCAGATGAAAAGACTCTCAATTCTCCGCTAGATTGCATTGGCAATTTTGTTGAAAATTAGATGCTGAAAAAAATGTGTGTCTGGACCCTTTAATTCCATTAATCTATTCCTTTAATCTATTTATGTATACTAGTAGCATGCTGACTTGATTGCTTTCGCTTTGTAATGATTCTTGAAATGTTAGTGTTAGACCTTAAATTTTGTGTTCTTTTTCAAACTTGTTCTGATTATTCTCGATCTTTTGAATTTTCATGTGAATTTTAGAATCAGCTTGTTACAATCTCTATAAAAACGCCTGCTGGGATTTTGGTAGATTGTGTCAGGAGAAGCAAAAACAACACTGAGTGTCCATTTATTTAAGTCCTCTTAAATTTCTCTCAGCATCGTTCATAGTTTTGTGTGCAAGCCTTTCATATCTTTTGTTCCACTTACTCCCTGAGTTTTCATGTTTTCTGGTATCATTGTAAACAAGATGTCTGGTATTTTTAGTTTTTGAATCTTCATTGCTAGTATATAGACGCAACTCTCGTATCTTGATCTCGTATCCTGAAAACTCACCGAACTCATTTATTGCCTCTCAGGGTTTTTATAGATCTTATGAGATTTTCTACATAAGGGATCATGTCATTTGTGAAAAACAGTTTTACTTTCTCCATTTCCAGTATAGATGCTTTTTATTTATTCTCTCTTGCCTTATCACATTGGCTAGAATCTTCCATTTTGAGAGTGGGCACCCTTGCCTTGTTCCTGATCTTAGGGGAAAATCATTTAGTTGTACAGCATTAAGTATGATGCTAGTTAGAGGATTTTAAGTAAATGGCCTCTATCAGGTTGAGGAATTTTTCCTTCTATTCTTCATTACCAGAGAGTTGTTTTGTTTTTTGTTTTTCGTTGTTTTTTTTTCAAGAATGGATATTAGATTTTCTCCTCTGATTGTCTGAATCTCTGGAGATAGTGACATACAATTTTTATAGTTATAGATACATATTTTTAATCTGTTAATATAAGTTACACCGATGGATTTTTGTATTCAGATGAATCCCCATGTGCCACTGGCCTACACTGATGGGCTTTCAATGTCAGAACAATCTTGCATTCTTGGGATAAACTTTACTTGGTCAAAATGTATTAATTATCCTTTTCACATATATTGGATTCCATTTGTAAAAATACTTTTTAGGATTTTTGTTACCTGTGTATATTACATAAAGATACTGGTCTGCAATTTCTTTGTAATATCTTTGTCTGGTTTTGGTATGAGTCATCTCTGGACTCATGGCATGAGTTGGGAAGCATACCCTCCTTTTTAGTTCTTTGGAAGAGTCTGTGAAGAATTTGTGAATATTTGGAATTCACCACTGCTTCCATATGGCCCTGGAGTTGTCTTTGTGGGAAAATTTCCAACTATTCCATTTCTTTAATAGGACCTGAATAGCCCTAATCTATCTTTCTTCCTGAGCAAGGTCTGGCAATTTGTGTCTTTCAAGAAATTTGTCATTTCATCTATCAAGTTTATTGGCATAAATTTGTTGACAGCGTTCACTTATCCTTTTAATACCTATGGAACCTCTTGTGGCGTCTTTCCCATTCCTGGTACTGGTAACTTTGGTACTGCATTCTTTCCTAATCGCTCCAACTGGTTTTAGTTGTTTTAGTTTCACTGATTTTTATCTATTGTTTTAGGTTTTTATTTTCTTAATTTTCATTCTGATTGTTACTTCCCTTCTCCTGCTTACCTTGGAATTAATTTGTTCTCCTTTCTCTAGCTACTTAAGGTAGAAGCTGAGGTCATTAATTTGAGATCTTGCTTATTTTCTCCCTCCCCACTGATCCCCCACAACACGAGCAACTATCAGTTTGTTTTCTGTATTTATCTTTTTTTTGGCTTCTTCGTTCGTTTTGCTTTTGAGATTTCACATACAGGTGAAATGATATGGTATTTGTCTTCCTCTGTCTGACTTCTTTCACTTAGCATAATAACCTCTAGGTCCATCCATGTTATGTAAATGGCATGATCTCATTCTTTTTTATGGCTGGGTAACATTCCCTTGTAAAATAAACACCACATATTCTTCATGCATTCATTTACTGATGGAGTCTTGGGCTACTTCCGTATCTTGGCTGCTGTAAATAAGGCTGCTATAAACATAGGGGTGCATAGATCTTTTTGAATTGGTGTTTCTGTTTCCTTTGGGTAAATATCAATTAGATTACTGGATCATATAGTATTTCTTTTTTTAATTTTTTTGAGGAACCTCCAAAAAAGTGGCTATAGTGACTATAGCAATTTACATTCCCATCGACAGTGTATGAGGGTTCCTTTTCCTTCTCATCCTTGTCAACACTTGTTATTGTCTGCTTGATTCTAGCCATTCTGACAGGTGTAAGATGATACCTCATTGTGGTTTGGATTTGCATTTCCCTGATGGTGAATGATGCTGAACACATTTTCATGTGCTTGTTGACCAACTATTATGTCGTCTTTGGAAAAATGTTCAGGTCCTCTGCCCATTTTTTAATTGGATTGTTTGTTTCTGATGTTGAGTTGTGGGAGTTCTTCATGTATTTTGGATGTTAACTTTATCAGATAAAGTTATTTGCAAATATTTTCTCTCATTCAATAGATTGCCTTTTTGTTTTACTGGTGGTTTCCTTTGCTGTGCAAAAGCTTTTTACTTTGGTGTAGTCCCAATGGTTTATTTTTGCTTGTGCTTCCTTTGCCCTAGAAGAGAGATCTAGAAAGCTGTTGTTAAGGCTAATGTCAAACTGCCTAGTTTTCTTCTAGGGGTTTATGGTGTGAGGTCTTGATCTTTCTTATTTTCTAATATGACCATTTCTTGCTATAAATTTTCCGCCAAGTCTTGCTTGCATCCCCCCAATTTTGATATGTTGTGTTTTTATTTTTATTTAGTTCCATATACTTTGTAATTTCCCTTTTGATTATTTTTCGACTCACATGTTACTTAAAAATGTTTTATTCCGCTTCTATTTATCTGGAGACTTCCCTTAGATTTTTCTGTTATTTCTAACTTAACTCCATTATGGTTAGAGAAGATACTTCGTATGGTTTGAACCTTAGATCATATTCAGGGTGATAAAATAAAATTTTCTATCTTGGTAAATGTTTCATGTGCACCTGGAGAATATGTATTCTGTTTTCGTGAGGTGAGGTGTTTTAGAACTGTCAAATAGAACCAATTGGTTGATAGTGCTGCCTCAAGTGTTGAATGTCTTTACTGATTTTCTGGTTAAATGTTCTACCGATTATTGAGAGAGGGGTATTGAACTCTTTTTTTAAACTGAGATATAATTGACACATAACACTGTATTAGTTTCAGACGTACGACATAGTCATTTGATACATGGATATACTGCAAAATGATCACCACGATAAATCTAGGCCACATTCGTCACCACATAGAATTGTTTTTTCTCGTGATGAGAAATTCTAAGGGTGGCTCAGTTGGTTAAGTGGCCAACTCTTGATTTCAGCTCAGGTCATGATCTCAGGGTCCTGAATGGAGTCCCACCTCAGACTCTACACTCAGCATGGAGTGGAGTTTGCTTGTCCCCCTCGCCCCCCTCCCCCTCACCCCGCTCGCTCTAAAATAAAGAAAGTCTTTAAAACAAAAAAAGATCTACTCTTTTGGCAGCTTTCAAATACACAGCACACTATTATTAACTGTAGTCCCCATACCGTACATTACATTCCCCGTCGTTATGTATTCTATAACAGGAAGCTTGTACTTTCTGGCCGCCTTCACCCATTTGTCCACACCCCAGGCCCTGCTTATTGACTGTAATTAATTCTATGTTATTTTAGCAATTGCCTTAGGACTTTTAGACTATGGTGAGTTATTGTCATATCCTGTTTTCAAGTAATATACCACTTCTGTATGTATAATATTATTAGAACCTTAATCCACTTCCATTTCTCACTTTCTGATCTTTGTGCTATTGTCCTACGTTTTACTTTTTTACGTATGTCATGAACCCAACACTACATTATCACTATTACTGTTTAAATGGTCAATAATCCTTTAAAGATATTTAAATAATGTTAAAATTTATATATTTTATATATTTAAAATATACATAACATATACTTTCCCATGTAGTTACTACTTCATCCTTTTTTCATTCATTCATGTTTTTTATTCCTTTTGTAGATCTAGATTTCTGGCTGAAAATTTTAGTTGTTAGAAAGACTTGCATTAACGTTTATTGTAACTTTGGTGTGCTTCTGTATGTCTAGATGTGTCTTTAGTGGCTGCCTGGTTGGCTCAGTCGGAGGGCATGGGACTCTTGATCTTGGGGTTGTGAGTTTGAGCCCCACATTGAGTGTAGAGATTGCTAAAATAAATAAACTTTATTTAAAAAGCTATCTTTAGGGGCGCCTGGGTGGCACAGCGGTTAAGCGTCTGCCTTCAGCTCAGGGCGTGATCCCGGCGTTATGGGATCGAGCCCCACATCAGGCTCTTCTGCTATGAGCGTGCTTCTTCCTCTCCCACTCCCCCTGCTTGTGTTCCCTCTCTCGCTGGCTGTCTCTATCTCTGTCGAATAAATAAATAAAATCTTTAAAAAAAATAAAAAAATAAATAAGAAGCTATATTTATTTTGTCGTTACTTAAGAAAGAGATTTTTGTTGTGTACAGGATTCTAGGTTGAGTTTTTTCTTCCAGTGCTGCATATGGGCTGCTTCACAGACCTCTCTCATTTGTATTCTATCCATTGAAGAATCTGCTACTAATCTTACCTTTGTTCTTTTTTTATATGATCTCTTTTCCTGTGGCTGCTTTTCAGTTTTTCTCCTCCTTAATAGTTTTTAGCAATTTCCTTATGATATACTTTGGTATAGTTTGTCATGTTTCTTGTGTTTGAGTTTCATTAGACTTCTTGGTTCTGTGGGTTTAATATATACTCTTCATAAAATGAGGAAATCCTTAGTTTTTAAATAGTAACAAATATTTAATAGTAAGAAATATTTTCACACTCCCCCATGAAATAGAATTCTGTATTGTATGGCAGTAAGTATCCATAACCAGGAGATATACCAGCAATTCAGATAATGTTTTATATGTTACTTAACATTTTTGGCTCATGCATATTTTAGTATCTTCCAAGCTTTGAATAATTTCAATCTAGGGTATATGGCTTCCCAGTAAATTTTGTGAATAGACTAGCTCATATGAGTTAGGTTTTTTTTAAATTGCATGCTCCAGTGTACGATATCAGTTTAATAAAAGAAGCCCATGTGCAACTGAGAATTTGGGGTAGGGGGCAAAAGTTTTCCTACTGATTTTATATAATAGTTGCAAAATATCAAGATCATTATGTTTTCTATTTTATAATAGCAGTAACACCAAAATTGGTACCTAAAAATACACTTGATAAGACCTATGCAGTACTTTTGTAAGGAAAACCAAAAATTTCTGTGGAATATAGAAAGTGCGATTAAATAGAGCCATAACTTACTCTTGGATGAGAAGATCTGCTATTATGTAAATGTCAGTTATTTAATTTGTAAACTAATAGAATAACTAACAAAATCACAATAGCCTTGTTTTTCACAATGCCAAAATGATTCTAAAGTTCACCTGGAAATATAAAGCCTAGGGAAATAGAGTAATTCTGGGCAATAAGAAAAGTGGACTAGTTACTTCCACAAGGTAAGAATATGTACTATGAATAAAGAGTAATTAAGACCATGTAGCAATAGACTTGTTACATGTGGGAGCTTGATTCTTGCTTCATTCTTATGTCAAAATCAATTACAGACAAAGATTTAAATGTAAAGAAAAACTATAAAAAGATTAAATAAAACATGAGTAAATTATTCATATCCTCTAAGAGTGGGAAAAGCCTTTCTGAAAATGCCATAAAGCACAGAATGAAAAATCTGACTAAAGTAAAACTTAAAACAAAACAAAACATAGGAATAAAATTTTACCTAGAAGAACAGTAACAACAAAAAACCCACACTGTGAACAGTCAAACAATAGATTGGGGGAAAATATTTGCAACTGATGTCATGGGGAAATGGCTAGTTTCATTATTTCATTTCATGAAATACATTTTTGTATGTTTATATATTTTATTGATTTAATAATGGAAAGTAATGGGCACAGAAGGAAAAGAGACAATTCAAAGAAGAAATGCAAATGATTGAGAAACAGAAAGGCACAGCCTCACTAGTAAGTTCAAATTAGGCAAGAAAAGAACATATTTTATTTTGACTTTATCAGATTTAGGGAAGTGACAGATTTGCAGTGGCCAATATGTGGGAATATATTAACTACAATAAGGCTACATTACTGTCCCGGAGAGCAAACAGTAGCGTGGCTTCAGAAAGATGCTTATTTCTCTTCTGTTCAACACTCACTCCCTCTGTGCATGGTCCAGATCCCTTTGGACGGCTTTGCAAGTGGGGCCCTTGGCCTGGGCCCCGGGACCCAGCCTCCTTCCTGGGCTCTGAGCTCTGTGTCAGGCAGCCTGGGAACGGCCTCCTTCCTCTGAGGGCTTTTGAGACTTGCTCCGCAGTGCCAGCGGGCCCTTCCAGTTCATGTCCTGTCTTGCCTCTGGTCAGCTGGCCACAGTGTGCTCTCCCAGGCTGCTCTGAAGCCCTGCTGACCAGGGACAGGCGGTCCTTGTGCGGATGGGGCTGCTGCTCTCACTGGGCACAGGGGCCCTGGCTTCTGCTTCTCTCTCCGGGCGGGGTGTGGAAGGCAGGGCGCGCGCAACAGAGAAAGAGAGCAGGGTCTGCACTTGCCGTGACGATGGCCTAGAGAGCTCAGGCAAAGGCCCCGCCGGGAAACCTGTTGCTGTACATTTATGCTGTAAAATTCTGAATGGTAACTTGAACAGGAGTGGAAAATGAATTACGGTTCCTAGTTGCTGCATACTGTGGCTACGACTCGCATTTGCCCTCATCGTCCATAAAGCACAGTAACAACGGTTAAGGCCCTGGGAGTCGCTGAGTGATGTACTCTCAGGAGTAGTAATGTGCCAGCATTAAATAAATGGTACCAGGGGACTGCACAGGCAAGATAACCCTGCACTGTTTCAGGACAAACCAATTCCCAAGAGCTACGGTATTTAAAGCAGTAGCACTGTTGCTCCTGCTTTTTCTAGGCGGGATATGCTGTTCGCCAGGAAGGGTGCATTGACAAGACAGAGCATTTCTGGACTTCACCAGGAAGATATGATGCATTTATTGAACAATCAACAGGCATTTAAATACTTCTCATTATTCTAAATCTTCATCATAAGTCACTCTTCTTTACATGGGTTGATGAATTTTGTAATAGACATTTTAAAATTTAACTGTATTTATCATCAGGAAGAAGTAGAGTGGTGGGTTTTTTTTGTTTTTGTTAAGACTGAGAAGAATCACATCAAAGTTTGACAATGATTGTGTCTAAGTGTTGGCTTCGTAAGAGACTTTGTTTATCCTGTGTCCTGTGATGTCCCACTAGGTTGGAAAATAAAGACAAACTTGACCATGTTCACATAGCTAGTTAAGTAGTGGAAACAAATTCTCTTTGAGTCCAAAGCCCATACTCTTTTTTTTTTTTTAAGCTAAAAACCTTAAAAAATAAGGAGTGTTAAGTTATATAATTAAAAAGATACAAACAGGCATATGGTGAAAAATAAGTCTTCTTTCCAACCTCGTTGCTTTCCCCAGGGGTAACCACTGTTACTTTGTATCCTTCAAGAGCTGGAAAATGAAGGTTGTGTGTGTGTGTGTGTGTGTGTGTGTGTGTGTCCTTTTAAATGCACGTGGCAGTTCCCTCCCCCCCCCTTTCCCCCAGGACCTGGCTGTTTCTCTTAATGCAGCCTGGAGATCTGATCCTCTCGGACACAAAGAGCAGCCTCTGTCTTTTAACAACTGTACAGTATTCTTTTAAATGGTTGTTTGCATCCTAATTTATTCACCTGTTCTCCGTCGATTGCTATTTCCAGCATTATCGAGCTTCACACTCTCACACGTGCTTAGAAACACAAGTGGAGAATAGGTAGGGTACGTTCCTGCGTGGACGCACTAGGTCAGAAGGGATCTCAGAATATGTTGCCAAACGCTCTCCACTGAGGCCAGTACCAGTTGGGCACTGTCACCAACAGCACATGCGTGTCTTTGCCCCCAGGCTTGCCTGCTTCTCGAGTTTCTCTCTTCCCTGTACTCAGCGCACTGCTGCCTCAGTCCCAACTCCAGAGTTGTGCTAGTCTCATTGAGTGTGGCCAAGTCCATCTAATGTCTCTGAATCACCTTCTTCAACAGAGATAATACTCCTTTTTTACAGTTTCTATCCAGATTAAAGGAGATACGTGAAAGACCAAACATGACACAAATGGGAAGCAGAATCAATACTTTCATATATTCTCTGTATAAATAGCTCTTGTGCTTTCCCTCTCCTTCTCTCCTTCTGTTCTTAGCACAGCAACTGTTGAGGCTTTGTTCTGCATCTACCTGCTTTCTCTATCTTTCCCCCGTGCCCTTGTTTCCGTCTCGCTGAAACGGATGGTCCAATGATTCATCCTGGCTTTAAGTTCTAGTTGTGTTATTCTCCTGCTGTAACAACAACAAAAAGAATGTAATTAAGAAAGTTCTGTGCCTTATTTTGTATTATCGAGCCCCACCCTACCTTTATAAGCGATTTTCCACCGCTGCCTTTGGACACTGTTAAATGGAAATTTCCTTTCAAATGCTCCTGCCTGGGCGCAGTGATATCATGTGCATAATTACCAGCACAGCCAACTGGCCTAATCAGGGTAAACGTGAGCGTTCTGAACAGAAAGCCCACCTCAGAGAGGCAGCTGTCAAAAGTGCATCTACTATCTGTATATTGATTAAAACCAGACAGATGCTTTATTAATTAGCACAGAGTGTCAAAATTGGGTTTTTATTAAATTGATAGCTTGTAATTAACATGATGAATGTTAGGGGCTCTCACTGAGAAATTAAAGGTATTCAAGATACGTATTAATAGCTTAGCTTATTAAATGCTCTGATACTCCCTATTATTTCACGAACTGCTTTAAGAATCCAGCAAGTTCTAAATTCTTTACTCTTAGAGATGGTTCCCAAAGCTTGAGTGCCTAACAAACTTTTTTTTTTTTTTTTAAAGATTTTATTTATTTATTCGACAGGATAGAGACAGCTAGCGAGAGAGGGAACACAAGCAGGGGGAGTGGGAGGGGAAGAAGCAGGCTCATAGCGGAGGAGCCTGATGTGGGGCTCGATCCCATAACGCCGGGATCACGCCCTGAGCCGAAGGCAGACGCTTAACCGCTGTGCCACCCAGGCGCCCCATTGAGTGCCTAACAAACTTCTAACTGGAGATTGGTCTAAGGATTTCTTGTTGTTTGTTCATTAAAGGATTATTATCACATCAGGTATAAGTGAACCTTTCATGCAAAGTATGATCAAATCACCCAAAATGGTAGAAGCTAGATAGAACTTCACTATACTTAGAAGACGTAATACAGGAACAGTTTGAGGCTTCCTTGTAACAGATGCTTAACAAATATCTATGAAACAAATAACAAAAGAATAATAAAAGCATACCAAATGGCTATGATTGGTAGAATTATCTAAGACTTACTTTCATTGTATCCTGTAAACAAGGTTGTGGGGGAATAGTTAACCCTGATCCATCTTAAACTTAGGCTTTTATAAACAAAAGTCCTAAGAGTTATAGGTGACAGAATTGTCTTGGATCAGCTGGAAATAACTGGACGTATATTTTTAATGACCTGAATATCTTTCCACTTCTATAAACAGCCCATGTTAGCATGCCTGCATGTTCCGTTAGCCTCTCTGGAACACCTGCTGTGAATACCCAAATTCTGTATCTTCACGAAGCCTGCCCATTTCTCAGGTCCCATACCCCGTCAATTCCAATAGTGCGCAATCTTTTGCCATTTACTGTGCTTTGTAATATCTTTGTGGTACAGTTTATTGTTTTGTTTTTTATGTTTTTAAAATATATCCATTTATTTTAGCGCGAGCAAGCATGTGTGAGTGGGGGGAGGAGTAGAGGGAGAGAAGTAGACTGCCCAGGAAGCACAGAGCCAGACCCAGGGCTTGATCTCACGACCGCGAGACCACAACCTGAACCAAAACCAAGAGTCAGACGGTCAACCGACTGAGCCACCCAGGCGCCCCTGTGATACAATATAAAGCGTTTTCAAGGACCAAGTTTCTTTTACTTACTTATTTACTTATATTTTATTTTATTCTTATTTATTATTATTCTTTACCTTTTGAATTCCTTCACCCATTTCTCCCTTCCCCTAGCCCCCACCTCTAACTACTACCAGTCCATCTCTGTATCCATGAGGCTGGTTTTTGCTTAAATTCCAACTGTAAGAGAAATCACGTGGTATTTGTTTTTCTTGGTCTTATCTCACTTAGCATGACACCCTCAAGTTCCATTTGTGTTGCCGTAAATGGCAAGATTTCATTCCTTTTAAAGGCTGAATAATATTCCATTGTGTGTGTGTGTGTGTGTGTGTGTGTGTGTTGGGTGTGTGTGTGTAATTTCTTCATCTATTGATGGACACTTAGGTTGTTTTAATATTTTGGCTATTGTAAGTAATACTGCAATGAACATAGGACTACAGACATCTTTTCGAGTGAGTTTTTTCATTTTCTTTGCATAAATACCCAAAAGTGGAATTGCTGGATTATATGGTAGTTCTTTTTTTATTTTTTTGAGAAACCATTTTACATTCCCACCAACAATGCAAAAGCGTTCCATTTCCTCCATATCCTTGCCAACACTTTATTTCTTGTCTTTTTGATACTAGCTATTTTAACAGGTGTGAAGTGATCTCTCACTGGGGTTTCGATTTGCATTTCCCCGATGATTAATGACGTTGGGCATATTTTCGTGTGTCTGTGGCATCTGGATGTCATCTCTGGAAAAAGACCTATTTACAGCTTCAGCCCATTTTTTTAATCCAGTTGTTTTTGGTGTTGAGTTGTCTGAGTTCTAGATGTATTTTGGATCTTAACCCCTCATCAGATAGATGCTTCGTAAATCTCCTTCCATCCGATAGGCTGCTGTTCCACTGATGGTTTGCTGTGTAGAAGATTTTTAGGTTGAGGTAGTCCTACTTGCTTATTTTTGCTTTGGTTGCTTTTACTTTTGGGGTCAATTCAAAATATCACCACCAACACCTATGCTTATGTTTTTGTTGTTGTTTTGAGTGGGGGAAGGTTTAATGGTTTCAGGTCTTTCATTCAAATCTTTAATCCGTTTTGAGGTGACTTGTGTGTGTGGTATGAGAAAGTGCTCTCGTTTTCCCAGCACTGTCTGTTGAAGAGACTGACCTTTCTCCATTGTGTGTTCTTGCCTCTGTCATAAATGAATTGACCGTATATGAGTGGGTTTAGTTCTGAGGTCTCTCTATTCTGTTCCATTGATGTATGTGTTTTTATGTCAATGTCCTACTGTTTTTGATGACTGTAGCTTTGTGACACAGTTTGAAATAAGGGAGCCTGATGACCTCAGCTGTGTTCTTTCTCAAGATTGTTCTGGCTACTGAACTTCTTTTGTGGTTCCATAAAATTTTAGGATTGTTCTAATTTTGTAGAAAATGCCATTGGAATTTTGATAGGGATTGCATTGAATGAAGATTGTTTCGGGTATTAGAGACATTTTAACAATGCTAATTATTCTAACACATGAACATGGAATATCGTTCCGTGTGTGTGTGTGTGTGTGTGTGTGTGTGTGTGTGTGTGAGATCTTCAGTTTCTTTCATTAATGTCTCATAGTTTTCAGTCTCTTACCTCCTGGGTTAAATTTAATGCTAGGTATTTTATTCTTTTTGGAGCAATTGTGAATGGGGTTGTTTTCTTACTTTCTCTTTGATAGTTCATTATTGTATAAAATGCAACAGATTTTTGTGTATTGATTTTATATCCTGCAACTTGACTGAATTTGTTTATTCTCACAGTTTCTGGTGCAGTCTTTAGGGTTTTCTGTTAGTAAAACCATGTCATATGCAAATGGCTTAACTTCTTCCTTTCCAGTTTGTATACCCTTATTCATTTTTCTTGCCTACTTGCTCTAGTTAGGACTTCTGGTACCATATTGAATAAAAGTGGCTAGAGCAGGCAATCCCGGTCGTGTTCCTGATTTTACAGGAAAAACTTTCAGATTTTCACTGTTGAGTATGATGTTAGCCATGGGCTGGTCATACATGGCCTGTGTTACATTCATTGAGTTGTGTTCTCTATACCCACATGGTTGAGTTCTGTGTGGTTGTTTTTTTTTTTTTTTTTTAATCATAAATGGTTGTTGAATTTTGTTAAATGCTTTTTCTGCATCTATTCAGATCATATGATTTGTAACTTTCATTTTGTTAATGTAGTCTATCACATTGAGTGATTTGCAGCTGTCAAACCATCCTTTTATCCCTGGCATAAACCCCATTTGATTGTGGTGTATGATCCTTTTAGTGTGTTGTCAAATTTGGTGTGTTAATATTTTGTTGAGGATTTTTGCATCTGTGTTCACAGGGATATTGGCCTATAATTTTCTTTTGTAGCAGTGTTCTTGTCTAATACTGGATCCATGTAATGCTGGCCTCCTGGAAGGAGTTTGGAAACATTCCCTCCTCTTCTAGTTTTTGGGAGAGTTTGAAAAGGGTTTGTATTAATTCTTTGAATGTTTGATAGAATTCCCTGGGGAAGCTGTCTCATCCTGGACTCCTGTGTGTTAGGTCTTTGATTCCTGATTCAATCTCCTTAATTGGTCTGTTCAGATTTTCTATTTCTTCATAATTCAGTCTTAGTAGGTTATATCTTTCTAGCAAATTAGAAATTTCTTTCATGTTGTCCAATGTTTTCTCATACATTTGCTCATAATAGCCCCTTATGGTCCTTTATGTTTCTGTGGTACCAGTTGTAACATTGCTTTCTGATTTTATTTGATTTCCTCTTTTTTATTTAAGTGTAGTTGAACTACAAGATAACGTTAGTTTTCAGTGTATAACATAGTGACTTGACAAATTGATACATCGTGCTATAGTCACCACAAGCGTAACTACCATGTGTCACCATACAACGCTGCCACGGGATCACTGACTCTGTTCCCTATGCTGTGCCTTTTATTCCCGTGACTTACACCATACCTGGAAGCCTGTACCTCCCTCTCCCCTGCACCCATTTGGCTCATTTCCCCCACCCCCTTCCCTCTGGCAACCAGTAGTTTTCTGTATTTATAGATCTGATTCTGCTTTTTTGTTTGTTCATTCATTCGGTTTTTTCTGTTTTGGATTCCAGAGATGAGTGAAGTCATATAGTATCAGTCTTTCTCTGTCTGGCTTATTTCACTTATTTCTCTGCTAGGTCCATCCACGTTGCTGCAGATAGCATGATCTCATCCTTTTTTACGGCTGTGCAATATTCCCGTGTGTGTGTGTGTGTGTGTGTGTGTGCATAATATATATGTGATAAATATCACATCTCTCTTTTATCCATTTGTCTGGGGACACTTAGGTTGCTTCTCTTTCTTGGCCATTGCAAATGCTGCTGCAATAAATGTAAGGGTGCAGATGTCTTTGGGGCTAGTGTTTTCATTTTCTTTGGGTAAATACCCAGAGGTGGATTTATTGGATCAGGTGGCATTTCGATTTTTAATTTGTTGAGAAACTTTCATACTGTTTTGCACCGTGGCTGTACCAATGCACATCCCCACCAACAGTCTATGAAGATTCCTTTTGCTCCCTTCGTCAGCACCTGTTACTTCTTCTGTGTTTTATTTTAACCATTCTGACAAGTGTAAGGCGATCTCTCGTGGTTTTGATTTGCATTTCCCTGATGACGAGTGAGGTTGAGCATCTTTTCCTGTGTTGGCCACCTGGAAAAAAGGCCCGTATAAGTCCTCTGCCCATTTTTTAATTGGATTGGTGCGTTGATGTTATATGAGATCTTTATATATTTTGGATGTTAACCTTTTATTGGATAGATCACTTGCAAATATTTTTTCCCATTCAGGAGGTTGCTGCTTTGTTTTGTGAATGGCTTCCTCCACCATTAATAAAAGCTTTTTATTTTTGCTTTTGTTTCCTTTACCTTAAGAGATATATCTAGAAAAATGCTGCTACAGCCAAAGTCAGACAAATTACTGCCTGTGTTACCTTGCAGGAGTTTTATGGTTTCAGGTCTCACATTTAGGTCTTAAATCCATTTTTAGTATATTTTTGTGTAGGGTGTTAGAAAGTGGTCCAGTTTCATTGTTTTGCATGTGGCTGTCCAGATTTCCCAGCACCAATATTGAAGAGACTGTCTTTTCTCCATTGTATATTCTTGCCTCCCTTGTTGTGGATTAATTAGCCATATAATTGTGGGTTTATTTCCAGGTTCTCTATTCTGTTCTATTGATCAATGTGCCGTTTTTGTGCCGGGACCATACTGTTTTGATTACTACAGTTTATAGCATGTTTGGTAGAATTCACCTGTGAATCCATATGGCCCTTTTTTATTACTGATTCAATTCTATTACTAGTAATTAGTTTGTTTCGATTTTCTATTTCTTCCTGATGCAGTTTTGGAAAATTATGTTCAGGACTTTATCCATTTTGCCTAGGTTGTCCAGTTTGTTGGCATATAATTTTTTTTATAGTATTCTTTTATAATCCGATGTATTTCTGTGATGTCAGTTATTTTAGTTTTTATTTATTTGGGTTTTTTAAAATGAGTCTGGCTAAGGGTTTATCAATTTTATTTATCTTTTCAAAGAACCAGATGTTGGTTTAGTTGATTTTTTTTTTTTTTTTTTTTTTTTTTTTGGTCTCTGTCATTAATTTCTGCTCTGATCTTTGTTATTTCCTTTCTTCTACTCACCTTGGGCTTTGCTTGTTCTTTTTCTAGTTCCTTTAGGTGTGGGGTTAGATGGTTTGAACTTTTTCTTATTTCTTGATGTAGGCCTATATTGCTATATATTTCCCTCTTAGAACTGCTTATGCTATGTCCCAAAGACCTTGGACCCCTGTGTTTTCATTTTTATTTGCCTCCACGTATTTTTTTATTTCTTCTTTGATTGATCCATTGACACCCATTGATTTCTTAGTATCATGCTATTTGACTTCCACATATTTGGCTTTTCCCAGTTTTTGTGATTAATTTCTAGTTTCATATGGTTGTGGTCAGAAAAGATGCATGGTATGATTTCATTCTTCTTGATTGAGATTTGTTTGGAGGCCTACCATGTGATCTGTCTGGAGAATGTTCAATGTGCACTTGAAAAGAATGTATGTTCAGTTTTGGGATGGAATGCACTGTATATATCCGTTAACACCCATCTGGTCCAATGTGTCATTCAAAGACACTGTTTTCTCATTGCTCTTTTTGCTTGGATGATCTATCCATTGATGTAAAGGGGGTGTTAAAGTCCCCTATTGTATTACCATTTATTTCTGTCTTTATGTCCATTTAATAATTGCTTTATGTATTTTGGTGCTGTAATGTTGGGTGTGTAGATATTTACAATTCTTGTATCTTCTTAGGTTGATTCATCATTATGTAATGTCCTTCTTTGTCTCTTGCTACAGTCTTTGTTTTAAAGTCTATTTTGTCTGATAAGAGTATTGCTACCCTGGCTTTTCCCCCCATTCCATTTGCATTAAATGCTTTTCATCCCTTCACTTTCAATCTGAATATCTCTTGGAGGCAGCAATTTTTTTTCAATCTATTCTGCCACCCTTTATCTTTTGATTGGAGAATTTAGTCCATTTAGATTTAAAGTAATTGATAGGCATGTACTTGTTGCCATTTATTTATTTATTTCTGCTGTAATCTTTGTTATGTCCTCCCTTCTACTAAATTGAGACTTCTTTTTTCCTTCGAGTTCACTGAGGTATAAAAGTTAGGCTGTGCATCAGGTCTCCTTATTTCTTTACGTAGGCTTTTATTGCTGTGAACTTGCCTATTAGAACTGTTTTTTCTGTCCATTTTCATTTGTTTAAAGGTATTTTTGATTTCTCCTTTTTTTTTTTTTCTTTGTCCCATTTGTTTATCATCATGTTGTTTAATCTCTACATATGTATGGATTTTCTGGTTTTCTTCATGTAATTGATTGCTAATTTCATACCATTGTGGTCAGAAAAGATGCTCCTATGTTGGGTACACAAATATTTACAAATGTTATATCCTTTTATTGAACGGATTCCTTTGGGGCACCTAGGTGGCTCAGTCGGTTTAGCATCTGCCTTCGGTTCAGATCATGATCCCAGGGTCCTGGGACCCAGCCCCATGTCATGCTCCCTGCTCAGCAGGGAGCCTGCTTCTTCCTGTCCCTCTGCTTCTCCCCTTGCTTGTGCTCTCTCTGTCAAATAAAGAAATAAAATCTTAAAAAGAAAGAACTGATTCCTTTATTGTTACATAATGCCCTTCTTTTTCTCTTATTATAGTCTTCTTTGTTTTAAAATCTGTTTTGTCTAATGTAAATACAGCTACTCCAGTTCTCTTTTGTTTCCGTTTGCATGGATATATTTTTCAATCTCTTAACTTCCACTCTGTGTGTCTCCTTACATCAAAAGTGAGTATCTTGTAGCAGCACTGAGATGGGTCCTGTTGCTGTTTAATCCATTCAGTCACTCTGTCTACTAAATGTAGAATTTAGCCCACTTATATTTAAAGTAATTACTGGTAGGTATGTACTTGTTTCATTTTGTTCTTGTTTTCTGGTTCTTTTGTATTTCTTCTCCTTTCTTCCTTCTCTTTCTCTTTTCTTGTGCTATTTGATTAATTTTCTGTAGTGGTATGCTTCGGTTCTTTCCTCTTTTATGTATATACTGCAGGTTTTTGCTTTGTGGAGCTTATACTATACTTATATTTTGCTATCATCGGGCTTATACATAACAACCGACATCTGTATCACAGTCTATTTTAAGTTGGTAACACTTAACATTGAATGCATTCTAGAACTCATCTTTAGATGAGCACTCTCCCCTACATTTTAAGTTTTTCATGTCCCATTTTACATCTTTTTATCTTGTGTTTCCCTTAACTAATTACGGTAATCATAGTTATTCTTACTACTTTTGTCTTAACCTTCATACTGGCTTTAAAAGTGGTTAATCTTCTACATTTACTCTATATATTTCCTTTCTAGTGAGATTTATTCTTTTCTATATTGTTACTAATTAGCACCCTTCCTTTTAGCTTTTAGAGAAGTCCCTTAACATTTCTTGTAAGGCTGGTTTAATGGTGATGAAAGCCTTTAGCTTTACTTGTCTAGAATAAATTCCTTATCTTTCTTTGAATTCTGAATGATAACTTTGCTGAGTAGTGTATTTTGGGAAGGGTTTCTCCCCCCCCCCCCCCACCCCCACTCCTTTCAGTTCTTTAAATATATCATGCCACTCTATTCTGGTCTGCAAAGTTTATGCTGAAAAAAATCTACTCATAGTCTTATGAGGGTCTCCTGGTACATTAACAACTTGTTTTTTTCCTCTGGCTTCTAAGATTCTCTCATCTTAATTTTGACATCTTACTTATAATGTCTTAGTGTGGGTCTCTTTGGGTCATCTTATTTGGAATTCTCTGGGTTTCCTGGATGTGGATGTTTGCTTCTTTCTCCAGGTTAGGGAAATTTTCAGCCATTGTTTTTTTGAGGAAGACTTCTGCCTCTCTCTCTCCTCCTTCCGGGATTCCTATAATGGGAACATTAGTCCATTTGACGTTGCCCTGTAAGTGCTGTAAGCTATCTTTCCTCTTTTCATTCATTTTTATGCTGCTCAGATTGGGAGAGTTCTACTGCTTTGTCTTTGAGTTCACTGATCCTTTCTTCTGCTTCATGTAGTCTGTTAACTGCCTCTAGTGTATATTTTAGTTCAGTTACCGTATTCTTCAGCTCTGCGACTTCTATGAGAAAGCTCTCATATTGTTCATCTCTTTGTTAAAGTCTCACTGTGTTCATCCATTCTTCTCCCCAGTTTGGTGAGCATCTTTATGACCATTACTTTGAACTCTTTAATAGGTAAATTACTTACTGCCATTTCATTGTTTTATCCCTCCTGAGTTTTTATCTTCTTGTTTAATTTGCAACATGCTTTTAACTTGCAACATGCTTCATTTTGCTTGACTCTGTTGGTTTCGAGGCATTAGATGAAGCAGCCACCTCTCCAGGCATTAGATGAAGGAGCCACCTCTCCTAGCTTTGAGGAAGTGAATTCATGCAGGAGGTAAACCCTGTTGTTCAATCCTGCCCTAGCTTTTGTCTCTCAAATATTTGTGCTTGTCCAAACAGCCTATTAGGTTTTTAATAGCTCCCAGTAGCTAAGGATGTACCAAGACTTGTGAATACCCCTTATAGTCATCCTCCCCCCCCCCCTTCTTTTTTACAGTGGCTGGAGTTTAACTAGGTACATAGCCCCATAGCTAAAGCTAACATAGTCAAGTCTCCTGCAGGCCATGTGACTAAGTTCAGGATAAGAGTTAAAGTAACTTGGGCCTCTTGCATATAGTACTCTTCGAGAGGTGGCCGTGTCAGGGTGCCTAGGTGGCTCAGTCAGGTGTCTGCCTTCAGCTCAGATCATGATCCTAGGGTCCTGGGATCGAGCCCCGCATCAGGCTCCCTGCTCAGTGGGGAGTCTGCTTCTCTCTCTCCCCGTGTGTGCTTGCGCTCTCATTCTTGCCCAAATCTTTAAAAAGAGGGTGGGTGGCCATGTCTTTCTCTTGTCCCTTTCTTCCGTATTCATCATTTGGATTCAGATGTTGGCAAGAGCCGGAGCAGCCATCTTGAACCATGAGAAAGAACCCAGTTTCTTGAGAAGAGCAGAGCAGCAAAATATGAACTGAGTGAGGTATCCCAGACTGCTTATGCTCTGTTGAGAAAGGAATAAATTTCTATCTTGTATAAGCTATCTGGGTTTTTGTTACCGCAGAACTTGTACCCTAGCTCAGGGGCATATTGGAGCAGCACCGTCTTAGCCATAACGAAATACATTACATAACCAGCAACTGTTTATGGTATAGTTCCCAACAATTGAAAAGGCAAGGTACCCTGATTAAAAAGACAGTACAGTACTCTGGAGAAAAAAATTAAATGTTTCTTCAGCCCCGCCTCTCATAGTAAAAGCTTGAAAAAGTCTTAACACTGCTAAGTTTCTGTTAATCTACAGTACAGGGTTGTTGGGCAGAAACACTTTAAAAGTGTAATACAGCTTATAATGAAATTACTATTTCCTCTGGTTTACAAAACAACTCCCGGCTTAGCGGTGCTAGCCTAAATCACTCAAATGATTCCTCTTCAAGATTTAAGACAGTGAAAAGAGGAGGATGATCTAAGCCACTTGGGGGATTGTTTCCAAGTGTAACAGCTAATATTTGAAAGCGAAGAATGCAGCATGTCACAGAGATCACTGGGACTAAATTAAAATTTTTAAATAATATGAGAAGAATTTAAAATTATTCTATCACAGCATTTGTTGGACAGTTTGTCCCAAATCTTCTACTCTGAAATGGTGTGTTTCAATCTATTCCTTAGTGAATATTTGGCAGGAATGATGAGAGGAGGTTGAAGGGATAGGGTGCCAAGGGGTCATTTTAACACATGAGCCTGGACACCAACCGAGTGTGTACACGCTCTTGAGAGGCGAAAGGAAATTAAACTGTACTAATGGATGATCAGATAGGTAAGGCAGTATTGGTGACAGAAGATCCTGCATGGTTCTGATCTCCCCCAGAACAGCCAACCTAGGTCCCCGTTTCTCAGACGCCACCAGGGCCCACAGAGCCAGAGCTCAGCTTCACCAAATCCTCGTAGAAGGGAGCTGAGCAGGGTAGCCCTGTTGGTTCTCTTTGAAAGAATTGGGTATTTTTTCTTAAAGCCAGCTTTGAGTGACTACTTGTCTCCAACAAAAAAATCCCAGAAAGTCAAATTTTCCACTGGGAATAAAAAATAAGCCTGAATTGTCAATAAAGTCTCCAAATTTGTAAATTGTATTAATTACAAGTTTTCCAAAATATATGGTGTGACGATGAAGGAATGGGATGAGCTACTCTAAAGATAATTATACCAATTCATCTGATGAATTCAAATTTCGTGAAGGTGTATGACAATTTTATCTGTACTTAAAAAGGCTCACTCAAAATCTACAGGTGTCTATGTCCTTGGAACAACTGACACAATCCATAAAATACAATAAAAACGCTACATTAACTGCACTTAAAATGGAATTCTCGGAACTTGATGTACAAAATACATAGCTTATTGCATTTTTTAAGATTTAAGATAAAAGGAGCACCTGGGTGGCACAGTCGGTCAAGCATCTGATTCTTGGTTTTAGCTCAGGTCGTGATCTCAGGGTTGTGAGATCGAGCCCTGCACTGGGCTCTGCACTCAGCACACACAGTCTGCTTGGGATTCTTTCCTTCTCCCTCTGCCCCTCTGCTGGTGGTCTAAAGTTTTTTTTTTTTTTTTTTTTTTTTGAATTTAAATCAAAATTGCAATAAAGCTGGAGAAAAAAAAATAGGGAAAGCAAACATTTATAAAGTGTCCACTAGGATGCCAGGTGCCCTAATAAGAGGCCTCTTACCTCACCTCCCTTCAACTGTGTGAATGAAGTATTCTCATTTCACAAAATGACAAATCTTAATGTATGAAGACAAAAAGATTATTATGAATGTTTTCAGCAAATCTAGGGTTTCAATCTAAAAACGTTTGCACTCAAGTTGTACCTTGGCTTCCTGAGACGGCTTAAACCTTTTTCGTTGCGTTCAGTGCTGCTATTAGACTGTAATTCCCTTGGAGGCAGACAAGGAACTAAACTTCCTATGCTTCTGACCATGGACAGACCAGCAAAGGCACACTGAACGGACTTGTTGTTTTTCAGTAAGTGTGAAAACCAAAATGACTTTTTTAAAAAAAATTTTTTTTAAAAGATTTTATTTATTTGACAGAAAGACAGCCAGCGAGAGAGGGAACACAAGCAGGGGGAGTGGGAGAGGAAGAAGCAGACTCCCAGCGGAGGAGCCTGATGTGGGGCTCGATCCCATAACGCCGGGATCACGCCCTGAGCCGAAGGCAGACGTTTAACCGCTGTGCCACCCAGGCGCCCCCAAAATGACTCTTAAATGAGAACTCTTTTTACACTTTCAGCCTTATTAAAATGACATACACCAAAAGAATATGAAAATACGCATTTATTACCAACAAAGTAGCATTTCCCACAGAGATTTTCCCCCCAGTTATACACACACACGCAGATACACACTATAGCAGGACAAAATTACATTTTTCATATACTAAAGATTCATACTCCAAAGAAAATAAGCACATGTCCAAAAGACAATCAGAAAGCAGCAAAAAAATCTTTTACTTTGAACACTAAAAATCTGTGAATAGAGACTCTCTCCTTTGGCAAATCAATGAAGATTTTCTCATTAAAAATACCTGTCACCTTCAGGTTTTAAATATTTTATTCATCAAATCAGACTTTAACTTGGCGTTTTTACAATTTGTATGTAATTAGAAGTCAACTTCTGCAGAAAATATATGAAGTTTTAAGTGGCTGAGAATATAATGTTAGACATATATTCTTATTAATATGTTAATGATACATAATTTTTCCTTTACAGCTCAAAATCCAATGTAAAACTATTTGTCCAGTAGAGAAATAGAAAATGCTTACAAACAAGGTATAGAGTAATTACTGCCACATGTAAAGTGAAATGTACTTGACTCCCCCCCCCCAAACACGCCTCATCTTTAAGCTCCTTTTTCACACTGATAATCATTTTGCAGAAATAAGATATCCAGCACTAACTCAGACAATAAGCAAATGACAGCAAGCACATATTAGTAAAGATATTTTGGTGGAAAACAAAGTATTAAACAACAGAAACATTTGGTAACAACATCCACTTACTAATAGGTTACCAAGTTTTTCAATGTTTATGTGAGTTGTTACATGAGTAAAAATGTTATTTTAAAATATTTTCATAATACATGCAATTAGGCTAAGAGGAGAAGGCTCTTTTAAAATTTTTTTCCAGGAAAAAATATCTTTTAAAGAGAAAATGTCCAAGTGAGAGGATATAGACTTATGGTTCATTATTTCTAGACCTAATAAGAATATAAATTTCCATGGCTATTCATGAATCTACAAAACCCAAATTGAATGCAATTCTTCAATTTATTCAGGCTACCGAGTAAAAAAAAAAAAAAATTTTGTCATTACTGGAACAGAGACATGTTCTTGGATTAGTCCACTATCTCACAAGCTTTATTTTTTAAAAGAAGAGAATTGGTTTTGGCACTGTTAATTAGTGTAACTCAGAGATAAACAAATGATTCTCTCATCTACTTCTTTCCTGCTCAAACAGTTTAAACTAGATTTTTTAAGACAATGAGGGTAGGATCAACACCGTAAGGAAGGACCTAAAAGCTTAGGTTCTAGAAACATTATGTTTTAAATCAATGCTTCCCTCACTCTTGACACAACACTGAGAAATTTCAAATATAAATTGTAGAAACCAGTATATGAAATCTTAAGAAAAAATCTTACTAAAAATAATTATAAAAATGCTTTTAGAAAGTGAAGATGTAAAATACAATTGACTTTAAATTAAAAACAAAACAAAACCCCACACACACACTTTACAGGGTTATTCTTTAAAAACCCTTATCACTTGATTTTTTTTTTTCCCGTCAATCTTTTGGTTGGCATGCTGCGTCATCTAGTGGCCACCTCGTGGCATTTCGAAGACGTCCCCTACCATTTTTGAAGCCCAGTATGTTTTTCCCTAGAGATACCAATACAATTATAGTGTCAAGTTTCATAAAAATTTTTTAAAGGCCCATAAAATTCCATTTCCTAGTGGAGATAAGGTAATCCTTTTTAATAGGAAGAAATGAATAGATTTGTCATAAATTATTATTATACATTAGTCTAGACATTTCCATATCAGTTTTTTTAAAAATTAAATATAACACTGGGAGGAAACTATGACTTGAGCTGTAGAGTCCTCTTAAAACTCTGAAAGTAATTTAAGTTCCTCTGGAATTAAAGCTCGGGACTTCCTGTGATGGGTAACCCCTTCCCCTGTACCTGTGATGTGAACCAGTAAATACCTTTCACCACGGGAACCCAATGACTCAGGGTCAGAGGGCCAAGCGCTTAAGTTCAACAGAAACCGAAGACTTAATTTCTACTATCAGATGAGGTTCCACAGAAGTTACTATGGTGTCCATTCATCAACCCATTTGTATTTAACAGTAGGTTTCCAAAAATGACCCATCTCAGTCTTAATGAATCTCCTTTTATTCAGGTGAGCCATACTTATAAACAGGATTTAACCAAAAAAACTCCAAGGTTCTCGCCCTTTACTTTTATTGAGAAGGTTGCGTGAACGTGATACGGCGCCGCCGCCTTTGGAAAGCCTTTAAATTCCATCTGTTAGGTTCCAGCATGTGGGGACCGTTGTAGACAAACAATACCGTCATTTTTTCAGAATAAGGAAGATTTTGCAGGAGCTGTAAGTGTAAAAACAAATGTTCCTATAATGCCACACATTTAGAAGCACAATTTGCCAACCTCACCCATGTCAAGTCAAATGTTATTTCTAGTATTAATGAAACACTTACGAAGTTCGCAATTCAATATACAGACCCCGTCAGACAGTGATCCTTCCTTGAACCGGTACGCCTGACGCCTGGTCAGCATTCCCAGGCCAAATAAGATCCTACAATTTCCTAGGCTGACCCTGGAAGTATGTCCTTCAGAATTTTCCTAGGATCCATACTTTAACTCATTTATCCACAAATACTTCACAAGCAACTCGAATGGTCCGTGAAAGACTGGTAGCCTGAAAAGTGTGGGCCACAAGGGTGGGTTTATAGGCCAGGGTGTCTGGTAGACAATACAGTACTAGCATCTGGCTCTTCCAGAGAGTATCTGCTGGACAAAGAAGACAGACTATACTAGTCAATAAAAATGCGCATTTAAGATGGGTGCTCCAGGGAAATTTTTCATGACTACTTAGTTTAAAAAGAAAATCCGATAATATTAATAAGCACATCTTTGAGGATATTGGTCTTACAAATTAGCCACAGCGGAAGATGTAACAAAAGAAAATTTCCTACGCTAATAGTTCTGGCTCTAGAGCGGAAAATTCTCTGTAAGGATAATTCTGTTTTTATCCAAGTTCACCGGAGAGGAGAGGAGAGGTCAGGACTACTTAAGATTTCCCCTGCGCCCGGGCCGTGCTCTTGGGTGAGAGAAGGGCAGCGCAGCCCCAGACAAATGAGGAGTGCCAGACTTCTAGCGTTCTTATTCTCCTCACTCTTTAAAAAGTGCTAAAAGAGGAACTTCTCTAGATGAAGAGTAAGTGCCAGACGCAGGGAGGAAATCTTGGTTCTAGAACATAATTCTATGCCTCTTACATTTCTTCTTCCAATAATAAGGTTCCAGATGAAGTATGTCACTGGAACTTGTCCCCTTGATATAACTATTACTGTAATCTTTTTAGTTCCTTTTTTGGGAGTGTTTCTGCTGGCGTTTATGTAACAGGCCGTACTGTACTCCGTGAGGAGGCCACAGGGCGCTTCTGAGTACATGAGCACTTTCAGAGGACTTATTACCTACCTTTGGTGTAATAAAGAAGTACTGAGAGGTATTTTCTTTACAAGCAGTATTCACAACCATTTCAAACACTCTCCGTTCATTGATCGGGTCCATTCCCTAAACAATGACAGTCAACGTGAATACCTTTATATCTATTATAAGCTACGATAAAGCCCAAGTAAAAGAGTAAGCACCACACCTGATTGATTTCATCAACGACTCTAAAGGGACACCGATTAAGCTCCTGCAGCGCCATCAAGTACAACATGGTGGAAACGCTTCTCTCCCCTCCGCTCTGATGGTGCGGCGTCAGCTCGTGCAGCTGCGTACTGCTGCGGAACTTGACTCGAATTCGAATTCCGTACTTATCATAGTCTTCCTGCAAAACAGTCAAAAGTTGTTGACGGGTTCCAGTTTCTGCAGCAATTTCATACTTCTACTTGAAAATAGACTGAATAAATCAATTAGAAGAGTAAAAAACTAAATTTAGTGGTAACAGTTTTATCTAAATAGCAACTAGTTCTTTGATATGTTATCTATCTTTATTGTTTGAGTTTAATTGTAAGAAAGAGTTGATTAAAGTCCTGCTTTATAGAATAATTGAGAGGATGGCACGAGATCACACTCTTGCAAGTGCTCTGGCGCAGTGCTGGCACGGGGGCAGAATATTATCAATTATATTTGTTACTGCGTTCTGTCCCTTTCCTGGAACAAGCCCAAAGACTGTAGATGACTCCAGGGTGGCAGAAGCTACCATCTTACCAGAACTGGAAAGTGCAGTAACAAATGCTGGCTCCCTTACGTCTCCCATCAAGCAGGCGAAGGAGTCACGGGCACGGTTCCTAAAGCACTACCTTGCTTTTTATCTATGCACGTAACACACGTGCAGATCGCATACAAACTAAAATACAAAGATGCTGAGCTGTGAAGGAAAAGGATCTTTTGTTGTCTTCATTTCTGTGCTAAGAAAAACACTTACTAGGGAAATTTTTCAACATACACAAAATCAGAACACTAAGATAAGCTCAGTATATTACCAACCGCCTCAACTGTGATCAACACAGGACCAATCCCGTTTCATCTCTAACTCTACCCTCTCCTCTTTCAGTGACTTCACAGCAAATCCCAGGTTTTACCACTGTACACATTTCTGAATGGAAATGATTTTCCCTACCATTTGCACTGCATTAACTTACAGCCAAGGAATTAGTAACACATTACCAAATATTTTCATTCCAGTGTACTCTCAAAATCTTGATTAAAAAAGGGAAACACTGATACTATATTTCAGTCACGTTGGCCAATCTCTTTAGGACTCTTCTAACGTGGACAGTGGAAGATTTCTAAAGCAAATCACTCACAGCTGAATAACCATTACCTATCTGGTTATCAAGAGTTTTAGTAAGGCATTAGTGACTTGTCTCAAATGCCACCAAAAAAAAAAAAGTGACCCTGAGGGACTCCAATAGATGTTTTCCTTCCTCTGAACAATTTTTTAGTAAGCCAAATTTTCACAGGTATAACTACAGAATAAACAAATAATTGACAAATACTTTTAGCATCTAATGAAAAGGACTTGTCAGGGAACATTCCAAATGCAGTATTACCTCATTTTCTGTATGCAGATCAACTTCACCAGCACACTGCATGGAGCTGAAAAAATTGCTGAATTTTTCATTAATTTTTTCTACGAGCTCTTTTAAAGGATTAAGCCACCTTTCTTTCACCTGCAAAGCAATTCAATATAAAAGCACAATTTAAAAGAAGTATTACCACATTGATAGAAAACTGTCCATAAAACAACTTCAGTTTCAGTATCAGTCTAGTCAGGAGAACAGACAGCGCATTCGTTCTTAGAAGCACGTCATTTCAGTTCGCATTAGTCTCCGTTCCCACCCCATCAACGACAGGCACGTGACAGAAAGACAAGTTAAAGGGTAAATAATTACCTGTGAAATGTTCTCCTTGTATTTATCCAGTTCAACTTTCTTTATCTTTAGTTCCTCAGTTAATTGCTCTATTTCTTCTTCTCTTTTTGTGTATTCTTCAACGACCTGGCAGGGAAAAAATTATTTAAGACAAATCTACCGAAGGATAACATTATGGGCAATTTTGTGTCAATTAAAACACGAACAGAAAATGCCAATTGTGTTGCATTGTTTGTATGCAATTAATTTATGTTCTTCTACTGAACATGTTTTTTATCCTTGAAAAAACAGACACTGCAGTATTTCAGGTTAGCCCAACGATTCTTTTTATAAAGGAAAGGCACAGAACAGTGTGTTCCTTAGGAAGAGTCTATTTAAAATTCTAATAGATTCAGAATCTGGCATTTAAAGCACATTGTTCCTGCTGTCTAGCTTATTATTACCAAGAGCTCTAGTACAGAGTGGGAGGCGAGTACTGGAGGGAAGTGAGCGCGCGTGCACGCTGCGTGTGGGGAGGGGGCGGCGGGGCTTGAGGGAGGCAACAGGGAAAGCAGCGTACTGTGGGATTCAGTCCTGTGAAGCAAGAAGCTCTTGATCTTTCTTCAGTTAATAAAGCATCAATCTCATCCAATGTGTTTGGAAGATCCTGGAAAGCCTAAAGAAGAAAAAAATGGTCTGTTATTACAAACAGTTCAGCAAAAGCGGTTTAATTTGAGCAGTTAAATATTCTGCTAAGTATCTACTATGTGTTCAATAGCATGCTAGCATACAAGGAATCAAAGGAATTAAACAGGATTTTCTGTCTTCAAAAAGCTTACACTTAGTAACACTGGAGAACACCTTCAAGCGGAGTACTGGTGTTGAGTATTAAAGTAAGTAGTTCGACCTACGGCTACGGGGTTTACAGAGGGGACCCCAGCTCATGCTAGAGGAGCTACAGAGTTAAGAGACGTGAGAGGCCTCACTTTCCCAGAAGTCTCTGGGCCTTCAAGCCAGGAGCCAGGGAAGAGCAAGGCAGAGGGGAAAGAGGAGCTTGGAAAAAAGAAAGCGCTGCATACCATGGGGGGTGAGGAGTTGTGTCCATTTGGAATGGTGGGTACTTGCTGAATTGGTAGAATGGGTCCAGAATATGTGGGGCATTGAAAGAGAGCAAGAAGTTAGAACTTTATACTGTACGTCTGAAGAACGACAAAAGCATCTTAAGAATCCAATTACTTTGACAGTAGAACTTCTCTGTAGCACAGCTGACCCTCAAACAATACAGGGTGAGGGGGACTGACCCCCACGGTGTAGTCAAAAATACATGTATAACTTTTGACTTCCCCAAAACATAGCTCCCCATAGCCTCCTGCTGACTGCAAGTCTTCTCGATAACATCAGCGTGAGGTGACCCGTGTTTTGTTGGTTACATATTTTATATACTGTACTTTTGCAGTAAGCTAGAGAAAAGGAAATGTTATTAAGGAAAACATAAGAAAAATAAATGTATAGTACTCTATTTGTTGAAAAAAAAAATTCACATACAAATGGCCCATGCAGTTCAAACCCGTGTTGTTCGAGGCTCAGCTGTACTAGCTTCTGAGTCCAGGTCACAGAGACAAGTCAGAACAGACATTTCTTATCTGGGAGGAAAGCGGTACATTGACTTGCTGGCAAAGCTCATACAGTATGAAGTACAGAACCAATCCTGAAACTCTGAAAAAGATCCTGAATATGACATAAATCTCATAGTTTGATCTTGCGTCTTTAATCTGCTCAGAAAGCAGTTCAACTTCTACAGGCTTTCCGATACTAGGCATCCGCTGTTGCTGTGACTCGTCCGCTGCGCTCGCACCCGAGGCTGCACACGTGCTCGGCGTCTTCGCCAGACGCCCGAATAGGCATCTTCAGTGGCAGACGGTCAAAGACAAAGCCTCATGTCAACCACCCTTCCCACCACTTTGAGCACATCTGTTGCTCCTTCGATCTTGTCTCAGTCAATGGCAGAAGCAGGGGTTGGTTCTCTCTCTCACCCTTCACCTCCAATCCGTTAGCCAGTCCTGCTGACTGTCCTGAAAAGATCCTCCTACTGGCAAACTTCCCTCTCCAGTGCTCCCCGCCCCGACCCACGCCCCTCTTCTCTCTCGCCTGGTCCAAAGCCGTCATCTTCTCAACAGTCTCCTTGCTTTCACTCGTGTCCCTACCGGATTCTCCACCGGGTAGTCTGTTCTTCCACATGTTCCAGTCAGTGCCATCGCTCCTCCCGACACTCCTCCAGTGGGTTCCGTCTCCACCTACAACCCAAACTCCTTCCGTGAGACCCTCCATGCTCTGACTTCCACCGTCCTTCGTGCCCGAATGATCCTGTTTGAGCCGGACTGAGATGCCTTCCTTCATGTGAAGCATGCCCCGTGCGCTCGCGCCCGGGGAGCTTTGTATGGAGCCGTTTGCTCTGCCTGGAAAACTTCCCTCAAACTCTCACTTGACCGATTGCTTCTCTCCATTCAGGAATCCTCTAGAATAGTATCTTCTCAAAGGAGGCTTCCCTGACACTATCCTCTTACCTTGTTTTATTTTTCTTCTGAGCACCTCTTGATAGCCGACATGGTCTCTTTGCTTTTTAATTCATTTATCTGCCCCACCCTCCAGACTAGAATATAAACTTCAGTAGAGAAATAGGTCTTGTTCAATGCCTGACTGATCAGTAACATTCGTAATATATGAATTATCTAATTTTGTTTCTTTCAAAAACAATACAACTTATCAAGGGTAGAATCCTACTACTTTCTGAAAGAAAAACATAGTACAGATATTGTACTAATATCTACTTATTTTATGATAATTCCATGTATTCTGGAAAAGTTCTAATATATTTTTAGAAACAACAGCCACTCAGTTTATCTTATATATGTTCTTACTAAATCCCTACTATGTACCTAAATAGAACCACTCTCTAGGGTGTCAGGGTCGGATACAAAAGAGTAAAATCTTTGAGGATTCGAAAATTATAATCCAAACTTTCTTGTCTGACATATCATTAGCTACAGAAAGAGATTAGACATTAACTATTGAAATAGGGAAATAGACATTTCATTATCTATTGACATTAAGATAAAATACTTTATCTAAAAATCCGTTTTCTATTTCCTTGTTTTATTTTGACATCATTCGGAGAGTTGGTATGTTAGGCAAGGTGTGATCCCTACTTGTCAGGTAACACTCAGGGTCACGGGGCAGCATCTCCTTTTACTAACTGAAGAATATGTCAGCACAGAATATACAAAGGAAAGGAGGAAAGCCTCTTTTCTCCTTTTCTTACCAACAGATGTTAGGCCTAAAGATTCAGGTTTCACTGACCCCTAAATAAATACCCTAATTTCCAGAAAAGCATTTTCATTTTACCTTTTTCCAAATATCACTTCCATTTACCATTTGTTATTCAATTACCGATGCTAGGTTTCCAAACAAAAACTACACCCCATCTCCTGACCCTACCTCTTAAAGTAGCTTGGAGAAAAAACCCTTTTATTGGAAGAATGAATGTTCTAGAACTGATAACTGTTAAGGGGCTGTCCGAGCTTTAATTAATAACTTTAGGACTAAGCCAAGACTGATGGATGCCCAAGTTTGAATATAGTAAAGAAAATCCACTAAGCACAATTACTTTACATACATACTCAGTTTAAAAATGGAGGGGATCCCATATTTCTCACAGCACATTATGTTTCTGACGGCCCATTACAACGCCTAACACACTCGAAGCTGACAAAGCACGTGCGCGGCGTGGGACCTCGCAGCCTTATTACACTTGTTATACTTACTGTCTGGTATTCTTGAGGAACTGTCTGCTCTGCACCCAGGTTACATACTTGCCTAGCTCTCTTCATCAGCTCCTTGCATTTCTGCAGTAATCTCTGTCGACTTTCATCCAGCTCGATGAAATGTTGCTGTTGCAAGAAAAAGAATTTTAGACAATTTGTAGGTTACTGTTATGTCAGAGGACTGATTAAACAACCACATTACAGGTGTACTTTGGGGACATGTGGACTGAGTCCCAGAGCATCTCAATAAAGTGACCATCACAATAAAGTCAGATGAATGTTTTAGTTTCCTAGTGTGTATAAGAGTTACGTTTACTATACTGTAGTCTAGTAAGTATGCAACGGCATTATGTTAAAAACAAAAACAACGTACATACTTAAAAAATACTTTATTGCTAAAAAATGCTACCCACCACCATGTGAGCTTTCACCAAAACCACTCACTGATCACAGGTCACCAGAACAGATATAATAATGAAATATTATACCATATCTCAAGTGTAGGAAAGTAAAGAGCAATAGAATGAGGTAAGCCTGTATATTAACAATTGAATTTCAAGAAGCAAATCATCTACAAGCCGTACCTCAAAAACCATGACAGATATAAGATTAAATTTAAACTTAAACTTTAAAATATATCAGCATATCATATTACATTAATGCTTAAGACCTCTGAAATTTATTTAAGATTTATTTATTTCTTTGAGAGAGAGAGCGCACACACACAGAGGGAGAGGCAGAAGCAGACTCCCCACGAGCAGGGAGGCTTAAACAGGGCTCGATCCCAGGACCCTGGGATCATGACCTGAGCCGAAGGCAGATGCTTAACCGACTGAGCCACCCAGGTGCCCCTTGAGCTCTGAAATTTAAATCTGCTTTCTTCTGACACAGTTTAACTTAGCTATATATAATTATACTCTAATATAATTTGAAATACACAGTACGTAGACTTCCTATCTGAAAACTCAGCACTTGAATGCAAAGAGAACCTTTAAATAGTGGTTGGTAGTTGTCCAAGTGCCTTTCATGTATAGTTATCATTTATTCATGGACCCATTCATTCCTTCACCAGATAATTACTGAGAATCCATTAAATGTCAGTATTTTATTATGCACTGAACACAGAAAGGTGAAAAAGGAGAAAGACACACAAAATTATTATCATTAAAGAAACAGCTCTACTATTTATTGAAAGCTTATGTGCTGTGTGCTTCACACATGATTCCCTTATTTCTCACAATACCGTACAATGATATTATTCCCCCTTTTGCACATTAAAAAAAGAATTAAAGCACCTCGTCCAAGCTCACACACTTAGTCGCAGGCTGTCAGGATTCACATCCATGCCTGCTTCTAGAACTCATGCTCTTTTCATTATCGCACCATGCCCCTCAGAGAGGGCTGGACAGAGGAAAGCAAAGACAGCATGAGGGGGTGAGGGCAGGGGGTGGCGGGTACAGGAAGGCAGGCCAGAGGGGTCACAGAAGCTGACAGGAAAAGAGCAAGTAGGGATGCCTCGGTGGCTCAGTTGGTTAAGTGTCTGCCTTTGGCTCAGGTCATGATCCCAGGGTCCTGGGATCGAGCCCCATATCAGGCTCCTTGCTCAGCAGGAGCCTGCTTCTCCCTCTGCCTGCTAATCTCCCTGCTTGTGCTCTTTCTCTCTCTCTGACAAATAAATAAAATCTTAAAAAGAAAAAGAAAAAAAGAAAAAAAAGGAAGTAGCAGAGCCCATTCCCACGATAGCTGATTACAAATGTCAAGGCAGGGAAGCCTCCTTCGAGGCTTACTTAGGGAACAAGAAATCTGCCATAGCTGGAGGAGAGGTGAGATTGTACAAAGTCAGAGTAATAAGGTAGGCAAGAGCCAGATGATAAGTTTCATGTGTAGGGAGGAGGACATTGTGGAATGCCTTCTGCGGGCCAGGCTTGTTATAACCACTATCTTGTATGTTAATTAATCTAATCCTCACTATAATCTTAGGGAAATGTATTATCTTTTTTACACATGGCTCAGAGATATTAAAAAACTTGCTCAAGGTTATGAAAATACCAAGTGAACAGGTTCTTAAGAGAACAGGTCTAGCTTGCTCTTTCCACGAAACCTCAAGCTTTGGTCTGCACACAAAGAGCGGTGTGCGAGGGAGACAGTGAAGACTATTAAAACAGCCCTGAAGCCCCGCCACATGGCAGATGTACGGATTAAGATCTCTTAGGGCAGAGACCTGGACACGTGTATTATTAACAAGGTCCTCAGGTGATTTTCATGCATAAAGTTTCATTAGCAAATAAGCTCAACCAAGACAAAAGTTAGGGAAAAAGGAACACATACTGGACTGAACCGAAAATACAAAGCCAGCCTGACACTAATCACTGCCATTACAGTTCTCTAAACCTGACACAAATAAAGGAAAATGTTACAGACTCCCTGTCACACCGAGGCAGCTGTCAACATGGGCCAGAGAGAAACCTCTCACTCTGTCAGACTCCTCGGGGCCTTGCCAAAACAAAGCACCAGAACATCATGGCAAAGAAATACCGGAGGTGAACATGTGGGCCTCTGGCCTTGGGAGGACAAAACCTCCTTCAACAGCTGCCTTCTGGTAAGTGGCAGAGGTCTCATTAAATCTTTATCAGAGAAAGCGGTTCTTTCTGTATGTACATGTTTGTGACATAACTCTTCATACAGTGCCTGCCACCCCCCCCCCAAACCATAATTCTTACTGAATTTTTTCTTCCCCGGGGTGGGGAGGGTAGGTAAGGAGCAGAAAGAGAGCTAACCATAAAGGCTTTATTAATAATTCTGCTTACAGTCTAGTCTGTAACAGTTAATGGATAACAGAAACTTTTCATCTGTGGGAGACCTAAGGACAGAAAGAGGCAGATTTACCAACTATGGCCCCCCAACATCTCAGAAAGGACTCAAAGAATATGTGGGTACATATTCTGAAAGAATAAGTATCCTCTTTTCTTGGAAATTCTGAGAACTTCAATGGTCCTGAAAGGTGTATATTGACATTGAACATGGAAAAGCTTCTCTAAGAGGGCCCTCTAGTGGAACATATCAGAATTGCTCACATAATTTCTTACTAAATATAAATAGCATGTTGCACCTAAAATTAACACAGTAAATATTCTATTTAACAACTAGAGTCCAAATGAAAACGATTTTCTGTATGAAAGGAATGTGAGCTCTAAGGAGCATAAACTTTTACTAAAACACTAGTTGTAAATAAAAACATTAATTCCTCAATTTTCCCGTAATACAAATATAAGGCTCAAATTTCATACCAATTTAATGGATTTCAAATTCAAATGTTAACTATAAGATTTAGTACATATCATACAGAATACATATTTTAGAAATATGAAAAGTAATCTTTTAACGTCAACTTGAAATTTTAATGTCAAATTTGAAATTGAAAAAGATAGTGGTCTTTTTACTATACAAGATTACGAATTCTAATTGTAAGCAATTAAGTAATAGCAATAATACTATTTGTTAAATGACCCCTTCTCTCCCCAAATCTATCTCCCTTAAATAAACAAAAGTCTCCTGAAATTGTGTTGCAGGACAGAGGTAAGCAGGTAGCCCGAGAAGAGAACATTAGATAAAAGCAAGGAATTTCTAAATTCAGCGTGAAGATAAACACATTAAACAATTTCTAATTCTTATAATATTAATTCTGACACAAACCTATACTTTTTAAGGAAACCCTGGTTTCATGCTAGGCAGTGTACTAAGCACCCTAATATATATTAAATGGAATTATCACAATACCCCTGCAGGGCAGATAGGTATTAAAATACCTATGACTGAAAATAAATAAGAGACATGGAGTGGGGTTAGGAAAGCAGTGCCCAGCTTAAAACAAAACAAAACACACACAGAAACACAAATCCCCCCCCAAACACAAAAACACGAAACCAAAACCTCAACCAAGTAACAGGTCCATCCCTCTGCATCCACCTTCATATGCAGACTTACACGCAGTCCACGCGCTACCTGGTCCTCCAGATACTCCAGACACAATTAGCGAACCGACGCTCCCAACCACTGTCTTTCTCGGAGGACCTTCTATAGGCCTGGAAGCCTGCTGCCCTCTTGGCCGTCCAGCAGTCTGAGGACGTATCAAACCCCACGGTGCTCAGCCATCCCTTAAGTTCCCTCATGGATACGACCCCTACTAAAACTTGTCCATCTTCTTTTGAGAACTTGTTTTCATGGTCAGCGTCAAGGACAAAACGGGAAGTGGTAGTAATGGCTCCTTAGCGCAGCCTGCCATGTGTTCAAAGGGACGAGTAGGAAAAAACCCCACCGTTTTCCCCTTGTTTCGAATGACATAGGACAGCAAGAATAGTTAAGAGCATCTGTGGGTACAGGACAGCAAACAGAAGAAGAGTAAGTAGAAGGGAAAGTGAACAATGACAGATTCTACGTATTCTTTCACTCAATCTTCCTTATTCCTCAAGTGTGGTTAGAGACCGTGGTCAGTCAGCAACACTTACTGAGTGCACAGTCCAGGAAATGAAAGAACCTTCCAGAGGGGATGTATAAGAGAAACAGAATGGTACAAAATACTGCTGAGGAAATGCACAGTAAGTTCGGGTGGTATCCAGTCAGAGCAGGATGGAAAAACCTGTCAAGGGCTGTGCGCCTGCATGTGTCTGTGAGTGGGGAAGAGGCTGGGAACAGAGTGGCTACTTCCAGGAACCAAATCTAAAGGGACAAGCAGCTAACCAGAGGTTACTTCTTTGGACAGTGTAAGGTGGCCGTCTTTATAAAAAAAAAAATTAGTGACTGAAAAACTGAAAACAAACCCTCCTCCCAAGAAACTCTGCTCCTCTCTAGAGTAGTGTACTCTGCTCCAAATATTAATATTCCTGGGCTACTCCCGAAACAGATCACAGAGATTATGTCTGTGGACACGAAATCGTAGTACGTCCACGTGAACAAAGGCTGAAGAGCAGCCCCATGTCAAGAGTGCGCTGAAGTTGGGAGATTTACCCCCAAGCCGCCATGAGTTCGTGATACTTGTGTAAACATGACACCACCCTATAGTCTTCTCAAGATCATTAACGTGTAATTCAAAAATAAAACTTCACACACAGGATCCAACACTGTATTTTGTGACTAGACTCACTCCATACAGTATGGGCACAACGGGTCAACTTCTGTAATACCGCTTCCTATACTGAACAGCCGGGCTCACAGGCTCACTGGGTGACAAACCGTAGCATGGGCTCTACGATTACCTACCAACAGAAAATATGATGCGCAGAGGACTTCGGTCACACCCCATGAAATAAACACAGATGAGGCTGCTTGGGTAGCTAGCTCCATATCCAGCCCCCACAGCTGCCCCCACCCTCCATTTGGGTACTACCTTTGGTTTTTGTTTTTTGTTCTGTTTTTGTTTTTTGCTGGATCCCTTCACCATGTTCAGAATGACTATGGCTACTCCTGCTGCCTTCCTCTCCTTTGTTTTGGACGGTAGGGGTGAGGGAAGGACTTTCCCATCTTCCAAGCCTCTGGCTTTGGCTAAGTGAACTAGCCAATCCTAGCATATCAAGCCTCATCTTCAGCTCCTTCTCGCGAGGCGGGTTTGTGCTTGCCTACTACTCTAAGATGCTTATCAGCTAGCAAAATCTTGTTTCTTCCCATTTTTTCTAGCTGTACACTTCTTCTAGAAGCCGAGTGTGAAGAGGCTGACTTCAGAATAATGTTCCCACTCCTCTGTGAGGTCCTCCATTTCCTAAAACCTATCAGGGCTGTTTCCATTAAAAGATACGACTACAGTTCACTATTAAGCAACAGGAATGTTTCTGAAAAGTCTGGTGTAACATGAACCATGTACGGACCCCACCGGAGCGTAGCAGACTCCGGGAAGGGAGAAGAGCGGATGAGCAAGGTGCAAGGGGACTTCAAATACAGGACAAGCTTTACAAAATCTGCAGCAAATATGGCAAAGTGTTACATTTGTCAGGGGAAGGGGCACGTGGAGGTTCTATTACTCCTACTCTGGTATATCTTTAGTATTTCATACTAGGAAATATTGGAAGAAAGACTTTAGTGAAACTAATGACAAACAGTTTTTTTCAGCCTTGACGTGTAACTGGTGAATAAGCTGCATGTCAAGTGTACAACTTGGTGGATTCTGATCAATCTATCCGACGGCGAAACCATCACCCTCAATGTATCTGTCCCTTTCAACGCTCTGTGCCCCTCAGTAATCTACCCGCTGTGTCCGTCCCAGGCAGCCGCTGATTGACTTCTCTCACGGGGCATTCTACCTTCTGTAGAATTTCACAGAAATGGAGGCAGAGTATTTTTGATGTGGCTCCTTTCACTCAGCATAATTAGGATCCATCATGCTGTGTATCTCAGCACACAACCGAGTAATACTTGTTGTGAGGATATACTGTAACTTGTGATCTCACCGCTGCTGGACATTTGTTTCCGGTTTTTAACTATGACAAACCTGCCACACATTCCTGTACGTCTTTCAGGGACATATGCTTTTCCTTCTTTTGGGTAAATACTAGGAGAGGAATGGCTGGATCCTATGGCAGGTGTATTTTTAGCATTTAAGAATCTCTCCGATGGTTTTCCAAAGCGGCTACGCACTTGCAGTCTCTACGGGCGTGTGCGCGAGTCCCAGGGCTCTACTCCGCGCCAACGCCTCCGTACGGAGCCTGTCACTCCAGCGGGTCTGCCGCGGCAGCTCCTAGGACTCACACTGCCTACTACTGAAGTTCAGTATCTTTTCATGTGCTCATTTGCTGTCTGTATATTTCCTTTAGTGAAGACCACGTTAAAATCTTTTGCCCATTTTCTGACTGGGCTGTGTGTCGTCTTTGTATCGATGGTTGTAGAAGAGTTCTTTTGATAGTATCCTTCAGGGCCGGCAAACTTTTTCTACACAGGGCCAGTAGGTGTAGTATTTCAGGTGTTGATGGCCCCATACAGAATGTCATTTTTTTTTAAACTCCTTTGAAAATGCAAAAACTAGGAGCTTGCAGGGATTTAATATAAGCAGACGTGAGGCTCGATATGGTCCCCAGTAACAGCCCTTCATCGTGATACAAGTGCTTTGTCAGGTGTTACATGTTGCAGATATATGCTCCCCGCCAGTTTGTAGCCTGCCTTTTCTTAACAGCATCTATTGAAAAGGAAGTTAATTTTGCTGAAGTAAAACTTCTGATTCCTTTTGCCTCATAGTTCGTGCTTTTTGTGTTCCATTCAGTTTTCCCAAAACCAAGATCACCAAGAATTTTTCTTTCCTTCAAGAAGCTTTTAGCTTTAGTTCTTACATTTAAGTCTATGACCCATTTATATATGGTACAAGGTAGGGGTTGTGGCTATTTTTCTTTGTACATGACTATTCAATTGTTCTAGCACTATTTGTCAGACTATTCTTTCCCCACTGAACTGCCTCCGTTATCTGTGCCAAAAACAACTGACTATATATGTGTGAATCTATTTCTGGTTTCCCTATTCTGTTCCACTGAGCCATATATGTCTATTTTTATACCAATATAATGATGTCTTCATTATTACAGCTTTATAATAAGACTTAAAATTAGGAAAGGTGAGTCATCAAACTTGTTCTTTTTCAAGTTCTTCTAAGTCTACTGCATTTTCGAATAAGCTTGTCAACTTCTAAAGACCCTGCTGGGAATTTTATTGAATCTATATATTTGGGAGAGAACTGACCTTTGATCCATAAACATAATCATTCCCTCCATTTACATAAGTCTTATTTACATTTTAGCAAAATTTTGTAGTTTTCAGCACACACAGGGCTTGTAAATATATCCCTAAGCATCGTATTTTTGATGCTATTGTACACAGTTTTTTAAGTAGGCTCCTCAACCAGCATGGAGCCAACGCAGGGCTTGCACTCAAGACCCCAAGCTAAGGGGCACCTGGGTGGCTCAGTTGGTTAAGTGTCCACCTTTAGCTCAGGTCATGATCCTGGGGTCCTGGGATGGAGCCCCACATTGGGCTCCCTGCTCAGTGGGGAGTCTGCTTCTCCCTCTGCCTGCTTCTCCCCCAGCTTGTGCACCCGTGCTCTTTCTCTCTCTCAAATACATAAACAAAATCTTTAAAAAACAAACAAAAAAGACCCGGAGCTGAGACCTGAGCTGAGATCAAGTCTGATGCTTAACCAACTGAGTCACCCAGGTGCCCCACACAGTATTTTTAAACTTCAATTTCTAATTGTTGGCTGTTACTAGATGCGAGCCACATCTGATTTGAATGTCTGTACTGAACTTGTATCCTGCAACCTTGCTAAGTGCACTGATAGCACTGATTCCTTAAGATTTTCCACAGACCTATGTTTGTCTGAAATAGACAAGTCTTTGTTTTTTCCTTACTGCACTGGCTCGGTCCTCCAGTACAATGTGGGACAGAACTGATTAGTGAGTATTTTCCTTGTTTCCAATCATTAGGGGAAAGCTGCCATTCCTTCATCAATGAGGATGATATGAGCTAATGGTTTTGGGTAAATGCTCTTTATCAGATGGAAAAAATTCCCTTCTATTCCTCAATACACAAAGTCTTTATCACAAAAGGATGCTAGACTTTGGCAAACATTTTCTCTGTATGTACTTAGATGATCATCTGGTTTTTCTCTAGTTGTTCACATGATAGATTATACAGATGAATTTTCAAACGTTAGATCAACCTTGGACTTCCGGGACAAACTCACTTGGTTCGGATGTATTATTACTCTTTTGTATACTGTTGGATTTCATTTGCTAACTTTTTATTTTTAAATCTTTAAATCGATGTGGGTGGTGATGGGTAGTAAGGAGGGCACATATTGCATGGTGCACTGGGTGTTATACACAAATAATGAATCATGGAACACTACATCAAAAACTAAGGATATACTGTATGGTGACATAACGTAATAAAAAATTATTATAAAAAATAAAAAAATAAATCGACGTGGGGCTTGATCCCAGGGTCCTGGGATCATGACCTGAACTGAAGGCAGATGCTTAACCAACTGCACCACCCAGGCACCCTTCATTTGCTAACTTTTTAAAAGAATTTTTGCATTTATGGTTCATGAAAGATACTGGTCTGTAGTTTGGTCTGGTTTTGATATTGGAGAATGCTAGCCTCATACAATGTGTCAAGAAGTATTCCCAGACCCTCTTCACCTTTTGAAGACCCTAGGTAGAACTGCTAGTAATTCTTCCTTTTTGTGCTTGGAATTCACCAGTGAAGTCTCGGCTGGTTTTCCTTGTGGGAAGGTTTTTAAATACAAATTTAATTTCTTTAGTAAATAAAGGGCTATTCTAATTAGTTCTTCCTTCAGGGACTTTCGGGGCTTTTCAAGAGTTTGCTCATTTCTTCTAAATTGTCAAATTTACTGCCAGAAAGTTGTTCACCATTCCCCTAATGCCCTTTTACCGTTTGTGAGATCCGCAGTGCTATGCTCTATTTCCTACTGGCTTCCTCTTCCCTACATTGTGGCTGGAAACTCTCCTGGCCGTAAGCTACGGCTATCACAGGGATCACCTTGCACTGTTTTCCCTTCCCTCAAAAATCACTGTCCTGTGCCGCCTGTTATCTAAAGTCTGAAAAACACTGTTTCATTTATTTGTCCCATCTTTTAGAGGGCACATATGGCCCCTATTATTTCATCATGGCTGAGAACAGAAGCTTTTTATGTTTTATTATGGAAAATTGCAAACACACATGAAAGGCGAGAGAACAGTATATATAGTAAGCCTTCATGTACCTGTCACCCCGCTTCAACAAACCTAAACTCATGACCAGGATAGTGTCCTGTATACTCTATCTAGACTCCCTTCTTCCCTGGAGGATTTTGAAGAAATTCCAGACATTCTATTTCCTTCATAAATATTATAACAATGTATTTCTGACTCAGAAAAATCCATAACCACATTCTCAAACCTAAAGATATTGACAATAAATGCTAATATTATTAAATATCGAGTCAGTATTCAAACTTCCACTTCTTAGGAAATTTTTTTTTTTACAATTGCTTTGTCCAAACTGGGATCTAAATTATGTCCGTACATTATATTTGGCTAATATATTTTTAAGTTCTTTTTAACTTAAAGGTTCTCTCTCCCCTTTCTCCTTTTCTTAGGTACTGCACTAAAGTAGGCACAAGTCTTACGTGGCCATTAAGCACTTAAAATGTGGCTAGTAGGACCGAGAAACTGAATTTTTAGTTTAGTTTAAATTAATTTAAAATTAAAAACCAATACTCCAGCTATTAGAAAATGTTTAGTGAGAACAACTTGGGTACGTGAATTTACTTTTTTAAGTTTTTCAAAACAGGATCAAATATTTCTGATGACAATTTTTCATCTAAATTGAGATCTAATTATAAAATAGGGTATTCTGAAGACTTGAAACTGGTAGTTTTAGAGCAGTGGTTCTGACATGGGAGCACTTTTGTCCCCCAGGGCACATGTGGCAATGTCGTCACAACTAGAGTGGGGAGGGGTATGCTGCTGGCATCTAGCGCGTACAGGCCAGAGATGCTGCGCTTAGACGTTCTCCAATGCACAGGACAGCCCCCGCGCTAAGAGCTCTCCAGTGTAAGATGATGGCAGTGCTGATGTCGACACACCCTGTGCCAGGGGCTTAGCCAGACTGAAACTTGTTCACAAAATAATTTCACGTTCTGTCTTTTCGTGGGTCTACATATGAATGTCTGGCTATGTTTCTATGACGGCACAGCTAACGTGATCCGCTGATTCACTGGCGGCTGCAAAGTAGGGACACTCTTACCGTAATTCCCTCATACTGATGATCTGAAATGCTTCTGTAAAGAGGAACTTCTCTTACTAATCCTAAGTAATATATCACATAGGAAATTCTGAATAAATGCTAGATTCTTTGCCATTTTTCAAAATGAGCTTGTTCTCCAGGATCCTTCAAAGGTGACCAATATGACTATTTTTTTAAGTGTCATTATAATTTCATAAACATAGATACTTTTGATATCTGGGTCTCTGTGATTGAAGAAAACCCCCTGGGCTCTTCGTCCTCTTATTTAAACCTTGCTCAATCTCTTTCTTATAGACCTATCTCTCACATTCTGCACCATATTGGAACCTGGAAATAATCCCTTTTTTAAGAAGATGAGTTACATCCTTTTATACTTAATGACAAGATTGATGTTTGGCCTTAGTTCTGCTGTTTTATGTCATACTTATTTTTGTGGCATACATGTATATAAATAAAATACCTAATCTTCAGTGGTATGATGTGTTTTATCTTCCTCTCCTTTTCTTTGCATATCTTTTGGTATTTAGGGAAGTTTGCACAAATACCTTATATAATGTCCTATGTCCTTTATATCTTTTGGAATACTGTCTGTGGTTTCCCACTACAAACAATATTGAAAATCTCCCTTATTTCTGTGACCCAAAGCACCCACTCTTCCTGATAATACCTATGGGACAATCAGGAAGTATATTCTATTGTACTTCAGTTGTCTATCTTCTCCCATTTTTAGTGCTGTGTCAGCTACACTGTCAGCCTTATAACCATGTAAGGCCAGTTTTCCAGTCTCTTTAGTCTACCGCGTGGTTCTAGTTCTCATAAGCAGCGTGCTTCTGCAAAGTAGCTCAGTTTGGTTTGAGAGTTCCCAGGGCTTGGACCACCACTGCACCATCCGACCTTTCTAGAGCCTATAGCACCTCCCACTTCCAGCTGTTCTCAAACTGATCTGCTGAGCTTTCCACACCTAGTGGGGCCTCCTTTGTTTAGAGAGGAGAACCTGTTGGTGACCTCATTTCTGGGTTCTCTGAGCTTTCCCCGTTTACCACATAGTGACAACACGCTAGTCATGCTGCTGCTGCTGACTTAATCTTACCCACTGATATTCCGGAGTTCACACATGTTGTGTAATAAAGAATTAGGCCTTTGTCCCTGGTTTTTGGGAAGGAGACTCTATAACCCTAGGAATTTTCTGAGTGATAGGTTACTCATGAGCCTGCCCCTGCGTTCAAGCTTAGGAGATGACTCAAGAGGGGGATAGACAATGCCAGAAAGACAAATCGTGTGATGAGAGGGTTGGGGCACTGAGTCATAGGGTTATTCTTATTCTTGAGCCTTCCAGGGAGAGGGGCTAGAGACTGAAAGGCAGGCTTGTTGGGGACTGTGCCCTTACCCTGAACGGTCTGCTGCTAACGCTGGGCGGGTATGGGGGAGTATGCTGCAGGACACCAGCAAGGGTACTTAGAAACTTGGCTTTGTTGTATATGTTGTCCATGGGTTTGTGGCTGTTATCCTAGTTGCTCTTCTATTTTTGGGAAAGGATATGGAAGACTCAAAAACTATGCCGCTGTCACTAGCAGTTCTTCTTTGGGATTTTCGTTAACTTTAGTGCATCACATTTCACCCCCTGCACGCTATTTTAACACTTACCATTTCATAGATCGATATTAACAGAAGATTAAATCACCACAACTGTACACTAAGGCCACGCTCGGTGATGACGGTAACTCATCGGCAGTTTACGGGATGTACAGAGTGCAGTACACGCTACCAGCTGCTACCTGCTGACAGCGTCGCTCTGATTCATACGGGTTAGGAGAACAGGTGGGGGACTCGGCCTGTCACATGACTACGTGAGGTACTCTAATTACTGCCACACCTCCCGCAATCACATAACATAAAATGCACAGTACAGTGTTTCAAAGAATGGTTCCTCAAGAGAGCATGTAACACAATGCATATTCCAAGTGACAATACAGGTTTTCAAACTGGTCTGAGGCTGGAACCTCATCATAAAAAGATAAAAGCAAAGACTGTACCTCTGAGACACGGAGCTGTGATGAAGCAGCCATGTAATCGGATTCTAACTTGTTCTGCTCAGAGATCACTGTAGTATTTTGAAGAATTAAATCAACTTTTTGTATATGCAAAGAAGTACAGATCTAGGAACAGAAACCCCTAAAAGTTTAATTTGTTTTACAACCAAGAAAAAAAAATAGTTTTTAAAAATTCATAAACCATGAAAAAAACATTTTTCTAATGCGACTGATATTTCAAATAGTTCTTTTTATAACTATTTCTTACAAGAGAATTTTTAGATGTTTTTCTGTGTGTTTAATTGAATCATTTGGAATATAACTTAGCTCAATGAGTACTTTGAGCCAATTTATTGACCTATAATGAAAAATGTCAAAGTTAAAATTATTGATAGTAAAATCTTAGCAAGATATTTTAAAAAATCTATCTACTTATCTACCTGCTATAAAAAGTGACTAAAATTAAGAAAATGCCTTACCTTTACAGAGTTTGTTAATTCAGTAACAAGTTTTGCTTTTTGAACATTTATTTCTCTGATTTTGGTACTTGCTTTACGCTCTTCCTCTTCAAGGTTGCAAGCATCTTGTTCCATCAGCTTTAAACTGTATGAAACACATGATGTTGGAGAAATCAGTTAACACAAGGATTAAGCCCAAATCCTTAGGTCTCCTGCTATTTGATGGGCTTTTCTAGCAATGATACTCAGACATAAAAACTACTAGCCTCTAGATTAAACAATCTTGTTATGTAACCACTCAGGATCAAACAGTATTTGTTGAGATATTATGTGCCCAGCACAGTTTAAGTCATGATGGTGGTAATGGTGTAGGATCTGGAGTCAGAAAGATGGATGTCAATCTCCTCTTTGCCACTAATGAGCAGTATAACTAGACAAGTTACTCTTCTGAACTTTAAATTGGAAAAAATAATAGTACTTCCCCTAGAGGGCTATGATGAAAATTTAAAAAAGGTAAAATATTTAACACACTTAGTACAATGCCTGGCCCTTAACTTATTAATGAGTATTAGTTACTAACCATTGTTATTAATGTTATTTACACACAGTTCCTTACCTAAAGTAGCTTAATTGGGGAGATTTGATTAACAGATTAAAAATATATAGCGAAAAGACAATACAACCCTAAAAATTAATACTACTTTGCTATTCACGGTGAAGACACTAAGGATCAGAAGTTACATTACCTACGATCATGTATAGTAGGTGGTTGAGATGTGTCTGACACCAGCCCAAGTTCTTTCCACCCCCACCGTGTTGCCTCCAGGGTAAAAGCAAGAACCCAGTTTGGAAAGAGTAACACACAAGAATGAACAAGTTCACCGGATGCTGTAGAGAGGGGCCTGAACAGTACATGGAAGAGAGAGTAGGGGAGGCCAGGGAGATGAGGTGAAATGGGTTAAGTGAAAGGAGACTGGAAAAAGTTGAAAGGCAATCTCAAGGAAAGGAGTCTTGTAACTAGTGATGATTAACTACAGCTATGAGACAGCAGGCTGGTGATGGACATGAAAGGCCCTTTCACTACAAAAATCTGTATTAAAGAGAGAGTTTAGTTTTAGACAGGGGGTCCAGTAGAACAGTCAAACAGGAAAGGTTAAGTGTTTTGTAGTTGATGAAAGATAAGAATGAGGCCAAAGGTGAAGTCTGAAAAGAGGCTTTGAGATGAAAACCTTCCAGGCAGCCAGACGAAATAGTATCTTGCTTTTATAGGTACACTATTACGTTTTCACTAATAGTTAACGGCCAACTGTTTGCTTAAAAACAAAAAACAACCCTCCCCCTGCCCCCCCCCAAAACAGTAAATAACAAATTCTCTTAATGCATTTCATGTATGATTTGATGTAGGAAAACACATACTACATTAGGTCAAGGTGAACAGATACCTTAACTGAAGGCAATGAGCAGTCGTTTATGCCATTAACCATTAATATCGAAATCTTTACAGAAAACAAAAGGGATCACAACAAATAGTCTGAGATAGGCCATGAGAAAAACCTCTGAACTGGAAGCCATGTTCCCTTCTGCTAGAATGAACACCTTACTAGCTTTTATCCCCTCTTATATATCCCAGTTTCTACAAAATATGCAAATACAATAAAACATATAATCAGTCTGAGAATGGTTGTCTGGGCACTCACAGTAAGCTAGCAGTTTTCCTTTAGGATAAGATTTAGACTATTCACATCTTTGTATAGAATTCTGTGGAATATGTGACCATTAAGGCTAAGCAGACATAATTCCAATTGTAACAAGGGAGATGACAGTTGGAGTGGGATAAACCCCCAGATGCCCACTCTCTTCTGTGAAAATCAGCATATCCTCCTCCTTCCTTATTACTCTCTTTCAGAATTGGCGAGAAAACACACAGCCTAATGGTCTGGATTTGATGATCTCACTGCCTGTACCTTCTCCTCTCCTCTCCCACCAATCCAAATTCAATACACCTATTATTCTGGATATATATCTGGGTCAGTTTTTCTAGAAGTGTGGTTCAGAGAGGCCTGTGGGGATTCCTGAAACCATTTCAGGGGAATCATGACCTATTTTCACTGTTGTAAGAAGACCTCAACTGCCCCATTCATGGCAGTGACGTCTGCACTGGTGGTCTAAAAGCAGTGGTGAATAAAAATGCTAGCGCCCTGAACGAATCGAGGTAGTAGTACCACAGCGTACTCAGAGTCGTGAGATTCTGCACTGCTGTGTATTCAAAAATTTCAGCAACGCCAAATTCAATTACTTTTTTTGATGACAGTACAAATTATTAAATTGCAAATCTTAGGTGGTTATTTTTCCTTCAAGTATAATTGACATAACATTGTATTAGTTTCAGGTGTACAACACTGATTTCGTATCTGTATATATCCTGAAATGATCACCACAAAAATCTAGTTAATATTTGTCACCATACATAGTTATGAAAGTTTTTCTTCTGGTAAAGACAACTTTTAAGATCTACTATCAGCAACTTTCAAACATGCAATACAGTATTAACTACAGGCACTCGCCATACATTACCTTCCCATGAGTCTTTATTTTATACTGGAAGTCTGTACCTCTTGATCACCTTTACCAACCCCCCCCCAAACTGTTCTCTGTATTTATGTGTTTTTGTTTGTTCATTGGTTTTTTAGATTGCACTGGAAGTGAAATCACATGGTATTTGATTTTCTGATTTATTGCACTTAGCATAATACTCTCAAGTTCCGCTCATGTTGTCACAAAAGATTTCATTCTTTTTAATGGCTAAGTAGTATCGCAGCGTGTGCACACAGATGTGCACGTGTCTGTATCTCACTTCCTCTTTACCCGTTCATCCATCCATGGACCCTGAGGTTGCTTCCATGTCTTGGCTCTTGTAAATAATGCTGCAATGAACAGGAGTGTGCAGACATCTTTTCAAATCCGTGCTTTCATTTTCTTTGAATAAATATCCAGCAGTGGAATTACTGGATCGCGTGGTAGTTCTATTTTTAATGTTTTGAGGAACCTCCACACTGTGTTCCACAGCGGCTGCCCCAGTTTGCATTTGCACCAACAGCGCACAAGGGTTCCTTTTTCTCCGCATCCTCGCCAACATTTGGCATTTCCTGTCCTTTGACAACGGCCATTTTGACAGGTGTGAATAATCTCACTGTGGTTTTTAAATTTCCCTGATGATTAGTGATATTGAGCACCTTTTCAGGTGCCTGTTGACCATCTGTACGTCTTTGAAAAAACGTCTATTCAGATTCTCTGCCCATTTGTTAATCAGAGTGGGGTTTTTTGCTACTGAGTTGTAGGAATTCATTACATTCTAGATATTAAACCCTTACCGAACACATGACTTCCAAATATCTTCTCTATTCCATACCTTGCCTTCTTGGTGTGGCGATGGTCTCCTTTACTGTGCGGAAGCTTTCAAAAGTTTGATGTAGTTTCATTTGTTTATTTTCACTTTTGCTGCCGAGGCCTATGGAGTCAGTTCCAAAAAACTTACTGCCAACACCCATGTCAAAGAACTTACTGTTTTCTTCCATTAGTTTTAGGATTTCAGGTCTTATATTAGTCTTTAATCCATTTTGAGTTGATTTTTCTGTATGGTGTAAGCTTGTGGTCCAGTTTCAATCCTTTGCATGGGGCTGTCCAGTTTTTCGAGCACCATTTATTGAAGAGACTATCCTTTCTTCGTTTATTCTTCTTTTGTCACAAGTAATTGACCATAGATACATGGGTTTATTTCTGGGCTCTCTATTCTGTTCCAATGATCTATATGTCTGTTTTTATGTCAATACCCTGTATTGATTCATACAGTTTTGTGATATAGTCTGAAATCAGGGAGCGTGATGCCTTCAGCTCTGTTTTTCTTTCTCAAGATTGCTCTATTTGGTATCTTTTGTAGTCCCATAAATTTTTAGGATTCTTCTAATTCTGAAAAATGCCACTGGAATTCAGAAATGGATAGGAATTCCACTGAATCTATAGACTGCTTTGGGTAACACGGACACTTTAACAATATTAATTCTTCCAACCCATGTTCACAGAAAATCTTTCCATTTATTTGTGTCATACTTAATTTCTTTCCTCGATGTGTTATAGCTTTCAGTATACAGGTCTTTTCACCTCCTTGATTAAATTTATTCCTAAGCATTTTCTTTTTGGTGCAATTTTATAAATTGGACTGTTTTCTTAATTCATCTTTGAATTGGTTGTTAGTAAATGAAAATGCAACAGATTCTTACATGCCGACTTTGTACTCTGCACCTTAACTGCATTTGTTGATTAGTTCTACAAGTTTCTTTTGATGAGTATTTAGGGTTTTCTATGTAAAATCATGTCATCCACAAATAGTGCCGGTTTTACTTCTTTCCAATTTAGGTGCCTTTTATTTCTCTTTCTTGCCTAATTGCTCTGGTCAGAAACCCTAAGTTCTAATACTATGCTGAATGAAAGTGGGGAGAGTGCACATCCTGGTCTTCATCCTGAGGTTAAAGGAAAGTATTTCAGCTTTTCACTGTTGAGTATGAGGTTAGCTGTGGGTTTGTCATATATGGTCTTTATTATATTGAAGTATGTTCCCCTCTATGCCACATTGTTGAGTTTTTATAAAAAATGGATGTTGTATTTTGTCAAGTGCTTGTTCTGCATCTATTGAGATGACAGTATGTTGTGTTTTTGTGGCTTTCTCTTTTATCCAGACATATCCATAGTACATATAGCACCTGTATATAGAAAATTTGTGCCCATACAACATTATTATTCCATCATTCTCTGAAAAGGGAGAGGGGCTTGGGAAGGGGCCTACTGAGTCTACTAGACTATCTTCATGGTAAGCAAACCCCTGAGGTGACAGTGATGTGCCCTGTAACACCTGAAAACAGGTATAGAACCACTAGGTTAGTAATACTGTTGGTGCCTGTCTGACTGACCGGAGACCATGTTTCATAGCTAAGCTTAATATTTGGCAATACACTTTTTCCTATCAAAAACTAGCTGGGAAAGTCCAACACTGTCAGAGTTGGCTATGGCCCCATGATCATCTCCCACTGGCTGGTGTTTAATGTATACATGCAGCACTAAGCAACATTTTCGCTGCTAATTCCAGGAACTAGAATATTCAATACTGCTTCTTGTGAAATTGCTAGGACTTGTCCTTGCTTCAGATCCTCTGAGCAACTCTTCACGGCCAACCCCTTTCTCCCTTGAGGTCAGAGGAGGCGTATATCCTACTGTGGTTGCACCTTAGAAGAACAGGTCAAACTGTCAGTCCTGTGCCGACTCAGATGCTGCTGTTGCTGAAACTGGTGTTGCTGGTGATGGGATTGAGGGAAAATGCCCTGTTGCAGTGGAAAAGCAGCAGAGAGGATAAGCTGGTTTCAAGGTTGCTCCACAGGAATCCTTCGAGTCGGTAAAAGTCACTGCTGCAGTAGTTGGGTCAGCTGAGCCTGAGATGGTTGCTGAACTACCCCAAGCTTCCCTTCCTGGGAACTGGGCTGTCTGTCACCGCTGGGGTTGTGGAACAGAAGTGGGGGCAGGCAGACCCACTGACCCAGAAGCATAGTGCGAAGTACCAGGACCACCCCACAAGCTACAGGAGCAGTTACTAATTTAATCACTGATCCCAAGTTGCTGACCTTGAGAAAATCTTCCAGGTCCTGAACGAATGTCGTTACCTCTGGGTTCTGTTTTGTGGCACACTAGATGGAGTCTGGACCCTGCTTCCAGCTATGAAATCATCAGAGCGGCATACAGTACGGCTCTAAGAGTGCTCTGGGTCCGACTAGAAGGAGGTGTTTACTGACAGTGCCAGCTCAGAACGTTCTGTTGACTCTGATTTGATGGACTTTTGTAAAGTCTGCCAGTGTGTCCGGTATTCATTCCACTTGGTTAGGGTGAACAACCTGGTCCTTAGCACGTATAGGTAAAAGTTGCTGGATGTTAGATGAATTTCCAGAATAAAGTTGAATGGAATCAAAATTCAATCCAGGGCTTGATTGTCATAAAAACATCTGCAGCCCTTAAACATGGACCATTTGAAGTTGTTCTTGAACTTTTCTTAGCTCTTCTTGTGGCCGATGAGTATTGGCCTCTGTCATCCATGTCTGTTGCCCCAACTGGTCTTTCAGATGCTGCATGGCTCATAACTGAGCTAAAAACAAACTGAGATATGCCTTAAGGAACTGGTAAATTTGGAGCTTGAGACATCACTGGCTGTATCAATGACTGAAAAACAGACTGAACAATGCCCTTCTTTGTTATCTTTCCGGGAGCTGGTATCTAGTGTCTGGGAGGAGTGCAAGTATCTGCTGGGTCTCTGTTGGTGTTGAGGAAGGGTCTGAGACTGCTGCATGAGATGATTTTCTTGAACTCTGGAAGGAAGCAGAAGGGGCTGGGCTGTGATCAAACCTTTCCAATGCTTCCTTGAGGCTTGACTGTGTCTATATAATTATCAGACCCAGAATCTTGGCTTTGTCAGCAGTTGTCTCAGGAAGAGACTCTTCAATGCCAAGTACTCATCATATTTCAGCCCTAACTTTTGCATAATTTAGTATGGTGTAAGTACGAACAACGAACTCTGGCCTTGAGTTCCACTGAAGATGAATGATACAATGAGTCTGAAGCCAAATCCACTGTGGTCCTTTGATCAGGAACCTGTAATATTATATTTTCCCATACTGCTTTTCCCATATTGCATTAAGTGCTCATGACATTTTTGCAGAATGTTCTGGACCATCCACATGATAACATACCCGGATGTTCACAGAACTTCAAAGGCAAATGTCCTATCATTGCTTGTGACCTAGCAAAAAAGTTCTAAACTGTCTAGATGTCTAAAACTCTTCATTAAGCTTTTCAACAGTACACATCCTTGATGAACTAAGGCATAGCTAATCTGACAGCAGCTACAATACAATCTCGAACATCTTAGGGCCTATGGTGCCTTGTATAGTTCCTTGGAAATCATTCTGTGCTGAACTGGATACACTGATTTGAAATTTCCTATAAATTACCCATATTCACAGGTACATACATGACTCCTTTGGCCTACCGTTCCTCAAAGCACATGACGACAGAATTCTGATTTTAAATATTCAAGTGTTAATGAGTCACTTTTCAGCAGATGGCTAGAGAGTATTTTTTAAACCAGGGAAATGTTCCCTCCCTGGGATAAAATACTTTGGTCCACAAGATCAAATGGTAAATATTGAAGTAATGATGTTATAGTCTCTCAGACACGAATAATATGCTTCCATCAGTCATGATGGTTTAAAAACAAAACAAATATCAAAAGCTTCGAACATTATTTGTGTAAATTCTTCATTACTGAGGAATGTAGGTTTCCAGTCGTGTCAAACAGCCTTGGTGTCTGACTGTTCAGTGATTTGTTTTCAGTAAAAAATCAGTGCTCTTCTGCAGAACAGATTTCCTCTTATTCCTATGTGGAAGTCTCTGGGCTTCCCAGGTCTGGAAGTGTGTTCCTTCCTGAGGTTAAGGAAGTTCGGTTATTTTTTTCTTCAAATATGTTTTCTGCTCCTTTTTCTTCCTCCTTCTGCGACTCCTATAATGTGAAAGTTATTCTGCTTGATGTCCCATTGGCCCCTTAAACTATTTTTACTTTTTAAAATCCTGTTTTCGGGGCACGTGGGTGGCTCATTCAGTTGTCAGCCTTTTGATTTCGGCTCAGGTCGTGATTCTTAGGGTCATGAGACTGAGCCCTGCGCTTGGCGCTGCGTGTGGAGCCTGCTTAAGATTCTCCCTCTCTTTCTATGCCCCCACCCCTGCTCGCACACATGTGCACTCCAAAAAAAAAAAAAAAAAAATTTCTTTTGCTCTTGGGTGAATCCTACTACCCTGTCTTCCACATTACTGATTTTTCTTCTGCTTCATCTAGTCTGTTGCTGGAACCCCTCTGGTGTACTTTTTTATTCAGTTACCATATTCTTCAGCTCTGTGAAGTCTGTTTGGTACTTTCTTACACTTTCTATCTCTTTATTGAAGTTCTCGCTGTGTTCATTCAAGTTCAGTGAGCATTTTTATAACCATTACTTTGATTTCTTTATTAGGTAAATTATCACTATTTCATAACAGTCCTTTTTCGGATATTGTACCTTGTTCTTCCATTTGGAACACACTCTTATTTCTTCATTTTGCTTGGCTCGGTGTTGGTTTCTAAGCAGCAGAGGAAACCACCTTCAACAGGTTTTGAAGTGGCTTCTTGGAGATGAACCCTGTCGTTCCAACCTCCTCCGGCTAGTGGTGGTCACGGGAATCAGACCTTAAGCGGCCTGATTTACTCTTGACAGGTCCCAGTTGTTGAGGGAAGGCCAAGTCCGGTGTTCTGTTCCAGAGGAAGGGATCTCCGTCTATCCCTAGTTTCAGGCTGAAGAGAAGCTAGAAAAGAAGCTAGGACCCTTAGGCAGCAGCTTTTTAGGCGTGCCAATATAGACAGTCCTATGGGAGCACCGTAAACCCTGCTGGTCTACAGACCAGGCAACCTGGAAGTGTCCCCTAGGAAACCGTTGGAAAAATCAGGGCTCCAGATGAGTGTATGAGCTCCTTTCTGGGAGGCACTGGTGAGCTTTAGCAAGGCCAATAGAGTACAAAGATGGCATCTCCTGGGCCATGTGCCCTGAGAACAATTTCGTAGCCTCTCCATGTGTGGTAATCCTGAAGCCCCTGAGGCTGAAGTTCCAGGACCAGTAAGTAGGTCTTTTTCACAGGAAGACTGGAGAGTGTTTCAGACTGCTGTCTATGCAGTGCCCTGGGGATAGTGGTTTGCCAAGATTGTTTCAGACCCCTGGGCGCAGGAACTTGGGGGTGGCATGCACCCACTAGCACTAGCAGGTTAGAGTGCAAAAGTGGCGCCTACCAGAGGCTGAGTCCCAGGAGGAATTCCCCTTAGGCTCCTACCCCTTGGGCAGAGGCTTTTTTACAGGGTTGCTTTTGCACAGGGTCCTGCGGTGAGTCTTTGCATGAGCTCTTTAAGAGCAAAATCTCTGTTCCCTACCGCTGTATTGTTCTCCTATGTATAAGCCCCATTGATTTTCAAAGCCAGACATTTTGGGGACACATCTCTCTGGTGCAGGTCCCAAGGGTTGGGGTTGCTTGACAAGGGGCACAAACTCCTTGCTCCTCAGGGAAAAACTCCATATTTGTGATATTCTTCCCAAGGGCTGGTCACCACACTAGGGGTGTCTGTAGTTCCTACCCTTCTGGCTGTGAACCTGACATCCTTTGTTACAGAAGACCTGTGGACTTAGTTTTCAGGTCTTTTTCAGAGGGAACGCTTTCATATGTAGCTACTGATTTGCTGTGTCTGTGAGAGGAGGGGAGCTCAGTATCTTCCTATGCTGCCATCTTGAACCACCTCCCTGTGAGTATATATCTATCTTCTTAATAATCAGCGTGCTGAAATACAAAGCACACAGTACTTACAGTGCATACCCAAGTACGATGGCTGCCTCAAGGAAAAGCCTTGTGTGACTGAGTTGGGAGCTAGACTAGGTACTTTTTTCATGAAATACCATTTTAATTGGAAAGAACAAAGACAAACTATGGTTATTTAGGCTTAAGTACTTGGCAGATTTTACCCCCCCAAAGTAACAAAGTGAGCCTGTCACTTCAAGAAAAATAACTGCCAATATTTGTCAACAATGACAAACAACGTTTATGTGCCAACTAGAATTTTGGAAAATTTGTATCTACCACTACGAGCCTGACAGCTTCCCAATTCTTAAAGATGCTTCTGGTGGGACTGGAAATCAACATCATTTTTTTTTTTATATTACACAAAATGTGTCAACATTTGAAAGACCTATGTGGCTTGGTGAACCAGCATTCTCTAAAGGACCCACACACGATGTAACAAACTCAGCAGGTAAAACATGCAATTTCAGTGCAACAGACTTCAGTGTCAGAGTAATCTACCTCACTGGTTCAGGCTCCACACTGCAACTGAACTTTACCAAACGCACCTTGGCAGGCTTTGATACAATATTCAACAAGACGATAGACAATTATCCGAAAAGTCTATTAATTAAAGTACTCCTTCCTTTTCCAACTAAAATCTACACATTCTGTTTAGAAAACCGTGGTTTTTCATAAATATTTTACACATTGTCAGTTTTAATTACTGATGTGGTAACTATCAATGATATAAAACCATATAAACAAAACTTCCTCAAGGTCCTCAGTAACTTTTAAGCACGGAAAGGGGTCCAGGGATAAAAACGGCTAATAACACTTAAGATTCACCAACTTTTGCCCTACAGACTAAAACTTTCTTTGGATAAAACATGTTTGTGGGAACTGCATCATCATGACGGGGCCCAGGCACACCTCAGAGATCTTGCAGAGTTGGTTAGAGACCACTGTAATCAAGTGAGTCCAAAGAATTGTGTGGTTTCCCAGTGCATCTGACAGTCATGCTTACACTATACTGCAGTCCATTAAGTGTGCCACAGCGTTACGTCTAAAACATGCTAACCCTTACCTGAGCTTTCAGAAAGTCCTCATCACTGATCACCCCACACATACTGTGAGAATCACGAAAATGGGACACAGAGGCAGAAAGTGAGCAAATGCTATTAGAAAAATGGTGCCAAGAGACTTGCTTGACACAGGCCTGCACAAACATTCAATTTGCTTTAAAAAAAAAAATGCAGTATCTGCAAAGTACAATAAAACAAGGTAGGGCTGCATAATAATATCCTTGTAGTGCCCTGCACCGCCCCGCCCCCCACACCCCTGCCCAAATAGGCTGAAAGATACCTTCCTAGTTTGGAACTAATTTTTTGTTCCAGTTGTCTTTTCTTGGTTTTCCTTTCAAGAAGCTCCTTCTTCTTTTGTCTAAGTTCATTGTCTTTGTGTTCCAGATGTTTGTTTCTCTCACATAAGGCAATCAACCCTGCTTCCACTGCTTGCAATTTTCTATTAATTTCCTATGAAATATTCAAAATTGTTATTTTAAAAACCGTTCTAGTCAAATATTACAAATCCAATTAATACTTTTTTAATACTCAAAATAAAATAACCAACCTTTAGCTGTTCTTCTAAGTGTCTTCTTTGCTCTAGATCCACAGTGACTGTGAGAAACTGGGCTACTTTTAGAGATGTGTTACTAGAAATAACTTTATTTGAATAAAAGGAAGTTTTCACCACATACTTTTCTTCCGCTGTATACATTTGTTTTAACCGGGTTTCTTGTATTACCTGTCACAGAAGTCAAGCAATGTGAAACAAATATTAGTGTACATCTAATAATAATTAAAATATTTTTAAAAGGACTGAAGCATTGGAAAATACAGATCAAGTGAATTCTAGAAGATTAAAACAGATGTACTTTCATTTTTTTTTTTTTAAACTTCTTCAGTAACATCTCTAAAAAGGTGGCTGATACACTTCAGGTTATTATTTTAGAAAATGCTAAAGAAGAGAGAAGGGAGAAAATCCAAACAAAGGAGGCTATTCTTCTACTTGACTATAAAATCTCTCCCAAGTTGTACTTTTGCAGTTTTGCTGGATCTACAGAAGAGATACCAGGAACCAGCTGCCAGGACACGGATCTGTGGTAGCTCAACTAAGTCATTTATTCTCACCTTCCCTCAGTTATACTGTTCACAGATACATAATCACATTTAATTCCTGTATATTTGGAAGACTACTTAATGGAAACACTTTAAGGACCTCAAACCTCCCCCACCTTCTTTTTTTTGCATTTTTTTGGAGAGCTTGTCTCTTTAAACAAAAACTAAAGCACATTCTGAAGACAAAAACATTATGTACTTCTGAATATTAATGAAGAGTAGGCTATCATAATAGGTTTTTTTTTCCAATCTCTGAAGCTTCACTACCAATACTCTTGTGGCTTGTATCTATCCAGAAGTTTATGGTCGAAGTGAAGAGATAAGACATATTTAAGCACACTTAAGTCTAACAGGGTATAATCTGGCATCCACAAATTACTGAATAATTCGGAATGAAGGGAAAGCTAGAAGAAGTTAGGTTTCTCAAGTTCTAATAAATTTAAATTGACAAAGAGGAAAGGGCACTCCCAACAAAAAGGACATCATGACCTAAGGCTGGCAGTAGACAATTTAACCAAAGGGGAGAATCCTAGAAATTAATGAGAACAAGTCCATAAATGGTCTTATATGTACATATGGTCTTGTCCTCTTTTCTAAATGATAGAAGAGAGGTAGACCCACATAGAGAGCCCTAATATTCATTTCCTCAAATGTTCAACATAATGTAATTTTTAATCGAAGACACATGCAATTTACTATAATTAGCTTGGTGGGATTCTGTGTTTTGTTTTGTTGCAAAACGGGGTGGTAATGAGCCCACATTTCTATCTTTTGTCAGTAAAGTATAAAGAGTTCCTAAATATTGTCCTAGGGATACTGGTACACTAGGTACTGAAATTTTAAAACACATTTTCTAATAAATTCAATACAATAACTAGTAGTTGGGTCCTAGATGCATATAAGCAAAAACCACACACACTGGTGTGATGAAAAACCTGTTTTGGATGAAGAGATTTCTTTCCTGTTTCTGCTTGTGATAGAAGCAACACATGTAATGTGAGTCTTGGGGAACTCCCAGAATTAGCAGGATAGAGGAACTACGAGTGTGTGCTACGCTAGCTAGGAAGGAGATCCTATGAAGGGCGCTCATTCAGACAGGAGATGATCTTCAGTGGCAGCTTTAAGAAAGGAAGGGCTTACCAAAACCGTTCTATAGCCCAGCCTACCATTCTAACGTATAACTTCTCTGAAAAATAATCTAGGATACAAGAACTTAAATGATTAAACCATTAATATAATGTCTAAAGATTTGTCAAGCAAGACAGAATGAGGTAAGAGTGCCAGGTGTCTCTCTTCAGGCTTCAGCTTTATTCAATAGATACAGATAGAAAGCACTTACCCTAGGTAACTCCACTCACACCCATCATATAGTATGAGTCAATACTTGCTGTTTCGTGACATTATATTAAAAATGTAAAATACAAAGAATTTCTGTGTGGTTAAAAACAACAGAATGACCTATCTCATAATTTCTGCTTGATTTTTTATGCTAAGAAATGTTAACAAAATGAGGTTCTGGTACTGATTCAGTACTTTCTTACCCGTTCAATTCTCTCTCTGGTCCTTTCAGTTCCTACGGGAACTTCATGAATATGATAATGGCAGCAAAGGAAGCTCATGACAGGATCAGGTGCATCAAATAATTCTCGCAAGTAAGAGAAAAATCCATACTGTCTGAAACGAAAAGCACTTACTAGATTTTTCTTCTTAAAAAAATCATTCACAGAAATCTGAGAGTCGACAAGTGGCAAATAAACAAAGTATAAATTATTTAATGATGGTACAGCAAAAAATTTTGTGTATTTTAAAATCATTTAAATGTTGAGCTACTTCCTTGTCAGAAAAGTTTAACATATTCATGATTACAAACTATTAATCGCTTTCGTTTCTTCCATTGCTTTTATATTTAGAATGTTTACTTATATCCAGAACTAATATATTTATTTATAGCTGTTTCATAACTGCAAATTTTCCATTTCGTCCTTCTGGAAATTAGTTCTGCAATATGAAGTGATGATTTGTTTTACTTCCCAATACCTAACGAACTATTAACAGTCCAATATTATTCCACTGATCTGAAACACCACCACCATATAGTAAGCATTCCATGGTTTGTCTGTTCCCGGATTTCTCCTTATTTTACACTTAAGTAGAGATCCTAAATGGGAATAATACAGCCTATAACATTTATGTGACAGATAATTAAGAGCTAAATGGTTATTCGATATTCAAAGTAACAGGTTAATTCTAAAAATATTTTCGAGACTTACTTTAGCTCATTCAGAGATCTTGAAGGTGCTTTGTCTGCATATGAGCTCTTGGGAGCAATAACGGCATTTACTCTTAATTTTTTATTGTCACGAATCTGAATATAAGGGAAAGAAAGTATTTTAATTACCACATACTCTCAGTCAAAATGATTTTTAAAGTTCTATTCCTACTGGTGTTCATAAGATCAGAAACTGGATATTTAATGGTATTTTCAAGAAAATTTTTCAGTGTGATAATGACACTATTAAATATTCTTACAGAAAGAATTTATCAATGAAAGTAGTAAAAGAAATATGCTCTAACAGTTAAGGAAGCAGTAATACCAAAACTCTTTCAGAAAACAGGCGGAAGTGCAATAGCCATTTCCCAAATCATTTTATGATTCCAGCATAACCCTGACACCAAAACCTGACAAAAACAATATCCCTCACGCATACATATGCAAAAATCCTTTATAAACTATTAGTACACAGAATCCAGCAATATGTGAATAGTGCACATGTCCAAGTAGAGTTTATTCCAGGAAGGCGAGATTGGTGGAAAACTAATCTAATTTATATCAACAGAATAAAGTACAAAAGCCATATGATCATCCCAATAGAAGCAGAAAAATGTAAATTCTTAGCAAACTAGGAACAGAAGGAAACTTCATCACCCTGATAAAGCACACATAATACTTATTATACATGGTAGTATGGGAAATGGTACTTTCAATGGATAATATTACAGGAGGCAGTTATATACAACAAATTTCACCATTTAAAATACACAGTCACACATGTAGGAGGAAGTTCTGGTCCTGTTGAGAAAAGTTACTTAGCACACACACACAAATAAAGGTCAAAATTTCAGGAACCCATGTCCCATTATCCATACAGGATTCAAATCCTTAGCACAGAGGAAGCATGAGTTTTTGACTCAAAAAAAGGCACTCAGTGTAGGCTAAGCAGGCCATTTCCAACAAGAAACCACCTAATTGCCCCTGACCGAATGCCCTCCACAGCATGCCATGTGTCAGACTTGTAATCCAAGTAATCTACTTCAAAAAGCTCTCACACCAGACCATAAACTCACTGGTTAAGCTTAAATAATTCCAAACTACACAACTGTCTTTTGGGAGTCCATTCTATAATTTTATACAGGCAACTTTTTATGCAATTACCATATATTCACATTCCCTGCCAACTCCCAAACCAGAAGGAGGGCAATACGGTAAAAGCCAAAAAAAGTAAGGATTCTTTTCTTTCCAATCACTAGTGTATCACAGAAAGAGAGGACCACTTGAGGTGATTCAGGGTCCTGTCCTCATTTACATCTAATCTTTAGGGCTTTTAAAAGAAGGTGACATACCCAAAGGGAAGGAAATCTTACTGACAATAACAATAGCTGATTAAAAAACAATCGCAAACAAGCACTATTCTACACACCTTCTCATTTATTAACGGATTTAATCCTCACAATCATCTTTTGAAGTAGATAATATATCTACATTTTACCGATGAGAAAATTATGGCATAAAACATTTAGGAAACTTGCCCAATTTAGTAGCAAAGCCAGAATTTGAATCTTGGCAGCCTCCTTAGAGACTGTGCTCCTAACTACCAAGCCACATTGCCTTGTAGCGGCTTAGAGTCTCTTAGCCAGATACAGAATTCTCATTCTTTTTGAATAGGTTTTATCTAAAAGCAACAACATATTGATTCCCACGCTCCCCATCAAAGAAAAACCAAGTTTATTCCAATTCCGAGTTTATTCAAAAAGGATGTCTAAGACCAAAGGTCCATCATTATGGTTTTTATCTCTTAAAACAGTATTCAGAGTTAGTAGTAAGAATAATTCTGTCATAACTTCAAAACACGTTACAGATGGAATTATGGCTGTTTTTTCTCTTGCAAAGCAAATTCATTCCCCAGTGATGACAGAGATAAAAAGAGAAATTCACAAAATTGAGTGATTGTATATAAGTTACCACTGGTATAATTAGTGGCTATTTTTTGCTTTAGTTTAAGTACCAGAAGATAAGCACCAGGTGAGTCAAAGTATTACATTGGTTACTTGCCTCTTTGAGGAAAACCTCCATATCTTCTTGACTCTCAAATACAAAAGCTCTCAGGTCATTTGATGAAATATGATTTTCAATATATTTGGCATTTTTATTATCTTTCATATTGATCTAAACAAAAAGAAAATATAAGTTAATTCTCATGAAATCCAAACTGATTACTAGAACATAATTTTACTTTGATTTAATCAGTTTAAATGTAATACTTGAGGGGGAAAAATTTGGTATTGAAAACTCAACATTTTAAAACCTCTACTTAATTTAGTACCCAGAAACATTTAATACATAGTAAAACAAAAAACAAGACTTGAATAAGCACCTGATGCATATCAATTTTGATTTTATCTAGGAAATAACTACGTTCCTTTCTAGTCAACTCACTGGAAAACATCTGAAATAGGCTTAGGCTGTAATCTAAGAGTATAAACATTTCTCATTGATCCCCAAACTTTTAATATTTTTCTTAATTTTCCAGAGGAAGTCATACATGGCAATAACTGATCAGTACAAAGAATTAAAATACAATTTTAACAGTGCTTTCAAGAGAAATCCTAGGCTTGTACCACTAGAGTATAAGCTTTAGGATTTATCTTTTTTAAATATGAACAAATCAGGCACTTCATGAGGCTCAATGCTATGGAAAATACTAAGGTCAAGAGAACAAATTGTTTCAAGACGACTACAATCTACTTTTTGCAGATGATAAGTTAGTTAACAAAAAGCAGAACACAATAAAGCTCCATAAGAGGGGTATATAGAAAGTGCTCTCTTATGGAATTGCGGGGGGGGGGGGGATAGATTATCTTCAGCAAACGAAAATCAGCTTTCTTGAAAAAATAAAGATTTATGAAAGAGAAGGTATTTATGTACCATATATATAAAAGACTAGTTAAGAGCTAAGACTCTGGGGTCAGACAGATGTTGCTTCAAATCATGTACCACTTAAATCTCTGAAAATTTTAGTTCTTCACCAAAATGGGCAGAGTAAAACAGTCCGTATCTCAGGAATTTAGTACAATGCTTGTCATGTAAACATTGGCAAGTATTACTCTCTCTCTTTTAAAATACAAAATATCAGGTAGCATAAAAAAAGGGGAAAACTGATATGCAAACAAAGTCACATAAAATGCCTGGACATAAACACTATAGAAATTTAGCCTCTATCTTTTCACAGTTTTTTTGGTACCAATTACTTCATTGGAAGGAATGGTACAAATGAAAGAAAGTGGGCGTTAGCTACAATTTATAGAAAGGGTAAAATAACCCCAACGTGACCGCAGAAGTCACCGTTTTAAAAAGTTGTGGGTAAGTCAGCCTAAGACTTAGCTCCCATTGTCACTCTCCTTGATCAAAGGTACTCTTTCCTGGGGCCTCCATCTTGTGTTCAGTTGGTGATGTGGTCATTCCACTCTGAAGAATGTCACCTGCTCAAAAAGTCACATGCGTAGGGGTCATTTCTGTCCCTGCCCAGTTTGTGCACTTCTAGTAGTGACCGAGTCACACTTTCCCCAGGTAATGCAAACTGCACTGCACTCAGTCTGGCTTCCTGACATTCTGAAGGAAGGAAGACTTCACCACTCTGTTGGTTCTGCAGCGTCGTCCGCGACTTAGCATGCTCCTCCTGGTGAGGTTGGTAAAGAAAATATCTGGCAAAGTTCAAGGCTACTCCTTCACAACATAGTAAAGACAGAGAGAGGCAGACAGAAGAGACAGCACTTCAAGGTGATCTGGTGGTTGATGGCAGACTCATAGTTCAGTTTTTTAACATGAAATCTTTCTACACATCCTATTCTAGAACCTGTTTTATAAATTCATTAATAGGTCATAAATGTCCTCTTCTATTAATAGAGACCTAGGATGGCATTTTTAATGGCTGCATAGTGTTCCATTCAATGGACACAGAATAATTTACTGACCAATCTCTTTGGAAATTTTGTTCTTTGCCCCAGAATCATTTGTGCAATCATAAACACTGCTGTGAGGAACAGAGCTATAAATACATTTTTGCACACTTCTCCCACTGTAGACTGGAACGGTTAGAAATAAGGAAATGGATTGTTAGTTGACAAGTTATATGGCTAAAATTTTAACTTTACTAACTTGTCTACGTTGGTGACGTTTCAACTAGATATTGAAGGATTAAGTGTGTGTGTGTTGGGGTGGGGGAACACAGTCAGAAGGTGGTAGGAAAGGTAAAGGGTTATTCCAGAAAGGATAAAGAAGCAAGACTATATCTTTTTATCTCAGATTCAAATGTAATCTGAAATTTAAATATATGCCAGCTAGGAATCCCTCTTGGCAACGGGCTACTACTATTAAGAGAGATCAATGATAAAAGGATGGCAAACTTACTAAAGTTGTGAATTTTAATTTTGAGGTTGACATTTTAATAAAAATCTGTTGACAATTACTAGGCATTATAATTTAAGGCTCAAAATATTTTCTTTTCTTTCAGTCCTTACCAGATTAATCAAAACAATAATGTCTGCATCCAAAATAGATATTCCCTTCTTGATCTGGCAAAAATACTCTAATAATACATACCTGAGCAAGAAGAGAATACAGTATTATGCATATTAATTTTGCTAATAAAATCTAAGATATAAAAAAAGACAACCACATGAAATTATTTTAAATAAAGAATAATACAAACATGAAGAAAATAGAAGTTTTCATGAATCCTACAAGGACCTATAGTGCATTCCTTTCTAAAGAAAAAAAAAAAAAAAATTACCCAGCAGTAACCACCCTTAAGCCATTTTTGGGTAAGTTTTAAGTGCATATTATACCTAACTATATCATTGCCAAAGACTGTGGTTTTTTACTTAATTAAAATATTTTAGATGGAAATCTTCCTAGCCATTCCATGGCCACACTTCATTAAGTGATTTACTAAATACAGCTTACCCTATTCTTAATGACCCATGATCATCAAAAAGAGCTAGCTATCAAAGGTTAATGAGGTCAACAGACTGCTGGCTGCATTCTCAGAATCCGAAGAATGCTCTATTTGTAGGTGACTTTCTTTCTCTTCTGTTGGTTCCCCCATATCAACATAGTTGTTTCCAACAGTTTCTAGCCCTTGGACAGCATTTAATCTACTGCCTGCTATAACCTAAGAATAACAACTGCCAGAAGGAACTAGCTAACCAAACTAATGTTATATATGATTTCTGGTCAATAAGCCAACAGTTTCATAGACAAAGTTCAAAGACTTATTGGTCAAAACTCAGGTTTGGATCAGCAGCAAACCAGTAGCCACAAGTCTGATAATGGAAAACCAAGGTGTTAATAAGACTAGGGATTCTTAGGACAACAAAAATCTATAATGAATACAATAATAAAACTAACAGATGTTACCCAGATGAACATAATTTCTTACCGTGAGCATTATAGGCTCACAGACTCTTTGCTTAAATTTGTCCCGGTTATTTCTTAGCCATAGAACAGCATCGTATGTGTCACGGTATCTTTGTCTCAGCTTATCTTCCTTCTGATTCATAAGATTGTCAAATCGTACAATATTATCACCCACACCTAAAAAACGAAAATAAAGTGTTCTCTGAAAACTTTAATTAGTGAAATAATCCATTAGTAATACAAAAGGGGATCTTAGATCCAAAAGTTAGTTAGCAACACCACGCTGCAAGTAGCCACCACGGTGAGAGTGAGAAAGCAACACCCTGGACAAACTGTTATCAAATTTCCAAACACTTGACATAAAACATGATCTTTAAGCTATCAAAATTAAACAGGTCACAAAAATAAATAGGTCACGTAAAAAAAAGAGTAAGAAAACACTACATTTCCTAACATGAGATGATTGTACTAGGCCTTCAAAATTCTGAAAAATTATTTTCAACCTAGAGTCACATATAAAACAAAACCAAGATAAGAGGATCATGAAATAGGGATGCAAGGACTCTAAGCTTAATCCCCAAATACCTCTTCTTACAAGGTTACCCAAAGATGTGTAAGGCAGTAGTTTAAGAAAATACTAATGTAAGAGAAACAAACAAAAAGCCCACGGAATTCAGGAATAGCTTTACCCAACACTAGAAAAGGATCTGTGACAAATCCCAGACAATAGCCACACAGGCAGCTTGGAGAACAATCCGTTTAGATGAGGGGGACGGAGGGCTCGAGAACTCAAGAAAAAGCTTACTCTTTTTCTCTTTTTAAGGAGATGTTAAACCAAATGGTTTTTTTAAAAAGGTAAATTAAAACCTTTAAAGAAAAGCTATCAGTGAAAGGAAATCTAGCCATAACGCACCGCCTGGCTCTGCTGTGAACAAGTTTCACTGTTGTAAGGACAACACCTAGTATTTCCAGCTTTTAGAATTAACCCATCAACAGAGCTCATAAAACCTGATATGGTTCTCAATAAAATGTGTTCAGCCTTGAAAATATAAACACCAGAGTACAAATGAGAGGATGAGTACTAGTATTTCAGCTTACAAAGTGTGCGTTCAAGCAATACTGACAACTGCTTAATGACACGAGGTACAAGTATACGACAATAAATCAATAGTAAAGGTTAATGATTAGTAACTAGTATTAATCCTACTTGAGGAATTAAAATAGGATGGGAATTGTTATGAGCCAAAATCTCTATCTCAAGTTACAAAATATCAAAAGATAGTATCTAAAATTGGTTAATCAAGCCATGGTGAAATAAGAACATGATAAAAATATAAGTGAGGGTCTACTGGAAAGAACTGCTGAGTTAAAAATGCACACTCATGACAGTGGGTATGGAGGTTTGAAAGAGGAGGAGGAGGAGGGCATTCTGATAAACATATAAAATTGGGGTTTTCTTTTTTACTGATCTTAGTCATATGCACTGAGTAGACAGAACTTAAGACCTCTTCTATCTGAATAATGTTATAAATTTTCAGGGTCCAGAGGAAAGCAAAGCAAAGATGAAACTGGATGGGTTTCAAGGGAGCAAAGCTAATGGAAGGTTCTGAAGACTAGAATGAGGAGCTTACATTTGATCTGATAAACAACAGTGAGTGACTTTGTGAAGAAATCATTTTTAGAGAATTAAATCAACTGTCATGATCTGACATAAGGCAATGGTTAGCCTGTGGCAAAGCACGGTACGTATATGCTACCTAGAGGTGATTAAGGCATTAACTTGGAAAAACCAAGCTGAGCTTCCTCAAGGGGTGTGAGCAGCTAAAGACATGGTACCGGGGAGGAAGAAAGCCCATCAACAGAAACAGATCTCCATTTTACAAACATCTCTTCAACCTAAGTTTCACAAAACTTACTCTTTCTCTCCTTCTCTAGGCTCTCCTTCTCTCCTCGCTTATCAATTACCTCGCCTTCACATAATGCCTTTTCATCTTGAACTCGTCTCAGATCATTTGTAATGGCATCAATCTGGGGCTGAAGATTCTCACAGTTTTCTGCGCTCTTCAGTTCATTTTGCAAATCCTCTATCATCTTCCGAGTGTTACTTATCCTCCTCTGGCGGTCGTGTTCTTCGTTCTGTTTTACGGTTAACGCCTGCTGAAGTTCCTCAATCTAATAAAACAAAAGAAGGATGGTACTGGGGATTTTCTCTTGCTTTATTAGGCTTTTATAGTAATACAGTATTTAAAATGTGAACCACCAAAGAACATGGGTGTTTTCCTCACTAAAAGGTACTCTCCTATAGTTATTACTCCCACCAGACCACCTGTTAATTTGTTCACTAATACATCCTAAGAATCAAGAGCAGTGCTTAGCATATAGTTAGCACCTACTAAATATTTGCTCAATAAACAAAATACTTGTAAAGCCAATTCTCAGATTTCTAAATACTGACAGGAAGTAAATTCATATTACACACCAGAAGACCACAATTAAAACAGCATTTACATGTATATGACAAGACTTTCAATAAAGCAGTAATAATAGAAATGATAATGAAGATTATGTCACTCAAACTTTTTTTAGGATTTTGAGAGAAAGAATGAGGAGCGAGAGCACAAGCAGGGGTGGGGGGTGGAGGGTGGAGAAGCAGGCTCCCTGCTGAGCAGGGATCCCAACGTGGGGATTGATCCCAGGGCCCTGACCTGAGACAAAGGCAAACACTTAATGACTGAGCCACCCAGGCACCCCTGAAACTATTTCGACAAAATTACTTAGTAACACTTTAATATTTTAATAATCCTCCAACCACGTTTAGATTTGTTGACATATTCAAGGTAAATTATTTTTAAAAAACCCAGATCATAAAAGATGCCAGTGGATTTTTATCAAAACCTTACCAAGTCTAAGACACACATGCACACACAAAAATAGATATGTATGCAACTCTATTTTTTAAAAAAATAGAATTTTGTAATGTTAACATAGCACATAATTTGCTAGCTTGATTTCATTCCAAGTCCTATTTACTCTCTTTCTCCCTCCCCATATCAAAATAGGAACAAATTTATTATAGAAAATATGGAAAGTACACTAACTTTTAACAATCATCTATCATCTTAATATCCTTAAACCTTTACATTTTAATACCTACTTACATCTTTCTATAGAACACGTATGTTTTACTAAATGGCATCACTAAAACTGTACTGAATGCAGTTTCTCATTTCTCCCATGCCCTTGGCAAAACAAAATTTTGTTATCTGTGTAATGTCTGGTTATATGGATAGAACACATTTTGTCCCATTCCCTACTGTTGGACATTTGGGTTGGTATCAGTTTTTCCTAAGAATTTAACTTTGACAGTGTCAAGAAAATGAGCTGAAATATCCAAAATCCCCTCTCCTATACCAAACATGCAGAACACAGAAATACTTAAAAAGTTATAATACATATCTGTGATTGCAAGTTAACAATGTTCAATGGGGGGGCGCCTGGGTGGCACAGCAGTTAAGCGTCTGCCTTCGGCTCAGGGCGTGATCCCGGCGTTATGGGATCGAGCCCCACATCAGGCTCCTCCACTATGAGCCTGCTTCCTCTTCTCCCACTCCCCCTGCTTGTGTTCCCTCTCTCGCTGGCTGTCTCTATCCTGTCGAATAAATAAATTAAAAAAAAATCTTAAAAAAAAACAAAAAAGAAACAAAAAACAATGTTCAATGGACCTAAAAGAAGGTAGGAGACAAGAAGCCACAGTGTCCAGCCAGGAAACCCATGAAGTCCAAGGCAATGGAATAAATAGGTGTAGAATTAAGAATCACCATACACTGGGCGCCTGGGTGGCTCAGTCGTTAAGCTTGTGCCTTCAGCTCAGGTCATGATCCCAGGGTCCTGGGATGGAGCCCCGCATCAGGCTCCCCACTCAGCGAGGAGCCTGCTTCTCCCTCTCCCTCTGCCTGCTGCTCCCCCTACTTGAGCTTGCTCTCTGTCAAATAAATAAATGAATACTCAAAAAAAAAAAAAAAATCACCAAACACATGAAGAAGTCCAGCTCCATGAAAAAGGGACAAGAAATTTAGCAAACAGGGGCGCCTGGGTGGCACAGCAGTTGAGCGTCTGCTCGGCTCAGGGCGTGATCCCGGCGTTGTGGGATCGAGCCCCACATCAGGCTCCTCCACAATGAGCCTGCTTCTTCCTCTCCCACTCCCCCTGCTTGTGTTCCCTCTCTTCGCTGGCTATTCCTATCTCTGTCAAATAAATAAATAAAATCTTCAAAAAAAAAGAAATTTAGCAAACAAAACCTCTGTACTCCCAGCAAAACAGAGACCCACCAAGCTATCAAAAATCACTGGGCTACTGAAGAAATCTGTAGGACTATAAGATCTGTCTGACTAGGAAAACTGGGAAGCAGCCCAGTGGTCCCTTACCTTTTTCAGGTAAGTTTTCTGAACTCTGATTCACGTGCAGCTCTCATCCAAGAGACTTCCAGGACTAATCCCATCATACTCCGGTTTTAGCTCAGACACCAAAGGTCCCAACTCCTAGATCACCCATCATCTTCAATTTCCACGAATGTTCTCTCTTGTTCTACGTGACACTGGGCTATTCTTCAAAGACACATCTCCCTAGAATCCTAAGGTGACCTGCCACCATCCTTCAGATAGCTTCAGAACTCAGAGGTGGGGAGGGTGTTAATCCTCATTAATCCAAACTGTACTATTTCCCCTCCATTAACAAAGCTCCACTTAATTTCCCTTGAAGACCGTGGTATCAGGCTTTACCACTCATTTTCTCTGTTGCTGTGTTAACTACCTCCCTCAATCTCCTTCCTCACTCCATTCGTTGATGATTTTAGCATGCCACTCATTGCTTTCCTCTCCATATGTTGAAGTCCCATGATCTCACTCTGTGTTCCTGGACTTCAACTTCAACCATCTTTTCTTAAACCCCTCCTCAGCTACCTTCTCCTACGGTTATACTTCAGATCACGTAAAGCACCAAAAATCATATATCTGAAAACCATTTCTACAATCCTATTCTTCCAGTCCCCTTTACTTCCATTTTACTTACTGTGGTATTTGATTCCATAGGGTCCTGTAATAGCAATGACCCTACTATCTTTTCACAATCCATCATCCCCTTCATTTCTTTTTCTTTTTCACCTGCTGGGGTTCTCCAACCCAGCATGAGAACCACTCCCTCGCAAAGACTCTTGACCCTCCACCTATGTCACATCAGCCAGGAAAAAAGGCACAGTCTCTGTTAAACCTAACTATCTACCTTCTATGTGTCTGTATCCAAGCAGCTGAACTAATTGAAGAAACTCTCCAAAAACGCATCCCACTTTGAATTCATGGCCACAAAACTTAAATAGGAACTCAAAACTACCAGACAAACCTATTACATTTCTCTAATAAGTGTATGTGCTCATTCTAAAAGGAGTTCCATACCTTGGCCTCCTCCTTTCTCAATCCTTTATTGCTGCAGGCCCTACAGTCACTCAGCTCATGACTTTGTCTCACACTTCATTAATAGCATAGTTAAAATCAGTACTATGATCAGAGTACTATTCTGCTTTAAAACCCATCACCCTATCTCCAACTGTACTCACTCCATTTTATCTTGTACATTGTAAGGAGAATCCTTGGAGCTACCTAAATCTAACCAAGGCTACTCCAAGCAGTGTTTCTCCAGTTACTTATGGTGAAGGACCATTCTAAAAAAATTCCAAGCCATCAAAGGTCAACTTTTATCAATTACAACTACAATAAATTATTAATCATTTTTGGAAAACAGTTTGTCAATTCCTTCAAAAGTGAATTGTATACATATGATATTCTACTCCTAGGAAATGATCAAAGAAAAATAAAAGCACATATTTGTACAAGAATACTCATGGCAGTTTACTGGTTAATAGCCCCAAACCAGAAATAACCTTATGTCCATCAATAGGCGAGAAGATAAACTGTGGTCTCAAGTTTAACAAAAATAAAAATACAACATATCAAAATTTGTGGACACAGCCAAAGCAGTGATGAGAAGAAAGTTTACAGCAGTAAGTACATACAGAAGAGGAAAAGTCTCAAATCAATAATCTGAAATTTAAGCTCAAGAGCCCAGAAAAAGAGCAAAATAAACCCACATCAAGCAGAAAAAAGGAAATAATAAAGATAGGAACAGACATCAATAAAACTGAAAAGGGAAAGACAAAGTCTATGAAACAAACAGCTGGTTCTTTGAAAAAAGCAATAAAATTAACCTCTAGAAAGGTTGCCCTCCACCCATAAAAGAGAAAACAGAAATTACCAATATCAAGCATGAAAGAGGGGTATCATTGTATCACTACAAACATCAAAAGGACAGTAAGAAACTTTATGCACACAATTTGACAACTTAGACATGATGGACCAATTCCTCAAAAAACATTAGCTACCACAACTCATTACATATGAAATAGATTATTTGAATAGTTATTAAAATTCATAATTTTAAAACTCCCCAAAAAAGAAATCTCAAAAACCCAGATAGTGTCATTAAGAATTATTCAGAATGTTTAAAGAAAAATTAACACCAATTCTACACAATCTCTTTCCAAAAAAAAGCTGAAGAGGAGAGAACACTTCCCAATTCATCTGATAAAGACAGTTGGTATTCTTGACACCAAAAGCAGACAGTACAAAAACAAAACTACAGAATATCCCTCACAAACACAGACACAAAAATCCTTAATTAGTCAATACAATTCAACAATATATAAAAGTATATTTATATACCACAACCAAAAAGGATTTTCAGGGATGTGAGGTTATTTGATAAGGGAAAAAAAATCGAGGTAATGCATATTACTAAGCTAAAGATAAACATGGACACTATCAATCGATAGATGCAAAAAAAAAACAAAAAAAAAACCACAACTAAATCCAGCAATCAATGATACTCTCAAAAACATGGGACTAGAGTGAAACTTCCCAAACTTGATTAAAAAAAAAAATCCATACAAAACCTACAGCTAATAATATACTTCATGGTAAAAAAAAACAGTTGCTTTCCTTCTAGGATCAGGAACAAGATAAGAATGTCCATTCTTGCCATTCTTATTCAACACAGCGCTGAAGTTCTAGCCAGTGCAGTAACGCAAGAAAAGAAAGATATGGCATACAAATCAGAAAAGACAAAATATCCCCATTTGTAAATGCCATGCTTACCTATGCAGAAAATTCCAAGGTCTCTATTTCTTAAAAAGAGAGAGGGAGACAAAAAGAAATACTTAGGTGTAACCTCACAAAACACAGAGGACATGTACACTGAAAACTACAAAACGCTCACCGAAGAAATCAAATATCTAAATGAAGACATACCGTGTTCAAAGATTGGAAGACTCAACACAGTAAAGATTTCAATTCTCCCCAAACTGATATACACGTTTAATGCAATTCCTATTAAAATCCCAGCAACATTTTTCTGTAGATATAGAAAAGATTTGGATGTCATCAGGAATGGCAAAATCAAACTATGAAAACTCTCTCCTCCATAAAAGCAACGAAAACACTGACAAAAATTGTCAAAATAAACTTTTTCGGAACTCTGGAATTTAATCAAGGCTTATAATTACCTGGAGACTATTTATTCAAGAAAAATGCCTGAATCTTGGTAAAAACAGCAAGCCCTGTGGAATTCTGAACACGCCCCATTCCCTTCCCCAGTTCCATGGCAGCCTTGAAAATCAACAGCCTACAATCCCAGTGAAATCAGCAACATAATGACCACTGGAGAGGTCAGAACAAGGTTAAAAAGGTTTCAACTTCTCATTCGCAGAGAACTACCATTATCTGATCTATCTGCACTTCCTGGAAAACCTTACTACAAGGCCTATCTTTATTTGACATGACTCCACAGCTTTCAGCCTTTACCCTGAACGCATCTGTTAAGAACAATCAGTGTCAAGTGTTTAATACCACAGCTGTTTCACGAGGAATAACAGTTGTGGCAAACAATAAGCTAACCAAAAAAACTTAAAAAGCTGGAGAATGAGACACCCGTAGGAGACCTGTGAACCTCCTGGGGAATCTACAGGGCTACATGTACGAGTGGACAGTGTGCATGCTTAGGACTCCACACATGCTCAGGACTGGAAGAGGCCCTAAGCTCTCACAGAGGCTCTGTGTACACAAAGAATGTTTCACCTTGAGGCTATGCGCAAATAGGAAGTGATATCCAGAGCTGTAAACTAGCACTGGATATTAACCAAAGCTTGCAACAATTCAGAAAGCACTTTCTGAATCTTGGTATGCAGTAAAAACACTACCCTGCTGTGTCCCGAAGGTGTGACCCAACATGCATGAAGAGACCCTCAACAAAGAAAGAGAGACATCCTGGTTGCAGTCATTTAAGAAATATCTGACCAATACGCTAACTCAGCAAGAAACTTCATCAGACACAACAAAAAATACAAATTTCAAAGAATTAGTTAGGAAAGTAACTAAACAGCAACAACAAGCCTGGGGAGGGAAGGACAACTGATTTCAAAGCTGCCACATCATGCTACTTAAACGGCCAGTTTCAATAAAAATTACAACACTTTCAACAAAAACAAAGTATGGGTCAAAAAAGCAAGTCAAAAGAAAATATCCCTGAGGAAGCCCAGAAATAGCATATAAAGACTTTAAAACAGCTATTTTAAAAATGTTCAATCAACTAAAGAAAACCACGTCTAAAGAACTAAAGGAAAGGAAGAGAACAATGTCTCATTGAACAGAGAGTATCGACAGAGAAAAAAAGTATAAAAAAGAGCCAACTAGAAATTGTGGAGTTGAAAAGTAAAATAATAAATAAAAGATTTACCAGTGAGGCCAAAGAGATTTGAACAGGCAAAACAAAGGAAACTTATAGATCAGTCACTTGAGATTATCCAGTCTGATGAAAAGACAAAAAAATGTGTCAAAGCAAACCACTGTACATCAAACCATGCAGAAGAGTCCCAGAAGAACAGGGAAAGCAGCAGGAGGGCTATCTGAGGAAATCAGTAACCCCAAACTTCCCAGCTTGGATCTAAAATATTGATCTGCACGCCTCAGAAGCAACCTAACTGCCCTGTAGGATAAACTTAAGGACAGTCACATTGAAAAACATCATCCTTAACTGTTGAAAAGACGTTGAAAACAAGAAAAAAGTAACTCATCATGTAAAAGGGATCCCCTATAAGATTAAAAGCTGACTCCTCATCGGAAACCAGGGAGCTAGAAAGCAGTGGAATGTCATATTCAAAGTGCTGGGAAAGAAAGAACAAGAATTCTCTATCCAGTAAAACTATCCTTCAAAAACAAAGGATAACTTAAGACATTGCCAGATAAACAAGAACAGAGAGAATCCGTCATTAGCAGATGTAAACTACAAGAAATCCTGAAGTCTTTCATGACAAAATGAAAGGACACTAGACAATAACTTGAATCTATACAAAGAAATAAAGAGAACCAGTAAAGGTTACTACACAGTTAATACAAAAAAATAGTAAAAATGTACCTGTTAACATTTTTTCTCTTATCTGACTTAAAAGACAATCATTGTGGTATTAATAAAAAATCTTTCTTTTCTTAGACCCTAGTCCTTGGCTTGGAGTTCTTAAAACCCCTGGAATTTCCTGAGTGACAGGAGCATCTTCGGTTATTCATACCAAGCACCCAAGCACTTTTGACTGTGCCTGATTTTATGCTAATAAGATGACTCTTGGAAGGGCTCCCTAGAGAGCTACAAAATGGAGACTGGTTGCCAGAAGAATCAACCACATGGATTAGAGGGCTGGAACGTTTATCCCCACTCCCTGACCTCAAAGAGGGGGAAAGAACTGGATATGGAGTCCATTTACCAATGGCCAAAAAATTTAATCAATCATGCCTACGTAATCAAACTTTAATAAAAAAAATTTTTTTCAATGGTAAGGTTCTGGAGCTTCGGCTTGCTGCAGAGGTCAATATTCTGGGAAGGTGCTGCACCAGAAGAGGGAACGAAAGCGCCGAACGCTATGCTCTACACCTTGTCTTATGCATCTCTTCCATTTGGTGTTACTGAGCTGCATCCTTTATGATAAACTGGCCATTGTTAAGTATGACATTTTCCTGAGTTCTAGGAGTCGACGTAGCAATTACCAAACCTGAGAGGGGCGGTGGGAACCCCTGAATTTGTAGCCAAATTCTTGTAGCCAAGAAGTGCAGGTAGCCTGGTCCTGGGTACTTGAGACTTATGTATGAAGCAAGGGCTGTCCTATGGGACCAAGCCCTTAACTTGTAGAGTCTGCTCTAATTCCAAGCAGTTAGTATCAGAATTGAATTGAATTGTAAGACACCTGGTATCAGAGAATCAAATATTATTATTACAAAAACAGAACTACATGAAGAAATAATTACAAAAGCTGTGCTAATAGGCTTATAATAATTAAAATACAATTTGTAGGACAGTAACAGTACAAAGGAGGGACAAGAGAATGGAACTATATAGGGGCAAAGTTTTGCATACTACTGAAATTAAGTTGGTATATGAACCAGATTGTTAAATAAGTCAAGATACTGTTATTCTAAAGGCAGCCACTAAGAAAATAGCTAAAAAAAATACATGGTGTAAGAAACAAGATAGACAAGGCAAGAAACAACAATTGTTGGAGAGGATGTGGAGAAAGGGGATCCCTCCTACATTGTTGGTGGGAATGCAAGTTGGTACAGCCACTCTGGAAAACCGTGTGGAGGTCCCTTAAAAAGTTAAAAATTGAGCTACCCTATGATCCAGCCATTGCACTACTGGGTGTTTACCCCAAAGATACAGACGTAGTGAAGAGAAGGGCCATATGCACCCCAATGTTCATAGCAGCAATGTCCACAATAGCTAAATCGTGGAAGGAGCTGAGATGCCCTGCAACAGATGACTGGATTAAGAAGTTGTGGTCCATATATACAATGGAATATTACTCAGCAATCAGAAAGAATGAGTTCTCAACATTTGCTACAACATGGACGGCACTGGAGGAGATAATGCTTAGTGAAATAAGTCAAGCAGAGAAAGACAACTATCATATGATTTCTCTCATCTATGGAACATAAGAACTAGAATGATCAGTAGGGGAAGAAAGGGATAAAGAAAGGGGGGGTAATCAGAAGGGGGAATGAAACATGAGAGACTATGGACTATGAGAAACAAACTGAGGGCTACAGAGGGGAGGGGGGTGGGGGAATGGGATAGACCGGTGATGGGTAGTAAGGAGGGCACGTATTGCATGGTGCACTGGGTGTTATACACAACTAATGAATCATCGAGCCTTACATCGAAAACCGGGGATGTACTGTATGGTGACTAACATAATATAATAAAAAATCATTATTAAAAAAAAAAAAAAAGAAACAAGGGAATTAAAATGGTACAACAGAAAATATTTAACAAAGAGGAACAAAAAAGTCCTAAGACACAGTACAAACAAATCAGCAAAATGGCTCACGTAAATGCTACCTTTGTCAGGAATCACATCAAACGTAAATGAATTAAACATTCCAATTTAAAGGCAGGGGGAGGCAAAACGGATACAGAAGATGGCCAAGTAGGAGGACCTTGAGCTCATCTCCTCCCATGCACACAACCAGATGACAGCTACAACTGTACAACTAACCAGGAAAACAATCTAAAGACTGGCAGAACAGACCCTCACAGTCAACTAACTGTAGAAAGGAAGCCACACGTAACAGACACATGAAAAAATGTTCAAAATCATTAGCCATCAGGGAAATTCAAATCAAAACCACACTGAGATACCACCTTACGCCAGTTAGAATGGCAAAAATAGACAAGGCAAGAAACAACAATTGTTGGAGAGGATGTGGAGAAAGGGGATCCCTCCTACATTGTTGGTGGGAATGCAAGTTGGTACAGCCACTCTGGAAAACAGTGTGGAGGTCCCTTAAAAAGTTAAAAATTGAGCTACCCTATGACCCAGCCATTGCGCTACTGGGTGTTTACCCCAAAGATACAGACGTAGTGAAGAGAAGGGCCATATGCACCCCAATGTTCATAGCAGCATTGTCCACAATAGCTAAATCGTGGAAGGAACTGAGATGCCCTTCAACAGATGACTGGATTAAGAAGTTGTGGTCCATATATACAATGGAATATTACTCAGCTATCAGAAAGAACGACTTCTCGGGGCGCCTGGGTGGCACAGCGGTTGGGCGTCTGCCTTTGGCTCAGGGAGTGATCCCGGTGTTGTGGGATCGAGCCCCACGTCACGCTCCTCCGCTGGGAGCCTGCTTCTTCCTCTCCCACTCCCCCTGCTTGTGTTCCCTCTCTCGCTGCCTGTCTCTATCTCTGTCGAATAAATAAATAAAATCTTTAAAAAAAAAAGTTTAAAAGAAAGAACAAATTCTCAACATTCGCTGCAACATGGACAGCCCTGGAGGAGATAATGCTAAGTGAAGTAAGTCAAGCAGAGAAAGACAATTATCATATGATTTCTCTCATCTATGGAACATAAGAACTAGGATGATCGGTAGGGGAAGAAAGGGATAAAGAAAGGGGGGATAATCAGAAGGGGGAATGAAACATGAGAGACTATGAGAAACAAACTGAGGGCCTCAGAGGGGAGAGGCGGGGGGAATGGGATAGACCGGTGATGGGTAGTAAGGAGGGCACGTATTGCATGGTGCACTGGGTGTTATACACAACTAAGGAATCATCGAACTTTACATCGGAAACCGGGGATGTACTGTATGGTGACTAACATAATAAAAAATTAAAAAAAAAAAAAAAAAAAGGAAGCCACATGGAAAAGGATAGAAGGACAGACACTACTGGAAAGTAAAGCCTGGAGGTAATAACCACAACGGGAAGGACACTACAGGCACGGAGAAGTGAGAGGATCAGACCCCACACCAGGCAACCCTGGCAGCAGGGGCCTGCACTGGGAAGACGAATCCCTGTAACGCGTGGCTTGAAAAACCAGTGGGACTTAAATCTGAAAGAGCCAGAGGGCAACAGGAAACTCACCTGCTGCCCTTAAAGAGTCAGCGAAACATGTAACTCTGTGCAAAACACAGCAGAAAAGGAGAAGTCTGAAAAGCACCGGGGGTACAAGTGAAGGGGATTTATTGACTGATCTTAGAATGTGTGAAGGGACAGGAATCTTCAGGAGATTTCTCCGGGAACAAAAGTGCTGGCAGATGCCACTTCTCCTCTACTCCACCAGCTGAGACAGCCGGACACTTGCAGAAGCCACGCTCTCCCCAGCTATGTTGCTAGCATTATGCGCTCCACCCACGCATTCCCCTGAGAACTTACCCATCCAAACCACTGCTCCTGCCTCACCACACCCTGGAGGCAGCCCCAGCAGGTCCTGGTGCCACTCCAAAGTGACTCCTGCCCTGGGGAGGGGGGAGATAACCCCACACACTGGCACGCCTGCTGTTCCAGCAGTCCAGAGTCTTAGCTGGCCATGCAGGGAGCAAGCTGTGCCCTTTGACGCTCCTGCAGCTACGGCAGGGAGGCTAACTGGAGAATCCTGGGCTGATGGCCAGCCCTGCCCACCAACAAGCCAGAGGCAACCTCTGACAGGCCTCTCAACAGCACAGAGACCAAACCCTGCCTAGTGCTCCCCCAGCACATAATTTGGGTCATGACAGTCGGCTAGGCTGAAGGCAACAGTGGCTCAGCCACAAGAGCAGGGTATATGCAGCCCACACACAGGGCACCTCCGGAGACCAGGGAGGGCAAGCGCTACAGGGCACCACAGGACCTGTTCTACACGATGCCACAACTTTCACAACTAGGAGACATAGTTACCTACAGCAACAAACACAGACAGGCAAAGAGAGACAGTAATATGTCCCAAATAAAAGAATAAGACAAAAACCACAGTAAAAGAGCTAAGTGAAATGGAGATAAGCAATTTACCTAATAAAGAGTTCAAAATAATGATCACAGAAATTGGGACTTCAGAAAAGAGTAGATGATCTCAATGAGAACATCAATAAAGATCAAAATATAAGATAGAATCAGAGCAGAACAATTTAATAATGGAAATGAAAAATATACTAAGGGCATCAACAGCAGAGTAGAAGACACAGAAGAATATATCAGTGATCTGGGGACAGGGTAAGGGAAAGCAGTCAAGCTGAATATCAGAAAATACTAAAACATGAGAATAAGGGAACGCAGCAGCATCATCGAGCATAGTAACATTCACAGTATAGGGGTCACAGAAAGGAGCGAGAGAGAAGGGGCAGAAAACTTATTTTAAAAAGCATAGGGGTCACAGAAAGGAGCGAGAGAGAAGGAGCAGAAAACTTATTTTAAAAAACACTAGCTGAAAAATTTCCTAAGCTGGGGAAGGAAACAAGATGAACCCAAGGAGGACCACACCAAGATACATAATAATTAATTTTTATGAGGAGAATTTTTAAAGGAACAAGAAAAGTTACACACTAGTGAAACCCCATAAGGCTACCAGCTGATTTTTCAGCAGAAACTTTGCAGGCTAAAAGAAAGAGTCACTGATATAGTCGAAGAGCTGAAAAGACAAGACCTACAACCAAGAATACTCTGCCCGGCAAGGTTATCACTTAGACTAGAAGGAAAGAGCTTCCCAAACAAGTTAAGTGAGTTCATTGTTAAATTTAAGGATGCTCTTTAAGTGCAAGGACAAAGCCATAATTAGAAGAAAATTATTAAAGGAAAAAAGTCTCATAGGTAAAAGCAAACATATACTAAAGGTAGCAGATCAGTCACTTATAAAGCCAGTTTTTAAAACACAGAAGTACTAAAATCAATTACACCTACAAAACTTAGGGATACACAAAATAAAAAGATGTAAAGCATGACATCATATACATAAAATGTGGAGAGGGAAGTAAAAACACACTGATTTTAGAAATGTGTTCAAACTTAAGCAACTATCACCTTAATATAGACTGCTACAGATACAAGATGTTATATATGAGCCCAGTGGTAACCACAAATCAAAAACCTAAAATAGATACACACAATAACCCAGAAAGGCATACAGGCATAACACTAAAGAAAGCTTTCAACCATAGGGTAAGAGAGCAAGAGAAGAAATGAACAGAGGAGCTACAAAAAGAAGCAGAAAACAAACAAAATGGCAAAAAGTACATACCTATCAATAATAACTTCAAATGTAAATAGATTAAACGCTCCAATCAAAAGACATAGAATGACTAAATGGATTTAAAAAACAAAAAAAAAACCCAAAAAACTACCACCACCAAGACTCATATACATGCTGCATTCATGAGACTTACCTGGGACCTCAAGACACGTAGACTTAAGCGAAGGGATGGAAAAAGATACCCATGCAAATGAAGCATGAAGAAAAAAAAAAGAGTAGCAAAGTATATAAGACAAAATAGACAATAAAACAGACTGAAGCAAGAGACAGAGAGCACTACATAATGATAAAGCGATCGGTCCAACAAGACATAACAATTGTAAGTATGTATGCACCCAACATCGGAACACCTCAATTATTACATAAAGTAAATATTACCAAAGTAAGAAATTGAAAGACAATAACAGAGGCCTTTAACATCCCACTTATATCAATGACAGATCATCCAGACACCCACCCCCCAAAAATCAACAAGGAAACAGTTACTTTGATCATTTAGATTAGATGGATCTAACAAATATACACAAAACATTATATCCCAAAACAGAAAACACATTCTTTTCAAGTGCACATGGAACATTCTCCAGAATAGATCATGTTAGGTCACAAAACATGTCTCAACAAATTTAAGAAGACTGAAATCATACCAAGCACCTTTTCTGACCACAACAATATAAAACTAGAAATCAATTACAAGACAAATCTGGAAAGAACATGAACACATGGAGGCTAAACAAAATGCTATTTAACAATGAATGGGTTAAATAAGACATTAAAGAAGATTAAAAAAAATACATGGAGACAAATGAAAATTAAACACAATGAGCCAAAATCTTTGGGACACAGTAAAAGCAGTTCTAAGAGGGAATTTTATAGCAATACTGGCCTATCTCCACAAGGAAAATCTCAAACAATCTAACCTTACACTCATAGGATCTAGAAAAAGAGCAAAGCAAGCCTAAAGCTAGCTTAAGGAAGGAAATAACAAAGATTAAGGCATCAAAAAATGAAATATAGACTAAAAGAAAAAAGAAACCAAGAGCTGGTTCTTTGAAAAGATAAACAAAATTGATAAACCTTTAGCCAGACTCATCAAGGGGAAAAAAAAAAAAAAAAAAAGGAAGAGGACTCAAATAAATACAATCTGAAATGAAGGAAAAAATAAGTGACGCTACAGAAATAAAAAGAATAAGAAAATATTATGAAAAATTATAGGCCAACAAATTGGACAATCTAGAAGAAATGGATAAATCCCTAGAAACATAAAATCTCCCAAAACTAAATAAGGAAGAAACAAAAAATTTAAACAGGCCAAATACTAGTAATGACATTGAGTCACTACTCAAAAATCTCCCAGCAAACAAGTCCAGGACAAGATGGTTTCACAGGTGAACCGCACCAAACATTTAAAGAAAAGGTAGTATCTATTCTTCTCAAACTATTCCAAAAACTGGAAAAGAAAACTTCCAAATTCATCCTACAAGACTAGCATTACAGGAATACCAAAACCAGACAAAAAGACTACCAACAAACAAACAAAAAAAAACTACAGGCCAGTATCTGATGAATATAGATGCAAAATCCTCAGCAAAGTATTAACAATCCAAATTCAAAAGTACATTAAAAGGATCATTCACCATGACCAAGTGCAACTTATTCCAGGGATGCAAAGGTGGTTCAATAGTCACAAATCAATGTGATACATCATATTAATAAGAGGAAGGATAAAAATCATATCACCATTTCAACACATGCAGAAAAAACATCTGACAAAACACAACATCCACTCATGTTTAGAGACAAACATACCTCAACATAATAAAGGCTATATATGAAAAGCCCACATCTAACATCATACTCGATGAAAAACTGAAAGCTTTTCCTCTAGGATTAAGAACAAGAAAAGAACATCCACTACCATCACTTTTATTCAACATAATACTGGAAGTCTTAGCTGCAGCAATCAGACAAGAAAAATAAATAAAAGACATCCAAACTGGTAAAAGTGATAAAACTGTCACTATTTGCAGATGGTATACTATACATAAGAAGCCCTAAAGTCTCCACCAAGAAACTGTTAGAACTGATAAGTGAATTCAGTAAAGTTGCAGGATACAAAATTAATGTAAAGAAATCTGTTGCATTTCTACACACTAATAAGGTAGCAAAAAGAGAAATTAAGAAAACAATCCCATCTATTACTGCACCCCAAAAATATAAAATACCTAGGAATAAACTTAACCAAGGAGGTAAAAGCCTTACACTCTGAAAACTACAAGGCGCCAATGGAAGAAACCAAGTGATACAAACAAATAGGAAGATATACCACACTCATGGAAGAATTAATACCATTAAAATGTTTAAACTATCCCAAACAACCTACAGATTCAATGCAATCCTTACCAAAATAGCAAGGGCATTTTTTCACAGAACTATAACAAATAATCCTTAAATTTGTATGGAAACACAAAAGATGTTGAATAGCCAAAGAAATTTTGAGGAACAAACCTGGAGGTGTCTCAATCCCAATTTCAGGATATACTCCAAAGCTAATAATCAAAACAATATGGTACCAGTTGAAAAACAGGCACATAAATCAATGGAACAGTATAGAGAGCCTGAAAATAAACCCACACCTTTACAGTCAATCTACAACAAAGGAGACAGTAATTTACAAAAGGAAAAAACAATCTTTTCAATCAATGCTGAAAAACTTGATAGTTACATGCAAAAGAATGAAACTGGACCACTTTCTTATACCATGCACAAAAATAAACTAAAAATGGATTAAAGACCTAAATGTGAGACCTTAATACCATATAACTCCTACAAGATAACATAGGCAGTAATCTCTTTGACAGTGCTCTTAGCAACATATTTATGGCTATGTCTCCTCAGGCAAGGAAAAAAAAAAAGCAAAAAATAGACTATTGGGACTACTGGTGTACCAAATACAACTACTGGTACACCAAAATAAAAAGCTTTTGCACAGTGAAGGAAGCCATCAACAAACAAAAATGTAACCTAGTGAATAGGAGAAGACATTCGCAAACAATACATCCCATAAGATGTTAATATGCAAATACATAAAGATCTTACACAACTCAACACCAAAAACAAAAACAAAGAAACCCCAAACAAAAAAACTCAACTTAATTAAAACATGGGCAGAAAATATGAACAGACATTTTTCCAAGGTAGACATACAGATGGCCAACAGGTACATAAAGACGCTTTGTGTGCCTGGATGGCTCAGTTAAGGGTCCAACTCCTGATTTCAGCTCAGGTCACCAACTCAGGGTCGTGAGATTGAGCCCCACATCGGGCTCCGTGCTCAGCACTGAGTCTGCTGGAGATTCTCTCCCTCTCCCTCTGCCTCCCCCTCTGCTCTAATAAAATAAATAAAATCTTAAAAAAAAAAAAGATACTCAACATCACTCATCATAAGGAAAATGTAAAATCAAAACCACAATGAGCAATCACTTTACACTAGTCACAAAGGCTGGTATCAAAAACACAATAACAAGTGTTGGCAAGGATGCAGAGAAACAGGAACCACTGTGCACCGTTGTTGGGAATATAAATTGGTGCAACCACTGTGGACAACAGTATACAGGTGCCTCAAAAACTTAAAAATAGAAATACCGTAAGATCCAGTAATTCCACTACTGGGTATTTACCTGAAGAAAACAAACACCAGTTTCAAAATATATACTCACCCTGTGCTTACTGTAGTATTATTTACAACAGGCAAAATACTAAAGCAACCTAAGTGTCCATCTGTAAATGAACGGATAAACGAAATGTGGTGTGTGTCCGTGTATATGTATATAATGGTGTCCGTGTGTGTGTGTGTGTACAGATTCTTAAATACAAAAAACTGGTGGTTGCCAGAGGGGAGATGGGTGAAATAAGGGGATTAAGAGATAAAAACTTTCAGTTATAAAATAAACCATGGAAATGAAAAGTACAACGTAAGGGAAAGAGTCAATAATATTGGAACAACACGTATGATAATACACAGTGACTACACTTACCATGGTGAGCAATGAGTAGTGCACAGAATTATTAAATCAATGCTGTACACCTGTAACTAACCTTGTACGTTAATATTTACTTCAATAAAAAAAAACCCACGATCCACAAGAAACACATTTTAGATTCGAAGATACAGGTTTAAAGTAAAAGGATGACATTTTATATAGTCAACTGGAACTCTTCATTTCCCCTCTCCTAGCAATCCTCATTTCAGTAAAACGTACCACTATCCGTCCAACTGTGAAGTCAAAAGGTTAGATGGGATCCTTGATCCTTCCACAATTCAATCGTTCCATCCACTCCCTGAGCAAATTTTGTGGTTCGATTTTCTAAATTTGCTTGTCTACTGCTACCATATGAGAAGCCAGCGTTCTCACGCACCTCGCCTACTTCGAAGAGCAGCCTTGTAACGGACTCTCTGCTTTTATCTTTGTCCCATACAGTCCACTCTCCATAAGGCAATGCCGAGTGCTTTTAAAGCATACGAAATACTATTTTGCTCCAGCTTAAAAACTTCGAAAGCCTCCTCTGTTTCTCACTGCATTTAGAATCAAATTCAATTGCCTTTCTTTTTTCTTCAAGGGTCTAACACGGTCTCTGCCTAGCTCTCATATCTGCTGCTTTTCAGGAACAATACTGGACCTCACGGGACAGAGGGAGGATTTGTCAAAGTGTTGAGAAAAAAACTATAATTTAAAATTCAGCAATATTAATATTCCAGAATGAGTGCAAAAAATATATTTTCCAACACACAAGCACTCAGAAGGTTCATCACCCAAAGATCATCTCTAAAACACCCATGGAAAATATGCAGCAAGAAAAAAAAGTCTACCCCCTAAGAGGCAGAAGTATGATAAACCAAGTAACATGATCAAATAAACCAATAAAACATATTAAGTCTAAATAAGCACAGACCATAAAAAATATTGTAAATAAATGACAAGTAAAATTTCTAAAGGTACAGATATGGAGGAGAGGAATAGAAAGTGTCTGAACTAAATGGAAAAATAAAAATGCTAGCTTTTAAAAAAACATGTTATTTAAACTTTAAGAGTAGTCCACAGAATAGGCTTAGAATATGTAACTTCAGGGAAAAAATTGGAATAAGAAAACCTTTATCAACGGCAACAGGAAAGAGAAAGGAGAAAGGGGAGCAGGCAGCAGAATCGAACCAAAAGCACAGTGAGTAGAAAACCACCATAAAGGGACCTGGTGAAACTGCCTTCCTGCATGACAAGGTGTCACGACAGCACAGTGACAAAAACTGCAGAACAAGACCCAGTACATACTACTCACAGCAGATAAAACATGATGCAGAAATAACAAAACAACAGAGCTTCAAAATCCAGGAAGCAAATCTGATATATTAGGAAAAATAGATAAATCTCACAGAAGAAGATATTTCACTTTAAAAATGGATAAATTGGGTAGGTAAAAAAGTAGGCAGAACATCTGTGTAAGTATAGTAAACCTGTTTTAGCATACGCGTAATTATATATATTTACCATGCATATAAATATATAGACTGAATACACATTCTTTTTGTATACAGAACATGTACAAAACCAAATATAAATGTCCAAAGAGATCTCAAAGTATCTAAAATAAAGTCATAAAGTCTACATTTATTAACCATAAAGGAACAGAAGTAGAACTCTACATTCAGGTTTTGAAATTCCACATCCATAGAAATTAAAATAGTAAGAACTCCTGTACAACCTTAAATGAATGAAAATGTTAAATGGAAAAGATGAAGTTTTAAACAGAGGTGTAGCCAGGTGGTAATCAGAAAAACACTTACGCCCTGAAATGTATTATTAAAAGTTAATAAAAGTTAAAAGTGAAATAACGGCTGAAAGTGACAAGCCCTGGTAAGTATGCTAAAGCGAAAATAAAAAATACTAGTCCAAGGAGTATTAAACTACTTAAAAAGTCAGCATACCACTGAAACACCAGTTAAGGATGAAACAAGATAAAATTTTAGGCCAATCTCACATGGTGCAAAAAACTGTAAATACAAGATTTTTCTAGTTGAATCCAGCAATGTATTAAAATATCAAGTACGATTTGTGACACAAACATAAAGATGATTCAACATTACACAACTATCAACCGGTATTCCTGTTTAGCATTTTAAAGATGAAATCTTTATGCCTTTTCCCTCCTAAACTCTAACTAAATATTAGAAATGGAGTACAAAGGGTTCACTCCCACAAGGACAGAGGGAACAAGGGAGGAGACGTCAGCAACTGGAGACCTCAACAGCAAGAGAGGAAAAGACAGCAGAGGGACAGCTAATTCAGTACCTTATTACAGAAGCCACAGTGTGAAAGGCAGTGAGAGAAAAGGCAAAGAAAGGAGGACTCTTTCAAAACAAAAAAACCCATTCCAGAGCCTCTCGAGAACTCCGAGATGTCAAGTGTAAAAGACAACATATACAACACGACTACCCTGCCCTACACTGCCTATCCTGCTGTCCTGTACACCACCCACCCAGACACCCCGAGCGCTCGGCACTGACGGCCTAGCCTCTGCCATGGAAATCTGAGGTTTATTCTCTGGAGAAATTAAATGAGAGGTGCCTGGGCTCTGACGAAAAAGCACAGAAAAAGGGGTGCGGCTGAAAACTGGAAGATTAACATAATGCTTGAACCACCGGCAATGTTTCAAGTTATGCGTCTATCCCCAAGACAGGTAATTCAAACTCCAGTTTCTTAATGGTTCTGAAGAACAAAACCCCACATACTGTTGGGGATCGCTTAACCTCCTTTCTCGCACAGCCATCTTAAAATGATTTTGCCATCAAGCCTCACCCATGCACAAAGAATTTGTAACCAGCTTTTTAACGTCTTACTCTTAGCATCAACAAAATAAATCTCTTGAAATTTAATTTCTGCTGAGATAACGAAATCCAATTTTACCATCACCCCATTAAACTACAGCCACTCAGTTACAAAGATCGCAGTGCTTATCTAGGACTAGTTTCGAGAATTTTTCGTCATCATCTGTGCAGCTGCTCTACTTCTGACCTTAGTATCGCTCACAGATCAAGGAGAGAATGAGGAGGACCTCAGACAATTTCCAAACAAAAAGTTGTCCCATAATCCCGACCGGAACACAAAAGTTAGGTCAAATTAGCATAGTAAAAATTTCAATACAAAATCTTACCTGTTTATCTTTCCTTTCTATAATATCTTGCTTTTGTTTGCATTTTTGAGAGGTCTCTTTAATATCTGTTGCCTGTAAGATTGAACCAGAAGGAGGGGAATTTAGTTAAAATCTCAAGCAAGCCAATTATGTGGCCCCATCCATCCAAATATCAAGTTAACCCACAATACTTTTCATTTCTTTCAAACCAAATTCATAGTTACCACCAAAAATACTAACTTACTTGCAAATCTATAAAAGGTTATTCACTGATATTAAAAACAGCCGTAGCAATATGCATAAATGTTTCTTTATCCCTTCACATTTATTATCTCGTTAAGTATTTCATCTGATCCTAAAAACCATCCTATTAGGATAGCAAGGTCCAGAGTGCAAACTGTTCTCAAAATCTCAGACTCCAAAATCTCCCTAAAGGTTAAAAGCCATGACCATAAAAAATTTTTAAGTTTAAAATTTTTATTTATTTATTTTAGATTTATTTATTTATAGATTTTATTTATCTATTTTGACAAAGAGAGAGACAGCCAGGGAGAGAGGGAACACAAGCAGAGGGAGTGGGAGAGGAAGAAGCAGGCTCCTAGCAGAGGAGCCCGATGTGGGGCTCGATCCCAGGACTCTGGGATCACACCCTGAGTCGAAGGCAGACGCTTAACGACTGAGCCACCCAGGCGCCCCTTAAGTTTAAAATTTTTAAATAAGTTTTTAATAAATGGAATATTCCATATGCCATTATACTACTTATCCTAAGAAACATCAGGTTTTCTATGATAAATTCACAAAAGTTCAATGTTTCCAGAAATACTGTGAATCCTCTTATCATTAAAATAATCACATTTCAAGGTACTTGGGTGGCTCGGCTGGATAAGCATCTGCCTTCAGCTCAGATCATGATCCCAGGGTCCTGGGATCAGCCCTGCATTGGGCTCCCTGCTTCTCCCTCTGCCCCCGAAATCATGCATGCGCACGCACTCTCTCTAATAAATAAAATCTTTGGGGGAAGAAAAAAACCAATCACATTTCAGTTTTCTCTTTTGTATGCTGGAATTTCTATAAAGTAGCAACCCTCCAAAAGTGATGATTAGGACCCTGAAAGCCCTGGTAGAGATGAGTTAAAAAAGGAATGAAAGCTACAAGTAAATCCACAAAGTAACTCAGAAGACCTGCAGAGGAGTTCTGTACTTGCTGAAATACAGAAAATCCTACATTGAGCCAGAAAAGTACCTTCTCTTTGATTCGAGCCTCCAAAACGTGACGCTGCTTCTCAATTTCTTCGATTCGACGGGTCATGGGGATCTGCCCTTCTTTAAGTTTTCTCACCTCTTCCTTTGCTCGGTCTCGAGCTAGTTTTACTTCTTCATACTCCTGACGAACATTTTCATATTCCTTGCAATTAATTCAAGAAACAGAAGTTAATGCACTACTAAGCTTAAACTAACACATATACTAAAATCAAGGTGCAGGCAGAAACCAAATCTATGAAAAGACCGTTTTTGATATCCTTTTGGCCGGTCTACTAATATAAAATGTACCCTCTGAAACAACTTCAGAAATAGTGAATACCAACAATGACTTATTAAGAAGCTTGATACTGAGTACTTATCTCTATCACTAGGCTGGACTCCGACTTCCATCCCTTCCTGGTTCTGAAACTTACACAGTAATTGCTACGAATATGAGGTTTTTTCTAGTATCTCAATAAAGAAGGGATATGAGAATGTATAAATAAATAAAAGAAACTCCGTTACGAAAAGTAAAAATGAAAAATCAAAGGAAAAATGGGCCAAAAGAAGAACAAAAATGCAGGTAAAAATTATGCTTGTTATGTCACAGGAATTAATATTTGCTAAAAAACAGAAGTAAGTGGAGTGCTCAGAAAGCATAGAGTAAGAATGAATGGGACGAAGACAAGATGACAAACATTAGAATAAATTTTAAAAAATGAAAAAAAAGATTGAAATCAATCTCAAAGAAAAGGATAAACCAAAAGACTTTAAAGGAGAAAGATAAAGTAGGTTGAGAGTAATACTGGGCATAGGAAAATGTAGTCAAAATGAGCTGAAAAGCAAAAAGTTTAAGAACAATGGAATTATGGGCGGCCTAAAGGGATGGTGGAGAAAGGCCACAGATACAGCCACATGTTCTATTAACAGTGACCTCCATCCTAACCCCGGAACAAACATTATAGAACTTTCTTATTTTGTTCTGCCCGTCATAAAGAAATGCACTGAGGGAATGGACTCTTGGAATGGCCTCTTTAGCCCAAACCGTGGTCATAAACAATAACTATACACTATACCGTGATTAAAAGGAAACATCAGCCTCAGTAAACTTAGGAAGCAGGAGTAGACAATTACAGTTCACAGCCTTCAGCTACATCTGTACCTGGACTTACTGGTGGTACATGCCAAGTAAATTCTCTGTGACCTGACGACACTCAAAGGTTTAATTTTTACGTGTAAACATTTTTAGATCATTGACATCTTATAAAACAAACTATCTGCTGGGGACTCAAATCTGGAAGAATTAAGAGCACAATCAACTGTTACGTGTTACACAATATTAACAGTACACAGCTATAGCATAACACCGATTTTATTATGATTTAGAAGACAAAATGAACAAGAGCACCTCATTTGAATACAGAGCAATTAGTGCCTTCTTTCTAGCCTTTCTGCTAGTTAAAGCATCACTGTTTTTGCCTCTAATAATTAAGACTTACCACCCATGGCCTTTTAGCTTCAAGCATCTCAATCAAATCTAAATGTCGCTTACGTTCATAGAACCTCTCCACATCTTGTTTATATCTTTCATTCCTCTGAATCATTTTCTCTAGATACTCAGTTTTCTCTTTGCATGAGGTCTAAAACGAATATTTAACAATTAGCTTAACTGAAAAGACAACAGGTCAAATCCTTTAATGATGAAAATGTACAATGCTAGCAAAATATCACAGGAGTTCTTAAGAACTGTGTACAACTAACATGCATACCTGAGTTCTGGTCTGTGCCCTGCAATTTCTTAGTTGTATGACTGTGAGGAAGCCCCACCTCACCACTGAGCCTCGTCTCTTCCCGCCTAAAGAGAAGACACGTATCTGCCCCACTCACCTCAAGGGTCGAAGCAACGTACTTACTCTAAGTGCAAGTTCAACAAAAGCTGTAATGTGATATACATGAAAAGTAGTAGTATTACGATTAGTATGTTATGAACACCCATGACTTAAGGACTGAGAAATGAGATGAAGGAAGCTAAAATCTGGCCTTTAGACTGAGAGTTAGCAAATGCAAAGACATACTCAGAACCTAGCAGGATACGCGCTTGCATTGCTTCAGAGGACGGCAGTAATTTCAGTGTTTCAGAGGTAGTGTAGTAGTCCTTCCCCTTATCTGTGCGGAATATAGTCCCAAACCACTAGAGGATGCCTAAAACCAGAGAGAGTACCAAACCCTACATATACTGCTTTTTCCTATACACACATACATACGATAAAGCTTAAATTATATATCTGACACAATAAGAGACTAGTAAGAACAAAACAGAATAATTATAACAAACGGTCATAAAAGTTATGTGAATGTGGCCTCTCAAAATATATTATCGTACTGTTGTCACCCTTGTGATGATGAGATGATAAAATGCCACATGATGAGATGAAGTGAGGCACTGTGACGTAATGTCAGACTACTGTTGACCTGGTGACCACAGTCAGGAGGATCACCTGCTTCTGGACCACGGGTGACCGTGGGTAATTGAAATGGCAGGTAACTAAAAGTGTGTGTAAGGGGGGTGCTACTGTATCAGACTGTTCCACGGGGGCAAGGGTAAAAAGACTGACAGAGCATCTAAAGCAGTATGAAATAATTACTACTCCTTTGGTCACGGACTCTGAAAAAGTATAAATTATAATAATATGTATTATTAAGTATGGACAGTTACAATTTAAAAGAAAGCACTTGGTTTATAAGATACCTTATTATGAAAATTTACTGAATTTATTTTAGTAGCTGGGACATGGAAAAGGATTCATTAAAACACCTTTTCAAATGATACGTTATACAAGGACATTTTAATGTGTATGTTTATTAAAGATGAACATAAAAATAACACTGCAACTAAACACAAAGCTCTCTTACAAAGTCTACCCCCTTGCAACTGAAAAAATATGAAAACAGGTTCAACAGAGACACTCCATCAAAGCTACACGTTAACTGCTGTACTACTCAAAGCTTTGTACCGTCCTGGCACATGGCAGGTGTTTAAGAAATACTGAAGGAGTAAAAGAATAATACTGAAACTTCCTGAGAGAAAGAAATACTTTAAAATACTATTATTGGTTCCTTAGAAATTCAATGAATGACATGTATTTGATGAAATGGTAGTCAAATTTTTTCAAACTTTTTTCAAATCCAATTCTCACTTTCTATGACGTAGTTAAATTAATGTCAGCAATACAATCTTAGGTGGAAAAAAATCACAAATATTTGAAGTCATTCAAAGAATCAGAGTTACTATCACTCTACCACACTGTGAAAGATGGAAATCAGTGAGGGACAATAAAAATGAGTTGTCTGTTTGTACATACCTCTAGTTGTTTTTCTTTCTCCCTGAAGTTTTTGAGTTCACAATGGTATCTGTGCATTTCTGGAGGACCAATAGACTTCTCAGTAGCTTCAAGGAGTTCAATTTTACTCAGTTTAGCAAATTCTCCAACTTTATCCTAGAGCATAAAATTTAAATATCAGTAACTAGTTATCATTTTAAAGACTTATTTATTTAGAGAGAGCGAGCGAGCGAGCGCAGGGAGGAGGGAGAGAGACAGAGTAACTTAAGCAGACTGCACTCAGCAAAGAGCCCGGCACAGGGCTCGATCTCACAACCCTGACATCATGACCTGAGCAGAAACAAGAGTCGCACACTCAAGTGACTATGCACCCAGGTGCTCTGCAACTATTACCATTCATAGATCTCCTCAAAATATATTTCACTCAGAGAACACACTTGTTAAGATGAAACTCATTTAAAAGAAAAAAAATGTAAGATGTGCAATATAGATGAACTCGCTCCTTCATATATTATTCCTTAAAATGATAAACTAAGGGTATGAACTGTCATCTTTCTGAGAACCTTTTGAAATTTTCTAGGTCAATATTTCTAGGGTAAAGTGTTTACATATACATAATAAATAGCTTGGGGATAAAAGAGAAAACAGTTCCCTGGACTGAAATCATCGTTTTCTACCACACATCATCTGGAATGTTAGAAGTTAAGAAAAAGGGTATTTTTAACATCTACTTCTGGAGATATCAGACATAAGCTAACAGTGCTATCAAATTTTAAATTTTTATTTAATTTAGACATAATCAATTGTTTCTGAATTGAAAAAAATGAACTATAATTCAGTCACTAGACAGCACTCAAATTTAACATTTAATGTGCATTTTCAGGATATTTTTACTAAACAAACTTACAATATAAAGTTTTAGTATATCAAGTATTTTATACAAAAACATGATTAAGAAGTTGTTTATTAACAAAATTTTAAGTGCCTACAAATTGTAGCAAATGGCCACGCAAGTTACTCTACTTAAAAAAATACAACTTTATTTCCTTTACCATATTCTGTAGTTTAAACTTCCAACTTTTTATTAAATGAAATCTTCCAAACTACTATAATAAGATTATGAGATGAGAAGCTACCTTTTACAAAGGACTGTTAGAAAGTGTTAACATTATGAGGCTTAAATAGCCTCCATTACAATATCCCTTGAAAAATATTTACATTCTCCTATTGCATGAAGAGGAAACACAAAATTTTCCCATGTGTACATATAATTCTCTCATACCTGAGGTAGAAATTGGCAAAGATTGCCCACTTGAATGTTTAAGGCTGCAACTTGCTCTTCTACTACTTTCTGGGTTGTAGATTTTTTGTTGATGAACCAAGAAGACTGATTTTTTGCCACGTCAATCTCACGGGTGATTACAAGATTTCCAGAAGTTCTGAACCTAGTTAAAAAATAATTTTAAAAATCTTTATATTCAAAATACATGTATCATTTTAGAAATATAATTCCCAAAATTCTCTTGCAACAAAGGTTGCCAGACAGGATTATAATAACTTTTATTCCTTTTGATATTCTGGCCCCTCCAAAGAAGGAAACCTTGATATTTTATTGGTAATAATACATAATTGACCACATGAAGTTACCACTTATTCAACATCACAATTATTTAAACTGTTAAAATAAAACGAAGCCAATACTAATTTCCAAACACTGACAGAGGATTTACATATCTGGAGTAATTTATCCTTTAATTATCATTCTCCAATCACATGCGTTGACTGCAATTCAAAATGGGTTGGTACATTAAAGCATACAAAATTAAATGCTGAAACTTCCTCTACTTGGAAAATATGTGAATGAAAACCAATTCTTGCATAAGCAGTTCCAGACATCAAAACTAGCCCGGTCATACAAGCCCACGCCTTCCTTGTCACGTACTCCCCTCTGAATTCAGAGGGGACTATATCATACACCCTCTTAACGGAACATTAAGCAATACAGAATCTGAAAGAAGGGTATTTACTTATTTCTTGCTTTTAGAAGTACTACTGCTCCACACCTCCCATCCATCTTCTTCACTGGGAATCAGCAGCATGTGGTAGAAAGATAAATTATTGGTATTCAATGGCTAAATGACAATGATAATTTGTAAATGTTGTGTATATAGACTATACTGTAATCAAAACACTCCAAACATTAAGATTTTAGAACTTAAAAAAAAAGTAGTTTTAAATTTTCATTTCTAGCAGAATGACTAATGAAGTACTCTTTTAATCTTCTTGCTGTAAACTACAGATAATGAAATATTAAAATATATTCATAAATGCATTTATGAGTTAGCACGAAAGTAAATAAATCTGGCCTAAATCCCAGAGCAGGTGGAGATCCAGAAGTTGAAAAATGAAATTGGCTTTTCCCCTGGGAGAATCTGTTTCACCAAATAACCTTACACATTCATTTTCATAATCTCCCAGGAGAGGGGGTTGCAGACAAGGCCCAAAACTACCCAAGGTAGAGAGTCTAATAAAAACCATCCCCAAAAGACTATACCCTCAATCTAAGGATAAACCTGAACTACTCCATCATCATCATCGTTGTCATCACCACCACCACCACTACCACCATCACTATCACCACCACCTCCACCACCACTACCACCAACAGTGAGGTAAACTGCCTGTCTTAAACTATGGCTTGAACTGCAAAAAAAAAAAAAAAAATTCTCCTGAGGACAGTTAATAACTGCAAGCCAGTCTCAAACAGATTAGTATATTGAAATTAGTTACACGATATACCTAAGACGCAAAAATGCACAAACTGAGAACTGTGTATATTTTGATCCTGGATTCAAAGTACCCAATGGTCTGTTGCATAAGTTAGTGAAAATGCCCTCAGCAGGAATCTACCTTTACCTTCAAAGAATTAACACAACGTTCAAAGGAAATGGAACAGCTCACTGGAAACACACATAAATGAAAACAAACCATCAAGAGCAAGAACTAGCACAAATAAAGTAGAATCATACTGGAATTAATAGGCAGGTACAGAATAAGTATACTCACTGTATTTCAAGAAATAGAAAACTGAAAAGATTCACTTATATCTGAGCTGAAAAAAAAACCAAAACAAACCCAAAGGAAAAGTATCTAGAATGCAGTGCAAAGACATAAAAAGATGAAAAACATGAAGGATGTTAAGAGACATGGATGACTAAGTAAGAGAACTTAACATCTGTCTAATCAGAGTTCTAGAAGGGAAGGAGACAGAATGGGTCAGTGGCAATATAGGAAGAGAATTTTCCGAACCGTAAATTTAAGCTCACTAAATCCCAAGCAAAATTAAAAAAAAAAAAAAAAAATCCACATCTAAATATATGATGTGAAACTATAAAACAGCAAAAACTGAGCTAGGATTTCAAAAGCCACTTGAGCTACATGAAACTAATGACAAAGAGGAAAATAAAAGTCACTTGAGAAAAAGAGAATCACTATCAAAGAAACTAAAATTACATTCACATCTGAAGACAATGGAATTGTACTTTGCATGTCTTGAGAAAAGACCTATCAATGTAGACTTCTGTATCGAGCAAATACATCTTTCAAGATTTAGAGCAAAAGAACATCATTTTCAGACAAAAACTAAGCACTCTTGTAGAAGATCCTCACTAAAGAAAACTTTTAAAAATATCCTCTGGCAGAAAGAAAGTAATCTCAGAGGAAATAACAAAAATGAAAGAAAAAATAAAAAGCAAGACAAACCAAAAACACATGGGGTAATTCTAAACAAATACTGACAGTATAAATTAATGGTAGTTATTATGTCTAAAAAAGTTTAAAAGACAAGATAAAATTAAAATAGTTCAGACAAGTTATTCAAATAAAAGTACTCTAAGGTCTATATTCAATAGGAAGATACAGACATTTCAGTCCAGACTCGAATTCAAGTATATGTATTAAAAATTCTAACAACCGCTAAAACAAGAATGAATAGTTTCCAAAACAGTAAAGAAAAATTAAACAAAAATCCAAACAAAGGCAAGAGAGAAAAGAAATACTGAAAAATAGAACAAATAAAAAGCACGGAATAAGGCAGTAAAAAGAAGTCCCAACATTTAAGTCAATCAATAAATGTAATAGATAACGCACTATTTAAAAGGCTATATAAACATCCAGTTACGTTTGTTGGAATGAGATACAAAAGGTATAAAAAACTTGAAATAAATGAATAAAAAAAGGTAATCTGGAAAGCTGCCAACTACACTAGTGGCAAATTAAAACACATTCTAAAGGAAATGCATCAAAAGATAAAGAAGTCAGTACATAACAACAGAAAGTTCAACTAGGAAGACAGAACAATTTGAATCTTAGCTGCAACTAATACTGTCCTGAAGATATGTAAGGCAAAAATTGACCGGACGAGGGTAACTGACAAATCTACATAAAGGGATAATGTAACGCACCTTTCTCAGTAATTAAAGAATCGATATGATGAATGAAATCAACAAAAATATACAAGCTTTAACAATACAATTAATCAGCTTGAACTAACAAATAGAGGAACACTGCACATAACAAGAGCAGAATACTCATTCTTTCAACCCAGTGGGTAACAATTATGAAAGCTCACTACAAAAAGGATGTCTTGACAAATTTCAAAGGGTTGGTAACATGACCATATATTTACATACATTACTATATATTACACTATGTATTACTATGAGGTCATATATATATAGTAAAACATAAAATATATACTGTACATATAATATAGCAATATATAACTTTACTATGTATTATTATACATTGTATTATATATACTATATACAGTATTACTATCTATTATATATAGGACCATATAGTAATATATAATACATAGTAACAAATACAACATGTAATTTTATAGTTTTATAATATATATATTATCACAGAACTTCTATCATAGTGGAAATCAATACTGAACTATAACAAGAAAATTACTATATCAGAATTTGAAACAACTTCTAATTATGAACTCGTAAAGAAAATAGGACTGAAAAAAATAGGAAAATGCTATATACCAAAATTTGGGAGACAAGAGCTCAAGCAATACTGAGAGGGAAATTTTTAACTTAACTGTTTACATGAGGGAAAACAAAAGACTAAAAATTTGTATAAAAAATATCCATTTCAAGAAATTAGGAAAAGAACAAAAAAGCCAAAAAGTTTCAAGAATTAGGAAAGTATAGGGGCGCCTGGGTGGCTCAGTCGTTAAGCGTCTGCCTTTGGCTCAGGGCATGATCCCAGGATCCTGGGATTGAGCCCCACATCAGGCTCCCTCCTGGGAGCCTGCTTCTTCCTCTCCTGCTCCCCCTGCTTGTGTTCCCTCTCTCGCTAGCTGTCTCTCTGTCAAATAATCTTAAAAAAAAAAAAAAATTAGGAAAGTATAGAAAATAATGAAACAGAAAACCATGATGTAAGACAGAAACAACAATGTAGAAGTCAATTCACTGAAAAAGACTAATGAAACTGACAAATCCAATTTTTTCAAATCAAGGGGAAAAAAAAAAACCAAGGAGGCTAACACTCCTAGGTCAAGCCACTTCTCTGCTCAAATCCTGGTGGGTTCACAGCTAACTCAAAATAAATGAAAAGTCCTTACACTGGCCTACAAGGCCGTATGAGATGGCTCATCGGTATTTTCAGACTTTATCTCTTATTATTCTCTTGTTCAGTGCAATGCAGTTACACTGGGTACCACTTCAGTCTTAGCATGCAGATGCTGAAATGCTGTTTCCCCAAGTATCCCCATGCTCAACACCTTATCTCCTTCAAATCTTTGCTCAGGTACTGTCTTGGGAGTGAGAACTTTCCTGATCACCCTATTTAATACTGTAAACTCCACTCTGGAACTCCCTATCCTCCTTTCTTGCTCAATTTTCTACCTAACACTAATCACCATCCAATGTAATATGTATTTTACCTACGTATTTATCTGCCCCTCTCTCATGCCCCTAACCGTAAATTCCAGAATGCTGTATCTCCCTTCCCTCTCAACAGAGATGTACTCAAATATTTGAAATGACTGCATAGATGTATGCTAGAGGTTATTCTATCCACTGTTCCATTCAGTATGTGACCACTTAACACATTTGTTCAACAGCAGTAACAACTTCCAAGTAAGGACAAGTCATTTTGAGTTTGGTATTCCCAACAAGTGACCACAATGTAACTAAAGGAGTTTGGGGAAATGCAAACCTCCCTGTAGTTCTGGAACAGAACTCTGGTTTATGGTCACTGGTTAGATTATTAAACTAGCAGCTGTTACACACCAAAAAGTGTACCTCTTTAGATAACTAAGAAAACAATTGGGCCTTAGTGATTCAGAGCAGAAAATCAGGAGCGCTTAATACCTGCAGCCATCCATAAAAGACTTTGAAACTTATATATTAGTACTTCCTCTGTATTTTATAAATATACCTGGCTTAGTATATTTGTTTCAGTTGCAATATCTAAGAAACTGTTGTGATCCATCGACAGCACCAAGCCTAACACAAGAATATCTTCGGCAATTTTTAAACAAATGAGATATAATTCACATATAATCCATTTTATATATACAAATCAATGCTTCTTTAATTGTGGTAAAATGTACGTAACATAAAATTTACCATTTTAACCATTTGTAGGTGTGCAGCTGAAGAAATATGTGTATCAACAACAGTTTTTAACATAAGCACAAGGTTCTACAACCATCACCACCATCTAATTCCAAAATATCTTCATGACCCCCAAAATGACCCCAAACCTGTTAAGCAGTCACTCCCCACTCCTTTACCCCTCATTCCCAGGCAACCACTCATTTTCTGTCTCTATGGGTTTGCCCATTCTGGACATCCCAGAGACGTGGAATCACACAGTATGTAGGATTTGTGTCTGGCTTCTTTCACAAAGCATGTTTCCCAGGTTCACCCATGTTGTCGGATCTATCAGTACCTCATTCCTTTCTATGCTGAGTAAGTTGTCCTTGTATGAATATATCACATTTTGTTTAGCCATTTATCAGATGATACACATTTGGGGTGTTTATAAGTTTTCACTATTGAAATTAGGAAAAAGCTAATTTTGTGCAAATGAGTAAATATTCTCTAGAATAGTAACTGGATCGAAGATTATTTCATCCAAAATCTGATAATCTACTGCCAAATAAGATGTGCTGCTTAGATTTCCACAGTGCACGGCAGGATTCACTTCTCTGTACCTTCATATTACTAAATCTTATTTAAAAAATTTTCTAAACAAAAAGGAAAAAAAAATCCTCATTTTGATTTCCTTCAAAACTGATCAGTTATCACTAATGAGTTGTATCCTTTTTATACTTATTGGCCACTTATATCACTTGGTGTTAAAATTCTTTGCTTATGTTCTGTAAGTTGTTTGTAATTTACTGACTTGCTTGAGACATTGGTATTTTGGTAATTTTAAGATATGTACATGTTGTTTGTGCAGAAAATGTTTTCTCCCACCTGTCACCCATTTTTAACTATGGTACCATTATTTTCATCTGGATGCGTATGGAATCTAAATTTCCTACCTTCCTTTTTATGGTTATTAGTATCCTATTCTGCTTGAAATAGGCTTTCCTTTTCCGAAGATTTAAAAAATAGCCTACATTTTTTTCCCACTATTTTCAAAGTTACATATCTTTTCAGTCAGCCTTTAACACATCTAGATCTATGAGCAGGGTGTTTGATAAAGCTCTAAATTTGTTTAAGAAAATTAATAGCCAATTAGTTCACCTCAATTAAAGTTATTTATAGTCCACACTTAAACTGCCATCTTTACAATAAATTCTCATATACATGTAGATCTCCCTATTTTTTCCCTTCTGCTCCTCTAATTTTCTGTACAAATACCATATTATCAACAACTTCATAGTACACTTTAACATCTGGTACACAGATGTCTTACTCGTGGTACTGTTTTTTCAAAATCTTCTTGGGTTTTCCAGCACATTTAGTCTCCCAAATGAATTTTAGAATCAACTTTAAACTTACCTGATACTCTGGTTGGAATTGTATCAAATTTATACATTAATCTGGAAGGATTGACATGGTGAAAATGATATTAACTTTATGTTTCTAAGAACACTGTATGCTTCTCCATTTATTCAGGTCTTGGTTTTGTATCTTTCAGTAAAATCCTATCATTATATTTTAATAAATTGAGTATAATCTTACTTGTTTTATTTCTGTGTGTGCCTATTTCTTTTTCTTTTTTGCCTATTTCTCATCACTACATAAATAAAACATTCTCCCACAGTTTTTGAGTAAAAAGATCATTTCCCCATATCCTGTAAAATGATGAGGCTATCAGATGATCTTTAAAAGCTATTTAAGCTAAAAAACTCCATGACTTTCGATAAACACTAGAAAAAACAACACTCACTAAAAATCAACTAAAAGGTTTATCTGTGTTTAAAAGACAAAGTATATAAACCAAGGATGGTTAACCGGCTCATCTTGAACCCTAACTCGGATACATCAGAGATGGCCGCCAAGAGAGGTGATTTCTTTAACAACTCTACTCAAAGAAAAATCTTACAATTTAGATTTTAAAAGATGCATAAAAAAATAACTTGTCTGGATACAAAATCCTTCAAATATTATTTCTAATATTTATGCCATAATGCTATATTATTACTCTTTCCTAAAGTCATCACGAAATCATGATCATAAGGAAATTGTACAGGAAAAAGGGGTTTCAGCACTTTTAACACTTACAATTCAATTTCAACCATTCCTTTGGAACATCCTCTCTTCACAAAAAAACCAACCTAGAACAAAAAAGACAAAGTGCATTGAGTGATGACATTCCCAGGTTATCAGATTCAGCAAAGTCATTATTATTTGTCAAATTAAAATTTTTTCAACACCTATTTTCTCTGTCCACTCCCATCACGTTCCCAGATTTGGGAAACTGGTTTCCACTGTTTCCTCCCACAAGTAACAATACCATTAGTTACCACTGACTGAGCATTCGATGTGCCTAAGAGCCTCTTACACAGCTCGTGACAAAGCCAGTAAGCGATACAGAGCGAAGAACTGAACCCACGTAACATGGCTGCAGAGTCTGTGTACTTAGCCTCTCTACTAAACACTCTCGGGAGAGGGAAGAAAGCCAGTGCGAAAACAGGGTCTATGATTTATTCATAGAGCTTTACCAAATCTCCTTATTACCAATGGAGACTTCTTTGGAGTTGCACAGATTAAATATTAACAGCCACTCTAAGATCCTGTTATTAATCCTGTTATTAAGATCCCATCCTGTTATTACAGGACATAATTGTCATTTTCTTAAAAAGAGGAATACACATAGTAAATACAATTTAAGTACAATTTACACGGTAAAATAGATCTATTTAGTCTACTTTAAATACATACACGACCATAAACTTGAAGACAGACCCTGGGCCTAAAACAAATCGGACTGGATCTTCAATCAGGCTATAAGTAAGTAATTCTTAAAAAAAAAAAAAAAAAAGTGGAAAACACGTTGCAAATAATTATCTTTTTAATAGTGGTAATAGCAGTGATGACAACAATCGGAACCACAACAAGGAGCATTTATTAAGCATTATTATGCTAAGCAACTTATAATTTTCTTAATACTCATGAGCAACCTCAGGAGGTATGTATTATATCCATCTTATAAACGATGAAACTGAGGCCCAGAAAGATGACAAAGGAGGTCTGTCCTCGTAACTAGAAAGTACAGCTTGATTAAGAGTACATGCTTTCATCCAGGTTCCAATCTGGTGTAAGTTGCTTGACTCTGACCAAGTTACTTAACCTCTCTGTTTTAGTTTCTTCATAAACAGGAAAAACAATGGCATTTTTGTAGGAGTGCTATCTGCTCATTAGCTTGCATCAATTAAAATACTTGGAACCAGTAAGAAAAAAAATCACAAGGCAGTTCCTATAAAGCATACATATGGATGGTACAGAACATGCTAGCGTTAAATTTTCATATTAAGACTTAACTATGAATAAAACATTAAAAATATTTTTGCTGAGACCTTGTGCAACCCCTAAATGCATCTGGGGATACCCAAAGGTCTGCAATCTGTCATCTGAGAAACGCTACACTCCACAACCTTCTTTAAAAACCCTACCACTCAAGGGTAAGATCTGTCTTCTTTATGCCGAAAATAAATGGGAAGGTTGGTGGAAACTGCTACAAACCAATCCGTTCTGACTGAACAGAGTCTGGAGTACACTCCAGCAGACCGTTACACAGAGAAAGGATTTAATAAATGATTTTTAACAATTAAAAAACTATACATCAGAATTTATAAAAATGGTCCTTGGAAGTTATCTACTCCGACCCCCTTAACTTAAAGAAAAACTGGTCTAGACAAATGACTAAAATCACAAATTATTAACAGAGCAGTATCTGAGTATTCTACCTCATAAATGCCTCCCGTGTAGCATTAAAAAAAACCACATACACACATATTTTGAACAGGTTTATTTATAATCTTCAGGGTGTATGCTTCAATCTTGTAATCCTACATTACACTGTAAGCCGGACTAAAAAACCTATAATGCCATTTTAATAATATTGCAATATTCCCAGATTTAGAAAAATATAAAGAATCATTTAAACTTTTACAACCATTTTGCAGTGGGATAACTCAAGTCTCAAACTTCCTTTTTAAGACATAATTTTATGTGAAATATACACCAAACATTATGTATAAACTTCATACACTGTTTGAAGGAACAGTAAAACAACCAAGCATCTACCACAAATTGAAGGAACTGAAAATTAACTGCATATCCGACATTCCCTGTGTAACTCAATACTGTTGTATCCTCCCTCAACAAATGTAATCCTGTCTTGATCATCCTTCTGCTTTTCTCTAGTTTTGCTATATACATATATCTCTTCAAATATTAATTACACTATTTTATGTTTTGACCATTCTATAAATAAATTCATATTACATACATTCTTCCAAAATAGCATTTTTCCTTAAAATTACATTTTTGAGATTTAACCAATGAGCTAATAAGGATTATTTTCACTGGCATGTAATATTCAATTTTGACTATAACAGGATTTCTTTAAAAACAATACTGCTATAAATATTTCAATACTTTTGCCTAGTATTAATGTACAAGGGCTGTCTAGGAGAATTTTGAGTGATTGGTTACATGCACCTGCAGAGTCACGAGGTTATGCCATTTTCCAAGACTACAAATTTCTAGTCCCACCAAGAGTGCATCAGAGTTCCCATTGCTCCATATCCTTGTAAGCACATAGCATCGCCAGAATTCTTGTGACTTTGAGGAATATACCTTGCCAGGATTAATGTGCACTTCTCTGATAATTAGTGAAGTTGAGTATCTTCTCAGACACAGTTGGCCCTTGAATAACACGAGGGTTAGGAGTGCCAACCCCCTGCACGAAAATTTGCATATAACTTTTGATTCCCCCCAAACTTAACTAATAGCCTACTGCTGACCAGAGTCCTTACCAACATCATAAGCAGTTAATACAGATTTTGTATGTTACGTGTACTACATACTGGATTCTTACAACTACAAAATCAAGTTACTAAGAAAATCATATGAAAAATACATTTACAGTACCATACTGTATTTACTGAAAAAAATCCGCATACAGGTGGACTCGCACAATTCAAACCTATGCTGTCCAAAGATCAACTGTATTTACTGGCTGTCTGAGCTGCCTCTTCTGTGAGGTGTCTGAGCACATCTTTCGTCTTGTTACTGTTTTGCTTATTAAAAAGCCTAAATACCAATCTTTTGTTATATGGGTTATATATACCTTCTCCCAATTTGCGGATTCTTTTTCTTTATGGTGTCTTTTGATAAAAGTTCTTTATCAGTATTTTCCTTGTCCATCTATACTTTTACTTAAGAAATTTTTATTTAACCCAAAGTCACAAAGATATTCTCCTCTACACCAGTATCTACTAAAACTTTCCTGGTCAGTCACAGTTAGATCTTCAATCCACTTGGAATTGATTTGTGTACAAGTGTGAGGACAAAACTTAATTTCTTTTTTTCCTATGCAACCAACTGTCTCAGTACTATTTATCCATCTTTTCCCCATTTATCTACAATATCAGTCATCGTAAATCAAGAGTCTACTCATCATGGCTTTGGATCCGGACTTTTCATTCTGTCACAGCACATGGTCTGATGTCTTTTCCACCAGTACCACAGTTGTTTTTTTTTTTTTTTTAATATAGTTGACAATGTTTTTAGTTTCCGATACAATGATTTGACAATTCTGTACATTACATAATGCTCAAAACAGTATGTATAGTTCTCATCTGTAACCGTGAAAAGTTATACTATACTAATACTACTCACTATATTCCCTATGCTGTGCTTTTCATCCCTATAACCTACTTGTTTTATAACTCGAAGTTTGTATCTCTTACTACCCTTCACCTGTCTCACCCAACCCACCTCTTCTTCCCCTCTGGCAACCACCAGTGTGTTCTGTATGAGTCTGTTTCTGGGTTTTTGGTTTTGTTTTTTAGATTCCACACAAGTGAAATATGGTATTTGTTTTTCCCCGAGTTATTTCATTTAGTGTAACACCCTCTAGGTCCATTCATGTTGTCACAAATTCAAGATTTCATTCTTTTTACGGCTAATATTCCATACAATGTTTGCATTTACTGTAACTTTGTGTTGTCTTGATTTCTGATAGGACAAGTTTTCCCATTTGGTTGAATTTCTTTAGTAGGAGTATCTTAGCTATTCTTGGCCATTTCTTTTTTCACCACAATTTAGAACCAGCTTGTAATCTGCTATCGACAGTACTGGGATTTGACCGCAGTGACGCTCAATACGTATATGAATGTGAACAATGACGTTTTCGCAGCTCTTCCTGCCCATTAATACAGGTCTGTCCCTCTCCTCAGACTCCAATATTTTCAAATAAAATTTTATAATTTCTACATATAGGTCTTATGTCTTGTTAATTTATTGCTACATAACTTGCACTTTCGGTGCTACTGTAAATATCTATTTTTAATTGCATTTTTCTGTTCATTGTTAGTGAACGGAAATAGATATAAGATTATTTAACAAAAATCTGTTCTAACAATCCTGACAAATTTCCAGATTAATTCATCAGAAGGCTTATCTGGAGTCGCTTTTGTGGTTTTCATTCCAGACTTTCACAAAACCTGTAAATGACGGTTTTCTAACTTGTATCTTTTGTCTTATCTTACTTTTCTGTACTGGAAGTACAACGTTGAGTAGCAGTATTAGTAGGTAACCGTGACTTGTTCCAGAACTTACTGTATATTTTCACTTGTCTTTTATGTAATTTAAAAAGGTAGGTTTCCTCTACTCTTAATTTGCTAACATTTTTTTTCTATCATAAATTACTGTGGAATTTAGTGCTTTTTCTCTACTGAGGGGATCATCCAGTTCTCCTTTAAAATGTGATATGTAGGGACACCTGGGTGGCTCAGTTGGTTAAGCATCTGCCTTCAGCTTAGGTCATGATCCCAGGATCCTGGGATCGAGTCCTGCATCGGGCTTCTTGCTAAGCAGGGAGCCTGCTTCTCCCCCTGCCTATGCTCTCTCACACTCTCCCTCTCTCTCACAAATAAAATCTTTAAAAATTTAAAAACATAAAATGATATAAAAAATAAAAATAAAACATGATATGTTAATTTTTTTTCTAATGATCAATCTCATTCCTGGAATAAATTCTATCTGGTCATGATGTATTATGCATTTTATGTATTAGATTCAACAGACTAAAGTTTCTTTTTCTTGAGATTTTTGCTCCTATATTCATGAGTGAGACTATCTTTAAATTTTCTATCCTTGATGGACTCTGGTACCGTCATATTCTGATACAGTCATATTCTCTGTGTAAAACAGGAAATGACTGCTGTTAGAACTAATAGCTAATGGTCTTCGGTGTTCTAAAAATTAACAGCTGACTTTTTTCTACTAAGAGTCAGTTCTGATCATTTATATAGTTGGAGAAACCTATACATTCACAACTTCAAGAATTTAAGCTTTACTAGCATAAAGGTGTTCGTAATGTTTTTTGTTTTGGGAGGAGATAAACCAATTTTATTGTCTATCACTATGCTATACAAAAATCCAGGAACAAAAGATTCGTAGAGAAGAAATAAATGGATAGTAAATTAGAAGACAATGGAAATTAAAATTTGAAATATTTTTCATGATATTAGGATAAAAACCATTTCAAAATACGTGTATGCCTAGCTTCCGGGTAGGCTGTTCCCTGACCAAAGCCTGCCATTCAATTCAGGTGTTCGAGGTCCTGCCAGCTCTACCGGCTCCTGACAAAACGTCTGTGATCTTCGAGAAAAGCACTGTGCTCCTGGTGCTCCAGCGCTGTGCTGAGCTCTACCCACTCACCTGCTAGGAAATCCGCCAGGTGATCATATAAGGCCCAGTCCAGTGGGTCAGTGCTGAGTGTAATTCAGATCTTTCCACTCAGACTCAGCAATGGACTGAAAGTGTCTCTCTCGACGTTCTCTTCTTGCCCAGCCTCATCTTCTGGATAGTTACGGTCCAGCACCAGAGGCTTCTTGCCCCCAGTATTTACAACTTCGACCACGAAATTGGGAGTGGATGTCCATTCAAGCTATTCTTCAACCTTCTGCCCTTGGGAGTGCTCCTTCTCCCCATCAGATGTTGGCAGGATACTATTGTTAAATGTTGAAAGGGGCAGTGATCTTTTCTCCTGCAACTTTCTGCACTAACTTGGCTTCTGTCCCATATACTTCTAGCTTCCAACTTCCAGACATCCTGGGGAGGGATTTATGCCTCCATATCACCTTTTCACCCTCAATTTCATCAGTCAGCCATTCAACAAAAGCTCTGTGCTCCTGGGTGTGCAGTGCGCTGCAGCCAAGGGGCCTATGGGAGCGTGGGAGACTGGGCAGCACAGACCTGAGCGATACGGAGCTTTGGGCTGCATGCATGGCCTGGGGCAAGGACTGCAGCAGCGGCTGAGCGGGGTGGGCTGAGACAGCAGGGCCGGTGCGGCACTCGGTGGCTGAGTGGCCCCGGAGCCCAGCACACAAGGCGCTCGGCATGGCAGAAGCAGCTTCGCAGCAGCTGACACAGGCAGGCCCTATAATATTCTCTCGCAGTCATGTAATGACCTGGTGGATGGCATCCCGGCAGCGCATGAGAACTCCAGTTCTCCAGCAAGGCCACGGTAGGACTGCATTTGCTCATTCCCTCTGATGGAAGGTGTGGTGTTTTAACCGGCTTTGTCCAATGAAAATGTGAGTCAAACAAATACTTATGACTTTTTGGAAGAAATTGTAACAGCCAGTCCCTTTCCTGAGGTGGCAATCATGGGACTACGTATTGAAATGAAGACTCCATCAGCCTAGGTACCCAAGTGACCACAAATGGTCTATACTGGATAAGTAGCAAGAATTAATCCTTTGTATTTTTAAACCACTTAAATTCCAGGGTTGTCTCAACCATCATATATCTTTTATTACTTTTTCTACATTCCTCTTTTCTACTTTATCTACCCCCCACAACCTTCTTCTCTAGAAATTACTGACTTCTGGCAGAGGGAAGAGGGGGACAAAACAGATGAAGGAGATTAAGAGGTACAACCTTCCAGTTATAAAATAGGATACAGGGATGTAATGTACAGTTTAGGGAACAGAGTCAATAATACTGGAGCAACTCTGTATAATGATAGATGGCAACGAGACTTATTGTGGTGACCACTTCATAATGTATATAAATATTGACTATATTGTACACCTGAAGCTAATAATATACATCAATTATTCTTCAATAGAAAATAGTAGTAATTCTCTGGAAGATTTTCTTTTTTTCTCCACTATATTCAGAGTTAACAATCAGGTAAGTAAGTAACCCTATGTCCCACTCTGCAGTGTTATTTTTCCTACTAAACACAGTGCTTGACTTCTAGTTTTATCTTCTAGCCTTCCCCTACCTTCAGGAGCCCCAATTCAGAGCAATCAAATGTCTTTAGGGTACAAAGTCAGCAAATGCCCCTGGGGAAACAACTCCAGAGCTTGCTTAACTCTTCAGATCCACACAATTTTGTTTCTGCCCGTGGTAAATGTACCTCACCTTTCCACAAGCCCAATGACACATTTAAGACATTTTATACTATTCCTAAGAATTTAAAGTGTTACATACTTGGAGAACTCTCTAGGTGCATAGCCCAAAATACTTCTAGAAATGGCAATCTCCTCCTGGCAGTTCTACACACCAACTTCCTTCCTTACGTTCAAGCTCTACATCTTTGTCACACCCAAGGAAGTGAGATAGAGAAAGTGATTTGTTACTAAAAGCAAGTCACAACTCTGAATTTCTTTTTTTTAAGTACTTAAGTTAACTCACCTTATCCGCCCGTCCCATAAAAGCAGGTTTGCCTGCTAATCCAAGACAAATGGCACAGACGATGCTAGACTTTCCTGTTCCATTAGCTCCAATAATCATATTCAGATGAGGTCCAGGAGATACTTCACAGATATCATACGTTCTGAATTATAAAGAGGTGAAATTACTAAGACATAAGAATATTTTCTTTACAAAAACATTTATTCTTGCTTACATTATCTACAGGTTTCCGTGAGTTCCTTTAAAAGCCAGACCTTACATTTTAATTTATTTATACATTGTTAATAAACTAGAGAGAAAATAAAAACTTAATGGAAGAAATGAGAAAATAATGCATATCTGAAATAAGAATATGAGTGGGAAAATAAGATTTCATCAGCCCTTTTCAAATAAAGTGTTGAATAAAGCAAATTTGATATGATTTATCCTTTTAATAATTAAAATACATGAGAAAATTTATCAAAGCCACTGTACATATAATTTTTAAAATTTTATGTAAGACAAGCCATGGTTCATCTGAAATCTGTGAATTTTACATTTATATTTCTCTTGAATTAAAATGCTTAAAAGCAACTTCTCACATTTTACTAATTGAAACAATCCAAATTTCTATTCTAAAACTGAAGATATCTATCAATTCAATGGTTTCATTATTTTTTTTTAAATCCATTTCTTTTAATTTGTTGCCAGAGATTCCCCAAAAGATCCATTGTTGGTCCGTGTTCAAATAAATGTTATTCCTATGGGAAGAAACAAGAATGCATCATCACCAAGCACTTTCATAACATTCCCTCAGCCCAGAAAGCTGCCTGCTGCCCAGCAGTTTTCATTAACTATCTGCGACAGTAGCACCTAATCCTTATTAGTCACCAAGGACAACTGCGGCAAAATGTGAAACAAAGGGACTCAGATAATCTTCTACTCTGACTCTGAATACCCCAAATTAGGACCCATAAGTAATATCCTGTTCCCACATGGTTTGAGTTAGCTGCCAACTACTTGCCCAAGAATAAAAACTTACCCTGCTACTAACCTGCTAGGTATGTAAATAAGTCAACCAAGCACACTTGCACTTCAGCACTCAAAGAAAAATCATCTGAAATGCCACGTGGTAACAAAAGTAAATACAGGAAGTAAACAAGTATTTTCTGACAGGTTTCAACCCTACATCTCCACACAGCATCTACCTACTTTATCTTTTCAAATGCTTTGCTCTGTTCCAAGCTGGATCATAAAGAAACCCTTCATATGATGGTTAAAATGAAACTAATTTGGGAACTTCAGGCATCTGGAAAATGACCAGCCTTAGAACTTAATTCCAAAACACGAAGCCCCATTCTTTCAACTTTTCAATTTCCTGCTGTAAAATCTCTGTGCCACTCTTTTACTAAAACAGTGATGTAACTGATGTTTAAGATAAAAAAACAAGAGGAAAAAGAAGAAGTCCTGGCCTATAACATACACATAGATATTATCAACCGAAAGTTGTCAAAAACAAAACAAAAACCTACACAAACAAAACAACAAAACAAAGCCTCCCCATCAAAAAAAAAAAAAAAAATTAGTTGGTCTGACTCTGTATTTATTGGTAATTCCCTTTCTTCGATTTTCCTTTTCTCTGAGCTCCTCCTGAAAAGAGCTGTTGTCAAACGCCCGCCCTCTTCTCCACCTATGTACTTTGCCTGGTATTTCCTATATTCTCCATGACTTCTGGTAGGATCTACATGCTGAAAGTCAGCCCCTGTGACCTACAGATGCAGCTACCACTTCCAGAACTCTGTTTGGATGTTGTGTAACAGTCGCCTCAAACTTCCCACATTCAAAACTAAACCCGCTAGCTTTCTAATCCAAAACTACTCTTGTGGTCTCTTAGTGAATGGTATTATCATTCGTCCCACTGCCCAAATGAGAAACCTAAGCATTAGTTCTGCATCATCTTTGATTCTACCATCTTCTTCCCCTCTGGCTCCCATCATCCAATCAGTTACCACGTCATGTTGGCAGACATGCAATTCTGAGATCACTCGTTAAGAAAAATAAGAAAATATAGGACTCTTTGGAATTTACCTCTTGCATCATCTTTTTCTACTTTCTACCTCCTTCCACTGTTCTCTAATCAGACCTCCAAATTCTACCTATCGTGAACTTCTTTCAGTTTCTCGACTATCTTTATGTTATTCTGCAAGCCTTTGCACATGCTATCCCATCAGCCTAAAAATCTCCCTCCATTCCCGATCCTACTGGACTTGGTTCACTCCTAGGAATTCTTCCAATAACTACTCTTTCAGGCCACTTTGGTTCTCTAAGCACATCCCTCCTCCCTTGTTCTTAAAACTCAGCGTCCTCTCATCATGAAAATAAACAGGGTAGTTCCACACTTTGCAGCCACCTCTTCCTTCTCCTAGTCACATACAAGCTTTATTTCCTCACATTCATTCATTCTTCTAGGACTTGCAAAATGTTGTGCTTACCCTGCTTTAAAGGGTAAAAGAATTCCTAATTGCAGAATGCAGTGGTCTCTTTGCAGTCCTGTTATCCAACTCCAGTGTAGCAGATAGTATTTTTGAAACACTTTTCCCCCCAGGCTTCTTAGAGACTATTCTCCCACGGTTCTCCTCTTACCTCCCTGAACAGTTCCTTCTCTGTCCCAGCTCCTCTTCTGCTCACCCTTACATGTTGGCATTCCTCCAGGACTCCATAGTTGGCCTTCTATTCCTATTTATATTTCCTTTTGGACAAGCTCAACCATTTCTGCAACTTCAAGAATCACCTATATGCATGACTTCCAAGTCTCTCACCTGTTTACATTTTCTGCACCCTTAAAACGACTGCTTAGGGAAGATCTTTTTTAGACATGCCACAGGAAACTTCAAATTGTGGGATCCAAAAAGCATTTATTATTACTCTCCCCAAACTGCTCCCTCTTCTGAAAAGGATCACATCTGACCAAGAGCCAAAAAAGAACTTGAGAAAAATACTGCATAACTCTTACGCTCAGGCCTCTTAATCTGTAGCCAGATCCTGTCAAATCTCTTCTGTCCACTACTTCCCACTGTTCCTCCTAGGTTCAAACTCTCATCATCTCTCATTGTTGTAAAAGTCTTCTTGCCTTCAATCCTGTAGCCCTTTCTAAATCATCCCTCACACAACTTCCAGTGTGAAATGGAAATCACATGTCATTCCCTGCTTAAAATGCATCCTGGTCGCTGAGAGGATGAAGTTGGAATTCCTCAGCATAGAAAACACAGATCCTCAATAGCTGCCTACCCCTCCAGTATCATCTCTGTCCAAGTCACTCACATCCTACGCTCTACTCATACTCAAATACTAGACACTTCCTAAATACAACAAACTGTTTCAGGCAGTTCCTCCTGGCTACAGTGCTCTTCCCTTCTTTTAAGACTTTAGTAAACCTCTTGTACAAAGCCCTTTCTCACAGTTATGGATGAAATTAACCACTTCATCCTTTGTGCCCCCAAGGCATCCTGATACATACATACATACACGTGTGTGTGTATAAGATTATGGTAGGTAACTCATTTGATTTTATTTATCTTTCCTGATGGATTCAAATAGCAATTCAGCTACTTATTAGCAGTATAAACATGGGTACATTAACCTTTGTGAGCTCATCTCATCAATGGAGATGAAGAGCTGTTTTAAGGAAAGAATAAGAGTATTGTGTAAATAAAGCATCTACTTCTATACCTGGCACATGATAGATAACCTGGGCCGGGGGCCGGGGATACCGGGTGGAGGGGGGCGGGGAGGACAACGTAGGTATTCTTACCACAATTCTGTTATCCTAAGCGACCATATGCAAGCTTAAAAAAAAAAAAAAAAAGAGACCCTGACCAAAAAAAAAAAAAAACAACCTGTAAACTGGTAGAGATAAACAGTGTTTGTGTTAAAACATATTTACTAAATTCTAAAACGATTATTATGATTATTAGTCATCTGTAGAGACAGAAAAGGAAGCAGGGGGAAAAGCTGGATTTGGAGGTGTCAAGGGTCTGCTGGGAAGCCCAACAATTGAGAGGAAGGCTTAATTTTCTTGTACCCTTCCACCTCCATCCGGGACAACCTTCACCATTTTGTCCACCTAGCAACTGCTTACTCTTAACGAATCTACCACAGCATCTTTGCTACTCTAACTGTTGCTTCCTCTGAGTTCCCAGCGCCTGCACTTTTGTGAATTAGAGATCAGGTCCTCCCTCTGGAGGCCGCGACTCCCAGGCTGCAGAGATCCATTCCCTACCACGTCCACTGGCCGCCGGATGACGCCTTCAGAAAACGTTGGCTGAATGAATAAAAAACCCGCAGCACCCCAGACGCACACCTAACCACCCCAACACCGACGTCAATCCTCAGGGTAACCCCGGCTCGAAATCACTGCCAGACCCCAGCCGGGCGCACATCCACCTCCCCCCTCACCCACCAGCGCAGCCTGCGCCCCCCGCCCGCGGGCCGCTCGCCTCCCCGCCGCGGCGCGGCCTCCGGCCACTCACAAGAAGTTCTCCATCACGATGCGGACGATAGAGCCTTCCACGAAAGGCCTGGACGACTGCAGCGGCAGTGGCGGCGGCGCCGCCGGCGGGGCCGAGCTCTTTCTCTTGCTCGGGACCTCCGACGAGGGATCTCTCGGGAGAGCTCTCTTGGAGGCCAGAGTGCTCGGGGTCGACGTCTTCCTACTCGGAGTCGCCATCCCGGTTTCCCCTCCGCCCAGCAGGCGCTTCCGTTCCTACCGACCTGCAGCCTCGGCGCCCCTGCGCCCGGCTCCCGCGCGAACTGCCCGGCGCGCGACACCGCCCGCGAGCCCGCCCCGCGCCTGCGCAGTCCCGGCCCGGCGGCGTCAGCGGGCCGCCCCGCCCCTCAGCCCCGCGCCTAGGCGGCTGCGGGCGACGAGGACGCAGGCGGGGGCGACGGCCTTTCGGTAGGCGGCTACCCGACCTTCCTCTCTGAGCATTTGTGCATTTTTCAGAGTTGGGTTTTTTTAACTCAGAAAAAGATGTCAATTGCATTTAGTACTTTGAAAGCCCTTTCAGCGCTCCGAGGAAGCCGACCCGCGGGGGGGCGGGGGGGGGGGGGAGGCGTTCGCTGTGGCACTTGGAGCCGCAGGCGGGCGACGTGCCTTCTCCGGACACCGCCGCAGCAGACCCAGACTCGCCTGTCTTTGGCTCTTCCTCTTCCTAATTTGCTCCCTGTTTGCCTTCAAGCAGGTCCCGGTGTCCAAAAAAGAAAGCTCTTGTAATGGCCCGATGCCCGCGTCTCCCGTAAGAAGCGTCGTGCTAAGTCCTGACTCTGCGCTCCCACTTGTGAACAGACGATACCACACAGACTCTCCACAGAAAGAAACTCTCCACCCCCCTCGCGCCTTCCTTCCCTTTTAAGACTTCCTGCTCCGAGGTTTCTAGAAAAACACGAGCTAGAATCCACGGGCTTCAGTGAGTGCGTGCTTCCACTTAAACCTGGTCACATGCATCTGATTAACCTCATTGAGTCCAAGGAGCACCGAGGCTTACGGAGCTCCTCCTTCACTCAGCTAATAATTAACGTCTAACCTGCAAAAGGCTGGGGCTGCGGCACAGAGGGACCCAGTTAAGGATGCATGCCTGAGCCCTTACTTTCTGGTGTGGGAGATAGAAAAAGAACCAGTGAAGCAACAAAGGATCAGGATAATTCCCGGCTGTGCTAGGTGCTATGAAAAAAATAAACATAACGAATGTGATGGGGGAGGCACAGAAGGCCCATCGGAAGAGGAGATGTTTGAGCTAAACCCTAAATGAGAAGGAACCATGTGCGTCCGTGAGAAAAGAGCATTCGAGGCAAGAATAAAAGCTCTGGAGTGGAAACTAGTGGGATGTCTGAGGAACAAAGGGAAGGCTGCTGTGGCTGCAGTGGAGTGATCACCATTGCACAGCAGAGCCTTGCCCATCATGGCAGAGCTGTTTATTTTTAAGCGCTGGGAAGCCATGGGATGGTTTTAAGCAGGAGAGAGACATGATCTGATTAAAGTTTTTAAATAATCACTCTGTTTGCTGTTTGGAGAGGGTCAGGTATGGAAGTGGGGGGGCCGTTTAGAAAACGGGTGCCGTAGAACCCGGATTCCTGACTCCTGGACCAATGCTCCTTTCCCAGGTGCCCGCCTCTTCCTCTCACACAAGTGGAATCAGTGCTCTCTAAAGGTTATTATCAAAGAAAATAGAATGAGAAAAAAAAGCATATGAACTCGCCATGGTTAAATGCAAATTACAGAAGAACAATTTTAGAACTGTTCAAATAGTCAGTGCTTAGGAGGGTGCTATACTGTCATTCCCTACAATGCTGCAACAAATATTTTGAAAAGTAATTTGTTACCACGCTTCAAGAACCTTAGAAGAGTCAAAGTCTTTGAAGAAATGATTACATTTGGGGGACTCTATCCTAATGGAAAAATAACATAGGCAGAGTAATGGTAGTTGAGGGCAGGAACCCATTTTTGTACCATTATTAGTTCTTTGGTGAATTAATCAAATTGTGCTTATAAACTTGAAAGTTGAGAATGAGTCCCTGAACTTGTGATGACCCCCACAAATGCACACAAGCTAAGAGTTCTTTTCTAAACAGCCAGCCAGTCATACTCCACCACCACTTTTTATTTTATTTTGGGTTTTTTTATTATATTCAGCCAACATATAATACATCATTAGTTTTCGACATAGTGTTCGACGATTCATTAGTTGCATATAACACCCAGTGCTCATCACTGCATGCGCCCTCTTAATACCCTTCACCTGGTTACCCCAACCCCTCACTTCCTCCCTTCTCTAAACCTCGGTTTGGTTCCTGGAGTCCAGAGTCTTTCATGGTTTTTCTCCCTCTCTGATTTCTTCCCATTCAGTTTTCCCTTCCTTCCCATGGTCCTCCACACTATTCCTTACATTCCATATATGAGTGAAACCATATGATAATTGTCTTTCTCTGCTTGACTTATTTCACTTAGCATAATCCCCTCCAGTTCCATCCATGTTGATGCAAATGGTGGGTATTCATCCTTTCTGATGGCTGAGTAATATTCCATTGTATATATGAACCACATCTTTATCCATTCATTTGTTTTTTTTTTTTAAGATTTTATTTATTTATTTGACAGAGATAGAGACAGCCAGCGAGAGGGAACACAAGCAGAGGGAGTGGGAGAGGAAGAAGCAGGCTCCTAGCAGAGGAGCCTGATGTGGGGCTTGATCCCATAACGCTGGGATCACGCCCTGAGCTGAAGGCAGACGCTTAACTGCTGTGCCACCCAGGCGCCCCTATCCATCCATTTGTTGAAGGGCATCTCGGCTCCTACCATACTTTGGCTATTGTGGACATTGCTGCTATGAACATTGGGGCGTGTGCCCCTTCTTTTCACTACATCTGTATCTTTGGGGTAAATACCTAGTAGTGCAGTTGCTGGGTCGTAGGGTAGCTCTATTTTCAACTTTCTGAGGAACCTCCATACTGTCTTCCAGACTGGCTGCACCAGCTTGCATTCCCACCAACAGTGTAAGAGGGTTCCCCTTGCTCCACATCCTTGCCAACATCTGTTGTTTCCTGTCTTTTTAATTTTTGTCATTCTAACTGGTGCCACCACCTTTTAAAAAGGAAAATACTATTGCTTTTGTTTCTAATTACAAAACCAATACATGTTAAGTATAGAAACTTTGGGAACACACAGAAAAACATACACAAAGGGAAAAGTTACTCTTAATTTCTATACCGAGACTAATCACTGTTAGGGTTTGGGTGTATGTTTTATCTTTTTTCCTTGTGTATGTATGACACGCTCTTTTGTTGCCCACCCCCCAAAAAAACCAGGATGATGCTGCACAAATCATTTTAGTGTGTGTGTGTGTGTGTGTGTGTATATATATATATATAATTATTTAACCCCTTTTCTCACATAATATGAATGTATTTCCATGCCATTAAATATTTTTCTGCGACATAGTTTTAAGTAACCATATAGTATTCCATCAAGCAGATATAGTGTAATTGATTTAACTATTTCCTTTTTGTTGGACTCCTTGTGACTGGACGTTAGCATGAGCCACGGGTGTTCTGGCTGACTGCACTACCCAGAGCGTATACCAGTGCGTCCTATCATTCTTTAATAGTTTCATGCACCCAGAAAAGTATACACCTGTATCTTGCCACACCTGGTTTCTTTAATTCCACTAGGGAAAACTGTCTCGAAAGGGGTGGGGGTAGAGAGGCAGAGGGAGGTGGTCTCTGGAAATAGAATATCAATTAATGGGAACTTGATGCTAATGAATGAATGAGCCAGCAATAGCTAAATCTACACTTCCAGGGTTTGAAGTCCACTCATCAGCTGAGGTCATCATGCCATTTTTGCTAGCTAATCGGTGTTGCCAAGCAACTGTATTTAACCTTCTACTCACCAAGGAGTAAGTCACCAGGGGCTATTTTGAGTGATGGCCTTTCAAAGCTCCAGAAACCTTAAAACTGCTACAAACAAAAAAACTGGCAGAAAGGGGCAGGATCAAGGATTGTAAATATATTTCACCTCCCCCTTGGAGTGCTATCTACTGTGTTGTTGTTCTTGGCTTTACCCCACTAGCCCTTGATAATGGTGCTAGAATAGCAAAAAGGTGGGACGAGATACACAGACGGGGACCCTGCGGAGGCCATGGATGACTAAGGTGGTTCACTCTTCCAGTTCTGATAAGAACCCTTACAGGAAAACAGGGATGATCTCCTCTGGTTTGTACACCAAGAGGAAATAGTACTTTTCCTTTTGAAAATTCCATTAAGTGGAAGAGTGAGCCCTTGTGGCTTGGAGAAGAGGGAAAATTCAGAAGCTGAAACTGAAGTCCTTGGCACCCAGAAAAAAACCCTTTTCCCCGGTGCCCCTCACCCACACTTTCTAATTAACCTTGTTAAAGAACAGCTGGGAGGGGGGCACCTGGGTGGCTTTTGGGTTCAGCTGAGGTATTGATCTCAGGGTTGTGAGATCAAGCCCCGTGTCTGGCTTTGCTCTCAGCAGGATCCTGCTTAAGATTCTCTCCCTTTCCCTCGCCCCTTTCCCCCCACTCGCACGCATGTGCTCTCTCTTTAAAATAAATAAATAAAATCTTAAAAAAAAAAAAAAAAAAGAACAGTTGGGGAAGATGTAGGGAGGGGTGAGGGGTTCTGAGGAGAATGAACAGCCTTCCCGCAGGGGAACTAACACCCGTTGAGCAAGCTTCTGCTAGAAATAAGGATACCTTATCTCTAAAGTTTTTACTTTAAAAAAAATTTGTTTCTAACATCATTTTTATTTAAAAAAAAAAGATTTTATTTATTCATTTGAGAGAGAGAGTGTGAGAGAGCATGAGCAGGGGGAGAGGCAGAGGGAAAGGGAGAAGCAGACTCCCCGCTGCTTATCTCTAAAGTTTTTACTTTAAAAAAAATTTGTTTCTAACATCAGTTTTATTTAAAAAAAAAAGATTTTATTTATTCATTTGAGAGAGACAGTGTGAGAGAGCATGAGCAGGGGGAGAGGCAGAGGGAAAGGGAGAAGCAGACTCCCCGCTGAGCAGGGAGCCTGACTCAGGACTCAATCCCAGGACACTGGGATCGTGACCTGAGCCAAAGGCAGACACTTAACCAGCTGAGCCACCCAGGAACTCCCCCCCCCAAAAAAAGCTTTAAATAATCAAAATATTTGCTTCCTCTTACCGTGATGACAGTAGTCTTGGAATTGGTTATAGTAATAGCTATAGGATTAGTAATAATAGCTGATACTAACAGCATGTACCATATACCAGCTACTGTTCTAAGTACTTTTTCATAAGTCATTTTTATTTTCTGGATCCATGTCTTAACGGATTTGCATCTTTCTCAAATTTCCATCTCTTGGTTACAAAAACCAACTGAAAGATTGAAAAAAATTATTAGGAATTAAAATCAGGTTTCAAATGTTCTTTGTAATGTGTCATGATAGAAAGTCTATAGCTAAATGTTTTGGGGATATGTTTTGGGGATATGAAATGGGAAAACAGTTATTAAATTGCTCCAGAAGGAATTCACCTTCAATGTCAGAAAGATCAGGAACAAGGTGCCACAGCGCTATGAGCAATCCTCTCTGCAAATCCTTGCAAAGTGAACCAATAGTCCTCCTTGCCCAGGCTAGGTCGGAGGTGTCCCTGGGGGAGAGCGAGTGTTTCCTCTCACACTGTGATTCTTCCCAAGAGAAAGAAAGTTGGTAATTGTCAGAGCCATGCTAAATCTGTTGAAATCAGCTACATAAAGTAGAAAATAAACTCTCCCAAGAACTCGTTGGTTTTCAGTTCTCACTTCCACTGTTTCGATTGGTAGCTGTAACATTCTTTTTATAATTGAAATTGCATTTTTTTTATTATTTTACAAATTTTGAAAACCCCAAAAAACACAAAACAGAAACCAACAACCATGCATGCATATTACTACAATCAAGAATTAAAAAGAGCACCTGGGTGGCTCAGTCAGTTAAGCTTCCGACTCATGATTTCAGCTCTAGGTCGTGATCTCATGGGTCAAGGAATTGAGCCCCGAGTCCGGCTCCATGCTTATTGGGGAGTCTGCTTGAGATTGTCTCCCTCTGCCCCAACCCCACTCACGCTTGCTCTCTTTCTCTCTAAAATGAAGGAATAAATCTTTAAAAAAGAATTAACACTGTTGTGGAGGGTCCTCAAATTTAAAAAAAGAATTACCCTACGATCCAGCAATTGCACTACTAAGTATTTACCCAAAGGATACAAAAATACTGATTCAATGGGGTATATGCACCCTGATGTTTATAGCAGCATTATCAACAATAACCAAACTATGGAAAGAGCCCAAATGTCCATTGACTGATGAATGGAATGAATGGGTAAAGAAGATGTGTTTTACACACACACACACACACACACACACACACACACACACACTATGGAATATTACTCAGCCATAAAAAAGAATGAACTCTTGCCATTTGCAATGACATGGATGGAGCTAGAAAGCATTATACTAAGTGAAATAAGTCAGTCAGAGAAAGGCAAGTACCATATGATTTTACTCATATGTGGAATTGAGGAAACAAAATAATTGAACATATGCGGGGGGAGAGAAAAGAGTGAAACAAGCCATGAGAGACTCTTAAAGATAGAGAACAAACTGAGGGTTGATGGAGGGAGGTGGCTGGGGGATGGGCTAGACAGGGGATGGGCATTAAGGAGGGCACTTGTGATGAGCCATGGGTGTTGTGTGTAGTGATGAATCATTTGACTTCTACTCCTGAAACCAATATTGCACTGAATGTTAACTAACTAGAATTTAAATAAAAATTTGAAAAGAAAAACAGAACAAGCAATATCATAAAACAATAACTAAAATGGCCACAGATATTTGAAAAAATATTCACACAAAGCACACAAAAAAAGCAAATGTAAAGTTAGCCTTTCAAATTTAGTCAAAAATTGGAAATGATAATCTTTCATCCAATGTTGGTGAAAGATTAACAAAATTGTCATTCTGGCACCAAAAGGAAAATTGCTGATGTTAGAAGAAACCAGTTCGGCCCGTTTTGGGGTATAATCTAGCAATACAGATGAAAGCACCAAAATGGTCCACGCCTCTTGAGTCAGTATTTTCCTTTTATGAATTTACCCTAAGTAAATATTCAGAGATGTGAAGACGAGATGTTCATCAGAGCGTGTTTAATTTTAACAAAATATTGGAATTAACTTAAATATCCCAAAGGCATTGATTAAAGGTATTTTCAAAACATTAAAAAAAAGGAATTAACACTCAAGAATTTGGCATAATTTTATTGTCTTTCTTTCCATTATCTACTTCTTAAAAAATTACACATGAAACACATGCATACATTCTCCTCTTAAAAATTACAACAACACAACGAATTAGGGTGCATTTGACATTTTTTCCTCAATCTTGCTGTTGTGCACCTTATTCTCCAGAGCTAACTACCCTACACACTTGTTCGGTGTGTAATATAATGCCCTTTAAGGCCATTTTTATATTTACATGCATTTTATCTACAGAAAATATGTAGTAATATTTTGAGTGTGAATGCATTACATAAATGTGTTATGTAAACACATAATACATCACCTGCATACATATAAATGTATTAACATTAAAATATACAGTAAGAATAGTTATGCAATTTTGTTTTTCATGCAAAAATGTATTTTCGAGATATATCCATGTTGACACATATAAAACTGGTTCCTTTTTAATTGCTGTAGGGTTTTTGTATGACTACACCTCACTTTATCCATTACGCTACAGATCTGACATACAGATTGCTTCCAATTTTTCATTTTTACAAACATTGCTTCAGGGAATATCCTCAAACATTTCTTTATGTAGAAGTGCTAGCATTTCTCTAGGATAGATACCAAGAATTAAAATCGCTAGACTATATACAACACTAATTACTCTCCTTCAGTTTCTTGACATTGTTACATGTGGCCAATTTCTTAATAACTGATTGTTTGAGAATTATGTCAAAACAAAATTTCTGTCTTTTGTCTGTCTCTCTCTAGTATTAAGTGTGACTCAATAGCATTTGCTGTCTCTCTCTCTCTGTCTTAGACACACAGCCCTGTCCTCTACACAGCGGTCTCTCTTTAGAACAGACCCAGGTTCTGTGGGGGCCCTGAAGCTTACCTAAGTTTTGAAGCCCCTCTGAGAAAACACAAGATTACAAATTAGGATAGTGATTATTTATTCCAGAATGAGAAGAAATCCCAACCTCAGCACTATTGACATTTTGGGTAAGATAAAATTCTTTTGGGGGGAAGAGGAGGCAGTTATCTTGTGTATTGTAGGATAGTCAATGGCATCCTTGACCTCTACCCACTAAGAGCCAGTAGCGCTTCCCCAGATTCGACAGCAAAAAATGTCTCCAGACATGGGTAAATGTCCCCTAAGGGGTAAAATCCCGCCCCGCCCTCCGCCCACCCCAGGTTGAGAAGCTCCGCTCAAATCCTACCCACACTTGGCGAGTACAGAAAAAGAAGGAAGCCTTTCCAGCTCCTCTTATGAGTCTAACCATGTCTAAATCCCCTAACTTCTTGGAAAATTAATGGCAATGAAAATTTCCTATCTATCTTACTCATGGACATATACGCAAATACATAGCCATGTTAATAAAAGCAAATATATCATGGGTTTGTTATAAGAATTCAAGGTTGATTAAATACTAGCAAATCAAAGAAACTACTATGATTCTTCATATTAAGAGATTGTAGGAGAAAGATCAAAGTAGAAAAAGAAAAGCATTCAATTGTTTTCAACACGCATCCATGGTCAAAATTTCTAGGAAAATATGAGCAGAAGAAAATTCCCTTTAACCAGGAAAAGGCAACTCCAGAAGCTTTTAGCAAACTCATGTTCAATGATGGAATGTTTAGAAATAGTCTCTTAAGTTCTGGTAAAGTCAAGGACAATTCTATTACTATTTCTATTGAGCGTTATGTTGGAGACCTTCGCCTGCTAAATCAGTTAGGAAAATTGAGCAGATAGAGGAGTTAAAAAAAGAAAACCAAAACTGGCCTCATTAAGAAACCTGACCCAAGGGGTGCCTGGGTGGCTCAGTCGGTTAAGCATCTGCCTTCGGCTCAGGTCATGATCCCAGGATCCTGGAATCGAGTCCCGTGTCGGGCTCCCTGCTCAGTGGAGAGCCTGCGTCTCCCTCTCCCTCTGCTTGTGCTCTCTCTGTGTCAAATAAATAAATACAATTAAAGAAAAAAAAAAGAAAGAAAGAAAAGAAATCTGACCCGACAGCAAAAGAAAATTGCCGTAGGCAGCATAATGGCTCCCCAAAGATGCCCACGTCGTCCGTAATCCTCGGGACTTGTGAATCTTTTACCTTACCCGGCAAGATGGAATTTGTAGATGTGATTAAGATAAGGATGTTGAGATGGGGTGACAATCCTGGATCATCCACGTGGACCCATATAGAGAGAGGCAGGGTCAGAGGGGACATGACAATGAAAGCAGATGTTAGAGGGAGAACACAGCTGGAAGCCGGCCGTGAGCCAAGGAATGCGGGAAGCCTTTAAAAGCGGGAGAAGGCAAGAAATGGATTTTCTGCTAGAGCTTCCAGTAGGAACACAGCCCTGCCGAAACCTTAATTTTAGCTCCATGAGACTCATTTTCAGGACTCTGACTTCCAGAACTATGAGATAATGAATGTGTTGTTTTGTGCCACAAAGAGCGTGGTAATTTGCTGCAGGAGTGGTAGGAAATGAATGTAAATATAGAGTGTGTTCTGACAAATAATAGAGAGCTTAGCAAGTTGGCTGGATACAATTCCAGAGAAATCAAACGCTTAAAGGGAATAGACAAAAGTTTGCTTTTTTAGAAGAAGCCATATGGGAGTATCCTTAAAAACACGGGGTAGGAAAGAGTTTCTTAAGACAAAAAAATAGATACAAATCATAAAGGAAATAAAAAGATTGTGCATTCGTACATATTAAAAACTAAGGCCTTTCATGAATCACATTCACAACATGAGCAGGGAGGAGAGAAGCCACATGGTAAAAAAAAAAAAAAGATATTCACACATTTAAAATAAACAGAAGCTTAGTATCTGAAATATTAAGAGAATTTCTACGAACTGTAAGAAAAAGACATACAGCTCACTAGAAAAATGGGCAAAATAAATAGGTATTTTGCACAGGGTGAAACATGAATGGTCATAGAACATATGATAAGATGCTCAGGTTAATTCATAATTAGAGAAATGCAAATTAAAACCTCAATGAAATGCAATTTCCTAATTACCAGTTCGGCAAGTATTAAAATCTGACGTTCGCGTGTTTTGGGCACTCGTCTGCACTGGTAAGGGCTGTGTGGGTTAGAACAGCCAGTTGGGAAGAAGTTTTCCCTCACTTAACAGAGCATACCTATCGTACAAATCAGCAACTCACATGTCAGTTATGCAACCTAAAGATATTCTTTCACATGGCTACCTGGACGCTTGTACAAAAATATTATAGCTGCATTGTCACAATAGCAAAAAACAAGAAAGAGCCCAAATATTCATCAGCGGTAGAATGAATTAATAAATGGAAGTATAATCATTTAATGGAATATCATACCGCAGTGAAAATGAATTAACTACAGCTAGAAATTCAACGTTGCTGAATCTCAAAAACACAATTTTGAGCAAAAAGGACAAGTTACAGATGGATATAAATACAATGATCTCCTCTGTGTAATTTTTTTGAGAGAGAGAGAGAGTGCATGCACGTGAGTCCGCACATGCGTTAGTGGGGGGAGGGGCGGGGGGAAGAGAGAGAGAGAGAGAGAATCTCAGGCAGACCCTACGCCCAATGCAGAGCTCACTCTCACATCCTGAGATCATGATCTCAGCCAAAATCAAGAGTCAGATGTTTAAGTGACCGAGCCACCCAGGCATCCTACCTCTGCATGATTTTGAAAACCAGCAAAACTAAGTACTATATTGTGAGGATGCATATATAGGGAATAGGACTATAAAAAACAAAGCAAAGGAATGCTTAACATGAATTTCAGGATAATGGTTACCTCTCTGTGCAAGGGAAGGATATGCGACGGGGCCATAGATCACAGAGTACTTCCAAGCTATTGATAACGTTCTGGGTCTCATGCTGTATCAATGGTACGAGTGAGCATCATTGTTCTGTAACATCAACGTACATGCCTTACACTCTTACAGTTAGATCGCGTTTCACATAAAAAGTTAGACATTCTAAATGAGAAAAAAAGAATCTACAATGTATCCATGTAATTCACCATATTAAAAGATTAAAGGGGAAAAATCATATTCTCTCAACATATGCAAAGAATCGTCTGATAAAGTTCAATGTCTATTTGTAATCTGTTCTTAGAAAACTATGGCACTGAAGTTTCTGAACTTGATAGATGCTACTTATCAAAAACCTGGAGCACACATGATAACAGAGAAACTTTCTATTCCTTCTCATTAAGATCAAAAGAAAGAGGTGGGGTGGGGGTGGTGGTGGCAGGGCACCTGGGTGGCTCAGTTGATTAAGTGTCTGCCTTCGGCTCAGGTCCTGATCTCAGGGTCCTAGAATCCAGCCCTACATCTGGTGCCCTGCTCGAGTCTGCTTCTCCGTCTCCCTCTGCTCCTCCGCCCTGCTCGTGCTCTCTCTTGCTTTCTCAAATAAATAAATAAATACAATCTTTAAAAGAAAAAGATGCCAGGGCACCTGGGTGGCTCAGCTGGTTAAGCATCTGCCTTTTGCTCGGGTCATGATCTAAGGGTCCTGGGATCCAGCCCCACGTTGGGTTCCTTGCTAGGCAGGCAGTCTGCTTCTCCCTCTGCCCCTTCTCACCACCACTGCCCCCCCCGCCCCCCCCCGTTCGTTCTCTCTCTTTCTCAAAGAAATAAAGATGCCGCAATCCTCACTATTAAAGATTCTAGATAATGCTTTAAGATGAGAAAATATACTGAGATTTAAGAATTCTGTGCTGTGTTTTTTTCTGCTTGCCCCACTATATCCCTTGTCCACCCCTCTTCACCCTGTTCTGTGGCCTGGGAGCTCGATTTCTACGGCCTGCATCATCTAGGCTCACTTGCCCTCTGACTTTTGATTGGGTTCACTAGGGAATTGGAGCACAGCTGCGTTTTAGAGGTGGGTGTGTTCTTCCACGTCTGGCCACAGCTCCCCATTTCCCTAAGACCACAGCTCTTCCTGGGCCTGGTAAGAGCTCCTTTGGTCCTACAGGCCTACCTGCTGGCTGCTTCCATCTGCCATGTGAAATTAATTAACTAATTAAAATAAAATAAAATGTAAATAAAGAACAAGACATACTGATCGCCTGGTATTCTCAACTCACAGCCCAATCTGAGACCAGGAATGTTTAGAGCCCCCACACAGGCTCTCAGGGTGGGGGTCCCCTTTGCCTGGGTCTAGGATGCTATTGTCTTTTACGCTTAATTTGCTAGTCTAATTCTTGAGATGTTTTCACAGATTATTAAATCTTCCCCTCATGGAGGTTTGTTTTTATTTTATTAATGCACGCTCTGTTTTCCTTCTTACTTTATTTAGATTTGCTGTTCTTTCTCTAACTTCTTGAGTTTGTTGCTTGGCACACTAATTTTCTCTTTTTTCAGTATTTAATTATTTAAGGTGACAAGAGTCTTTTCATGTATTCATTTAGCTACATCCCATGAATGTCAATACGTGGTACTTTAACTATCCGTGATCTAGATACAGACAGGGTCCCCGACCTACGATGGTTTGACTTAGGATTTTTCAGCCTGACAATGGTGTGAAAGCCGTACACACTTGGTAGGAACTGTACTTCAGATTTTGAACGTAGATCTTTTCCTGGGCTAGCCACATGCGATATTCCCTTGTGACGCTGGGCAGGGGCAGTGCCCACAGCTCCCAGTCAGCCCCGGATCACAAGCATAAACAACCCACAACCATTCTGTGCCCAGACAACCATCCTGTTTTTCACGTTCAATACGGCAGTCAAGAAATTGCATGTGACATTCAACATCTGATTATAAAATAGGTTTTGTGTTAGATGATTTTGTCCAACTGGAGGCTAAGCTGAGTGTCCTGCGCGTGGCTGAGTGGGCTAATTAAAGCTATGACGATCGGTACGTGAGGCGTATTAAATACATTGTTGAGTTATGATATTTTCAACCTAGGATGGGTTTGTTGGGACCTAATCCCGTCGTAAACTGAGGAATATCTGTATATGAATAAAATCATGCATATCTATAGACGTATGAAAAACACGTGATTTCTTCCTTGTTTATCTGAAAATGTCATGATTTTGTTCTGAACGATAAAATTCCCAGGTGACGTGATATTCTCTCAACATGTTATCTTCACACCTTCCTCATTATTGAGAAGTTTGATTTCGTTTAATTTTTATTCTTCTGTAATTCCTCTGTTTTCTCCTTCTGGTTGCATTTAAAATCTGTCTTTTGTATTTCATAATGATGGATCTAGGTGTGGATTTATTTTCACTTACATTTGCTCAGAATTTGTTAGACTCCCTGATTCTTTTTTTTAAGATTTTATTTATTTATTCGACAGAGATAGAGACAGCCAGCGAGAGAGGGAACACAAGCAGGGGGAGTGGGAGAGGAAGAAGCAGGCTCATAGCGGAGGAGCCTGATGCGGGGCTCGATCCCAGAATGCCGGGATCACGCCCTGAGCCGAAGGCAGACGCTTAACCGCTGTGCCACCCAGGCGCCCCGAGACTCTTGATTTTAAACATTTCCAATTCTGAAACGGTCTCAAATGTTCTCCCGTTGAATCTTCCCTCCCCCCATTCTCTCGGAAACTCTTACTGTAATACCCTGAACGGTCTCATTCTCTGCCTCCTTCCTATTTTTTATTTCTTTCTCTCTCTCTATCGTATTCACGTTTCTTATTTTATATTCTAGTTCATCAGTTCTCTCCTGTTAGGTACGTCTAATTAGATATTTGCCCTTCCCATTAAAATTTTAATTTTAATGACTATATTTTCCATGTGCAGAAGTTCAATTTGGTTCCCTTTAAAATTATTCTGCCTGCTCATTTTTTCATAGCGTATTGCCTTTTATGTGTTCAATGCTTTTTTTTTTTGGTGTCTGTTTTTAAAATTGTTATTTTAAAGTGTCTATCAAAAAATTTCATCCTGTGACGTCTTGGGGATCTAATTCTGCTGTTGACAGCTGACCGAATGTGTTGTAATTTTGGATTGTGAGTCCCTCCTCCGTTTGGTTTTATATACGGGAAATGTGTGCAGCCTGGGTTGAGAGTCATGGCCATGAAATGTTGATGGATGAATGAGAATCTTTACATCCCTTGTGATTCTTGAAATCCACGTGCATATTTGTATTAAACTAAATGTTTTCTTGAGCATTTATTTAATCCAGAAATATTTGTTGAGTATGGTAAGCATTTGGGAGTACAAAACTGGAAAAGCAACCATTCTTGAGGAAATGGCCATTCAAAGTAAGAATTTAGGTTTAGCATGATAACTTCCACTAGGGTGTATACACAGGGTGAGCCCCCCAAAGAACCACTGACAGGCGCTGCGGTAGGAGGAGCAAAGGGAAAGGCACTGCCCAGCTGCTGGTTAAAATGAGCCCAGCGTTGTTAGTACGAAAGGAAGACGTGATAAAATGACAAGATTATATGGTTGCTTTCTCCTTAAGATGGCACTATAAACTCACGATTCCTTTGTAGAGAAAGAATACATTGAAAATAACTGTGATTCATCAAAAAAATTCACTCAAACCTCCTAATATAAACTAGGATGGCTTTTGTGTATCAGACACTAAGTGCTTGTGGGTATCACTTTCATTTCATCTTTACAGCCACCTGAAGACATAGAGACGAGGAGCAGTCTGCCCCATTTTGCAGACTAATAACAGGGATCAGAGAGGGTGTCAGGGACTTGCCCCCAGTCCCGAAGCTGGTAAGTGGCAAGGCCAGGATTTTAGTCAGGACACCCTGAATCTGGAAACTGTGTAATTAGTTCACCATGCGGTATCAATCCTTAAAGGAATGCACATGTAGAGAGGATGCATTCTAATGTTCTAGAAGGATCACTTGTGACAACTTCCCCTATCCCCGGCGGCAAGCTCTGGTCAAATCGCCCTGGGAAACATATCCCCTACAAGGGCATAAGAAGTCAGGGAAGGCGAGTCTCCACCCTGAAAGTCACAGAAGACATCCAGGCGCCTGGAAAGCGGCGTTAGTAGGTCTCTGTTGTTCTCACTGCTCTGCCTGGGCTGCGCAGGAAGCCGGCCCTGCCCTTCCTGGTCAGATTCCCCTCCGAGGAATTCCCTACCCCCCCCCCCCCCCCCCCCCCCCCCGGCACCTGGGCATATGACCTCAGTGGACTTAGCGCTCCAAATTGTGCTGATCCGTTTGGATCTCTGTTTCCTTCACCCACCTGTGAGCATCTTCATAACCTCCATGCTTGGTATAATGCCTGGAGCATAGATTTCTCACCAAATCTTTTTTTCTTTTTTTTTTTTTGAGAGAGAGAGAGTGAGTTGGGGGGGAGGGGCAGAGGGGAGAGACAAAGAATGTCAAGCAGACTCCCTGCTGAGTGGGAGCCCTTCAGGGCAGGGCTCGACCTCAGGACCCTGAGACCATGACCTGAGCTGAAACCAAGAGTAGGACACTTAACCAACCAAATGAACAGCCCAGGCGCCCCTGTCCCCAAATCTTTGCTGAGCCTTTTCTTCTTCCACATTAAACCAGACCTTACGGAGGCCCTATCTTCTCCTTCACTTCCTTCTACACATAACGAATCTCAAACAGCAAATTGTAGCAGAGAAGGCGACCTGTGTGGGAAAAGTTGTCTTTGAAGCACTTGCGTGTTTAGGTAAGAGCTAAAGTAAATGCAAATACTGGGCTTAAATTGTCAAGCAGACCGGTTAGCTCCGTGCCTTTAGCGAGAGCATTTCGAAACCTGAGGAAACTCTACTGTCTTAACTAGCCTTTCGCATTGTCCTCCAGGCGGGATATAGTTAAAATGAATGGCAAGAGCAACCTGGAAAGGAAGAGAAGCATCCAAAGAGCGAATCTTGCGAAAGGAACGTAAGCGAGGAAGGGTAAATGAACGAATGCCCTTACCTTCTACCTCCGCTCTTCTCCTGCACGAACTACACGTGGCTTCTTAACAACTGGTAACAGTCTCCTCTTTCCTTGCTGCACTAACTTAATAATTAGTTGCCAACACCCACCTTTCCACCCCAAATTCCCAAAACTGGTGTCCCAAGCCGTATTTCTTTTTTTTTAATTCCAAGTTTTTATTTAAATTCTAGTTAGCTAACATATATGGTAAAATTGGCTTTAGGAGAATTTAGTGATTCATCACTTACATACAACACCCAGTGCTCATCACAACACGTGTCCTCCTTAATGTCCATCACCCAGTGACCCCATCCACCCCCTGCCTCCCCCCAGTAACCTGCAGTTTGTTCTCTATAGTTAAGAGTCTGTTTTATGGTTTGCTTTTCTTTTTTCCCCCTCTGTGTTCATTTGTTTTGTTTCTTTAATTCCTCATATAAGTGAAATCCTATGGTATTTGTCTTTCTCTGACTTACTTTGCTAAGCATAATACACTCTAGTTCCATTCATGTCCTTGCAAATGGCAAGATTTCATTCTTTTTGATAGCTGGGTAATATCCCATTATATATATATATATATCACATTTTCTTTATCCATTCATCAGTCGATGGACATCTGGGCTCTTTCCATAGTTTGGCTATTGTGGACATTGCTGCTATAAACATCGGGGTGCATGTGCCCTTTCCAATCACTATGTATCCTTTGGGTAAATACCTAGTAGTGCAATTTCTGGGTCAAAGGGTCGTTCTATCTTTAACTTTTTGAGGAACCTCTGTTCTGTTTTCTGGAGTGGCCATACCAGTACTATTTCTGGTTTGGCAATCTTTGGGGCAATTTTGGTAGCCAATAAATCCTCTGGAGTGAAAGAAACTTGGAACCTTTGCCTAAAGTTTGAATTGGTATTGGGGATAGGGTTGGCAGGAGAGCTGGCAGGTTCAGGGGGCAGTCCTGCTAGGATCCGAACACAGGTTTGGCAGTGCAACATACCCAGGTTCACACCTAAGCCCTACACCAGCTGCTGACTTTGGACAAATTCAGATTCTCTATTTATAAAATTGAAATATCACTAAATCTACTTCATGGGTTGTTATCAGGATTAAATGAGTGAATTCACGTAAAGCTCTTTGAACAATGTCTGGATAGTTAAGTATTCAATGAATGTTAGCTCTGATGTTTATGATGGATTTATGTAATCCATAAGCAAGGAGGCTGGTGAATGATTTCATTCAGTGACTACATATTAGAAACCCCTCGCTATGCATGAGATACCATGTTAGGTCCCGGAGACACAATTTTCATTTCTTTATTCTGCAAATACAACTAAGCTCTGGACAGGAACAACAGGGTGAAAAAATTATAATGTCTAGTATACTACTGAGTTGGTTCACATCTTGAAATCTTCCTTCCTCAATGTTTCAACTCTATTTAGGGATTTGATTTGCAAAATTTTGCTTTACTCTAGAAGTTTATTTTATTTTCCCCATAAGCCTACGTTTATTTTGTATAATTGAGTCTCATTTTTTTTCCAAGTAATGTGGTTGAAGTAGACTACTCTTTACAGATTAATTTACGAGTTTTGATTTTTTTTTTTGAGTACTCTCTATATCCAAAGTGGGGCTCAAACTCACAACCCTAAGATCAAGAGTCACATGCTCTACCAACTGAGCCAGCCAGGCACCTAGAGAGTTTTGACAGTCTTGAGTGGGAATACCACCCAACTCTGTGAGAGCCATGGATTTTTGGGCATAGAAAGCAGGAAGAGGTATGGACCTTGGGGTCAGAAAGACCCAACTCTAAGTTCCTCCACTGAACACCTATGGAATCTTAAATAATTTGCTCACTCTTCCGAGCCTCAGTTTCTTTCTCTGTAAAAAGGGATAATAATGTCTCCGATTTCGAGGATGTGGGGAGGGCTAAATTCATTTATTCATTCATTCAACAAGTACTTATATGATGAACACCTACTACATACTAAATATTCTTCTGGGTATGAGACTACATAAGTAAACAGAACATGGAAGAATCCCTATTCTCACAGTGTTTATATTCTACTAAGATAAAAGTTGGTGAAAAATTACGTTAACTTATGTAAAATAAAATACTTTAAAAATTAATTATTGTATCAACGTATGCAGTGTTTATATCACTAATGGAAGGCCTAAGAAGAACTTAATTACGGCAGAGTAGAAATTCAAGTTAGAATCTGCAGTTGTGTACCAGAGATCTTCTGAACAAGAAAAATAACGTAGAAATGAGTTAATTGCTAGTGAAAAGATTTTCAGATTACCTTTTATTAGGTAGTCTTATAATAGCTGCTTGGGTATACAAATATGTATATACAATTTTCTAAACACGTAAATAAAAAGCAGTAGTTTAGTATATCTGCTTGAATTCAAATTACTCAAAACCTTACCAAAACATTCATTACAGAAAAAACAGAAAATTGCTTAACACATCCTAAAAATTTTTGGGTGTGTGTCCATAAACATTTTCAAGCTTGCTTTACAAAAAAAAAAAAAAAAAAAAGAGTGCAATTTCTAATCCATGTGTTCAGAGTGACTTTTAAAAGTAGTTCAAAGGGGGAAAAAAGAAAGTAGCATTGCCTTGTAATACAGCATTAATTAATACTGACTTACCCTGGGACATTCATGAGAAGATCCTTTGTTATCACTTATGGTAAAAATATTTAAAAATTAATACTCCAAAAAATTAATACTCCCTTTCTATGAATAAAACATAGGCAATAAGATTTTATTTTCTTAGACTGACTTGTCATCATGAAAAACTGCATTCATTCTGCAGATACTACTGACACCTCACATTATTACTTTAAAAATAGTTATGACGCTTGAAATTCAAAAAGAAACCCGCAAGACTTAGTCTCCTCCCAATACATTCACTGAATGCAGAGTTAAATGAGCACATCTCAGTTTGCTTGTGCCCTTCATTTGCATACTTTAAAATGACTGCACTATATAGTACATTTGTATTTTTAACTGGAACCAAAATGAAGATGATCTTTGCAAAATCAACAGCCTGTACTTTCGTAACAGTTGTCATACGCAATAAGGAAAACAAAACAAAACTAAACAAAACAAAACAAAACAAAAAGCCCTGAGTCAGTATTTTTCGCAAAAGTAATGAAAAGGAGTGCTGTGCTGTGAAGTCATTTTATAACTTATGAAATGATTAAGACTGTCCAGTATCCATTTGTTCTTTCATTTTGATGGAAGAGAGGTATGGCTCTTGTTTAGTTTATCCAATTCAGATCATTTCTTAAAACTCAATTTCGTTTAAATCCTCAGAATATCCTGATGATTGCTGAGTTAAATCTTCCATTTCTGTCACGAAAGACAAATAGAAAATAGACAATAGTAATTTTCTCTATTTTTATTGTAGAAAAATACTTAATTTGCATTCTTATGATTTGAGACTCTTGCAAAATCCCTTTCCAATCAAGCTGATATAATTGGGAAGAATATTGTTACCTGCACAGGGTCCTGCTTGAAATTTAACATCATCAATGGCAATATCACTTCTTATGGACAGTCCCCGAATGGCTTCAAAAATTACCTGATAAGTAATGAAGTTTGAATTTAGAAATAGAGTCATCCTGATAAAACAATACTCATCAAAACCACAATGAGATACCACCCCACACCAGTCAGAATGGCTAAAATTAACAACTCAGGAAACAACAAATGTAGGTGAGATTCAGAGAAAGGGGAACCCTCTTACACTACTGGTGGGAATGCAAACTGGCGCAGCCCCTCTGGAAAACAGTATGGAGGTTCCCCAAAAAGTTAAAAATAGAGCCACCCTAGATTGAGCAATTGCACTACTAGGTATTTATCCAAAGGATACAAACACAGTCATTCAAAGGGGCACATGCACCCCAATGTTTGTAGCCACAATGTCCACAAAAGCCAAACTGTGGAAAGAGCCCAGATGTCCATGGACAGATGAATGGATAAAGAAGATGTGGTATCTATACACACAATGGGATATTACTCAGCCATCAAAAAAAAAAAAAAATGAAATCTTGCCATTTGCAAGATGTGGATGGAACTAGAGGGTATTATGCTAAGCGAAATAAGGCAGTCAGAGAAAGACAAATACTATATGATTTCACTTATATGTGGAATTTAAGAAAAAAAAACCCAGATGAACATAGGGGAAGGGAATGAAAAATAAAATAAGAGAAAAGCAGAGAGAGAGACAAACCACAAGGGACTCTTACCTCTAGGGAACAAACTGAGGGTTGCTGGTGGGGCAGTGGGTGGGGGATGGGGTAACTGGGTGATGGGCATTAAGGAGGGCACTTGAAATCATGAGCACTTGGTGTTGTATGCAACTGCTGAATCACTAAATTCTACTCCTAAAACTAATAAAACACTACATGTTCACTAAATTGAATTTAAACAAAACATTTTAAAAAGTAAGCAAAAACAAAACCAAAAAAACTAATACTCGTCAGGGGCAGATCCAGGCTGTGTGGGTCTGGAAGCTTAGACTGTTTTTCGAGCTCCTTTAACGAGAGGAATACAAAATCACAAATTCAAATTTAGGTACAAAAGAGAGTATTTATTTGGGATTTTAAAGAAATTTACAACAAGTTACTAGAGCCTTGGAGATTTAGGTCCCTTTCTTCTGAGATTTCTTTAGTCAATTTCCCAGAAATGTTCACCTGGAAATGCTTCCTGGTGGTGACTGGTTTCCCCTCCCCACCTAGAATATTCTGGTCCCAGCATTCACAGGGCCTATGAAAGTCATGGGCCAGAAGATTAAGCTTTCTTAGGTTCTCCATAAATCTACAGTAATACTGGTACTAGATGGAAGAATTTAACATGGCTGATGAGACCATGTATGAACAGCAAAGCATAATCATTAAGTTTACCAAAAGGTCAATGGTTCACTTATCATGTTAAATACCATAACATCCAAGTACAGCCCAGGAGGAGGGACCCAGTTCCATAACTTTAGATCCTGAGAATAAAATAACTGATCAAATATTCAGGTTCTAGGGAAAAGAGGTTACATCACCAGTTCTAAAGCTGTCCTGACAACGGTTAATAAACGACTGAATACTGCAGGGAGGCTCGTGGGTAATGAAAATTATCCAGAAGACACATTTGCTCTACCAAGTTTATGAGCAAATGACTCCCCATTGCACTAGTTTATGATTTAAATTAAATCAAAGAATATAAAGTGGATAATTAATAAGCATATGAAACTATCTTCAAATTAATGACTCAAAGAAGCTTTAATGACAGAAATGGGCAAAATAACGTTATTAAAAATTCTAAGGACACAATCCCAAACAAGAATCCAAATCAGTAGTTAGAAGAGGGGAAAAATGTCTTAACACATCTAGACAGGAGGATATATGAGTGCAGCTAATAAGCATTCTGGTTCTCTAGACATCAATAAAATCTGGTTTTTGACCTCCAAGTCTACAATTGAAATATAATAAACGAATTACTTGATGGAATTATATTCAGAATAATCTGCACATGAGCCAAACACTTGATTTCATACAACTTTCTTCTTTGACTTTCCTTAATACTTGAATGATAACCATTTTACACCATTATGATTTCCCCCTTGTGTTGCAGATACACATTCTACTCTTAAATAATTGTGGTTATTTAAGAACTAGGTAAGAATTTATTTTTTCTTTAAATTTAACTGTATTATTTTTTTTCCAATGGCTACTAAGTCATTGGGACATAAATCCCTAACTAAGTTGTTTGAACCCAACTACTTAATAAATGAAACTGTGAGGTATTACTTTTGCTCTACTAACACTAGGAAAAAACTCATAAGACTAAGCCCACCATGAACCAGAAAATTTGGAAACGTGGTGTTAGATGAGTACCCAGCACGTAATCATTCCTACTAAATGTTAGGCAGTGTAACGAACAATATGAATGATATGAATATTTCAATGAGCTAAGAATTTGTCTAGCCCTTTCCTCCTTCAATAGAATCAAAATAAAAGAACCCAGGGAGGAAAACAGCAGAGGGGGAAAGATTAAGCAAGGAATCCAAAGGAAATAAAATCACTTCATGTTTTTGATCAATAGCAAGTCAAGTGTGGCTTAGCACTTTATTAAACCCTGAGGAAGGAGCATGATTAAAATTTTCCCACTTGATGCATTTCTCCTATAAGGACGATCGGATGATTGGAATGTCATCAGGAGGCCACCCACATATGTCCCCTACAGGATGAATCTCAAATGTCAGCAGTACTACAGCACTCTGAAAGTCACCTACACCTGCCCACCCCCACTGATGATGCACCCGTTGACTTCTCCAGCTTTGTTCTCTTCCCCGAACTCCCGTCTCATATCCTACTGCTTACCCGACATGCCCACGTGGATGTCTAACAGACATTGAAAACTTTGCATGTCCCAAAAACCCTACCTGTTAATTTCCCTCCTGTGCACACTGCCCTCAGATATGCCTCACCTACAGCCTTCCCCATCTCAGTAAATGGTAGCTCCATTCTACTGGTTGCTCAGGCCAAAACCCATGGAGTCATCTTGATGCCTCTGTCTCTCAAGCCCCACGTGCCATACGTAAGAAGTCCCGTGGGCTTCCGATGCGTCTCACCCCTGCCACACAGCCCTAGCTACCACTCCTTCTGCCAGGACTATTGCAGTAGCCCTAAAGTCTCCTTGCCTCCCTACAGTCTACTCCCAGGTAGTAGCTGGAGTGATCTTTTAAAAATAAAAATCACATCACATTACCTTAAAGCCACCTGATGGTTCCTCATTGCTTCTGGAATAAATTTCAAACTCTACCATGATGTCCAAGGCCTTTCACAACTACGCCCTGATACTTCTTTGATCTCGTTACCTGATCAGCTTGACCTACTTTTTTTCATAGCACTCATTATCACCTGATGGTACATTATATATCTTTGGTTTACATTCTCTCTCTCCCCCACTAGAATGTCAACTAAAAGAGAAGGAGCTTTACATGTTAGGGTCTTTGCTGCATCCCCAGCACTTAGAATAGCAAGCGGTCAATAAATATTCATTAAAATGAGATATTTTGGCCTACTTTAGGAACTCAGTCTGGATGCCAATGTAACTATTGAGAATACCACGGTTGCCATGGCAATATGAATTAGAGACCAGAGATATTTGGGAGGGAATATATTTTTAGAAACAATAATATCTTTTTATACTTCGGGACTTTAAAGTGTATTATTAAACCCTTTCACATACATAATTTCATTTGACCCTCTAACTGGTGACATGAGCACCGCAGGAATTATTACCCCATTTTGAACATGTAGAAACACTCCGAGAGAGGATGACATTCCCCCACGATCACGCAGTGCTTATGACACCCAGGGGAAGGAGTATATTTTGGAACTTCCATGGTAGGAGGGAGTGTAAAGTCGTGGCTTAGGGATACACACTTGGGGACCAGTCAGATGTGGGACTGAATTCTCACTCTGTCACTTACCAGCTGGACATTTAGTTTCCCCATCTGCAAAGAGGAGCTATAAGATCAACTGGAAGAACTTACGTACAGCTCCCAGCGCTGTAAGTGCCTGGCCCGGAGAAGATGGCGGGTTTATTTGCACGGGTGTGTCTGTGTTTCATTAGACATCAAGATGTTTTGGAGAGACTAGTTCAGCCTGGTCTCCAGATAGTCATTTGGGATTCCTGAGGGAATCACTAAATCCAGAAGGAAATTCCTCATGGCAGATTCATATCTGTTCCATTTTAAGCCAAAGGGAATGGTCTGGAGTCTTTTTTCCAGGTTGTGAGCTAAAAATCTCTCAGGCCATTCTGCACCCTTTGAACTTGAACGCCTCAAGATGCTAACTGAGATGCCTAATTACTCTGGGATAAAAACACAAAACAAAACACTTCAAACAACCAGCTACCCGGCAAGTCTAGTATACTCAAGGCCTTGGACTCAACCCCTTGGGTTTAGATGCGGAGAAGCCCCTGGTTCTCTTGAACTCAAACCCCAGAACTCTTGTGCGTCGGCAACATTTGGGAGTCGTTAAAAACATCAGTGCTCAGGCTCCGCCCGAGACTCGGATTCACTTACGCCAGGACAGAGATGCCCCATCTTTAGTGTGCAGTGCAATCACCAGGAGGCCTTGCTAAGACACAGATTTCTGGTCCCCTTCCCTACAGTGTCTGGTTCAGCAGTTCCGGGGTGAGGCCTGAGCATGTGCAATTTCGCTATATGTCATTTTAGGTGAATTTGCATTTCAAGCATCGCTGCTGGCCTCAGGACCACACTTTGAGCACATGTGAGTAGGGAGCAGTATGAGTGCCCTAATGGCCTAACGAAATTAATCTAACAGCTCAGAATGATGACCGATTATATTAGTAAGTTCCTGAATGACCCAGTTTCCTTCTGTAACAGATATTAAAGCACTATCCACATCATTCCTGGGGCTATCTGTTATTCTTCGCTCAATCTCTCGACAGTTTTATCCATGCCAAGATAATGGGCCATCCCCGGGTAATGGCTCATGTTCCCTCTGTCATTTGTTCCTGGCTGGCTCTGCAACCTGGCCCACCTGAGCTTCTGCACTTCCTTCCCATTGAGATCTGTAGAAAATTCCACGTGGTTCTCTGATGGTGTAGAATGAAGCCCTTACTATGAGTACCTCTGCCCAGGGAGATTTGGGCTTGGCCAAGCAGCCAGTGACTAAAGCTGAGGGGCTGCTGCCTCAAGACTGTTTATCAGTCAGAAGTAAGGAGGAGGAGGAAGCAGCGCTTTTCGTGGAAGGTCAGAGCTGAGAATTCCACGGAGCAATTTCAGGAACGGCCAGGTCTGAAGGTCATCTCCCCAAGAGCTCCCTGGAGCTTCGGCTCAGAGGGGGCAGGTGAAGTCAGTGGCTGACAGGAGGCCCCCACCCACCGCTAGGCTAGATTGGCTGCTCTCCTCACAGACTGGAATGTGAAAGGCTCCTTCCGGTTCCTGCCCAGATTCACCCACGACCAGACGCTGTGGGACAGAGGTTCCTCCGACCCATGAGCCTCAGGACTGAGGATCGGGACTCCCTGTTTCTTCCACGTCGGTGCAGACAGAGGCTTCAGATTTCCTCTGGACCACGCACTCTGTGAAATAGAGGCTTGCGACCCAAGCCCTTGCGTGTGGGTAACGATGAGGGGAAGATGCGGCTGGAACATCTAATTAGGTAATACCACGTTCGGAAGAAGAGGGGACTGCTTTAGAGACGCGCAGGACACACAGAATTCGCTTGACACTCGGAATGCGCCAAGACAAAAACAGCCACCCTTTCATCACTGAGTCGCAAAAATCACTTTACGCATAAATACCCGAAGCTTTCCCGGCCCACTCATCTCCCATTCACTGCTGAGATTTAGTCAATAGAGACTAATTATGTTTTCTCTTAAACAAGTACTGCCTTCATCTATGACCCTGAAAAAGAACAGAGTGTTCCCTTGGGTAGCAAGGAGAAAGAACTGCAGACGCTTGCAGGACCCCTTTCTATCACTTGGCTCTTGCCTCCTGCGGCTTACCTGGTGTTGCCTCTCACAACTGTATTCGATCAGCGCTCGCAGCCAGGAAATGCTCTGCTCCCCTCGCCTTCTCCATAAGAGCGACTCTTCACTCTCACCGTCCCTCTTCAGGTAAACACTCAGCAGGCCCGTCCCTGCTCCGTACATGTGGTAGAAAAAGGTCAAGCACTGTTTTCCGGTGACTCCTCTCAGAGGCCAGGACAAGAGCTGGGCTTTTTGTCCATACACCATGTGGGAGGCCTCAATGTACATGTAGTAGCCTGGAGAGCAACACACAATCAGGTATTGTCAAACACACACACGCACAGGGAACATTCCCTTCGTTCTCTCCTGAGTAGTGTTCCTGGAAACATAGTACAGTAAATGGATGACTTGACCACTGTCCTGATGAAGGATTTTATAATTTTGGAGAATAGAATCCAAGAATAGATTTGCTACACAATCCAAACCATCAAAATAATTCTTTTCACTCAATAATTTAAAATTCAGTTTAATACGTAGGATGTAATTAATGTTATTATTATAATACTAGCATTACGTCACTGATGTGGTGATTAACATACGGGAATTTATCCTACTAATTCATGGACAACGTTTTGGACCTTCCAGACATGGGTTTCGGGGAGAGAGCATGGATTTTGTAGTCATGTAGGTCTGGGTTCAAGTCTTGACTCTCATATTTGATCCTGGTCTAAGGAATTATCCTCTCTCAACCTATATTCATCATCTTGAAATAAGGATTAATACTGTTTATATACAAATATATATACTATCTATATATATATACTATATATATATACTATCTATCTATATATATAGATAGATAGTATATATATATTGTATAACCTTTTCGTTTCCATTTCCTATCTTAATTTTGTTTTTAATTTATTTGCTGGTTTCGGGCAGAAGCAAGATTTGTCTGCACATAAATAAAACAGTGGTTTGCTGGAACCGCTCCCACTGGCTGCCAAGAGTCAACTGTGTGACTTCTGTTGGTAGGTCCAAATGGCTTCATGTTGGTAGTTTGAAATGGGCCATGTTTGATGTATTTGCCCCACAGAGAGCAGACATAGCTACAAATCAGCTATGGCCCCCCACCCCCAGTATTAGTGTTAAATAGTTACCATCCAGCTACCAAAAAAAGGCAATATATGAATAGTAATTTCTAGAGTAACGCACCAGTGATATAATTTTGTAAACCTGAGGCTCATTTTAAAAAAGGTTCTGGGCTCCGTATCTGTAGTTCTTAACCCTGGGTCATTTGATAGAAGTTTACATCTCCTCTACCTGAAAAACTATGCACAAATGTTTGCAAGCATTTTTATTGTCTTCTTGGCCAACATTGATTTTTTTAATATACAGGATGTAAAACATAATCTTTACATAGTGTTCTGTTATTATTTCATGCAGGAATTAATGGCCGAATTGAGGGTAAAAAGAAAGCTAGCCCAAATACTGCACGCAGATGAAATGGTCTCTGGGGCATCTTTCGTTACAGTTGGACGTTTAATTAATTAGCTCTTGTCATTTCCCCAAACGCCAGGCTTGAAATATCCCCATCAGAAATGATCGGAAGCTCTATCTGTGCTTCTTCGGGGCATTCCTCCTTTCTCCCACTTCCACAGACCCAGACCTGAGAAGTCCCATGGGCTATTAAAGAGGTGGGAGAAATAGTCCTGCTTAGGTGGGTCTTATCAAATTGTATGCACCGTGCAACCCTTTCCCCCAGTGTTCCCCTCAGTAAAGTCGTCGCCCTGTGAAACCGGGCCATCAGAGTTATGGGATGTGGCCTTCACCAACCAGCCTTCCCCAGGATCTCCCTTAAAATATTACAAATGATACTGCCAGTGTTTCTGGAGTGTTCTCCAATGACATCTTTATCGCTAAACCACAGTCAATATTCAGCCCTTGTTCTTGTCTCATCTGTAGCATTGACGATAATACATCACTTCTGCCTCCAACAAGTACCTTCTTTTTTTTTTTTAATATTTTATTTATTTATTTGAGAGAGAGAGAGGGAGAGGGAGAGAGAGAGCACGAGCAGGGGGTAGGGTTAGAGGGAGAAGCAACTTCCCGCTGAGCAGGGAGCCCGATGCAGGACTTGATCCCAGGACCTGGGATCATGACCTTAACCAACTGAGCCACCCAGGCACCCTTACAAGTACTTGCTTAACTTGGTTTGCAGGACACTATACTCTCCTGGTTTTTCTCTCATTTCACTGGTCACTACTTTGCTAATTCACCCTTTCTTCTCTGACCTTGTGCCCTTGGAGTGCTCTAAGGCCCAAGTCTCAAACTGCTCTATTCTCACGGACTCCATGAGCGATCTCATCTTGTTCCATGGCTTGTAATGCTACATAATGTTATTATAGCACAAATTTAAATTTCCAACCCCATTTGCTGAAACCCAGACGCGTTTATTCAGACTGTCAAATGGACATCTCCCCTTCTTGTCAAATAGACACCTTCAACTGAACACGTCCAAAACTAAACTCTAACGGCCTTACCCTAAAACCCACTGCACCCTTTCTGGAAGTCCTGAGCCAGCCCCTCTTCCCCTCACTCTCATAGTCAGGCTGTCAGGAAGTTCTGTTGCTCTACCTTCAAAACATGTCCAGAATCCAGTCATTTCTCTTCTCACCACCTCCCCTGCTACTTCCTGGTCTGAGCCACTATTATTTCTCACGTGGATTAATGCAACACTTGCTAGCTAGTCTGCCTGTCTCTGCCCTTGTTCTCGCCAATCTCATCTCAACATAGTATCCATAATGAACAAAAGCTAAATATTACCACGCCTCTGCTCAAAACCTTCCCTTGGTTCAGCATTTCCCTTCCCTAAAAGCTGAAGGCCTGAGAATGGCTTTTAGGGCCCTAGAATCTCCTGACAATTTTCTTACCTCTGATTTCTACCACATTCTTCTCCTACTGCCTTTCTTCTTACTCATTCTGTGTTGCATGGCCACATTGGTCCCTATGCTGTTCCTGGGATATAGTAGGTATGCTATTACCTCAGGGCCTTTGCATGTGCTAATCCCTCTGCCTGGAATGGCTTTCCCTCCATGGCATCTCAGGCCTCACCCACTCATTTCTAGGTCTTTGCTCAGATACTTCCTTTTCCATTAGGCCTATTCTGACAACACTATTTCAAATTACAATCCCCCTCTGGCACTCCTCATTTCCTACCCTCTATTATTTCCATAGTGTTTCATCGTCTCTTAACATACTATATAATTTTCTTATTTTTTTTTTAGGTTTGCCTGTCTCCCTCCTCTAGAACACACAAGGCCAGAGACACTCTCTTGTTTACCTCACTGCTATGCCTCCAGGTCCTAGAACATAACATATACCCAATAAATAATTGTTGAGTGAACAACTGAATGCATTTCCTTCAGCAGCTCTAAGCCCAAACCAGTTCGACCAAAGTCACTGCAGTTGTGTGACGGTCTTGGCAGTGACACGTGCACTTGACTAGGGTGCTCCAAGGCAAAACTAAAATCCAAGTGTTGACAAAACTGAAGTCGTATCAAAGCCGACGTTCTCAGACTAGTACCATGCCATCCAATGCAATTTTTTAAAAAACCAAACACATATAAGATTATTTTTTAAATGTTGTTACCTTCATTCTCTCACTGGCAAGAAAATTGCTGTACGAGGAACACTGGGGTTTTTGTATTTTCAGCAATGAAAGGAACTTTCATTATTCTTTCCTTTAACATTTTCTAACTTAAGCTAGGCTGGATGTAAAAAAAAACACAGATATAGATCATCCTAATAGAAGGGTGTGTATATTTATGTATATATATGTGTGTGTGATTTATTTATTGTATATATTTGTGTGTGTGTGCGTGTGTGTGTTTATATATGTATATGTGTGTGTATATATATATATATGATTTATTTATTTATTTATTTATTTATTTGAGAGACAGCCAGGGAGGAGCAGAGGGAGAGGGAGAGAGAAACTCCAAGTAGACTCTGCACTGAGCATAGAGCCTGACACGGGGCTTGATCTCATGACCTTGAGATCATGACCCTGAGCCGAAACCAAGAGTCGATACATTACAGATAAAGGGCTGGTATCCAAGATCTATAAAGAGCTTCTCAAACTCAACACCCAAAAACCAAATAACCAAGTCAAAAAATGGGCAGAAGACATGAACAGACACTTCTCCAAAGAAGACATACAAATGGCTAACAGACACGTGAAAAAATATTCAACATCATTAGCCATCAGGGAAATTCAAATCAAAACCACATTGAGATACCACCTTATGCCAGTTAGAATGGCAAAAATTAACAAGGCAGGAAACAACAAATGTTGGAGAGGCTGTGGAGAAAGGGAAACCCTCTTACACTGTTGGTGGGAATGCAAGCTGATGCAGCCACTCTGGAAAACAGTGTGGAGGTTTCTCAAAAAGTTAAAAATTGAGCTACCCTATGATCCAGCAATTGCACTACTAGGTATTTACCCCAAAGATACAGACGTAGTGAAGAGAAGGGCCTTATGCACCCCAACGTTCATAGCAGCATTGTCCACAATAGCCAAACTGTGGGAGGAGCCGAGATGCCCTTCAACAGACGAGTGGATAAAGATGTGGTCCATATATATAATGGACTATTACTCAGCCACCAGAGAGGATGAATACCCACCATCTGCATCGACATGGATGGGACTGGAGGGGATTGTACTAAGTGAAATAAGTCAAGCAGAGAAACACAATTATCATATGGTTTCACTCATATGTGGAACATAAGGAATAGCATGGAGGACATTAGGAGAAGGAGTGTAAAAATGAAGGTGGGGGGAATCAGAGAGGAAGACAAACCATGAAAGACTATGGACTCCGGGAAACAAACCGAGGCTGTCAGAGCGGAGGGAGGAGGGGGGATGGGCTAGGCTGGTGACGGGTATTAAGGAGGGCGCATATTACATGGAGCACTGGGTGTTACATGCAAACAATGAATCATGGAACACTACATCAAAAACTAATGATGTACTGTATGGTGACTAACATAACATTAAAAAAGAGAATCGGATGCTTAACCGAGCTTGCCACGCTCCAGAAGGGTGTATTTAATTTAATTCTATGGAAAATGAGGTCAAAGCATAAAAATGACCACGGTTTATCACCTAAATATGTACAAAGGCATCCCATGCTATTCTACACATAAATTAGTGCTGTAGTATCCTGAAACCCTATCTTATTGCATGTTTAACCTAAAAAAAATTCTTCCAAAAAAAAAAAAAAGAAAATCAGAAAAATAACTTTTGTATCTGGCTTTGGGGTTCTCAGAAGGCCCACTTGAATCCTAAATAAAGGATCTTGGCTAAAGATGAAACTCTCAGTTAGGAGGAAAAGCAGTCTCCTCTAAAAGATGCTGTCACTGGGGAAATGAAAAGTAGAGAGCATCAGGGCTCTGAGACAGGACAGCTTTGCAGAACTGAAAGGAAGCAATGGAGCCATCATGAGTGAGATGATCTAAGAAGCACCTTCCCTCTAGTGATGACAACGTGCGTCCTACTGGTAACAGAATCAGTCCAGGACAGAATTAGTCTGAGATCCTGGAAGAGAGGAAAATGCCTAATCACCCCCAGAATTAAATGACATTCTTTCCTTTCTGAGTACAATGCACTAACCATTTAGCCTCCAGTGGGTGAAGCCTTTCTCGGAAATGCTTTCCGCTCATGCACCTCTGGGTCTCAGGTATTAGGTCTCTGGTTCCAGAGATCTTTGTGTTTCAGACCATAAAGTATGAAAGGAAATCTCCCAGGCTTTTGAGCTGTGTAATTATTCCACTTGGGGAAGACAGAGGTAACATCCAGGGGAATGTGAGTACAGCGCGTTGTGCCTTTCTGGGGCACTAACCCCAGTCTGTTTTTCTGGAGTCATGTTAGCCTCTCCAAAAATCCTTGATCGCATTTCTGTGTTAAGCACATAGGCATATTCCACAAGGTAATACCAATTTAAAGCAATCTAGACCAACATCTATACATACAAACAATTTTAACATATTTGTCAACTGATCAGAATTTGTCTCTCTGATGCACAGACCAATTATTCCTCTTGATTCCAAATATGTTTTTCCTTTTGACGTGCATGTGACATTTCCTCTCCCCAGAAAAGATCAGAGCTTCGTAGAGAGCCAGTCTGTCTCACATGTGTTTGGAAAGCAGAGAAAAGCCCCATGTGTTGACAAGCTTTGCCACATTATAACTCCAAATGCTGTCTGTCTCAGCAAACAAAAGCCCTGGATGGGAGCCAGGAAGCCCCAGTGTTGAAACCTCAGACCAGCTCACGTGTTTGTGCACATGAAGGATTCCAATCTGTGGAAAGGATTATTAACTGAAACCATTTTCTCTGTGTGGGTCATTGTTTAACATTCAAGACGGGGTTCCAATGGGTCTACGGGGAGATCAGGGTCCCATCTGTTCTTTGTGCAGCAACTGTGCTGTGTTGAGACACACACCATATTCATAATTTGGAACAGTGAAGCAGCTGTTACTTCAGTCTCGGTGCCTGCTCCCTTTCACCAGGGCCGGGAAGGAGCTCGAGTGGCCAGTACGAGCTGCCTTCGTTAAGCCAAAGAGGATTTTGAACAATCAGGGAAAAAAAGACATCAGTACTTTGGGCAGAACCACAGCTAAATGTGTCTCTTTAAAATTGCTTTTTACTATGCCTTCTAAGTGATTCTGAAAGCTTGTCATAAATGAGTTATTTAAGGGGGACAGAGTTTCACTCTGGGGAAATGGAAAGAGTTCTGGGGATGGATGGTGGTGATGGCTGCATGGCAAGGTGAATGGACTTTACTGCCAGTGAAATGCACACTTGCAAACTATTAAGATGGTAAATGTTGTGTTATGTATATATTATCAATTTTTAACAGCAGCTTGCCATAGAAGCCTTCTCTGTGTAAGTAGGATCTGACAATATCAGAACCTAGTGTGATAAGATAAATGATAGAAGGAGTGAAAGACACCGGAGATTTTGATAATCTGGAGATAATTTCTCAGAGGGTTACAGACTAGCTGGGCAGCCTTCTTACTTGTCCGGATATCAACTACTACAATTCTTAAAAGACAAGCACCGGAATTCGGCTGCTAGTAAGTTACAGCTATATAACAAACACGTTAAATACATAATTATGATTTTCATTTGTCGGGCAGCCTAATTTTATAAATCCATGTCATTACTTGGTATTTTAATGCATCCTTGATATTTCTGTCACACAAGAGAGGGTGTTCTTAGAAATGAAGACTTCGCCCTTAATTACCAGAAAGATGGAAGACTTATCGAAACATTACACAATATCACAAAAGAAATGGATGGTGTCTCTCTCTGGAAATCATTAAGGAAATGATGAGTAGCTGCTTTTCTAGAATGCAGTTGCGGGGAGGAGGGCCTGGAGGACTTTTCATCTATTGGCTGGTACACTCAGTGAGCCAGGAAATGTTACAACGGAAGGCATTTTCTCACTAAACTGGATAGTTATCTATTGATTTATTTATCCCACTATATTTGGGCCACGAAATCCCTGTAAACTCCAAGGCGACTAAAACTAATGTTTAGAAGGATTCTGACAGCATGGCGGCATATAAATGTTAATAAAATTCCAATAACCAATAAAACCCTGCCAACGTTAAAAACCTGTCTTTACAGTCTTGTAAATAACTAGCATCTGTGTCAGGAAAGACACATCCTGCTGAGTCCCTCCCTTCACCGTGCAAGTCCACATTCATCTGTCACAAATGTCTCTAGTATTTCATTAATGAAGGAGCCAAATCGTAGGGCGAGGGTTTTGGGTTTTGCTTTTTTTTTTTTTTCTTTTTTACTAGCATGACTTGTCCTACTACATGACTGACTTAATCATTGGAAATGTTTACCAAACTTTAGTCATACAAATACCAACTTCATGATTTGACTTTGTTCACATTCCTGCAATATTGTCCACTTAATATTCTTCTGCAAATAGATTTCATTTTTATTACATAAATACATTTATTCAAATAGGAAACTTCACATTAGCATGAACCCCCCCCCAAACAAAAAGCTATAAATCTGGGAAATAATGGGTTTGATGGACTGGTTATGTATTTTTCTTATACATGGATATGACTATCAAATTAAAAAATATTTATTCACATACCACTTAAGTTACCCAGTGGTAGTTTAGAAAACATTGTTTGAAGGTCTGTCAAGGGTTCTGGTTACCACTAAGTCATTTTACCTGTAGTCATAGGCCATGATTTTCTACTTATAAAAGCACAGATGATGATACACAACAGTGAATCCAAGAAAGTATCCCAGAGATGACCATCACATTTTATAAAAGTTTCACTAATTATAAAAATAACAGGGGTGCCTGGGTGGCTGAGTTGGTTAAGTGTCTTGACTTTGGCTCAGGTCATGATCTCGGGGTCCTGGGATCGAGCCCCACATCAGGCTCCCTGCTCAGGGGGAGTCTGCTTCTCCCTCTCCCTCTGCCCCTCCCCACCGCTCATGTGTGCATGCTCTCTCTCTCTCAAATAAATAAAGTCTTTTAAAAAACTGCAAAAATAATAGAATTCATTTGAGGGGAGCTGATACAGTATCAAAGCTTTTCACAAATATGATCTCAGTTATGATCATCATAGCAACCCTAAGAGATTAGAAGGACACCCGTTGTTAACTGTATTTTACATTTGGGGAAACTGAGGCTCAGAGAACTTATGTGACCATGCCCCAGACTATGCAGGCAGCAAGTGGCAGAGTCAGCGCACTGTTCATTGGTCTTTCCACTAGAGACACCATTAGATTTTGGAAAGATTTATTGCATCTCCAGATAGTGAGTCGGAAACTACAGCTCCCTTGAAACTGCTATGTATGATGATGTGTTGAGTCTAATAAACACACAATAAACTGGCATGTCCATATGGACATGTGGCTTTTGTGAGCTTCTATTTTATTTAATGGGCCTATATTTACTGCCCGTCTAATGCAGTTGTCTATAAACAGCTTTGTATGCCCTTCCTCTTTCTATTTTCTTCTTGTGCGTGTTCTTCCAAGTGTAAATTGATAAACTTTAAGGATGGGAAGCGAAAGGTAGGATGCAGTCTCCAGGTACAGGTATATCCTCTGAAAGTTCCAGAATGCACTGCATTCAAAAAGGATTCTGTTATCACCAACACCAAAGCAACACCCTCCAGTCATTAAGGGAAAAGATACTATGTTGCTGGTCCAGAGTTTGAACCTATTTTTTTACTCATGTATCAGTTAGGAAGTTCTGCCATTTTTGTATAATGCCGTGATTTTACTGCCTGTGCCGTAAAAAGACACATAGAAAATATTGCTAGGACTAAATGCAAAAATAGCAATAAATCAACAAAGCAGGCAGTAGGAGATTTTTTTGGATGCAATTCCGTGATTGTTGAAGTTGTACATCTAAATCATGGACGCATTTGTTATTGCTATCCCAGGATCCAAGCAGATGATAATTAAAATTCCCTGGGGTGAGTTTCAGTGTTTTAATATTTAAAATGACCAGGTTACCTTAGCTAATCTATAGGATCCTGTTTACCTCTAGCATCCTATAAACTATGAACTGTTAAAAATTTGTTGAGTCGACTAAAATTTTCTTATTCTTTCAGACTATCCCCTGCTGGAGAGAAATTCTGGTGACTTTCATCTAAGCAACAATACATTCACCATAAAAATCGCCTTTTAAAAAATATGAGGTGATCATCAGGTGGTTTCCATGATAATTAAATAAAAGACATTTGGAGTACTTTATTACTATGTCAGTGGTCTCCAATATTTCCTACTCAGGACTGAGAGTTATAAAGGGAAAAGGGTAGAGAATTATAGACTCTCAGGCAGTTTATAGCCAAAGGCAGTATAAATGTAAATTGTAATATTCTCCTCCTACTACCCCTTCCCAAAGAACAGAACACCTTACAACAACATAATCTCAGATATAGTAAGACCTTGGGTAGAAGAGGCAGAAGTATCAATTAAAGAACACAGTTTAAAGAGGCCAGAGTCACAAAGATCTCGTTCAAATCACCGTGACTGGTTGGTACAGAAAAGCAAATAGCTTCAAATTTTGAGTAGAACAATCATGTTCTTAAATAAACCATGCCAACAAATGAAATACCAGAGACACCCCTTCTGGCTATGGTGAGTAACTTGTAGCAGACCCACACTCCTGCTGAGAAGGGCTGGAAAAACAATGGATAACGGCTATATATTTTAGAAAACACCTCTTTTGGAGCTAGCAGAGAGCTTCCCAAGCAGCAAGGACTCGAGGGGTCCAAGATCCTAGGAAAAGGAGGAGGTCAGTAAAGTGAATTCAACATTCTTCATGTCCCCGGGGGCATCTGCCTCTTCGGTTTATAAGCTAAGCAGAGAGCCGCTAACAAGAGGCAGAGAAACCAACAGAACTCACTGGGTTGGGAAGATAATAACTGCAGTCCTGGGTTGCCAAGGCAGCCAGAGCTTCAGAACCAAGTTTTGTGAGAAAAGAGAGGCACAGAAAAGTGAGCCCATCACCTGGCAACTTTCCCTGGAGTCATGCGCCAAATGCTTATGCTGCGGAGGGCAAGGGCCAGGAAGCCAAATGCAGAGCAGAGTTTTCAGCGGTCTCACCAGCTGAAGAGATAAAAATTAAAGTCTAGAACATACTAACGAGGAGGACCCCTAAGAAAACTCCAGTGTATGCTCTCAGAGAATATCCCTTAGGTGTAGAGAGAACAAGACATTGATCCAGGAAAGCAACACCCTCTCAAGTTAGCCCAGTTCTGACTGGACCAAGGGGACCTGTTCTTCTCAAGTTGGCTATTTGAGGATAGGTTGAATCCTCTCTGGAGAAAAAAAACATCATCACCAAGGATTCCATAATTCTTCATTCCCAATGTCCAGTATTCAATTAAAACGCCAGATATTTCAAGAAACTGGGCCAGAGTTGGGGGGGCAGACAATACAAACAGAACTACAGGTGACCCAGCTATGGAACTATCAAATTTTTAAGGAGTGTAAAAATAATTATTTGTAACAATTTAATAATGTGAGCATTTAGTATTATGGCCAAGAACTAGATGATAAGATGAATTTCATCAAAGAATTTGAATCTGTTAAAGAGAAAGAAGTTGGGCAGGGGAGGGATGTGGAGCTTTGAGAATGCCAGAATAAAGTCCTCCGAAAATGTGTTTCTCTATCAAAGCAATGGGAACACTGGTAAAAAAAAAAACAACCTGTCAAATCAACTTATTTCAAACTCTGGAAATTAACTAAAGGCAAACAACAATCTAAGAGTGTTTATTCAAGAAAAATGACAATGTGGCAAAGAAAAGTAAGCTTTTAACCTGCCCTAATCCCATTTTCATCTCTCCTACTCCAAAACAGACTTGACAACCAGGAGCTTTACAACTAAGATATCTGTAAAAAGCAGTAGTCTACAGCAATTCTGCAAAGGGGCAGAACTGGTTTGGTGCTACCCAAAACCCCATCCCCAGAAAATATCATTATATGACGTATTTGGCAAAGCACCAGAAAGTTCCATTCTTGGGGCTTCTCTTTATTTAATTTGACTGAGGTAGACCTTACTTCGTATGTGTAGCCTTACCTCCAGGGCATTTGTCAAAAGCAATCAGTTCAATTAGCAACTGAAGCTAACAAAACACTGACCAAAAATGTTTAAAGAAAAAAACTAGGTCATGGAATGTTCCATGGGGGGTGGGGAGGGGCTTTGCATAGCTCCAAAATATCCTTGGCAACCTCCATGGCTTCTCAGAAGTTCCCATAGGATCAAGCAACAAGTTGGACATGAGAGTGGCCAAGTTAATGATGCATCCTTGTATCAGCTGTCCCTCCCTTCTTGCTTTGCTACCTTCGCTCCACACTTCTGCTCCTTGGGACCACACCCCCAAAAATACAACCTGTATACAAACCTGTATCTTGGACTTCACTTTCTTGGGAATCCTGCCTGACGGTATCCTACAGACCAGCCAAGTAGAATCATTTACAGTTCCCCGAAGCTGCCACACTACTGAGTGGTTCCATACTTTGCACGTGCCACTCCCTTGTGCTGAAATGCTACCTTACCCTGCCATTTGTCGTGGTGAACTCTCACTTATCCTTCAAGATGTTCCCAGGAAGAGCTAGCTGCTTCTCTCTGTGTGGTTCCATCGCCTCTAGAACTCAACCCTTATTACTTCACTTATTATAATTTTGGAGAAATTATTTGGTGCACAAGGCACAGATGCTCAGAAAATGGGGAATAAATCAAGATCTTCTGGATTTATGATTGCTCCCAGTTCTAAGACATTTCATCTTATAGACATGTAGTCTGCAATACTGGTGGCTCAAACGAGTAAACAAATGTTTTCAAGGGGCCTTTATTTGCTTCTGCTTTAGTTTTTGAATGGGTGATGCTTGTCATATTGTGATCTGAGCCAATATATCCTCCTACATATGGCTCCAGCCATTGGATTCCAGAGAAAGAAGAAGCCACCCTTTCAGGCCTTAGGATACACAACAGGTATGCAGGCTACTGCGCTGGAGTTCAATTTACAACACTGGTTTGCTGACATCAGAAGAGCTCAGAAAAGAATTTACTTTCTGCTAGGTGCACTTCTATAGAGGTCTAAAAATACCATCAGTTTGAATATATTCTTTCTAAGAGAAGATACCCCTCTTTGCTTGAAAGGTGTTGGGGTGAGATCATGCTGCTGTGTGAAGAACTGTGCCTTTTACATACAAGCTGTCCCAGCTGTTCCAGGTCATTTGTGGTCTCTTAGTGTCACATAGGCGGGGAACTCCGGTGAGACAGTGTGGACAGAATGTGGCCATTAGAGCCTGACATCCCCAAGATTCTGTCCGTACTCCAACAGTTACTACTGTGAGGCCTAGGAAAAACACTTAAGTTCTCTGAGTTTCGGTATTCTGATGTGAAAAACAGGCATCCACTTACTTTACTTCCACTTACTTTGTGGTAAGGTTGTGTTTACAGACTGAATGTTTGTGCCCCCCCAAATTTATATGTTGAAAACCTATTCTCCAATGTGATGATATTAGGAGGTGGGGCCTTTGGGAGTGGATTAGGTCATGAGGGGTGAACTCTTTTCAGTGGGATTAGTACCCTTTTAAAAGAGAACCCAGACAGAGCCCTTGCCCCTTCGGTCACGTGGGGACACAGCGACAAGATGGCCGTCTATGAATTAGGAAGCAGGCTCTCATAGACACTGAATCTGTTGGCGCCTTGATCTTGGACTTTCCAGCCTCCAGAAGTGAGAGAAAGAAATGTTTGTTGTTTAAGCCATCCGGTCTGTGGTACTTTTGTTACAGCAGCTCGAACTGACTAAGACAAGTGTAAAGTTGCCAGCATAGTGCCTGCACATGGTAAATGTTCCTAAATGATCACTAGCTAACATTATTTCCCCAGCAAAGCAATTGTTAAAGTAATTTTAAGAACAAACCAAAACACCTTCAATCCAATTCTATATATGTAGGTACCCACAGCAAAATTCGCTGCCTCATCTGCATTACTGTAGACAGGAATAAAAAGATCTAACCTGTAAAAGATTTTTCTTTCATTAGAAAATTGAAAGATGCTTTGAGAACCTTCTAAAAATTTGCATTGAAACAGGTGAAATAAAGGCTGAAGAAGAAGGCAGACCCTAGAAGCAATGTGCTGAAAAAAATCAGAATTCTCCTGATGGTGCACCAGAGAATTTCATTTAACGTACACAGCATTTGCTGGGAGTGAAAACTGGGCACACCGAGATGTTTTTGCATTATAATCTTTGCAGAACATCCAGCCAGCTGAAACATCCTTCAAAGTTTTCAGAGACAAAGCAAACACTACCATATCATTTTCTTTAAACAAAGCCACACGAAGTTAACTAATGCATGCCCTTATAAACCAGGAAAAAGGCAAATAAAGGAGCCAACTTATGAGTCAGTGAATGTCTACTGAATGTGCTTCTGCTAGGTTCTCACAGATTGTGTATAGAGGGGGAGGGGTAGAATGTGGTATACACATTAAACAAACTCAGGTTATCTTAGTAAAAAGATGTGAGGGGCAGAACAAAGGCCATTTGTGTCAGAAGAGCTCCCCCTGCTCCTTCAGCGTCAGCGCACTTCGCTAACTCTGGGGAGGGATTCTGTTACGTGTTGAATCGTGCCCTCCTAAAATTCACACACTGAAGCCCTAACTCTAGTACCTCAGATGTGACTGTGTCTGCAGATAGGGCTTTTAAAGAGGTAATGAAGTTGAAATAGGGTTGTTGGGGTGGGTCCTAATCCAATGATGAGTGCTCAGGACACAGACAACACATGTGAGGACACAGCCGGAAGGAAGGCATCTGCAAGCCCAACAGAGAAGCCTCAGAATGAAACCAACCCTCTCAACACCTTGAGCTTGGACTTCTAGCCTCCTGAACCGTGAGAAAATAAATGTTTGCTGTTTAAGCTGCCTAGCAGTATTTGTGGTATTTTATTAAGGCAAGATTAGCAAGGTCATACTTGAGTCCAAATACCTGCCCCTCAGGTTATTTATAATCCAGTTGGGAAGATAAAAGTGATATCCACATAGAAGGATTAGGTAAGAACCACTAGACTGGCATGAGAGTGACTGAGTGGCAGCAAGAGCAGTGCCACCAGTGAAAAGAGAGCCAAGGGAGGAGAGGTCACGGAGACGCTGAAGGGAGGGGCAGGGACATCTTTGTTGAGTCCCTACTTCCCACAAACACTGTGGGAGCGACGTCCATACGATGTCATCAGAGCTACTGGCTACTCTTCTCAGTCTCCTTTGCTGGTTCTTCCTCTTCTGACCTCTTAACTTTGGAGTGCTCCAAGGCTTATCCCTTGGTCCACTTTTGGGTCTACAAGGGCTCCCTTGGAGATCTCACCCAGTCACATGGTTTTAAATGTCATCCATATGCCAACAACTTCCAGCTCAGCCATCTTTCCTTGAACCCCCGACTGCCCACTCGACACCTCCCCTTGAATCTCAATTAAGAATCTGAAATCTGACACATTTAAAACTGAGCTCCTGATCTTCCCAGAAAACCTCTCCCCTCAATCTGTTCTATTTAGTTGTTGACAACTCATTCCAGTTGCTCAGGTCAAAATTATTGAAATCATCTTTGATTCCTCTCTTTCTCTCATACCCATATTTAATCTATCAAGAGATCCTGTTGGCTCCACTTTCAAAATATATCCAGAACTTCACCCCTTCTTACTACCTGGACCAATCCACTGCCATCGGTATATCCACCCACACTGTAAATTCATCATCATCATCGGTCACCTGGATGCCTCCCTTTATCCTCACTGGGCTCTCTGATTTTACTCTTGCCCCATTTCCATTTCTAGTTTTTTCTCAACAGAGCAGCCACAGTGATCCTCTCAAAACCAGGCCAGGTCACTTTCTTACTAAGCTCAACATTCTCTAGCATTCTCCCATTTCAGGTAAAGTAAAATCTGAAGTCTTTCTAACTAATGAGAAGGCCAGAGCCTGGCCTATGATTATGTCTCTGATCTCATTGCTATTTGTGGGACACACTGGGCCTGCTTCCACTTAAAGGGCTTCCCACTGGCTGCTCCCTCTACTTGAAACACTTATTCCCAGATACACACTAGGATAGCTACCCCAATTCTTTCCGGGTTACCTTCTCAAGGAGCTCTGTTGTGACTCTCCTACTTAGATAAGTGCACTTCACTCATATCCTCCTCCCAATTTCCAAGCTCCCCTGCCTATTCTATTTTTTTCTGTAGTAATTTATTACCTTTTAACATACTATATAATTTATAGTTAAGTGTAGTCTTTGTTGTCTGTCCCCACCCACCTAGAATAGAATGGGGACATTTCTACTCCTTCTTGGGGCTAACTGGTTACCCTTTTGTATGTCAGCAGGGGGACAGCCTGGAGGGGGTGGGGTGGGGGGAAGGGTGGGTGCCCAACCAGAAATTTCTAACTTTTTGTTTTTAATTATTAATCTCCTTCTGCTATGGTTTCTGTTGTCAGTTTTTAAATTTTTTAAAAATTGTGTTTTTAAGCTTTTACTTTTTGCCTCTTGTATATATGTAGGGAATTTATAGGGAAATATGTACTTTATGAATACATTTTAAGAACTAAAATATATTTTAAAGAAAGTAACAGACCTTTAATCTTACACAGCTAAATTACTGATTATATATTTGCTGAACTGACTTAGGGTTCAGAAAATTGTATCAAGAGTTTTATTTTTTTGGGGGGCACCTGGGTGGCACAGCAGTTAAGCGTCTGCCTTCGGCTCAGGGCGTGATCCCGGCGTTATGGGATCAAGCCCCACATCAGGCTCCTCCACTATGAGCCTGCTTCTTCCTCTCCCACTCTCCCTGCTTGTGTTCCCTCTCTCACTGGCTGTCTCTATCTCTGTCAAATAAATAAATAAAATCTTTAAAAAAAAAAGTTTTATTTTTTGACTTTAAAGCCCTCTTAATAAAGTCTTTTTACTACAAAAAAAAAAAAAAAAATAGAAGGCCCACAAGTGCAAATGATTGCTTTGTCTGTTTTGTTCATCTGTGTTTCCCAAGTACCTAAACTGGACTTGGCACATAGTAGACATTCAATGAATATTTGCTGAGTGAAGGAACAAGTGAATAACAGAGCATTAATCAAGCATTTATTATGTACCAGGTCACATCCTAAGTATGTTTTAGATATTGTCTCATACATAAATGATACATACTAATCATCCCACACACAGATAAGGAAATGAGATTTAGACAAGTTCAAAGGTGGAACTGAGATTTGAACGCTAGCAGCAATCTAGTCCCAAACCTCTCAATTTTTAAACTCAACAAGCCTATAAAGCAGATAGATAGGTCTGGAGCTATAATTATCCTCATTTTCAAGAGGACACAAATGAAACTAAGAGACTTTACATAATTTTCTCACGGTTTCATACCTAGTGAGTGGGGTATGACTCCAAAGTTCATTGGTCTGTTGTACCTCCTGGAGCCTGGTGACCCTCCTTGCCCTTTTCAAAGACCTCTTCCCTCCATTGCTTACTATTTTTGCTTTGCCCTCTCTTCCATGTCCAAGACATTCCACATTCCCGTTTCCCTGAAAATTCCCCTGTGGCAAGCCACCACAGTATAGCTCTCTTTGAGAGTATCTCTTCTCAGATCTGCTACCACTAGCCTTCTTGGTGTCTCTGAGAAATGGAAGAAAAACTATCAACCCTCCTCCCACCCAAGAAAAATCCACATAAATACAACATCGTGACTCAAGCCGATTTGTTCTTGACCTTTCTCTACTCCTCTTGTAATAAAAAGGTACCTCCCCACTATCCTGTCTTCTAGGGGTTTTGCTAAATAAATGGCTAGTTATTTATATGTGTCAGGGAAGGCTTAGAGATTCATTTATTCATTCCAAAGACATTTTTGAGCATCTGTAGTACACAAGGTACAAGATTAAGCCCTATGCAGATTCAAAAACAAGGTTGGCAGTACCTTGCCCTTAAGACACTGACAATCAGAGCCAATGAGACTCACGTTTTGTGTTTTTGTTTGAGTTATCTCTTTCCACTCGATTTAGTGTTGAAAGACCTGCAGCTGCTACAGTGGTCTTGCTACCATGAGCGGAGAGCCTGAGATTGGAGCCAACCAAGAAAAACCAGAGCACAGAGGTGGACAAGGAGAGAAACTGGTTACCCTCTGCATCGAGTTGTTCCTAAAGCTAGCCCTACATGGAGTTTGTTACAAAGGGCAAAAACCTATTCCCAAACAAAACAGTATTAACATACAGGTTTTGGATTCTCTTTTTAACCTCCTGGTGTTCCAGAGTCAGCCCCACATATTCTTAGAGCCCCCCTTAGAATCTTCTACTCAATGCTGAAAGTGGGAATCTGTTCCACTGGACCAGTGCTGAATCTCTTTAATATCATGTCTTATTGAAGCAACACTGTCCCAGAATCAGCTTGCTAAAGCAGTAGGACAGAAAGGAAGGTCAGTGGTAGGACCTGTACATCTTCTTCTTCGTCAGGCAAGAGTGCATTACTACCTGAGGCCAAACAGACACTCACTGGGAAGGTGGCTGGAACCAAGAGCTCTTGAAGGGACCCTAGCCCAAACTGCCAGGTGGAACCCAAGCAGAAAATCTATGTGGTTGTACCTTGTAGAGCAAGCACTAAGGGAAGAGGAAGTGGTCACAGGAGATGAGCCAGAAAGTACATTGCCAGAAATTGTAAGACGCAGTGGTTCTCCAAAGAGCCAGTATTTAGATATCTGTTGTAACAGAAGATAGTCAACAGCCAAGAGAGAAACTGAAATAGCACCACTATTTTAAAAGTTCTTTTCTTTCAATCTCTCTTCCACTTATCCTGATTAAAGATCACGAAATGAGGGGTGGAGGAGGAAGTAAAACAAAGAAAACAGAAGAACTTTCTTCCCTTTTATCATTCCCAACTATGAGTTGGGCCCAAGCTGAGGGAAAGAGAGGTGATTCAATTGAATGAGAAACCGAAGATTTAGATTTGGATTGGAATTTGTAACACACATAAATAGGTAACTACTCGAATACCTCAAAAGGACTGGGAGGCTATGGGTTCTGCCCAGGCATGGGGAAGGGTCGATGCTTTAGGATACATTTGAAGAGAGCATCCGAAGAAAGAATAAAGCTGTTCCTGATTGCACCCCACCAAGTTTAGCCAAGTCACAAACAGGGTACACTGCAGGTTGCTCTCTGGAGTTATTCCATAGGCTTATCTTGGGGTGGGCCATAGGAAATAGCAGTAGCTAACTCACCTTTGTATGTATGTATGTATGTATGTATTTTTAAAGATTTATGTATTTATTTTAGAGAAAGACAGCATGTGAGTGGGGGGAGGGGCGCAGAGAGAGAGAGAGAAAAGCAGACTCCCTGCTGGGTGGGAAGCCCGATGTGGGGCTCCACCCCACGACCTGAGATCAGGACCTGAGCTAAAATCAAGAATCTGATGCTCAACCAGCTGAGCCGTGCAGGTGCCCCCCATCTTTGTATTTACTACCAGAATGGCTTCTCTGTTAGGACCCTTGAGGAAACATCTCCTCGAGCTCATTATCAGGGGTGGACCAAACAGTGTGCTTCCATCCAACGGATACGCCCAGCGAAATGAAGAGCGTCAGGGAGAAAGGTCTACTCTGCCTGGAGTGTTTTACCACGGACGTTGTTTACAGCTGCTGCACATCAACGTTTAGTCTATTTTATCATACTTTTATTTTCTACAGAAAACGCACCCTCTTATTTCCTATACCCCTCGGTGGCGTGCTTTATCTCTTTATCTTAAGAACACAGTCAATCGTGTTTTTCATCTTTGTTTCAGTTGCTAGAAGATGTCGAGTCAAACTTGCCCGTTAACGTTTCCTCCCTTGCCTGCCCGCACATTTTCCATATGAGCCCTCAGTCCTGCCTCCAGCTTAGATCACGACTTTTCTTTTCCTTCACGCTGTCTGTCCCTCTGTCTTTTATTTTTAAACCCACTCTAATTAAATTATTTCTGTGTGCATATCTTTGTAAGCCCATTTAAATCCTCATGCGCAAGATACGTAAGCAGTGTATAAACAGAACGATCTTCAACACCGTTATTTCACGATCCAACCCAGGCGTGTAGAATCGCATGTGTGGTTCATTCTCGACCCAGGACATACATTTGCACCCCTAGAATGCTCTGTCAGGCTTCCTCAGCAAACGGCACCACGTGGCGTAACTCACCTACCCCAGTAGTGTGATCTCCCTTGGGTCCCGTGTAGGAGGTGGGCGTCTCTCCCCTCCTCCTGTGCCAGCTGCTCCGGTTTCTCCTCTCCTGAGTAAATGCACATTCATCTTGCTCGAAAGTACACTCCCCGGGTGCAGGTGGGAGCCTCTCTGCAGGGAAACAGCAGGTGTTGGCATTACTGAGGCCCTTTCAATGCACGTGCATCCCGCGGCTCCCCGGAAGCCCGTTCTGCATGTGTGCGTGTCACCTGGCCACACGCCTGCGCTCACGGAGAGGCAGCCCCTCCCACCGGCCGCCCACCGATGCCAAGCCCTTGGCTCCAGCGAGAGCCTGGACTCGACCGTGGCTCCTGCCGTATGGGCGGAGAACAATCAGACGTCTAGATTCAGAAGTGTTGGGACAACTTGGAGCAAGAACCTTCCTCTGACCGGTGAATTTATTTGTCTGAATGAGCTTACAAAGCTCTGAAAGCTGGAGGTAAATTGCCTTTGTGGAAATATGGAAAATAACAAAATTGCCTAACGGAGGAGGTTTCTTCAGAAATCCAGGGTGAGTGAAAGAAATCCTTAGAACAACTCTATAGTTGCTTCGGGGGAGGTGGAGAAGGTTCGAGAACTAAATGTGCTTCTGGAGACACAGTTCGAGGTGTGTGGAGCAGGTGACTGGCTTATTCTGTGCTTCCGTGCTCTTGTCTACCTCACGGGATTGTGTTCAATGAGATGATGTAGGTAAAGTACTCAGAACATGAAGTTCTCAGTAAATATTAGCTAATTAAATATTAGGGCTTCATGTTTTGCCACCTGGAGCCTTATTTTCCATTTCCAAAAACAAATATTTATGTCTTCGGATGCTATCTTCCGTAACTTCAACGATGATTCTTAGCATTAGAACAGTGCCACCTCCCACTTACTGGAAACTTCTTTGCCTGAACTTGGCTGTACCTTCCCACATCCAGATTCTTAGCAAATGTCTCTAATATGCAGCCTGTTTTTCACATCTCTCACATAATAATTATTTTACTTCATTTTACTTTACATACGGTATGAGCTAATGAAGCCTCATTCCCTTTTCTATGCCTCAAGCGTAGAGATTCTTGTTTTTCTTTGTGTTGTCCTTGCAGGGCCTCACAAATCAAGGGACTAAAAACAAACTATCTTTTCCTTAAATAAACAAGGAGATTATCCTCTAGTGCCACATTGATTCCACAGTTTGCCCGTTAAAGAAATAGCTACCCTCTGGTTTAGGACGCAGTGGTAATTAGTAGATACAGGGACCAATGATCTGGGTTGAGGTATGCACCATTTTCTCATTAGACATAGTGTCCAACACACAGTTACCATCTTTATTTTGTCACTATCATCAGTGCTTAGTCCACTGTTCCACTGTCATGTAATTCACTTAGAAAATAATTTATTTTATTAGCATTTAAAAATTATGTTTATGGCCGCCACACTGGGCGTGGAGCCTGCTTAAGATTCTCTCTCTCCCTCCCCCTCTGCCCCTCCCCGTCTCTCTAAAAAATAGGAAAAAGAAAAAAAAGAAAAATTACATGTTTAGTATAATATCTGTATAATAATGATTTCATCACTATTACTTGAAAATCTGCATTCCTGTAAGACAACATTAAAAATAACAATAGTAACTATAATAGAAGGTGTTTGTTTTAACACATTGTTTTGTGCCAGGTCCTATGCTAGGGAATTTACAGGTATTGTTCCCACTATTCAGGTAGGTATTACTATTACTACCTCTCTTACAGATGAGGATACAAGTCGCATGTACAATGCACACATCGCATACAAATCATCATTTCCAAATTCCAAAACTTACTACACAGATCTGGAGAGGGGCATTTCTGGCAAGAAAAACAAAGCTAATAGGCTAGCCCAGATTAAATGTAGTTGGTGTATTCTTAGAGAAACAGGATATTCTGGCATAGGCCCAGGAGACAAAGACAGCTCAAAACCCTGACCATCTTACCTGGAGACGAGCAGCTTCCCAATTCTATTGTAATGTCGTCCAGGGCTACCAGGCCACAGTCCCAAAAGCTTTTGCATAGGCTCATGAAAACCACCTGCAATTCAGAAAAATGAAACTATGAATTTTATTAACTGCACAATAGGAATTCTTACAACCTGGGATTTACTTAGCCCAAAGCATGCATAAGCTAACTACAGAGCCCTCTTCCTTGTCCACGTGAACTACGGGTCATGGCATGAGTAACCGCTAAGCCTTTATACGTGACCCTGAAATCTCTTCCATTCATTTTTTTAAGCACAGTTAAGCTCATAATGAGAGGTTGCGTATATTAATGTTGGAATTAGTTCACATTCTTTTGTGAATTGAAGGAGGAAAGCAAGAGGTTAACCAGATGGCACAGGAACACCTGTCAGGTTTCAAATATTTTCCCCAGATAACCCACAAAGTGCATACAGAGTTGACGGTATTCCAAGCATTTTTACAAATATTTCCAGTACAAACAGTATTGATTTTTTGGAAATGAATTTCTGGCAATGTGCTTCATTCATATTGTGAACAAAGTCCCAGTGATTTGCCATCTGGAGACTTATGTTCTATTTCCAAAGAGAAGATATATGTCTCTAGACGGTATCACTAATAAAAGCCCTAAATGCACTCATTTTATCAGGCCAAACATTTTTACTCTTCTATGTGAAAGAAAAACAGATCCATACCACCAATTATTAAATTCATTGTGCCAGAGAAAGGAGGGTGGGGAGGGAGAGAAGTTTTGCATTTCTTTCCATTAGACCAATTTTAAAATCTCCTTTTCATATACAGGATGAGCAAAGAGTATTTTTCCAAACATTTATATTAGATTTTCATTGTACTTTGCATTTTATATATTTTTTATTTTTTAAAAAAATTTTATTTATTTATTTATTTATTTATTTATTTATTTATTTGACAGAGAGAGAGAACAAGCAGGGTGAATGGCAGGCAGAGGGAGAAGCAGGCTCCCCACTGAGTAGGGAGCCTGATGCAGGGCTCTATCCCAGGACTCTGGGATCATGACTTGTGCCAAAGACTGAACCACCCAGGCGCCCCTACTTTGGGGTTTCTAAAGCTGCTTCGCCCGTGTAGCCTAATGTATAATGAATATGAAGTTACTTAGCCCATGTACAGTCCCTCAATTCAAACAAAGACACAGAGAGGTATAACAGAAGCTAAGTCTCAAATTAGGAATAATGAGAACATCTGATTTTTTTATATTCTAATGCTGTGTCTTCAACTTATCTGTGTTATCAGCAGGATCTCTTTGCTTTCTGAGGATCAGAACCATTAGCACACAAAATTTATTTCAAAAGGAATTTTAAAATCATGTGACAGTTTACCACTATGCAAACTATAAAATGTCTTAAGCCAGTAGCTTCAGAATAATTATTAAGAATAAGATGTGTAAAAGTTTACTTGGACTATATTTAGATTGCTTTAAATTATAAAAAGAATAGTTTAGAGATATAACAATATATAACTATATATTATGTATTTACAAGGGACAAGATAAAAGGGGTGTTTTTGTTTTATCTCTGTTAATTTTCTTATCTTTATAGATTCTAGAGATTATCAGTAGGGTTTTCTACTTGCAGGATTTTTTTGCAGGATTTTTACCTGGGAACTTATTTCCCGTTTGTAAACCAAATGTCTATGTCATCAGCCCTGAAAGCAGTTATATTTTATCAGCAGTGTTTACTGTTATAGGGGAAAGAATCATAATTTGTCTCCTAATTTATTGAATAAATGGTGCTACAGAGAGAAAAAGTCCTGGCTTTCCTTCCTTTTGGCAATTTTCAAGTCTATTTTTCATCTGAATGGTGAAAAAGTGCTTTTTCCAAAATGAATCCAGGGTGCTGAAATGATTCGCCAAGTAAACCATTACCTAGGTAAGACTCAATCATTTGGCATGTAGATGGATTCTAAAAAGGAGAAACAGCGGGGCGCCTGGGCGGCACAGCGGTTAAGCGTCTGCCTTTGGCTCAGGGCGGGATCCTGGCGTTATGGGATCGAGCCCCACATCAGGCTCCTCCTCTAGGAGCCTGCTTCTTCCTCTCCCACTCCCCCTGCTTGTGTTCCCTCTCTCGCCGGCTGTCTCTATCTCTGTCGAATAAATAAAATCTTTAAAAAAAAAAAAAAAAGGAGAAACAGTAAGGTGCTCTCGTGTGTTTACTATAACATGATTTTATGACACCATAAAACCAAACAAGCAAGCAAATAAGCCAGCAAACCAACAAATGAGACAAACCCAATTTCACAAAAATACAGGAAATAAATAAGCTATGGTACTGCAAGCTAAGTAACAGGCAAACATTAAGTCTGACAGGTTGTGAATATTATTCAGTAGTATGAAAGTCTACTTCTCTCATAATGTTAAGTGGAAAAAAGCTGGTTATAATAGATAAAATTAAACAAAATAAATTACACTGAACTCATCTAAAAGTACATAGAAAAAAGAAAACCTTGAAAATTTATCAAATTTAGAACAATTATGTTAGGCTTATGAAATTATGAGTATTAAACAGAATTTCCTCCCATTTTTCAACCATTCTTTAGTTTTGTTATATTTATAATGGAGAAAAAAGGAATCAGGACATCTATAATTAAGATGTGGAATGAGCTAGTGTTTCCTAGATCGGCGCTGTTTATTGTAGTAGCCACGAGAATACGTGGCTATTTAAATTAAAATTAAGTAAAAATCAAAAATTCATTTCCTCAGGCACACCGGCCATGTTTCAATAGTCACACACAGCTAGTGGTCAAATGAACTGGACCCAGCAGATATATACCATTTCCTCATCGCAGAAATTCTAGTGGATAGAACTTCCTGGCTCCTTTTGAGGATTTCAAACAATTCGTGAACTGCCCCAGTGGCTTAGGTGAAATGCTAAAGCTGTTCGGGATGAGAGTAGCTCACTAGATTGTCCCTATCCTCGAAATCTTTTGGCACTTAGAATGCTCGCCAGACCACGCATTGTTCCATCTTATAAAAAGATCCACAGTCAGTCAGCTATGAACTAAGATTCAAACTACGGCCTCAAACCTCAAATCTGTTTGGCGCTTGCCTATCAGCATTCCAACACACAAAAGAAACATGACAAGACCAGCCTGTTTGGTGGAACACACAAGATTTTCCACTGTGCTATTAATAATGCCGATAATGTCAGTTCCTATTCTTGGGCCACCATCTTACATTTTGAGGGCTACTTGAAGTGGAAAGGTTATTTTAGGGTAGTTGGGACTGGGCCAGTTAATGACCGGGACTGGTTGACACAGGGAAAAGGGAAAGCCAAACATCATGGTCTGCTCTTCAGAACTCTGTCCCTAAGTCCAGTTAAGAATGTGACAAGAAGGGAACTGGTCATAGTCTAAATTCCTAAGGGATTAACCTCTTGCTTATTTGTTGATCTTTTTAAAAAGAGTGTTTATTTCATTTTAGGCAGTATTTTCAAAGCCAGTGGAATACCTCTAGAGACTGGAAAAACCTTCCTGGGCAACCTGAATATATATTTAACGTCCTACAATGCATCAGAGAGTCCTCCTCAAGAAACAATTATCAATAAGAATATTAAAATATCAATAGCGCTGAGATTGGAACACCAGCTGTAGATAAATGAGCATGTGCAATGTCTCTTTTAAGTATGATAAAAAGTAATATTGTTGATCCTTATTTGACTTTTTAAAAAATTATTGCTTTGCAAATCTGTTTAGATAGCTCCCTAGTTAGTGCCTATTTGTGTTTTCAAAGTTAGTCTAGGTGGGGTTCCTCAACAATGAATATCCTCTAGCAAAACAAAAACTGTAAAGTATCACCAGCACCTAAGAACAGAGACCTTTAATACACTGAAACAACGTGATTTATCCAAATCTCATTTGCCCCTAAGTTTTAGGAGATTTGCATAAAATCAGGAGCACTTGTCTAAGGAACGTATTATTTCACTTTGTCCCTCACCTTCTCCCTCTTAAATAGACTAATATATACTCCCCGAGGCATTGCAGGATGTTAGGAAACAACCTTGGTCTCTACCCACGAGATAACAATATCACCTCCAAGTCGAGACAATCAAAAATATATCGAGACATTGCCAAATGTCCCTTTGGGGCGGCAAAATTACCTCTGGCTGAGAACCACTGGGGGGGGTGGTAGAACACTTCTGTGTGGATGACAAAACCTCCCTTTATTCTCCCCAGTCAGAACAGGACAGTTGTGGATGGTTGAAAAGCAGACTAGATGGAGTGAGTTTTCTGCTCCTCTGTATGTCACCAGGTGGTGGTTCTAACAATGAAATATTCTCAAGCCCTGGAAACAGAAGGCAAAGGAGCCAAAAAACAAGAGATGGACAAACACTCAAGCTAAACAATCATCCCCGAGATTATCAAGTCTCTACTGTTCCAATTTCCTGCTTCAGAAAACTGCAAATTGTCAAAGGGCCATATAATCTTTTGTTTACATTTTCCTCCTTTTTCAAAAAGGATCATCTACTCCCTCACACCAACATAATAATAGGCAGCAGATCGTAAAAAGTAACTGAGCAAACTCTCCTCAAAGTATATAACTTTAATTGGCTTCTAAAGTTATTTTTGGGGGGAGGACGGGCAGCAGGGTGGGGAGAGAGGCTGTATGGGAAGCCAGCCACAAGGCTGTGTTAATCAGAGGAGCTAGACTATCCCTAGGCCTGTAAAAGTCCATAGAAGTTCCTGGTGAAAGCACCCAGGAAAGAAAAAGGAGATAAACAAGTTATTTTCCCAAACCAGATCAGGTTAAATTTTGAAAAAAACTGGGGTTACTGATTTTAGCTTCATGAAGTGTCATAATTTAAGGACTACCCAACTTCGCGGAGGGAGGGAGGAAATAAAGCTTTCCCTGAGACCTGTGGGATAGATCGCACAAACCTTTGTTGCGAAGTTAAAAAGGATTATCTGTCTTAAACAGCTAAACACTGGCTGAATTAACTGGTTTTTCACTGTCTTGTAGTCTCTGCGGCCTTCTCAACAGACATAGTGAGCCAGATTGGTGGCTTAACCCACCACCTACTTTACTCATTGAATAGCCCCAGTTGGGCCTATAATAAGTACGTGAATGATAGTTTCCAAAAATGGCCTTCTATCTTCACATAGAAACATTTCAATCCTTTGCCAACAATACCATAAATTACCCATGTTCACAAAGCGAACCTAGCTAGGTTCCTGTTACGAGCGGTGGCCCTCGACAATTTACCAGACGGTCTGATTCTGAGTTAAATTGAACTTTTCTTCTGATGAGGTTGAAATCATGTGTGCCCATAAATTTGGGCATGGTGACTCCAGAGTTGGTGGAATAATTATTCATAAAATGACTATAATCCAGTCACTGAAGTTCCAGAGCCCTTCATTAAGAAGCTATTGACACAACTGCAGGATCTTCTGCATAATGCAATTGGACTCATATTACTGCTTGACAAAAAGCTGTAGTAGAATTCTAAAAATAAAAGACCCATAAAGCAAAACAAAATGAAAACTCCAATATTAAGACACTTGGCTAATGGGGTGGAATCTTCACAAATCCCTAGAGACAGGCTGAGAGGAGCTTCATCTACAGAAATGAGTAGGGACTAGCATTTTTAGAATCCCAGCCATGTTTTGGGAAATAGTGCCTAAACTGTAACAGCATGCCTCCTGCAGATACTATATTTGGTGCTTAGATCGCACAAAAGGCAGGATGACCATGTGTTTTTAAATAAGTTTTTAGCTGACCAACACTTGTTTTTTTTTCCCTTAAAAGACCCATCTGTTTTGTTTTTCCTTTTTCAAAAGACCTGTCTGATTTAATTCAACTTCTGGCTTTGGCAAGCAACAAAGATTGAGCACGGCTTCCAGCTACCCCCTCCGTGAGCCCTGCTGCTCGTAGGAGCCTTCCGTTCTGGGGTGGAGGGCATGCTGCGGTAAGTCTGCAGAGAAACCGCAGAACTGTTTCATTGCTATTTTGGTGGTAAATATTCAGGATCTCGCAACTCAATGGTTTCAGAAATCCGCATTATTTTTGGAGCTTTTGGTCACTGGATAGAGAAGAAAGACTCCAGGAGAGTCATCAGAATGGGTCACTTCTTAGAATCTGGGAAGGCCCAGAGACCCTGTGATATCATCTCAAGGTCACACAAAGGCCAGCTGCAGAGCCAGACAGAAACATCACTCTCCAAATCCCCGGCAGAGCACGTTTCATTATACTGACCAGCCTCTTTTCTCCCTTTTGCTGTAGGCATTTAAAAATGGAATTAAAAAAAATTCTTTTTATGATTATTTAAATCAAATTTCTTCTTTCTTTCTCCCTTTCTCCCTTCCTTCCTTTCCTTCTTTCCTTTCCTTTCCTTTCCTTCCTTTTTTCTTTCTTTCTTCCTTCCTTCCTTCCTTTCTTTCTTTCTTTCTTTCTTTCTTTCTTTCTTTCTTTCTTTCTTTCTTTCTTTCTTTCCTTCTTTCCTAAATTATGTTGTTAGTCACCGTACAGTACATCATTAGTTTTTGATGTAGTGGGATTCTGAATCATTATGTTGTATACCTGAAACTAATATAATGTTATCTGTCAATTACACCTCACTTAAAAAAAAATGATCCTGAAAGGCATGATTTTGAAACTCCTCAGCTCAGAGCAGCAGGTTAAACATGTCTAAACATGTCTCTTTACAATCAGCTTCCTGTCATTTTGCCTTATGTCTGTTTATAAGGAGTTTTTGGTAACCCCGCACCAGAACCTGAATCTTACATGAATCTGGTGACTGTGGAACCAGCCAGTAACCTCTCCAGCCCACCTTCCCTCATCTAGGCAACATTCCTCTTTGCCTTAGCTGATGACCCGGCACCTACGTAGTAGTCCCGTAGGAAAGAATGTGCTCAACTCCCCACAGCCACACCTCCCACCTTAATCTTCATCTACATCTGGTCTCACTCCCTTCCCTTTGTTTTGGGAGCAAGGTCTGTCTGACTGCTAAGTTCTTGCTCTTCCCATTGTGGGATAAAATGCCTAATCTACACAATTAATACTGAGGATCCAAATGGAAAACAAATGTGAGAAGCCTCTGGAGAAATGAACGTTAGACAAAGGTAAGATAGTTGATACTACAGATGATTTTTAGGGACGCCTGGGTGGCTCAGTCGGTGAAGATCTGCCTTCAGCTCAGGTCACGATCCCAGAGTCCTCGGATCGAGCCCCTGTAGAGCTCTCTGCTCAGCGGGGAGTCTGCTTCTCCCTCTCCCTCCGCTGCTCCCCCTGCTTATGCTCTCTCCCTTTCTCTCTCACATAAATAAAATCTTTTAAAAAATGATTTTTAGTGTTTTAGACTCTAATTCACATCCTAGTAACGAGGACAGTGTTGTACATATTTATCCCGTCAGTCGTTCATTATCACTGAAGGGAAATCGGTATGAATGCCTTCCTGCTTTTTACATACTTCAGTCAGCAGGCAGGGGGGCTGAACAAAACGGTGTTGGTTTATCTCTGGCCCACCTCCCTTAGGGAGGATCCCTGGCTGAGCCCTTCCCTGACCCACACACAAGGTAATGACCCGTGTCATTGTCCTGTTCAAGGATGGACCTCACACTGAGGAACTATTATTGTAGCTCATCTGGGTGGAGACGTAAAAATGCCAGCTCTACCAGAAGACACGAGGAGTACAGTCACTTAACAGCAAACAAGGAAGAATCTAGGTCTTTGTCCTGACCTTTACCCCGGCTCTGGAACGTGTCCTAGGGTCAGTAAAGGACCGCAGCTACCTTAGCAGTACCCTAATACCCAAGCAGGAATACTGATTTCCCTCTACTCATGTCTGAGACAGAGAGACAATTTTTGGCCTGATTTCATTGATTCCCAAGGCAAAGTGTGGCTCCTTGACTGGATGAAGGGCTGTGGCTTAAAGCTTGCATAATACTATGCCTTTGCAGCCGGCCACAAGCTATTTGCCAACCCCTAACTGATGGATAATTAGCCAATTTCTAATTTCTCAGTGTCACACATATTGCTGTGATGAATACTGGTGTCCAAATCTTTGTGCATAACCATGATTAGTTCCTTAGGATAAATCCCTAGAAGTAAAATTGTTGTGTCAAAAGGTATTCATGTGGGGCGCCTGGGTGGCACAGTCGGTTAAGTGTCCAACTCTTGATTTCGGCTCAGGTCGTGATCTCACACTCGTGAGACTGAGCCCCATGTCAGGCTCAGATCCACGCTGGACATGGAACCTGCTTAAGATTCTCTCTCTCCTTCTTCCTCTGTCCCTCCTCTACCACCCACCCTTTCTCCCTCCCTCTCTAAAAAAAAAAGTATTCATGTTTGGGGGCTTTCTTTTTGAGACGTGTAATTGAATTGTCATTTAGAAATATTATATCAGCTTATCTTCATACTAGAGCTTATGAAAATCCTCATTTCCTTGCATCCTTACCTCTCCGGGGTAATCTTTTATATATATAAATTTTTAAAAAGATTTTATTATTTGAGAGAGAGAACATGAGAAAGAGTGAGAGAGCCAGTGAGCAGGAGATGGGGGTGGAAGGGCAGAGAGGGAGAAGCAGACTCCCTGCTGAGCAGGAAGCCTGATGCAGGGCTCTATCCCAGGACCCTGGGATCATGACCTGAGCCGAAGGCAGACGCTTAACTGACTGAGCCACCCAGGCATCCCTATGTTCTAAGTATTCATAGATATGACTCATATATGCATATAAACATATATATTTTTTGGTCTAAATTGATTAATTTTTTAATTAATAAACTGAACAATATAAACAGTATACAGTATGGATATAACTATTAATACAAACAGCATACTCCAGAATATTAGAGTTCTAAAATATTTTTATCTATTTGATAGACAAATGTGCTATTTTATAATTTTTTAAATTTCTTGATTACAAATGAGGTTGAATATGTTTGTGTGTTTATTTTCCAGTAGTACTTTTTCTTTTTTTTTTTTTTTAAGATTTTATTTTTAAGTAATCTCTGCACCCAGCATGGGGCTTGAACTCAGAAGTTGCATGCTCTACCAGCTGAGCCTGCCAGGTGCCCCCAGTAGTATTTCTTTTTTTCTGACTTGCCTGTACATACCCATTGCCCACTTTCCTATTGTTTAGCTCACTTTCTGCTTATTGATTTATTAGATAAATTCATATATCAAATATCCTAAGAGTTTGCCATGTATGATGTAAACTTTTTTTTTCCTGGCCTGCCATTTGCCTTTCAGATACATATTTTAGGCCATCCTTACAGGAGGACTGAAACTAAGGGAGACTTAAATATCTTGCGGTAGTGTGTCCTTGAGCATTGTACAGGTATACAGGTCGCCTGACATTAAACAGAAGATAGGACTCACAGCCCATGAACAGTGTGGCGGGGGACGCCATGGGAATGTAGCTTGGGGACTGTCTGCAGAGACTTCTCCTAGAGGTGGGTACTGAAAAGATGGAGAAGAAAATTGCCAGAGACAGTCACACAGAAGAGGGAGAAAAAGCTGGGGGTATCCATGCAAAAGGAAAGAAAGCATTCTTCTCTGGGTGACAGTAGAGAGTTTTTATTAATGTATGAATTGTCAATTTCCAAGCAAGTGAATTGAGCTCACAGCCCCAGAGCCTAGCAAATACTTACCTGGTCTAAGAGCTCAGAAAACCAGAAGATCCCCAGAGAATCTCAATGTGAACATCAAAAAATCATGTTGCCTCATAAAAACTTGGGAAAAGTTTCCCTAAAAATGTAGCTATTTCAAGACTTTGAAGTATTCCCAAGATTAGGAATTTGAAAGTGTGGAGGGAGGTAGTGTTTTCAGGTTCATAAACAATCCTTAGATAAATGCTTGCTGCATTAAGCTTATTAATAAAACCATAGGGGAAGAATGCCTGTGATGTCTTTTCAGATTTCTCTACAGTGCTGGGAGGACTAACGTGGTAATCAAGCAATACTCCAGGAGATTCCTTCCTTGGGAAAGTTCTAGAGGAATGCACTAACACAAATGCTATACTCGTGTAAGCTGTGTTAGCAACCAACAGTTGTGCAAACCAGTCTTTCCAGTCATTCCCACGTAAGTTGACATGATATGCAGAAGCCTTCAACAAATACCTAAAGGCAGAGAAAGGGAAAGCCCTAGTATCTCAACCCTGTGTTGTTCATATTTATGGTAATTGAGAATTCCTAGACTGACAACTGAGTTTAGCCTGAAAAACTCAAGAAGAGCCTACTTTTCCACACTTAGCCCCTCTCTCCAATTCCACATTAAAACTTAGCCCACTTGACAGTGTAATTTTCCTTGCTCTGTGTATGGAACCCCCCTAATCTGTTCTATAATGTGTTGCTTATCGTGTCAGTAGTTAATGATCCTGCTATTTCTCCTTCGCACTCAGCAGCCCTGCTTTAATTATGCCGGGACATTACGATCCTGGGGCAGCCATTTCTCAGTGTTCCCGGACATCATGAAATGTGATAGGAAATCTATCTCCTCTCACGTATGTTGTCTACATATTGGTTTTCTGGTTCTTTAGTCCCTTTAGAGCAGGGTGTCTTGTTATCCAATGGCCACCTATTTATAAATCTCTCCAGAAACTTACTAGACTTGCTCTTCTATTTGAATGAACTGCTAAGTATTTATTGCCTTTAAAACTTGCGGAAGCCTAGATATTTTACAACCAGTCGCATTTTCATCATTAAAGGGAAAAGTTAAAAGGAAGATTTTAAAAGCATGAATCTGAATCACAAATGTAAATTTCATTGATTTTTTTTGCTAAAAAAAATTTCCTCACAAGAGGAAATAAGGTGCTACAGAGAGCTCCCCACAAGGGCTGAGCTACACAGTATGAAAAGATAGTTGCTGATATTAAGATGCCTAAAAATACAATACGTGGTAGAAGACAAATGGGGGGGTCACCCTAAAACACGTCTATATTACACAGAGAGGTGACATGACATTCTGAATTACATCGTTAATGCCGGAGTCAAGACTTGAAGCCAAGTCTTCCTATTCTACAAATCTCACTCTAACAAGTAAGATGCAAGTTATGACTTATTAAAGATTCAAAGAGGAAGGTGCACTTGAGGTGGACTTGGAAAGAAAGGTAGGGAAGGTTCTTCTCAGGCATGATGCTTCCTGCAGCGCCATCCGCGGGAAATTGTTGTTGTTGAAAAATACTTGGGAGGAAGGGAGAGGTCACAAGGTAAGAATTTCAGGGATGAGAACCTGCACCAGAGCATAGAGAGTAAGTGCAGGTGTGTTTTCCAAGAAGTCTGAAGACAAAACATGGGATTGGGTGGCAATTTAAATGGGTAAAAAGGTAAAAGGAAGGTTGGTTGTTCGTTTATGTGGCCAACATACCTGGCATTGTATACAGGACTTGTGGATACTGAAGATTTACGAGAGAGGAATAATTTAGGAAATAAGGTCCCAGAAGCAGCAGGATGGCGAGAGCACACGTATAGATGGACGGGTTGGTTTTGACCAAGAGTGAGGGTAATACTTCCTCTGTCACATGCACCATGCGAGAGAGGCAGGTGAGGATTCAGAGGGAAACAGAGTTGAAGGGGTTTGTGTTGAAAGCCTTCATCCTTTTGGGACATGAATCTGTGAACTCATATCCTAAGATGGAGGGATGGAGAATCAAGTTGGGAAGTTGCAAGTGAAGAAGAATCTGAATGCCTGGGGGAGGGGAATGAGAAAGGAAGTCACCAGGAGAGGAGAGGGGTAAAAGGCTTTTCCAGAAGCATGGAGGGGACGTCAGAGATCAGTCTTATTTTCTCCAGCTCTGCTGAGAATACCGGCGGTGGGGGAAGAGATGAAAGTAGTTGAGCACACCTAGAAATTGAGGGGACCAAGGTGGAAGAAGCCAGGAGGACTGGGGGTGGAAGTGAGAGCTTCGTTGACCACAAACACAGAATGGAGGCTGGAGAAGATATATTGGGGGACATGGAAGGAATCTGGAAAATCAAGAGGCCTCATAAAACCTCCTATCAGTTATTGGGAATAGCGAAATGACTCCATGTAAGGAAGGGAAGTTGTCTCCAAGAGAAGAGTCACAGCTTTTGGTTTTAGTAAATATCATCATAAAATGCCTCAAACCAGACTTCATATCTATGTGTCTATGTGTGTCCTTATATCTGCTCCAGCAGGATATCCCTGCCTGTAAGTGTTCATTCATATTCCTTGCAGGACAAATTGCTCAGGTGCTAGGCTACAAGCGATGATAGTGCATATGATCCAAAGGCAGAAACAGTTCATCTTGTTTTCTTCCTTGGACCTTTGTGCTCTTCCTTGCCATCAACCCATACTCACTAACAGTTTAGTTGCCCTTTCCAACTATTTGTTGAGTACCCCACCCTGTTACAGAATTGTGTTCACATTAGAAACCAAAAAATAAATGAAACATGGCTCTCTGTTCTCCAGAAGCTTACAGTCTGATTAATGTAGATAGGCGGGTAAGTAGACAATTTCAATATAGCGCATTAAATGCTATAATAATAGTATGATGCTAAGAGGGGCTACATAAGACAAGGGTTCTATGTTAAATACTTCAAAGGAATTGCCACCTTGCACGAGGTTCAGCAGGATTCTCTAGTGTAGAACTTACAAGAGTTTCTAATACGTTACTGTGCGTTGTGAATCTTCACATGTGTACAAGGAAGAGATCTAGTACGCAAAATTTCCCCCAACTTTGAGCACAGAACACTTTTTCAACGGAACTATTCAAAAGATATGTACTCCGGGGGACATATCCTGAGAAGCACTGACATAAGGTTCTTGCCTACTAAAAAAATAAACGTATTTATCTTTTCTCAGACTGGCCAGTGGAGGGTTTTCTCCAAATCCATAAATGACTTTTAAAGTTTATTTGTTTTTTAGTCCTATGCCAGAGTAAAGATGTAGACTTAGAAGGCTTGACCATTAACACACTGATCATTAAGCTGGGCTCGGATGAAACAGAATGCCTGCTCATTCTCTCATTAATGGGCCAGTTAACATTTTTTTCCAAAAGAAATATTTAACGAACACAATATTGAGTTGCTCCCGGTGCTTCTAATTAACAGACCACTTGAAGATCTCTGTTAAAGAGAAAACTAGCTTCAGGCCAGAAGATATTGTAGGACCTAATATATATGCTACAGTGACCAAGCATAATTTTGAAACTAAGGATTTGAACACATAAAGGCTAATGTTTGTGCTCCATCTTTATGGAATTTCTGACAATGACTCTCCAATCTCTCCTGACATTTGGTTTTTAGGAAAAGCAATTGGGATTGAATTGTTCCCTCTCCGCATTATCAACCCTTGTATAAAAGCCTCAAGGTGACTCTTGATTACCTGCCCTCCATTTAGTAATGCTGGGGACAAACAGATCAAGAAAATTGTTTCATGACTCATGCCTTTCAGAATGTTTCTAAGACATTAAAAAATTTACTGTAGGCTGTTCATGATTGTAAATGCAGCCGTGTCATTAAGAAAGCCTAGTACTATTAAAATAAAGATTTAACTCTGACCTGATTTTTAGCTTAAAGAATTCTTCACAGCAAAAATCAAGGAGAATTATCCACATACTAAAGAGATGTTGCCTATGAAATCTGATGAGGATCAGGACCTAGAAAAAATATTCTTTAGTCTCAGGCACTCATTCTCTCTCTCTCCTTCTGTCTCTGTTCAGTTAATTTAATAGATGCTGATGGTGTACCAGGTGCTACAGTAAGGGCTTTACTTGACACATTTCTTCACCATAATCGCATCATAGCTAGTACGTTACTACTAGTATACACATTTTAGATATGAAGAAAAATGGGGCTCAGCAAGATCACACGACTAGCCCAAATTATGAAGGTGTAAGTGGCAGAGAACCCACTCATGAGAACTCCTACTCATTACGTTGTATTTCCCTCCACCTCGCAGCTCTCCTTTGTCTGCGGTGATCCACCAAGAATTCTGATCCCTTGTAGGAGCCAAAGTTATTTCTAAAATAGAACAACTGAGCCTTAATGATAAAGCACTAGAAATTTTTACAAATCTTGAGTTAGGGCTGGGTTCTCTTTCTGGCCTGATGACTATGCCTTCAGCCAGGAGAGGGCTGGGGGGCATAACGGCCTGATATAAAAATCATGGACTGTGAATTTAAAAAGATCTGGATTTACCTCTCAGCTCTGCCAGCTCTGTGTGCCATTGAACACTGTCCTTCATTTTCTGCCTGAGCTTTCCTCACCTGTTAAGTGGGGCTGTACTGCCTCCTTCCTAGGGCACCACAGCATCGAATGAAGCAACGTGCACCGAGTGCTTAGCACGGTGTCTGGCACACGGAAAGTGTTCTATGGAAGTTCCTGTTGTGGGCAGCTGTGACAACATCAGACAGAACCCGTCCATACGTCTACTTCGCTAGACTGGCCTCAGGGAAATTGTTGCCATTGCTACCATTCCTTAAACAGAGCTGTATATTATACTTTCCATTTAACATTAGACTGTCTACGGAAATAGCAGGGAGTTATTAATTGAACCAGCCCATTGCTCTTAAAATATGCGGGGTAAGAACCACTAGGGTAAAAAAAGGAAGCATCCAGAGTGGAAGGCATCTGGGAAGGCACAGGTGAGGCAGTGTGTACGTGTTAGAAGTGACGGAAGACAAACACGCAGGGAGAGCCTAAGAGTTCTGAATTCTTTGAGGCCCACGCTGCCTCTCACTCAGCTCAGCTCTGGGCTCACACGACTCCTTCATGAAAGCGGGTTACACGAACTAGCAGTGCAACTGTAAGGGGTCATTGTTGTCATTATTTTGAATATGCAGCACAGAGACTTAAACATATCTACCCAACACTTGCCCCAGTGAGAATTAGGACCAGGATTAAGCCAGGGGTAGTCAAAACTCAAAGACAAGGCTTTCAAGCCAGGGAACAGGAATGAAAACGTAGCCATTCACTCTCTTTGAGCTGGGCCCCGACTACTCATACTTGACCGGGTTTAGGAAGGGGGTGGTGAGGGCATGAAGCAGAGGCAGAGAAGGTTCCTCCCCGCAACAGTGCAGTAAGCTCTGAGCTTGGGCATTCACTTTCGGCAGAACGTGACCTCGCGTCCGTTTCACCCTGCATCTAGGATAGCTAGGACACGAAAAGGAAATGCCTCACTTGCCTCGCACGAGTGCGGGAAGAATTAAATAAGATAACAGAAGGTGCCTACGCCCCAAGGCACACTGGGGAGCCTCACTTTCTGCAGCTGCTCAAGAACAAGGCTTCCCCAAGACTGGGTAGAAACCTCGAGCATCTAAAGACACCTCTGCCAGGGGTGCCTGGGTGGCACGCTCAGTTAGGCATCCTACTCTTAGCTCAAGTCATGATCTTGGGGTCGTGGATGGAGCCCTGCATTGGACTCCATGCTCAGTGTAGAGTCTGCTTGGGATTGTCTCTCTCCCTATCCCCCCAACTCCCCCCCCCATCTCTCTCTCTCTTTCTCCAGTAAATAAATACATCTAAAAATAATTTTAAAAATTAATAAAAATCTGCGCCAAAGGGCAGGCTTCAGGGCTGGCTAGACATGAGTAAAACCCCACTCTGCCGCTTACCAGCCTTAGGAAGTCTACTCGTTCATTTTTTAAAAACCATTTTTCATTGTTCTTTTCATTATTCATCTACTTATTTACTGTCCACATAGATACCAAACTAAACTGACCGAACAAAATGTCCCTGGGGGTCTAGTCTGCATCTGACACAGTGTTAGATGCTGTAGATACAGAGATGACCAAGACTGACAAGGTCCCTGTCCTCACGAAGGGTCTATTTTTAGAGTTAGAGAGATGGACAGTGAGCACGTTAAAAGCTTTCCGGGTGATCATGATGAGGGTCAACAAGAGCTGCTCAAAAGTAGGAAGCTGAGGGTCGTCCCAGAGCAGTTAGCGAGCCATTGTGATCCAAGGAGCTGCTAGGTTCGGGGTTTCAGACGTGAAAAGTAAGGAAGAAACAGGTTTACAAGAATAAGACAATATCATTCAGCCATGAAAAAGAACAAAATCTTGCCATTTGTAACAATGCGGACCTTGAGGGCATGAATGCTAAGGGAAATACGAGGAAGGCACATGTCGTGCCATCTTCTTTGTATGTGGAATCTAAAAAAGAAACGAAACCCAAGCGCATGGACACAGAGAACAAACTGGTGGTTGCCAGAGGTGAGGAGCAGAGAGTGGCTGAAATGAATGGAAGGGGTCAAAGGGTACAAACTTGCAGTCATAGAGTTACGAAGTCCTGGGAGTGTCAGGTACAGCGTGGTGACTACAGGTAACAATACTGTGTTGCATATTTAAAAGTTGCTAAGAGAGTAGGTCTTAAAAGTTCTCATCATAAGGAAAAAATCTGTTCACTGTGCAGTGACACACTAGATATAACCGTGGGGATCATTTCACAATATGTACAAATATTGAATCGTTATACTGTACACCTGAAACTAATACAACGCTAGATATCAGTTACACCTCAATTTCAAAAAGTCCTAAGATTGCAAAGCCCATAAAGGGTGGAACTAGGATTTGAAACCACAGAGACTCCCATGTCTATGCTCCTAATCACTGTGTTATGTTGTCTCCAAGATGATGAACAAGAGGCTTTGGATGCCCAGGGAGCCCTAACCTATTCTGCGGAGTGGGGCCAGAGAAGCACTCTCTGTGGAAATGAGATTTAAGCCATGGTTGATTTAAGAAGAGTCTAGGCAGAGGAAACAGGTGTGCAACCACCCAAGGTAGGAGAGAGCAGTGAGTTCCAGGAATTGAATGTGCAGTGTGGTTCAAACAGAGAGAGCAGGAGGCAAAGCTGGGGAGGGGGCTGGTGTCAGAGCATAGGGAGTCTTCCCTAAGAGCAACAGGAAGCCAAAGGGTTACATCGGGGTGGGGTGTGGGCTTGGGGGGTGGTTTGCTCATGAAAATTTGGCTGCCAGGCGGAGCAGAGATGGGAGCAGGGTAAGAGTGGACTGCAGGTAAGGTCAGGATTTCATTTCAATTTTCAGAATCAACTTACAGACCAATGGTTCTCATCCAACGATGACTGGCACTTCTGGGGCCATTTGGAAATGTGTGGAAATAATTTGGGGCTGCATTAGTTGCAGATCGGAAAAACCCAGTATTGTGAGGGACACCCCTCCCCAAAGGCAGAACTGTCCTCTTCCAAATGTCAAGGTGGCCCACACTGGGAAATCCAGCCACTGGCAAAACCAGAAGGCTCCACTGTAGGAACATAAATATTATTAGCCGTGACGATGTGAAAGCCGTTGTATGGCTGAGAGATGTGGATGAGAGGAGGGGCAGGAGGCATGAAGGGAAATGGAGAGGTGAGGATTCATTCATCCTACATACGAGGCTGTTAAGAGACACTTTCTAGAGTTGAGGGGTCCAAACATAGATGGCTAAGTGTATTCTAGTTGTAAAGAGCACCAAAAGTTAAAAACAAAATACAACTGAAAATTGTGAGGAGAGAGACAAGAAGGAATAGTATACATAAAGTCTTCATCTTTCAGAGCAGGGAACACTATTTAAGTTAATGAACCAAGAAATGGAGGTAGAAATACGATATTTAAAATTAAAGAAGAAAATATCCTCAAATCAGGAAGAAAACCACCAGAAAAAGAAGTGCCATTAGAGTTTGAATTCGGGGGAAGGTATTAGTAAGGGCAACTCTGACTTTTCATTATATCCCTTCCCTGAAACACCGTTTGCACGTTATTTCCACCCGCATATGTTACATAAGTAAGTAAACTATAGTTTCAGGCCTTAATGCATGTCCCTGTTGCGGCCGTCAGATGGCTCCCTCACGCTCTGAGGAGCTCGTTCTGTTTAGCAGAGTGCTGCCAAAAACCACGGGCCACCTTCGGACATGTGTCCCGAGTCTTCTGGTGTTGAACTGTACCTTCTCCTCAAGGGCCTTGGGGCCAGATCCTTGACTAGTTCCTTCCAAGGCTGAAAGAACTTCCCTGCCCCCACTGGGTCCAGAGCCATTTTTCCTCACGTGGTCGGGAGGGAACTGAGCAGCTGCTGGGAGGGGCTGGATGCCAGCCAGAAAGGGAAAGGGCAAGCTGTCCAGGGCATTCCCGTTGGCTGCGGGGCTTGCTCCCATGTGTGGGTGTCAGGTAAGAGCAGGCATCCATTCTAAAGAAGCGTGTGTGTGAGTAGAGGATATGGGGGGACAGGGTGAAGTGGGGTGGATGGGGGCATGAGCAGGAATTAGAATCCAGACGGCCTGAAACTAACTGTCCACACAGCAGCCCAGCTGGGCCTCTACGTATCATTATCTTTTATGTGTCCAATTAGTAGAACTACACTATTCTTTTCTATGTGACCCTTCTGTGAGACTGTGAGAGTGTACTGTTGTTAGTTGCTTACATATCTGTAGCTTAATCTTCTATCATCTGTGATCTCTTCCTCAAGGGCAGGGTCTGAGCCTCATTCATCTTTATATCTGCTGCACTGAGCATGTATCTAATAAATTCTGGTTGAATAAAGGAATGAATAGATGAATGAATAAATAAATGAAAGCCAAATGATTAAATGCTTATTATATCCCCCCATCTTTTAAAAAACATTAGCAAAATAGGGTATAACAAAAATTTCCTTGCTTTCTGGTACATCCCTGATTGTGTGAATCTGGTACGTGTGTGTGTGTGTGTGTGTGTGTGTGTGTGTGTGTGTGTGTATTACCATAACTACTTGCCAGAGTTAAATAATTGGTAATGGGGAAACAATTTAAGCCTCTGGGATCCCTATGATGTGCAGAGAGGCTTGGATACCTCCAGGACTAACAGATCAAAGAGGAAATTCAATGACACTGCAAAGGTCAGATGACATTTATGGAAAGATAGGCTCACTCAGGAAAGGTTTGGAATTGGCTAGGCAATAAGATTAAAGAGCATGAGTCTAGACTAGGAAGGAGTAGGAACTTGGTAGCAGAAACACCAATTAGCTTCCTCTATTACCCAGGGGGTGAACCAAGTAGCTCACTTCAGTCACATGATCAAAGTATAACGGAGTTAAGAAGGGGAGACCAGCAATAACACTACCTGTTTAATTAGCATAACAATAGTATGAGCTGTACCCATGCTCAACCCTTTTTAGAAGTCAGTAAGTCACAGGGGCATCTGGGTGGCTCAGTCGGTTGAGCATCTGACTTTTGATTTCAGCTCAGGTCATGATCTCAGGGTCGTGAGATTGATCCCCCATTGGGCTCCATATTCAGCAGCTCAGCGGGGAGACTGCTTGAGATTCTCTTCACTCCCTCTCCCTCTGCCCCTACCTCCACTCATGCTCTCTAAAATAAATAAATAAATCTTAAAAAACAAAAAGAAGTCAGTAAGTCATGGAGGCTGCCATGTCATTACAATCACAATTTCTTCTTGCCTAGCAATGGAAAAGAACTTTGTAAAGATTTTCGAAGATCTTTGATGAATCACTGTGCAAATTTAATCAGGCCCTGGTGGGTATTCCAATGAACTAAAAGTAACCAAGCATCATTATGATGGGAATGGTGTGCCAAATTTCTCTAGCAGAAAATTATAGATGGATGAAGTTATGTTCTGTCTGGATGGTTATAACTAAGAGAAGCTCAAGCCATTAACGTTTGTAAAGAAGGTTCTACTTACTACTCTTCCAGGTTCGTATCTTCCCCTAGGGAGCCCGGACTCAAGGTAATTCCTGGTTAATAAACATGATCGAATGATCGATCCATTCATTCAACAGTATTTTTTGAGCTCCCATTGTATGAGTCATCTGTTTGAAAAAACGGACCTTTCTTACCCTTTTTTGAGCCCATTCTTGCTCAGAGCAAATACTTGAAAGACATTTTCTGGTTGAATGATGGGCTGAAACAAAATGGATTTTCCCATACTGGTTTCATATCTGGATTGTAGTTGACAGAATTTATTACTACTGTAAAACTTCCTTAAGTTTAGGAGTTGTTAAATTTGGGAGATTATAGTTTTCTTTTATATTCCCCTTGCAGTAAAGATCTCTTTGTATTCTCCTTGCTGTCAAAATCAGCTGTTGATGGTACCCTTACATAAATTCTCTCCATCTGGCTTGGCTCTCATTTTTTACTGAGCTTCTCTACCTTGTTAACACAAGCTGTTGACCTTGAAGCCTCAATGTAAAACCAGGCTCACTGATGTCACTCCCTTAAAGTAATTTAGTATTACAAATTATAGTAAAGTAATTAGTATTCCTATATGTGTGTGGGCACATGCGTCTTTGTGTGACAGACTGAGAGAGAGAGAGATAATTGGGGCTCCAAATTAAAGTTTAGCTGTTGAACTTGACTATTCATGCATTCTCCGTCTTTGGTCTATTCTCAGGGAATCTAAGAAATAAACAAGCAAACACTCTAGGTGGCCATGATTCTGAGACACAGAAAACTGAAAACAACCTGGAGATAATATAATTTGTGCATGGCTCAGGCAGAGTGTAGCGGTGGGGCTGTCAGAAGTAAAAATAACACAACTCCAGCTGAAAATAATTAAACAGCAACTCGCTAACCCAGCCCAGAAACCAAAGATGAACAAAGGGTCAAAGTGTTGCACTGGCTCTACTGTACCTTGGTAGGCATGGGCTTCTTGAAGGTGATTTCAGCTTGCATCCAGACACCCCTTGGAGACTCCAGCACAGACCAAATTTTCTCTTGAACTACATGGTTCTCTTCAAAGATATAAACTGCCAGGGTGTCACTCATTTTTAAAAACCCATAGATGGCATAATAAAAACGTAGACAATACTGCAAGTTTCCAGGCAGGGAGGGACCGTAGAGCCTTCCAATGTAGCCAGGCTGAGATGTAAACTTTGTGTTGGCCAGCAAGTAGTACCCTGCGAACAGGACAAAACATCCAGGCTATCAGCAATGACAAACTTAAATCATCTAGCCCAGTCAAGTGGGAAAATTTGGTTAAAAGTAGTGGGATTTGCCAACAGAGACTATTTCTATAGGCTTTAAATGATAGAACGCATTTTGTAATATCTGCGGCTTAAGGGACAGAACATATCCTGTGACTCTATTATGAATAAAACTTCTCCAGTTCTAAGTAAACGTCATAAACCAGTGTAGATTCCCATCTGCATACGCTCAGATGCCAGTCATCAGTTAGGATATGTGTTTCTCATGAAATAAAAGGGATGAAATCATCTTGGGGCTCCAGCTGCCTGGGTCAATCAGGTGACACAGATTGAGTACTTAATACTGGATCTTGGTGAACGTTAGGCCCAGAGCAGATTTTTCCTTCTTATCTCTGCAGCGACCAGCCGAGATAGAGCACGGGCTGGTCTGGCAGTCCTTGGAGTTTTGATTATTTCACGTGAGTATTGTTATGGATTGAATTGTGTCGTCCCCCGAATCTATTTTGTTTCAGTCTGCCATCCGACCAGAAAAGATCTCTCAAGTACCCTCTCTGTGCAAGAAAAGGGTCCAAGGAAGAACAATTATTTCTTTTAAATAAGAAAAAAGAAACATAAGGTCAAGAACCTTCCCTCCCATCTGCTCCTCCACTACCCCCACAGTAAACTCAAAACCAATCCATGTATCCTAGAAAGCCTGGGTAGAAAAGAAAAAAATAGTACCTACTCTTCTTTCCTTTTTCTGCTCCTCCCCCATCAATGTTCCCTTGATCGCCTCAGTCTTTGTGTTTAGTTTGGTTTTACCCAATGATTTAATTCATCTGGCCAAAAGTTCTTGGGTTATTTTACATGGACTGAGTCGTGTTCCCCCCAAATCCACTGGTTGAGACCTTAATTCCCAATGCAACTTTATTTGGAGATTGGAGCTGTAAGGAGGTAATTAAATGAGGTTATAAGGGTGGGGGGCCTTAATCCCATAGACCTGATGTCCTCATAAGAAGAGGAAGAGACACCTGAGACCTCTCTCTCTCTTCACTGGTACACATAGAGTGAAGGCCATGAGGACTCATGAGAAGGTGCCATCTATCTACAAGGCAGAAGGAGAGATCTCACCAGAAACCAACCCTGACAGTATCTCGATCTTGGGCTTTCAGCCTCCAAAACTGTGCAAAAATATGTTTCTGCTGTTCAGGTCACCCAGTCTGTGGTACTCTGTTTCGGTCACCCGAGCAGACTAATGTGGGTGACCATACACAGCCAGAACAACATTTTTGAAACCCAAATTTAATTCTTCTCTTCTTTTACTTAAAACCTTTCATGGTGTATCATTTCTTTCATAAAAAACAATCCCAAATGCTCACTCTGGCCTGCCACACCCACAATATATGTCCTAACTCCGTATTCCTCCACTCTGCTGCCCATGGTGCAGCCACACTAACCTTCCCATTGCTTGGGCTGTCCAGCTCTTTCCATACTCAAGGCCTTCACAGATGCTGTTCCCTCTGCCTGGATTCCTCACACTCTCCCAGCTAATACTCTCTCCCCTCAGAAAAGCCTTCCCAGGTTCTCTCCCCTATTCTCTCTCAGAGCCCACTCTTCATTTCTTCCATAGCAGGTACCACAATGTATAATTATAAGTTCATTTGTGTATATATTTGTCTGACATTTCTCTTGCCCATTGAAATGACTGCTAGCCAGTGAGAGCAGGACTCGATTTCTTCACTAGTGTATCCCCCAGGACTTAGTCTGGCCAATGACTATAGGTTTTTGTAGTGCCTGTATTTCTACAAGTTAAGCCACCTCTAAGAAAAGAATTCATGATTACAAGTATAAAATTGTAAGAGCCCCTTTCAAGGCCCTTCGCAGGACCTGGGCAAGTAAGGTGCTCTGAAACATAAGTTTCCTCAGTGTATAGTAAGCACACCCTGGTGACCAGTGTATAAATAGCCATTGAATAAATGACTTAGACACTAACCCTTGAAAACAAGCTCTTTGCACCAGTCTCTATGGGAGTGGGCTTTGCAGGGGATGCCATCAAAGTGATTAGGTAGGTAATCCTTATACAAGGGAGCTCAAACTGGTTTCTTACAGCTCCCTGTGGACATAACCATCAAGTGCCCCCCCAACATCTTCCAATAGCTTTTATTGCCTCACAAAATATTTTTCATTGAGTAGAATACACATAACATAAAATTTACCATTTTTACCACTTTAAAGTATACAATTCAGTGGTATTTAGTACATTCACAATGCTGGGCAACCACCACCACTACCCAGCTCCAAAATATTTTAATCACCCCAAAAGAAAACTCTATAACCATTAAACAGTAACTCCCCAGCCCCTGGCCACCAAGAATCGGCTTTCTGTCTCTATGAATTTGCCTTTTCTGGATGTTTTATGTAATTGGAATCTAATAGCTTTTTAAAGGCACTTCTCTATCTAAAGGGAAGAGCAAGATAATTTCCAAAGGTTTGGCTGTTTAAAGTACTGGCAGACAGTCATGCTAACATAGCAACTTAAATGTCAATTTTTTTAAAAAATGGCCAAACGCAAGATTACCGATCGTTTTTGCTTCTTTACGGTTGCCTTTTTTTTTAAAGTGGCCATCTTGATTGCTGTGGAGTAAGGATGGCAGACGGAACATGAACACTACCCCCACCCCCAGCGTCCCCACATGCAGACTCCTGATTTACCGATGCCTGATGTGTGGTCTCCGGCCCGATACATGTTTGGTTTTACTTTCACCCGGGTCCAGCCTGGACCTTCTTTATCTTGATAAAAGTTGCAGAGATCTTCCTCAAAATTGCAGCTGGCTTCCATGGCACTGAAAGGAAGCTCTGAACAAAGGAGAACCAAAGTTAAAGAGCCAGACCCAAGGGTCTCAAAGGACTACGTCAACTGGTTGACAAATACGTACACATTTGTGCCAGGGAGACTGAATAAATAAAACACAACAAAATATTTTTACCCTAATGGCATGCTGACAGGTTAGCATCAAACTAACATCTCAGCATGACAGGAAAATTGTTCTTTTCTTCCCTTAAGGGACGGAGGGAAGGAGCTCTGTTAATACTCTCTATAAAAAATAAAGAAGTATCAGACTTCAAAAGAAATTTCCTTTCATAATGTAAAGACTGGGAGCAATTATTCACATACTTCTTCACCATTCAAAACTCATTCATAGAAAATTAAAGAGAAAGAAAAAGGTAAAGATTTTAAGGAATTCTTAATTTTTCTCTAAGATAGGTATTTTAGAAATAATATTTTCCAGAAATAATGTTCCTTTCTTGATCAATCTCTGTGTCACCAGCATAGCCGCTGTTTACTTATAATTGACATTAGTAGTAGGAGCTGATCTGCTTGAAGAAAATCATTGCTCAGTATAAATCACGCTGTTCAAAAAGTGACACCAATTTCATCACCCATACTGCTATTATTTTGGCTTTTGCTGAGTTCTGGTATCATTTACCCTGGTCTATAAATACCACCTCATTCCAGATTGCCTGGAGGGACTGGAACATAGAAGATTTCCACTCTTTTGAGAAGAACTTGGTACAGCAACAAGTGATTGTAAATCTCACTGTTCAGATTGTCTGAGTCCAGAGGGGATGTGACTGCCACTGTTTGGGACACATTCGATATAGCCAACTGTGATCCGTTCCGCATGCTGACATACACTGGTCTAAGCTTTTAGGGCCAGAGAAAGAGGGCGCTGTTTTGAATAATTGGGAAATCACCTCCAGAGAAACATTTGAGTTCTGGGAGCAGTGACCTGATGAAACAGGTAGCTGTTTATGGACAAAAACTCACTATACTCTCAATTCCTCAATTTCCAAAGCAAGAAAACAGTCAAGTGGGCTGAGGAGGTGGCCCAGATTAAAGCGGATGAAAGAGGCATGACAACCAAATGCTATAAAGAACCTGAGATTCAATCTTGGTCCAAGAAAACAAAGAGCTACAAAAGACAGTACTGGGACAACTGGAGAAATTAGCATTTGGGCCGTGGGTTAGTTGATAATATATCAGTGCCAAATTTCCTGAACTTTATAATTATCTGATAGCATGTGGAAAATGTGCTTGGTTTTAGAAAATCGCACTGGGGTATTTAGGGGTAAAGGGGCATAATGCCTGCAACTTACTCTTACATATGGCAAATGTGGCAAAATGTTAATAATGTGTACATCTGGGTGAAGAGTCTATGAGAGTTCTTGATAGTACTCTCACAAATTCTGTTTGAGTTGAAAATGATACAAAAATAAAGTTTTAAAAACACGAAATTAAAAAAAGGGATCAATAGCACATTAAAAAAAAAAGAATAGGAAAAAAATGTTCCTGTATAACTGCTTGTACCTCAGGTGATGGGGCCTCGAAAGTGTGCAAAGTGAGCACCCTGACAAACCGGAGGAGAAAAGGAAATGAGCATTCTCAATGCTCTAAGGTCCACCCACACATCACTGTGCCTGGCTCTGGGAGCACCAGGGAGTATCTTTAAGCCATGAAGATAAAGTCTCTGAAAAATGAGTATGCTATCATACAGACAAGGCTCCTCTGACACCAGACCCCCTATGCAGATTTGGGACCAGAGGAAACCCCATACTGGTCTTTAGTCTTAGTTACCCTTCTGCTACCTGGTAATGAACAGGCAGATGAAAACCTACAATCTACAGATGGCCGCCTGGCTCCCAAAAGCCATGCACAAAGAGAATGGCAGGCCAGTGAAATCACTCATCAGGGATATATCCCAAGGAATATACCCCTGGGCGGCCACAAGAGAACCATAACCCATTTGTGAGGCATGCAGGAGAGGCAAGAGGTGGTATTAAGAGCTACAAGGAAGCATGGCTCAGTTCTCTCCATGGTGACAAACTGAGTCACGCAGAAAAGATGTTTCTGAGAATGCGATTAGAGTCCTTTGCTAAATACCTAGTCATTGAAATGGATTTGTCTGGGGTCCTGAGAAGGTCTGATAAAAAAGAAAATCTCAAAAGCATCACTGAAAGCCTAACTCTTTTTCACCCAGAGTGCTGCTTCTGCTTTGAAACAGCGTCTGATTCCTGAAGACGGGGCCAGAGGGCCTGTTTGTGACCCAAAATGAGCTCGCCAGAGATCGGAGGTGGATGGAAAGCCTTTGCTGAAGGCTCGTTTCAGAGCATCTGGGCTGAGCGGCCATGACAGCTGAATGACCTGTCTGAAGCACAGGGAGGAATCAGAGGCAGCTGGAAGCCCTTGAACATCAGCTGATCAAAAAAAAAGGGAAGAAAGGCCCTTTGAACAAAGTACCAAAAAGCATCACAATGTAAGATGTAGTTAATTACTTGCTTTCTGACATTTGAACTTTTTAGAAAGGAGAGGCTTTGAAGATACTCTAATCAGGTGGAGGGTGCTGCTGTTTGAGAAGACTTGTTGGCAGCCTTTCTCATCCTGAAGTTCATGGAGACGGACTCAGCACCAGCCTGAGCGATCTAAACACTCATCCGCAGCCTTTCCGATCCTCGGCCGGGCAGCGCCCCAGAGAGCTGGGTGCAGCGTGCTCTGCAGGCTGCTAAACTGGCACAGGGGTTTTATTTTAGCACGAGCCAGCCCGAAAGCAGGCTGAGACCGCTCAAAGCTGGCGTGGAGACAGAGTGAGTGGGACCTGGCGCCAGACGGAGCAATCTTGCTGGAGCAGGGGCTGGGCCGCTGACCAGGCCGTGGAGATGCTTGAGGTCTGAGCTAAAGCAACTATAGCTGTAACCAAGGCAACAACCAGAGCCAGGTTTCCAATCAGACATAAGATGGGCAGTGTGTGGTTAGGGAACGGGCATAACTGGGATTTCGGCCCAGGCAGGCATCCTTTGAGGGGTATATCCATGCGTCCACGAGTGTCAGGACGCTTCCAGGCCCTAACTTGGGGGTGGGCTGGACCCAGGCCCCGAGAGGAGATTGGTCATGAGGATGGCAAAGCAGTGGGAGCTCGATGTTTAGCGTTGGACAGTAAGCCAGGGTCTCATCGGTCTCAGCCATTCAAGAATGTACAGCCTAAAAGGAGAGCTTATTCCCATGATCTAGGCACTGGGCCAAAAGTGGTGGTGGCCGGGGAGGTCGTGGGTGGAAAAGGCTTGGAAATGGAAGTGCCCTAACTCAAGTAGGGGCAGTGGGGAGGTCTCACTGTCCTCTGGCAGCATCCTGGGGGTACTTGGGGAGTGACACGACACTGGTGTTTAACACCTGTGACTCTATGATGCGTCCCAGGGTTGGGAGACTGGGTTAACTCTAAGCCCAACCAGATGGTGGGAACGAGACGCTTCTTATGTTGAAATAATTCCTGTCTCGGCCTACTTGGGGAGATGAGGGAAGAAAATGCTAGATCCAGCTGGGAAAAGCAGAGACAACAAGTCTGGAGCTAACCAAGATAAGGAAAAAAATGTTGGCACCTGTTACGAAACAGAAGGGCATAAACTATTTGTGAAATGTGAGATGAAGTATGAAAAAGGGAGGGCTCAGCGTCTAAGACTCAGAATCTGGCCCACAGCTGCTGAAGGCCAGGCATCAAGCAGGCCCCTGCTCACCATTCACCAAGGTGGGTGCCTTTGCAGGTTCTCTTCAGTTTCAGTTGGACCCTCTGGTCCCCAGGGAAGGGACAGGCATATTTTGAAAGTTACATAAATAACATGAAGCCTCGCGGCCAAGCATTTCCTGCGTGCCATACTCTGCTAAGGCCTTCGCGGACATTGACTCATCATCTTCCCAACTGTGCGGAACAGATTCTTCTAACCTTGTCCCATCTATGTGGAAACAGAATCTCAGAGAGGTTAATTAACACGCCAAGGTCACACAGTTCGTAAGTGACAGAGTAGGGATGTGAATCCAAAGTCCTGGCTCGGGAACGTTACGCTAAGATCACGCAAGCAAACCATTTTAAAGCCAAGTTGCCAGGCTGGGAAGTTGTGAAGGCCAGTATGGAGCGTTGGCTAACCTAATTATGTGAAAATGGGAATTGGTGGTGGTCCCTGCAGAGGAAGGGTCTGTCTGAATGTGGGCTGAATTTTGCAGACCGAGGAGCCACGGGCCCTTTTAACAAATAGTCCTTATTTTGCTGGAATCTTTCTTTCCTTTTCACCAGTCAGTGGGAAAGCGCTCACATCGATTCTGTATCTTTTTAAAAGGGAGAGTGTTTCCACACATTACTATAAGGTGGATTGGCGGATACTATGACCTCCCACCGGCCTCTTCACACCTTCTACCCCGTGCAGGTACTGAATAAACACCTCTTCTCCGGTATGTATAACTTGGAAATAGAAAAGTTCAATGTAGATGCCCGGTGACAAAGAGGAGAAACTTTCCAAAAATAATGATAAAGAGGTTATGAAACTACTATTAACATCACTGAAATATTAGCTGATGAGATTAGGGAACAGTCAGATTTAGAGAAGCAAAACAATGTTGGTTTCTGTGTTCTGTCCAGTTTAGAGACTCTTTTAATCTTAGGGTTACAATTTGAATTAAATCATTTTAGTGAAGATATGTAAATATGAAGAGTCTGGTTCTGTTTCACTAACTTTTTTTCCTTTTTTAAAATTAGAACTAGTAAAAAATAATATTTGGTTTTAGCACATTAGAGTGTTTCTATTTTGGGGGTAACACTTTAGCTCAAGTAGAAAATATTATCTTTCTCAGTCCCCTTGCTTGTAGAATACATCTGAAGCCATATGAAATTAGACACCAATTCTATCTTAAGTGAAAGTCAGGCTATAAAGGCCAAGTTCAAAAATGTACTTCCCATGCTCTGAAACTCAGAATGAGGGCTCATTAATAAGATGGGACAGCCACTGTTTCCCTGCGGCCTCCCCCCAAAAAATACACTAAAAGGTAAGGTCAATTGTATTTATCTGGGTTATCATGAATATAGTGTCATCCTTCTTATTCTAGAACATTTGTTGTCTTCTCATATCTTTTTTTTTTAAGATTTTATTTATTTATTTGAGAGAGAGGGAGACAGCGAGAGATAGCAAGAGCCGGAAGGGGTGGTGGGGAGAGGGAGAAGCAGGCTCCCCGCTGAGCAGGGAGCCTGACGTCGGGCTCGATCCCAGGACCCTGACATCATGACCTGAGCTGAAGGCAGAGGCTTAACTGACTGAGTCACCCAGGTGCCCCTGGAACATCTGTTTTCTAATTTCCTTTGAATTGATTTGCTGACGTATTTTCCCAAAAAGTAAGAATTTCCTCTCTTTTCCAAACACCAAGTTTATGGAAATTACAAAATTGGCCATGATAAAAGAATTTGAGGATTTACTTAGAAAGAGAAAATAAATTAAGTCCATGATATAAATATCATAAACTGTCAGAGAGATGATGTATACCAAATATTAACATCCTTAAACATGGAGACATTTATAGGTCTTAGGTACATAAAATTAGAAAGAGTTTTTAAAATTCTACTCAGTAGAGTTTGAGAGTTTTTTCCCACCTACTCAGCCACCTGTATATGGATCTAAGATGTCCTTTAAAGAGAAAGATGGGGAGGGAATGTCTTTGGATTCTTTAATGTTCATGACCTAGTAGGTAGGGACGGCCGAAGCTCCTTAACACGTGACCACTGGCCAGTGGTGTCAGAAGAATTAAATTCACTCTGTGAGGGGGAAAAAAGGGTAATGTAGCTGAAAAATGACTATTTGATTAAATAAGTTTGTAAAGGAGGACATAACAGGAGAGGCGAGAAAATTAGAAAGAATTAAATCAAGTCCTGACCCCAGGCATCTACCGAAAAGGAAAAGAGAATGCTTACCTGTCTGATTCTGGCAGTGAACAGGAGAGAAAGAAATGTCATCCAGGGCAACATATCCTCCTTTGGGACCATTGAAAGCAACTTCAAAAATAACCTGCCGAGGAAGATGGATTGTTACAGGTTTACGTGTTTTAGGCTTCAGAACTCGTAACTATGATTTATGGATTTTTTAAAAAAGATTCATTTATTCATTGGGGGGGGGCAGAGGGAGAGAGAATCCTAAGCAGACTCCATGCTGAGTGTGGAGCCCAACACAGGGCTCGATCTCATGACCCTGAAACCATGACCTGAGCAGAAACCAAGAGTCGGACCTCAACAGACTGAGTCATCCAGGGACCTCTCTCAACTATGATTTACAATGATGTGGTAGTCAAGCCAGGTCATGGCAAGTTATAAGTACCCGTGAGAAATCACGTTCCTAAATCCAGGGCAGCTCGTGACTCGATCTACAGTTTCTTTAAGGAGGAGGGAATACTAAGCCCCAAGTTGTATTTTCTTGGTGGATTCTTCCCCTCACTTGAGTATGTATCACTCTCTGACAGAACCACAGACTCGACAATTTGCGTGGTGACCTTCAGTTAAAGAAACAACAGGCTCCTGGCTGAAAGCAGGCCAGGCTCTCCAACTGCCCTTCCCAGAGAACTAAGACCCTGCAGGGACCTTTCCCCTTTTCACACATGAAATTCTCTGTGAGGGTTCTGGACAAAGACGCAGAATCAAAGATGATGACCTGTCTGCTAAGGCAAAATCGGGCCCCAAAGTCTACGTATGGATGTCAGCATTTCAGCATATCCAGGCGCATCCCAATGGGCAGAAAGAACATGAGGTTGTTAATGAGTTCAACCCTTTGGTGTTTCTCCCTTCTCGGCCACCAGCTTCTACTCGGAGGTCAATTGACTACCTTCTGCCTGTGCCCAGGGGGATGGGGAGTGGTGTGTGCACTGCACACAGTGGGGAGCACGGCGGAAAAACCGGCCCAGTGTGCAGCCCATTGGTGAGGCAACACGAGAAGATGCAGTGTTGGCAGGGGTTGAAACTCAGGCCAGACAGATGATGTGAGTGCATGACAGGAGCTTGGTGTGACGCAGCAGGACACGATGCAGACGGTCCTGAAATGGGGAACCGAGCCTGGTCTAAAGGGGCCCAACTGCTGACATGCAGGAGTTCAGGCCCGAAGTGTCTGTATCTACCAAGTTCTCAAGAAGACCTGGGTCTCTAGATTTGTAATGGAAATCTTTGGATCTTTCAGTGTTGGTGATGTATTCAAACACTAAAACGAACATGGAAAAACAAAGAACAAACAACCCCCCGCTCTAGCAGCCAGGCACATCGCTGTGGGCTAGATCTGACCCGTAGACTTCTAGTTTTCAAACCTCCTCTAAAGAGAAGAGTGTCTTGGAGGCAAGTGGACTAGGGTTCAAATCCCATTTCTGTCACTAGCTAGGTGACCTTGAATACATTGCTAACCTCCTTAGGGCTTTGCCTTTGTTATTTGTAAAACAGGCAGAGTAACCCCTACCTGGTAGGACTACTGAGGAGATTAAATGAGATGAGGTATATAAGGCCCCTAGCATGGAGTCAGGTGAACCTGAGCTCTGTACTAAATTCATGCGGATTTCTCCAGGTTGACCCCCTCTTGAACCCTTATTCAGGTGTGGGCCTACTTAGCCACTAATTAGCTCATGCAGGTTCCTTCTCTCCTCCAGGTCTTAGTGTCTCCAGTTTTGAAAGAAAGAGTGTGGATGAGAGGGCCCAGCTCAGCTTAACATCCATGGTCCTACAGACACTTGGATTCTGCAAAATCTAAGAGGAGCCCCGGAAGTTTTTTGCTGGCAAAGGTGAGAGGGGAGGCCGAGAACAAAGGGGACAGACGTGAACCAGTGAGAAGGGGCAACGGAGTCCACAAACATGGCGCGGGTCCGCAGCATTTCATGGGCAGGGTGCTCACGGATCGAGTGACTGACAGAGCTTGATCTTCTGCGCAGGTGGGGTGAGACTGCTTCTGATCAGAATTGGTAAATCACAGCCCACGTGTCAGCATATTGTTCCCTCTCGTTCGGAAAATGAGGTCTCAGATGTTTTCCTTTCTTAAATTCATTGGAGAATATGGTGACACTAAATTCACTGAGTTCTGCAGAGTTCCCGTGGCTGGCAATTTCCAGTGGCAGCATTGTGAGGCAGATTGCTGGAGCAAAAGCACGCACATGGGAACCAAAAGGATACACACTGAGGCGCAGTAGTGTCCAGAATTGTGACTTTTCAAGCACTGACGTAAAAGAAAAGTCAGCAAAGCCTCACTCATACAAATGTTGCCCAAGGAGTTTATGGTCAGATGGAAGGAGTTTGCAAAGAGACTGTCGTCACTGTGTGTGTGACTCATTTGACTTTAATAGAAGGAAAAATTTCTGAAACAGTATATGCGTTTCTTTTTCTCCTTATAACCCCAACTCAGAAAATTTTCCACTGGGCTGCAAGAGCAGACCAAGGCCTCGACAGACTTGGGGATAGGAAAGAGTGCACGTCCTGCAAAAGGCATTGTGCTCTCTCTGGAGCTGGGGCGGGGGCCAGGAGGGGATCTGAAGGGGGAAAGGGGAATGGCAGGCCTGTCTTCAGTAGACAGAACGTGTCACCAACCAATCCAATCCCAACACGCTCTGCAGCTCCACATCAGGTGAGCAGATGACAGCCCCCAAAACCATGCAGAGAAGAATCCACCTCTTTTGCACTTTAAAGGGAACCAGGGGAGATATTACAAAGAGCGCAAAGCAAAAAGTAGGGGGTATGAACAAACCTGTGGTAACTAAGACTCTATGTATAGCTCCAAGTCTGCAACCACAATGTTGCACCCACTCATTCTAGGGGTCCTCTGGGGTCCTCAGACAGAGCTGGGCCTCTGCCTTCAGCTCTAGGTCAGATTTGAGCCCAGGACTTTCCTAAGTGCCTGGCACTCAACAGCTGTGTGACCTAGATAAAAAAATATCAAACTGCTTGGGCTCTCTTCATTCTCCTTCCTTATCTGCAATGTGGGGATGATTTTATCTACTTTGGATTGTTGTAAGTACTGGAATACACACATAAATAGAGACATGTATTAATATATGCGCTTAGAAAAAAGGCCAGCAATGATGAACACCAAAATGTTAGTGTTCTCATCCTCGTAGACTCAGCCTGCGTGGTGTGAGTTTGTTTTGCTTTTCTGGATTTTCTAATTCTTCTGCACTGGAAATATATCACTCAAGTAATTATAAAAAGTTTTAAACCTAAAGCACCCAGCCTTGTTTCAAACTGGGGCCACAATCATAAATCTTTCTAATTTTCAGGACATTATTTATACTGTAAAGGAGGAAAGAAGAAAATAAGTTGGCTTTTTTTTTTTCCCCTTCTTCTTCTTCTCCTCTCTTTCTCTAGAAAGACTCTTCCCTCAAGTAAGGGAAAGGTTCATCCCCGGTCCCAGGAGTGGAAGTCCAAGAGTGGGTTTCACGCTAGAGGGCGTTCATCTCTTTTGAACTCACCATGACCACAGTGCGAGGTTCAGAGGGGACGTGTGCCCAAGAAATGTCGTTGATGGACTGGCTTTTTCCTATTTGTCCTTAGGGAAAATAGTCTTGGTAGAAAGCAGGAAGACAAAGGGAAAAGAGAGGAAGAGGGAGAACCGGAGGGGGCCCAGGGAGGAAAAGGGAAGATGAATATGGGCACACAAGTTGGCCTGGCTTCTCCTGATCCGCAGGCGAGCGCGCACAGCGGTCCAGCGAGGGCGCACCTGCCTCCATACCCACCTCCATGGGGTACGGCGCGCTGAACTCCACCTCAGCCAGATTCCAGGCAGCATTCCCTGGCTGGTCCATCTTCCAGATTTCCTCGTAAAGGCCGGCCGCATCCCGAGTATAGAGCGAGAAGCTATTGTCATTCCCCTGCTGGAGTTGGTAATAAAACGACAGGCAGCCAGACATGGGGGCCGTGGTCATCGGGGAGATGAGCTGCGCCACCTCCTGGAAGTGCTTCACGTACACCGAGTCCACGTACATGTAGTGGCCTGAAAATCACACAGACACGACACGCGGCGTAAGACAGGCTGGGGGAGTTTGCAGGTGACACAGCGCGATGCTGGCATTGACTTCAACACAATCCATGGGGAGGGGTTGCAAGGACGTGGCGGAGTTACGGCCGCAAGACGTTTGGCCAAGGGGGGGACGGGTGGTGGGACTGGAAGGGGAGCATGAGGAGGTCAAGGTGCTCTGCTAAGCTAAAGCCAAGATCCGTCCTTTCTCTCTGCCTCACTTTTGGTTGAAGCAGAACACACGCTTACAAAGGTAGACGCGTCAGCTGCCAAGGGCTGGAATTTTCACAAGCTGAACACAGCTGTGGAAAGAAACAGAACACGACCCCAGGAGGCCCCCCTTCTCCCAAGCCTTCTGTGAGTCACAAGATTTCTAAGAACATACCAAGCGTACCATCTGCTCCTAGAGGGGCACAGAGGGACCTACCTTCCTGTACTCTTTACAACATACACAAAACGGCAGCGAGTCTTTTTTGAGCAGAACTAACATTTTTGACTTCAAACTAGATGACAGTTTCGCCTCTTTAACAGAACATGTGGCCAGGGTTGGGATTCAGGAGGTCGGACTTGGGAAACCACTCTTGGCAAGGCCTGGGTGGGCTCTGGGCCCAGAGGCCAACCTCCGTTAGAGGCATTTTGGTGAAAGAGAGGAACCAGGAGGCAGAATGGGGGCAGCCTGGATTTGGCATTGAAGAGGCCTGAGGTCAAGTCCTGCTGGGACCTCAAGCAAGTTACTGTGTATCTCTGGGCTTCAATGTCCTAATCTCTACAGGGAAAACCAAATACTTCCCTCCCAGGGCTTGTTTGAGCATTACATGAGATTTATGTATGTGATGTGCTTAGCTTGGCCTTGGCACGTTGTAACTGCCGAATGCAATTACAGTGAACTAAAGGAATGTCATTAATGATTCTGGTACCACGCCTTCCCCATGGTCTGTTTTGTGTAAAGGGTAGTTGTCATTATTAGCAATTTAAGCTGCAGTGAGGGAGGGGTGCTATGCATTGTAGCTTCGATAGAAAGACCTTTCTCTTTATAAGTTCAGAACAATTACAGCTTAATATCTTTGTTTTATTGCATGGTGCCTGATGAATAGCAAGTCCTCGTATCCTCAGCACACTAGCAGTGAGGGTATTAGGAAGAATATATACCTGCCTAGACCGGACACTTGCTTTGGGTCTCGCACAGCACATGGTTATTCAAAGCACAGATACCATCTCAGAAAGGTCCTCACCTCAAAGTGGCAGAGGGGAGAGGTGGATGAATCAAGGCTCACTTTCCCCACGCGGCAAATTGTTCGACCCCCTGAATCATCTCCCTTGTTTAACTACAATTTCTCTTAGCCTCTTGCCAAGACACACAACGGTGAAGAAATAGAGATCACAAACTCAGATGACCAGAGGGGCCAGCGTGATCAAGTGTACCACCGAGGTGAAGTGCGTTCTGGGAGGAAATCGAGGGATCCACTCATTGCCAACATTTGAAACCATATTTCATCAGCAACGAGAAACAGCAAACAAGCTTCTCTGGAAACATCGGAAAATCGGATCGCGCTGAGCCCACATTCTCGAGCTGCCGCCACCAGCGGGTGGTCCAGGGTGGCAGTCCCCACGTGGGCTGCGTTCTCTAGCCCAGGACTGAGTGCCTCCATCCCTCTGCTCCCAGCTGGTGCCCCGACATCCCACCCGGCACCTCAGCCTTTTCCCACTGAAGCTCAAAATCTAAATTTTCACAGCAAATCTATCCATTTAAAAATGATACCCCCTGTCTAAGTTTGCTCGGGTTGCTGTAATGAAGTACCACAAACTTGGTGGCTTAAACAACAGAAATGCATTTCTTCCCCCCGGCTCAGGAGGCTAGAAGTCCCAGATCAAGGTGTCAGCAGGACCGGTTCCTTCCAAGGGCCTCGAAGGAGAATCTGTTCCAAGCCTCCGTCCTAGCATCTGGTGGTTGGCTGGCAATCCTCAGCCCTCCTTGGCTAATAGAGCTCTGCCCTCATATTCACATGTTCTCTCTTTGTACTGGTCTCTCGCTGTGTCTAAATACCGCCCCCCCACACTTTCATAAAGACACCAGTCATATTGGATTAGGGACCTACTTCAGCATGACCTCATCTTAACTAATTACATCTGCAACAACACCACTGCCAAATAAGGTCACACTCTGAAGTACGGGGAGCGGGGGGCGGGTTAGGACTTCAACATATGGTTTTGAGGAAATACAATTCAACCCATAACACCCACCACTGCAATTTTTGAACTCTGCATATGCCAAATAAGCATATCTGCAGGCTGGAAACAGCCGACGGGCTCCCACTTTGCTGACTCTGGGAAGGGATTTTAAAGGACGAATCAGAATGTCAGACCGAACAGAATCAGAGAACCTCTGAACTGGAAGGGAGGCCACGCCTCCCCCTCCTCAGCCCCAGTGCCGGTGGTAGCACTGCGGGGGGCGGAGGCAGCCTCCCCGAGAATACTTTACTAACAGAGAACACATGCGACCAGGCAGCCTCTGTAACACACCTTTGCTCACCAACAGCTCTTGTGTCAAAGGCAGAGAGGAAGTGTTGAATGCGCTTTGTAACATGTCTTCCAATGAAACAGAATCACTTTCCAGGGTATGTGGGGAGGGTGGGGGCGGGAGGGGCCTGGGTGGAGGAGAGACCTCATATTGCTTCCTTGGTCCCTCATTGTGGGGGCCCTGGCGGTGGCCTCTGACACCCCCTTCAGGTGAACTTGCTGCAGGGACCACGGCTGACTGATAGCCTCCAGCTGCCTCACCTTTGGGCCCACGTCGGCGCTTGTGCCAAAGCCACGTACACGGGGCTGTTCTCAGCTGGCGACTAGGCAGAGCAGCAGCTCCAGAGTGGGGCCATTCTGCCTGACGTGGGCTCTTCGGCAGCTCCCCATCAGCCTGGCCTTTCCGTCCCAGGGCTCGGCCTTCGATCCCGTGATGAAGGCCCTCCCTTGCCAGGGCCACGTTATGACTTTTGTGAGCCTAGACCCTTTGGCTGCTGTGGGTCCGTGCCTCCTTAGAAAATATTAAACATTCTATTTGATGACCCCACTGGTATAAAGATGAACATAATTTAGGCTGGACTGATTATTTTCTTTGTTATTAGCACATTCATTTTTTTCTTTCTGATTTTAGAATAAAATGAAAACATTTTTAGGGAACCCTAAAAATGTGATGGCTCCTAGGCACTGTGGCTACCATGCCTAACGGATACATTGACCTGGGCCCCAGTGACTCCAGCTTTCTCCTCCTTATCCTTCACAGCTGATCAATCTCTCTCTCACCTAATCCAAGCTTAGGGTCTTCTTGGAGGACCCAAACTGACACAGCCATGAAGAGGGAACTCACTCCACCGAGGGGGAGGAGCACCTCTGAGGCCTCTGGGAGACTCTCGGTGAATCCAGAAGACCTTGCAACCCACGTGGAAGCATTCCTTCTACTTGTGTAGTTCACGGTAACCGGGCTTACGGAACTGTCTCACACCCTGTCCCATTAGGAATCCACCTTCCTCACAGCTGACAGATAACTCACAGTCTTCTTGAAAGGCCAGTTACTCACCTGCTGTGTGGACGATATTTTAATCCCCGAATTTGCCGTTAAAGTGCTTCATTAACAACTCATGCACAAGACACTCAGCCAAGGAAGCCACAGTCACATTGCTGATCCCAAAACCCAGCAGACACAATGTGATGTGCCCACAGTGAGTCAGAGAGGCTGCTGGTGCTGAGACCAGGACTGCTGACACCAAGTCTCCTATGGAGCCACTAGACTAGACCGCACTCTGTTGCCCTCCCCTCATTCCCCTCTCCCCGCAACATCATTCAGTTGTTGCCAAAGTTGGGTACTATTTACAGACAATCTGAGTAAGACTGTTTCTCACTGGGAAAAAAAAGGTAGCTGGCTCATCTCAGCTGAAGGGGTGGGGATGACTCAGAAATCACCAGGTGTTGGCCACAGGAGGCCAGGCTGGAGGAACGACTCCCAGCCCAGGCTCAGTGCGTATCATCGGCTACGACCTACCCTGAGGAAGAAGAGCCAATGTGTCAGTGAATGCAGGCACCGTTTTGTGCATCTTTCCAAGGGGAATGAAGAAGGTAGCCTGGAATTCTTGGGAAAGTATGTCTCTCGTGTTCGGTATTATGAGAATGTTCCTGCCCAGTTCAATGAGGCCAACCTTTGTAGGGTTCTAGGGCTCCCAGAATACCTGGGAGAGGCAATTTATCCAATCCTTTAAGTTTGAGTAGGACAAAAGTAGGTATCGATGGACCCTAGATGTACAGATCCTGTAATTAACCAAATCTTGGGGGGATTTTGCAGGCCACAAAGATTTGTAAGTATTCAAACTTTAAGTGGAAATGAAAGAGTCTAGGAAACGGCCATGAGTTCTCCATGCAATTAAACATCGAGAAGTTCAGGGCCACTCCCCTGAAGTCATTGCTGCTTTGCCATACTCAGACGTGGAGCCAGTCTATCCTGCCCTAATTCCGGATTATACACAAAGAGGCTGCAGCTTCTAGGGGAAAAAAAAAAAAAAACAATTTCTGATTCTGTTGAAAGATCAAAATCTCAGTGATGCCAGCCAAAGGCCCCCTCTGGGCTCATGCCTGTGGGGACAGCACATGATTACTTGCTTCCCTTCGTGCAACAGGCCACTGTAGGTTAGCTCAACCGTTCATGTGCAACCAGTGGCCCCTTTTAGGTAGCCATTTTCCCTTGAATTAGGAAAAACACCTTTGAGGGCCGTTCCTGAACTTGTATTTTCAAACAGTCTGGCTAACCAGCATTTCACAAAAATTGCCCTCGGCTTGGCTCCGATGGCAAGGCACCTCCGACTCAGCCGTGATTCAGCCTCGCCGGCCACGCTCGTGCTCCAGCTGCGACGTCTACATCCGTGTCATGTTGTCTGGACAAGCTGTCTCCTGGGTAAGGGGGAAAGCGCGGTCTGAAGAAACACAGGGCAGCTGGAAAACCCCACTGGTCTGCTGTCGCTGGGAGGAGACGGCACCCAGATCGGGAGGTTACCGTGCCTGCTCTCCCTGTCTACGAATCCAACCCTGAGCTTCATGGATCTTTAGTTCTAAGGGTTTGGGTAAGTGTGACTATAGTAGAGTCAGGCTCTAGCCTTTTTATACAGCTTTCAGGGATGACAGTAATGTAATAAATGAACACGAAGTGGGATGTCTCCTAGGCTCTGCTAAGAACTCAGGGCCAAGAGCGATGGGTGACAAGTACCTCTACTCCGGGGTGCCAGCCCATCCCTGTGGCATATGCTACACTGTGGCAGCCCTGGGGTCTAAGCCAGGGCCACCAAATTGATCCCATCTCTCCCCTCCAGCCTGAATATATGAGAAGGCCAGAGAAGGATCGGAGAGATCGTAGACACAGTCTCTTTGAAGACAGGTGTCCCGGAGCTAACCTGCCATGGATTTTCTTTTGACCCCCCAAGGGGAGGGCAAGGGGTGGCTTCCCCTTCTTATCTTGATCCAAGAGAAGAGGCTTAAAGGAGCTACATGTGGAGAGACTGGAGGAGGGAAACCACACTCCACACTTCACACTCCAATCTCACCCTGACTCATGCTTGTAGAAATTCCTGAATTCTTCAATTGCCCTGGGCCTCAAGAGAGGAGGGTGCTCGGCGTTCTTGGGAGAACTTAATCATTGATAATTGGGGTTTGCAGGGTACAGAGGCTGGCGCCTGACTCCTGACTGTATACTTCTAGAAGCAAGTCGTCTGCAGGGACCTGTGGCGGCAGAATGGAGAGAAAGGATTTTGTTGCCAGCGAGCAGTAACTTCCAGAGTTTGGTGGGGAAAAGATCTGAGTTTTCCCTTAGCTTAAGTGGGCAACTCAGAAGAGGCTTGAATATCTTGAAATGACTCTTCTCAAAAGGACTGCAGGCAGGGTAGTAACTCCAACAGGGGCTGGCGGGGTGTAGTGTTGCTTCTAGGTGCTATAGGAGATTTACAGATGGCCAGCCAGAGAGTTCATCACCCCTGTCTGGGAATAGTGAAGTGGGGTTCCCCACTGGCAGTGAGAGAAATGGGCAACACGTGGCCACCTGCAGTATAAAGGCCATGAGCTCCAGCTTCAACAGCATTGGTCACATAAAATCCTTTGTCCCCTTCCCCTCCTTTTCTGTTCCACTGTTACACCTCCTCCAACCCCAAAGGAGCCAGAAGCAGCATCGTGAGTGGGAGAAGAGGAAGGGGAGAGCCAAGGGGAGAAATAAAGCCCAAACCCTTCTCTCTATGGCTCTACCGTGCTTTGGTCTGGGGAAGATTTGAATCAGATGAGACGCTGGAGTTTTGACCGGATTGAACTGAACCCCTGAAAAGGAGGCTGTTAGTTCTACTTGAAAGTGCTCAGAAAGCTAAGGTAAGTCATCCAAGGACAGGGAAGGGTGAACGGGCAGAGCCTGCACAAAGGCGATGGCGAGAAAATTAATAAAGCTGCTTCCCTACTGAGAGTGTATGCAAGGAACCAAATGGATCAATGCACAGAGTAAGTGAACAGCACCGTTAAGAGGATGCTTGAGCTCAGTCTGAGCTGAAAGGAGAAAAGAGGGCCATGGATTATGAAAAGATGCTCCATCCATCTCACGGTCTTGGAGGGAAGAAAATCACTCTGACCTTAATTTGGGTTTTGAAACCTTGCTCAGCTCCCAGAGTGGCACCCTAAGTATATGTGATTTTTAAAATCTCAGCAAAGAAACTGATTTCCCTCATTATTTTCCCAGTAATTTTCTTCTTTTGGCCAAGGCAGGTAGGAAACAGTAATGATCTGAGCTGTCAGTAGGTTACCTCCTGAAAGATTTTTGTTTCACTTCATAAAATATTAACAAAGAAAAAAAAATCCATACACGACGAATCAGAATCAGGTGACAAAACACAGGATAATATCCCATCCCCTCCAATATTCCCAAGATGTCCCACGAGAACTCTGAGTGCATTATTTTAGCCATTTCCACCCTCAGACAAACATTCGGAGACAGAGCGCTCATTTGAAAAACCTGACTCATGGTTTGGGGCCAATTGTTAAAAATACGCGGCCAAATGAAGGAAAATTCATATATGCATCGCACTTTTCAGATGCCACACTCACTCTTCCTTCTTCTACGACACAAAGACCAGAGCCCTCCCAGGGAGACATCCCTCAACCTCTTGAAGCGTCTGAGCAGGCACACGGCTTCGCTCGCCCCTGCGTTCACTTCCCAGCTTTTTCCCTGAAAGCAAAGGCATAAGCAGCTTCCAGTATATGAATGAACATGAGATAAGTTTTTTTTGAGCAAAATCTGCTGCTGTGGGCAGCCCTCTGAACCATTTAATCTTTACTTTGCCACCCAAATTGATAGAGCTCAGGAAAAATCAATATAGCTAGCAGAAGGCAAATGTACTAGGAAAGGCAATCCCTCCCTTATTTAGAGCACTGGAGGGTTGTTTTTCGTTTTTTTCTGTATTTGTTTTTTTTTAAGTTCCCCCAAGAGTGATTCTGGTCAAAACTCTGAGTCCTATGGGCTTTTCAGGGAAAGTATCTGAGAATCTTTAGAAATCATCTGTTTTAGCCTTGTCTCATATAGGAAGAAGTCTTATATAAGAGTCCGCCTGGGAGGAGTGTGAGAGTGTGTGTGTGTGTGTGTGCACATGTGTGTACATGTGCATTGGGTGAGGAGGAAACAGTTGTCTGGCTACAACTGGTCAAAACATCAGTGTGAAAGTTTAAGAGGAATTGGAGAGAAATAACAGAGAGCTGGGAGAAGTGAGTAGAATGTAGGCACCCAGGCTTCTGGCTCACGAGCAGGAACATAATCAAGGTCTAGGGGCTACCCTGCCCTCATCTTATATCCTGGAACTCTCAAATACTCTCTAACCACAGAATAAAGTATCCACCCTCAGGCCTGTACACCTTTGAATCTGTACTTCTTATCCATCTAGCCAAATTTCAGTTCTCAGATGGCTTCTTCTAGAAAGTTTTCCCTGAACCCCCAAACCAAGGCGATCTTTCACCTTTCTGTGGTCCCCTATCTTTTATTTCACATCTTTGTCAGTCATGCATCATTGTGCATGTTTACAGATCATTTTGGAATTTGAATAATTTGTGAAATGCCATAATATACATTAAAATAGAACTATATTAAAGGCACTGAGAAGTCCTGAAATAAAGAAATCTGTTCAGTTTTCTTTAGCTCAGGGCTTCCCCAGTTTATTTTTTCCCCCAGTTACAATGAGTGGTGAATTTGGAGATTTTGATGTACAGCATTAGGAGTAAAACACTAGAGCTCAAAGGCATCTTACAGATTATGGAATTCAAATTCTTCAGTTGCCAACAGGCCAGTGACTTCCCTGAGAAGTCAAGGGATTGCCCAAAGCGATCCAGCATGCAGATAACTCGGCCTGGAGCACAAGTGTTGAACTCCTAGCCTGGTCCTCTTTCTCTGTCCCTTGTTGACACAGATACGGACAGAATGTTCACATTCTGACAATGCCACAGAATGGTCACAAATGAGAGTGAGGAAGGTCTAGGGCTGATGCATTCCTCAAGCATGGATGAGACTCAAGTGACACAGTCGAATGGGTGATCTGACAGTAGGACACAGATCTGTTGCCTCTCCCCAGAAATATGTGTTCTCCCTAGCCAACTGGTCTTCATCATCGAGGATAAAAAATGATATGGGGCACCTGGCTGGCTCAGTCAGTGGAGCATGTGACTCTTGATCTTGGGGTTGTAAGTTCAAGCTCCACGTTGCGTGTAGAGATTACTTAAAAAAGAACATCTTTATAAAACAAAACAAAGAAAACTGATGTACTGATCAAGTAGTCATTAAATCATGATATTGGTTACTCAGAGGATCTGACTCTGGAACTAATTTTTAAGTGATTTGGGAAAAGTTCTCCAACACTTCCCCACATTTAAGTTTGGACATCGATGATGATGATACCAGGGATGATTACAATTTTAAGGTATTAGTCCTCCAAGACTCTCTCTGCTCCCTGTACTATATTCTTAAGATGTGGCAGAATGTTATGTAAGTTGCCCTATTCCTTAAAACAAAGCTTTCAAGAGTTGGTAACATTTTGTTGTTTGGAATGATCCCAGTTGTTATTTAAAATACTCATGCAGATTCATGGACTAATCCGTCAGGCCAGGTTATCACCCACTCAACACATGACACGGTGTGCTTCCTACAATGGCCACAAGAGGAGATGGGCTCTGTGTCTGTAGGGCCAAAATATGGATATATATAGAGAACCCCAATCTTCTGTCATTTCCAAAAGTACTAACCCTTACTTTTAGAAGAAGGAAGTGAAAATATGTTGTCTTTTTCTAATCTCAATTATTTACGTAAGTGACCTTAGATGTATCTAAAGAAATCATTTCTGGGGTGTTTTTTGTTCTCTTGTTCTACCATTTGGTCCCCTGTTTACTGAGATAATCACTGTCTGGTTAGCTGAACTAAATACACTGCTGTGATTGCATGCATCTCTCCTTGCTCAAAGACCTCCAATGGCCTCCCGTTGTCCACAGAATAAAGTTGAAATCTCTTTCCTGGCATTTGAGGCCTTTTAGAAGTTGCCCCTACACTGCTTTCCCAATCATATCTCTCCCTCAAGTACCCCTTGAGATTGCTACCATGTTTCACTGCTCCGGCCCTCTCTTGCCTCTGCCTGTCACAGTCATAACCATCCCTCAAATGCAGTTGACTTCTTTCATCATGTCTTCTAGAATGTCCAAGCAGTAAGTGATCTCTCTTGTCTCTGAATACCCAGCACTTTTTTTTTTTTGAGGGAAGTAGGGGACCACTCTTAGAAGATTGGACACAGGCTACCTTGTCTTACATCTATGTGTGATAGAAATCATTCTCCCTTTCTCGAATGTTCTTTGAAACTGGGCAAGGACCATAGAGGATGTGCCATTTTATTGTCATTTTCCCAACCAATACAGGGTCAAACGAATGAAAATGCTAGGCCCAAAGTTGGATTTGTCTTAAACAGGTAAACCCAGGAGACTCCAACCTTTCACTATATGGTTACTTTTGAACATTTTGTTCTAAGAAGCCTGGACATGTTGAAAAAGAAAAGGAACACATAAAATGAAGTTTGTAAAACAGAAGTTGGCTAACTGGTCTTGCCCTGAAGATGTGTTTTGTTGGCCTATACAGTATTTTTAAAGAAAATATTTACCATGGCGCGTGGGTGGCTCAGTAGGTTAAGCACCTACCTTTGGCTTAGGTCATGATCCCAGGGTCTTGGGATCGACCCCAAGTCAGGCTCCCTGCTCAGCAGGGAGTCTGCTCTCCCTCTCCCTCTGCCCCTCCCTCTGCTCATGCTCATGTGTGTGCACTCTCTCAAATAAATAAATAACATCTTTTAAAAAAAAAAAAAAAGAAAATATTTACCAACTTTAAAAAATTAGGGTAATTTCACATAAAACCCCTGCCTTCCTTATTATCTTATGAAATCAAAAGGTCTGCCCCCTGGACCTGCATTCTCACATGGCAGCAATTAATTAGAGATGTGTACAGAGTCTGTGCTCCCTAGTTTCCACAATCCTCTCCCAGCCCACATGTCACTCACTTTATAACATCTGCCTGGCTCCTTTAGAAAATTGAGTGTGAGAGTCTGGATATAATAGGAGCAGTCTCAGGATGGAGACTGTCCAGAGCCAAGAGAAGCTTCAGGATGAGCACTTAAAAAAAGTCAGAGACAAGGTTACAAATATTCACATGAAAAGAAATGACCACAAACGAGGAACAATGTAAAGAACCATAAAAAGTTGCCATGTCTTCAGGCTTGGGGACTGAGCAAACGACTTCAGTATCCACACAGCAGTGGATCAAACTAGAAAAAAGACTGTTGGCAGCAGAACCAAAATTCCTATTCTGGCTCTTGATGGAAAGTCAGTTACCAGAATCTTCTCGCTAGTCAACAAGTCCTTGGGGTTGAGGACTGGAGCATCTTGCAACTGTGGGGAGACCCTGGCTTTTGTGAAGCCTCCCAGGGTCCAGGTGAGGGCTGTCATAAACCTTAGGAAGTAAGCCTTTGCCGACGTCTCCCATCTGTGGAGACATGCTCCTCAAAGCGGACTCACCAAGAACCTGTCCTGTCCATTTCCCTGCAGAGTCCAGCCCCCCTTGGCCACTAGGTGGCCCTGTTGCTTTCAGGATTCACCGCTGGGAATTGAGGCTCACCTCAGGGCCACTTGGGAGGTTCTTAAGGACTGGTTCCCATCACTCGATCTATTTTTACCGAAAAGCAACCTAGGATTATTCCAGCCTTGCCTTTAGGGATAAGAAATACAGAACAACAAATCGATAAGGAAGTAGGGCATAATATGGAAATGCGAAAAGAGCAAGACCAGGTCACAGGTGAAGAAAAGCCCTAACTGGGTGGCCTTGTCCTTAGAGCTCCTGCCCACAGTCTGTCTCCATCTCACAGCCCATCCTTCCCGCTCTTCCACCAGGCCTCCCGGTCCCTACTCACCCTCCCTTCTCCTTTCTCTGTTTGACAGGGCCACAGCTAGGTCAATGGAGGGGGCAGAAGGGGGAGGCAGAAACACTTCTCCGGGGAAAAGGACTCCATCTGTCCCCAGCTCACCCAGTTCACTCTTGAACGTGTGATCCTGAGGGAGAAGGGAAGGGGATTTCCGAATGTTTCCTCCTCCGACAAACCAGTTCACATTGGGGTTCCAGCGGTTCACAAAGCCACAGAGATGATTTTCTTCGAAGTCACATTCTGGCAGAAGAGAAATGAAAACGCACTTTGTGGAGACACAGTCACACCTAGGTATATACCCCCACTCCTGCCGAGGCTGCTCTTCCGTATTCAGATACGTTTCTCATTCCCTTTGACTACCGGAAGCTTTGAACCAGGCTCCCTGGGCGATGCGGCAAATTGTAATTCATCCTTGCTTCTTTGGATGACGGCCCCTCCACTGACTAGCCATGTGAATTGCAGCATGACCTCTCTTGGGCTCTGTGCCTTCAGTTGTGAAATGAGGGGCTCGCTCCTGCCACACAGGGCTGTCCCCACACAGAGCCAGCCGTGTGGGTAGTCCTTGGTGCATCAGCCACCTCTGGTTCAAAGCCCTATTTGGGACCATCCTCTTAGCCCCAGAAATTGTGTCTGCCACCCTTCTGGTAGCCCATTTCTCTATCCCCTTCTCTCCGGATGGTAGACAAGATACCCAGGGTTAAAGGACATGCTTCCTAGGTGCTAACAGCCTCTGCTTTTCTTATTAACAAGAAACAGAATAGACAGGGCAGGCATATCCTAGGCTCTGGGTCCTTGTGCAGCTCCTCAGTGGAGAAGAGAGAGAAAATAAAAAGATTTCACCTACCACCCCCCTCCCCACTTCTAATAGACTGACATGTTTGCACAGATAAACTGCTGCCAGTCAACAGACTCCTCTAGTGGGAATAAGAAACTCACAAACCAATGCCTGTATTGACCCCCATAATCATCAACTACAAATATGAAGTCTGATTGTCCTGGCCATCTCCCATTACCCCTCTACACCCCTTTTTCACTCCAGCAGTAAACCTGTATGGACTGTATCACTGGCCTCCCCTGCCTTCTGTCTTCCTGTTGGATTTGACTGATGGAAAGTACGAGGAGAATGAGGTTGGTGGTGTTCATTCCTCCAGCTCCCTCCCTGCCAGGTTGCCATGCATTGGCTGTGTCCCTCTCCTGAGGACACAGGTCCTATCAAGGAGCCCTCCCCACACAGCCACTGGCTCCAGGCTCTGGTAGCCCCTCCCCCCTTACCCTAATGGCTGATGAAGCATCGCTCTTACTAGTCCTGGGTTAGCACCTACGTTTTTCCTGGTTTCCTTTACCCACCCACACCTTTGTAGCCCCTAATGAGTCTTCTTCAAATTACTCAGGTTGAATGGACCCTCTATTTCCACTCCCCTGCCAGGACCCTGACTGATACAGTTATCAATGTGTTTTTACATTAGCAATCACTGAAAAATTTTAAGATTTTTATCTGCAACTTTTCCATCGCAGTGTCTGCCAAGCAATACCCCATGGTTCCGTGACAAAGGGTGCTAAAGAATAACATAGAAAGCAGAATAGTCCTTAATGTGCCAGGTACTATTCTAAGCACTTTAACTGAATTAACTTATTTAATCCTCAAAACAGTCCCATGAGGTAGGTGCTATTATTATCCTCATTTTACAGCTGAGGAAACAAGCAAAGAGAGAGCACAGAAAGGAAGGCAAGGGGATGGTAGATCAGGCATCTCAATGAGATGAAAGCATTGGCACTCCTTTTGTTTTTTAAACAAACCAGAAGCCACTGAGTGATTTGAAGAGAGGAAATTTACATTTTTAAAGTGCCCGGCCCTGGGCCAGTCACCCTCGTACCTATGATCTCATCAGTCCCCACATTATTTCTAGGAGGGAAGCATTTTATATCCATTTCGCAGGTGCAGAAACAAAGGCTAAGGGGCGCAGGCAGTCGAGGGGCCAGCAGGTGGCGCTGCAGCAGGCGCGTCCGACTGGTGGGTGGGCTGTGGGAGGCGCACCTGCCACCCCGAGGGAGCTACCAGGGGCCTCAGGGGTCTAACCCCACTGTATCTTCAGAACATGGTCACATTTTCTTCCCTCATGTTCTCCTTCACTTCTAACTTAGTATTATCGTTGGAAGGTCAAAACAGAGAAGTGAGAGTCCGGGGAATTAGCAAAGGCTCTTTTTTATCTTTGACTCTCTTTCCTCTTCCTCCCCAAAGCCATTCAACCTCCAATGGCTGTCAGTGCTGAAAAATCTCTCAATCTCCCACCTTTTCCCTATTCGAGCCCAGTGTTGGGCCTTCGTTATGTCCCGTCTGTAAGGTTACAACCACTTTGGGGGTTTTCCTCTCCTACCTATTTTCCTTGTTTCCAAGTCACTTTCCATGGGGCCGCCAGTGTCACCATGGGAGGATGAGGAGCTGACTTCGAGCACCTGCCAACCACAGAATCATCCATACTCCACAGCCGGGATCCAGACTCTTCCCTAAGGCTCCCTTGGCTTTCTGATTGGCTCTTCCAACGCCCTCGTAGGCTTCTGGCCGGAGCCTGAGCACGCTCTGTGCCTCCTCCCCACTGGAGTGTGCCCACCGAGAGTTCTTCTCCTCCTCCCCCGGACCTGCACTTCACCGAATTCCACTGCTTCCTGAAACCCCAGCTCAAATGCATCTCTGGTGTTCAGTCCTGCCCGATGTCCTGTCCTCCTGCTCCGGGAGTGCCCACATCGTACAGAGAAATAGGCCAATGGCAGACAAATAGAAGGTGAGCGGCCCCAGGGCACAGAGGGCCAAGGTGTATCTGAGAGAAATGGAGTAAAATGAGGACAGAAGGGAATACAATGCCTGCTTTCCTGGCAGAAGCTGAGCTCACAGCAAACTGGAAATTATCTTTATTAGAATATGTCAAGGTTCAGGCAGCAGCTGGGGTTATAGGTGCGGCTTCTACTCTCCCTTCGTTAATCCAGCCAGTCCAGGCCGACTCCGATGAGCCTTCCTCCGCTACAGACAGGAGCAACACACATCATTCCAGGGAACCTCGAGAAGCATCTAAGCTATGGTGCATTATGCACCTACTTCCATAAAATACCTTGCCTTTAGGGTCGATTCAGTTCCCTCTGGCAACAGATTTTGGAAGAAGAGTCACAATTCACATTCTGAGGCAGTGAGAACAAAACCCACTTACCAATACAGTAGCTGGTTGTCATCTTGATTTCAAAGAGTGCGATGCTGGCTGTGCTTCCCTGTCCGAGCACACCTTCTACTAACAGCTGCATGACACAGGAGGGAGAAGGGAGTTAGCTTCCGACACCGTGTTTCCTTGGCTCAGTGTTTCAGAGACTCGTCGGGAGCTGTTCAGCAATTCAAGGCAAGGCGAGATGGCTTGTCTCAGCTAATTGCTACTGGATACCAATCTCATGCGGGTTCTAAACGAGTGTGTGTGTGTGTGTGTGTGTGTGTGTGTGTACAAGGTGAGCAAGGTGTCCAGTAAAAGCTTTGAGCCAACTGTCTTCAAGTGCTTTCCCAATCACCCCCTTCTCTACCGCCAGTGGCGGCACTGGTTGGCCAGAGATGGAGAGGAGGGCTGATGTCCTTGGGGAAATCCATTCTGAGAATGGTCAGGGACTCAGGGCAGAGGCTGCAGCAGGGAAAACCCTTGGAGGAGGTAGGAAGCACAACCTGACTAGCGGTGGGAGACTCCACTTGAGATGGAAGAGGCTCATAAATCAACTTGCAGTTTCCATATTACTGAAAAAATTTGAAACTTTTACATAAAGAACAGAGGGGAGCATGACAATTTACACGGCTGATTTCAAGCACTGCTGTGGTTCATCTTTGATCCTGTTTCTGAAGGTACTGGCTCTTCTTTATGTGACTTCAGCCTGGTCTTTGGCAACTATGCTGGTAGATTTAGGATGTGGCCTATTGCTGGGCAGTGTGAACTAGAGAGCTCGGACCTCAATGCTTCTTCCCTGCATCCTCCCTCCTGCCTGATGGGAGGGGGAGAGGAGAAGACAGCATTTCAACACTTTTTGAGGGAGAGAGATGAGATAGGGAATTAGGAATGGAGATAGTGTTCGTGAGGGCCCTATTCTTTCCTCCATGACACAGTCTCACTACACGTCACACTCAGCATCTGGCCAAGTGAGTCCAGATCTCATCCTCTTTCCCTGCTCCACACATCATCCAGCTTTATGTTACATTGTCTACTTTCCTCTTCCAACACTGCCTACGGAACAACCTCCAGCTTTGAAAAGGAATCAGAATGTATCCTTTATGTATCTTTCCCTATTCAAAGTAGCTCCACTTTTCCTTTAACCATAGTGAATGTTTTGTTCAAAATTTGTAGCAAACAGACCATTAGGAAGATACCACGCACAACAGAGAAAGATGAAACAAAATGATTAGAAATGAGAATGCTCCCTAAAGCCCATTAGAAAATAAATTTCCATTGAAGAGGTTGGTTTAGATCCTTACAGAAGTCCCATTTAAACAGATGAGAAAGAAATCTGGGAAGAAGCTCTTCTAAAGAATAAACACAATATTAACTTACTAATTATTAATTACTAATAGTCTTCTGGGACACATCTCTTAAAAAAGCAGCACATCCTAACATAAGAGATAACTAACTTCAGTGGCAGAAATTTTCACACAATTTCAGAGTAGCAAAATGCGACGTGATAAACCAGGCGCCTACATTCTACCTACCTTGAATTTCTTGGAACTGTTTTGTAAATCCAAGCTGGCTATGAGCCAGCTGTCTGAAGGCTCCTTCGCTGACCACAGCAAGCGGTCAAAGCTTTCATCTTCAAATCTCACATACAGGTTCAGCTGGCTGGTGTCTGATGGAGACCCTGAAGACGCAGTTATCTGGTAGACCAGTCGGAGGCAGCTCCATTCCTCAGCCTGTAGATCGGAACTTAGCAGCACAGCTTTTTCCCCCTGCTTGGCAAAGGAGGTGTCCACGTAAATGTAGTGACCTGGAAAGAGAAAAAAGCACAGGGAAAGGATCGATCCACTATTCGCAACTCAGGGAAATAGACAACCGTGGCCCAGGGAAGGAAGCTTAAGGGCAGATACAGCCTGTGGATGCATTTCAATGGCCTACCGAATGTTGCCTGAACACGGGATCTCTGCCTTCTTATGAAAAATTAGAAGGTCCCACAATATGAGACCATGGTCACAGGACACATGGCAATGGGCTGGAGCTACGGAGTGCCGCCCCTTGAGAGGGTGGCATGGGCGTTACATGTTGCCATAATCCCCACTGCTCCCTATTACCCCCCCGACATTGAAGACAAGTGTCTGTTGCCTATTATCGTCTCATACCAGGGCCATTTATTATGCTCCATTCATTTTCCTGGTCCCTATATGCATGAGAGTTTGAGAACTTCAGAACCCAGAGGAGCAGCATGCCTCTGCTGGAGCCAGAATACCTTGGCGGACTCAACCTTCTCCTTCCACAGCTCCCCTCATACCCAATGATTTGATCTGCATCTAATTTGCATCATTATAGGAGACTGAATTTATTTGGTTGCCTCAAATCTTGGGGGCTAGGCAAAGTTCACTGTCAGCTGATTTTTAAAATTGGGAATAAGACTCTCCTCCTCTAGACTCTTCCACAACAAAATCTCATAGTTCTGATAACAAAATGGAAAAGCATATGCAAAATTTGGGGGACAGGGCATTCACCACTGCCTTCTCCTCCACCCCCTCCTCCTTTGCTTGCCGTCTTTGCTCCTCTCCCTTCCTCCTGCCCCCCTTCCTGCATCTTCCTGATGCTGATATATGGTTCTCTGCTGGTTACATGAGGATATAAAACAAAATTGCTATGAAGAACAGAACAAAATGGATTAGAAGCAGGGACTATAACCTGAGCCTTCAGAATCTGACTCTGGTCAGTGGCTTCCCATAGCAATGACCTGATCTGCCTGCGCATCTTGGGGACCCGCTGCCTGTGGGACCTGCACTCTCACATATGCTCAGAGGTTCCCACATTCCTGGCCAGCATCTCACCTGCTGCCTTCCATCCTGGATCCACCTCCCCACCCCTTGCATTTTAGGCTCCTCAACACCGAACTCTTACTAGAAAGGCTGTGAAATTCCTCCTTGCTTTGCATGATCTTCTTCAGCCCCTCCTCCCATGTTCATTGCCCCAAATGCCAACTCCAGCCAGGGCCCTGGGCTTTGTGGTGAGTACTGACAGGCCAGCAGAGGCTCAGCTGATGGACAGCCTTGTAGTTAGGGTGCTGTCTTCATGGAGCCTCACTGGCCTGTGAAGCGTTTCGAGATCAACATCTGTCTCCAGTGGGCAGTCTTTCACCATAGCAGCCACCCCCCCAGTACAAATAGCAACTGCTTCTAGATGCCAATGCAGGCACCCCTGTGAGGAAATCTGGCCCTTGCTGTCATCACCACCAACACCATCACTCCCTGCACAGAGTGAACTCTCACTATGAACCAGGTGCTGTTCTAAGTGCTTCACATGCTTTACATGCACTTGCTAGCTGTGGGGACTGCTGGGTTTGGAATACTAGGCTGGGGCTCTTGAGGGCAACTCTTTTTTAAACAGAAATGGCAGCTTCTCTGTGATTTGAGGGTCCATATACGTGCCATCCTCATTTTTCGCTCTCCGCTACTGATCCCAGAGAAGGGACTCTCAGCAGGCTGGTAATGGGGTGGGCATGGGGACTAGGGGAACTCCCGAGAGCACTTCAAACCTTATCTGAGGAATTAGAGAGCTGGCACATGGGTAAGCAGAGGAAAGAAACAAACTCCTCGCTGTGTCCGCGGGAGTTTCACATCCTGTGCCAATCTCGCTGCCCTATAGTCTCAATTCTCCCACTCCCTACTGCCTTTCCCAGTTCTGGAAAGAAACAACTCACAAAAATGGCTCTCAAACTTGAGCCGAGAGTCACCTGGGGGGCCTGTTCATCCGATTTCTGGGCCCACCCTTGAGTTGCCATCATGTAGGTCTGGGGTTATGCTGCAAGTCTAGCAGACTGCATTTCTGGGAAGTTCCAGGGGTGCTGATGCTGCTGGTCTGGGGGCCACACTCGAGAAGCAAAGATTTACAATATCTGCTAGAGAAACAGGACTCACCATTCAGACACTTTTTAAAAAAAAAGATTGGTTGATTGATTTTAGAGAGGGGGGAGGGGCAGAGGAAGAGGGAGAGAGAGAATCTCAAGCAGACTCCACACTGAGCGTGGAGCCCAACTCGAGGCTTGATTCCAGGACCCTGAGATCATGACCTGAGCTGAAATCAAGAACTGGATGCTTAACTGACTGAAAGAGCTGGCTACTGTAGCATGTAGAGGAGGGAGGAGAGAGCTCTGTCTGGAGGTAAAACTCAAAGTTAGGTCAATGTGTGCTGCAGCAGGCTTGGCGAGTCCATCTACTGGTGATTATCTTGATTTTTCAGTGACTGCCATAACAAAACCCCTCTTGGAGCTAGAGAGTATTACGCTAAGTGAAATAAGCCAGTAACTGAAAGACAAACACATACGATTGCATTCATTTGTGGAATTTAAGAAACAAAACAAATGAGCAAAGGGGACAAAAAAAAAAAGAGAGGCAAACCAAGGAAGAGACTCTTAACTATAAAGAACAAACTGAGGGTTAGCAGAGGAGAGGTGGCTGGGGGGATGGGGGAACTAGGTGATGGGGATTAAGGAGGACACTTGCTGTAATGAGCACCAAGAGATGTACAGAAGTACTGAATCACTATACTGTACACCTGAAATTAAAATTACACTAGGTTAACTAACTGGAATTTAAATAAAAACTTAAAAAAAATCTCTCCTGACATAATCTCTCACTATATCAGATTTTATTATAAGCATACACTAATGCTCTCATATTAAGAAACTTTGAGGGGCGCCTGAGTGGCACAGTCATTAAGCATCTGCCTTCGGCTCAGGGCATGATCCCAGCATTCTGGGATCGAGCCCCACATCAGGCTTCTCTGCTAGGAGCCTGCTTCTTCCTCTCCCACTCCCCCTCCTTGTGTTCCCTCTCTTGCTGGCTGTCTCTCTCTGTGTCAAATAAACAAATAAAATCTTTTTTTAAAAAAGAACCTTTGAGAGCATGTACTATAAACTGTATTATTTAAAAATATCTCGATAGTCTACAGTATGAAAGTTGGTGCTATTTATTGAGAGATCTCGGTATCTCAGTCATCAGTGTTTGCTCTTTCAAAATATTGGGATTTTTGCATGGAAACTACAGACCTCGAATTTCTTTTCAGGTCATGCTGTGTGAGTGTGCCTATTAGCTGCATTACAACCCATCCAGATTTATCTACCTAACTGATTTTGCATCCACAGCAGAATAATGCATTTTCCCAGATCAGAGAACGAGCTCAAGTGCTGCCCACCTCCACCAACAATGCCAAGCTCAAGACAGGTTTTCTTAATTAATTACTACTTTTTTTTTTTTCCTTGCCTGGGTACAGCCTCAGAATCCTTCTAAACAGTGTTCCATGTAGCCACTTACCAATCAATTTGAGTTAATACTTGAGTTGAAATTATTTGCTTTATCCTTGTTTGTGGCTTCAGTGTCATAAATGGAACTAGTTGTGGTCATGTTAGAGTTAAATTGAACTAGAAGGAATGTGGTAAATTTTGAATAAGTTTTAGAAAATGAAGAAAGAATGAGGAAGATACTGATAGCAGGGATGGTGCCCTTCCCTGGACTCTCACTAATAAAATCGCTATTCTAGAACAAATTGATAATGGTTTTGGTGAGTTGTTTTTTCTTACTTTATTAAAAAGAATCATTTTACGGGATGCCTGGGTGGCTCAGTTGGTTAAGCATCTGCCTTCGGCTCAGGTCATGATCCCAGGGTCCTGGGATCAAGTCCTGCATGGGCTCCTTGCTCAGTGGGGAGCCTGCTTCTCCCTCTGTCTGCAGTTCCCCATGCTTGTGTGTGCACATGCTCGCTCTCTCTCTGTGTGTCAAATAAATAAAAATTTTAAAAAAGAATCATTTTACTACTGAGTTAATGAGGTCTTCTTTGTGTGGGAAATATTTCATTTATTCTACACTTGATCTTAGCCAAAGGGCTGAGAAGCAATATATTTCATTTATTCTTTCTGAATGAAGCTGAATCTGGAAGTTAATCTTGAACATAATTTACACACAATAAAATTCACCCTTTTAATACCATTCAGTCATTTTTAGTATACTCACAAAGTTCTGCAACCATCACCACTATCTACTTCCAGAATCTTTTCGTCACCCAAAAAAGAAATCCCATACCCATTTTTTCCTCCCACTAGCCTCTGGGAATCACAGATCTATTCTTTTTCCCCTTCGTTTTGTTTTGTTATTATAGCATGTTTGCTTAATTTACAGAAAGCAGAAAATAAGCTGGGTCTTGTTTTGATCCAAACATTGATGTCTTAAAGGTTGTACACAATATTTGTTAAAAAGAACATATAAAAATACCTTTTCAGATGCTTCTACAAGAAAGAAAATACAAAATTTAACCCCACAACTTTCCTCTTTGCTAGAACTGCAAACTACTGCTACAGTTTTAAATAGACTTTTTGTTATTTAAACTATACATCCAGGAAAATCTAAAAAATTAAAGAAATGCGCATATAAATGATTGCATAGCAGAACATGAACATTAACTGCAAACAGTAAATAAATGAAAGTTAGAAATACTATCAAATATACAAAGGTTCTAGAATCAATCCTTTAAACACATTCCACAAACAGTATTTAAAAACCATCTTTTGTTCTTTATAGGCAAGGCCTATATTACTAAAACCAAAATTGAAAAAAAGTAATCCTCTAAAAGGAATCGTTTCCCCACAATATTTCTTTCTTATACCTGTAAGCAAGCAATCTAAAAAATTTTAAAGATGCTAGCTTTTATTCTGAAATGAGATAGGACATGTCCCTTTTATTGCCCCCTAAACGATCTCTCAGAGAAATGCTAGATGTTATAAATGGTTAGGGTCTTTTCTTTTTTAGTTAGGTACTGCCAGGTACTACATTGATAATCTATCAAACTCAGAGCTGTGACTCTTAATTCTTTCCAAAATATTTTAAATTTCATGGCACCATAGAATCACCTAGAATGGGAGTGTTCTCTCTCAACTTGCCTCACATGAAATAAGCTGAGGTGTGAAGAACAAACCTGCTTCATAAAGCGGTAGGCAAATTTTGATACAAATGCACAAACTGAGTGCTGTAAGCACCAAAACTCAGTTCTTTTACACTATGCATATGCATAAACAAAATCTACTTGGAAACAATTTACTTGCTGCTTTTTTTTTTTTTAAGATTTTATTTATTTATTTGACAGAGAGAGACAGCCAGCGAGAGAGGGAACACAAGCAGGGGGAGTGGGAGAGGAAGAAGCAGGCTCCTAGCGGAGGAGCCCGATGTGGGGCTCGATCCCATAACGCCGGGATCACGCCCTGAGCCGAAGGCAGACACTTAACGACTGCGCCACCGAGGCGCCCCTACTTGCTGCTTTTTAACAGCAGTAAGAAAACTAAGCAACATGACCACCGATACTCCTTAAAGTCTAAAGTAACTACACGAGAGCATTTTTTTCCCTCCAAATTATTTCTGCCATCATTGACCTGCTCAAATTTTAAGGTGAGTTCTTCTGATGTTTATATGTTCCAAATCTTCACAGAAACCAGAAACAAACAAACAAAATGAAACAGTGAAGGCTCCATGTTTCAGTCAAAAACTCAATCTTCCCCCAGATCCTACTTAACCCAGTTGGCATCATTCCCCAAGACAGTGGGGTTAGCAAAAGAGCTATTCCACGCTCTGTCATAAATTAACTATTATCACGGGCTTAGACATCTTAACAAGACAAAAAGGTCCACCCTGAACCTCCATGTGTCTGATCAGTCAGTGTTGTACTGTGGCTACAACTTCGCTTTTGTATCATTCTATCTTATTAGCAAGCTACATTTCTAGGTTAACAGTTCTACCGAATATGGATATGAAAGTTTATTTTTAATAAGACAATGTTGCAAATTATGGTCATCCAACATCTTTTCACCAATACTTCAAGCATAAAAAATGAGAATCTTTACAAAAAATATACAGAGACACCACAAATTGGTAGCTGCCTATAACATTAAACAAACCGGACTCTTAAGAGTGGCTTCTCAACAGCATATCATTTTAATTATAACCATTTGCCTGGTACAGGGAAAACTGACAAGTGTTTTTTAAGCATCATTGCAACATTGTATTCCCGATAATTTAAGTAAACCAAACTATGAGTACATGAATGATACATGCCTGAAAATATCAAGGTTTATACTATCGGTGGCTACTGGACTTAGGACTAGTCCAAGACCTTGATCTAGATTTTGACCTAGACCTAGATTGTGATCTTGACTGAGATTTGGATCTAGGTGGTTCTTTTTTCCTTGATTCCCCTTCATATCTTGAGCCAGACTTACAATGTGTTTTGGAATCTGTTTTAGAGGTGCCTCTAGTTTTGGTGTGAGATGCAGACCTAGAACGTGATTTAGCCTTCATTTCTTTCTTGGGCTGGGACTTGGACCGTGATCTTGAATTGCATTTAGATCTTGAAAAAGATCGATTTTGGTGTTTGAATCTATCATTGTCGGAATGGCTTCTGCTATGCCGTGGTCTTCCAACCGGTCTACTGCTTCTAGGACTAGAAGGTCTCCTATAGTTGTAATCAAAGGACCGGCTTCTTGATCTTCCTCTTCCATAACTCCGGCTTCTAGAACGTCTGTATCTGTCATAATCATCATAGTGTGAAGAACTGTACACATTCCTCCCTTCCTTGGCTTTCATCTGATCTGGAGTTTTCCGATCCCCCTGTGCAAACTGTATTTCAATTTGGCGTCCACAAATGCATTTTCTGTCCAAATTATGTAAAGCGTCTTCGGCATCATGGACATCCTCAAATTGATCATAAGCAAATCCTCTTGGACGGCGCGTGTAGAAATCAAGTGGAACATACACATCAACTATAGGACCATAACGACCAAATTCTCGTCGTAAATCTTCAGACCTGGTGTCATAGCCCACATTCCTTACGAAGAGAGATGTGTTGGGGGGGGGAGCGCAGGTAGAGGGACATGACAGCGACGTGAGTCTTGGCACGAACGGGCTCAGTAAACTGTCGGCGGATCCGGTGTTGGATTCTCAGACACTCTCAGCCAGAGCAGTCTGCTACCCACAGATCTATTTTCTGTCTATTTGTCTTTTCTGGAAATTTCAAATGAACGGGATCATGTAACATTTGGCCTTTTGTGACTGGCTTCTTTCACTTAGCATCACGTTTTCAAAGTTCACCACATTGTAGCATGTATTAAAATTTTGTTCTTTTTTGAGGCTGAATAATATTCCATTTTATGGATATATTGTTACTTATCCATTCATCAGTTGATGGACATGTGGGTTTTTTCCACTTGTTGGCTATTATGAATAATGTTACTATGAACATTTGTGTACAAGTTTTTACGTAACATAAGTTTCAGTTCTCCTAGGTATACATCGAGGCGTGGAACTATTAGGTCAATGATAATTCTATGTTTAATTTTGTGAGGAACTGCCAAGCTGTTTTCTAAAATGGCAACACCACTTACATGTCCACTAGGGATGTATGAGAGTTCCAGTTTCTCCACATGTTCACCAACATTTGTCACTATCTGTCTTTTGTTACTATAGCCATCCTAGTAGATGTGAAGTGCTATCTAATTGTGCTTTTGATTTGCATTTCTTTAATGATGAATGACGTAGTGCATTCTTTCTTGTGCTTACTGGCCATTTGCACATTATCTGTTTTGTGTTTGTTTGGTTGTTTGGGTTTTTTTTTTTTAGAGCGGAGGGCGGGCAGGTGGAGGGAGAGAGAGACTCTTAAGCAAGTTGCATGCCCAGCATGGAGCCCAATACAGGGCTCAATCTTATAACCCTGAGATCATGACCTGAGCTGAAATCAAGAGTCGGATGCTTAACTGACTGAAGCACACAGACACCCCAGCATATCATCTTTGGAGAAATGGCTATTCAAATCTTTTGCTCATTTAAAAAAATGGCTTACTTCTTTTTCTATTGTTGAATTATAAGAGATTATATTTTCTAGATCTTATTAGATACATGATTTGCAAATATTTTTTCCCCATTCTGTGGGTTGTCTTTTCACTTTCTTGATGGTATCTTTTGAAGAACAAAAGTTTTAAATTCGATAAAATCCAATTTCCTATTTTTGCTTTGGTTGTGTGTACTTTGATGTCATAGCTAAGAAACCATTGTCTAATTTAAGGTCATAAAGGTTTACAGCTATGTTTTCTTCTAAGAGTTTTATAGTTTTAGCTATTACATTTAGACTTTGATCTATTTTGAGTTCATGTTTGCCCATTAAATTGTTCTGGCATCTTTGTTGAAAATCAATTGAGCATAGATATAAGGATTTATTTCTGAACTCTCAATTCTATTCCATTGATTTATGTAATAAATAAACACTCCCAATGTTGCAAGTCTTTGAGTAATTTCAAGTTCTCAAAAAGTTGATTTTCACAATTGTTGACTGTTTTCATGGCTTTTATGGGGACAGGATTTTCTGAAGTCCTCATTGCACCATTATTGCTAACATCATTCCCTTTCTTCATCGTTTTTTAACCAATAAGAAAAGAAAACAATGTTCTGGAGATGTTAAAGTAACACAAATCAGAAAAAGGCAAAGAACGGCAGAGATCACATGCAGATTGGGATGTTGACTGATGCATTAGGCCAAGGGTCTGGGGAGAGATTTACTGGCCATAGTGTTGGAGTCAGGATGACAGAAGGGGAGTGAAGGATACTCTCCAAATACTGCTGCTTAGGCAACTTGAACTGATTTATAAGACATTTATTAGAAATGATAAAATCTTTATGATGGGTCAGAAAAGGGCCATAAACTTCCAAATAGATTTTTTAAAAAAGTAAGTCAACAATCAAAACCAATAATTAAACCACCCTGCCAAAAATGTTGGGTTCCATGAATCTCAGGGTCTGAATGTCTTCTAGTCACACTCACACATCAGAAAACAACAAGAAAAATCTGTTCTGTTTCAGTGAAGGCAGACATCAAGAATGGAGTTTGAGGTCACATTCAATTGCTAAACACATTTGTACAGCTAGACCTCAATGTATTAATGACTTCTAACAGCCGGTGAACACTGTGCTGGGACTTAAATCCCAGGCCATCACTGTGGCAGTACGTCCAGGACATGAAATCATGGGGGGCTTCTTGGTATCCCTGTAATTCTGTTTGCTGATGAATGTATTGTCCTTCAGGTGTGAAGGTCATGCCAGGGTGACCATGTGGTGCAGTGGACCCCACCCGGGATTTGTAAAGCATAACCTTTGTTTAAAGCTTTATCACGCATAGGCTTACTGTGTCATCAGTTTCTTTATCTGCAAAATGGGAATAATAAAACAGTGGAGTTCCTATAACGTATACATTCAATATTTGGGAAACTACTCAACCTACTCAGAAAAAACAAAACAAAACAAAACCAACTGAAAATGACCCAACCACTGTAATATATATGCACATGCATGAAATGATTTCATACAAATAGCCACTAACTAAAATCTCTTTATATATTTCAACACTAAAAGGAAAATGGGCTGTGTTGTACACAGAAATAGTATAATATACAGAAAACCACACACACTGTACTCTAGAATTTAAGGAAGTTTCAAGGCCAATTTTGATGGTATCTAATGTTCACCTTTTGCGCTGACTTAAGAACATAAATTTAAGCTCCAGTGAGATATGACTTCCCATCTACAGTCACTGTAAGAACCTGATGAAAATGATATATATAAACATTCTTTGTACACTGTAATGCTAATTGTTAGCTATTTCTCTTATCTTCGGGGTGGGGGAGGGTCCTTTAGCTGTTCCAGAGATAGTGAGAAATTTATATTGCCTCCTTTTTGTCCAGTATGGTTCAGAGCCAATATTTGTTCAGGGAGCAGACCAGCAGCACCTTTTCAATGCTGGCAGAGACAACAGTCTTCCCTCCTTTCACCTTACTTGACCCTTCCATGTTGACGTCTACACCTCTGTGCTCTTCAGTGCTGGGCCCCTCCTGGCTGCCTGTCCTCAGCAGCGCCTGTCCTCACAGCTAAGCCCCCCGGGCTCTCACCCAGGATTACTCACCATCCAAAGTGGAGTTCAGCACATTTACTCCTGGTATGATCCTGGGTGAAACCTCGTAACCCAGGTCTGATAATGATGCCTACGTCTCTATTTTGTTAACTCTTAGGACCATGCATGTCTAACACAAGGACACGGCCTTCTTTTTGGCAGCTTCCTTCCTGGGGCTGAAGTCCAGCCCCTGAACTCAAGCGATGACCTTCTCACCAGATGTCCCAAATGCCTTACCGCCTGCCTCCCTGGATGCGGTCCCACCTGTAGAAGCACATGGTGGAGTGGGTAAGCCGTTATTGCTCCAGTCCAACATTGGTTCAAATCCCAATCACACCACTTACAAATCCTGGCACTTTGAGCCAGTTACTTATACTATCTGACACTTGCTTCCTTCATTGGTGAAATGAGGATGCTAAAATACTGATTTTGCAGAGTTTCAAAGAAGATTAAATAAGGTAACATGAGTAAAGCTCAGCACCGTGCCCAAGGGCTTGTGGTCAACTCTTAATAAATGTCAGTTCTTATTTTTCCCGATATCTGATCAGAGTACTCTTCCTAATGGCGAACCCATGTCATCATCTCGTGGTAGACCTCACTGATACCAACTGCCACTGGTTCTACCTGCTGCCACCATCCCGCCCTTCCAACACCAACTCCTGCCCGCTGCACGGGAGCTCCGTCTGCAGCTGTATCCATTCTCTCTCGTGCCTGCTCCACAGCTGTGGGCACACCTCAGCCCCTCCCAGTCTGTCCCATGCCATGGCCCGGCTGCGTTCTCTGCTATGACAATCACCTCTGGGATCCACCAGCTGATCAAAGCAGCCTGGACAGTAATGCATGCAAAGCACCTAGCCGACGTTCATAAGGGTTTTTGCCCATCGTGGGGAGAGGATGCCTCCATGGAACTGCATCTTCAATTATGTATAAGCCATCAGCTTACATTTGGAAGGAGTCTTGCTTTCTTTGCACATCAAAGACTTTCAAAAAATTAAAAAGTCAAATGTATACAAAATGCAGTGGGCATAGGGGTTCTCAAAAACTGTCGACTATGTTGCGGGAAAATAAATAGTGTAGCGTTTCTCAAATGTAAAAACACTGTATTAAATATTTGGGATTGTGAATATCTTCCTTGTTCCTCAATCACACTCACAATTATTAATAAATCTACTGATTACCTCTGGCAAAAGAATATTCTGTTCTGAAAATATCTAAGAAAAATCACACGTTTCTATGGTTTGCATAAAGTGTTCTCACCTTCTCTTTCTAGATTTACCAGTAACCTCTGTGGTTTACTAAATCAATTTATGAATATGTATGGATAAGAAACAAAGATTCAAAGGGAACTGACATTTGTTGTGCTGCAGGCACGGGATTCTTGACCTGTGTTCTTCCCTCTCCATCCTGACGGATGATCCCATCAGGCGGAATTTTCACTTTACAAGGGAGGAAACAGAGATTCAGGAAGGTTAATGCATCAGTCCTTGGTCACAGTTAGTCAACCAGCGTTGGGCTCCAAGGCCTTGCTTTCCCCCCTGCTCCACACTATCTCCAAATATTTCCTCATCTGTTTCTTTATTAATTTCTCTCTTCACACTGTATTCATCGTCTTATAGCAGGAGAGCAAAGTTTTCTTCCTTTTCCTTATTGTGGAATCCTGGAGGGATCGATGTTTCTGCCTGGAAGCCCATTTGGGCTTTTCTACACATACCCTTCATATTGATAACATGATAACTAGATTTTCTTATCATATTGACTCAAATATAAAAGGTTTTTAAACATGTAGAGTTTTATAAAATTAGGGTATGCCTTATAAGTGATCTAGAGCAGTATACCTCCCCACCACCCACAAAAGATGGTAATAAATCAAAGGTTGGAATCAATGCATGCAGAATAAGACGTCTGCACCTGCACTTGGACTAGTGACAGTGGACAGAGACTCCACAGTCTTGGGCTCAGAGCACATTATCCCCTGTAGATTCTGCTGGGTAGTGGGGACTGGGGCAACAAAGAACCATTCAGCAGGAAGGCGACACTGGCAGAGACTCACAAGTACAAGGCACAGCCCAGGGTTTCAGCCCAATGTCCTAGTATTTACTCACTTGCATTGAGTGGAAGGTACTATTCGTACACCTTGTGGGTAATCCATTTCTGTGCTGGACTGGACCCCTGGTGTCAGAAAACAGGGTGCTCTGTATTATCCAACATCAGCAAGTCTTCAGACTTCCAACCTCCCTGCTGCCTTAGAAAGGGTCTCTCTACTGAGTTTTGCAAGGCATATCTCTTTTTAGTAAACGTTTTTGATGGGAATGGCTTCTCTTCTACCTTCTCCTTGCCTCATGAGGTCCCTAATAATGACAGAATTTCGAGAAACTTTTCATTCCCATTCAATAAAACTTCTCCAAACCCCTGATGTTTAGTTAGCTTTCACGCATAAAGAGATGAACGAACTCTGAAAGGTATGCATTTAAATCTAAATCTCGCCAGAAAGCCATGCACTGAGGAGGGCTGATTTGTAGGGTGACTTTACAGGCAGGACCCATTTCTGAAATGTAATGGATAAAATGATCTATAATTGAGAAGTGACTGGCATTTGCAGTCCTATTTTTGTCCCGAGTGGGAAGAAACCCCTCCCAGAATGAAACTTCTGGTATAGCAGAGGCTCTCATGTCGGGGAAGGTTTCAAATACTGCTTTGTTTTAGGAGAAAGGAAAGCCTGCATTAAAACAGCAGCCTCAAATTGCCACGTATGGGCTTCAGCGCCATCCCGGTACACAGGGCTGTGGGCAGGGGTATCCCTTTGCCTGCTGTGGAAATGGGCTTTTCGGCTTTCCCAGTATCCATTTCACCAGTGGAGCCAGAGCCATGCCCTGAACTGCAGAACTTTAGAAACTTTGTATGAGTGTATGAAGGGGCTGGGAGCCACCTTGCTGTGCACTGGTGCCGGGAAGCTTTCCTCCTGCCCCGCACTCAGCATCAACATGGAAGACGATGGGGAGGCCCAGGGCAGACCCGCTGACCAGGGTATGACCAGCAGCTGCCAACAGCTCCCTGGTCCTGGGAGAAGGCCACGGGTGCAAGTAGGGCCTCACTTCTTCCTCTCCCTGATTCAGCAACTTCTCCCATATCTGGGGCGTTTGGACCTTTCGGGAGTGAGGGGAATTTCCACAGGAAATGTTGTGGCACTTTTCACCTCAGAGGTGGCTTTGTTCATAAAATCCTACAGGAGCAGAATTAACCTCTGTGACCCCCTGGGTCGCAAAATGTTTTCTTCCTCTGGGTTCCTTGATACGCTCTCTCTTACTTTTGCTCCTACTTTCCACCTGCTCTTCTCAGACTTCTCCTTGGGATCTTCTCGCCTTTGTTTGTCCCTTTAAGTGTTTGTGTTAAGTGGATGTGGGCCTGGTTTCTGTACTCCGATGAGTCTTTTTCCCTGTGGCAGGAACTGCCTCCCCAGTCTCCATTCTCTCCAGCTTCCTCTGAAGAAGCCCAGCTTGATCAGGGCTGGGACTATACTGAGCCAGGCCACGGTGACTGCCAGGCCATCCCTGCAGGCAGAGGTGGCCAGGGACGAAGTTCCACACAGAGATGGAAGAGAACCTTGTTGGATGGGGTTTCCAGGAAAGCTCCTTTAAAGACGAGCCTCAGGCAGTTGGCTGGTCTTTCTGTCTGAGATGGGGGCGCAGTGGGCTGGAGTTGCAGTGGCCATGTTAAATCCAGGGGGTCACTGGGGTGACCAACTCATCCTAGTTAGCCTGGGACTCTCCTGGCTTGAAAACAAAAAGTCTCATATTCTGGGAACCCCCTGAGTTCCAGGCAAACTGACACAGTTGGTCCCTCTAGCAGGTGACCTGAGGATGGGAGTCATTGCCGGGGGCCTGGCAGAACCACCGAAGGGGCTGGGTTCCTGCCGATATTGTGGAGTCTTCCAACCAGTCTGCACTTCTTACCTCTGGACTTCTCATCATGACGGAGAAAAGCAAGTGCAAGTTAAACCAGGGATTTAGTTGTTTCTGCTACAGACTTTTCAAACACCTATCTGATGCGCACCCCGATTTCCAACTTCCCGAATCTGTATTGGCAGCCTGATCCCTCATTACCTTCCAGGCCCATGTGTCCAATTTCCTGGTGGGCCTCTCCACTTGGACACAAACCCATTCTCTTGACCCCAATCCTGCTCTTCCTCTGGGCTCCAAATCTCAGTGACTACCCAGTGAGCAATCAAGAAATCTTAGCACCCTCAGTGATTCCTCTAACTCCCTCCATCTCCAAAATTCTATCAATCTTGATGGCTTAACTTCCTAAATTCCTCTCCAAGCCATCCATTCCACTAGGTCCCCTGTCTTGCTCTAGTTTAGAACACCATCTTCTGCCTGGAGTAGCGCAGTAGCCTCCCCGCTTCTTCAGGGAACCTTGCCCCACTTGAATCTGATCTACATGGTAGCCATGGTGTTTATATCACTTCCTGGCCTAAAACACCTGAGAGAATCGCCACTGTCCTTGATTTATAAGGCCCTGATGTTCTGGCTGTCATAGCTTACCACCACATCCCCGTCACAGTCTACACAGCAGTACAGAGTTTTTTTGTTCCTCTAAGCTAAGGTGCCACACTCTCTCTTGCTTCCAGGCCTCCTCACATGGTGTTTCCTTTACCTAGGATACTTTTTCATCTCCCTTCCTTCATAGCTCTTGCCTCCTTTCCTAGCTCACTCCTACACTTCATTCAGGTCTTAGCTCAAGAGAGCCACTATGTGCCGTTGTGCACTGCACAACCGGGACAACTGTACATGGTGATCCTGTTTAGATACTGCTTTTTCCAGGCAATATACTTGTCTGTATTCCTCACTAGGTTTTAAGCATATAAGGGCACATATCACATCCTCCTGCCTCCTGGTAGGTGCTCTCTATATTTTTAAAGTAATGAATAAACTTCCTGATGATAGATTTCTTTTGTTATCTTTACATATAAAGAATACATTAAAAATCTTTTTTATTATGGAGATTTCTCATTAGGTTTGAACTTCAATTCAATTTACTGTTATCCTAGGACATGTGGCATTTAATATGAGCTGTACTTTCAATGGCAACCCACACTACACTTAATATTTTCATGTATGCTCCCACTGTTAACTTCCCGAAACTCAAATTCTCATTATGTCAAGATACACAAAGGATTGTCAAAATACACAATTCTTTGCCTTTCTGGAATGCAGAATTTATGGGAGGCCTTCAGAAAATGTTTCAGTGTGTGACATTTCTAGATTAAAGAGAGCTATAGTTTCATCAGCTTCAAATTGTGAGGAGTTTCAAAGTGCAGAGATCAGCGATACGACGGGAAGTGATGAGGTCAGCATTGCTTAGACTTCTCGAATGCCATTTTCGTTCCCCCTGACAACGGGGAAATTATTCCCATATCCTGGCTAACACTGCAACAGTAGTCTTAAAAGATTACAAAGCATTAAGCCTGGCAAAAGTAAAAACACCAGCAGGCAATCTCCAGTATAAACAATCTACCAACATTCGAAACCACTACCACAGATGTGGGTTCCACCCTCCTTCGTAGGGTCTGGGAAGGGTGCAGACTTGAACCCTGCTGGCCCGTGGCAGCTCAAGGAGAGACGTTTACCTTAGCAACCATCAACAGAACCCAAATGATGAACCCACAGTGAAAGGTCATGGGATATTTGGAAGGGGAGCCTTGCTCGATATGATGTTAAACAGAGAAGTAGGAAAGAAAAGTCTGCATTATCTGATGGTGTTTGTTCTACCAAACAAATCAGTTCTTAGCACACAATTTTCCATCACATGACTTGCCAGGAGGGGAAGATATTCCTCAGAAACTTAGGAAATGCGGAGGGTAATGACCTCAGGGGACGGCAGGTAACCAAAGGCACTCTGGCAGGTCCCCTGAGTGCACCTGGAAGGGAGAAAAGGATCCTTCTTCCGTGGAATATGTGTTCATTTACAAGGAAATTTTCTTATTTCGACTTATAAGAGACTCTAACCCCCAACCTACCAGTTTTGCCAATAACGCTGTTGAGAGCAGAGCTGGGTACTCTTGCTCATGCATTATGCAAGGCCATTTTGTCAAACAAAAGAAGTTATTCCCATTTCAGCATACTTCAAACCAGAATAAGATAGGAGTGCCTATGAAAATTTCACCACAGTACAGGTAAATAAATAAATCTGAATTTAAGTATATTTTAAATATATATGTTTACATAAAAATAGATATACATATTTACTTTTACTTGCACTTTCTCATTTTAAATTCAACATTTTATACCTATTATAAAGTATAAAGGCAAGTAGGAACAAAATATTCAACGTAAAAAGAAAATACATTTATAGAGATGAACACATTTTGTTGTTGTTGCATTATGGAGAAGACATAACTTAACAATGGTTGAACATAATAATAGAAGGAGGGTTTAAATGAAAGTAACCCCCAGAATATCTTTTAAATGAGTCATCTGCTTTAGATTTGTGGCTTTAAAACTTTTTCTTTTTCAAACTTAATTAACACAGAACTTCATCTATTAACAGAGCAAAGAAGAGCCGCTAGGGTTGCCCCGTGGGCTAAAAAGTTTTATTCTGTCCTTTGCTGTCTGGGGCAATTTTGCCTCTGAGGTCTAGTTCCTCCCAATTAATCTCGTTTACAGGGGCCCTGCGGCTTGTTCTGTGGACCTGGGGGTGGCTTGGAGATCCCCGACATGGGCAGTCTTGGGTCTCTCTGACATACTACGTACCACAGCCACTCCCTGTCCACTCTGAGCCAGACCCCTGCTCCTTCTGAGTCTGTGTTCCTGAGTTAGCGGGATGCCTGGTCTGGTCCATGAATGCCCTCTCTCCCTGTCTGTGTAAGTAACCGCATTCACATGGGCTGAGAAAGCCTCATTTGCCAGATAGTCTTTACTGAGGTCAAGAGCCAACAAGTTCTACATTCCTTCTAATCCAGCAGTTCTCAATCTTGGAGGCACCTTGGAATCACCGAAGGAGGCCCAGACATCAGTCCATGTCCTTGGAGACCCCTCCATCCTGGGCAGACTGGGATGGTTAGTTATCCCACTAAAAACGGAATTTGTAGAATCCTCACAGGTGGCCCTCTCATCAAACCAGGCTTGAGAAGCACTCTGTTTCTCTGTTCGTTCTTTTCCTTTGGTTCTCTCCCTGCTGAACCTCAGTCTGCCCACGCACGCAATGATGGGAGACTCTATGTCTATTCTACTCGCCCCTTTAGCCCCAGTGCCTGGCACATACTAGATGTTCAATAAATACAGACTAAACGAGTTAAGCAGGATATCTGGCCATTCATTCACCTATGGTAAAGACGGTTTAAAATAAAGGCAACACATTTAAAGCTAATAACGGTAAACACTGGCAATGAAGTCCCTGTTAATATATCTCAGAAATCCTCCTTAAATATGAAAATAAATGTATGACTACGTGCCCAAGGCATATAAGAAATCACAGCAAAGATAGTAGAAAAACAAGGCAGTAGGTTTCGATGAGTTGTCTGCTCTGGAGGCTAAGGTTTTGAGGACGAGAACACGGAGAGCAACTGTGCTTATTCCTTATAATTTTAGAGCATCTACCTGTTCACACAGCCCAGAGGTCTATTTCAGCCTCACAGCAACCTCATGATACGGCTGGAGACTCGTTATTTCACAGGTCAGGAGAGCCAGGCTCAGAGAAAACACTGCCTGATGAGCAACTGGATTCTGGATCCCACTTGGATTGCCAGATTAAGCAATTCAAAGTACTTATGTATGCCCCCCAATATTGCATGGGACACATTTCTACTAAAAAAAATGATTTGTCATTTATCTGAAATTCAAATCTATTTTACCGGGCAACTCTAGGCTGCAGGCCAATTCTTCTGTGAAAAGAGACTATTTAATTTGAGGATCACTGTGGACCCTCCCAGATAAAGGGCTGAGATGTGGCCCCTTCTCCTTTCTAACCTCTGTGATTTGGCCTTTCAGAAGGTTCTGCATGTGCGAGCCTGGGGATGTGTGCCTTTCCCCAGCACAGCAGTGGCCCAAGCTGAGTGAAGTCTCTCAGGGCTTCAAGACCACACTCTCCATGTGGACTCAACTTTTTAAAATTTTATGATTATTATTATTATTTTGAAAACAGAATGGTACATAATTGAAAGATATAGCAAAGGTTCTGCACAACAAAGGAGACCACCCACAAAATGAAAAGGCAAACTACCAAATGGGAGAAAATACTTGCAAATCATATATTAGATAAAAGAGGTTAATATCTAGAACATATAAGAATTCATACAACTCCACAATAAATAAATAATCTGATTAAAAATGGGCAGAGGATCTGAATAGCCATTTTCCCAAACATGAAGACGGCCAACAGATACGTGAAAAAATGCTCAGTATCATTAATCATCAGGGAAATGCAAATCAAAACCACAATGAGGCATCACCTCACACCTGTTAGAATGGCTAATATCAAAAAGACAAGAAATAACAAGTGTTGGCAAGGATGTGGAGAAAAGGGAACCCTTATACACTGATGCTGGGAATGCAAGCTGGTGCAGCCACTATGGAAAAACAGGGCTTTGGGCCAAGTGACATAAGTCAGCCAGAGAAAGACAAAAACCATATGATCTCAGTTATATGTGGAATCTGAAAAGAAGAAAAAAAAAAAAAAACCCAAGCTCATAGCAACAGAGAACAGATTGGTGGCTGACAGAGGTGGCAGGGGTCGGGGGTAGGGGGCGGCGAGAAATGGGCAAAGGAGGTCAAAAGGTACAAACTTCCAGTTATAAAATGAGTAAGTCATGGGAATGTAATGTACAGAATGATAACTATAGCTAATAATACTGTGTTGCATATTTCAAAGTTGCTAAGAGAATAGATCTTAAACGTTCTCATCACAGGACAAACATTGTGTAACTATATATGGTAACGCATGTTAACTAGACTTACTCTGGTGATCATTCCACAGTATATACAAATATCGAACTATTATGTGTTTACCCCTCTGTGAGCCCTGAGCCCTGGAGGGGTAGTGCGGCTGGTGGAAAGAACATGGTTTTAAAATCAGGTAGTTCTTACTTTAAAAATTTAATAATCTCATGCATGGGAAGTCCTGGTACAGCATTTGGCGTGCTTTAGGTTCTCAGTAAAGCATGGTCTCAGATTCCCTAACTGTCAAATCATTATTACACTACTCTATCAAAAAAATGTTTTTATATTGAGGTTATATACACTAGTTTTCTCAAATTCCATAATTTTTGTCCCACCCTTGGGGTTTTGCTTTATCTATGCACCAATTATTTAATATTTTTCTTTAACCTTATTCATCTTTAAAAATATAATATTTATTTTACCTGGTTCCTTAGCAATGGTAGCCATGAAATTTGGGAGTTGCTGTGCTGGTTCATCTAGTACATTAAAAAATACATACGACATATATATTACTATGTCCCAACAAAACTGGGAAATATACACTATTTTAAAAAATATGGCATGTGCTATGAGCCACCATGGTATGCATGGTACATTTTAGGAAACACTGATTAACGTGAAAGTCAGCTATTACATTGTCAAACTTTACTTTTCAAGACCAGGAGACTAAGGCCCAGAGAGAGTGAGAAATTGGATCAAAGTCAACTAGACAATCTACTACAGAACTGAGACAAGAACGCAAGTTTCTGGAGTTCCTGGTCCACAATTCCATTAGCCAGTCTCCTAAAATACCTCTAGTTGAAGCCTAAATTAAGTCCTGCTGCAAAATTACAGGATGGACACTGTGATACCCTAAACCAATCTTGCTTTATCTAGGAAACCTAAAAACATCCTTCCCTCCCAGAATGCCTGACAGCATGCACCTGAGCTGGCCCAGCTATGCGTCTTGCTCAGTTCATATCCTTGCTTGGTGTGTACAAACATACTGCCCCAGAGGCAATGGGACGCAGGAGAGCAGAGCAATCTGGGGGTGTCAACACTGTGTGCCATTTAGAGACTTTTCTGGAAGTTTTCTGACTTTGTTTTCATCCACTCCTGACTACACACTCTCAAATGCATCAAGCTGTATCAAACCCTCTCATGGAATATCTGGACATTTCTACCAATTGCCTCCAAAAATATAAGGTATGTTAAAATTCTGTACTTTTTGGGGTGCCCAGCGGGGGGCTCAGTCTGTTAAGCACCTGCCTTCGCTCAGGTCATGATCCCAGGGTCCTGGGATTGAGCCCTGCATCAGGCTCCCTGTTCAGCGGGGAGCCTGCTTCTCCCTCTCTCCCTCTTCTGCTCCCCCTGCTTGTGCTCTCTCTCTCTGTCAAATAAATAAATAAAATCTTTAAATAAATAAATTCTGAGCTTTTTAAGAAGAATTTTAAAATCCCTATATGTTCCCGAATTGAGCAATAATACATTGAAAGAGTCCATAATAGAGAGGAGTCTGGGTTCTTGCAGAAGCAGCAACAGAGCTGACGGCTCTGCGGTGAGCCTTCTTGCCTGTTTCCAAGGATCAGCCTCAGAGGCCAACGAAGAGTTGAGGATGTTGCAGGAGATGTGTGTTATTTTTACCTTCGGGCATCCATTCCCTCGCCATTCTGGTTAACAGCACCCTGTTTTCTCCTTGCAGAATCTGCCCTTCCTTAGCTTCAGCCCAAATGGTTTGAGTGGCACTGACCCCAACCTCCCTTCCCGGAGTGGACACACGACCCAGGTCTGACCCATCGGGTCACCCCACCCTCTGGCCACACAGGTTGCTTCAGGAGTGAGCGCATGGAACTACTCAGGTAAATGATGCTCGATTCTGAGAATTTTGCTAGGAGAAGCCTTCTTTCCCTCAGAACCATTCACTGTCAGAATGCTGGGTGCCTCCACCTGTCAGAGTCCATGAGGAAGGCCCCCTGGAAACGCAGCCAGCACAGCCGAAGCCAGAACCAAGAAAAATGAAGAGAAGGAGACCAAACTGGATGGCATTTTTTAAGCCCTTCCTTGCACCTGAAGCCCCAGATACCCCTGAACTTTTAATTTACATTAGGTGATGAAGTCCTTTAGTTTAAGCCAGTTTGAATTAGAGTATGTTTTAGTTGGGTGGCGGTGGTGGGGGGAGCCCTGTCAATACAGAAGTCAGAGTGAGATCCCGATCTGTTCCTTCCAACTATGAGGAAATGGGGGAGGGCGAGGACAGGAGGCAGAGGTTGTGAACTGGGCAGCAGAAGGTGGTCAGAGACCAGTCTCTTGTCTCAACATTGTCCCTACCTCGCTCTGGGGTCATGAACAGTGAGTTAACCTCTCCAAGCCTCAGTTTCCCCATCTGTAAAGTAAAGGAGTTGGACAATCAGTAGTTCTCAAACAGACCTCTGTGGAGCTCTGAAGTCCCTCAGGCGATGGGAGGGTTCTGGGGACCAGGTTCCCAGACTTCCATCCGTGCAACTCACTTCCTTTTGATCTAGATTATTTGTCAGGCTCTCTTCTAGGTTTTGTTGGAAGAACGGGTTCTACTGCTAAAACAAATCTGTCGACTCTCCCAGTTCTGTTTATACTAAAGTCTAAATTGAGTCAAGACTCATCTGGGGCCAGTAAAAATGTGGTGCCTCTATGCTAAGAGTTGGTCAGAAGCCAAGGTCAAGAGCTCAGTCCCGGGAGGGTTTGTTAGCTTCACAGAGACATAAAAAAAATTGTTAATGGCAATGATCTGGATCCTTAATCTCAAGAACTGTCCTAGAAACGTGGGTCAGTGGTCATACAGGGGACTGGGAAAAGGAACGGGGATGGGTCCATGCAGTCATAGCTCTGCCCTAACTGCCAGTATAAACACCACTAGTAACACTCAAGGCAGGCAATCATTTCATAGCTAGAGAACAGAGGGTGGCGTGCTTGGAGGTTTGTTTGTTTTTTTCTTTCTCAAGACAGTGTGATCATTGTCAAAGAAGCTGAAATAACAGAGAGCACTTGCTGTTACACAATCGGTTGCACAACACCTGATGTGTATCCACAGTGCTCGAAGTTCATGTGGATTTCCTTTTTCTTATACAGACAACATGCACATTGCAGTGGAAGTCAGATGAAACAAAAATTTCTATGAAAGCATATAAAAGCATTGCTATGGGAACATCAATTATTATGATTACATTAAAATGTATTCACTTGCAGGCAAGTTTTGACACTGTATGTAAATTTGGAGTGCTCCAAATCTTTAAAAAAATGTATCTTAAAAAATACATTTTAACACCAATTTCCAGAATGGGTCATCCACTACTATAGTCAAAACAATTTTCGTTGCTTAATTTCAGGTAAAAATTGCAAATATCATTAAAATCTACATAATAAATGTATGTTCCAAAAATAATATTGATCTTGCCCACAGTAGCTGAATATTTAATTTACTTTAACAAACATGCTGAAAGATAATAAATGAAAATTATTTTTCTACTTGTCCTTCTAGTCTCTGTATAACTAATGGTTTTCTTATTAGCAAACTATTTTTCTTCAATAGTATAGAACTCAGGCAATTTATATTAATACAAAAATAAAATCATATATATTTTGAGGTTTAATTTTTCTTGTTGATTAACTCCTGATTTTTAACACTTAGCTGACATATGCTACAGATACACAAAATCCAGGCAGGGGACGGGATGAGAAAGGATAAGAATTAAATCAGACTTAAGCAGAGTCAAGACAAGATGCAGGCAAAGGGTCAGCTGAGGGCAAGCTATGAATGCAACACAATACATCTCAGGATTTGGAAGCAAGTAGCGGTCAGGAAGAATCCAAATTGGGAAAGACAGATGGTTTCAGGATTAGACAAATGCAAAAGGGTGAGGCTGAAGATAGACAGAAATATATGTCAACACTTGGGACAAAATAGACAGGGAGTTTCAGACAGCACCTTGGATAGCTCCCCAGGCAAGAGGTGCTCTGACAAAGCTAAGACCCTAACAAATGAAGGATCTTATCTCCTACTCCCTAGAATTCCCAGTTGGTACCACCCCAGATAGAATGAACTTGGTCCCTGGAGCCTGGGGGAACCAGTTGCAATATTCCTCTGCAAGGTTTGACTTAAAACCTTAAGGATGATGTCTGTGCCGCTCAGTAATAGACTCCTTGGTGATCGGGTGAGGGGTACGAAAAGTATTATCCTTCTAAACTTCAGATAATTTGCTTTCCAAATGCCTGTCTCACTTAATTTGGGAACAGAAGTTCATCCCATGACCAACACTGCTGTGGACAACAAGGGCTCTGTGGTGCAGTTTTCATGTGTTAATGCTGACCTTCGATTTCATATTGTCCCTTTAGCATACCTATGCTTGTAGATTAGAGGAAGTGAGATATAGTGAATTATCTATTTATTAGATGTAATAAAGTCCTACATTAAAACAAGTTTAATTTTCCTATTACTACCACTTCAAATAGAGTTCATGATAATAAAAATCCCTGGGTGTGACTTTCATGCAGGCATCTGTTACCAGACTTTATTCCCCTCTGACCAAGTACTATTATTAGTGGAGGAAAGTTTGCTTCAGTTGACTCCGCGTAAGTACAGCCCAAAGTCTCTTGGATTCAAAGACAAGCATTATCATTTATCTCAAAGTTCTTTGGTTGCTTTTATCTTATGGTATCAGTAGGTCATAACAATAATTGGAAAACCAAACTAATTTCAAATGGCTTATTCACTAAATGAAACATGACATTAAGATTATTAATCTAGGGGCACCTGGGTGGCTCAGTTGGTTAAGTGTCTGACTCTTGATTTTAGTTCAGGTCATGATCTCAGGGTTGTGAGTCTGCACTCAGTGTGGAGTCTGCTTAAGTTTCCTTCTCCCTTTCCTTCTGCCCTTCCCCCCCATTCTCTCTCCCTCCCTCCCTCTCTCTCTCTAAAATAAATAGATAAAATCTTTTAAAAAAAAGGTTATGAATCTAGTGAATAGGACATTTTTATAGATTAATCTAGGAAGAAAAAAAAACCAAGTTGTAAGTCATGGTTGGGCACAGGCAGGAGTGGTAACAGAGAACTAAAGCCACCTATCAATGTGTGGCTATGACTGTGGGGAGCCCAAGACATGATGATGTGGTGCCAGCCCTGAGATACACAAAATTTACTGAGCATCTACTCCATACCAGGCAGTGCTCTAACACCCTGGAGATAGAGTTATAAACAAAAAAAAAGATGTTTATGGCATTATTTACTCCTTTCTGATGATCTTAAGTCAGGTCCACCATGATTGAGAGCTGCCTGCATAATAATTCTTCAAAGACTATGACCAAGAGGTGGGGAAGTTGGATCTGGCAGTGAGGGGCATGAAAGATCTGGGTAAGAGGATTAGGGGTTGTAGGTCCCCCACCTCGCATTATATAAATTGAGAAGGTGCCAAGGGAAGAGAATAGGATTCTAGTACGTATTTTGAAGCCAAGGAGGACTTGATACATCAGAGGAGACATAAGTGATACCTAGCTGGTTTCTTTGTAGGCTTTTTTTTTTTTTCATATCCACAAAATATTAACATTAGAAAAGACCTGAGAAGTCTGAGTACAACCCCCTCTTTCAACTCTTCTTACGTCTCTCAGCTAACTAGTGGGAAACCAGAACAGGCTCAGCCATCCTGAAATGGAAGCAAGATGTTTCTCTGTGTGCTTTCCACACTCGAAATGTGTCTGGCTTAAAGAATATCCCTAATAGCAACAGATGACTGATTTCACATCAATAAATATAAATTGGAGGGACTACAGGGCAGTCATCCCCATGGTTTCCTCAAGTCCCCTGCAGGCTGGGCATTGGCTTGGGATGAGGGGTCGAAAACAGAGGAAATCGTGGGTAAGGAGGAAAGGGAACAAAGCCAATGGAATGGAATGCAAAGCCTGACCTAGAGCTTGCTGGCCTCTTCCATTGAGAAATACCATCCTCGTCTTCAGTTACAGCTCCCTTCTGGCCTGCCGATTGTTATTGCTCTTCAATATAACAGACTGTTGTAAGTGATCAATCAGATAGGACTAGCTCTGGTACAGGGGACATCATAGACATGCAGGAACATTTTCACTGAAGGAAGGAGTCCTTTCTTGCTTTGATTATAAAACAAACAAAAGTTTGTAAAAGCCCTAAAATGTGCACTATTTTCCAAAAATTCAGCACAAAAACAAGTATAATTTTGTAAAACTAAATTACAGAATCCCTTAGATACACACCTTAAAATGAAAATACTGAACTATATCCTTTACTGCTAAACCATCAATGGTACAACATGAATATATACATATATAGAGAGAAGGACAATAATGGACAAATCGCCCATTCGTATCTGAAAATTGTTCTCATTCTTGGGGAAAGACAATCGCAGCCACTGCTCACTTCCGCAGTTTTCAAAACTTGGTCACACTGGCTATTCTGGATTCTGACTTTACTAATAAAATAAAATGCCCTGTTTCCTTTCTTTTTTTTTTTTTCCACTTACTCCTTGGCAAGAGATACTAAGAGCTAAGATGAACATGCTTCCAAATTTTATTGGTGATCATTAGAGTCTCCTGGAATATTCCTATTGCAGCTTTAAAAAATTTTTTATTTTTATTTTTATTTATTTATTTATTTTTTTTGCCATTTTCAACATTCCTCTGGTGGAGGGAGGTTGGCATTTATTAAAAAGTTCCGATTGGCTGGTGGTGCTGTATTAAGTGCCAAGAGTGAACCAGGTAGAGGAAATTGCTTCTTAAGCTTGCAGGTCTGAAAGAAAGGGAGCTGCCTCTCTTCGATGAAAAATAACTTCTATGATTGGCACTGTTCTCCAGCCAGCCCTCCAAGCAGGCTCCTTAGATATAAGACTGCAAGAGCTCTTGACTTGCCTTTCAGATAAAAAGCAGCCCGGCCAGCCTCTAAACTCTTGGATTAAAGGACAGAAGATATATGTTAAAAAAAAAATGCCCCAATAGTTTTTGAGATTAAAAGATACTGATACTCTAAATCAGAAACTACAAAGCCAAAAGCATTTTAAAACAACAACAACAACAGTGACATGAAAAGAGAGAATATACTTTCCCCAACTTTTCTCCTGTGTGAGTTATAGACTTAACTTCCATGAGAAAATTACATGAAAGTAAAGCCAGGCTTTTGAAGAAAGCTATTCTCCCAGCTTTTTTTTTATTTCTCTAAAACATTATTGAGTTATTCACCTCACTGTTAATAAGGTGTACAGTTAATGCTCTGTGCCAATATTACTAAGCTTGCCCATTGCCGGCAATGGACTTTGAGAAAAACCCATTTCCTGACACCCAACAGTTAAATTACTCTTTTCAAAACGTACCAAACTCCCAATACTTGTGAAAGTATTACATGCACCATTTCCCCATTAATCTTTAAATGTGAACTTACATTATTAATCTACATCAGATGTTAAAATGAAGTCATTTTATTTATTTATTTATTTTTAAGATTTTATTTATTTGACAGAGAAAGACAGCCAGCAAGAGAGGGAACACAAGCAGGGAGAGTGGGAGAGGAAGAAGCAGGCTCATAGAGGAGGAGCCTGATGTGGGGCTCGATCCCATAACGCCGGGATCACGCCCTGAGCTGAAGGCAGACGCTTAACCGCTGTGCCACCCAGGCGCCCCAAAATGAAGTCATTTTAACAAATTATGACTGTACAAATCAAAATACCACTAGTTAATATTAGACAAGAGTATTTTACAAACACTACAATACATATTACCTTGCAATCTGAAACACTACAGTTCATATTTATGTAAGTTTATTTTAGATAACTGAAACTTCACAGAATTTAACAGCAAATAAAGTTTACCTGTGGTTTTTGAAAAAAAGTTTCTAGTGTAGGGAATGTAGTCTTAAAATGTGATAGGCACAAACCCTATTTTAAAATGGCAAGACAAACATGCTCTTTTTCTATAATTTATAAATCCTGAAGACGGAGAAGAGTTGGGATGGTAACACTGGTTCTGGAAACTGGAATGTTGCTTCAAATCCAGGCCAGCAGTGACACATTATTGTAATGACCTCTGTGAACAGAGAGATGCATTAAGCCACATCTGCTGCAGACAATGTGGTATATTCTCCCAGTTTTAACCTAATGAATTTCACATTCTGGAACAAGTAACAACTCTTTTTTTTTTTTTAAGATTTATTTATTGATTTGAGAGAGAGAGAGCATGCACTTGCACGCACACATGTGAGTAGGGAGGGGGAGAAGGAGAATATCTCAAGTAGACTCCTGGCTAAGTGTGGAGCCCGACACTGGGCTTGATCCCAAGACCTACAGATCATGACCTGAGCCGAAATCAAGAGTCAGCCGCTCAGCTGACTGAGCCCCCCAGGCACCCTCCCAAGTAACAATTCAAATTCATAGGGCTTTCTGCAGACAGCTGCTACCCACACTGTCTTATTTGAGCTCTGCAACAATCATTTGAGGTGGCTATTACCACTCCACATGCTTTAGAGCTTAACACTTCATGGTCTGTATCGAGAAGGCAGATGGAAAGTCCTATAACCATTTATCCATCTCCTTACATTTGCCCCCCTCCATTAGGCTAAGCCTCACCCATCTTGTGGACCTCACCAGAGCTGGGACAGTCTGGTATGTTCAGGCAGGTTCCCTATTATTTTGCCTGGAATGCGACCATCACAAGTAAGAACAGGAAGCACAGGCATAGCAGGCAGTAGGCAAGTATTAGGTGAACCAATGTCAGTTGCTTAGCCTACTTAGGTATTCCTAGCAGCGGTGTCCATCTCCAAGGACCTCCAGGAAAAGATGACCTTTTGAAGACTGTTTCTCTCAGTGGGTTGGACCTGGGGCTAGCTCGTATGATGAATACGGGACCTCCAATTTGCCAAATCTATGAGAGCTTCTACAGCCTTTGGGAGAACGGCTAAAGTCTTGAAGGCCAGCGGGAAAGTCAGGAGGACTGATGACTAGTAAGGAAGTTTCATTGTTTCTGAAGCTTTTTAATGTGTTTGTTTGTTTATTAGGTGGAGGGGCAGTGGGAGAGGAAGAGAGAATCCCAAGCAGGTTCCACGCCCAGTGCGGAGCTCAAGGTAGGGCTTGATCCCACACCCTGGAGATCATGACCTAAGCCTAGATCAAGAGTCAGACCTTAACTGACTGAGCCACCCAGGCATCCCATTTTTGAAGATTTTTAAATTGTATCCAAACTATATTTTTCTTTATTGATCTATGGAAATATGTGTTGTGTGGATACCTACACAGAACTCATACTACACCATCGGATGATGAATGGATAAAGAAGATGTGTTACACACACACACACACACACACACACACACACACACACACACTGGAATATTACGCAGCCATAAAAAAGAATGAAATCTTGCCATTTGCAATGACATGGATAGAGCTAGAGAGTATAATGCTAAGTGAAATAAGTTAATCAGAGAAAGAAAAATACCATAGGATTTCACTTACACATGGAATTTAAGAAACAAAACAGGTGAACATTGGGTGAGGGGGGAAGAGAGGCAAACCAGAAAGCAGACTCTTAACTATAGAGAACAAACTGAGGGTTACTGGAGGGGAGGTGGGTGGGAGAGTGATTAAATGAGTGATGGGGATTAAGGAAGAGGCCTGTTGCGATGAGCACCTGGTGATGTATGTAAGTGATGAATCATTAAATTCTGCACCTGAAACTATTATTACACTGTATATTAACTAACTGGAATTTAAATAAAAACTTGAAAAAAGTGTCATACTACAGAAAAACTCACAATATGAAGAATTGGAGTTTTATTTCTATTGTTCTGAATATTCTTTTGTGCATAGGAACCTGGTGGGACGAGTACAAAAAATAAGGTGTAACAAGCTCATCCCATGCGAAGGGCAGGAAAGGACAGTCCCTCCCAGGTCATCAATCACAATGACACATAAAAAGCCGAAGTCAGCTTCTCCATTCACCAATTTGGCCATCCCCTCCCCTACAGAAAGGATCTTGTGGTTTTCCGTTGCTCTCAAACCCAAGATAAACACCCTCAAGATCTGATTTAGCATCTATCACTACAGCAAACCGCATTACCTCATCTTCTTGGTCCCCTCCTACCCCCAAACTGAATCTTATGCCTGGCCAGCACTTCCCCTACTCTGAGTCACCTCTTTGCATCAAACAAATGTGAGAGTCCCTCTTCAGCAAGACTCCTGTAGAAAATGGTACTTCTCAGCCCTATATAAACCTATGTGCATGGGCTCAACATTTACCAAGCACATACTTTCCGCCAGGCATAATATAAAAGTACATTAAGAGGCCTCCCTCAGTAAGCTAACAGTCTCATGCAGAACTGCCATGGCAAAGGAAGGCCCAAGCGTCGGGGTACCCCATCAAGCCAGTGACTGCAAATCTCTCTTCATTCAACACCAAGTAAAACATACTCTCATTTCTTGGGTACAATGTAAATACTCAAAAGAATTCTTTAAAATTAGGCATTTCCACACTCTTAATCACAAAATAGGAACTAGATCTGTCTTGGAATTAAAAGCTTCCTGACCATTTAGAAACTTCACAATATTTTCCATTCCTCGACGTTCAGTTTGTGTTTGGCCATGGTTTGGACACCGTGTAGGAAGAGCTGTTTGGCCGCCGAGTCACACAGATTGGCAATGACACAGGGGAACCTAGGAAACTGACCATGTAAACAAACAATACTCCCAAATACTCATGCAACCAGACCAGCTACCCCTGCAAGCCATACCATTGTAGAGCAAGGCATTTTTCTCTTCCTTTTTTCTTACTAAAGGGCCTTAAAAATACATATATTTTTAAAAAGTCATGTTATGTGAAGGACAAAAGTACCTAATTAGGAGAAACTTAAAAGACAGTGAAGGAAAACATTCAGCATATGAGGAAAAAAAAAAAAAGCAAAAGCAACAACCTTTGTTTTTGTCTTTATGTCTTAAGAACAGAAGGAAAACTACAGTACTAGCAATGGGGAAATGATTAAATAGATTTTTGTCCACATTATGGACGGTTAGGCAACTACTAAAAAGAATGATCTATCTTGATATTGACTTGGAAATATATCATATGTATGAGTATGTACATATGTGCATATGGTAGGCATATCTGTGCTTTTATAAATTATAAAAATAAGAATTTATGTTTGTAGACACATAGAGGAATTGTGGGAAAGTACACGTGGCCCACCACACTGTTAACATTGGTATCCTGCGAGGATAAGAAGATGAGGAAGACTTAATTAGTAATTTATATATTTCTGTATGACAGGAAGTGTCACAACAGCATGCGACGATCATTTAACATAATCAATAGCATATTAAAGCACAAACAGGAGACTAGGAAAATATTCTCCGTCCTACCAAATGCATGATAAATTTTAAATGTTTCAACACATACAAAGTAAGAATAATATTTAGCAATAACACTCGTAATTGCATAACATCTAACCACCAAGAAGCTCTCTTTGCAGACAAATGTTCATTGGTTTTAATCTACTGCAGCTGCACCCATTCCCACTCAGCCAGAGAAAGGGCAGGTGTGTTTAGCTTGTGTCGGGGAGGCCGAAGGCACACCTGTCCAAGACCTCCTCAAGGTCCTGCAGTGGGCTGCGGAACAGAGGAAGGGCCTCTGAATCTCACCCCACAATCCATTCACATGACCATGCCAGGGCCCTGGGTTGTAAAGGACAGATGTCCTAGGACATCTGAGAATAAACAAGTGGCCATTTTCCTCTCAAAAACCCAGAAAGTGACCATTAAATGTGCAGTGTAGGAGCAATCAGTCAAGTGCTCACAAATAACATGCCGAAGCTGACCAGAGAACAAACCCCCTTGGCTTTGATTCATCACCTCCTAGCAGACCACCCACACTGTGTGCTCAAGGACCACATGTGCTCATCAACAGAACAATAAGATCTGAAATTCTAGGGCTGTTTATATTCATGGCACTTTGCTGGGTGGCTTGCTCCATAGGAGAGGAGTTAATGTCATTCTCACAGCAGCTTTTATATTATAAACTTGTTCCTTGAATAAGCCCTTTGGAGAGCTGCTGTGTCCCAATGTCACAAAGTCGTCTTAGATGCATGAGTTGTACATAACAGCCTATACCAAGGGAGTTCACTGTCTCAGGAGTTCTGCTGACAATGGTGGGCAAGTGGGCTGATAGTCATCAGTCTACAGCATTTCAGGACTTCTCCTTATGGGGTCCAGAAAAGCATGCTTTATAACCAATGGGTATGCACCAGAAGCCACGAGATGGTGACCCAGGCCTTGGCCTTAACTGCAGGCCACGCCAGCTAAGGGGCGGCTGGAGTGAAAACTAATTCTGGAAGGTGTTTCCCTCTGTGCTACCTTGGAGGTCTTGGGATTCTCAGATGGACAGTCTTAAGGGTAAAGATCAGCTGGAGATGAAGACCTTACCCAGCCTCAATTTGCTCTGGGCCATCCAACCTCCCACTTCCTGAGGAGTCAGAATTCCTAAGGAAGGAGGACTAGACCCATCTCTTACAAATTCTGGAGCTGTCTGTCCTAGGCCTAGAGATAGGAGTGTGTGAGGGTTGGAGATAAGGATTTTTGTTGGTGGGACCTAGTGGGTTGCATGATGAGAAGCTCAACTATACATCATTTCTTAACCAATAGCATGAAAAATATTAGGTAGTGGGTGATCTGAAAAACACCACCGGAAGGACGAAGTTAAAACATGAACACTCTGAAGGGAGAAACAGGAAGTAGGAGAGGGTTATCAGACTGATTTCAGGTTAGCAAGATACACGGGTTGAATGGTGTTAGCACCTACAAAGCCACCTTGGATATTTATACTGTACACGAGGCTGTTTCACAACATTAAATTATCCCCTAATTGTCACAATCCCACAAAGTATGCACTACAGCAATGAGTTCTTTTCTATTTTCTGGTAAAAAAAAAATTATAAGCAGGAATGTGTAGAATTGGGTCATCTGTGAGTAACGTCAAGTCCTTGAAATTAAAGAACTGATTCTGAGTTTAAAGAAATACACACAGATGAAATTTTCTCACTTGCGAATATTAGGTGCAGTATTGTGAGTTCACAATGTTTGCTGTTTGGGCAGTACTTCCATGCTATCCTGCCTCTCCAGGGACCGAATCCCTGGTTTGGTTCTTGCAAATGGACCAAAAGAGTCAAAGAACAGCTTGGCATTGACATCTCTGGCTCATGGAACTTCGTAAGGAAGTCTGGATGGCCCACACCTCTCAGAAAACCCAAAGGGGAGGCCTGGGTCCATTATATCTGTCACATAAGATGGACCTTTGACGCATACAGAACTGACATGACATTACCACCATCTTCATCTGACATAAAGACAGAGTTCAGAAATCAGAATTCCTGACTTCCATTCCAAGTGTGGGGCGGTGCAGTCCAAATGGTAGCTGACAGCCATTCAAATGTGACTACTTAAATTTAAACCACTTGAAATAAAATACATAAAAAATTTAGCTCCTCAGTCACACTAGCTACACTTCAACCGCTTAATAGCCACATTTGGCCAGTCGCTGTTGGACAGGGTAGGTACACATCATTTCCATCATCACAGAAAGTTCTGTGGGACATCGTTGGTCCAAATTAACTTTGGATACAGCCCTGGGCCTTTGTGACAAGAATCGCCTACCAAGTGAGAGCAATTAAAGCGCCAAGATGAGGCCCGAGGGAGCGGAGAAGGAGGGTTTTACCTCTTACCGTCCATCCACTACCCCTTTATTCTTTGACACGATCCATTTATACTTCTTGGATCTCACATAAAGGGTCATGGAAATGCAGCATCAAGCCCTCCCCATCCTACATTCTGGAACCACTACTGACCAAGACAGAACCTGGAATAAATTAATCGAGGCCCAGACCACAGGAAGCGATGAAATTTTTATTTTGCTAACAGATCGTCTATTATTTATTCTACTTCCTGATGCTGCGGTGTTTTTTCATCCTTATTTTTTAACTAAAGAAAAAAAAATTGACCTGGGATTTGGGTTTCTCTCCTTTAACTCATGAAGAATTCCAAGGTCTGCCTTCCTGGGGTTCCACAGCCATATATGACAATCTCCGAGGGAATAGTCCGTGCTGCTTTTGCTCTAACAAACTGCCCTGCTAACTCTGAGCCTTGACACCTAGTTTAATGTGAAAGGCCGACGGGACTATTTTTAGAGAACGATCTGTTTCTGAAACTCCCTCGTGTTTCCACTCAAGAGTGCAAGCATTCCCTTAGGTATGAAAGAAAGCATCCTACCAGCAGTGGGCCATCCAAATTCAAGAGGAGAGTGGCATCACACGGAGCAGGAAGAAGGGCACCAATCATCTGAATGCACTTAATAAATACATAAAGTTCACCCCCCAAATCCAGCCCAGGGAGATGGTGAAAGGCTTTCCAACTGCAAATGCTGAGAAAAATGAATGTACCTCACAATCAGAGCTATGTTTACCGTTCCCAAAGAGATGTAATAAGGATGTTTTTCTTTGCCATAGAATTGGTGAACAGGACCCAAAGCCTAGGGCATAGGGTCTCTAAGTACCCCCCTTAATTCTGAAGAGAGCTGCTGGGGAGACTGCAAGCACCTAGGGCTCACGGAGAAGGGCCAGAGCTGACTCTGCTGCCCCCTCCTGCCAGGCCAGCCCTGAGAGTCCAAGTTCGGGGGAACACGCTGTTCCTAGTGAGGCGATTCTCATGCCTGCCTCTACTAGGCACACGGTTGGTACCCTGCTTTCTTCACCTCCCAACATCTCCTGGAGATTTCTCTACATGAGTACTCAGTGATCTTCCTCGTTCTTCTGGACTCACAGCATGGCAAGCCGCTGCATGGACGGGCTTGGCCAGCTCTCCGAGGCTGGATGCCTGGGCCACTTCCAACATTTTGCTGTTATTGACAATGCCACTGTGAATCATCTGGTTTGGGTGCCATTTCACCCACGTGTAGGCCTATCTGTAGGGTAAATTTCTGGAAGTGCGACTGCTGCATCACAGGGCCCATGCACCTGGAATCCTGACAGATCCTGTCAAATTCCCTTTTTTTAATTTAATTTAATTTTATTATGTTAATTTTTGATATAGTGTTCCATGGTTCATTGTTTGCATATAACACCCAGTACTCCTTGCAGTACATGCCCTCCTTAATACCCATCGCCAGGCTAACCCATCCCCCTGCCCCCCTCCCCTCTGAAACCCTCAGTTTGTTTCCTGGGGTCCATAGTCTCTCATGGTTCGTCTCCCCCTCTGGTTCCCCCCCCTTCATTTTCCCCTTCCTTCTCCTAATGTCCCCATGCTATTTCTTATGTTCCACATATGAGTGAAACCATATGATAATTGTCTTTCTCTGCCTGACTTATTTCACTTAGCATAATCCCCTCCAGTTCCATCCATGTCGATGCCAATGGTGGGTATTCATCCTTTCTGATGGCTGAGTAATATTCCATTGTATATATGAACCACATCTCCAAAGGCAAAGGAAACAAAAGCAAAAATGAACTTTTGGGATTTCATCAAGATAAAAAGCTTCTGCACAGCAAACGAAACATCAACAAAACTAAGAGACAACCCACGGAATGGGAGAAGATATTTGCAAATGACACTACAGATAAAGGGCTGATATCCAAGATCCGTAAACAACTTCTCAAATTCCCTTTCATTGGGCTGTAATTTTTTGCCTTTCCGCCACCAGTGCGTTATTAGGAGTATCTACTTCCTTGCAACTTCTCCCACAACACTCGTCTCTGGAAGTTAATGGTACCCTAAAGCATTTGAGCAGCATTTCTTAAAGTTCCTGAGACTCACCTGAAGGAATTTGGTTAAAACGAAGATTTTTGTGATCTACCCTCAATATTCTGAGTCAGTGGGTTGCCTTAGAGCTTAGGAAGCTACATTTTAAACAAATCCCATGACAATTCCCGTATAGGTGAGCCGATGGCCTAACCTTTGTATAAGACACTGCCTTGGAGAACTGGCACATCCCCACTGAGGCACAGGTGTCGGTTCACGCGGGCGGAGCTGCACAGGTGCGGAACCCCAGCAGGGATCCTGCATTCAAAATCCAGACAGCCCAGGTTCCCGGCTTCACCCCTTGCCAGATACGTGTTCTGGGTCAAGTGACTTCACATCCGTGTACTGCTGTTTTATCCATAAACTGGGGCTAATAGTACTGCTGTTTTTAGGATTAAATGAGCTAAAAGTTGGGAATGCTCTCAATAATATTTGGTGCCTGGTAATTATTTTAAAAGTGTTATCGTATATGGTAGAAATTGCTAGCTAGCTACCCTGACATCCACTGTCCCCGACCTCTACAGTAATAGAACTCCCAGCATGGGGCTGGGCACGGTGCCCCGGAATAAAGACTTTTGCAGCTTTTTGTGGCTGGCCAGGGATGTGCAACGGGACTGACTGCATGATTTGTAGGGTTAGGTGCAAAATGAAAAAGCAGAGCCTCTTGTTGAAAAAGCAGGGAAAAGGTGCTATTAGAGGTACTAAATATAAAGCTTTTTCATTTCTTCCAGGATTTCTCTCTTGACCTGCCATAATGATTTTTATTTGCCATTTGATGTTGCTCCCTTGGGCACACAGATACTCATGAGGAAGTGGGAACACAAGCACCAGGAGGCCAGCCCGTGGGGCTGCTGAGCATCCCCTTCTGCCGAACGTCAGACCTGTGTGCAGTGCCCCTCTGTGGGCTGGGAATTCAAGCCAGGCATCTCCTCTTTCCGTAGTCTCACTGCCCCAACCCACTGCAGATGGGGGAACCCCAGGTGTATGGCAACCTCTGTACGCCGGGACATAGGTGTCTATATTGAAGGTAAGGGAGTTGCTTGCCCCAACTGAGCTGCCTGCTTTTGCAGTGTGACCCTGGCAGCTCAGGATGGGGACCCCTGTAGCCATGCCCTGACACCAGCTCTCCCAGAGGAGAGGGGCCACCAGTGGACCCCTAGTCCCGGGGAGATAACAGGAGCCAGGGGGTGGGACCCCTGCAGGAGCTGAGGCTTCAAGCCCCCAGCACATTCTCCATTGTTCCTTTAAACTTCACTTACGAAACACAAATTCAAACAGGAATTTATTAAGAATTTCAAGATGGTGACGATAGATCCCTAAACCCAAACAGAAGGTCCTGTGTGTCTTCTATTGGTTGCACGCCCATGGAGGCAATCCTGCACATAGTGTAAGTTTTTTGTGCAACTTCTGGAAGACACGCTTAAAAATGATCTTTTCCTTACATTGTCCTGCTCAGAATGCATTTTGTAATGGCTGGAACATGTGCCACTGTCTGAGACCACGAGGATAAGGGCCACACCTAGGGATACCAAAGTGAACCAGAAGGACACTGGATCCCGAACAGCAGCCTTCGATGTAAAGCTGGGAGGCCAGGGTTCTTACCCTGGGGCGCGGGGGTAGCTGCCAAAGGTCATGACTGTAGACAAACCACTGCGTGTCTGAAATATTTTGCTAGGAGAGCATCCATGCTTTCTCCAGAGTTTCAAACGGGTCTCAGAGTTTAAGGACCGAGCTCTGAGCGACTACAGAAGAGTTCTCTTTAGTTGTTTACATGTAATGACAGGCATAACCAGAGCAAGAGACGATGGAGAAGTGTGTGACACGGGTAAGACACCGACAGAACTGGAACCATGAGTCGGGGGGGATTGTGGCCAGGCCAGGAGAGAGAGTCTAACCCCCTCACTCCCAGCACTGTCTCATGAGATTCATGGTTTATACCAGAAATATGAGGGACATACAATACTTGGTCAGGATTTGAAAGCTGCTAGGACTCTGTATATAATTCATTATTTGAAAGCTGCTGCATACAGTCTATAAATCACTACAAAGTAGTTCTTTCCAACTAGTCTTCTCAGTGTCCTTGGCCAAAGGCCAGTGTTCAGGAATCCCTTCTGTACCTTCAGGAAGGCATTTGCATACTGACATGTGGAGTGGCCAGCCAGCATCTGGACCGGACAAAGTCAGTTGTCCACGCCCACAAGAACTTTCAGTTGCCTGGATGGAACTCTTCCCTGTGAGAGGAATCAGCCCTCTTACACGGGCTTTTGGTTTTACTTTGGGTTTAAACCAACTGGAACACTTTGTTACAAATATGCAGCACTCCTCAGATACAAGATGTACAAGTACCACAAACTGCAACAAACTTGGCTGGTCAGGAGTCAGAGCCTTCTCCCTTTTGAACCACATATTTACTGTTACTTAAGCTTGGAAATGAGAGGTTTACTCCTTTCTTTCTTTCCTTCTTTTTTTTTTTTTTTAAGATTTATTTATTTATTAGAGAGAGTAGGGTGGAAGGGCAGAGGGAGAGAGAGGATCTCAAAGCAGACCCCACGCTGAACAGTGAGCCCACGTGGGGCTCCATCCCGGGACCCCGAGATCAGGGCCTGAGCTGAAATCAAGAGTCAGACACTTAAGCGACTGAGCCACTCAGGCACCCCACAAGCTTTACTCTTTTGCAGATAATTTTTTCATTTCCTTACACAAATCTCTGTTGCATCTTAAATAGAAGTAATAAAACACATGTTTTCAGCTTTCCTCTTCAAATGTACCTCTCTCACCTTTAATTTTTGGTGGACTCTTTTATCTCAGGCTTTCCTTTTTTAATATGGCAGAGATAGAGACGAATACCTATTGATCTTCCAATATTTCAAAGGTTTGGGAATGCAAGGATTTGGAGAGACAGATACAGTCTACTGGTCGAGAACCCAGAAGGTCTAGATTCAAATCCAATTCAGTATAATCTGGGCAAGTTACTGAACTTCTTCACTCAATTGCCTCACCCATAAAGTGGGGATAATAATAGTACCAGCATCCAGCTCACAGATTTGTTGTGTGGAGTAAATGAATTGTGGCTGGTATGTAGAAAATGTTTGATAAGTATGTGTCTGCCTCTATTATTCTAGCATACAGTATCGTAATTCTAAAATCTAGAGAATTTATAGTCTACTCTGGAAGGGACTAGAATTCAGGGTCAGCTATTTACTCATCCTGAGTAAATGGGGGGTGGGGGAGCGCTCAGCTAGAACCAGACACTTACTCCTTGGGAACTCAGGCTCCAGGCAAACTAGTCACACAGTGATGGGACCAGTATAACTGTGAATCAAATTTCTTTTTGAGACTGGTTTTATATGGGGACAGTGCTGCTGGGCAGAAAAACTTGATACTTTATTTTGTTGAAAAGAATTAAAATGAAATAAAATCAACTAGATGAGGTCAGCATTTTCCACCCTCCCCAACTTGCCCTAACACTAAACACTCCCTAAAAATAAATGATTGTTAAATTCTTATTATTATCAGTCACAAAACTGGTGGCATGTACCTAATGGGCAGCCAACCTTTAATAAACACCATGAGGTTTTAATCCTGAACGGTTCCTAAAATAGTCAGAATGAGGGCTCTTTTAAATATTCCACATTTAGTTTGTTCTATTCAGCCTCCCAGTGTACCTCTTTCGTATTGCATAAGCTCACTTTAGAATGTATTCCCGGGAACTTTTCGGTAAATTGAAGAAAGAGAGAGATCTCAGTTCATCTCTTGCTTTTTTTTTTTTTTTTATCTATTTATTTATTTGAGAGAGAGCACATGCGTGCAGTCGGGATGGGGGAGAGAATCTTAAACTGACTCCCTGCTGAGTGCGGATCCCGACAGAGGCTCAGTCCCAGGACCCTGAGATCATGACCTGAGCTGAATTCAAGAGTCGGACGCTTAACCTACTGAGCCACCCAGGCGCCCCTCCTTCATCCTCTTTCTTCGTCAGTTTATAACCAATCTTCTCCAAGCGCAGGTGCTCCCGCTCTGCTCCTCCTGACTCTTGATTCTCTCCCCCCTTTAGCACCTCCCCAAATGGAAATGCTTTCAACCAGCCCTGAAGGAGAAGATTATCCAGCAACCGCATGGTGCCTATTCTACCTTTGGCTTCATCTTATTCAGTAAGAATAAAAATAATAATACCTTAAGTGTGTGTAGAATATTAAGGTTTACAAAACGTCTTCTATTTCCACTGTCTCCATTGACCTCACAATAATCCTGGGCGATAGGAAAGGTAGAGGACAATTCAGCTCGGAGCAATTAAATAAGCATTTTGATCACATGAAAGAAAGAACATTTTCACCAAAAACTCTAGACCGATGACTCATGTTAGGTTCCTCAGTTAATTATTTCTACTTGAATGGAAAGAAAATTAGAGTAGCCTCTTAATTCTGGAACCCCTGGGATGTGGCACGGCCCCCATCAGGGAATTTTCTGGTTCATGAAGATAAACGATGACATCTGAGGTAAATCAAGCACTGCTTTCAAGTTTTCCTTTGTCTCACAGTTGGTCTCCTTTACAAGGAAAAATGGGTCAAAGTGTTTGGTAAAACACACGCTAATAACCCTACGTAACCCAAATTAACTCTGTCAAAACTAGCGCCAATAAGGGCCTCCCACTCTGACAGACCAGTGATCGATCGATCGATCGATCGATCTATCTTTAACATTTAAAATTAATTTAATTAGCATATAGTGTATTATTTGTTCCGGAGGTAGAGTTTAGTGCATATGATGCCAGTAGTCATTCGGTCAAGCGCTCTCCTTAATGCCCATCATCCCGTTAGCTACCCCATTTCCCCGCCCTCAATGGTCTCCTTCTGACCCCTGAGAAGTACTGTTTATTAAGGGATTCCACTAGGTTCTTTTTTATTTCCTGCAGTTTATATAGTTCTGGATTTGGGATATTCAGTGTTAAAAGGTTAATAGGAATGACCATTGATATTCACATATTTAATTGGTCATGATTTTTTGAATGCCTTGCAAATAGCAACTCTATTTATTGAAATATTTTTTCATTGACACGATATATTAAATCTCAGAATATTCACTGGGAAAAGTGGGGAAGGGGACGACAGAGTGTCAGGTAATAGTCTGGAGTCTGGATATAATTTACTAGTTAGGCTCTGGGCCAGAGGACCACATCATATTGTGAAAAATGTTGCTATAAGATCTTCTTGTTTCTCAAATCGGTCAGACGTCCAATCAGGAGGAAGTAACCGAGCATCTATAACATGATTAGCTTTGTGCTTCCAGTGACTCGAGGCCTGGATATTGTTCAACACTGTAGCTACTCATACTACACTAGCAATGTGGGGGGGGGGGGCAGAGCGGAAGGCTCAACCTCTCTCCTCTTACCTTACTTATTACAAAGGGTTAATTAAAAATAAGAGAGAAAAACTCCACTCTCAAAAAAAAGGAGGCAGCTCCTCGAATTGATGATAATGACTGGGCCACACTTTTTATTTTTAGCAGTCCATAAGCCTCTATGGGTTTAGTCTTTCTTCCATGTGCCCATAGTGGTAAAGGCGGCCCAGGCCCACTCTTCCATAGAATGAGATTAGATGTTACTTTTTTCATCCCAAGAAGCAGCCAGCCCCATGCTTTGGGCATGTACGTTTCTCAGGAACCTCAAGAAACTGAGGGGTCACGGGTCAAGAAAGGATCTTGGTATTGGTGGTTGTCCCAAATAGAATCCCTTTCTCTAGCGATACAGAACGAAAACACAACCCACCAGAAGCCCTCACTCACCCTACAACTCTTTCCAAAGTTCATCTCCCCCCTTTTGAGGTGATTCAAAATCCACCTCCCCCGGGGAGGGGTATCAGAGCAGTCAGACAAGGCTTCCAAAAGGCACATTAAGAATGTTGTTCTTAGTTGAGGAAAATGTTAAGAGGGATAAATTCTGTTTTGGCCAAGATCACGCTGACATGAAAATGATGACCTAGGAAACAGGAGAGAACCACCAAAAGAAAAATGTTTCTGGCTGAAATTCCCCTCCAGCTTTTCCTGTAATCCTTCAGGAACAAGAAGTTCCAGAAAGCAAAGCAGTTCGCTTCCAGGTGCCACAGCGTGGATCAGCGTTAACACTAAATGCGATCATCTTCAAAAAGGTCCCCATCTCCGGAGTTGGAAACCTTCACACTTTTCTCCCTTGAAACACGGCTTTGGATGTATTTTTAGCCTCTGCTAGCCACTCAGGAACAAAGTGGCTTTTAATTTTGAAACTTGTGAGGCGTCCTATTCTTTCTTTCTTTTTAATTTAATTTAATTTAATTTAATTTAATTTAATTTAATTTATTTGACAGAGAGAGAGACAGCCAGCGAGAGAGGGAACACAAGCAGGGGGAGTGGGAGAGGAAGAAGCAGGCTCATAGCGGAGGAGCCTGATGCGGGGCTCAATCCCAGAACGCCGGGATCACGCCCTGAGCCACCCAGGCGCCCCAAGGCGTCCTATTCTAAATAAACTACCAGAAGGCTGTGTAAATTCATGATTTGCTTCTGACCCCATCATCTATGAAATGTTTACAAAGACAAGCCCTGGCTATTTGACCCACACGAGTGTTGAGGATCCTGAGGCTTATGTTAGTGCATTAGCCCAGAAAACAGGCTAGGGTGATGGGGCACAAGAAAGTTGTGCTATGATTGGAAAAACATTAAAAATGCCTGTGGGTATAATAAATATAATTACTTTTGGTGATGATATGGGTCTTTAACTTGACCAATAAAATAACAACTGCAGTAACAGGGGGAAGGAAAAACACACGCGCACAGAGGAACCACGAGAATACAGACTCTTCCAGTGTGGAAATGAAAGGCCAGCAGGAGATGGAACATCTGTGAAAAAAGAGAAAAGCGGTATCTAGGAGACTCCAAAACCAAAGACTAAATCTAGGGTCTACTTCAGCTTATCCCTCTTTCTCTCTCACACAGTCTTTCCATCGTGTGCTGTCCCTTCCAAGCAATTACCAAATCCTACCCATTCTGTCTGTAGATGTCTCTAGAAGGCCCCCTCTGCCTCCTGGTTCCACTCTCTCTTCCAAAATTACTGCCTGAGCAGATCAGGGCTAGAGCCCCAGCACTGGTCCCGGGCATCTTTGGCCCAGACCTGAAACTTTGTCCTACCCTTTCCCCTGATCTGTATTGTAGGGGGCTGCGTTTCCTAAGTGGGGTTGAGCCAAAGGGAGGCGCTGCAGGGAGGAGTCTGGAACAGTGTCCTTCCCTCCCTTCCCTGATGTCACCTGTATAGCTCCCTGGCTCCCTGGCTCCCTGACTGCCTGGCTCCAGTGCAGTTCCAGCTTTTTCCAGTGACCTTAACACCTGGGCTCCAACAAAACCTCTTCCCTTTATCTCTGCAGACAAGGGGAGAAGCAGATTCCTGGGCTGCCTCGATGTACCCATTCTAGCTCCTCAGTTCCTCCATCATCTATGTAACCTACACCTTTTCTCCACCAAATCCCCCTGTTGGAAAGACTTGAACTTCTGTTTTCGGTTGAACATTGATGGATACAGCCCACTAAAACTGGACTCCACGTATCTCACTGCTGTCCTCTCTACTCGATCCTAAATGTTGAGGAGATTAATTTTCCTAGAGTAGATCTGCACATGCCCCCTCTTTTCCAGCAACGTTCCTTGCTTTCCATTGCCCACTCAGTACCACCTCCAACTTTAGGCATTCAAGGGCTACCTTCACGGTTTTTGACAAATCTTTAAAACAATTGTACTATTTATCTTTTCCTTAATACGTTTACTTAATTCGACACTTTTAAAAATACATGCTAAGTAAAAATGTCCATGATCAAGGTTTTTGATATGCTAAATATAGATTTTTCCAATACATATTAAATTAAATATATAACTTAAAAAATTGGTGATCAGTGTAAAACCCCAAAGGGCTTTTCACCTTCACCACCTCAGCCTTTCACCTCTTAGATCCACAGGAATGCAGCCGAGCACAATGGTTTAAAGTGCAGACTCTTGAATAACAGGGTTTGAGTTCAACTCCTGCCTCAGCCACTTATGAGCTGGGTGACTTTGGGCAATTGACTCAACCTGTCTGCGCCCCACTTTGCTCATCCATACACTGACATCAATAGCATTTCTCCCATACGGTCATGATGATAATCACCTGAAGAAACACCTTTAGTGTCTTTAGGACAGTGCTTGATATGCAGTAAGCACTCCCTAAGTGTTGGTTACGGTCATTCTTCCACGTTGACCTTTGCTTCAATAACACAGGACCGCTCTTACAGGAATAGACTGGCCCAGACCTATGTGTGTGCTTTTGCCTTGCACCTGCCTTGCCTTACCCCACTTGCAGACTCCTACCCATCAACTGCAGCAAATTGTAAATTCTGCCTCTTTAAGAAACCTCTTCAACTACCCTCCCTTCCCACACAAAACTCCCCTATTCTTTGGACTTCGTGTGACCTTTGTATCTCTCCTATTACAAACATCACATTCTGTCCTGGGATTTGGATGTTTGACAACTGCTCCCTATTGGCTTGGAATCATTTGTGAGAAGGGATCCTGTCTCCATCATGGCCAAATCCTACCCTGCCCATCTCCTGCACCCCCATAGCAGAGATGCACGATAAATCCTGCTTTTCTTGCTGCCCCCCCCCCTCCGGCTGCAACGCCTTGGAATACAGGCTGCCCTAGATGCAGGGTCATTATTGTGCCTTTTAGGAAGTAGGATGTGTTCCTTGACTATTCATAAAACAGCCCTTTGCCTAATTTACAAGTTAACTAAGATAAATATTTTCCTTACTTTTATAGTCTCTCATACTTTTTAAAACAAGTCTTTATTTGAGAGAGAGAGAGAGAGCGTGCATGCAGGCATGTGTGTGCACACACGTGGAGGGGGGAGGGAGAGAGAGAATCTCAAGCAGACTCCTTGTGGAGCGCAGAGCCCAAGTCAGGGTTCAATCTCAGGATCCAGAGATCATTCCCTGAAATGCAATCAAGAGTCAGATGCTTAACCAACTGAGCCACCCAGATGCCCCTATAGTCTCTCATACTATTAAGACTGCATACTGTCAGGCTGAACTTAGCTCTTGACTCTCTTCGTAAGTCTTTTAACAGCTCACAATTGTATAGGGGTTTACAGTTTATAATGTGCATCCACTCACGTCAGCTCATGTGAAACCTCACAGTGCTCTTTACGGGAATTTTCCTCATTTTAAAGATGTTTAAAACAAGATTTAGTATAACTATCTGGTACAAGACCACATGTGTCCACTCCTCACATGCAGACTGTGGACGGGGCTGTGAAGAGTTGAGATATGGTGCCGTGATCCAGCTTCTTGGCGAGGAGCTGTTGCTATGGTGACAGCACACTGGTGAGCCACACGGCCAGGCAAGCCCATCACAGCTACAGAGAGGTCTCAGGAGGAGTCTTCCGCATAAACAATGTGATTTTCTTAAGTTATCCAAGAGAGCTGCATCTCCCACTTGACTTTCCTACGTTCATCATCAAACTGAAAGGTCCTCTCTTATTTTTTTTATACTGTTTTTTGTTTCTTTTTTTTTCAGGTGTACAGCACAGCGAGTTGACAAGTCCATACACCATGCTGTGCTCACCACGGGAGTAGCTGCCGTCTGTCCTATTATAGCGCTATTACAGTCTCACTGCCTGCATTCCGTCTCTGCCTTTTATTCCTGTGACTTACTCACTCCCCAACTGGGGGCCTGTACCTTCTTCTCCCCTCCACCCATTTTACCCAACCCTCCACCTCCCTCCCCTCTGGCAACAGTTTGTTCTCTGTATTTATAGTTCTGATTCTGCTCTTAGTTTATTCATTTTTTTAGATTCCATCTATGAGTGGGGTTATATGGTATATGTCTTTCTCAGTCTGACTTATTTCACTTAACATAATACTCTCTAGGTCCAGCCATGTTGTCGCAAATGGCACTATCTCATCCTTTTTAATGGCTGTGTAATATTCCTCTGTGTGTGTGTGTGTGTGTGTGTGTGTGTGTGTGTGTGTGTGTATCACATTTTCCTTACTCATTCGTCTACTGCTGTGAAGGATCGTATCTTTAGCTAATAAACTCAGGTAAAGACCACACCAGCCAGTGACTGGGCCTGAGGGTAACCTGTCAGATCAAACACCTCTGAATCTTCTAGTCTTTTGTTCGATGTACAGTTTTTGTCCCTGTGCATGCTAAGCTCGCGGAGGCTCGGGGCATGGGCAAGTGACTTCTTTCTGAAGCGTGCAAAGCAAAGAGGTTTCATCGCACAGCCATGGCAGTGAGTGTCGGCAGCTGCCCAGAAGGTGCTGCAGGCTTTATCTGAGCACACAGGACAGAACCACAGTGGTGCCTATGCCACAGACACAGGCCGTGGAGTGTTGCTCAGGCCTTCCTCAATAGCGTCTTCTCTAATACCCTAACACATGACCTAATTGATGAGGCTGACTCCTTTTTACAGGTATAGTCCCAGATCAGAAGCCGTCTCGGAGGTGGAATTCCTTTATTTCAAGCTGTTTGGGATCACGCTCCTCATCTTCTTCACTTGGGAGCACTTGGGGAGGAGAGGATGAATTCGGTGCACCACAAAGCCTAAATATGATGTAGCTGAAAGATTCCTGGATTCTGGCCTGCCTCTGCTAACGTATGTTTCCAGGCTTCTGTTTCCTCATCCATAAAATAAAGGGATGACTAAGGTCCCTCTGTCTGGGCCATTTTGTGTTCCCAAATATTTCAAAAGTAACAGGCAAAAAAAAAAAAAAGCAATAAACATAAGCGAAGAAATGGACTCTGCTTTGTTCTTCAGTGAAACAGAGGATACTAAAAACTTTGGTTAATTCTATGGCAGAGAATGCCACCATTGTTCAGTCTGCTCAGCAGTGGAAGGAAATCAGTGTATTTCTCTGTGCTTCAAGACATAAAAACTCACAAATGACTTCACAGAGAGGGCATGAAATTTCACTCTCTTGGCCAAAGGGAAACTGCTCAAAACTGCTATTCTCTACTCTACTCCATCAGCCCTTGCCAAAGTCACCAAAACCCTTCATGTTAGCAAATCCAATGATTTCTCTTTATCTTCATCTCCTCAGCCACGTTCAACACAGTTGGACACACCTGCCAGGAAACACTCTCTTCCTTTGGTTTTTAAGGCATCCCTTTGTCTTGACTTGCCTTCTACCTACCTGCCCACCTCTTCTCAGTCCTCCTGGTTGGCATCTTCTCTCTGTTTCCACTCTGCATCTTAGAATACCCCCAGGGCCTGGTCCTCCACCCTCCTTCTCTTCTTTTTTTCATATTAACCCCCCCAGCTGATCATTCAGTCCTGGGCATTACTAGTTGCATGCTGATAATTCCCAAATTTACGGTTCACCCCCAGACCTCTACTCTGAACTCCAGATACCCATATCAAATCATCTACTGGACATTTGCATTTAAAACTCCAGGAACACCTGGGTGGCTCCATCGGTTAAACAGCTCCCTTCAGCTCAGGTCATGATCCCAGGGTCCTGGGCTTGAGCCCCACATTGGGCTCCCTGTTCAGCAGAGAGCCTGCTTCTCCCTCTCCTTCTACTGTTTCCTCTGCTTGTGTGCTCTCTCTCTCTCTCTCTGTCAAATAAATAAATAAATAAAATCTTAGAAAAAAAAAAAACTCCTTAAAAGGGGGGCAGTGGGTTGAGCATCTGCCTTCAGCTCAGGTCATGATCCTGGGATCCTGAGATCAAGCCCCACATCAGGCTCCCTGGTCACCAGCGAACATGCTTCTCCCTCTGCCCCTCCCCCTGCTCGTGTTCTCTCTCTCTCTCTCTCAAATAAGTAAATAAAATCTTTAAAATAAAATAAAATTGGGGCGCCTGGGTGGCGCAGTCGTTAAGCTTCTGCCTTCGGCTCAGGGCGTGATCCCAGCATTCTGGGATCGAGCCCCACATCAGGCTCCTCCACTGGGAGCCTGCTTCTTCCTCTCCCACTCCCCCTGCTTGTGTTCCCTCTCTTGCTGGCTGTCTCTCTGTCAAATAAATAAATAAAATCTTAAAAAAAAAAAACTCGGGGCGCCTGGGTGGCACAGCAGTTACGCGTCTGCCTTCGGCTCAGGGCGTGATCCCAGCGTTATGGGATCGAGCCCCACATCAGGCTCTTCCGCTATGAGCCTGCTTCTTCCTCTCCCACTCCCCCTGCTTGTGCTCCTTCTCTCGCTGGCTGTCTCTCTGTTGAATAAATAAAATCTTTAAAAAAAAAAAAAACTCTATAAAAGGCCTCAAATGTCCCATGTCCATATCAGAACTCTTGATTTCCCCTACCTCCATTATGGCCCACCCCCATCTGTTCCTCTCCCACTCTTCTTCATCCCTACAAATGGCATAACATCCATCTACTTGCTTAAGCCAATTACCTAGAAATCATTCTTGATTCCCTTTACTTTCCACATCCATTGTGTTAATGAATCCTGTTGGCCTATCTCCAAAATAGATCTCAAATCCATTCTCTTCACCACCTCTACCAGAATCAAAACCATGGTTTTCTCTCAGCTACATTACCACAGAGGCTGGCTTCCTAACATCCATTCTCACTATACATTTATTTCCCACAAAGCAGCAGAGTGATCCTCTTAAAATAGGATTCATACTTAAATCCCTTCAGTGGCTGCCCATTTCAACTAAATTAAAGTCCACATTCTTCACCGTGGCCTGAATGTCTCTCCAGGGTCTGGCCCTGCCTACCTCTTGACCTCTCTTCTTAGCTCACTGTGCTTTGGCCACGCTGGCCTTCTTGGCCTCCTTCCACCTCATGCAGCTCACCCCTACCTCAGGGCCTTTGCACTGCTGACCATCCCCCTGGTATACTGACTGCCCCTCCCTCACTGGTGCATGGCTGCCCTTCCTCCTCACTCTATTCTCAATCCAATGCCACCCCTCCAGAGAACCACTCTTAACCATTCACTGCAGCATACAGCCATCCCTCCTGCTTTCCCATTGCCCTTTCATTTTATTCATAATACACCTGAATTGACTTTATTTTTTTATGTGCTTGTCACCAAAATTCCCCACCAAATTATAAGTTCTACAAAAGCAGGGTGATGCCTGGCTTCTAGATTCCCAAAATCAAAGCACTAGCCCTTCTCTACTCAGAATTCAGAGTAACCTTTACAAAACCAAACTCGTATCAGCTCATTACTTGCTCAAAGCCTCCAGAGGCTTCCCACGGCCTGTACTTGGCTGATGCGGTCTGGCCCCCCAGGCTCCTGTGAGACCTCATCGCCTCTCCCTCACCCAGCTGCAGCCACACAGACCTCCCAGCCGCTCCCCAAACACACCATGTGCTGCACTCACTCCCTCTCATTGCAGCCTTGGGTCAAACGTTTCCTTTCCAGAGATGCCCTTCCTGCCCACCTGAGCCAAAAGCGCTACCCTTACCCTGTCCATTTCTCACTGCCCTTTGTTGTGCCATTTATCTCCAGCTCTCCCCACCAGAATACAAGCTCCAAGTGAGACAGACGATTATTCTGCTTACTGCTGAATCCCCAGCACCTGGCAGATGTAGGTAGATTCTTGAATGAATGAAAAATCCAGCCTTGCTGAAACTCTGAAGTCTTTCTCAGTCCTGCCTGTCTGGGTGGATTATACCCAAGCAGTGGGAAAGTTTATTCTGATGGAAATTGCTCCCTTTTCAACAGTCTAGCCCCACAGCAGCAATACCTATGCTCCAGTTAAGAAGGCCATGCCTTGAGGCATCTGGGTGGCTCAGTCGGTTGAGTGTCTGACTCTTGGTTTCGGCTCTGGTCATGATCTCAGGATCGTGAGATCGAGCCCCGCATCCTGCTCAGTGTGGAGTCTGCTTGGGATTCTTTTCCCCTTCTTCTCCCATCCCCTCTGTTCCCCCCACTGCTCTCTCTCCACAAGAGTCCACACCTGTAGGAAAGAAAGTCTCCTCTGCCCAATGCCTCACTGGCATGGCACCAAGGGCACCTCTGTCCTCTGAAGGTTCAGTTTCTAGTCCGTCTGACCATTTGCGGACCTGAAGCTCATTTTCAACATTTTAGTTCTGTTGACTTTAGGGAGAAATGTCTTTGGAGGGAGACGAAAGTTCCCCTGGAAGAGGTGACTGTTCTGTATTTGAGCCTGTCTGCGGAAGGAGAAGCTGCCCAGGGTGCACTTAGACCCCGGACTCCTGTCTCGTTACTGTGGACAACAATGCAACTGCACGCCCCGTACAGATTCCTCATTTGGCTAAGTCTTCAATGTCCCAAACACAGACAGTGAAAACAGCATGGAAAAACAGGCTTCGCTGAAATGAAAGTAAATTTGACCTGCCGGTCTTTTTGTTGGGTATAAAGCTTTTTCTTGGCTGTAAAACATAATGGTGACTTCAGATATAAATGTAACTATGCTCAAAATTAAACCCTTCTTTTTCCCACAGTCCATCTCCTAGAATCAGATTAATAGATTCACAAATACGTACTTTGCTTCTTGTTTTCTACCTAGCCCTGGCAGAGGTGCGGGGACAGCGGGGAGATATCCACCTCTCTATCTACACATATATGCACACGTTTATATATGTCATAGCCTGTCCTTTCAAAACAACTCTTCTGATTTCTGGAAATAACAAGACTAAGGAAGGGGGAGAAAATAACAAAATGAAAGAGCAATTCCAGGAACCTCAGACTCTTAGGAAACCAAGGGCAGTTTTTAATTTAGAGCTGAGCTTCTAAGAAAACTCTCCCTGGTGGGTAGACCACTGCTAAGGTTGGTAGGGAAGCTGGACTCTGGTGGCTCTTCCAGGCTTGGGTGGGCGTGACCAGCACAGCTGAATCAACATCTTCATGGACAGACTGACAGTAAGAAAGGACAAGAACTGTAGTATATCTGATTCATCAATGAGCTCTGAATGGTAACGTCTCACTGGATCATTAATGGCAGATTTAGCTCATGTGAGCAGACATCAAGTCTACAGTGCATTTGTTCGGCATGTTTTAAGCGTTCCTACAGGGCTGGGACCAGGCAGGAAAGGCCAAGTGCAGGGTGAAGACTATCTTTATTTAAAATTTTGATATTTTGTTCATCATGGAATTTTTGCATTACTTTTATATTTTTTTAAAATAGGTTTTATCCTAAAGAAAGCATACAGATGGCCAACAGGTACATGAAAAGATGCTCAATGCCATTAATCATCAGGGACACGCAAATCAAAACCACAGTGAGCTAGCACCTCACACCTGTCAGAACGGCTATGCTCAAAGAGACAAGAAATAGCAGGTGTTGGCAAGGATGTGGAGCAAAGGGAACCCTCGTGCACTGGTGGTGGGAATGTACATGGGTGCAGCCACTTTGTGGAAAACGGTATGGAGGTTCCTCAAAAAATTAAAAATAGAAATAACCCTACGATCCAGTATTTCCACTTCTGGGTATTTATCCAAACAAAGCAAAAATACTAATTCAAAAAGATACCTGTACCCCTATGCTTATTACAGCATTATTTACAACAGCCAAGATATGGAAACAACCTAAGTGCCCAACAACTGATGAATAAATAAATTATGGTGTATGTATATAAACACATACACATAACGGAACATTATTTATGTACATATGTGTGAACATATATACACAAATTATGGTACACACACATACATATAATGAAATATTATTCAGCCACAAAAGAGAATGAAATCTTGCCATTTGCAACAACATGGATGGAACTGAGCACAGCAAGGGAAACAAGTCGGACAGAGAATGACAAATACCATGTGATTTCACTTCTAAAAAAGAACCAAACAACAACAAAGTCACAGATACAGGAAACAGATTCGTGGTTGCCAGAGGCAGGGAGTGAGGGGTGAGGGGAATGGGGTGAGGGGGTCAAAAGGTTAAAAAAATTTTTAAATAAAATAATAAATAAACCAACAACAACCAATATCATGTATCTCAATGAGTGGCTTTTTATGGCGTCTCCTTCACTGGTGCACACAAGGTGGGGGCCTCACCGGCCTCAGCCTGGTCCCAGGCCCCGGTCGACTGCGTGCAGAGCACTCTGCAAGGGCATACGGGGGATTCAGAGAAGGAAGGGACGTGGATGCTAACACCTAGAATCACAGCATAATAGGAGGGGAAACACACGTTCTAAACTAAGGCCAACCAGGCGCAAGAGCAGTAAGCCCTTTAAGAGAAGTTCCACGACAACGCAATGACAGTGCATCAGGAGTGGTGAGGCAGGACGGACACCACGCTAAGCCTTCCTGCCTCCGCTCTGCCACGTGCAGCTGGGTGACACCGGGCAGACCGCTTCGCCATGACACACCGCCATCCCCTCATCCGTGACTTGGAGGGAATGTCCCCCACGTCAAGGGTGACTGTGCAATGAGACAAAGCCACATGTGTAACACACACAGGGACTCCTGATAAATGGCAGCCGTGGGTCTAAGCGGGCCTGGGGTAAAGTCTTGGTTATGACACTGGGCAACACACACCTCCACAGAGAGAGGGCTATGGAAATGCCACATATCACGTGCATTTTCACAAGGATGCTGGAGGACTACAGCCAGACGTTCACGTCCATGACTTGGCAGTTTGTTTGCAAGCAGCTTCAAGAGCTCCACTCTGGGCTCTGTGTCACTGGCATCGTAAAAGAGAAACCTGTGATCACGGAGGACGTCTTCCATGTGATGTAGAGTTTGATCACCGTGGTGGGTTTCAGGGATCAGCTTGGCTTATCTTAGGGGAAAAGAAGAAGATTGAGACAAGCCTCTGAATAATCCACACATAACCAGTAGCAGGAGGAACTAGTTGATTTTCTGAAAAATCACTCTCAGATCACAGACTAGCGAAGGATTTATGCTTCCCACGCACGCACGCACAGCTTCTTACTCATGTTTGGGGGCAGCGCCTTAGAATTTTGTTTCTGAATGTTCTCTAACTTTTCTTTGTTGCAGGAAATGCTTTCTACATTTGTCAAAAGAAGAAAATACTATCCTGTGTCTGCTAACGTATCTCCGATCCCCCAGTAGACACTCACTCAAAGCCGGAGACCACGGGAGAGCTGGTGCGGCCCCATCACAGCGGAACCAAAGCATAACTGAAAATTCACCTTTTCTGTCTGATGCGTCTGCCTAAACACATCCTTGAGGAAAACACATCACTTATGGGGGACGTCTCTGTGATGCTTGGGCTCATCTGGCACTTCTTATCACTTAACAGTCCTTCACACACTTGGCCTTCATACAGTTCTAAGGCAGCATCTTCACACTGACTCAGATTTGTTCATCCATCCATTGAATATTTATTGAGTGTCTTTCAGGTGGTAGACACTGCCGAGCATGGCAGAATCCAAAGGGACACATGTGGGACAGGCTCCTTGTTCTCCACAAAGTTAGCAGTTTAACAGCTGACAGATAATATATCCACAATGAAATAAACAAGAAAAATACCAGAGAGCTCATGTGCTCTAATGCTTATTAAAATTAGGCGTTGTGGTAGTGACCGTGAGGGGGTGAGGGTAGTGATCGATAGGGTGCTCAGGGAAGGAGGCACCATTTCAGGTGAGGCTGGGATGACAACAGAGACAGCCAGGTGAAGGTCTCGGGAAGAAGGTACCACACATCCTCACCTACTTCATTTACCAGTGAATCAAGCATGTACTGAGCTCCAGTAAATGGAGCTTGAGGACTGGGGACCGGGTGAGGCAGTGGAGGGTTTCCAGGGACATGGCCTTGATCTTAGCCTTATTAGCATCTCTTCCAGCTAACAGAGCCGTGAGCCCTCACAACGTTCCTGGAAAAGGGTGAAGAAATCTACCCTTCAGGTTTTGAGGACCAAAAGAAGTGAATATAGTGATGGAAGCCTTCTCTTTGTTTCCACTTTATGGAAGCTGGCTTAGGAAGTGGGACATGGCATCAATGTTGTGATAATGGTACTCGGTTCCCTGAATGAATGAGGAACGAACTAGTTTTAGGCTTGGAGGAGAGAGTCATGGAAGACTGAGAGCCAGCGTGAGCAGGAAAGAGGGGAGGGGCATCATGCCCTAAAGGAGCTGAACAGGAAGAGAGGGAGAAAGCTGAGGGGAATAGAGTTCAAGAGGCTTTTACTAAATGCCTGTCATGCTGAGGCCAGGTACTGGGGACACAAAGCAATCCTCAGCCTCAGGGGAGTTTGGGAGAAATGTTTCACATGGATGATGGCAAAGGTGAGCAGGCGAGCAGCATCTGGCAAAGATAAAGAGGTGAAGAGGCTGGTTTGGGAAAAAAGTTGGTCAAAATCATCCACATATGAGAGGTTGGAATTCTATTCACTCCTAGAGAGCATGCAGTGGAACAGGGAGGCACTGGTTTGGCAGCACACAGACCTGGATCCAACCGATCCTTGCTCCGGCCGTGTGACCAGGGGCAGGCTGACTAACCTCGCCGCTTATCAACTGTTGCATCTTTAAAATGGAGTTAGCCTCAGAAATCATACGAAGTTATAACGAGGTTTAGAGATAATATGGGTGTGGTGCCGGCGACATAGTAACCAATGGTCATTATTCCTATACCCTGGCTGAGGTTCTGATTGATAAGGAATTTTCCAAACTGTATTATTACAGCTCTGCAGAATTAAGTGACTGATCGTTTCAGAGCTGAATACTGACCCTCTCAGCGTGGTGTCTGTCACACTCTTGCATTTTACCAGACAAATACAGCACCACTGGTCTAGGGCTGTGCTTTGACTGCTGGCTACTCACGATCCTGTTTTTATTGAGTCAAAACTCAAGCCTGGAAAGCATGCATTTCTTTAGCTAAGCTAGAAAAGTTTGGCAAGGGTTCAGTTACTGCCCGAAGTGCCAGGTTGCAGAGTCCAGAGAGCAGTGAAAGGGACTGATCACTGCTCTACCGAGCCTACAGGAAACCATTCATCACCTCCCCTTACCTACGTGGCGCCGTCCTTGCCAGCTCTTGTTAACCTCTGAATTCCTAGGGTCATTTACATTTTCCTGGCCATGCCCTAGTCTCAGTGACATATGAGGTAGTTACTGTTCATCTATCTTATTTCTTCTAGTAGATTGGTAGGTACCTGGAGGGCAAGCACCTTTATGAGTCCTTGCCTAGCACAGGTAGGCAAATGTCAAACAAATAAAATGAAACTAAGGGACTCACTCTGAATAACAGGCCACAGACTCTCATTATCCCGTGGTGTCTTAAAACACATGTTCACATCCCACAGGATAGACTTTGGAAAAGTTAAAACAAACTCTCTGACCCACAGTGTCTTTGCCTGTTAAGAGCCGCTTCGTCATTGGGTCGTTGTTAGAATTAAATGAGAGATGCATGTTCCTATCCCTTGGGTCAACAGACATCACCCATTATAGAACGAAAAGACAGAGAGAGAGATGCGCTCACCATCTGCCTTTATCCCAAGGGTTTCATTGTCCTTCAGCTTGTATGGTGTCTCCTCCTTACATCTCTACCAATATGAGTCCCTAAGGACTTTTTGCATACCCCAACTGGGCAAATATTACATTTTTCTTTTCTTCTCTCCCTCACTCTTTTTTTTTTTTTTTTTGGCATGAGATGCTTGACTTCATTTTCAAAACAAGACCAATAAGGTTATCAAGAAACACAAGTTCTGCTGGAGTTTGTCCAGAGAATTCAGGGCAGCCGTGGGGATGCTGTAAATGGGAGACTCTCAGAGGAGTTCCCAGAGTAATCTCATTTAGAACTTGGAACCAGACAGGAATTCTGTTGTACCAGGGCCCTGTGCCATTTTTAAAGGAAAAGGTTCATTTTGTATTTCCTCAAATTAGAATGCATTTGGTGGTAGGGCCCTTGTGTATGGAAGAATCTAGAAGAAATAATTGTCCTTTCAATTATTCCCTTAAGATTCCTATCAGAACTCAAGTAGAAAAGTTTCTCACAGTGTAGTGAAAACAAATGAATATATAACTGCTATCTCCTTCACAGAACATAGACGGAAACCAGAAATTCTGTTAGAAAAAAAACCGCCCTGCCACCCAGGAACTCTGGGACCTGCAAGTTACATGACTTCTGTATGCCTCACTTTCCTCGACCCTAAAATGAGGGCGAAGATAAGGCTCAACTCACTGAGGTGCTGAGAGAATTAAATCAGCGAATAACATCAAACATACAGAACAGTAAAGAAATGAGAGAATTACTCCATAAAAGTTAGCTATTATTATAACTACTATCATCACTTCTAACTCAAAGATTCTTTAAGACATCATGCCGAGAGAGTGGGAAAAGAAAAGTAAAACAGCAGAGTGATTATTTTCTTAGTCTTTGGAGACAAATGGAGGTTAACATCCTGACTCCAACAATTACTTGCTCCATGACTTTGGGAATGTAAAACAAAATCTACAAACCCACTTTCTTCATTGTAAAAATTCAATGAGCTTACACATGCAAGGCATCCGGCACAATGCTTGGCATGTAATAATTGCTCAATAAAAGTTATATAAAATAAATCTCATTATTCATTTTTCTACTAGATTTGTTGGCCAACATAATCACCCAGTGCTCAGTAAATGCTTGCAAATACCACTTTGGTCTTTGAGGGATTTTTTCTTTAATAACTGAAATGAGATCTAAGGATAACCATAAAATATGATCACTGATGTGTCCATTCTCAAAATATTTAAATAAAATGTGGCAGGCATCATCCTCAGCTCCCGGCTGAGGGTAGTACCTTGATGGCAAGTCGTTCTGGAATGCACCCAGGGGTTGGTGATGGAGAGACTCAAAGGAGAATGGAACTCTGAATCCTTGTAGTTCACTCTTCAGTCCTTTCCCTTTGTCAAATGTCTCCAAGAAAAAGTTCTTAAATCATTTGAGGCTCAAATGCAGCATCTTTTGTGCACGACCGTGATTCACTGCACATTTGAACAGAACGACAGTGAAGACTGTCTATTTTTCCAAGACCCATTAATTTTCTAAGAATTCTTAGACTCCTAGGCTAATATTATGCTCAGCAAGAGATCCCTCATAAATGTGTCCAAACTTATTTTTATGACAGGGACATAGTCACAAATTATGAATGACTTCCTGATAACCAAAACGAAAAACGAATGGAGTCAATTAAAAAATACAAGCCATTTACACCCTGTTCCATCTTCCAGCAATTTTTAGCGTGAGCAGCTGAGTTTGTGAAGAGGCAGAGGCTTGACGGATATTCGGAGGGACAGAGAAACTTTCTTAGCAACTGAGCTGTCCACTTTCAGCTGTTACAAAAATAGGTCACCTTCATCCTGTCTCAAAAGATCCTTAATAGTATACTTGACAGACAAGAGGGCCACCTGGCTCAAACTTGAACATGACATCATTAGTAATTATTGATAAGCTCTTTAAATGGGGGGGTGTGTGCTCTAAAAGCATGGGGTTTATGCTCTACCACTGCCAGAGTTTCCCTTTAAATTTAGCACCCTTTAAAGCATATATATGTGCAAAGAAGTCATAGTCCACAAGCCCAAGATTAAAAATGAATCATACTTCATGCCAATACTATGCATCTTTAGATAGGTTATTTTCATCATTTCTCTTTTATTATACGACATTTAGTAAAGAACTGTGTGTATGTAGTTTGTTGACTTTTTATGTTGACAACAAAGATGAAAATCTGCAGAGCTAATATATAACCTAGGATATATTTGGTTTTTCTCCCCCCCAGTTATTCCTAAGTATCAAATGTGAGTTCAAAAGAGGCTGCTCTTTAGTGTGATTCTTTAAACAAAAAGAAAAGAAAAGATACTAATGTTTAACTCAGATTGTCCTCATCAGAATTTGTGGAAAAGAGAGAGTCTTCAGGGACAACAGTGTGATTTCAGATTCAAGATTTGTAATGGAAAACCAAAGGGTTTCTGTAAAGCTTCTATTTTAAAAGGACTCATGCACGGTCATAACACCCTTCAAAGGAAAATTCTCTAGTCTATTATCCATTTTTAATAAAGTCACAAATACAGACAAAACCTATAGAAGCTTAAAAAAGAAATCTTCTTAAGTTATAGTTTCAGACAAGATGGTCTTAGTCATAAAATATTAGTAAGCAAAGAAGGCGGGGTCTCGGCAAAGTTAAAGCATATTAAAGTCATCTTCATTATAAGCATGGCCCCAAATAACACTTTGGTTCTCCTTGGCAGTGGAGCAAAAGTTTTTCAAATAAGGGATGGAAATTTTTCGAAGCAAAGAGCTAAGTTCCCTATCACACTGCGGTGGAGCAATGCTGCCATTCTGTTAAGAGTAATAGAATGACTACATACCAACCTGCTCGGCTAGCAGGGCAACTGGCTTACAAAAACACATTTATCTGCGGACTCTTTTGATTCTTTCCCTGTAGGAATGGATGAATCCAAAGTTTAGGAGTACTCCTTAAGACGGCCAAAGTATTTTAGGTCAAGCTATAAATTTTTCCTGACGTTCTCTGCCAAGATTATGCTGAGGACTGAGAAGAGAATCCTTAAAATGGTTCCAAAAGTAAACTTTCATCTGCTATGGAAAAAAGAAGTAAAATCACATCTCCCTATCTCTGCTTGATTCCAAAGGCTCACCACCGTATGGCAGGCGCACGAGATGTAACCGGGGCCTGGACCCCCAGAGCAGGAATGTTGGGACATCGCCACTATTTTGCTGACGTTTTCCGCTACCTCTAGAAAATCATACGTCTTGCAAGTCTGTCCTCCTTGGCGTCGACCTCTGCAAGGACAAAGGCATCATCTCTGAGAGGAGGGAGCCGAGGGCCAAGTGAAGCTCAAGTCTTTGGAGCCAGGTGGGCTGGGGTCCATACCCTGACTCTCCAACTGGGTTGCCCTGGCCCTGTGACCTTAATTTCTCTGTACCTCATTCTTTCTTATCTGCAAAATGTGGTAATAACAGATAATAACCACCCCCAGGATCGTTGTGAAGGTTAGAAATAAGGCCAACAAACGTACGTGGCAGGCACCATGAAATGCTCCCTGTGGATCACAGAGCCGGGCTCTGTCTGGAGCTACTGTGTAACTATTTCATTACGTTTCACTCCACCCTGCTCGCTGGGAACGACTCTTATAAAGACAATACGTGATGCCGTTAAAATTCCCTTATACCCAAAGATTTCCCCTATCGCTTATAAAAGGTTTGCTTCTGTGTTGTCATAAGTAGGTTCCAGGATGCATCGTAAGTCCCACAGATCTAGCCCAAGCTCCTACATCCTCTGCATTTACAGTAGAAATAAAATTTCACACATTTTGAAGTTGACACTAAAGTGTTCCTGAGCCATTGGGTGGAGGGCTCTTGGGTTGCATGGGTCTGTGAGATTTATACATTCTTGACATTTCTGAATTGTCAAAGCGGAATTAGGTCTAACACAGGGCTAGTGAGGATGCGCCCCTGCCCCCCCGCCCAAAACTTCTTTCTTACTGGTCCTTTCCCCTCATTTCATAAACAAACTTGTCTCCTCTTCTTAAAAAAACAAAGCAAAACAAAATAAAAACCAAAACCTTTCTATCTCATGTTTATGGGTAGGTCTGGGTGAACTTCCCTCTGAGAAAGGGAGAACACCCAGATTTCTTTGCTGAGATTTCTCTGCTCTCTGTATTTCCCCTTCACACTTCCACCAGTTCTGGTTCTGTCCTCCTCCTTCCATGGAAACTGCACAAATTGTCGATTTCAACAGACAAGTCTGCTGCTCACACCTCGGTGCTGCCCGAGGCCCTGCTGGTCACATGCCCCTTCTGAAACTCCCAACTGCTTTGGCCTCTGTGACCTGTACTTCCCTAATTCTCTTCATACCGGCCTGGTTCCTCCAGTGCCTCTCGTTCCACCACCCACTTCGGATGCCTAATCCTCACAGTGAGTTTAGGCTCTGCCTGCAGCCTCCTGCTGTTAATCACTTTGTACTTTCTCCTCGGGTGATCTTATCCCTGCTCAAGATTTCAACCACTGCCTTCTCCCATAGTCCTGCCCAGACTGCATCTGACCTTCTGATTCTCGCATCAATGATCTTCACCTGGATGTTTCCCACACAACTCAGAATGGAACCCATCTTCTACCCTACCATGATGCCGCTCTTGAAATCCCTCAACTGTAGGCACAGCCAAACACCTGCCCAACTTGAAACCAGGAGCTACTCTCCCTCTGACTAATCATTCCCACCCCATCAATCATCAAGTCCTGCCAACTGAGTCTCCTTTTTGTTGTTTTATTTACTCCCTTTCACTCCTACTACCCCAGTCCCACTTCAAGCCCTCATCATCTCGCAGCTGGACTGCTGGACTGTCCCCTAACTAGCCTCCCCATTGCCAATCTTATCCTCTCTAATCGACCCCCCTCACAGCTACTAGACTAGATAGCAGGCCACATCAGTACTCACAGTCCACAGGAAAATCAACAGGCAGGTTCAGCAGGCCAATAACAAAGTCACACAAATGTTCCTCCAGAAGGGTCTTGCCTACACGTTGTATCTCTTTATTCTTGCCCAAACAGAGCTCCCAGACTTCCTGCTGACTTGGAAAGCCGATACCTTTCCAATAAACTCCTTTTCTGCTTAAATAGCCAACTTATGCTGTTTGCAGCGAAGATCCTTGACGAGTGTACAATTCCATTTACTCTCTACCATGATCATAGATTTGTGTCTCCTCCTATCAGTCTACGGGTGCCAAGGGCAGGGACCATGACCAGGCATGTATTCCCAGTCCTCTATGTACTTCAACTGCTAATATAATGCCTGATGGATAGTAGTTACTCAAATGCACATTGGTAGAAGGAATAGTCTTAGATGCTCTTTCTGTAAAACATATGATTCTTTCACGATACTATGAAGTTATAGTACATTTGTTATTAGCTTATCTTAGCCTCAGAATCCCCCAAAACACAAATAACTTTCTCACAAAGTAGAGAAGGCAAATATTCTGACAGATCTCACTGAATCAATCACAAGCCCAATCCTTTCGTTTTCTCACGAACCACATCCATATGCAAGGGTGTATTCCTAGAGCAGACAACTATCTCTACCTGCTTTTATCCATCAGGGTGGCTACTGTTGGTGTCTTACATTTGAGTTCCTTCGGGAAAAAACAGCTCCCAAAAGCCAGCTCAAAGTCTGATAATCTTTTGCTACAAATACTTTACAGACCGAGCAGTGTCCCTCTCAAGGTTGCATTGTGATTGTTTGTGATGGCAGAGGATCAAGGGACTCGGGGAGCCCTGATAAGCCAATAACCCAAGGGCTATTTTTTCCTTGGTATGTCCGAGATGGAACAGACCACCTGTGGGTCAGGCAAGCTGAGACACTGCTTCCCTGTTATACTTGGAAATGACAACACTAGTGTCCAGACGTTCTTGAAGTCCTACAGCAGGAAGGATTATTTAATACAACCTCTTTTACTACAGGGGAAAATGTCAAGGGCGCTGTCTCTCTCTCTCTTTCCTATCAATCTCAACAAGAGATTTAGGGATTGATTAAATTTGCCGTGTTTGCTGATACCACATGCTCTTTGTCGGGCATTGTGAGGACGATGTGATGCCTGTTCTCAAAGAGTAACGCTCTGGCCAAGAGAAGGGGTGGGGACCCTGACAAGGAGGTGCTAATGAGGAGACACATGGTGGGGAGTGAAGAGGGGAAGAGAGATGTTCATCTACCAGAGAAGCTCAGGGAATGCTTCAAGAAAGAGCTGGACCTTCAGGCATGGGCAGGGGTAGGATTTCAATAGGCCAGGAAGGAGCAGGGGAATAAAGAGCAGAATACAGACGTGGAGAACAGTGCAAATAGAGCAAAAGGCAAGAAAGTGAAGGGCGTGATGATGAACAGCACATTGGGATTCATGGGAGGGAAGAGCAGATTTATAATTTGGCGCCAATCATGTGGGGCCTTGAGTGCCACGCTAGACAGTCTGCACTTTCTCCTGGGTAACTCATAGTCAAAGGATTCTTAACAAGAGGGCCTTTCTTCTTTCTCACATCTGGAGGGGTGGGCAGTTGGCAGTCATCCCAATGCATTGTCCTCAACCCTGGCCACATATGAGACTCACCTCAGGAGTTTGTTCATTTGTTAGTGCTCGTTTATTTATTAACAATGCCAACTCTGGCCTTATTTCTGGCCAAAGAAATCAGAATCTTTTGGGGTATGACTTTGACGTGACAATTTTTAAAGAAATGTTTAGGTGCTTTTAATATCCACTCAGGGTTGAGAACAATTAGCCTAGTACATAGGTAGGAGAATTTCTCTACAAATTCTTAGTTTTTGTTGGGAATGCTTTGCTGACATAGGTAAGATCCTATGTTTAACTAGGTATGGCCTAATGGGTACAACAGAAATTTCTGATATATTGAGCAAGTTCCTTGCTTTTAAATAACTTCCTCATTTATCATTAGCAATATGTTCGTGTGTTCAATATGTTAAGCACTATCTTCTTCCTGTAGCTATTTCATATATATATCATTGGTAATTATGGACATCTTCATATATATGATATGATATATACAGATATACATGAAAAAAGATATATATGATATTTACAGATATGATATATAGAGATATGTGTTTGATACATACAGATGTAAGATATATAGATATATAAATATATAGATATATAGATATAAAAGTTGGCAGATGTGAAAATCAGGATTGACCAACCAAGATACCAAGACATATATCACTTATATTGACATATGGGGTTTCACTTAAATTCCTAAAAGTCAAATATTATTTAATAAGAGGTAGAAGTAGGTCTACTGCTGGGGTGACCTAGCAAGGAGGTTCTGCTATTTTAGGAAACAGAATTTTTTATAAATACTACATCATAAGATGCAAGTCACAAAACACACTAACCATACACCAGGGGATTTGAAGGTGGCAATGAAAGCAGAAAGTCCTATGACAAGGAATTATTTTTTTCTCCTAGCATATAGTGACCACAACCAACTTGTACAATTATGAGAAGGGAAGCATCCTAAAAATCCTTGGGTGCCTTGTGGGGGATGAGGGCAGGAGCTGCGTAGCCACTTCCCATTGGGTGACTCTAATTTGAGTAGGGAACAACCCAGACAGGGTGTTGGCCCTGGTAGGAAGGGGGTTGGCCAGACAGAGCCTATGTCCAAAGAAATCAATCAAGGCAGGGAGGAGTAGGGAGATAGAACCAGTCCAGGGAGGTTAAATCCCAAGTGGAGGGGCCAGGTCAGAGAACCCAAGAACCCAGACTGACAGGGAAACCAAGGGGTAGGGCCCTGTCCAAGAGCTTAGGGGATGAGAGATCTGTTTGGCTTGGGCTCTCCTAAATACTTTATGGCATCAATCAGACAGATAATTACCTCTGAAGGGCCAGAATGAACCAGGAGCACACATGAAAATGCATAAGGGCTTTTTAATCATCCAATACTAGGTTTATTCATACAGCAAATTCATCCATTCAACAAAGATTTATTGAGCATCTACTATGTGCCAGGCCCTTTTCTATATGCTGAAGATGCAGGCAGGTGGGATACCTACATATCTGAAAGAGTGAATTGATACGCAGTATGGCATAAAACGTTGTGTTTTGTGGGTTTGGTAGGCCCAAAGCACTGTACCTTTGGAACTCATCTTCTTCCATATGTATGAAATACAATTAATTCTCTGAAAAAGACTTTCCAACATTTTATAATTAATACACCAAAGCTTCAGGGTCCAGGACCCATGGAGACAGGGATGTTAGGAGAGGGGCAGCAAGGCTGGAGCAAAGGAAAAGAGGAGCGCCAAGATACAAGGCCCTGCCCCAGGCTACACAGGCCTTGTTTTATGACCATGACTCCTAGCCTGTCTGGGCCCCAGTGTTCTCCCCCGTAAAATGAGGAGGTTGCACTGGACAACTTCCAAAGCCCAGTTCTAGAATCTAGGATCCCAGGCAGGACCAGGGCAGAAAACGGGGCTCAGGCTCAGCACACGAGAGCGCTGGTCACCCTGACAGCATCAGGAGCCAGGGCAGCCCCTGGGAGTAGCATGGGACACTGCAGGAGTATCTTGAGCCATTTGCTGGGGTTGAGTGTCTCTCCAAGAGACACCCCAGACTTGTGCTGCTCTCCAGTCTCTACACAACACGGGGGTATGTTTTTCCTTAGAGAGCACCAGGAGACCAATCTGCAGAGGCAATGCAGGTCCAAGCAGGCCTACGGGGGCAGGAACCACCTGATGAACTGATGTCAGGGTGGGATGCTGAGGCGATCCCCCAGAGTCAGGAAAAGAGCTATCATTCACAAGAAGGGAGGACTGTTCCCCCTCTTCCAGGAAGGCCACTTGGGATCCCAGCTAGACTTTTGGCTCTAGCTGAAATATCAGTTTCATGACAGAACACAGAACCAAAACTCAGGTGGCCAAATAACCAAAAATGTCTTCAAGAGAGAAGGAACGGGTTTGGATAAAGAAAGGGGGTGTCAGAGAGACATATGCATGTGATGTCAGCACACTCCACAGCGTCCCCCACTTTACCCGCTCATTGTGCCAAACCTCATAGCCAGCCTTCCTGCCTCAGATAGCATCACTCGCTCCGAGGTACAAATACCATCCGGACTCTTCCATATTAGGCAATTTCTCAAACCCCAGCCCCCACCGTTGTACAAAAACTGCATTCTCTACAGCAAGTGCTTTGAATTTCCTTGTTTCCCGCCCATTCACTGGACACATCTCTGTATCTACCTTCCTTTTCCAGGTGGCTTTAGTGTGCCAACCTTCCAATTAAGGACCAGTACCTGCATTGGGTTTTTAGCTGCCCCCCTTCCTCAGTTCCTCCAACGGCTTCCTTATAGAGTCAGGTTAAAGGTGCTAAGCCAAGGTGTCCAAAACTTAGAGTGGAGCCAACATTCACCCGATGACTCATTTGATTGTGACTCTTCCAATGTAAGGCCAACTTAATGGGCTCCAAGAATCCTCAGCCCAAGGCTTCTGCCCCCACAGCTGGCATTGGGGAAATGGAACCAACAGTTTTGATTTCACCTGAGGACCACTGTCCAAAGCGCTTCCCATAGTCTCTGAACTGTGAACAAATAAACAAGGGTTTTTTTTTTTTTTTGAGGATGAATGAAGGAATAAAGATTTTTATAGGATTCAATGGATCTCTTGTTTCCTGGATTTAATTCAAACCTAAAATTTAGAAGCGAATTCAAATTTGAGTCTAACATAATCTCATTCCCTTGACAAATTAGAGGAGATAAAAATATTCCATTGGGCCACTGTTGGCAAAGCTAGAAAGTAGAAGAGGCTGGCTTGCTGTATCCAGTCACCCGCACAGGTGTCACCTCATGTCTGGGGGCCCTTCCTTGCGGTACACAACCCAAGCAAACACCACTGGTTGAAACTCAGCCATCCTGTGCCCAGCGGAGATCAAGCATAGTTCAAGACGGCTATGAGCAAGAGACGTTGGAATGGCAATCGGAGATTCTGAGAGACCTGATACTCTACATAAACGAAGGGAGTGGACCTCAAATACAATTTGGGGCGGCTGAGGAGACATTTCAAGAAGGAGACTTATGCAACTACCCCCAGATTTGATTTTCCCGTGATGAAATTTTAATTTGCAGATTTGTTTCCCTACTTAATTCCCAGCACTGGGCTGTAGCATTGTTCTCTCCACGGCGTGTTAGACTAACAACCAAGGACATATAGAAAGTGCCACTGGTATTCCAAATACTTGTGGGCAAAGTCTCTGAAATCTACAACTTTCTATGGTGGATTGGACACACAGAAGTGGACGGAACCAGTTTCAGAAGATTTTTTGCAGAAGATGAAGGAAATTTGTAGAGAGACTTGGGAACAGCTTGCCAAATTGCCGCCTGTGACGATTTTATCATCTTTAATTTACCAACCTAGAAATGGGTTTATAACAGAAGTTCTACGTGTTGGCCTCTCAGCAGTTGGCGCACATCTCACAGTCCCTCTGGAGTACGCTTGGTTATGTCCAAGGTCTGGCCTTTGAAAAACACAGTACTAGAGGGACGGAGACCTACCCTGCCTCTTCTGCCTGGAGTGCTCAGAGGAGAATGAATTAACGTTCCCCAGCCAAGCCAGTAGTCCTGGTCTCAAGCCAGAAAACAGTGGCCGTTAGAAGTTAGAAAGCAAGCAAAAAGGAAAGCAACAGTGCTTCCATTATAATATTAAACCATAATCACCTTTTCCTATAATCATCTTTCTGTCTTCCCAGAAGGGGCACTGGTTAACTGCCGCTCTGGGGCAGCAGTGCAACCTGGCACTTCCTGTGGGTCTGGAAGGCGGTGGAGCTCGGCAGGCTGTGGCACGTCCACTGACCCCGGAGCAGGCTGAGAGCGGCCACTGTGCTGGGGGTGGGGGCTCAGAGACGGAGGCTCCTGAATTAAGGGCTGATGTCGATTTCCTTTCCTCGGGGCCAGGACCAGGGTGAGGCAGGAGAGGTGTTTAGGGAACAAGATTTAGGGAGGTTTGCATTCTCGGGGTCATGCAAGTGGCTCTTTCTTCTCAGTCTCAGCCCTACTCAGGGCCCCGGGCACCGGGACGTGTGTGTGAGCGTGTGCATATGTATGTGTGTGTGTGTGTGTGTGTGTGAACATGCACTGTGGTCAGTGGTTCTCAAAGCATCATGTCCAGACCAGCAGCAGCAGCAACACCTGGGAACTTGTTTGAAATTCAAATTCTCAGGCCCCATCCCAGACCCACTGAATATGAAACTCAAGGTGGGGCCCAACAATCTGGGTCTTGGACGCACACACCAGGTAACTCCCACACGGCACAAGTCTGCGAAGCACAGTGCTAGAGAATAACGCTCTCCAAAGCCCGCCCCATGGTCCATGGCAGGTGGCCTCTCAAAATGCTTCACCCACAGCAGGAGCAGGGAAGGGGTGGGGTGGCAAGAAGACAGAGACCTTCCTAAGGCCATCGGCAGGGTAGGTATCCCTCAGACAATAAATCAGGAACTGCTTTTTCCCCAGCTATCCCCAAGTAAACTGTAATAGTCAAGACCTGCCAACTGTTGGCAATAAATAAAGATTGCTACTGAGCTCGTCCCCGCCCGTGGCTTCCCCTTAACCAGGCAGCTCAGAGGCAGCTGCTGAGACACTGTGTCAGGGGCCAGCCATCTGAACGTCCTGAGACTTCGATGCCCTCCTTTGTAAATGGGGCTAGCATCACCCACCTGTGAGGGGCGGAGAAGCTAATGCATACGCAGTCCAACAGAAGTGTGGGGCAGAGTAAACTGTGGTGGATGCCGAGCAGGGGTTCTGGGCTCCACCCTCCTCCAGGGAGCCGGCTGGGATGCCTTGGGTACTGAGGACAGCTCAGAGGGGAAGGAGGTTAGCCGAGCTCCTTTATGCTACAGTGCTTTAAAAAGGAGGTTATTCCCCAGCCCAAATGACCTGGGGCACCAAGCCTCTAAAAACACAGAGTGGGGGAAAGGAAAGGAGAAGGGGCACCCGGGGCCTGCTGTTGGGAGCTGAGAACTGCTTGTTTTTTTTACCATATAATGAAGGGTAAGAGAAACATCTAAAGACCCACATTTAAACTGTCACCAGAACCCAAACAGTATGTAGTGGTGAGACAGTGACCAACGCCCGCCAGCCCAGCCACCTCAGGCACACAGTCATGGACTTGGTTTCCTCTTTTGCCAAGTGCTGGATGACAGATACAATCGCAGTGTGAGGATGAAGTCACACAACACACTTAGGCACAACATAAACATGAGGGCTTAGCACTCAGGTCCCTTCGCAGAATTACGGAACCCTTTCCGCAGTGTGGAAGAGAACCAGCCCCAATCCGACTTTCCCAGCTCCTAAAGGTGTCTACTGAGGACCAGAGGGGCTGATGACCTGCAGAGGGCACGCAGCTGGTGGGTGACAATCATTAGGGGCGCCCCTTTCTCCCTGCCATTAGGAAGTGCTGGGGGGGAGGCAGAAAATCTCAGAGCCCCCCCCCCCACGCAGGCCAGGTAAACAAAGGACGCCCCCCGCCCCCATGTCTTCCCGGGCCATGCGTGCAGCACAGCTGAGGGCTGGAAAGAGGATCCATGACTCACACTTTTCCTCCCGAGGGGATTTAACTCCAAGATAACATTGCCCTTGAGAAAAGGCCAACCAGCAAGGAAGAAAGTTCACCACCTCGGGGCCTGTGTGATCTGGAGCCCCCTTACCTTCCTCGTTTAAAATCCAGGGCAGGAACGCCAACACCGAGTCAAAGCCACAGGTGTTTTCTTCAAAGGCGCAGGACCCGGCAGGCAGGTCCAGGGCGCCCGCCAGTTGCAGGGCTGCGGACACAACACGAATTTCCGTTCGGGCTAGGGCTGGGAGAGTCTGCACCAACTCGGGGCGCCCGGGGGGGGGGGGGGAGGGGACTAGGTGAAAGTGAGGGGCATGCACGCGGGGAGGGGCCGGAGAGGGATGCACTACTACCCCCTCCCCCGCCCCCGGCGCTTCCAATGCACAGCCATACGTCCACCCAGTCGCCGCCCCAGGCTCGGCAGTGGGGTAAGGCTGTCGAAAAGGATCCGGAGGCGCCCTCGGATGGCCCGGCCCAGGAAAGCGAGCCCGGCCACGGGGGTTGCGGGAGCGGGTCGCGAGGGCGCCCCCCGGGGGTCCCCCTCGGTCCTTGCACTTACCTTGCATTGCCAGGAGGACGCCCCTTAGCAGCATGGTCGCGCTTCGGGGAGAAAGGACGACCGGAAAGGGGTGCAAGCTGCCAGCCCGCTGGGACCCGCTGCTCCGGTGAACCGGAGCGGGGGCGCCGGGGACCCGGGGAAGGAGAGAGAAGTCGAGAGGCTGAGCGTGCACTTGGAGCTGCCCAACTTTGCGGAGCGGCTCGGGAAGCTGAGCGGAAAGCTGGAGGTGCTTGACTGGTGCGCGCCGCTCGCCCGGCTACAGCCGCGGGTCAGATCGCGTCCCGAGTGAAGCCGGCGCACAGCTGGTCCCGGGCGAGGATGGGGCTGGGCGGAAAGGAGACAATTGCACACTTTTGAAAAACCAGCTAGGACTGGCCGGGAGAGGAGAGGTCGGGATGCAGCGCCTGGGCTCAGAGTTTTAAAGCTTGGGACCAGACCCCTCGCAGACACTTGGAGGGGGCAGGCCTTCGAGCAGCCCCTCCGATGGGCCGGGACTGGAGGCGCCCCGCCCCGCCCATCCGCGGTGGGAACCAGCTTATTTCTGGGGACAGCTTCCCCGCATCTGGCACACCAGTACTGCAGGGCTGGCCCTAATTTTAACTTCTTCTCCCCAGAATGGAAAAGGGTGGAATTCTCCTAGGAAAACCTAGAAGAGAACTTGGCAACTGTTTGGTGACATAAGCTTTGTATCTCAGGAGTCGCGCGTTCATGGCCCAGTAATGCTAAGCCTGGAATACCACCCCCTTTTTTTTAGCAGTGGAATGTCTGGCATGCCTGGTGCTCAGCATTCCCTCTGTCCGGTAAAATGGGGGCATTCCTCCTCTCCAAAGAGCCATGATAAATTAGTAGTGTTCTAAATTGGCATGGGGGGGGGTGATGTCAGGGAGGGGGTTACTGTGAGTGCCTTGAGCACTAAGTGGGTCTTTAAAAATATTCTCTTCCAAGAAAGGACGTGGTGGGGATTTTTTTTCCTTCTTAATGGTCTTTACAATTTTGTGATTCTCAAACTTGAGGGTGCTTCAGAACCCCCTGGAGCGCCCCACCATCTGAGTTTCTGATCTGGTAGAAGTGGGTTGGGGCCCGGAGATTTTGCACATTCTTATCAGGTTTCCAGATGCTGATGCTGATGCTACTAGTCTGGGACCACGCTTTGAGGAGCCCTGGCCTAATGAACTCCTGTTAACCATCCTAGCCCTGTTCACATGCCTTCACCTGGTTTCCAGCCTCTCCTGGCTTTCCTTGGCCTTCATTGGCAGCTCCTCCTCCCTAACCTGCCTGCCCCCCCACCACCACTGGAGTGCCTTCAAGCTCTGTCCTTTTAGCTCCACCACCACCACCCCCCCCAGTAATTTCATCCAGTTTCATAGTTTGAACACCAACTATATAGCCTGATGACTACCAAACTTCTATTTCTAGCCCAGACTGCTCACTGACTCCAGACTCTTCTCCCTCATGGCCACCTCAACATTTTCTTTTGGATGTTTAACAGCTACCTCACACTTCACAGGTCCCAACATGAACACTTCCGAGCCCTTCCTGAGCCTGCCTCCTCTTGTGTTTTTATCTCAGTTAAAGGAACCTTTCTCCCCCACTTGCTCAGGACAAAACACTTCGAGTTATCCTTGGCTCTTCTCTTTCTCTCAAGACATTACCAATTCTGTCCATTCAGGATTCAGAACACAGCAGATGCTGGGCATGCTCCACGCCCACAGTGACTGCCCTAATCTAAGTGGCCGTCATTAGCCAGGGAGGGTGCAGGAGCCTCCTAAGGGCGGTATCCCTGCCTCTCCTGCCTTGCTCGCTTGCACTCCACTCCTAACAGCCGTCAGGGGCATCCTTTTAACACAGAAATCAGGCCATGTGGCATGTCATTTCTTGGCTCCAGACTTCTAACAGCTTCCTACATCAGCAAATCAAAACCCAGTCTTCAGGGGCGCCTGGCTGGCTCAGTCGGTTAAGTGTCTGACTCTAGATTTTGGCTCAGGTCATGATCTCAGGGTCCTGAAGTAGAGCCCCATGTTGGGCTCCATGTGCTTAAGATTCTCTCTCCCCTCTACCCCTACCCCCTGGTCGGGCGTGTGCTCTCGCTCCCAAATAAACAAAAAACAAAGAACCAGTCTTCACAAAGACCTACTAGGTCCTACAAGACCTGCCCTACCCCTCATCGCTCTGATCTCGTCTGCCCTGCTTACACCCCTCCAGCCACATCGACCTCTTGGCTGGTTCTCAGATACAAGGTACCTGTCCTCCCAGAACTTTGTGCTGGCTGTTCCCTCAGCTTGAAATGCTCTTCCCTACAGATCCATGTGACTCACACCCACACTGCCTTCAGGTCTTTATTCCCTGGTCACTTTCAGTATCAGAAATTCAATAGCCTCTCTTTAGAGGCTTTCTTCACCCCCAGGAAGAAATAAGCCCCCAGGATCCTTTTAAAATAAGTTTGGACAAATTCTCATGAGTTCTCTGTAAGCAATGACTCAAAGGACCTAAAATTTGTTTACGGTGTGTGTGTTTATATGCTCTGCCTCAGGTGGTAGTTAATAATGAACAACATTTATCGTGCTTACTATTATAACTATTTTATATAGAAAATCTTATTTAACTTTCACAAGGACTCTATGAGGTCAATGTCATTATTGCTTGTATTTAATAGATGGGGAGACTGAGGTGCAGAGTTCAGTGATAGCAAGAGGCAGAGAGACTTAAACCCACATCTGCTTTATTCCAAAAGCCTATTCTCTCAATTGGTAAAATAACCTGTCTCCTTCGTCTTACATTCTTTTTGGATTTCTTGCTCATAGATGATGCTACGTATCTGAGGGATTTCATCAGATTATGTAATTAAAAATTCAAAAACAGATAGGAATCCACTTGAAACCTCAAAACACTATTTTCAACCAAGCAAGCTTCCAGCAACTATCAAACTGGTACTCCTTTTTCTAGGTACCTGCAGAGTATTTCAGAGTTTTAGGATTGCCTTAGATTCATTTGCATGTTCCAACTCTTGGGAAAGTGAAAAACTTCAAGGCCATAAAGAGATCTTCAAAAATTTTTAAATATATATTAAAACCTCAAGGCAACATCATTTCATTGCCATATGGGAACCTGAATCCTTACACATAAACACAAAGTTAGTTGGAGTAAAACTTCGATTTCACATATAATTGCATGAACTGAAGCACAGATGATCCTTTGACATTGGTGCAGGTTGGGGTCTGTGGGAAGCAGACTCTGATTTGGAGGTTACGGTGCAGGCTGCTTCCTAAGGGTGCCCTTGGGCTCCGCACCTGTGGAAGGGAGGAGGAGGAGGCAGGACTGGGCCGAGGGAGAAGTGACATTGCAATGCAGGCCCCACAAAGCCTCTCCTGACCCCATAGGCTACACTGGAGTTAAAACGGCCCACACAATTTACCCCATATTAGGCTGATATGGCCAGATTCTTTGCATTGCTCCTTCCATCACACAAGCGATGTGGTCCTCACAAGGACAGGTGATCCCCAACAAGGGGGCTCTCTACACTGAGGCCGACCCTCAAGGGGGTTGATGGCTGAAGGCTGTTTGAAGACAACAATCCCACCACCTGAGATGACAAGTCCTTCCTTGATGGAGGATCTGGATAGCACACTGGTGTCCACCACAGACATTTTGCAGAGAAGGGAAAGAATACTGCATGTGGAGAGAGCCAAGGAGAAAATCCAGAAAATCTAGAAATTATGTGCATCGACCCACTTCCTCTGGTCACAAATCATGGAGCCCTGTGACCATGTGCTGCCTCAACCCCTGGAAAAGCAGCATCAGGCCCCCAGGTGAGAGCTACCCAGGAGTCTGTCCTCCAAGATTTAGCTTCATCGAGTGATTAAATAACACATGTAAAGTTCTGGTTTATAGAAAGCACTCAATAAACATTAGGTATTACAGCGAGTTGAATGGTAGCCCCTCCCCAAAAGATATGTTGTGAATGTGACTTTATTTAGAAAAGGCGCCCTGCAGATGTAGTTAAATTAGGGATCTTGAGCAAAGATCATCCTGGATTAGGAAATGGGCCCCAAATTAAGGGCAAGTGCCCTTCAAGAGACAGAAGAGCAGTAACAGACACAGGTAAGGGTGGAGGCAGAGACAGGAGTGGGGGAGCCAGAAGAGCCTCAGAGCAGATCCTGTCCCAGAGCCCCCAAGGAGTGTGGCCCTGCAGACTCCTTGACTTCACACGTCTGGCCTCCAGAGCTGTGGGAGAAGAACTTTCCGTTGTCTTAAGTCCCCGGCTTTGTCCTGGTGGCCGTAGGACACTAAGGCAGAAAGTGTGAAGCATCAGGCAGTCATGTGCCAGGCACTTTCCGTGTGTCTCTCATTCAATCCTGCTACATCCCTGTGAGATGGACACTTGTTACCTCCGTCTTACAGATGACGGGGAAACAGGCCCAGAAGCGTCCTGTAACTTGTTCTGGGTCCCATGTCCAGCTACACCGCCCCAAGTGCTTCCTCTTTACAAAGGCCTGTCGCGCCTGACAAGGGCTGCAGGGGAAGGGGCCTGCTGTCTCTGGGGCAGCCGCACGAGCCCTCTCACAGGGCCTGGCTATCCTTGTGCTCTGGGCTGCTTCGCCCCCTGCTCCCCTCGGGGGCCCTCAACCAGGGATCCCGCTTTTTGCTGTGTCACTCTTGCGCTGGAGATCTAGCTTGGTCTCGATCCCAGTTTTCTGGGCACAATAGAGGAAGGTGAAACAGGGCGCCCCTGCGCAAGAGCCCGCCTCACCCTCCGTCGGGCCACTGAGGCATCAGAGGGAACAGGCTCATCTGTGAAAGTAAAGAAAGAAATCTGGTGCTTATGACGTCCCCTGAGCGCATGCGCATCGCAGAGTGGGGCCGACTCGGAGGCTCTTCTCGCGCACCTTCCCTTCTGTTTGCCTCTCTCCCTTCTGGTCGTTCTTACAGAGTGCCGTGTCAGGTCCCTTCTGCAAACATTTCCTGAGCACCTACTATGTGCCAGACATAGTGCTCAGGGCTGGAGACCCAGGGGTGAACGAGATACTTTCTCTGTCTCACGGACCAGAGGCTGACCCATGGAAAGACCACTGCAATAAAATATGCTGGTGAGGTAGAGCGAGGACCGCAGACATGAGCTGGTAGCAGGGGGATTTAGGGAGGGATGGTGGAGCAAGCAGGCCCAACCACAGGGCATCACTGGCCCTGGCCCAAGGCCAAGTCATTATGGCAGGAGAGGGGTCCAGCCCTGCTTATTTTGCCCAATTTTTCAAAAGAAGCCCAATGTCCAGATATAGATGCAATAGCATCGATTTTCAAATACTGGCAATGAATTACAACAGAATATATTTAAATCCCTGTGCGGGTACAGTAACACTTGGTGGGAGGCTAAATTCAATTCCTGAGCTGCCATTTACGGCACCAAGGAAGAACCACGGAGACAGAGACTGGGACGCTGCACCACCATCCTTCCAGAGCAGGTGGCCAGACACAGATGACCAGTCCGATTCTAGAGAAGAGAAAACAGAGGCAGAAAGAGTCTGACTGACTTTTAACCAAGGTCACATGTCTCTAAGCGCTGGGGACAAGATGGGAAGTCATAAGCTTGCTTCCTCAATGGCCGGGATTTGGGAACACAGAAAGGACTTTGTATACTCTGAGTCCTGTGCAAAGGTAAGCTATTCAAAATATCCTTATAGTAATTATACTTTGGTATCTTTCTATGACATACTCTATGTTTTAAAATTACATAGACAACTTTATATATGTATATATCTTTTTTCCTTTCTTGCTTCCTGGGTCCCCTCTGATTTATGCCAAGACATTGTCTCTGCTCTGGAGTTTTGTCTGTCTTTGCCTCTCTCCATCTTTCTTTCTTTCTCTCTGTGTCTGTCTGTCTCTCTCTCTTGGTGTCTGTGATGTACTCTGGGGCTCCCTTCTGCCTCTCACTCAGCATTTTCTCTGTCTTGCTTTCATGTTCTCTCTCTCTCTCTTTCTACATAGACCCCAACGTGCCTCCCCCCGCCCCCCATTGCATGCTATCAGGTAGAAAATGAGCTGGTAAAACAATTCCAGACTCTGTGGGTTGTCCTGCCAGTGACCTTCATTGCATTCCTGCACGAGGTGTCTGGGGGCTCTGCCCCAAGGCTGGCTGGCAGTGTCCCTTGGTTCCTGACCAGCACCAGCTGCCTCTTACCCCTTGTGCCTGCTGCAGGTCTGACTCATCTACCGTGAGGGACTGAGGCCCAAGGTTAACCAGTTCTTAACAAAAGAATCTCCTGCTATTATAAAACACGCGCCCCACTCTTCAAATTGCCACACTCAAATGACCTGAACTGGTAAAGTAGATATGTCCTTTACAGTGGGCATTTAAAAGGAACAGACGCTTAAACAGATACTTTCTAACATTAATCTTTGTTCCATCAGTTTGAATGCTAGCTTGGAGTCAGACATCTTTCACTATGGTTTGATGGCCATCTTTTGAACTTTTTTTTAAGTCAAAATTCATGGGGCTGAGTCATCACAGTGAAAATACTACCACCTTTTACTTAGTGTTTGTGATGTGCCAAATGGTTTCATGGTCAATTTATGGGGGAAGAAGCTAGGCCTAAAGAATTTAAGTGACTTGCCCAAAGGTGTGGGGCTGGGCTGTGAACACAGCTCCAGCTACCACCAAAGCCCTCTTGACCTGTCTACACTTCCAGGGCAGGGAAGGTTTGGGCAAACACTATGCAATGTCCTGTTCTCTGACCCCACACCTTCTTCTTCTACCCCTAGGCTGGGCCAAGGCCAGCACAGCGAGTTTCTCTCTGCCCCATTGAAGCATCTATACCCGGAAGTTCTGCAGGAGAAGCCCTTTGTGATTAGAGTCAAGCCTATCTTTCCATTCTGAGCCCATCATAGCCCAACCTACTCCTGCACCAGCAACGTGCTGGCCCTTAACTGTCCCCGGGCCACTCATCCTATGTTCTCACCTGCTCTTCTCTCTGTTCAGCATCAGAATGCTTTCCTCCCCTTCTCCCATTGGTAAGCTCCTTGTAATGGGTTAAATTCTGCCCCCAACCCCCAAGGTCATACACTGAAGTCTTATCCCCAAGTACCCCAGACTTTATTTTGAAACAGGGTCACTGCAGTTACAATTAGTTAAGATGAGGTCACTGGAGGAGAGTGAGCCCTAGCCCAATACGACTGGTGTCCTTATAAAAAGGTGACATTTAGACACAAATACACACAAGGAAAGCACTCTTGAAGATGGAGGCAGAGGTCCTGGGGGTGGTTCTGGAAGATCACCAGCAAACCAGTGGAAGCTGGAGAGGGTAGGAGCTGCTTCTCCCTCACCGCTCTCAGAGGGAACCACACCCCCCACCCCCGCTGACATTTTTGGATTTCTGGCTCTAGCTCTGACATTTCTATTGTTAAAGTTACCTAGCAGGTTGTACTTTGTATGCAGGCCTAGGAAGCTAATGTACTCTGTTTTGTGTGGGTCTCACCTAGGATAGTAATGCCACCAGCTAGAAATGCCCGGAGGCACTCACCTTGGCCCCAGTGAGCTTCCCACAGACCTCTCTTCTTTCCAAACCACTGCTACAACTAGACTGACCCTTGTAGTTCTTATTATGATCACAAGATGCCTTTCAACAACAAACTACCAACAAACTTTGGAAAAGAAATGAAGGTTTATTACTTACAAGACCTAGAAATTACACAGCACACCTGAGGCCACTGTGAGGTGTGTAGGTAGAGAGACACGGCGCCCATGGGCCTGGGTTCTGCTTTTGTTGGGGTTGGGGTGGGACCTAGGGTTTCGTGGGCTCACTACTGGTGAATTTAAAATGTCAGGCAGGAATTTAAAGCAAGGGAGAAGAGACAAGTGGCCCAAATGGCCAGTTACCGAAATCAACCAAGATCTTTAAAACAAAGAAGACTCAGTGAGGAAAGGTGGCCTCACTCTTTATCTAGACCCTGTGGCTGGCAACGTGTTTATTCAAGATAGCTATTCAAGATAGTGAGTCCAGTCTTTGAAGGAGATGCCTTCAGCAATCAAAGCTTAAGTCGGGACTTGCTACAAAAGGAAAAAAAAAAAAACAGTCTGTCTGCACTGCCCGCTCCCATTCATTTCCAAAGACTGCTCAAGTGTCCTGTCTTCCTCTCTCTGGGCTTCCTGTCCTCATAAACTGCAGTGTATATTATTAGGCTGTATTGCAATCACTTTGTTTATGTCTCTGTAATCTGCAAGGGAAGCTGATACTTCAAGGGCTGAGAATTCGGCTTTTTACTTGTTTCTGCTCCCGTGTCATCTGTGGGCCTGGTTAATTGTAGACGCTCATTAAATGCTGAAGGAGAGGTTCTGGAAGGCACATCCTCACAGGTAAACACGGCCAAGAGGCCTGCTTGGGCTGCAGCCCTATTATTAGAAGGGAAATAACTAAATCTAAGCTCTAGATCACCCAGGAGGTTATTTATGGAAACAAATGAGCTGCACAGATGTGCTCTGAGAGCCTAGAGTCATTGCGAAGAGGAGTGACAGCCTGAACAGCAAGTAGAGTAGGCTTCCTGGGATCAGAGCAACACATCTGGCAAACTCCAGGGAGGGAAGGAAGGTGAGGGAGGCTCTCAGAAGCCCACTTTCATGAGAGGCAGAGGGGGCTGCAGGGAGAGGACTTGACCCCTGGATGGAGGCACCAGGCCTGGGGGTTTGGAGGAAAGTAGAGATCATGGAACAGCCTGCATCCTGCCATCTGAGCCTGTCACAGCCCAGCCCCATGGACTCCTGTCTGGGTCCAAGAGAAAGGTTGGGCTGTCGGGAACCCAGAAAAGTCTGTTCCCCTAAATCCCACAGAGGGCTACAAACAGCTCCATGACCCCTGGGGCAGTATTAAAAAGAGCAGGTGAGCAGTGTCTTGTCTGACCTTGCTGCAGACATTGCTGGCATTTCAAGGTTAACTGCAGGAAGAATGGGCAGCATGCGTCTGTGCTGGGGCAGGGGAGGGGAGTGGTGCAGGCTGGCTTGTGAGCACCCATGTTTGCCCCTGGGACAACCTCTCCAATCCTGGAGTTAAGGCTCTGTGTCACCTGCTGGGGCAAAGAATGAACTGAAGGACCTTGGAATTGGACATAATGACAGTTAATGGTGGCTCCAGAGACAGGGGGAGCCCTGTGCCCAGCCTGGGCTAAACCCAAGTGGTCTGCTTTCTCCTCTTCACGTTTTGAGTACTGGGGCCTGGAAAAAAAGGAAGAATGAAGAATTCTGCAGCCAAAAACATTCCCCAAAAGAGCCATGAAACCTTACAGCCTCTGACATTATTCATGTGTTAGATTGAGGATGTACAGATGTACACTCTGTGTGATTTGATCTAAACCGAACAGAGACCATGATGCTCACAACTACTCAGAGACAGAATGGACACCATCTGGGAGGGGGACAGACAGCAAATATCAGCTCTGAACAGGCCCGTGCGGGGTGTGTGTGTGTGTGTGTGTGTGTGTGTGTGTGTGCATGCGGGCACGTGCGTGTGGAAGCTTAAAATGCAAAGGCCTAAAATGCTGGGTACTTAAAGATGTTAACTGACACCAATGCCTTCAGATTTTCAAAGTGCCCGAGGCCCAGGTGATGGCTGATAATGAAGAAACTCTACCCCTAGGCATTGCACGATGCCTCCATGAGCCAATCCAGTGAAACACAATTCCAGCCGTATATTATAAACACCTGGGGAGTTCCTTCTTTTTAATGCGAAGGTTGGGCCCCAGAAGACCAATGAAATCATCATTTCTGGGATAAGACCAAAGCACAGGTACTTCCTTAAAGCTCTCCAAGCTGATTCTACTAAGCCAGGGTTAAGAATGCTCTGGCTTAATATTTTCATCATCAACACAGTTAAGTACTATTATTGTTCATTTTTTTTAAGCTGTTTGAAAAGAACAAGAGAGTGTTCTATCATAACAGGGAGAGTAATTTTGTCATTGAGACCATGGACACTGGAGTTTAACTTGGAGCTCTGCCACTTACTACCTGTGAAGTTAGAGCACACTGTTGAGTGCCTCTGTGCCTTAATTTCCTCTTCTGTAAAATGCAAATAGCAGTACCTGCCATATGGGGTGTAATGAGTACTAGATTAGTTTATATTATTATTAGTTTATATTATTTGAGTACTCAAAAAAGTGCTGGCACTATGTAAATATTAATATTCATTTTCTTTTTTAAAAAAAGATTTTAATTTATTTATTTGTCAGAGAGAGCAAAAGAGAGAACACAAGCTGGGGGAGGGGGGCGGCAGGCAGAGGGAGAAGCAGGCTCCCTGCTGAATGAGGAGCCCGATGCGGGACTCGATTCCAGGATCCTGGGATCATGACCTGAGCCGAATGCAAACGCTTAACTGACTGAGCCACCCAGGTGTCCCACTAAGATTCATTTTCTATCAACTAAGTTTTCCAGGTCAGGCTTGTAGTTGAGATTGATTATGGAGTCTATCCATCAAAATAGCCTCTCATATCGTGTCTGGCCTTTGCGGGTTGGGAAGAGGCAGAAACTAGAAATGTAAATTGGACAACTGGTAAACCGTAGCTTTAATGTCTTACCAGAGTAGAAGAAAAATCTAAACTATTGAGTGGATGCATTATTAGTACCAACAACTAAGACATTAAAAATAGTAATGTAGAAAATAGTTTCAGGATTAACATAGAACCTTCATCTGATGATACCTGAGGTGGTACAAACAAGATGGAGTAGAAGATACGAAGAGGCTTCTTACAGGATTATGTTTTTTAGAGGCTAAAGAAAATTATCTTGGTTCCTGCTTATAGCCTGAAGGGCAGGTTTGTCTGTGTCCAATAAAAATGTCTTCTTAAAAAAAAAGAGAGAGAAACTTTTAAATGAGACATCTTGTTTCTAAACTGCTGGAAGCCCCCATAACTCCTCCCAAACTGAAAATGTTGCTTTTCTCATTACACATTTTAAAACTTTACATACACATTTATTTTATATTTATTTTGTTATGGGGAAGCTTACTTATTCACTCACCCATAGCAGGCTCAAATTAGACTTCTGAATACCCAACTTATTGGACTCAGAATTGTTCTCATGTATGGTGGGATGGGGATGTTCCATGGGAAACTGGTTCCCTCACTTCTAGGCTTCCTTCCAAAGCCAGGCAATAGGACTGAAATGGCTTCTTTCACTCTAAGTATGGGAATGTCTTGCAGTGGTGGCTGCCTTCTGCGTCTCTGCTAGGTTTCCATATTGGGTCAAAGACATCGCCACATTCCTCCAGAAGGGAATAGCTTCTCTGTAGGTAGCATCCGCCTGGGTCCCCACCACGTTCCTGAGTCTATTAATTCTTGCATTCCACTTTTTCCCTCCAAGGTTCAATTTCCTTCTTTTTGAAATATATCCTTTAGGAACTGTTGTTAGCTAAGACCTAGGAGAGGTCAATTTTCCTAGTCTTTGAAAGCATCAGTCAAAATATGAGTTCAGTTGGATGTAGGCTTCTAGATTACAGTTCTGGGTGAACATGGTGGGTTGAACATGCTCATCCAAATTTGGCTTCTCCAGGATCCATTTAAAAACAATAATGAGTAGGCATTATGTAGAAATGTAGGAGCTCTTGAGGCTATGGAGAACGGGAGAGGAGACGACAAACTTTTGGAAACTAGAAAGAAGGTGGATAAGCAAAAAATGACCTAGCGGATCAAAGTCAGATTTGAAGCTGGCTCAGTTTATTCTACAACGTTATCAAGAGTCCAGGAGATGGTGACACCAGATAATGTTGGAAAGGGGAAAGAAGAGGCTGGCCCAAAAGGAGGAGGATTAGAAAAGCTCTTTGAGAAGCACTATCCATACTCCATGCTACTGATGACTTCTCTTCCCCTAACTAGGGAAGTTGGTAGCATCGTCCCGGTCCAAACTGAAAGGCCCAAAAAAACCAGGAGAGCCAATGGTGTCAGTCCCAGTCCAAGTCTGAAGGCCTGAGAACAGTGAGCACTACTGTCTGAAGGCAGGAGAAGATGGACACTCTAGGTCAGGCAGACAGTAAATTAACCCTTCTTCCACTCTTTTGTTCTATTCAGATCCTCAAGGGACTGGATTATGTCCGCTTACATTGGTGAGGGGATCTTCTTAACTCGGTCTACCAATTCAAATGCCAATCTCTTCCACAGACACCCTCACAGACACACCCAGCAATCATGTTTTACCAGCTATCTGAGCATCTCTTAGCTCAGTCAAGTTGACACATTTAACTAATCATCACACCACCCTAGCAAAAGGTGGGTGTTTATTCTCTGGGAAGGGCAGAACGAGGTAGGCTGGACTCAGAGGGCACAGACTGGGTTAAGAGGAGAAGTACCACCTGAAACCAGGGTGAAGAAATGAATGTGTGAGACACTGAAAGTGGAGACCCTGCCTCTAAGCCCTGTTCACCCACTCAGCTTCCAGAATGGAAGCTTTTTCTCTCCAAGTAGAAGAACGATAGTGGAGGGGTCATCTCCATGGAATCTGACCAGATATCGAGGAAAAATGTAAACATAGTGATATTAAGGTTCCCCTAACAAACAGCCCAGCCACATCACCTTCCAATGAAACTCACTCAGATCTTCCAGTCAGCTTCTTACCCACAATTAAACACAAGCAGACACCTAAAAATCACCAGACAGCTGAAGAATGCCTCTAATATAAAAGATCAAACAAACAAGCCAGTAACAGAGAAAAATAACTTGGAGGAAAAATAAACCATGAAAGGAAAAGAAAGCTTCAAAATAAAATAATTATTAAAATCCTCAGAGAGATAAGCCATGGTTCTGAATCCCAGAAACAAGTTCAGAATACTGTTTGAAAGAGAACATTTAGAGAACATCAAAGATCTCTTAGAAATTAAAAACATGAGAGCAGAACTGAAACATTCAATAGGAAAGGTTAGAGGTCCAAGTGAGTTGATCTCCCAAAGAGTAGAGCATAAAGCAAAGAAAATAGGAGAAAAACATATAAAATATTATAAGACATCATATATGAATTTATATTTCTTTCTTTTCTTTTCTTCTTTTTTAGAGAGAGCGGGAGTAGTGAGGGTCAGAGGGAGAAGGAAGAAGAGAATCTTAAGCAGGCTCCACTCTTGGCACAAAGTCTGACATGGGGCTTAATCTTAAGACCCTGAGATCATGACCTGAGCAGAAATCAAGAATTGGATGTTTAGCCAACTGAGCCACCCAGGTGCCCCCTAAATTTATATTTCTATATTTGTATTTTCAATAGAAAATATGAAAGCTTACATTTTATTGTAAAACATTGTATCAAACAATCTAGGAAGGACAACATCTGAATAATGGGAGTTCAGTTGGTAGAGCATGTGACTCTTGATCTGGAGTTGTGAGTTTAAGCCCCACATCTGGCATAGAGATTACTTAAAAAGAAAGAAGAGGGGCTCCTGGGTGGCTCATCGTTAAGCGTCTGCCTTTGGCTCAGGGCGTGATCCGGGCATTCTGGGATCAAGCCCCACGTCAGGCTCCTACGCTGGGAGCCTGCTTCTTCCTCTCCCACTCCCCCTGCTTATATTCCCTCTCTTGCTGGCTGTCTCTATCTCTGTCAAATAAATAAATAAAATCTTAAAAAAAAATAAATAAAATAAAATAAAAAATAAAAAAAGAAGAAGAAAATAAGAAAACATGAATAATGGGAATTTCAGAAGAAGAAAGCAGAGAAAATGAATGAGAATAAAAAGCAAAGAAATAATTTAAGGAACTTTCCTGGACACAAATACATGAGTTTCTAGCTTGAAAGGTTCATTAAGTGCTCAGAACAATGGATGAAAATGGATGCACACCAAGGCATATCACTGTGAAATATCAAAACAATGAGGACAGCAGAACTCATTGAACACTTTCAGAGGGCAAAACCAAGTCACATACACTCAAAAGTCATACTTACACTCGTAATAATGCAAACACTGATGATTGATCTAAATAAAAATATACTATTACTATATTAAAAGGATGAGCATCTGGGAAATACAAAAGTGTGTGGTGGAAAAGAAAAACAATTCCGATCTTCCGAAGTGGAAGGAATTATTTCATTATCCTCTGGTCTCTGTTGATGTTGAGAAGTTTATTGACACTGCAGTTGCTCCTTTGTAGGTAATCTATTCTCTGGCTACTTGTAGGTTTTACTCCTTGTCTTTGGTGTCCTGTAGTTTCTCCAGGTTTCTAACAATCCCAGTAAAGATGTGATGGGGCTCATCTGGGATCCTTTAGGAATCTATGTACAGCACTCTGATTGTATGTTGGGCTAGTTAATATCCCTGGACACAAACATTATACCCATAAAGATAAATCACTGGAGACACAAGAAGAGTCTTCGGATGAAATGCAAACATATAAATTTCTGAAAGAAGACTCTGGGTTGTGTCCAGGAAAAATATCTAGAGAATGAATGTAATAGATTGCTGAGTAGAGCATGAGCTAGTGCCCAGAGATAAAAGATAAAGAGATAAGTATGTCCCAGATTTGACAGAAAAATGAAACCAAATGGGGCCAGAGAATTCTTCCAGGAATTATTAAGAAGTGGCTGAATAGGCTCTGTAACCCCAGTCATCACCTCAGCCTCTGCTCTATACTCCCTTCCACGTCCAGCCCCCAGGGTAGGAGAGAAAGGACAAGTCTATGAGCTGTGGGTTGCTGGGAAAGGATGAGTACTGTGACTTTTCCCTCCTCTCCCTTTGGGAGAGAAAAGGGAAGCTGCTGTTTTCCAAATCCCCCAAATGTGAAACGGGATCCAAACATTATTCTCAAAGATGTGGAGTGTCTTAATGACACCTTATTCCTTATTTGGTCCTGTTTATACAGTGCACTTGCTGATCATCTGTCCTGTTCCTATATGTGCAAGGGGGAAAGAAATGGAGAGATGAGAGGGCAGAGAGAATGCAAGTGTGTAGCAGTCTGTACTCACACTACTTGGTGGGGAAAAACTGTGTTAAGTCACCTGCGGGTCCACAAGTAGCCAGACTTGAGCTGACTTGCTAGCACCCCACCCAAGAGGGTTACCAATCAAGCAATGATTCCAGCAGCGGGAGGCTGAGGAGTGTTCCACTGTGGACCAAAGCAGGGGGCAGTGGTAAAGGTCAAGTCTGAGTGGATCTCCCAGGTCAGGAGATGGGTCCTCAAACATCTGTACCTTCAGTAACCAGCATGGTAGACAACCTCAACTCAGAGAAATATGAATGTGAACTGGTTCAATTTTCGTCCACTTGCTGCCTTCAGCCATGCTTTTACTGAATCTCCCTTGGCTGTTCTTTAATGACATCTTGTGTAGACTCCATTCTGGTCACTTGCACATATAGAAAAGTCCACCACCAGAGAGCTAGTATTTAGACATGTGCCACACAAAGGGGAATGCTCTCCGGGAGGGGACTACAGTGGTAACAGTTAGGTGAACATTCTTTCTTTTCTTCATCCATTTTCCCTGCCCCTGTTCTGCAAGAACCAAGACTAGAGAAAAAAGATAGAAGAAAGAGTAAACGTGTAGACTATGCCCTTTCCCCACTCCAAGGTTCCCAGGCAGAAGCCTCACTAGTGGCATGGGGCACGGTGAAGACAAGTATTCAACTGGATATGCAATTGAGTTGGATTGGATTGGATGTTTTGGTTGGAGAAATAGGCTTGAAGATGAGCTTCCAGGAACAACACCCACAATCATACCACAGAAATGGCTTGCTGAGGAAATGACACCGTCAACCTACACGTTGGGAACTTGACTGCATTAGACCTATGGCAATTAATGCCTCCCCAAATCCAGATACCATTGCCAACATCCAAGCCAACAAGATGGAAGCACTGAAGAGCATGTATCTCTTTTGTTGGTCATGCAGGAACTTAAATATTGCATAGATGCATCTGATTGGTTGAGTCTGGGTCACACGATTTTATTCTAGGTGAAAAGGAAGCTGGGGATTTGAGCTCTGAGTTCTATATTGGAGAGGTAGAACATATAACATGAAAATTCTCCATATTCAGAAAAGCTTTTCAGAAGATGATAAGTCACTGCAAATGTGGCATGTGCCCACTATAGCTAATACTGTTTAAAATATAATTGATTAACCACTCACACCCATTAGGATGGCTATTATCCAAAAAAATCAAAATAACAAGTGTTGGTAAGGATGTGGAGAAATTGGAACACTTGTGCATTGTTGGCGGGAATATAAAACGGTATAGCTGCTATGAAAAATCTGTATGGCAGTTCTTCAGAATGGAAACAGAATTGCCATATGATTCAGCAACTCTACTTCTAGGTATATATGCAGAAGAGCTGAAAGGGGGGACTCAAGGAGATATTTATACATCAGTGTTCAAAGAAGCATTATTCACCATAGTCAAAAGGCAGAAACAGCCCAAAGGCCCATTAATAGATAAATGAATAAATAAAATGTTCTGTTCACAAAATAGGATATTATTTAGCTTCAAAAAGAAATGAAATTCTGGTACATGCTACAACAATGGATGAACCGTAAAAACTTGATGTGAAGTGAAATAAGCCAGACACAAGAGGACAAATAGTGCATGATTCCACTTTCATGGGGTACTTAAAGTAGTCAAATTTATAGAGACAAAAATTGAATAATGGTTACCCAGGGATTAGGGGTTGAGGAAAATGGGGAATTAGAGTTTAATAGATATAAAATTTCTATTTGGGATGATGAAAAAGTGCTGGAGATGGACGGTGGCAATAGCTGTAGGACAGGGTGCACGGCCTTACCACTGAACTGTGTGCTTACAAATGGTTACAATGGTAAATTCTATTTCTGTATATTTTACGACACTGAAAAATAGAATGGATTAATAGTTTTGGAAATCAAAACAAAACTGACCAGATAATTTATTTCATTACCCCCATGTTTTAGGATTTAATCAGGCAATAAGGTAGGGAAAGGAGGACATAAAGAAGGATTTGTTTTGTATCTTTTGTGTTGGGACTCCTCACTCAGCAACGCTGCACCGATATGATGTATGAGAACGAGTGTTAGGACTTCACCCCCAAGAACTGAGATAACACAGTGATACTCTTACAGCCAATGGTCGGTGCGGCATATTGAAAAACCCCTCAGGTTAACACTCCTCTCTCTTCAAGTGTCCCTGTTTTGGTAGGAGTCTGCAACTCTGACTGTCCTTGAGCAACGAGAAAAAGATTTAAATCAAGAAGAGCAGAAGATGCACATATTGACAACAAAAATATCAAAAGCCAGTTTTCTTTGGCAAAAGGCTTTCAGTCTCATTTTCTCGAGCTTTAAAGAAAAACCAATTATTAACAAATGCATAAATCAAGGAGAGAGCAACCAAATAATAATTAGCACAGCACGTTGGAGCCAAATATTCCCTGATCTCCGACTGACCTTGAGCAAATCACTTAAGCTCTCTGCTCTCCAGCTTCCCTGACTCTAGGAGGATAATCATAGCTTCTCCACAGAGGGGTTGGGAAATTCCCTGAATTCACTGTTGTCAAGTAAATCCATGGCATGCAGACACCCAGGGAAGACATTTTGTTCCTTTCAAAGTTATAGAAATTCAATAAAATAGTATATTGAGCAAGAATCAGCAAGTGTTCATTTGGGGAACATAAAGTGCTCTGAATAAAATAGAAACTTTATATACAACTGTCGTTTTCTTTGTTATGGCTTTCAGAACCCAAAACACATTGGTTGCCAGTTGCAATGCAATTTCACTGCCTCTTGCCTCTTGTTGTCCTGGTGACTTGCTGTATCAAACGGTGAGGAGAGGAAGTAGTTCAGCAAAGGGGCAAGAGGGCCAGGCTTTTCCTGTCTTGCCAGAGCTCTTGTTTTTGTTTCCTGATCTTGCTCATCCTTGTGCAATTAAGTTGCAGCCCTGAATCCAAATATATGCTCCCGGGAACCTCCTGAGAACATCCCAAGTGCATGATTTACAAAGACTGCTCTGGGGTTGAAGCAAGCTATCTTGATTCTTTAAATACCTTACTTGAAGAGGAAAATTATAAATCTATCAGAAGGACTTTTAGGCTTAAATTCTTCTTCAGGGATTCAAAGTTAACAAAGGGGACAGTATACAAAAGAAGATTACCTTTTCCATATAAGCTAAAACTATACCATCATTAATGAATTGCGTTATAGGCAAGAAAAGACAAGGAGCAGTTCTAGTTGAGGCCAGCATTTCACTTAAGATCATAGAATGGGAGACAGTGTAGTTTATGTTTTAAGTAGTTAAAAAATTTTTACAAAGCCGTTCTTTAAAAACACGTGAGCATTAAAAATAAATGAATATACTCTAAAGCAATAAGCTTTCGCTTAGAATTTGGGGTCATATTACTGATTTATCTTGCCTGTGGCGGCTAAAGATAATTTGAAAGTATCAGTAGGAAAGAAAGAATTATAGTGCTGACTACATCTAACTTACTACCTTGTCTCTCGTAGTTAGGTGGTTTTTTATTATATTACCCTGTTGAAGGGAAATTGCTTACATTGATGACAAACCAAAAGAAACTCGGCCTTCCTGGTGGTGGTGGCGGGGGTGGAATGCTATTTTTCTTGAGCAAAATTATATTATAATGTGCTGACAAATTAAAAACAACTCTTCTGAGTAATGAATGCACAAGGAGACTCCAGACCAAAGGGATCGGAACAGTAATGACATAAAGGAAATACCCTGATTTTTTTTTCCCTAAAAACTCAGCTAAAGTTCCAAGTAGTTTTCATTCAACAGTTCCAAATATCTTTCAACAGTGTCACTCCAAAACTGAAATGAGGGAAAACAAAGAGACATCTGAATGCCCAAGCTGTGCTCATTAGAAATGCACGGGTCATTTGCGTGATTAACAAGTCTTTGCTCATTAAGCCCTGGTGCCTGCCGCCCCGCCTGGGGGTAGGGGTCTGAACTCTGTGCCAGCAGCTGCAGTGGTAACATTCCTCTACTCCAGTTTCAAGAGCATGCGGTTTGCTGCCTGACTACCCGGGTTCAAATCTCAGCTCCACCACTTAGCAGCTCTGTGATTTCAGACAAGTTCCTCAGCCTCTCTGAACCTGTTTCTTCTGTAAATGGGAGAAAGTAACAGTCACTCTCTCCTAGGATGAAACAAGCTGAAGCCCACAGCACAGGCCGAACACGTAATACACATTCAACGGATCTTAACTATCTTCTGATTTTGCTACAAGCTTGGATGGTTTAACAACCCTGGGGTGCATAACTAGACTCGCTATTCCAAGATTATTTGAGGCAGAGGGATGTCCTTATTTATAAGCAAATGAAAAACTTAGTAGAATTCAATGATTTCTTCCAGGTGCCCAGGCGACTTTCTTGCATAAATTAGAATCACAGGGAACCGCGGAATTCCAGAATAATAGGAAGAAACCACCAGGTGATCTTCAGCCCTGGCAAAGAAGTTTCACAGAGGGAGAGAAACTGGCACAGTCCATAGTGCATTTGTCTTCGAATCAGAAAGTACAGGGATTCGGTTCCTTGCTTGGTCACTGTGGTGGGTCACATGCTGGCCCCCAAAAGATATGTCTAATTCTTAAACCTCAGTACTTGTGAATGGGAGCTTATTTGGAAATCGGGTCTTTCCAGGTGTAATTAAATTAAGGCTCTTGAGCTGAGATCATCCTATAGGTACTGTAGGCCCTAAATTCAAGGATGAGTATCCTTATAAAAGAAAAGGAGAAGACAGACACACCCAGAGGGGAAGCCCACAGGAAGACGGAGGCAGAGATTGGAGTGATGTGTCTACAAGACAAGGAGTGCCAAGGAACGTGGGCGGCCACCAGGAGCTAGGAGACAGGCATGGAACGGATTTTCCTTCAGAGCTTTAAGAATGAACCAACCCTACTGACCTTGACTTTGTTTTTGTTTTTTGGTTTTTTTTTTTTTTTTAAGATCTTATTTATTTATTTGAGAAAGAGAGAGAGCATAAGCAGGGGGAGCAGCAGAGGGAGAGGGAGAAGCAGACTCCCCACTGAGCAGGGAGTCCGATGAGGGACTCAATCCTAGAATCCCATGATCATGACCCGAGCCGAAGGCAGACACTTAACCCACTGAGCCACCCAGGCGCCCCCTGACCTTGATTTTGGACTTCTCCTCTCCGGCACTATGGAAGAATAAATTCCTGTTGTTTTAACTCATGCATTTACAGGAATTTGTTACAGCAGACAGTATAGTCAGTAAGTTGGAAAGTTCATGCACCTGAGAATTAACAAGATCAAGTATGTAAAGGTACCTGGACCTAACAGGTGCTCAGTTATGTTAGTTGAAAACATTCTCTTTATCTTCACAACAACCCAGTTTTGTTTTGTAAGTTAAGCATTATCTTCATTTTCTGCTGAGGAAACGGATTCTCTGGAAGGTCGACCAAGCAGCACCAGGCTAGGTGAGAAAGTGGCCGGTTTCCTGGCTCCAGGGCTTGTACCTTCTCACCCACACCAATTTGTCCCCCGTCTTGCTTATACAATTTTGCCATAATTCTGTTACTTACTACATCACGTCACCGTACAGGACTGAACTGCCATGTATGCTGTGTATCTACAAATTAAAATATTATCTGAGGAGGCAGTAGAAGTGGAGTGTGAGAAAGAAGTCTAAGGAAAGTACACAAAATCCAAAAGGCAGATCACTTATTAAGAATTAATAAGTGAAAGTTTTCTAAGTTATAAATCCTTTGGGCTCATTAAGAAACCCTATAAGAGTGTTGAATTACTGGGGCGCCTGGGTGTCTCAGTCAGTTAAGCATCTGCCTTCAGCTCAGGTCATGGTCCCAGAGATCTTGGGATTGAGCCCCATGTCGGTCTCCCTGCTCAGGGGGAGTCTGCTTCTCCCTCTGCGCTCCCCCCCCCAACTCATGCCTGCTAGAGAGCTCTCTCTCTCTCCCCTTCCTGAAACAAATAAATAAATCTTTAAAAAAAATGTTGAATTGTTTAATGTACTTAAAATAGCCTGAGACTGAGTTAGATTTGCTATGCTAAGGTAGCTAGTAGGTCCTTTCGAAAGTTAATTATACCCCAAAAAGCTCTTCATCTATCTACTGCCCACGGTTCTTTTGAGATTTACTACACCATCAAAAGTGGGACCTAGGCAACCTAATGAAATCCACTACTTATGCCAATAATCACCGCAGTGGTATTTCAAGGCCATCTCCTTAGTAAAAATATTTGTAGTCAACCTATTTTGGACGCCCTTGGGAGAGAAATACACCAAGCACATCAAAAGGGCATAATTCCCTTTCAGAACAGGGCTTTATTTATCAAACTGTTAGAGTAAGTCCCAACACTAGATTAGTGCAACTGCTTCATTCTTTCCCCCCAGAAAACCACAGAGACGCCAGGTCACTTTAGAATCTGCTGAGTTCAGAGCGAAGTCATGCAAACTGGTAGTAGTGCTTCGCATTGAGAGAGAATAAACATTCCGGGGAAATGAGATGCAAAGATTATTGTCTCTCTTTTTCTATCTGGTAGCTTTCAATTAGTTAATACAGTACCATCCACAAAACTGCTTAGCTGTATTACTAAATTTTAACTTAAAAAAATGAGGATTTATAAAGTACTTGCCCTTAGGCATGTCCCAGGGCTTCTGAACATCATGCTCGGCGGCCTTAAGTTAGAAACCCCATTCCTGGCACTGTGATGATGAGACAATGAGACGGAATTCAGATGAAGATCCCAATAAACACTACATCTTCCTCTTTTCCTGCGACATACCCCGCTGACATGTTTAGCATCTCCCAAGCCCAAGACTGGCTCACCTAGTCAAAACACTAGCACTTGGTCTTCAGTCCAGTGTCCTGGTTGAGAGCATGGGCTTCAGTTCTGTCTTCCACCATTTGCTTCCAGGAAGCAGCCAGTCATTCTTCAGGCCGTGGTTTCCTCATCTGTGAAATGGGAGGATAATAGTAACTACCTCACGGAGCTGTTAAAGGAAGGCCACATAAAGCCCTGGGAACTCTGTCTGACACACAACGTTTGCTCCCCTCATGCCCAACCTGATCCGAGGAGGCGGCACTCTAGGCACTGGTACTCGGGGGCGGTCCTGACGGCCTCCCCGGCGATCTCACAGTCCTGCTGACCAGCAGACCAGAGGGAACTCATCACAGTGCTCTAAATGAGACCTACCAGTGTAGAGCACATAGAAGGCCCCCTCTAATTTTCTGTGTGCTCTGCTAGTCCTGAAATTCCTCAGAACTTTACAGGACAGAGCTAACTCTGGCAGGCTCTCGAAGGATAAATGAATCTTCCCCTTGAGTTGAATGATTTAAAATCGCACACATTCAGTCGCTGAGTCTTGTTTTTGGTGACACTACATTGCGTAATGCTGCTACGTGGAAGAGCCAGGGGTGAGCGCGCTCACATCACCCTCGAATGCTGTCACGCTCATGTCCAGACAGAGGAGATTACACATTACAGCTTTACTCTGTCTACGTATATATATGACAAGTGCCACATTGTTTTCCTAGGCTCGGGTCAGCTGACAAACTGTCCCAAAGGTTTTGAGTTGTCCAGTAATTCAGGTCAGATTAGCACTCTGAGAGTTGTAATGGCTTTCCTTGGGGAGGGGTCACAGAGAAAAAGAAGGGGGCTTGAGAAAAAGCTAGTGTGGATATGTATTACCAAAGTGCATCTCTAAAAACTGAAAGAGTTTCCCTCTTTGCTTTGGTTACTGGGAAGCCTGGAGACAAACTGACTATCTGACAATAGTAACTATACAGAGCCATGTGCTACTCTTTTCTCATGTTTTAAATTCTTAACTGTATCTGACATCTTTGCAATTTATTTAATTTACATAGTGTATATTTTTGAAACAAGTTCAAATCCTCTCTGGAAGAAAAGGAAAAGAACATATTTTTAGAACGCTCAAATTATGCTTAAGTAATAGAGTCCCTCAAAGAGTTAACTCCCTTCCAAAGGGCTTTCTTTACTCCCAGACAGATTACTCACTGGCAGATGAAGCATGAAGTTGCCAACTGTCAAACACCAGGGGGATATATTTCTGAGGGGGGGGGGCAGAAAGAGAACCTTAATAGAACTTTCTCTTGGGGAACAGAAAGCATTCAGATGTATTTTTTAGAGCAAACAGCCCATCTAGTGCTAAACTGGCAAAGGACATACTTGAAGGACAGTGGCTGTTAGAGGCCAACGGAAATTCTGAAATCAGTAAGCTGGAGCAGCTCCACCAGCCAGTCCAACTGGACAGCCACCAGGACCGCTTCTAACAGAGGCTCAGAGAAGACAAACTGTGACAGTGGAAAGAACTGGGAAACGAGGAGATACATGCACACGTGTGCATGTGCACACACTGAGCACAAACCAATAACCCTACAGTGTTTGCACAAGAAGGCTACTTTTAGGGGCGCCTGGGTGGCTCAGTCATTAAGCATCTGCCTTTGGCTCAGGGCATGATCCTGGCGTTCCGGGATTGGGCCCCAAGTCAGGCTCCTCTGCTGGAAGCCTGCTTCTTCCTCTCCCACTCCCCCTGCTTGTGTTCCCTCTCTCGCTGGCTGTCTCTCTCTCTGTCGAATGAATAAATAAAATCTTTAAAAAAAAAAAAAAAAAGAAGGCTACTTTTAGGAACATTTTTTTATTTTATTATTTTATTTTATTTTTAATTTTTTTAGAGAGAGAGAAAAAGAGAGCTAGCACGCATGTGAGCAGTGAGGAGGGGCGATGGGAGAGAGAGAAAATCTCAAGCGGGCTCCACACTCAGCATGGAGCTGGACACGGGGCTGAATCTCACGACCCCAAAATCATGACCTGAGCCAAAATCAAGAGTTGGACACTTAACTGACTAAGCCACCCAGGCGCCCCTGGAATACTTTTTTAATGGACAGCTTACTCCAGAATTACTACTGAGATAAGCATGAAATTCCAGTTGATCCCTGTGGTCAGAGAAAGTTATTTATATCAAACAGCTCACCATAATAAGCAGGACGTGAGGTGACAGTATTATACAGACACAAGGATACATACCATTCCTATAACTACCCACACACGCATCCCATGTACGTAGCTCTATTTCTGCTAGTATGTTACATATGTTAACTCCTTCGCCCCTCCTAAGAAATAAGTTCTAGGTTTGATCACTTGTGCTGTCAGGAGCTATAGACGTTACCTCACTTGCTCAGTAGACATGAGTGGCAGTGGTAGCCGGGCTTCCATCCCAGGTCTGGGTAACTCCTCTGTAGATCACGCAGTGTCTATGCAGCTCTATGAGTCAGGGAGGAGTAGGTAGAAGGAAGACCTGGGACGACATCGAGGAAAAATATATTTGAAAAACCATGCTTTGCTGGCCACAAAAGAGGTCAATGCTACACCATCTTTCCCTATTACTAAAACTACTTCTAGCTTTGATGAAAACTTTACATGATCCAGTTTTGATGCTAGCCTGAAAAGATGTCTTTGTCTGCTTACTTAGAAAAGGTAGGTTTCATCAGGGACAATTTCAATGCCTGTGTGCTGGGGAATCCTGTTCTTGACCTGCATGAGTTACAGGCTATGCCTATATGATGCCACATCGGGAGGAAAAGCTAATAATTCACTCAGGGATAGGAATTTAGCTACATGATCAGAACTTCTGGGTTTTGGAAACATCTGGATGTCTGACATTGAGACACACAGCCTGAGCCTCACTTGCTGTTTTGCTTGGTACATGCCCCTGCATGAATCATACCAGAGCTAAAAACAGGGAGCAATAGAAGACAAAGTAACACAGGCCTGCGGAAAGCCAAAGTCTCTCCACCATCAATTACACCAGGGGTGGGGCTCTATGGGCTTCGGCTGGGACCCACAGTTTGGGTCTGACACCAAAGGGACGGTGGAAGCCAGAGGTGCCACTAAAAGAGATGATTGGAGAGGAAGTGGATGAATGTCATCCCAAAGGAGCAGAAGTGGGAGGAGAGTACAGAATTTAGAGCCAAGAAATAGACAAGAAGCAAAAGCAGGTTGGACTGAAAGGGGGGGGGGTGGAGGGTGGATCCTGAGAACCCTTGCTGAAGGCCAGTGTTGGACATGGCTGGACATGGCTGGAGAAGGGGTGGACATGGCTGGAGAAGGCACTGTCTGTGACTTAGTGAAGTATGGCAGGTTGAATTTCACTCATTCATTCAGGTTGAAGGACAAAGAGGCTTAAGAACATATGTTACTCATACTATAAAACGTTCTTGCTAAAAACTGATATTAGTAATCAGCTTTCCTTCTGGATTTTGCTTTTCAGTGGGAATAGGAAATGAACTAAATATGGCCCACATAAAAAGAGAAAAGGGTTGTGAATAGGATTTTTCTCTCATTTATAATCAGTAACTTAAAATCAACAACAGTAATACCAGCTAAAGTTTATGGGAATGTGTCAGGCTTTAGATGCACGATTTCATTCCATTTTCACAATAACCCTAGGAGGTAGGTGCTGTTATCATCCCCATTTCATAGATGAGGAAACTGAGACTGGGAGAGGTTGAATATCTTGTCCACCACCCACAGCCAGGGCCCTTTCTGACTAGAAAATTCTATACTCTCGGGAAGTAATGTCTCTGACCACAGCAACATTTTCTAGATATGTCTCCAGAAGCAAGGGAAACAAAAGCAAAAATAAACACTTGGGACTATATCAAAATACAAAGCTTCTGCACAGTGAAAGAAACAATCAACAAAACTAAAAGGCAACCTACTGAATGGGAGAAGATATGTGCAAATGACATAAAGGGTTAGTATCCAAAGTATATAAGGAACTTATACAACTCAACACCCAGGAAACAAGTAATCCAATTAAAAAATGAGCAGAAGGCATGAACAGACACTTCTCCAAAGAAGACATCCAGCTGGCCAACAGACACATGAAAAATTGCTCAACATCATTCATCATCAGGGAAATACAAATCAAAACCACAATGACGATCACCTCAGACCTGTCAGAATGGATAAATCGAAAACATGAGAAACAACAAATGTTGATGAAGATGTGGAAAAAAAGATAACCTCTAGCACTGTTGGTGGGAATGCAAGCTGGTGCAGCCACTGTGGAAAACAGCATGGAGGTTCCTTGTAAAGTTAAAAATAGAACTACCCTATGATTCAGTAATCCCACTACTGGGTATTTACCCCAAAAAACCAGAAACACTAATTCAAAGGCATACATGTACACCTATGTTTATAGCAGCATTATTTATGATAGCCAAATTACGGAAGCAGCCCAAGTGTCCATTGATAAATTAATGGATAAAGAAGATGTGGCATATATATACAGTGGAATAGTACTCAGCCATAAAAAGAATGAAATCTTGCCATTTGCAACAACATGGATGGAGCTAGAGAATTTCATGCTAATCAAGTCAGTCAGAGAAAGACAAATACCATATGATTTCACTCATGTGGAATTTAAAAAACAAAACAAATAAGTAAAGGGGAAGACAGAGAGAGAGGCAAACCAAGAATCAGACTCTTAACTAGAGAGAACAAAGTGGTGGTTCCCAGAAGGGGGTTGGGTGTGCAAATGGGTGAAATGGGTGATGGGGATTAAAGAGTGCACTGTGATGAGCAGCAGGTGATGTATGGAAGTGCTGAATCACTATATTATACACCTGAAACTAATATAACATTGTATGTTAACTATACTGGAATTAAAATTTCTTTTTAGGGACACCTGGTTGGCTTAGTCAGTTAAATGTCTGCCTCCGGCTCAGGGCATGATCCCAGGGTCCTGGATTGAGCCCCACATCTGGCTCCCTGCTCAGCCGGGAGCCTGCTTCTCCCTCTCCTGCTCCCCTGCCTGTACTCTCTCTCTCTCTCTGTGTGTCATATAAATCTTTGTTGAATAAATCTCTGTTGAATAAAATATTTAAAAAAATAAAATAAAATTCTGTACTCTTAAATCACATACGTTCATGATCTCTAGATTATGGTTTCAAAGCCCTTTCACACACAGTATCACATTTGGTCTTTTCAACAACTCTGGAAGCAGGCCTGGTTTCCAACCTCAGCTTTGTCCCTTCCTAGCTATGCTACCCTTCTTCTCTTAAGCACCTAGACCTGAGCTTTTACCATCTGGAGAGGGAGTGTAATGATGGTGTCTAACCACCCATGGGGCTATAGCGAGGAAGAGAGGCACTAATGGATTCACAGTCGTGCCCAGCACAGAGTTGAAGGCAAGGAAACGAGTGCTCTGTTAATGGCCATACTGGGTTATAGATACGCAGAGGGAAGCCCAGGGAGGTGGAGGACCTCACTCAACACCCCCTGCTGGGCAAGTGTAGAGCTGGGAGCTAAACCCACATCAGCATCCCCTCCCGTGAAACTTCTTGGCCCCACGTTGTTCATGACACCACTTCACGGCAGTAAGTATGGCAGCTGCTGTGACAAACAGTCTCTGGTGCAGGTGCACTTGAGCTCAGTGAAAACATCTGGATGCTCTTCATGGCAGCTTTGAAAGGAAATTTTCCCCATTCTGTTGGCACAACTGCACGACAGGTTTGGAAAAGTGCAATTTGGAGCCCTTCTGCTGCTGATTCCCCTAAACAAGGACATGTGTTTGGCATGTTGCCTGAAGGCCCAATGCTGTGTGTTGAACTACAGATTCTGTTGTGATTGAAATGATGAGGATTTAACTGAGGATACCTGGCACCAATGATATATGGGGGTATACGTGTCAACCCAGCGTAATGGTTTGGGGTGGGGGAGGGGAAGGTTGCAGGAGGAAAACAATCCTCAGATAACGAAACAGAACACAAGGCCAAATCTCTTCCAAAGAATTTATAACGAGCTTGTTTATGAGTCATCTGCAACTGAAAGTGAGCCCATTTCCTTCATATTGGAATTCCATGGTACCAGCCTTGAATAAACTTGTAAAACAGACACTGTTTGCTAGTACATCCTACATCGACCTTTTCACTCTCTTCCTGCCCTCTGAAGCCCCTCTCCCTATCCTCGCTTGCTCAGCGAGGCCAACCTCCCAACCCACCTCCTGGCCCAGGATTCCTCTTTTCCTATGCCTTACTCTCCATCCGAATGTAACTGCTTGCAACTCAGGGTGAGGAGGAAAGGAAACTGAGTGGGATCAATTCACACTCAGTTGTTAATAAGGGATGGCCTTCCCAAGGTACTCACAGTTTAAGAATTATTATGCTCTGGGGCGCCTGGGTGGCACAGCGGTTAAGCGCCTGCCTTCGGCTCAGGGTGTGATCCCAGCGTTGTGGGATCGAGCCCCACATCAGGCTCCTCTGCTGGGAGCCTGCTCTTCCTCTCCCACTCCCCCTGCTTGTGTTCCCTCTCTCGCTGGCTGTCTCTATCTCTGTCAAATAAATAAATAAAATCTTTAAAAAAAAAAAAAGAATTATTATGCTCTATGTGGTAAATTGCAGAAAAGTTTTCATCAAGCTCTGAACCAGTTTATCTTCACAAAAGCAAATCATTACATTGATTTCAAAATCCCAACCTCAATACATATTTAATCACCGACCCACTGAAAAAATATTTATTGACTACCTACAATATGACAGATGCTGTGCTGGGGAATAACTGGTGAGTGAGAAGGAATCCATGCTCACAGGACAGTGAAAGAACCTGTAGCTTCCACTAGGCGAATAAACTGGTCACCCAGGCTGCACTGCCTTGGTGGTCTGCTGCTCTGCTAATGTCAGAAGTGAGAGGGAGGGGGAGGGAGGAGGCGAAAGAGGACACAAAGACCAATAAGGCAAGGCTTCTAGCTCCAGGTTGTCAGAAGCCCCTCCATTCCCACTGGTTTTATCCCCCAGTATCTGCCTGCCCCCAGAGGAGTCTGAGTTTACTACCCTGTTCTAGGAGGATATTCTTTTTTTTTTTTTAAAGATTTTATTTATTTATTCGACAGAGATAGAGACAGCCAGTGAGAGAGGGAACACAAGCAGGGGGAGTGGGAGAGGAAGAAGCAGGCTCACAGCGGAAGAGCCTGATGTGGGGCTCGATCCCAGAACGCTGGGATCACGCCCTGAGCCGAAGGCAGAATCCTAACCGCTGTGCCACCCAGGCGCCCCTAGGAGGATATTCTTATAATACATATTAGTACCAAGATTATTTTATGATATTGAAAACTTTTGTTAAAATAGCAAATTTAGTTACAAAACTTGAGAGTATGAAATTGAAAAATGGGCTTCCTTAGGGCATAAAGTTAATGAAAAGGTGGCTGTGTTTGGTGCATTTGTTCCACCTTCCCCTGCTAAAATACATAGGCTATAAATTAGAAGATTTAGATTCTGACTCTCACTCTGTGTTACTTATAAGCTGTGTTACCTCAGACAAGTTACTTCACCTCTCTGAGCCTGTTTCCTTATCTACAAAAAGAGAGGATTGGATTTGATAATCCTTAAAATCTCTTTTCGGTCAAATACTGTTCTAATGCTGTGATTCTTTGTTGATCTTACAGACTTCAGTGAGATTTTAATAAGGGAATTTGGCATAGTTATTTGTTACATGACTCAGGAATCCATCTCAAAGAAACACAAAATAAAGGTTGTCAGAGAAAACAGCAGACTTTCATTTCCTGGGTAAAATGCTTCCTCTAGGACCAAAGAATGTCCATGTATTAATTCCTGTGACAAATAAGGGAACTATAGAAGAGTAAAAATCAACGAAAAGCTATAGTGGATGATACATAGGATACTTCTATAGGTAAAGATTTATATGTGGTCGATGTTTTTTGGAACCAAAAATGAAACCTAAAGTTCAAGAATATTTTAAAAGTTATCCTTTGTGTTTCAGATCCTGGGCTCTCTAAATAAAAATATGGCTTATTTCATCAGGCTGCATTAACAGCTCTCCAAGAGGTATTAATTATCAACTATTCGCTCTTAACTATTCCCTTTTTGTGGCTTAGGACTGAGTTTCAGTCTCAGGTGCTGAGCATGAAAAGGGGGAATCAGTGTACCACTCTATGCCTGCTAGAGGCTGGTGAGGCTATGGCTGGGGAGAAAGACTTGGAAGTTTCTTCAAAGTGAGTGGCTGTTTCGAGGGGAAAAAGGAATGATAAGCATGCTCAGTGAAGTTTACAGGTGACATGTCCCAACTGGTGAGGTGACAGTAGAGGCTACCACAGCTGGTGAACTGGTTGTCAATGGATCAGTGCTTAACCCCCAGGTGCCACCCGGCTCACTGTCCGCCACCTCTCCACACGCTGCCATCAGTGGCCCATGGATGGGAGAGTCAAAGCAATAATTAGGTTCATGAAACACTAGTTAGGATGTTAGAACCAAAAGAAAATCTAGAGGTTTCCTTGTCTCACTATCTCATGATGAGCAAAGGTGACCCAACGAGGAAACGTAACGTGGCCAAGGTAAAGCAGCTCTCCACTAGCAGAACTAGCTCTAGAACCCAGGTCTTCAGACTCCCAGTCAAATGTACTTTTCAGCACAGCACATCTCTAGGTTGAAAGTACTTATGAGTGACTTAACTTCCCAGAGCTTTCCTGCATGTGGACAGTGCAAAAGGACCCCACTGACATCTATTTGAGTAATATACCAACGGTACTGATAATTCACTCTTTCCTTCCGCAGCACATTCTTTGTCTAAGGAATGCTATCACTGTTGTCATACTCAAGGTTTAATTTGTCATATTTACTCTTATTTTATCCCTAAAATGTCCAGGCTGGAAGTTGAGTCCTGGAGACAGTTGCAAAATTAAACCAATGCAGGTCCTATGTGGAGGGGGCCACATGTGACTAGGGATTGCCGAAGTGACTACCAGAGCAGGAAGGGTATGTTTGTCATGGCCATGGGTTACCTGGTCAAGAGACAGAAGTGAGGCATCCCCAAGCTGGTTCTGAGGCAGTAAGATGTGGCCACTAGTGTGGAGAACAAAAGCAAAGAAAAAAATTAAATTTCCTTACAACTAACAGATCACTGGCAAGTCTTTGAGACAGGCAGAGTGATTTTCTCTAGGAACTCACTGCCTCGATGTTAATGCTTTAGCTTAACATTAGCCTGACCTCCAAAATCCTGTAAATCTCCTTTAACATATAAAAATTCCCTTGGAAGCTTCCTTTATCTCCACCCACCAAGATATACGTTAGCAATCATTTTCTAAGCACATGGCCCACTGATACACATCTGAAGAGTCTCATGACTAAGGTTTTCCTAGACAGTAGTAAATGACCTCTTTCGTACATCTAGCCCCTCAAGGTCCTGGAAACCTTGCTTCCAAATTCCTTAGAGATTTATGCTATCCCTAACCCCTGCCCAACATGAAAGTATATAATCAACCACCCCTCAGGATCCCAGAGCAGCTCTTTCTGCCCACAGGTCCCATCCCCGTGCTTTAATAAAACTACCCTTTTTGCACCAAAGACACCTCAAGAATTCTTTCTTGACCGTTCGTTCCTGAACCCAAACATTTTCACATAAGCTACCAGTTCAGGTCTCAATTTGTTCCTAAGTGCCCCTGAGTCCCAGTCTATGGAAATCCCAACAGCCCAAGCTGCTAGAATGATATTAGCCATAACTAGGAGGAAGTTCAGTACTACCTAGACAAATACTCACCCTCCCTTTCTCCCCACCTTTTTATTGCTGCCTATCCCCATCTCCCAAATCTATTGACAAATAGATTTTCCGTATCTGTAGTAGAAAAAAAGGACTCTGTCCTGTGACAAGGGATCCACATCAGATGTTGCTACCTGACCCAGTTTGACCAGTTATGTCCCATCTGGGTCCTAGTCTTCTGCTGTTGCATGTCCTGAGACAAATCAGTCTCTGAGGGTCTCTCTTTCCTCATCTATAAAATGGACTGGCTAACTCCAGGTTTCTAACTATAAGATTCCCAAGATGTAGTAACGTTTGTCTGATCTTATTAGTGGCAGCAAGCTTCCAAAGACACTTTTCACTGTTTATTAGCTGTATAAGACTATATGCAAAATGAAAGATAAAGTTGCATGTTTTTAAAAAGGTAATTCTGTTCTTGCAATATATCCTAAACATTTCACTTTATTCTGCCCTCACTATCAATTACAGACACGGGGACACAGGAAACAGGTGACGTTCTAGTCGATAACCAGAAAAGAGCAAAATCTGCCACTGAGTGAAATCAATGTTGGGTTCACCAGCAATCAGCAGATGTAGCTCCTTCTACGTAGACAAAACCTGAATGGAGCTAAAGCCAAAATGGGCCAGTTTTGCAACACAGAACAAATCATGGGCCAGCCACAGATGTCAGAGGTTGCTATTTTGGTCCTCCACCCATTTATTTATCTATTCGTCTTTCCATTCATTCTTTTATTTTCTTGACAACCTAAAGTAGCTTATCTAAGTTATTAAGCAAGCTCCCAAAATGTTCAAACATGTCTCTGCTATTAAGACATGTTACTAGGGGATACAAGTAGCAGTGAAAAACATTGCAACACTAGGTGTGATGTTCTTTCTTTCTGGATAGTCATATGTCAGTCCACATTTGGAACACCAGCTAAACAGTCAATAATCAAGATGAGGGATATGCCCATAGAGAACTAGTTGCAAAGAAAAATACTAACGAAAGTAGTCCTGTGTGCATGCATATATCCTGATTCCCCTTTCCAGAGAAGAAGAGAGAGAGGAAAAAAGAAACAGCCGTTAAGTAGCCTCTCCGTATATTCCTTAAGTCTCTCTCACCAGAAATGCTAGTTCAATGTTTAACATCTGTCTTGTGTACAAATTCGTACATCATTCTGTGGATTTGAGAAATTAAAAAATATGAGGGTTAGGAAACCCCTAGGCCCAGATTCACATTTTGGCACAAATGTAAGGCTCAAAGAACTGAGTGGTCGGGGTTGTGTATTTCAGACCTGCAGAGAATGGCCAACCTTGTCCCTCTGCCAGGGTCAATGGGCCAATTTTTCCCCGAGGTACTGCATCTATCTCAGACACATGAGCAAATGGGAAAATCCACGCAGAGGTTATTTGTTCCACAAGAAGCAGCAGATGTGATACAACTTTAAAATTCTAATGATTTTACCACAGCCCTGGACTTCTGGCCAGAAGCAGCAGTCTTAGAAATGCTGTTGCCTCCCTGCTTCCACCTCAAATCACCAGCCCCGGCCTCCCGCGCACACACCGTTAAAGACTGCCCCTCCGGATGAGCCATTCTCATTCTGCAGCTTGCTAACTGGAAGGATACAGCCCTTTCCCCATCCTTTCGGTTCTCAGTTATACTAGTATCTACACCAGCTACTTGTGCCAAGTTCAGACAGAGCATTGCACGCTCACTGAATAAATGCTATGTGTCTAGCTTGATAGCTTAGCCGACCAGCCTTAACTGTGCATTACAATCACCTGGGAAGCTTTAAACAAAGAGAACATGCCAGCACCCAATCTCTGAGAGATTCTGATTTAATTGGTCTGGAGTGGGATTCTGGCAGCAGTATTTTTCAGGGCTCCCCCAGGGTTTGTAGGTGCAGTCAGGGCTAAGACGCGCCCCCCCGCCCCCATGAGCAAGGTACTGGAAATCCAGAAATGAACGCGGCGTGGTCTCTCCCCTCTAACAGAGCAAAAATCTTTGGCTGATTTGTAACTGGCATTAACATTCCACCTTGGGTAAAGCAATCGCCAATATGGGCTTTGCCGACACTGTACAGGACAGAAATCATTCTGGCGAGAAACATGCACTATTTGCTAGCCAAATAAATGGCCCCACATGGTTATTTTTAAATCTCTCGGATTTGTTTCACTGAGTGTTTCTTTCAGGTACAGCTTCCTCTCACAGAGGAGGTGGTGCAGGAAAGGCTGGTGGCCACTGCCTCCTATCCAAAGCTCTCCCAGTGCTAGAGCTAGGGCAGCAACTGGCACAAGGTCACACACCATCAGTCTTGACTCAGTCCAAGTAAACCAGCAGAGCCGATCACAAACAGAACATAAATTTGTCACAGGAGACATGCCTAGTGAGGTGCTTATGACTAAACTGTTTATAAAACATTACTTCAAGTACTATTCTTAATCACATGGGAGAGATTAAAAATATGTCCTATTATGTTTTTGTCCCCTTCTTTGAGCAGGAGTCAGTGATATTTTCCACCAGCTCGGAGTCTGGCTCGTCATGAGCAGTGTAGGAAGCATCCCAAGTGTGTTGGCACAACTGGCCAGAGGGAGCCTATATCCAAGGGGTGCTGGTGTGCTTTGGGGTACCCAGAGGGGAGATACAGTGGGCATTTCCTGTCTATTTCCCCCTCTGTCCCAACCACCTTCACCACCGCCTCTGACATTGTCTACATGAACCGATGTCTGCCTCAGTGGCCCTGTTTGCACTGAAGTTCTCTGCTGGCTGGAATCCTGCCTCCAAGCCCCACCTGCTGACCCTCAGCCTCCACCACACAACCACTGGCTAGTGAAAGCAAACCCCAGACTGGGGCCCAAATTAGCAATTCTGAGGACAAGCATTCTCAAGTCAGTCTTCCTCTACTCCCTCCCGCCTCACGTTGCCCAGTGGCAAACAAAGAGTCATACAAAGTCATACAAAAAGACCCTCTCGCAACCAGGGAAAGAGATTTTGTCTCCATCCCTCTCATCGAGGCTCACCCCGAATGTTCACATGGTCCAGAGCAGCAATGCAACCAATGGCTGTCACATCATAAGTGCAACTATTTAAAAGTTACCATTCATGATGTACTAACTGTGAAATAGAATACATTCTACCCTCCTGACTTGACAAATCCATACTTTCATACTGAAAATGTTTATTCTTTCCTCTTCAGCTATTTAACTGAACTCCATTTGTAGTATTTTCTACATTTATCATGATTTCAACCTGTACTTATTCTCTATGGTATAAAATATGAAAATATAATTTATTCAAAGTATACAAATCTTGGATATATTTTTTATCAAAAATTTACGTTACAGCTTTATTTTTTTTTAAAGATTTTATTTATTTATTTGACAGAGAGAGAGACAGCCAGCGAGAGAGGGAACACAAGCAGGGGGAGTGGGAGAAGAAGCAGCAGCCTCATAGCGGAGGAGCCTGATGTGGGGCTTGATCCCATAACGCCGGGATCACGCCCTGAGCCGAAGGCAGACGCTTAACGACTGCGCCACCCAGGCGCCCCTACATTACAGCTTTAAAAAATAAATTTGTTCGTGCTTTTGAGAGTTCATTTCTTCTCACATGTTCAAAATGATCTATTAAGATTATAAGGCAAAATATAAATTATAACTAATGAATAGCAAAGTGAGAAATTAAAAGATTTAAAATAATGCTGAAATTATAAAATCTCTTTTGAAAACTCTAAACCTTAATAAATATTTTAACAAAGTTTAATGTATTCAAGTCTAGGATTCAGTATCAGTCAAGTTGGTGGTAAAGAATCAGTATCACACTTCACACATGTGATGCTTACATCTACATACATATAAATTTAACAGAAATAGTCATTTTTTTTACTATTTCCAATCATTCTTCAGCTGCCATGTGCAACTGTTGCAAATGCTACAGTAATTTGTGACTATCTCTGGCACAACACAAAGAAAAGCAAGAAAACGAACATTTGGCACTATTGGCAAATGATAACTAAGAATTTATTGTATTCGGGCTGTCTGAGAGGAAGCATCCGACAAGTTAATTTTTCTTTTCTTTCACTAAATGTTTCTGCTGTTTTAATTCTCTCAGCACCCTAAATAAAGCAGTGTCCGCCTCTGAACTCCTCAGTGACACATGCTACCAATATTCATGGCACTCAAATGTAGTAGCATTTTGTAACATTTTGATTCAAGAACACGGTGTAAGTCGGGAGAATGTTTTGGTTATAGATCCTGCTGTATCAGTGCTGAACATCAGATCTCAACTGACAGAGGCATTGCTGCCCATGTGCTCCTGAAGAAATTCATTTGTGTGTGTGTGTGTGTGTGTGTGTGTGTGTGTGTGTGTGTGTGCGCGTGCGCATGTGTGTGGGTGTTCCTTTCAAGTGTGGGGTTCAGGGCAGAGACTCCCCCTGGCCTAGTCTCTTATCAGTTACCAAAGGGGTTGAGCTAGAATAAGCTCTCAACCACAGCTGGAGAAAGATTACATAATTTCAAAATAATTGATATTGGAAATGCTGCTTCCAACCATGATGAAGAAATTGGAACCAGATTTATACTGCTACCATAACTTGTAAACTTAACAAAATATGCCAAATGACTGGGTTTTTTTTCCCTAGATACTGGACAACAGGCAGCACAGGGCTGTGATTTTTGAGGAAAAGGAAACAAAGGAGGTGAGTCCTAGGACTGCCCTGGCTTTCTGTCTAGAGTCACTATCTGGAAAGCAGTGCAGGGAGGGAGGTGGATCCCAAGAAACTACAATAGATTCACTGAGTTGAAGACACAGAGATTGAAGTTCAGGGAAGCAAAGGCAGTTGGAATCTATGTAGTAGAGAAAGAGCTCCAGAAATTTGCGCAGGGTTCCTCTTGCATCTATTGCTAATACTAAGTCATGAGTGCACAGGGTGAAATTTCTCTAAGAGAGGTGAGGAATTATTGGGAACTGTAAACAATTCTCAGAGCTCACACAGGACTGGGGGATGTTGAAGTTCTGTCCAGTTGAAGTGGAGAATACTCAGGGCACTCAGTAGAAACTCCAGAAGGGTCACACCTTGACAATAAGATAAACCACCCTGAGATTAAATTTATTCCAAATCTGCCATACAGAGCTTTTAAATAGCCTTCAAAAAATAAAGCTGATAAGCAAATATTATTACCTACCAAAACAAAGTCTAACACCCTTCAGAGAGGGGGAAAAAAAAACCACAATCCAGTATTCACAATACCCAGCACGCAATAAAAAATTGCTAGGCATGAAAAGCAGCAGCAAAATATGACCCACAACTTAGAGGAAAATCAGTCTATAGAAATGGACCCCAAAATGACAGAATTAATGGAATTACCAGAAAAGTACATTAAAATAGCTATTGTAAATATGTTCAAGTATATTAAGGGATACATAATGAGAAGAGAAATTGAAAATACAAAAAAAAATGTCAATGGAAATCTTTAGGTGAAAATATTCAATGTGTGGGAAGAAAAATTAACTGCATGGGATTAATAGCATAGTGAATACTGCAGAAGAAAAATCAGTGAGCTTGAAGATAAAGCAATTGAAACTATCTAAACAGAAGTCTAAAGACAAAAAAGATTGAAACAATGAATAAAGCTTCTGTAATTTGTGGAAACAATCAAGTACTCTAATAGGCATGTAATTGTATTTCCAGAAGGATAGGGAGATATAAAAATATTTGAAGACTAAGAGAATGAAAAGATAAGCCACAGACTGGGAGAAAATATATGCAAAAAATACACTTGATATAGCACCGTTAACCAAAATATACAAAGAACTCTTAAAACTCAACAATAAGAATACAAACAACATGATTAAAAAGTGAGCCAAAATCATAAGAACTAGGATGATCGGTAGGGGAAGAAAGGGATAAAGAAAGGGGGGTAATCAGAAGGGGGAATGAAACATGAGAGACTATGGACTATGAGAAACAAACTGAGGGCCTCAGGGGGGGAGGGGGGTGGGGGAATGGGATGGGCTGGTGACGGGTAGTAAGGAGGGCACGTATTGCATGGTGCACTGGGTGTTATACACAACTAATGAATCATCGAGCCTTACATCGGAAACCGGGGATGTACTGTATGGTGACTAACATAATATAATAAAAAATCATTAAAAAAAAAAGAAGTACTTAGATATACCCAAGGCATATTTAACTAAAGGCAATTCTGTTTTGCAAAGCATTACTATTCACAACAGACTTCCATTAAGATTTAATAAATCATTTCTAACTGTGAAAAAAAAAAAAAAAGTGAGCCAAAGACAGCACCACCCTGATACCAAAACCAGAGAAAGACACTGCAAAAAAGAGGACAGGACAATATCTCTGATGAACACAGATGCAAAAACCCTCATCAAAATGCTAACAAACTGAATCCAACAATGTATTTAAAAAATCATTCACCACAATTAAGTGGGATTTATTCCTGGGACACAAGTATGGTTCAGTTTCACAAGTCAATCAATGTGATACATCATATCAACAAGAGAAAGGATAAAAACCATATGCTCATTTCACTAGATGCATAAAAAGCATGTGACAAAGTACAACAGCCATTCATGATAAAAACTCTCAGCAAAGTAGGTTTAGAGGGAACATACCTCAACACAATAACGGCCATATGTGAAAAACCAACAGCTAACATCATTCTCAATGGTGAAAAACTGAGAGCTTTTCCCCAGAGATCAGGAACAAGACGAGATGTCCACTCTCACCTCTTTCATTCAACATATTGCTGGAAGTCCTACCCATAGCAATCAGAAAAGAAAAAGAAATAAAAGACAACCAAATGGGAAAGGAAAGAGTAAAACTTTCACTATTTGCAGATGACATGATACTATATGTAGAAAACCCTAAAGACTGACTCCACCACAAAACTGCTAGAACTGATAAGTGAATTCAGTGAGGTCACAGGACACAAAATCAATATATAGAAATCCCTTCTATCTCTATATACTTATAATGAAGTAGCAGAGGGGTGCCTGGGTGACTTAGGTCATGATCCTGGAGTCCCAGGATCGAGCCCCCTGTATCAGGCTCCCTGCTCAGCAGGGAGTCTGCTTCTCACTCTCCCTCTGCCCTTCACCCCACTCATGCTCTCTGGCTCTTGCTCTCACAAACAAATAAATAAAATCTTTAAAGAAAATAATGAAGTAGCAGAAAGTAAAATTAAGAAAACAATTCCATTTACAATGTACCCAAAAAATAATAAAATACCTAGGAATAAACCTAACCAAGGAGGTCAAAGACCTGTACTCTAAAAACTATAAAATAGAAAATGCCACGGATTATTAAGTTCAAAGTATTTTATTTGGACTGTCAACTTTCAGTTGTCTGTGCACAAATAAAAATATTATTTTTATGTCTGTGCATAAAAAATAAAAAATATATGAAACCTGGATTGTCTAGCTCTGATTTCTCATTTATCCTAGTGATGTGTTAGTGTTGTTGATATGCCGGGGGCTGAGGCAACACCTGGCCAGCCCTCCTTCTCACTCGACTGTGTTGGGCTTCAGTTTCCTCATCCATGAAATGAGGAAAGTTCTCCAGAAATCCTAGCATCTCTTTGAGCGTTAGCATTCTTTGATCCCATGGTTCTGTCTTTATTGGAGCACTGGATGGCTATTAAGAAAATGTTTTATTTGATATTTCACATACAATGTAAAATTTAGATAATGTTGCCATCGTAGAACATGATTTCTCCTTAAAGGCCAGTTTGGTTTAGCATCTCTCTTTTTCACCTTTGTGTGTGTGTGTGTGCAACCCAGCTCAACATGTTGCTACATGGAAGACTTCATATGAATGTGTAATGATTGAAAGCATTTTTAGCGAGAAATGTGTGTGCTAGATAAGGGGAAAAGAGATTAAAATGGAAGAGGTGATGGAAGGCTGCTACTTAGAAATAAGATAATTTTCAAATCCTAGGATTAAAATGGGAGCCCTTATGACCCTCTGTGGATCATCTCATCTCCATGGTGCTTTGCAGAGACTACAAACGTGGGTGCTTAAAAATGGCATTAATTACATTCTCTCTCCCTCTCTCCCTCTCTCTCTTTGAATTCTCATGTAACACACTTTCTGCAGTTACAAATTAAGGGCTCATTTCTGGGGAACTAGAGATACGTGTGGAATCTCTTGAGAAGAAATGACAAGAAGTGAAGTTAAGTGGCATGCACAGAAGAGAAAGCTGGAAAAAAATGACGTGTTTTTGGAGATGTATGGCATCTTCGAAAACATCACACTTGTGGTTTCCTGGTATCTGTGAAACTTGGACCAATTTAAGGTGCCATATTTGATATATTCTGGCAGAAGTGAAGGGAAACTGGGTTGGTGCTTTTTAAAGCTTTATTGCTTTCTGAAGATAAATCTCTTCTTTTAACATTATCCATCTCCTTCTGGAAGATATATTACTATACTCCCTAGCCATTTGGGAGCCAGTAACAGTTATCTCTTTTTTTGGCTGCCTCCTGATCTTACAATGAATCCTTTGAGGTAACAGTCTTAAAAAATAAGAGATGCAGGAATGATACAGAATCATAGAATTTTGAAGCTGGCAAGGGCCCCAGAGGACAAAAGTATGCAGCTGCACAGTGACTTTGTTTCATTCTCTGTACACAGTAACCCATTGGTCCAAGCGAATGCAGAGAATGAGGTGTGAGTGGAAAGCAGGGTTATAGTTCTCATTTCTCAGTCAGCCAGCTAAGGACCATGAATGAGTCACTTAATGTTTGGTTAGCCTTGAGCGGAGCATTTTATCTTCAGTCTTCTCACCTGGAGAATGGAGTTGAATTAGAAAATTGCAAGAGCCTCCTTCGGCTGGGAATATTCTGTCCTTTCTTAATGCCACCCCCACAGCTAAAATAATGTGTGTTTCTCTCTCAGCTCCTGGATTCAGTTGCCCACTGCTCTAAGAAAACTCAATATACATAAAACCTTGATTTGCAAAGAAGTAAGTTAGGGGATTGGTATTCATATTACAAAAGTACCCTTTCCTTTAAAGACATAAATTCCCTTTATTTAAAAAAATTTTTTTTGAAGATTTTATTTATTTTGAGAGAGAGAGAACATGAGCAGAATGAGGGGCAGAGGGAGAGGGAGAGAGAATCTCAAGCAGACTCCATACCGGGTGTGGATCCCACACCGGACTTGACCCCATGACTGTGAGATCATGACCCGAGTCAAAACCAAGAGTCAGACGCTTAACCAACTGAGCCACACAGTGCCCCCATAAATTTCTTTTAAATAGCTACCTATTAAACATGTTTTTTTACTTCATGACAATTAGGTTTCCACACAACTTTCCAGGAATGTGTGTCTGATGGGAAGTCGAAGATATCCCCTACCAATCACCACCCTCAAGTATCTGTGTCTCCCCCGCTCTGACCTCATATTTATGGCCTCGCACCCTCTTGCCATACCTTTCCTGCCCATAATTCCTTATGCCCTCCACCCCCGGGTCTTCTGTGTGGCCCAGCTCAGCACCCTTCTCTCTCGCACTGACTGAATCCTCTTCTCCCCCCCCCCCTCATTTTTTTCTCCTGCTTCTCCTGTGTCAACTGGCCCTTGTAGTTTATTCTGGAGTTCTACAGAGTTCCCTCCCGAACACCTGGTTCAAGCGCAACGTCAAAACAGGCCTTTCTCCTTCAATGTGCATTACTGTGGTGGTGATTGTTCTGAAACTCAAGTGGAGTTTCCTTTTACACTTTCCTACTGGAGCTCACCCCACTCCCTGCTTCTCTCTGAGCTTCAATGAGTGAAATCAACTCCACGGTCAGTAGCTTACACTTATTTTTACGTTACCACTGAGACAAATCAAATTAGGAATTTTTTTGAACCAAACAATAGGTTTTTCCTACTTGAATATAGTCAGTTCTTTTGAGAAGGGTGTCGTAAACCTCTAGGATGTTATTGTCAATTTGGTGGTTAATGGGAAGCAAGGCTGTTGTTAATGAACTTCTCAAACCATGTGCAGCATTTGTAAAAAAGAAAAGAGATCCATTTTCCATAAGAGGTCTTCATACTTCAAAAGCTCTGCTAGAAATACATCTTTTGATCCTAAATCTGTCTTTGAGTGGAGTATATTCTGCATTTTGCCACACAGGTTATGAGGCTCAAGAATTTTCACATCTATGATTTGTGGGGTTTGAGCTGTACATGCCGACAGCACAGTGACCATCAATGATCAGGCCATGTTCCTGACAGAAATCCCACCTTAAGACAGGAAGTTGATCCAGTGTAAGAATAAAATGCATCATTTTTCTCCTGAAGAGTGAATATCTACTTCCAGAATTCACTTGGCTGGAATCCGTAGTGTCATTCCTGGTAGGACATTTGGTATTTTCTTAAGGTTACTAAGACTTAACAATTTTTATAAAATATTAATTCCGCGCGCAGCAAAATTTCTCTTCAGAGAGCTCGAGGGATTTGCCTACATGGACACAGTTAGCTGATGATCGGAAGAATGGAATTTCTCATTTTTTGATGTAGCTTTAAAGTCATATAAAGAGAGAAAACAGGATAAACACACATTCTCATTTTCTATTTACTTTCTATCATTTTGGCCATGGCGACTATGTTAGCCCAAATGAGTCCACAAGTTCAAATCTCGTGTTAGCTACATTTCTTTTCTGTTTCCCTTCTCTCAATTTCAATTTTTAAAGGGAGTCTTAAGGTACTCACTGATATACAGTCTTTGATAACTTCAAGGTTATAAAGTTACAGCTCTTTTTAATTTACTCTGCTATTTTCAGTTACATTAAAGCCAAAACTATCTCTCTTTTTAAATTCAGAATGACAATTTGCCTATTCTTTGGCTAAGTTCACATGTGGGTAATATAATTATTCTATCTAGTTGATCACCTCTAAAAATCATTACAAAAATGGTAAGTTTTAATTGCTCATGGAAATCAATTTATAGGCAAACAAGTTAAAATCTATATTTGTTCCCTACAATTTGCATTTTTACATTTCAGATTTGCTTGTGCAGCAATACGATGTGAAGTCTGATTGCTAATTGCCTTAACGCATAAGGTAGTTTCAAGAGACGCAGAGCTAAAGACAATTTGCATGGAGCAAGCGTGGATCAGAAGCAGCCCGTTCTGTGAATACAAGAGTGTGTGCGGAAGCAAGCCAGTGCTCACCTCGGCTTATTCAACGGCCGCTAATGACGGCTGATGAACAGGTGGCTTATTCCTACGATTCATTCCTTTCATTCAATTCCCCCGGTGACTCATGGTTATTATTTTGTTACCGGTATATGTACAAAAAGTGAATAAGAGGGTGAGCTGAAATCGTATTTATTCTCTTCGCTTCTTACCTTGAGAATGCAATTTCAGAAGAGCCTCTGGAGGTGAGCTGCGCCAGGTACTCTAGATGACGCACTGAGCAGGACAGTGCGCAGCTCTGACCTCAGCTGTCAAGCTTAGGATCATAGACTACAAGGCTGCGAGCCCCTGAGAAATGATCCAATCACTCCTGCTCATTGCACAGATGAGAAAGCTTGGGCCCAGAGAGACTAATGACCTGCCCAGTGTCACGCAGATAGTTAGTAACAAAGATAAGAAGAGAACCCAGGTGTCTGGATTCCTAGACCAGTGCTTCCTCCCCCAATTTCTCTCCACAATTCTATTTTGTCTCCATTGTACTTTTCATGCAGGCAATTCAAGGCTTCCTGTATTCTAATATAGCAATAGAGCATGGTAAATGTCAAAAGTTTAAAGGAACAACACCCGGATAGAGGGCCAAGCGCAATGAGTTAAATTTTTGAAGTTCAGGTTCTTTCTGTTCATCTGTCACCATGATTAAGTACTTCAGCCTCACGGAGCTGAAAGCTAGAGAGGTAAGGGGAAGATCAATGAAACAGGCAGGTGGAGGCAGCCGACAGACATGTAATGGTCGCTCAATAATAACTGTCCAGTCTGAACTGATTGGATAACTCAGGCGCCCAAGTAAATGGCAGCATGGAACTCATAAAACCACTTTAATCCTGATTCTTTGTTCCAATTATTATTCCAATGTACCCATTCAGTCAGGCACTATTTATTGATCACCTACTATGTGCCAGCTGGCTGTTGGGCCAGGTACATACAGTAGTCACATAAAGACATGGTATCTACTCTCAGCAGTTTTACAGACCAATGAAGGAGCCAGAGAAGTGGGAAGGCAATGACCTTCCATCATGACACAAGGCCAGAGAAAGCAACGACTGGAATGTTCTAGGAAGGAAAAACACCACGTGAAGATGTAGAGATAAAAGAGTTGAGTGCCCAAGAGCAAGTGGAAGAAACAGATTCTGCCCTGGTTAGGGTGTGAGGCTTGCGGCCTCAGAAGAGTCAGGGGCCTGATAGGCCGAATGGGAAGGCCAGCTTCATGTGCTTATCCTAAGAACTATAGAGAGCATTTCAATCAACAAAGTAAAACCACCACATAAATGGCTTTCTCAATGAGGAAATCAGATTTTTTTTAACTTTGAGATTTTTTCAGCGGCATGAACACATCTAGGGATGGTTATTTCCATATTTAAATAATAGTCTTTTTGCCCACAATCCATATATACCATTACTCAAATTATAATCACCCCCGTTAGACCCTCATCTTTTAAAAAATTACTAAGGTAAATTGATTAATTTTACTCAAATGATAGCAGGGCCCATCATCACAAGTCACTAATGAGGATGAAAAAATATTCACGGAATAAATACATGCACAGCAAAACCGTAGTTAAAATTTCCAGCATTTGAATTTAGGAGAGACGACAGGAAAGACTGGAGTAAGAAACCAGAGTAAATAAACGAAAGGAAATGTGAAAACATTATACTTTCAACTGTGAGCCTATTAAAATCACCACACCCAGCCTAGCTGAAAGATGCGGGCAGCTCTGGAAAGCTGGAGAAGCACCATGAACTAGCTTTTTGCCAGATAATCCAGGTCATGCCAAGCAAACTGGGGCCTTGGCGGAAAAAAGATAGACTGTGTTTGCTAGAAGCGATGCCATGAACGAGAAACTTTTCCTGAATCTCAGCCTAGAATTTGGCTCTGCCAATGCAGCCAATGGCTGAGGTTCTGGGTTCAGGACTGGTGAGGCAAAACCCATCTCCTGTGACTCTGAGAGCCAGGAAGGGCACCATGCTTCTATACAGAAACCCTCTTATGCACGGAAGATGCTTGCTCTCAAGAGGACCCTAAATTCTGTGGGGTTTGTTTGTCATTGTAAAATCCATGACTACTTTCTAGCCAGCTTGATGTGAACATCTTCTATGCACTTACGAACTCCAAAGCAAGGAGAGACGGCAATCATTTGCATTTATAGAATATCTTTCTTCTAAATGCCCAAAGCTTCAGAATTTGAACACAATGTTCTTTGAGAAAAGCACTTCCCTCAAGCTGAAAATTTTATTTTACCAAATGAAGGGATTTATGGGCCACAAACCAGGAGGATGGTAGCAGATGTAGGGGAAAGAGCTGAACATCAAGAGGCCTTCAGGTGGAATTGTGAAAAATAACAGCAACCACGAAAAGGGCCTTCAGGGTTAGAAATGCGGCAGCTGTCTAGGAGACGGGAGTAAGGAAAGCAGACTCTTTCTGATTCCTGTTAAGTTCTAACTTTAGCACTTGGTGGTTTAATTGCATTCATAATGCACAACTTTTTAAACATGGTGTATAAAGTTTATTCTTCCCAAAGTTGGAAAATATAGATAAACAAAAATGGGGAAAGAGAATTCCAGGGCTGAAAATATAATCCCTTAAATACTTGGGTATCTGCCTTTCCAGATTTCTATTGGCTCTTCCACACTCGCTTTCTCTTGATACGTAACTATACACACATGATGTCCTTTTTATAATAGATGTATATATTCACATGTATATTAAAAATAGAATCATACTGCATATACTATTTCAGGATCTTCTTATTCTTAATAATTACGAACATCACCCCTGGTATCTAAGCTCCAGGCTGGAGACTTTGCCTGTTCATTTCTATTTCCTTAGCATCTAGAACAGTACCTTCATATGGGCATTCAATAAATATCTATTGACTAGTGAGTGAATATCATATTTATTCATGCAGCATATTAATATATAATATATACAATTAAACATACACAATTAACATCCTGCATGCCATCCGCATGTACTAATCCTATCCACCCCAGATCAAATGCTACGCCTCTATCAAATTCATCTCAGCCTCCCCCTGCTTCCTCCTCCCAGTTCTTCCTCCTCTGACTACCATAGAATATTCTTTACCTCTTTTGGCACTTAGCATTTTCCATCTTGTTTTATAGATATTTCAATACGTTATAGAAACATGCATGATAGAAACACCACATTTCGGGGCGCCTGGGTGGCACAGCGGTTGGGCGTCTGCCTTCGGCTCAGGGCGTGATCCCGGCGATCCGGGATCGAGCCCCGCATCAGGCTCCTCTGCTATGAGCCTGCTTCTTCCTCTCCCACTCCCCCTGCTTGTGTTCCCTCTCTCGCTGGCTGTCTCTATCTCTGTCGAATAAATAAATAAAATCTTTAAAAAAAAAAAAAAAAAAAGAAACACCACATTTCTCCCTCTCAACACAGTACAGCTTTCATATGGCATTTCTGTCTAGTTTATCTCTATAATAACAAGAGCAAAAATAATTCTATTGTATTAATCATTTTATGTGCATCAGGGACTATACTAAGTAAAATGTATATGTGCATCACATGAGTTAATATTCTTCATAACCACATAAAGTAGGTGTGTTAGTTTGCTAGGGCTGCCATAATGGGGCCATTCTCTTTGGCTCACAGAGAGGCACTCTCTTGCTGCTTTTCTTCACATGGTCGTCTCTCTGTGCACATACACTCCTGCTGTCTCTATGACACCAATCACATAGGACTAAGGTCCCACTCTAATGGCCTAATTTTAACTTAATTACTTAATACTTTTTAAAGATCTTATCTCCAAATATGAGGTATTGGGGGTTGGGACATCACATATGAATTTGGGGGAAATATAATTCTGCCCATAACAGACATATTATGATTATTTTTATTTTATAGATGAATTAACTATAAGAGACTCAGAAAGGGAAGATGACAAGCACAAGGCAGAAATAAACTTTTCCCTCACACCCATCTGATTCCAGGATCTGTCCTCCAGAGCCTCTGTCCCCCTGCATTCTCACCTCTCACTTCCTACTCCCAGATCACTCGCAGTGGTGCCTCAGGGACAGGTTAGATGCTCAGTGAATTCTTGTGGAATGAATAAATTAAACACACATAAAAATGAAGCATGAGTCGGTTAATGATGAAAAGCTAAGTCCTGAGATTGGGATGTCCCGTGGCTGGGTGTGGGGGCTGAGAGGGCAATGAAAGGAAAGATTTAGGGACATAGTCCGAATTGGCCCATCGAATCTTCTGTTCAACAGCCACAAGACATGAGCGTAATGAGCCTTTTTCCAGACAAAGTTAAAGGCAACATTAAAGTGGATCTAGTGTGTAATATCTCCCAGATTATTTGTCGAGTAGCCTCTTGATAGGCGGCCAGTCCACAGAACTCTCAGAAACACTGCCTGCCTCCCAAACAATCCACTGGCAGCCACGGCCCATTCTTGACCTCCTTATTCAGCCCCATCTCCTTCCATGCTTTTCTGTTATCTGCCCCCAACTGCTGCCCAGGCTTCAACACAAAAGTGCTTCTCAGGGTTTCCAAACACATCCAGCCCATTCATGCCTCTGGACCTTTGTGCAAGCTGCTTCTCTGCCTAGAATGCTCTCTCTCACTTTCTCACCTGGGCTGATCTTTCCAGACACACCAAGAGATAACTGTCTATGGATGAGCTTCTCCAGAAACGCACATCTCATGATAAAATACACACAGCATAAAATTTACCTTCTCAACCATTTTTAACCATATAGTTCGGTAGTGTTGAGTCCATTCACAGTATTGGGCAACCAATCTCTAGAACTTCCTTTCATCTTTTACAAACTTTCACAAACTGTACACCCATTAAACAATAACTCCCCATTCCTTCCTCACCTCAGCCACTGGCAACCACCATTCTACCTTCTGTCTCTGAATCTGACTACTCTAGGTACCTTGCATAAGTGGAATTATACAGTATTCATCTTTTTGTGCTTTCCTTATTTTGGTTAGTATAAGATCTTTTAAGTTTCGTCCATATTGTAGCATGTGACAGAATTTCTTTCCTTTTTAAGGCGGAATAATATTCCACTGTGTGTATATATATATATATATATATATATATATATATATATACACACAAACACACACACACACACACACATTATACCCCACATTCTGTGTGCCCTTCATGAATGGTCACTTGAGTTGCTTCCACCTTGTTGGCCGCTGTGAATAATGTGGCTGTGAACATGGGTGCACAACTATCTTTCCAAGACCTCGCTTTTAATTCGTTTGGGTATATTTGATGATTCTATTTTGAGTGTACTGAAGTTTTAACATATTCCTTTATGATCAGAAAGATACTAAGTAATAATCTAACCTTTCTCTTGGTAGCTATCACCAGAAACATAAAACCAGCAATTAGCTAAAGAAAATCATTGTGCCAATTAAGATTCTCTGATTACCTGTGACAGAAACCAACTCTTGCCAGTCAAAGGCGTTGAAGAGATTTATGGGAAACGTTTGAGGGTGTGCATGGTACCCAATGAAGAATTGACATCACATGAAGATAGGCACTATTGGGTCATAGGAACAAGTGGGACCAGAGCTCTAAGTGGCCCTGAGGACCCATCTCTGTGTCTTCACACTCTCTTCTCGGCATGCTCCATTTTTTTCTCATTGTCATTGGTTCCACCTGCTAGGAAAATGACACCCAGTCCCCCTCACTTCTACATCTGTGGTTCCAGCCTCTATAAAGAGACTAGCCTAACTAGCTCTTAGTCCCAAATCCAAAATTCCAGGGAAGAGTGTTTTTGTTAAGTTCCCATCTCACTGATGAAGTATGGCTGGGATGGCATAGTCAAATTGTATAAAACGGCTACTCCCAGTGCAATGATGTGAATATATACTATTTAAGGGCAGGCAGTTACCAAAATTTCATAGCTCCAGAATGGCCATAAACCTGTTAACACCTTAGCAGATGGGCTGCAGAGTGGAAAGCAGTGGGCTGAGAGAGTGTTCAACCACCCTCATCCTTGATGAATGCTCTCACAGGCTCAAGGGAAAGGGGTTGTCAGGGAGCAGTGAGCTTGGGAGTGGAAACACACGTTAATCAAAAGCCTGTCTCACCAACCAAATGAATCCACCGATAATGAGGCAGAGTAAGGGTCTACTAGCCTCGAGATCTCTTTAAACAAGTTTTTGTGTCATAGGGCAAGTCTATCAAGAGACTAGTGAGAGGAAAGAGAAAAACAGGGTTCCTACAACATCAAGCAAGTCCAGAGGCCAAGATTAAAAGGAAATAATAATAACACCCAGAGAGACCCAGGACCATAACATTTCCAGGAGAGAACACTGAAGTTCAGGTCCCTCCAAGGCATCTTATTTGATAATTAGGCAGAGAAATGCAGTTGACCACAGGAGGTGAAAGGAAGAGTAAAAAACTATTGCTAAGAATCAAAGCTAAACCCCACATCACTTTGTGGCCTGTTTCTGGTAAAATGTTTCTCCTGTTTGTTCATCGATTCTGAATGTTAAATAAGTCTTTCCAGCAGTGGTTCCAGGGTGCTGGAGCAATGCATCTCAGACAGGAGCTGAAAAATGAGGGCTGCAAAGTTCAGGGAATAATAGAAAATTAGATCTTAACTGAGCTGCTGTAAATATCACAGCCAGAAAACAGAGCACATCAGCACACCGGGCTGGCAGCGAGGGTAATGAATTCCTCCTCTCCATACAAAATGATCAGTGGTATGTAGTAGGGTATTCTGGGGTGTGGGTGCGAAGAGGTGGTGAAGAGAGACAGAGAAAGGAAAACAAGTGGTGTTTATAAATTAAAATATCTCTTGAGTAAAAAGCACATTTTCTCAGCCAAAGCCAACAATCCAGCTCAAATGACCCTCTTGCAGTAATTCACCTAATGCAAACTTCTACAGCCCATTAGCTGCAGCTCTTTCAGGCACTCATCATTTTAGAGTATCTGTAGTTATTCGTGGGCACACCTTATCTCTGCAATGAGATTATAAACCCCCGGAAGGCAAGAGAGGACTTGTTTCCTTTGTTCGTCTTTGTATGCCACAGGACCTCCGGAAGAACTCGTAATCATTCAGTGTCTCCAAGTTGTAGTATACTGTTGTCATGTGGGATGCTATGGGGTGCTCCCAAACACCCTGCAAAGTGAGTAAGGCCAGTATGTATCACTGAAAGACGAGAATGAAGCTTTGAACAGTAACTTGCCTAAATTCAAATCCCCACAGAGCGGAGATTAGAACCCATGTCTACTTAATTCCACAGCCTGCACGCTTCCCTTCTTGCCACACTGCCCTCTTGGCAAGTAGTAATCAGATTACCCAGTAATCATGCTGATAACAATAATAATAGCTACTTTCATCAAGAACTTTCTCAGAGCCAGGTCTTGGTTAGATGCTTTATATGTATTATTATAATTAATCATCATTATAGCCCGAGAGTTTGGTAATATTATTATTCCTGTTTAATAGATAAGAAAACCGAGACACAGAGAGGTTAACAAAATTGCCTAAATCTTAGAGTGTGTGCTCCTAATCATTATCCCATATCTATTTTAAAATATAACAATAAATACACACACACACAACCAGCCAACATGTTTTGAGCAACTACTCTGCACCTGTGAATTTTCTAATTTCATCCTCATTACAACTCTCGGGACAAAGCAAGTGTTCAGTATATTGTGGAATGACTGAACAACTGAAGGTAAAAATAGAGCTACAACTATTGCCAATTGCTAACGTAAGACAGATCCAGAAACTCCTCTGTGTTTGCATGGGTAACACCATAGGTCCCAAAGTGTGGAGGGCCAGCAAAAATGAGGGAGTATTAGAAATATAAGCGCAATTAACATAGTAGAAAGAAAGATTTTAATTTGAAAATAAGAGTTGTAAAAAATCCAGTATGAAACAGGCCTCCTTTGTTGTGATAGCATCTTAAATGAACTGTGCCAGAAAATCAGCATTTACAAATAAGACAAGCAGAAGCCTCTGACTTAGTTTCGATTTTATATCAGAAATACGGCTCTCCTAAGCTGATGACAAATCTATGGGATATATCCAGATGAATTAGATTATGATATGGTAGCCTCCGAAGCATAGATAGCACTAGACAAAAATAAAACTGCCTTGGTCCTACTTCTGGCTTTTCCAGCTCTTTTGGTCACTTGTGCTGTCCGCCAAGTGTTTCTCTGTCACCTTTGAGGTTAGGCATGGTTATATGACTTACTTTGCCCAATGAAATATGACCAGCAGTGATGGTAAATTAAATCTTAATGGTAAACTAAATTTAATTTAATGGTAAATTAAATCTTTTCAGGCAAAAGCATTAGAATCATGCATGATATTCAATGCCCTCTCTTCTTCTGTCATGAAGACAGATGATATTCTAGAAGGCATTTTCTATCACCCTGCATCCCTAAGTAAAAATGACATGGAATAGAGTACCTAGCTAATCTATAGTGGAAACAGCATGAATGAGAATAAATATGTTGTCTTAAGCCATGAAATTTTGTTGTTACTGCAGTATAACTTAGCCCAACCTGATTGATATATCAGTATAAGCTGTGTGACCTTGGGTCAGTCCTTTTACCTGCCTGGGTATCAGCTTTCTTACCTATAAACCTAAAGGATTAGCCTAGAAGAGAAAGATTTAATCTGGGGGCCTGTGAGTGGGCTTCAAGATGACAATGAACCCCCGAAATAATAGTAATATTTTGTGTGCATATATATGTGTGTGTGTGTGTGTGTGTGTGTGTGTATAAGAGAAAGAAAGAGAAAAAATTCACATTTTTCTGAAGAAAGAGTTCGTAACTTTTTCAAATTTTAAGAAGGTCTATGTTACTCGAAATGAGATTAAGAACCTGAATTTCTGGGGCGCCTGGGTGGCACAGCGGTTAAGCGTCTGCCTTCGGCTCAGGGCGTGATCCTGGCGTTATGGGATCGAGCCCCACATCGGGCTCCTCTGCTATGAGCCTGCTTCTTCCTCTCCCACTCCCCCTGCTTGTGTTCCCTCTCTCGCTGGCTGTCTCTGTCTCTGTCGAATAAATAAATAAAATCTTAAAAAAAAAAAAAAAAAAGAACCTGAATTTCTAGCTCCAGTGTGCTTTTTTAGCATCTAGAGTAGGGAAAGAAATAGGTAATTAGGTTCCTCTCTGATCTTGTATTTCAGGACTTGCCTTGAGTCAGATTTTATTAAGGTTGTTTTCAAATAATTAAGTTTATAAGTTCGGCTTAGTAGGATTGCAAATATCAAAATCTCAGGAGGTATTCCTGAGTGAAAAGAGGGGATTCAGAGCAATTCTTTCCAACCCAAAGAAAGAAAGGTTCTTCAAAAATTGAAAATGAGGTCCCACATCGCTTTTGGTGGGTGGAACAGAATGGGATCCATAGGACGGTATGAAGAAAAAAGGGTTATTCTTCCAAAACCACACCCCCAAATAAGAGTTAATGCCTGAAAGACCAGAGTGTGATACTTCAGCAGAAGGCAATGGGCTGTCTTAAATATGGAGATGGCTGGGCAGACTACACTAGTAGAGAGAGCCTGAGCTTTATAGATGGACAAACTGGGTTCAACATGCTCTTTGTTGGGCCACCATTTTCTCATCTATAAAATAAGGACAATAATACTCAGCTGTATCAGGGAGGGCCCCAGTAGCAAATAGGTAACAGATTCAAACAGGGTAATTAAGGAGGGTTTAATGGGGACTATTTACAAAGATCAGTTCAGGGTTCAGAGAAATCAGCCAGGCATGCAGAAACACTCTGGGAAGGGTTAAAGCAGGGAACGCTTTGTCACTCCAAAATCTGAAGGGACAAGGAGAGAGGACAGTTACCATAAGAAGGAGAACTTGGCTAGAGCTGGTACAGCTGTAGCTGTAGGAAAGGTCTACACAGCAGGAGTGTGGCCTTCCAAGGGAAACACAGACGTGCGAATCCCTGGCCCAGCAGGGAGGGAGCTAGCTCACCCTCCTACTTTCTGTGGGAGCTTCCCAACATCCAAGAAATGGACAAGGAAGTTAGAATGGCAAAAATTGACAAGGCAAGAAACAACAATTGCTGGAGAGGTTGTGGAGAAAGGGGATCCCCCCTACATTGTTGGTGGGAATGCAGGTTGGTACAGCCGCTCTGGAAAACAGTGTGGAGGTCCCTTAAAAAGTTAAAAATTGAGCTACCCTATGATCCAGCCATTGCAATACTGGGTATTTACCCCAAAGATACAGACGTAGTGAAGAGAAGGGCCATATGCACCTCAATGTTCATAGCAGCATTGTCCACAATAGCCAAATCGTGGAAGGAACCAAGATGCCCTTCAACAGATGACTGGATTAAGAAGTTGTGGTCCATATATACAATGGAATATTACTCAGCTATCAGAAAGAACGAGTTCTTAACATTTGCTGCAACATGGACGGCACTGGAAGAGATAATGCTAAGTGAAATAAGTCAAGCAGAGAAAGACAACTATCATATGATTTCTCTCATCTATGGAACATAAGAACTAGGAAGATCGGTAGGGGAAGAAAGGGATAAAGAAAGGGGGGTAATCAGAAGGGGGAATGAAGCATGAGAGACTATGGACTCTGAGAAACAAACTGAGGGCTTCAGAGGGGAGGGGGATGGGGGAATGGGATAGGTTGGTGGTGGGTAGTAAGGAGGGCACGTATTGCATGGTGCACTGGGTGTTATACGCAACTAATGAATCATCGAACTTTACATCAAAAACCAGGGATGTACTGTATGGTTACTAACATAATATAATAAAAAAAAACATTAGGAAAAAAAAAAAGAAATAGGCAAGGAAGCCCATTGATACGGTCCATTCAAAGTCTCCTGAGGGCAGGGAGAAGAGTAGAGAACGGTAGAGAGAAGATATGGAAGGCAAATGAGAATTCCATCTCTTGGGTCATTGTAAAGATTCAAAGACATAACATTTAGAAGCATATGAAGTGTTATATTAGCTATAATTTACTCTTTCTGTGAATCAATACCTCAGATCCTTTGCTAAAAAAAGGATTCTGATAGAGTTATATAGGGAGTGAGTCCATAGTCCCTGAGAGAGTGGGGAGAGGACACATGGACAGAGATCCTGGCCTCAGAATGAAGCCCCTGTGCTTGGGCAGATGGTTGGGGGTTGGAGGGCTGCTTCTGAGGGCTTTGACTCAGGACGAGCTGGTATATTTTGCTGCAAGGACAGAGCATCTGAGACTGCTACTCCCTAGAGTGCGGAGACATCAAGCCCTTCTGTGGCTCTTCGTGCTGCAGTCCCAAGCAGTTCCTGTCTTCTGGCTCCTTAGGAGATACCTTTCTAAGCAACAAGATCTAGACTTGACTAAGCTTCATATGCACATATCAGGAGGTGTACTTCCTGATGTGTACATAGATGCCAAAATATGGACTTCCCATCCAAAATGCAGCCTTGCAATGTTTGGACTGTGTGGTTTGCAGTAGGAGTTGTCATATTACATTATACCGAAGCTTGTTCACTCACTAACAGGCAGAGAGGTACTTAGCTCAAGAGTGTTTGCAAAACATGGACAGGCTTTGGCTAATCATTTCATTTTCTCACTGTATTCTGCAAAGGCAGCTTTCCCCAGAGAAAGAACAATGGACTATACTATCAGGAGATTGTAGCTTTTCTACTGAGAGTCCTAACCAGAAGAGAGACAGCCCATGCTCTGACCTACTCAGCTTCCCCTCTTCCTTCTCCTTGGAGAAAATGCCCTTCCTTCATTGGGTAAATTCTGGGAGGGACTGTGCACATGTGACCTGAGCTGGACCACGTCAGATTCTTTCCCCTAGAATGCGAAGTCTCAGGGGAGTGACCCAACTTTGGAAAAATCATTGAAACTAATCAATCCCGTTGGTGGCACCCCCCAAAGACTGTTCATTTATTCCTGCCTCCTACAGATCCCCAAAGAAGCCCAGACTCCCATTTGTTGAGGTTTGCTTCTTCAGCACCTCTATTCATTCTCTAAGCTACCCTGTATCCTCTTAATTAATTATTCTTTGGTTTTAGTTAGCTAAACTAGACCACGTACGGATAGTCCAAGTTTCAGGATTGATAAGAATGATGACCTGGATGACAGTTCAACATGCTTTCACTTCTGTTTATCCCTGAACCTGCCAATAAGCAGTGCAAATGGTACATGCCAGGAAAGGATACAGTTGCATGAGGGGTCCTGGTTCTTCCTAGAGGCATGAGGACAGAATATCCCATGTGAAGTGAGAATCCCACCTTTTATACTTTTAGACTGGAATAAGGACCAGGTCTTCATTCAAGAGTCTAACTATGGCCATATAAAAAAGCTTTGCTTCTCCACAGTGCTAGAATTCTTACAGGTCTTCATGATCCTAGAATAGGTTCTGCCATGCCAGATCATTGTTGGTCAAACCCACCTCTGTTCCTTGTGACCAAGCATCTCGATAGGCACAGCTGGTGAACTCTAGTTCCTCTATAATCTCAGTCTGATTTCCTTTCTGTCTTATTACCTACTATTTCCTTTCACTACTCAAGAGGATTATTATGGATAAACTACATTACCCCTAATCCTCTTAACATATCACCAATGTAAGTATTATTTTCCCATTTTAGAGATGAAGGAATGAATACTCAGGTAAGAGATCAGGGCTCCCTGCAGAATAGAAATTCAAACCCAGGCCTCTTTGACTTCCCTGTCCACATGCCTGCCCTGTCCCATCCTGCTCAGTTTCTGATCCCAATTCTGATTCTAATTATACTGTGTTCTTGGATAAGTCACTCACTTTTCTTTGGCTCTCTTGTGAGTAAGCATATAATCATATCTTTCCACAAGATTGCTGGGACAAGATGGATAGCTAATAGATGAGCATATTAGATTAGGTGAGAGAGTGGTTTCTGAGGGCTAAAACTATGTATGCTTCTATTCTTTTTGCATTTTGCAGTGGCTACATAAAAAAAAAAAAAGACAAACATTCTATCTTTGGTTTGGAACTGGAAATTCCCCTACCCACTCTAAGCCAGTGAAAAACCCCAGCTGGAGCCATATCTAGCCATCTCATCTCTCGTGAATTTATGTATTTCCTTGTACATTGGCACTCCAAGGCTTAGTTAGAAGGTCTCAGTGGCAGCTTCTGTTTTCAAATTATAGGCAGACCTCAGAGATATTGCAGGTTCAGTTCCAGACCACCACAGGAAAATGCTGAATGATTTTTTTGGTTTCACAGTGCCTACAAAAGTTATGTTTACAATGTACTGTAGTCTATTAAGTGTGCAATAGGTCTTTTAAAATGTACATGCCTTAATTTAAAAATACTCTGTTGACCCAGAGACACAAAGTGAGCAAATACTGTTGGAGAAATGGAGCCAACAGAATAGCTGAATGCATTGTTGCCACAATGCAATTTGTAAAAAAAACGCACACTGTGTGTCTGTGAAGCACACTAAAATGAGGTATACCTGTGTTCCCCAAATATCTCCTACATGGAGAGTAAGTTTCTGGATTCACCATCATGCTTAGCTTAGGTTACTTAATGCTGGTTTAATCACTCACCCTAAGCCCTCAAATAGCCAGAAACTTAAGATGAAGGGGCTCTTTTGTCCTGTTTCTTGGACCCAAGTGCGTTCAGGTGGCTAGCATCGAACAGGAAAAAAAGCCGAGCCTCTGTGACCCAGGAGCCAAGCTGCAACACAGAACCTGTCCTTTAGAGAACAAAATCTTAAATCAACCAACCCTGCAAGAGAAGCCCTTCCCCCACCACCAGTGTATTGGTTTTCATCTCAGACAAAGGAAATAATTGGATTTCTGCACTGAGCTCCATGATCTACGGCTGCCAACTGCATGGCCATAAAACTATTAACTCCTTGCAGGACATTTTGCCTCTGCTGGAGGAAGAAGTAAAAAGGAGAAACACATCACGCAGGGCCAAGGGAAAGGGAAACACTTAAGTGATGCAATGTAAATTCCACTAACATGTTATTCATCCCAACTGTCCTGAAATTATGGCCAACATTCAGGGATAAAAGCCAGAGAACTTGGAATAGAACAGATTTCTGCCTTTAAGAGCAAACCCATACATTACCCAGCAATTGCAGGGAAAGATCTGGAATTCCACCAGGTGGAAGACAAAGCCAGCCTCTCCACTTCCTCTGCCTACATTTGCTCTCCACTTTAACGAGGCTTTTAATGTTCATGAGATCTTCCTGGGTCCATGTGAATCAAGCCTACTGCAGAAAAGGTAGGGGCTGGAAAAATGCAAAGGCAGGTACAACACAGCCTCTGCCCCTAGAAGCCTCCAACAGGGCACTTTGAATTAGCTAATTAAAAAGTTATAGGGAAGTAGAAAATAGGGATTGATAAATAGGGGTAAACAGAATGTATTCCCGTCCGGAAGACTGTATAAGGACCCTCACCAGGCACCTCACCGCTGTTATTTGTAGTTTTCTTACACATGAATACATGACTCAATAAAAATGAACTCTTCTGTTTAGTGATTTGTAAGACTCAGTCAGACTTGAGGTTGATGAGAAAACTTCCAAGGGTGTGACTAGTTACGGTATCACTCCAAATCTTTTGACGTCTCCCCTATGCAATACGCGCTTGAGCTCGTGGAGGCTGGGGCTTCTCTCTCTAATGGGAGTAACCCCATACAAGCAATAACCAAACAAAAGTCAAAGTTTGAGCAAAATAACTAATGTTTTAAAAGTATCTTTGAGAGTCTCCCATTCTTCTGACCCAAACTTTTCTGCATATTCCTTCAAATTTAGAAATAGCATCTTGTCACTTGTTTCAAACATCATTTTCAACCACTTTTGGTTAAAACAATTGAGGTTAGCACCTCTGTTTGAACAGCTGCTCACCATTAGCAGAGGAACTATTCCTCTCTGAACCTGGGGGGATCCTGCAAAACAGGCTCCCATCCCCGTTTCCCTTCAATCAGAATTAGCTGACCTTGGCCTTGCACCCTTCTGCTCTACTCTTCCTTCTAACCTTCTAAAAGAATTTTCAAAACAGATTTCCTTGGAGAAGTTTTCACAAGGAACATAGGTTTGCCTTGCCACCCTCTTGAGAGTTTTAATATTTGAATTTAAGGAAGTTTGGAGGAAAGGGCTTACAAGTTGAAAAATAACTTGGAAGCCGGCCTCCAAATGACTGTTCCATCTTACGTTAGTGAGCACCAGTCACCATTAGGGATTTTTCATAATCACTGTGAAAAGAAAGAACCACAAAAGTCGAATGTCAGCCAGGAAATAAGTAGGTTACGTTTGGGCAGATGGTTAATATTAGGGGGAAGGATATCCAGATTCATGATTTTCTTTTTCCTTAACAGCAATATCAACAAAACAAGGCAACCCTTTACGGGCATTTGGGGTGATGAACTCATGGTGCTCGTATTTAGGCTTAGCGCATGGCTAATTTCTATCAGTCAAGTACTGTTTATTGACCATTGCTGCATGGCTAGATTGTTTATATGATGAGACACGTTTTCTGCTTAATGCGTTGTTTTATTCAAATTCTGGCTTCCCCATTCATCAGAGTTGTTAAAATTATTTCTTGAGTCCAGAAAAGCGAAGCATTCTACTTGGGTTTGCACTTTTCTCTCCAAAGCTAATTAATGTTTTTAAAATGTCCCCTCTGGCTTGTAACCACGAATAGTTAAATAACAGTGTTAGGCTAAAAGTATTCTTCTTATCCCAGTCTCCTGATCTGCTGGTTGATGCAACAGCTCACATCTGCTGAAGGAGTGAAGAGCGGTTCCATAATATTCTTTGCTTTCTCCCCTCTGTGGGTATTTGGGATAGTGTAGAAAGTGGAGGCCTCACTACGCAGAAGAGGAGGAAAAACTCAACCTTCCCTTCACTTCTGCGCTGACTTCTAAGCCTGAGTCTCCTGAAAGGCATGTTTGATGCCATTTGTTTACTTAGATTTGCCAAGTGATAGACAATTTCTCCCAAAAGCTTTATTAAAAGATTATCATCCTGGAGTCCGTGAAGCATTAAACCACTCACTTAAATTCATTAGCCACCTCTACCTGGATTCCACATAATTACAATGGAGTCCAGTCCTATATGCCATGAACACCCATAATCCACACTATCCACTTCGGAAAAATGCAAACAGCATCCTTACCACCACTCACAAAAGCATCGTTTTTGGTGCAGCATGTTCTTCAAATGGAGGCCGACATCTTTATCTGTGTTCAGACACTGACAAGTTCCAATGCAACTGTGTCGCAGTGTCTACAGAGAGACACTGAGATGTAAGGGATTTAAACGGTAATTTTGTCTACATTAGATTTCTGCCTCAGTGCCTTTGGAACTTCACCCCAGGTAACTTGCAACCTCAGTCGACCCCAACACTAAATACCTTGTCTTCTGAGGCTAACAGACTTTCCCGCCGAGCTTCCCTCTTACATGCCAGGTGCCAGCATTTCCCTCATAACGAATGCTTGGACACTTGGAATCATCACTAACTTAACCTACTCCTTTATCACCAATACACAGTTTTGGAGCATGGGCTTCATGCAAGGGACTGTACCAGATGTTGTGGGGGATAAAAAATAAATATGGAAAATAGTCTCTGACCTCAACAAGCTGACACTGAGCTCAGTGAGACATTTGTAGAGATGGAAAGGTAATTAAGGAAATACAATGTAAGAGCAAAATGGCTATGGAAGTCACTCTAGACACAGGTGAAGGAAGACCTCAGTCAGCAAGGCAACCTCCGTGAGCAGACACAGCCCTGTGACCAAGATGGAAGCCAAGGGCGTAACTCCCAAGAGAGGAAAGGTAAGAACCAGTTCAAGTCCTGGGAAGCAATAAAGCCTTTGGACTTTGCCTTCATGCTCCATGTAGCCAGTCCTTCCTCTCAAGAGTGTTTACTGCCCACATATTCCAGGGTTGGACCATACCACTATCTACTTGCTAGAACTTGTTGAGTGCCACTGTATGCCCGGGACTATTCTATGTACTTCATACATTTTAATTATTTAATCCTCAAACAACTTTATAAAGTACGTAATATTTTTATCTACACTTCACAGGTGAAGGAGACAGAGGAACAGAGGTAAAGAATCTTGCCTCAAGTTAAATGTCCAGTAAACTGAAGACCACAATTCCATCCCAGTCCTACTTTTCCATCACATTGCTCTACATCATTTAAAATACCAGATCTAGGGGCACCTGGGTGGCACAGTTGGCTAAGCCTCTGGTTTCGGCTCAGGTCATGATCTCGTGGACTGAGCCCCACTTCAGGCTCCCCGCTCTATGGGGGGGGTCTCCTTGGGGTTCTCTACCTCTGTCCCTCCCCTCCTCAAATAAATCTAAAATAAAATTTAAAAAATTATTTTAGAGAGAGTAAGAGCATACAAGCAGGAGGAGGGGCAGAGGGAGAGGGAGAGAGCTCAAGCAGACTCTGGGCTGAACGGAGAGCCCAACACAGGGCTTGATCCTAGGACCCTGAGACCATGACCTGAACTGAAATCAAAAGTCGGACACTTAACCAACTGAGCACCCAGGCACCCCAATAAATAAGTCTTAAAAAAAATATCAACTCTGACCTTGAAAACACAACTCTCACCTGCCCTCTCCCACTTAAGAAAATGTTTAGAACATCCTTATTGCCTAAAAGATAAGACTCACTGTCATTAAGCTGGAAATCCAAGAGCTCAGCCTCTACAACACCTTAGCCTATCCTGCCAATGTGATTTTTCTCATACCTTCTGCATTGAGGACCCTCCACTTTAACGAGCTGGTCTACTCACTGGCCTCCGGAGACACATTGCACATTTATAACTTCAGGACTCACGATCACAGATATGGCTTCCAGAGCCCTTCATGTTGCACTTTGCTGGTGTGGAACTAACCAGGTACCTACTTCAGCAGTAGTCAGACCAGCACAGATCTGAAAGCCCAACTTCCAAAAACGCAACCCAAGATTAAATTGTAGTTAGATCATACTCTTGCTCCAAAGTCCATATGTTATCAACTAAAATTACCAAGTACTGTTTCATTCTGAAATAAGAATTTCTGCCACTCTACATCTCTCCTACATTGTAATTCTCATTTTTTTTAACCTGATGCCAGATTTTACATACATTCCTTTTCAATTTTACCTTATTAATGTCTATATTTTTCCAACTTGGGAAGATTTTTTTTTTTAATGAATTCTTTCCACCCATGTACTTGCATTGTCTTATCCACCAATCTAAAAAGTATACATTTACATAGTCATGTTGTTGATTTAAAAAGTCTTAACAGCACTGGGCCAAGAGAGCAGGAAAGATTTTTTTTTTCCCAAATTGGCTTTGGTCCATCAAAATCAACATACTTTGGGTACATTTGTTGGGTCAACTCTGAATCCACCTGAATTTTCAGTAGTCCAGTCTACACTTACTTATCTTGTCTGCATAATTATCATAGGATACTTTAGCAAAAGCTTTGCTGAATCTTTCATTTATTCCATACAGAAATATTCCCAGTAAAAGTCTAATAACTTTATTTTTTTTTAAAGATTTTATTTATTTATTCAACAGAGATAGAGACAGCCAGCGAGAGAGGGAATACAAACAGGGGGAGTAGGAGAGGAAGAAGCAGGCTCATAGCAGAGGAGCCTGATGTGGGGCTCGATCCCATAACGCTGGGATCACGCCCTGAGCCGAAGGCAGACGCTTAACCGCTGTGCCACCCATAAAGTCTAATAACTTTAAAACCTCAGTCATCTTACTTGGGGATCACTGATTCTTAATTTATGTACACCAGCTTGTGATGAATACCTATTTCTTTAAGTGCTTGCAAACTACTTGTTTAGGAATCCAATTCGACATCTCACCAATAATTGATAACAAGTTTGTGTTTACTAGAATGCCTCTTATAAAACTGGAATGTGTCCACCTCATCCTCGGGTAGGTTTTCCTTTTGCAGTGTTTTTCCAAGTCTGAGGCAGTGATCTTACATTAGTTTCCTATTGCTGCTGTAACAAATTACCGTAGACTTACTGGCTTAAAGCAACACAGATGTATTATAGTCCGGAGCTCAGAAGTCTGAAATCAGTGTCACTAGCCTAAAACCAAGGTATTGAGAGGGCTGCATTGTTTCTGGAGTGTCTGAGGCAGAAGCCATTCCCCACTCCTTCCAGCTTTCAGAGGCCACCCACATTCTATGGCTCGTGGCCAGGAGCCAGCAATCACATCACTGACCTTTGTTTCCATGGTCACGTAATCTGTTCCTGCTCTGGCTTTCCTGCCTCCCTCATAAGGATCCTAGTGATTACGTTTGGCCCACCCAGATAACCAGATAATCTTCCCATCTCAAGATCTTTAATAACACCAACAAAATCCTTTTTGCCTTGTAAGGTAGCATATTCACAGGTGTTAGGGATCGAATGTGGACATATTTGGAGGAGGCCATTATTCTGCCTGCTACAAATCCCAATATCATCACATAAGCAAGTTGCTTTAATATCTTTAGATAGAATTTATTTGGCTTAATTACTGACATGCATTTTATGGACTAATATTCTTGCTATCATCTTTATTCTCTTGAACTGCAGTTCTCTCTGACCTATTACACTTTCCTTGCTAAGAAAACCTTTCCATAAGAGGGAAGAGGCCCTCAAAAATAGCAGTTGAGGGGTTCCGCTTTGTCTGTCATTTAACTTGACACCATCTTCCTCAAACACTGATCAGTGACCTCTCCCTTCTTTGCTTTTTTTTTTTTTTTTTGCTTTAAAAATAAGTTAAGTGGCACCTGGGTGGCTCAGGCAATTGAACACCTGACTCTTGGTTTCAGCTCAGGTCATGATCTCAGGGTTGTGGGACTGTGCACTGGATCAGGCTCTGCACTCAGTGGGGAGTCTACTTGAAGATTCTCTCCCTCTGCCCCTCTCCCCAGTCGCATGCTCTGTCTCAAATAAATAAATCTTAAAAAAAAAAAAATAAAAACAAAAAGACCCCAACATTTGGTTTTTAACATTTTCTCAAGTCTCAACATATTCACAGTGAGCCTTCAGGATTTTTCATTTGCACAGATTTGTGCCACGTCAATGGTCTTATATGCATCCTTGATCATATGCCCTGCCTTTGAGATTCTGGTTTTGTTCCTTCTAAATCTAGGCATGGATTGTTCCTTGAGCATGTTCTATTTCTTTAATGTCTCCTCAGCGTCCTTCTCATTAGGATAACCCAAGATTACAGAGTAAGCATTTCTTTTTTTAAAGCTACTTACTCTTCTTAAGTGATAGTCTCTTGTAGAAACTGACTGTGGACTCACTTTACCTTTCTCTGATTAAAAAAGAAAAAATCCAATGGATGTGTCTGAACAGGCCCATTTGCTCCCTTTTTCTGCTGTTATAAATTCCAAGGTGACTCAGTCACTTCCTCCCATGTTTCTCGTACCTTCTGTTTCACCAACTGGCTTTTCCTTTCTGGTCAGAATTCACTGGAAGCACTAGTCATTTTGTCCTCTAATCAGCTGTTCCATTTTTAGCAATAGGAGCCTCCCCGCAGATGTTCAGGGAGCTAAAGTCATGATATCACTACATGACTATTATAAGGCTGAGTGGTCCTTACCCCTTCACCCCTTCTCTGCATCTTTCACCTCTGCCCACAGGCTTCCACACATGGTTCTGGAGTCTTCCACATGGTACTTTGTTAACGTTTAGTGCTCTGACTTGAGTGGGAGGGCTGGGGCTGAGAAAGGATAGATACCAACTAGACATAAGTTTAGGAATGGGCAGTAAGTGGGGTCCAAACCAATCTGGAAGTCCTGCAAGTAAATGAGTAACAGACAAATATCCTGGTTTAGTTTAAGGGAGTCACTGGATTCAGGAAAGAAAACTCCACTCCAGCTACAGGGGTAGAGCAGGTGACTGCGGCAATGGCAACCATTACATGTCACTCCATAACCACAGTGATTAGAGGTGAACACAATAGGTAAGGGAGCTGCTTGTAGCCATCCTGGGACCACAAGAAGAGCTAATTTTAAATGACGTTGACATCATGGAAGGGGAAACAAACAAAATGAAAGAAATCAGTTTCTTGATGACACTATTGAGCCACAAAACCAAGCCTTCCCTGTGGCCAGTCCCTCTTTAGGATTTTCAGTTCCTTTTAATGTCAAAGCCCACATGAGATGGATTTCTATTCAAAATGTGTCCTTCCGTTCCATAACCTAAAGTTCTATTCCACCAAGTTTCACCAATACCCAGGAGACTAGGTTAAAATATTAAGTTTACTTTGCTTATTTTTGTTAATTACCAGTATTTCTGTGTATTAAATCTGGACAAAGAGAAGTAGTTTGTTTTTTTGTAAATTGGAAAGTGCCAGTGGGGAGGGACAAAATATCCAGATACCCATGATTAGGAAAGAGACAGGTGTCAGGAACTTATCTTAGGGGGCCTGGTAGAATTTTGGCTGAGATGAAAAGGAGGGTTGTTTGTTTGTTTGTTTGTTTGTTTGTTTTTTAGGAGGTCTTAAAGATATAGAGGGGGACACCTGGGTGGCACAGTCGGTTAAGCATCACACTCTCGATTTCAGCTCAGGTTGTGATCTCAGGGTTGTGAGATTGAGCCCCATGTTGGGCTCTGTGCTCAGTGGAGAGTCCACTTAAGACACTCTCTCCCTCTGCTCCCCTATTTATAAATAAATAAATCTCTAAAAAAATATATTTAAAAAAAGAAGACATAGAGGAATTCCCAGGAGACAAGTCCCGAGAGTGGGGAGGATTGAAGGAGCTCTCACTTGTGTGGAGGACAGGGTAGGACATCTGAGGGGCAACTAATCTGAGGATTGTTGTAGATGGAGCGATAATTGACTTGAAGTTCAGAGTTAATAGGGCATGATGTGGAGTCAAAAGAGGACTAAAGGACTAAAAGAACAAAGACTGACTGAGGGATGGGAGGTGATGTGGAGAGAGAAGGTGAGTTGGCAGGAATGAAGGGGTGGGCATTGGAGAAGACAGCGTGTGGTCAGTGAGTCAGCTCTGAGTTCTATCCACTTAAGGGCATATTTGTCTTCTCTGCCTTGCCTCATGCTGCAGGAAGTGTAAGAATTGTTCTCACAGAATGCTGTTTTTCACGCCTTTTGTTTCTGTGGTCTGAGTTTCGGTCTTAGGCACCAACCTGTCATATGTGGGCAGCAGTGGCAGCAGCCGATCACTTAGTATCGATGATGTACATGAAATTCTGTTCTTCCTCCCTCTACTCTCAACCCACATATATAAACATCCCCCAATCCTACAAACACCCAGAAGAATAAATCTGCAAAACAGCTTCTTTCAGATGCCAGTAGCGGCCCTGAATCAGAAGGATTCAGTTTTGCTAATAAGCTTTATAGTTCTCTTCCCAAGACTTTCCTTCTTTTCTAAACCACTTCCATTTTTCCCCTATGATAGGAAAAACAACTTGTAAAAACTGTAAGTGGCCATAGAGATCATTGAATCTACCTCCCTCCTTTTTGCACCCGGAAAATTGTTGGCCAGAAAAATACGTCCTTTGACATAGAAAAGTATTTTTAATTTGACGAAATCCAATTTATTATTGTTGTTGTTGTGTTGTTGTTGTTATCATTTTCTTTCACTGCTTGGGCATTTAGTCCATGAAATCTTTAAACACCAGCCCTCACTACCTACTAGGTAGTGTCTTCCCTTACTTTCTAGAGGACAAATCTGGTGATGGCCAACTAGTCAATGACTGGCTCCTCCACTGGCAAGTCAAGAGATTTAAAGAACAGGAATAATGGAGGGAACAGCAGTGGGTAGGGTAAAGGATGGGTCCAAAGGAAAAAGTCCACACACACCCTAAGAAAATTGTTGTAGCTGATCTGACACCTGGCAGCTGGCTGCCACCCAGTGATGGAAATGGGCAAGGCTTAGGGGTACTAGTCTACAATTAGTAGTTAAGTTGCTACACAAACATTTTGCTTGAAATTTTGATAGGGCACTCTTTGGGATCGGATGGGTTTGGCTTTGGGGTTGTTTGTTGCTTAAGTGAGTTGGAGTGAAAGACAGGCTGGTCTTCCCAAGTCTGAAACTGGCAACCCTGGAGTGCGGCTTCCATAAGGCAGGGCCCTACATTCCAGTAGGAAGGCATCACTGTCTTCAGTGGAGCAGCTGCGTGGTGACCCACTTGTGCTCCAGTAATATGCCATTTCTACTTTTTATAGATTTCTAATCTGCCAACAGGAGGCCCCTTAATTTGAGGTGATTTTCCAGCAGTGAAAGGTCTGTTAGGATTACAGCTGCAGCTATGAATCAGAGCAGACACAACCTCTTAGCCTTACATTTGACCTCATTACTCTAAACTCTAAATGATCAAAATAAGTAACCATAAATCAGAGAGGAGAGAGAAGGGAAAACAGGCTTAATAGACTAATTATTTAAAAGTTATAACCCAGTCATAACACCTCCAATTTGTCCTCTACCCCAATTCAAGACAACTTTTCATTTGCTAGTGACAGAAATCCATCTTAAATGAGTTTAAACAAAAGGGGGAATTCATAATAATGATTTTGTGGGTATCTCAGGTAATCAAAGGCAGACTGGATAACCAAATTACGAATGGATAATGTGTACTACGGGGCCTTTGTGGAGAGTAAGAACCTAAATTCAGTCTTACTTCAACTCTCTGTCTCCGTCTGTGCTTCAGTCTGTGTTGACTTCATTTTGTCTCACAGCAAATGAGTATCCCTTCATAGCAGGAAACATGACCACTGAAAGCTCCCCTATTTCACGCTGAGCTCCCACCAGGGAATGTCTGTATTAGTCAGGGTTCAGTTGCAGATGACAGAAACCCTTCCTGCAAGTTTAAGCAGAAAGAAGACACCCAGGGGCACCTGGGTGGTTCAGTCAGTTAAGCGTTCAATTCTTGATTTCAGCTCAGGTCATGAACTCAGGGTTGTGAGATCGAGCCCTGAGTCAGGCTCTGAGCTGGGCATGGAGTCTGCTTGAGATTCTCTCTCTCTCCCTCTCCCTCTGCCCCTCCCTCTTTCCCCCTGCATGCACAAGCGCCTCCACGTGCACTCTCTCTCTCTCAAAGTAGAAGAAGAAGGAGGAGGAGGAGGAGAAGGAGGAGAAGAAGAAGAAGAGGAGGAGGAGGATGAAGAAGAAAAGAAAGGATGAAGGAAGGAAGGTAGGAAGAAAGGAAAGGGAAAAAAGGAGACATCTGACGCTCATGCTTTCCCACGGGATCCTCACTCCCTTTATCACTTCTAGAATTAGGCGCTTATGCAGTCACTGGAAGAGCTGGAGAGGTAGGCACCAGGCTGAGCTTCCAGGAACAACTTCCAGAATAATACTGCAGAGATTCCTGCCACAATCGGAAGGCTGCCCACTGCCTCTCTGCTTTCTGTGCAAATGAAACTGATGTCCCATGTTCTGCTTCTATTTTAAGATTTTTTTATTTACTTATTTTAGAGAGATAGAGAGAGAGCTGGGGGAGGAACAGAGGGAGAGGGGCAAGCAGATTCTATGCTGAGCACAGAGCCGCATGCAGGGCTTGATCCCATGACCCTGAGATCATGACCTGAGCCAAAATCAAGAGTCAGATGCTTAACCAACTGAGCCACCCAGGCATGCCCCATGTTCTGCTTCTTGACACCACTCACAAAGCTAAGAAGTAGCCACTGGGACCTCAGCTACAACGGTCAAGAAAAGCAAACATCCATATATGGAAGAGTCTGGGTAAGAACGTGGAGAAATCAGAACCCTTGTGTACTGTTGGGGAGAATGTAACATGGTGTGGCCACAATGGAAAACAATCTGGAGATTCCTCAAACAATTAAAAATAGAACTACCATATGATCCAATAATTCCACTTCTCGGTAATTATCCCAAAGAATTGCAAACAGGATCTCAAAAAGATACTTGCACAACCATGCTTATTGCAGCATTACTCATTGTAGCCAAAAGGTGGAAGCAACCTAAATATCCACTGGTATTTGATTTATCCACTGATGAATGGATAAAAAAAAAATGTGATGTAGGGGCGCCTGAGTGGCACAGCGGTTAAGCGTCTGCCTTCGGCTCAGGGCGTGATCCCAGTGTTATGGGATCGAGCCCCACATCAGGCTCTTCCGCTATGAGCCTGCTTCTTCCTCTCCCACTCCTCCTGCTTGTGTTCCCTCTCTTGCTGGCTATCTCTATCTCTGTCGAATAAATAAATAAAATCTTTAAAAAAAAATGTGATGTAGACATAGTGGAATATTATTCAGCCTTTAAAAGAAGTAAGTCCTGTAATGTGCTATAACATGCATAAACAATGCACCCATTACTTTCTAACATGTAATTTACTTACTTATGCTTATTGCCTTTCTCCCCTCTCCATCAGGGCAAGGAGTTTTTGCATGTTTTGTTCTTTGGTGGATTCCAGGTACCTAGAGCTGTGCTTGGTTCTGGGCACCCAATAAATTGGATACACGGATAGATGGATGGATGGATGGATGGATGGATGGATGGATGGATGGATGGACAAACAGATGGACAGATGGATGGGCCAGTTACCAAATGAAAGGGGAAGTAATATTGCTAACTAAGGGAAAGATTCTGGAAGGAAAAAAAAAAAGTTGTCTGCCACATCCAACAGTTATTGAGTACCTACCACATACTAGAAAAGGCATTGGGAAAGTATAAGACATGGTTCAGGCACTCAGAGAAATCATGAAAATATTTAATGACTAAATGAGAAGTGGTAGTTTTAAGAGGAATCATGGTTCAAAGAAGGGAGTGTTTCGTTTGTTCATGGGTAATCAAAGAAGTCTGTATGGGGAGGAGCCCAGGCCTGGGTTGGGCCCTGAAAGCATGAATGATTCAGGTAGATGGTGGAAAGAAAGGAGGATATTCCAGGAAGGGACAGCTGCATGAATAAAGACAGACAGCCCAGGAACAAGCAGAGAAAAATACTTCCCATTTGACAAAACAAGGAAAATGAGATGCAAAGAAGCAGCTGGTACACTGAAATCTCCTCCTTACCAGCACCCTCACTAGCATATGTGCTTGTGTTTGGTATGTCACCACACTGAAGCCTGCAAGGCCACGTGGGTGGGGGGTCCCCCGGGCCCCAGGCCTGGAAAGAAGGGGGAATCCCTATACACTCCACCTAAGGCAAAGGAAGCTCTCCAGGCCCTCGTCAGCATACATTTCACGCGCAGCCTAATATGAGAAGGTCAAAACCTGTGTCCCCATTTTAAAAAATCACAAAACAGGGGGAAATTGTGGAATTTTAGTCACATTGTAGAGTCTAAATTAGAGGTTCATTAATTTGGGTGTGTAAATGGGTTGCAAGTGTCCATGCTAATTTTGGGTGTTTGTGCATATGTGCAGTTTCCCAAAGTCCCAGTTACTTTATCGTTTGGAGCACTTTTCTTTTTCTGAACCTTTCCATCCTACCCAAGCCTAGAAAGGCCTTGCTTAGCATAGCTGAAAAGGCCTGTTAAGACTACCATAGTGTTTTCTTACTAAATGACAAAAATACTATTTTTCTAAATCTATGGAGAAGAATATCACCTCCCTGGAAGGCAGAAGTTTCAGTCATTTTTTTAGAAGGTTTTATTTATTCATTTAGAGAGAGAAAATGAGCGCCTGTACAAGCCAGGGGTAGGGGGATTGGGGAGGGGCAGAGGGAGAGGGAGAGAAAATCCCCAGCAGACTCCCTGCTGATCATGACCTGAGCTGAAACCAAGAGTCGGACGCTTACCCGACTGCATCACCCAGGGGCCCAGAATTTTGTACTTCTCATAAAAAATACTTGCACAACCACTCCAAAGATGTCTATGTCTTAATCCCTGGAACCCGGGAATATATTATTTTATGTGGCAAAAGCGATGTTGCAGATGGGATTAAATTGAGGCCCTTGAGATCAGACATTCATTCTGCATTATCGAGGTGAGTCGGATCACATGGGTTATTAAGATCTGAGAATCTTCCCCAGCTGTGGCCAGAGGGAAACATGACCACACATGGGTCAGAAAAGTGGAACACATTCATTGTTGGCTTTGAAGATGGAAGAGTCACAAGCCAAGAAGGTGGCCTCTAGAAGGTCGTAAAGGTAAAAACAAAATAAAACACAAACACAAACTCTCCCCAGGAGCCTCCAGAGAGGAACACAGCCCTGTCAACACCTTGATGTTAGCCCAGTGAGACCTGTGTTGGACTTCTGACCTCCAGGACTGTAAGATAATAAACTGGTGCTTTTGAGCCACTAAATTTGGTGGCAGTTTGTTACAGTAGCAATAGACAAAAGTGACACAAAAGTGAATTTGCAGAGAAGATTTACAAGAGCATGTGATGGCAGTGACCACGGGGGTGACATGGGGCTACCTTACCCTGCTGTTCTCTGGCTCCTCTGGCGACAGGTTTTCTCCCCCACTGCCTCGTACACTTGTGTGTGGAGGGAACTCACGGGCTTTCTTGCATATGCTTGGCACCCTCCTCAGTCCTGTGAAAAGCAAAGACAGAGATACAAAATAGAAATAAATGGAAAGCTCTTGGAACACTCTTCCAAGTGTTCAGAAGGGGCTGGATTTTGTAAGCGTTATTATCTCATGTCTTTTGTCATTTAGTAAAATCTTGCTTGAATATGTCACCCTTGTCACTACTGAGCTTTGGGGTGTCAGGGCAAGCCTGTGGTTGCATTTGAGAAGAAATACTAAAAATCAAACAGGTCACATACACCCCACACAGAATGATGGTAATAGTGGAAAAGGACAAGGGATTCTTTTTTTTTTTTTTTTTTTTAAGATTTATGTATGTATTTATTTATTTATTTGGCAGAGAGACAGCGAGAGAGGGAACACAAGCAGGGGGAGTGGGAGAGGGAGAAGCGGGCTTCCCACTGAGCAGGAGCCCAATATGGGGCTCAATTAATGGACCCTGGGATCCTGACCTAAGCCGAAGGCAGACGCCCAGTGACTGAACCACTCAGGTGCCCCAATGACAGGGGGTTCTTAAAGAAAAGATCATAATAAAGACGACAGTTAGGACCAGACCTTGGTCTTTGGAGGAGAATCATCCTCTAAGTTGGCCACAGAGCACATCTGTGTCGTCCTTAATATTGGAACAATATTTGTACCTTAACACTAAAGGCTTTGGGGGCTTTGAATTGGGCTTTGAAAAAGCACATACTCTTTTTCCCAGAACTGTTTCTCCTTCTTAAGTTCAGCACTGAAAGCGATTACTGCTTCATTCTGCCTCCTTAAAGCTATAGTGAATAATTTTCTCATGAGATGACATGAAAGGTTATTGGAAGCAAACACAATACATCACACTTGTGAGAGGTGTGACCCTAGTTATAAGGGTCAGCCTGTCTGATCAGACCAACCACTGTATAGCTAATTGCTTCCATATTTCCTGGAAAATCCCGAGGCGTCATTCACAGAATACACCTTCCTGAGCCAATGCACGTACAGTGGACACTCCCCCAACACGGTCATGGCCATGCAGCTCTTTGCAGTCTCCCTGTATTGTGGCAACAGCTGGTTGGTCTGAGAGTGGGCAGTTCACCCAGATTGGTAAGTCAGAGTCTCTACTCTAAGAATTTTACTTTTTTTTTTTAGTAGGCTCTGCACCCAGGGTAGAGCCCAAGGCAGCACTCGAACTCACAACCCTTCAATCAAGACGTGAGCTGAGATCGACAGTTGGATGATTACCCGACTGAGCCACCGAGGCACCCCACTTCTCTAAGAATTTTAGAACTGGAGAAAGAGCAAAAGGGGGAGTGGGCTGCAGAGGACAATGGAGAGAAATGTTTCTGGAGAGTCACAATTGCAACAATTAAACTCAAAAGCTGTTGGGAAACTAACTTTTTTCCATCAGATGACACTCTTAACTGTTTCCGACCGTGGTTCCCATCTGCTCCTGGCTTAGCCACGTCCCTGACGTGGAGCACCCTTCTGCCCTTTTAATAAATTCTCCTTTTGCTTACACTGGTTTGAGTGGGTTTTGTTCACATACAACCAGTGAATCATGACATATAAGCCCCCCTGCTGCGGAGAGAGTATGCGATGCAACAACATGGCTTTTAGGGGGACATGGCCTCGGGAGCCCACTGTCTCACCCACCACTGTCAGTACCTCATTTCTGTCAGCAAATATGCAAGAAGTAACTAGAAAAGAAGGCTGCTTTTAAATGTCTCTTTTAAAATGTAAGGAGGAGGGTCAGAGATCCCCTTGCCAGTCTCCAAAATAGCTCTCCGTTTCACTCTTCTTTCTCCCACATACATCTCAGGAGGGGAAATAAACCAAGGATCGGATTGCTTAGTCACTTACAAAAATGGCTACAGTCAGAGAAGGTGAAAGCAGAAACTTACTAGTGGGCTGAATGCCAGAAACAGCTGTCATGGACCAGAATCCACATGACAATGAAGGAGTGCATGGTATCTTTGAAATTAAAATAGGCGTATTCTCCCTGCCCCCCAAACACACAGAATCTCTCTCTCTCTCTCTCTCTCCCCCTCTCTCTCTCTGTCACACACACACACACACACACACACACACACACACACACACTCCTTATTCACTCTTAATGTCTTGTGTCCCACTCCATCAATTCAGGGGTGGGAAGACAGAATCTCCTGAGATCACAGCATGATCACGTGGCGGAGAAGTGGCTGTCACAGCCAATGTAATACGAGATCTGACCTGAGCTAAGACAGGGCATAAAGCCACAGTGCGCCTTACTAACTGGTTTCTGCACTGTTCCAGACAGAAAACACTCCTTGGGCACGTGCAGCATCTCTACAGTCTACTTTTGACCAGCTCTCTTAAGCAACAAAAATGAATCCAAAGTGTTTACTTTAACCATCCTACCTGTTCTTGTGCACAATTTCAATAACATGCTGTATTTTTAATAAAAAATTAAAGGAATGCAATTTTAGAAAAACGTGTCAGGAATATTTATTCTCCAGAGAAACTGAAGATTATATATCCCAAGTCTAAAATTACATGTTCTTTACTACACAAACAGGAAAAGATTTATGAGTGAAAGGAATATAACAGCAGATTTGACATTTATGCAAAAATATTCAAAATTGAAATGGTATAGGTCAAACCATGTGAAAATGCCGATACATTCCTTCCGTGAGGCTTACAAGTATGGGATTTGGAGTCAGGTGGAACTCAATTCACACATGAGCTGCCCTACTTACCAGCTGCGCACAATTTCTTAGGCTCTCTGGGTCCCAGTTTCAACATGTGTAGGGCGGGGTGGAGAGAATATCAAGCTCCCCAGGTTGCTGCACGAGGGGGCTCTAACAGGTGCTCTAGCAGGTGTAAGATAAACTGCCAGCCCCAGTAAAGGGCAAAGAGAAGCTTCAGGCATTCTAAGAACCAAAAGGTCCTTCTTTTCTTCTCTCTTCTCAGAGGTTTTCTAGTTGTTCTTTCCTATATTTAAGCCTAAAGAACTGCCCCAAGCTAAGAGGAACAGAAAGTCATTACTCAGGGATCTTCAAAAGGGAAGATTAAGAAATCTATGCACGAGAGAATTTCTTCAACGCAAACTTATCTGCAAGGTAGAACATTTTCTCTCTTTCTCTTTTCTGGCATTCTCAAAAAATAAGAATAAGGAATATTTCACACTTGTCTCCCAAGACAAAATAAAACAAAAACCCTATTCAGCTATTCCTTATTCAATCTAGATTTGCAGACTTGCCAGGGTTCACAAAACCCGTGTTTAAAATTCTTATTCTCACCTCCACTTCTGTTCCTTACCTAACCCAACTCTACCTCTGTGAACCCCCTCCCCTCAAGACAATCATTCAGAACATGGCATGTGGATGCTTCCAGAGGCTACGTAAGCCCAGCCTGGCTTCGCGCAGACACACGCATCTAAGTGACCAATGATTTATGTCAGGAGAGAGGAGGTACGCATGTCTCCAGCCTTATGTAATCTTCACAATGATCTTTCACAGCAGTTAACATTTTAGTCACTTTACAGGTGAAGGATCTGTCCCAAAGCGAGATGGAATAGCTTTCCCAAAGCCCCATGTCTGACTTCAGAACACCTCACAGCCTGAGTAGTCCTTACAGAGAATAATTCATATTATGTCGTCCCTCTGCTAAAGACTTTTCAATGGTTTCACATCACACTTTCAGTAAAGTCCAGACTCCTCCTCACAATATGAAAGACTTACCATGATCTAGCCCCTGACTTCTCCAAACCAGCCAGGCATTGGCAATCAGGAATGCTGACATAAATTGGCTACTAGGAGCAAATCTGGTTAATATATCAAGTAATAAAGTATAATGTTTGGAATGATTTTCTCTGCAGGGCAGAAATCAGTTGTTTCTACTTTCTCACCATGGGCCAGAATCATTTGCCTTGCTATCAGTTTTCCACAACATAATTTCTAATCTCTACAAAGGAGTACAATATCCATCAATATAAAGACTACCAAACATGTCATTCTATGTAAATGGCTAATCCCCAAAGTGTCTAGCACTCCACTGAAAGGACATTCAGTAATCTCTCTTGCATATGTCCAAGACTTGGACAATTTTTCCTGACAATAACTTTGCTGTACCTTGGCTTTTCATGTAGTTGGGAGAAGATTAGTGTCAGGTCTTGCTTTCCTTGGAAGTGGTTCAGGTTAGAGGAAGGAGATTGTAGGCTCTGCTGATTTGGGCAGAGATGACATTTTCCAAGTTCACAGCTCTGAACAATGCGTGGTACATGACAGGCATTCGATAACCATTTGTGGAATATATGAATAAAGGAGCACAGAGTTAAGGGGGGTTTGAATCCCAGCTCTGTCATTTACCAGCTGGGTGACCTTGGCCAACTTAATTATCAGAGTCTCGGTTTCCACACTTTTGAGATGGAAATAGTAACACCTACCTGGCCGGGTTTTTGTGAAGATTCAAAATAGTGTTTATGAAGTACCACACAGGGTGTCTAGCATATGGTAGGCTTTCGGTATACAACAGTTATTGCTTCAAATGGGGCTGATCACTTCCTCTACCCATATGGAAACCACATATCTCCTACAAAAATCTGGTGGGCAAATTTTCAGCCATAAGTTCTTCCTGTTGTTATCCTAATAATTAAATCCTAATAATCAAACTCATACCCAAAGATAGAAAACCAAATCAGCAAATTACCATCAAAAGAATCAACTATTTAAAATATTAAAAAAAAAAAAACTTTTCAGCAGAGAATGTTAAAAATAAACAGAAGTAGACATCATCGGAAGGGGTTCCACATTATTTTAAAGCAAACCTTAGACTAAAATTATAGAAGGAGGAAAACTTTTCTTCTTTCTCTTAGTTTTAGTGGCTGGGGGACTTGTAAATTGAGTTGACAAAAGACAGCTTAATAGGAGAGAAGGCCTATCAATTTATTTTAATTTTATGTGCACAGAGACATCACAGGAGGTGAAAACCCAAAGGAGTGGTGAGATTTGGAGTTAATGTACCATCTTAATAGGGGGCATGGGGAAGGGAGACAAGAGGGACACTTCTGGGAGAACAACTGACTCCTTAGAAGTGGTGGGGGAGAGGGCATTCACAGAAATGTGATGAATTTTTGGAAAGATAAATGGGTCTTTGAGGAATAGATGGGAGACAGTTTGTGTCAGTGTCCATCCAGGTGTGGAGTCAATTTCTCCTCTCCCAGAAGAGAAGGTTAGGGTTGCTCCCAGGGAGAGGATCTACGACAACTGAGTTCTTTGGAGAGGCACTGCTTTTAGGCAGGTAAAGGATTTCAGGAACTCAGACGCTCTCAACTGAAAATAATTCTTACACAGAAGTGGCATAACTTGAGGTGGCATATCCTGATCCCCACCATATCATCCAACCATAGATGAACTCAGCTGTTTTTAAAATCAGCTCTGTATGTAGAAGAGACACTCGGAGGGCAAGAATTGTCTAAAGGAGAACTGGAGTGGAGGCACCTGCAGGAGATGCACTCCAATGTCAGAAAATGTAATTCATGGTAAGCGATGGAGTTCAAAATGTGCTATCTGAAAACATGGTACCTTGGCATCTTGAAGATTATAAGCTGAAGGAGGCTGAGAAAACAGCAGGAATGGGAAGGTCCCTCTGACCTTCCCCCTCCATTCTCCCTGAAGCAGGTGAGAAGACCTTGTGTAAGAGGTGCCCTCCCTACACCCAGAGGAAAGGACCACCGTTATGTCCAAGACAGAGACAGAAGGGCACAGGGAGGAATCTGAATGAACAAGTCTAGCTAACCTCCCCCTAGTTTACTAGAGCTACCTCACACTCCCTAACCTATCACAACTTTCCAGGACTATGCATTGGCCTTCAAACCCAGCATAGAAATACTCAGGTTTAACAGTTTCTTTGGGTCTTCATTTCCTTATGAAGCCTCCTGTGTCATGTAAAACTTATATTAAATACATTTGTCTGCTTTTCTCCTGTTAATCTGTCTTTGTCAGTTCAATTTTCAGACCAAGCCAGGAACCTTAAGAGGGTTAATGAAAACTTTTTCCTCCCCTACATAAGCCTGGGAGTTTAGTGAGACATGATTAGTATCAAGTTCAGGCAATCAATTAAGTGTTTTTTCTGGTCATTTAACTGGAAGATAGATCTAAGTCTGACAGGCCGCTTTTATCTTTCTCCTAATTCTTCCTGGAGCCTGACCTCTTCCAGAAAGTAGCATCTGAGTGGGGGCAGGGTCCTCCTCCAAAGGATGTGCATTTGGGAGGTATCCCAGCTTAGCCTCCAGAGTAAATGAAATGTAAATCCAGTTGAAGAGAAGCTAATGATTCCTCTAGTGTTGTTCCTAAGGAAAGGAAGTGTTGTTCCTAAGGAAAGGAAGTAGACTCAGAGACTTGTGTTTCTCCAGCAGTAGCCTCTTTGGGGAGAGCTGAGAGCTGAGAGAAGTGGAATCCTAGGGGGAGTGATGTAGCAACAATTTTTAGAAATTGGAGCCAGGGCAGTCAGAAGGTGCTTTGCCTATAAGCTGGGTGTGTAGAGAAGGGTGGGCCAAGCTCAATGTAATCCTGAAAAGTTAGGACTTAGATGGTGTAAGAGGCAAATATAAATTAAAAATAAGAGGCTTAATTCTTCCTGCTGAAAATCAGGGAAGAGACTTACCCCTCTTCCCCACTGTTTTCTTTCAGATTTTCTTTCTTTATCCTTTCAAACATATGTAAATCTTTTTAATGGTTAAATAAGCCTCTTGCCAGTCTTGCAACTCAGGAGAATTTCCTCAAGGACAGGGCAGCAGTCTCTCTGGAACGTAATCATTAAGAAAAAATAAGGCCTATCCCCCATTTCAAAGGAAATTAGAAAATATCATGGGACCTGGGAGCAGATGGATATAACTTGTCACCTAATGCAAATTGCAAAACCTATCTAATGTACTCATTACATAATATATAAAAGAACAAGATTTCCCTGTTTTTGCAAGCCCTTCAGTGGGTTGCCAGTGACACACATCACCTTCTGGTTTAATGCTTTTTTGATATCAAAATAGTTGTCTTTCTCTCCCACCTTTGTGTAGAGGTTTTCTGGGTTGGGAGATTTTTATTTCTAATTATAGTTTCCCAACAGTTGATTGAAACCCAGAGAACAAGGTGAACTTAGGGTTCAAGTGCCTTCCCAAAGGCCAGGGAAATGGGAACAATTAGCTCAGACTCAGACCGGAAAGTAAAAGCAAACTAGGTAATAGCAACGAGGTAAAAAAAAAAAAAAAAAAAAAAATAGCATGGTTGTTAAATTAACGTATTTTGGTCTTTGATACCCCTAGGTTCAGGATCTAGTTTTATCACTTACTAGCTAGGCAAGTTACATTCTCTGAATCTCTGCTTTCACCTGTAAAATCAGCATAAATAGCACCTACCATAGAGAGATCTCATGAGGATATGATAATTTAATCAGAGCACTTAGTCCATGCCTTCCCTATGGGTGGATTCACTCATTCTTAACGATTCCTAATGTATAATCTTAGCTATTTATAATAATTTGTAAATGTTATTATTATAAAAACCCAAATTACATTTAAATGAGTGCTTTATTTATTTATTTATTAGAGAGAATGAGAGAGAGCACACGCGTGCATGTGCGCACAAGTCAGGGGGAGGGGCAGAGGAAGAGGGATAGAGAGAACCCCAAGCAGGCTCCACACTCAGTGCAGAGCCCAACAGCTGGATATCAGGACCCTGACATCATGACCCAAGATGATATCAAGAGTCAGATGCTTAACTGACTGAGCCACCCAGGTGCCCCACACTGAACTACCTTTAGAAAAAATAGCTGTTGAACTGTAACCCAATGATTTATACTTGGCTCCAAGATTCCCTGTTCTGCAGTAAATCACAAAGGGCTGTGGTGAATATAGTAGGAGAGATTTAGGTGAGATGCATAGGATTATGGACTGGGATTTTGACAGAATCACTTTTGGAGCTTTTTTTTTTAAAACCTGGATTCCCTACATGGGAGCAGTAGAAAAATATCCATTGTTGTGAAATCTGCACATGCCCACACACACCACACACAGCCACTGTGCAAGTGACAATGGGCTCAGGCTTGTTACATCCCTGTGTCAGGGAGGAGAAAAGTCTCTTCCTTCTACTGTTCCAGTTTCTAACTAGGGCCCATCTTATGAAAGACAGACTAACGTAAAGAAATTTCTTTTCTTGTATATCTCTCATACACATGGGAGAAACTCAGTGATGAGTAAACTCAAAGAGGTGGCTAAAACTTGAGCTTAAATACCATCTTCAGCTAAAACAGAGGAAGAGGGGTGTACGGGGAGGCCAGTTATGGGCAAATGACCAGGAAAAGTACAGTAAACAAGGGTAAGGTTTGTTATGCAGATTTAAGATTTGTTGTACAGATTGAAGTACCTTCTACATTAATAAGAGTCTCTTAGGATTTAGAGTCATCTTTCTCCTCCTGATACAGAGATGGAGACACTCTTACAAATGGAATTTCCTTTATAAAAGTAAATACCCCTTACAAAAGGGTAACTACTCTGTTTTCAGAGCTTCTCATGTGTCTGCAATCCTTATGCCAAAAAGGCATATTTAAGGTGGCATATTCTGGCCTCCTAAAACTACCTTTCCATGATCATCTGAGAGATGGCAGAAGCACTTTGATTGTGGACTCTCGTGTGCTATCACTCCCCTGGACCATCTCCATTAGTAAGTATGAACCTTTAACTATGGGGGGTGGGGGCTTCCATTCTAGAAGTTGCCAGTGTCAGAAGACATTTCTATGCCATTCATAAATACGACTGACATTCCTAATCATTTCTGAAATAATAGGTTGGTTTTTTGTGTGTTTTCATGAAAAACAGACATAATTTCTCGGAGCTCTCTCTGAAGTGCTCCAAAGTCAGTATTGGAAAATGTTGACTATGGAGCCATAGAAACCTCATTGGGAAGTCAGAGCACCTGGTGAAAATGCTCAGTACATTTGTCAGAGCTCCCAAGAGCTGATGAAAGAAAGTTCATGCTCCGGTGGGTTTCTTCATAGTCAAGAAACCCCCTCACAAAGCTGTCTTTGTAAGGAGTCCATAGCTCTGGGACTGAGCCTGTCAGGCCGACTTCCAGGCTCAGAAGTAAGTGAGTCCCAAGCCTGACCCCAGCTGGAAAAGTAGAATGTGCTAGAGGAAAAATCTGGGAGGAAGAAAAAGGCAACTCATTAAACTGCCTGCCACATAAAACACAGATAGTTTTAGAGATAAGGAGAAAGTGTAGTTTCTCAGATCTAGAAATAGTGTTTTCAAGTATATTCATCATAGGGAATCTGTTCCAAAGTTGGAGGGCTGATCCTCCACTCCCAAGAATTCTGCAGGGAACATATGTGCACAGATGCCGCACACATCTGTTCTGAACTCAATTAATATGTTCAGTGGGGGAATGAAATTTTAAGGCCTCAAAAATAGCACTGGTGGATCAGAGAGCCATTCAAAGGGGAATTTTTAAATGCCTGGGGTTGGAATTCTAAACTGCGGGCTAAAAGAGGATCCAGTGCTTACTGCACGTCTCCGTCCGGGGTGAGCAATGAATCTTAATGGAATTCAATTTGATGATCAATGGCTACAAGTTATTCTATCTGTCACTTGAGCCAAACTCAAAAAGAATCATTATTTTAGTCATATATGATGCAACTTATGATAAAAAGCACTTCATTTAAAGATGCATTTGTAGAGCCTAGAGTTAAAAAATGACTAAGAAGACACTTTAGGTGATACAAGCAAACTTAACACTTTGTGAAGTGGACAGTCCTTTCAGAGAACTGCAAAATGGGGCAGAAGGCAACAAGAGTCTATAGGGTAAAGAATAAAGAACAAGGAGGAGAGAAATAGAAAACATCTGATTGGCTACAGCCACACAGTCAACCTTATTTGGGGGGAGAAGGCCCAAAACTGGTTTGGTGTTTGGGGACTGGCTGACTGAATACACTGCTTTTCTGGTCAAGCAGAGCATTTGTTCAGACATGAACATTACCCAAAATTTGGCTTGCTGGCATGGCACCCTCTGAAGAAGCGGCTCCATCTGGGGTCTAGACATTGATTTCAACTCAAGGTAAGTGCCTCCATATCACTGGATTTGAAAATATTTTATAATTGATGGCAAAATTTACTAACTATAACCTAGAGTTATTATACTTGTGACATGTTGTTTTTTCCCCACAACAGAATACAAATCTGCAAATCCAGAGGAGCACGAGGTGGCTTTTTCTATGTTCTGGGTAAGCGCCCAACCACCACGTCCATTACAAAATGCCCAAGTGCTAATTCTTCTTGCTCATTGTCAGGTGTTTTTTCTGATGGTGAACTCACAGAGCACAAAACTAACTCTGTTAAAGATGCCAGGGCTTTGCAAACTTTTTCAAAAGGCAACAGAGGGAGGAGTAGTAACAAACCAACACCAGCAAGAATGTTGGTGCTGGCATTTAAGTTGCTATTCAAGGGGATTATGATTATTATTATTAAAATCCTACTATCACCCTGCTTTCCTTTAATCATATTGATGCCCCTTCTTTTACTTGGTGAAAAGAGGTTTCCACTGGATTTTTCCATAAGTCATCCTGTAGGCTTTTGGCCTTTCACGAAATTTTCTGAACATGAGAGTGGTGAGTTTTGCTGTGAAGGCTCCTTGGTAGAGATTAATGAAATTTCAAAGATGTGCACCACTCATTCTGTTCATTTGGAGCCACACGACCCTTTCCTTTATAAGTATTTTGGCCTTCAGTATTTTGCTCAGAGTACAAGGCATCACTGTTTAATAAGCATTTGAAACTATTACTTTATATTATTGCATTTTAAATGCTAGAGAGATGACAGACACACTTAAGAGGAATTACTAAAGCAATAACTCAGTGTCAGTTTACACCAGTAGCCATAAATGTCTAGCATCATGTTCTTGCAGTTTATAATTTCATTTAAATCCTAATTGATTATGACTGTTGAGTATGAGGCAATTCCAGGCAGAGGGGAAAATACAAGCAAGGAGTTAGAAGCAAGAATGTGCAAGATCCATTTGAGGAATAGAAAGCTGTCCAGTTTGACTAGAGCATACATGAGATATAGGACAGGTGCAACAAGAGATAAGGCTGGAAGGTGATTCTCAGAGGATAACTGAAGAGTTGAAAATCAGACTGAGATATCTATACCTGGTTCTGAGGGCACTAAGGGCATGCTGAATATTTTAAAGCATGGAACTTGCATGATTCTAGCCAGGCTTCAGAAAGATTAATAGAGCAGTGACTGTAGAAGAGAAGAGAATTAGGAAAGCAGAGGGTATTGGAGCCAGGACTGGATTCAGGGGTCCCTGTTAAAGCCATTACAACATCTCTACTTGGATGGCCTCAGCCCTCTTAAATCTAAGATCACCAAGACAGAACACATCAGTTTTTCCCACTGAGTATGCTTTCCCCTTAGTCTTCTCCATCTGAATAAATGGTACCACCACCCACCAATTCCTTCAGTCAGAAACTGGAAGTCACATTTGATTCTTCCCCTTTTCCTACCCCCACTGTGACCCACCAGGAAGTCTTGACAGCACTACCCCCAAAGAACATCTCTTATCCAACCACTCCTCTCCATGTTCCCTGCCAAAACCTAAGTCTAGGGCACATGAACCTTCACCGGGACAACTGCAACAACATCCTGAATGGTGTCGCTCTGTTCACATTCTGCAAATGGAGCCCAGAGAGATCTGCTCCAAGTGTAAATCAGACAGTATCACTCTGTTTACAACCCCCCAATGGTCATCTGTGTGTTTAGAATAAAATCCAAACTTTTTATCTCAGCCTAAAATGTCCTACCTATTCTGTCGTCTGCTTAACCCTCAAGATTTAATCTCTCTCCTCTTATTCATGACGTGTTAGCCTCCCTTGTCACCTGCCCTTAGAAGGTTCCTCCCCACCTCAGGTTCTTTTTGGTTTCTCAATACCAATAGTATAACTCTGAAAACAAAAGCTAGTGGAGTAGCAGCGAGGTCTCATTCTTTCACTGTGATTTTTTCCCAAACAGGGATGTTATCTCACTCATTAAATCTATAGCTTTTCAATAACACATATAAAGATTTTTGTTTGTGGTCACAGCAGCTATTGTAGACATTGACTGTAATAAAGAGGGTCATCTTATGGAGAGCCCCCAAATGGAAGACTCTCCTGGCTCATTTCCTCCCCTTGTCTCTCTGGGGTGACATCTGGTTGATACAAAACAGAATATCAAAGATGGTAGGGGGAAGGGAAGGGAGGGGTGAGATTTCTGCTGGAAGGTTTGTCCTGAGGCTGCATGGACTCCTCCCACCCCCCAACTCCAACACTGTTCCCTTTGCCAAGTCAGTTTCTCTAAAGAATCCTTGGTTCATTCAGGTGTGCAAAGCTTCTATTACTTTATGTTACCGGAAAAGAATATATGCCCTTGAACATGTATACATCACATCTCCCTTCCAAATCACATCCCAACTAAACCCATCCTTAAGATTTTTGAATACATATATTCAAAATACTTTCTGTGCATATAGGCATCAGTTAGTAATAAAAAATTATCCCCAAACTTTGTACTTCGTGGCTTAGAACTATATATATATAGATATAGATATAGATATCTTCAAATATATATATATATATCTCCATATACATCCCCCCCAATGATTCTATGAATGGTCAGGACTCTGAAGTTCTAGGACATAATGAGGATGGCTTGTCCAGCTTCACAATATCTTGGGCTTAGCTAGTTCATCAGGAAGACCCTCTGACTTGATGTTGGAGATTGAAACCATCTAAAGGTTCATCCACTCACACTTGGGAGCCTGAGATGACTTGAAAATTAGAGCTGCTGACTGGACTGCTCCATCTGCTGAAAAAAAAGCAGGCTAAGATAATAGGAACAAAGATGGGAGTCATATACCAGGCAGAAGGAAAAGCATCTGTATACCAAGGTTCCCTGGTGGGAGGGAGGACAATGCATTAGATGTAAGGAAAGAAAGCCAGTAAGGCTAGACACACACACACATACACACACACACACACACGGGGGGGGGGGGGGGGGAGGCGGGGGGAGGAGAGAGAGGAGTCCCAGGTAAGAGGTCAGATACCACATGTCCTTACAGCCCAGTTTTAAATTTGTGGTTGTGTTTTACCTTAACAACAATGAGGCGCCAGTTAGAATCTTAACTGTGAGGTTGAGGCACTAGGGATTAGGGCTCCAACGTCTTTCCTTTTGAGGGGGACACAATCAACCCATAACAGATGTCAATAGCATTCTACTGCTGCTAGTCCCTGGTGCTCCACCTCCTCCTGTAGGGTATCGCGAGCTTTCTTACACTTACATAAATGATCCCTTCATGAAATTCTCTTAGGTTCAACCCTTTAGTGTCCAGGATTGCTCTGGGACCCTGACTCATACAGCCATTTTGAGAGCTATTTAATAAAGAAAGCGTACAGGGCTTGGTGATGGGTTGCATGGGTGAGGAGTGGAAATGAGGCAAAGGGTCAGATGTAATCCCCAAGTTTCTGTCTGGTGTAATTGATGGGTGTGGTGCCTTTCACTGAGATCAGGCATGCATAGAAGGACCACTGCAAAGGAGATAATGATATGTCTTGAGACATATAAAGAATGTATGAGACACACACACACACACACACAAATCCTGAATGTCTGTGCGTTATAGAGTTTATGTGACATATAAAGTCAGCATGGATTCAAATCCTGGCCCTGCCAATTACTGGTTGAGCCACCTAGGACTTTGTATTCCTTATTATCTATAGAATGGACATCACAATTCCTGCCTTACAGGATTGCTCTGAGGACTGATGAGATGAGCCATAGAAAGCACTTAGCAAAGTGTCTGACATTTACTAAGGAAGCAATAAATGCCAGTATTAGCAGTATTACTCTTACATACTTACTTTCCATCTGGAGAAAGCATCACCAATAATAAAGGTCTTGAAATGATCCACCTGAACATGGTCTAATTCCTATTTTCCACTGGAAATTTAAACTATTTTAAATGCAGTGCAGGATGGAAATAAAGTTGCTAGGAGGCTCGTACTTCTAAAGCTTTCTCTTTTCTATTTGGTTTTGAACTCAGTAAGCCCATTTAAAACAGTTTCTAACTGTGATGCTGGATATCAGTTGGAGATGTGGATACATTTCAAAGCAATGTAGATATTTTAGGATGTAAAGAGGGCTTGGGGAAATTATGTCGTCTGACCTCTAATTTTCGGATGAGGAAATGAAGACCTGAGAGGGTAAATGACTCATCTCAGGCCACACAACTACAGGCAGAGTTGGGGCTAGAGTCCAATCTCATGACTCAGACGCTGGCCTTTTCATCTCCAGCACAGCAGCCTCCAGCAAAACAGTCCGGAAACATGTTTATTGCATGGAGTTTTAAATTTATATAATGAACACAACCCCTCTCTAAAAGAAAATACAAGTTGAAATGAGGAATGAGGGACTGAAGTAAGAGTTCAAACCATTACTATTTGTTTGTTTGTTTGATAAATCCACGGAAACAATTCTTTCTGAAAAACAGATGAAAAATTTAACTGGCATTTTAAACTTTCATAAATGTATGTTGTTAGCAAGGTGTCTGACTACTTTTACACATGGGAATAGACTTTTTTCACACTCCTGCCACTTTTCAAATTTATTTTGAAGACTTTTTTCCTCTGTGACAATCAAGTAACGTAACTGTTTTCAAAATTGTCTGTCCTAAAGAGATTTTATTTTAAAGAATTCTGACTCGATGAAGCAATGGAATTTTGAGGAGATAGTTATATGCCTTTTTATAATCAACCTAGTTTCTGAACATTGAGTTAAAAAAAAGTCTAAACATCAGACCTGGGTCAATCATCTTGTTGTATTTGTATTTGATTATGTGGAACCACATAAATCAGTTTTCTTGCTTAGACAGGAAGAAAGCCAGAGATAGTTTATCTCTCCATATCATCTTTTCTAGTGTAGGAAAAAAGAGATACAGGAAGAAAGAAAAACTGCAGGGCAAAATTGGAAAAAAATTAAAATATCACACTTCCTGATGTTAGGAGAAAGGAATATAGTTTTTTGTATTGAAAAAAAGAATGTGTTCAGTAGACATAGTATTCGAGAGAAAGGCCAATCTAACTGAACTGGATTATGTTAAAAGAATTCTATTATCTCAGAGACTTGGTATCCATAGCAACTGAGACATCTCCATACTTACTCTTTCCATCCATAATGAGGGAAATAAACAGCCAAAGAGCTTGCCATTTCCCAATATCATTATATCATAGCTAATAAGTTATTATTTGACTGAGACATCTTAACAAACCCTACTGCTGTTTTACTTTTGAAACAGGACCCCTCCCCCCCAAAAAAGAAGAAATAAGAACTTGCAACCAAGATACAGGCATGAAAAATCAGCTCACAAAGGACAGTTATAAAGCACATCCAAGGAGGGAAGGAGTTACTCTCTGAACTTGGTCACTGGCTGATGTCCAAGGTAGAGAAGCGTGTTCTGGGCTTCTGCCAAGCTACAGGTCCCCTCATCCTCCATCCATGTAAACTCTGTTGGTTAGATAGGGAGTCCAGACCTAGGCAGACCACCCTCAAAGAGCCCAAAGATATTCTAAACAGAATGCTCAACCAGTGACAAATGTGTGGCTTTTGCATATATAACTGATTGTTGTTAGAGGATAGTAACTTTTTATTCATTCATCAAACATTTGCTGCATATCTATATGTTCCAGTCACCGTGGAAGGCCCTGAGGATGTTAGATGTGAATGAGACAGTCCTAGCTATCCAGAAGTTCACATCTTGTGTAGAATCGAGATTTATCACATTTCCTATTAATATTAGAAAAGGACCATTAACAACCACCTATGATGGGCACATTGTTAGATAATTCCCTTAGGACTCAGAACAGTTTCTTGCAAACAACTGACACAAAGTAAATGTTGATTAAATATGACAACTTAAGGGAATGATCAGGATGAAGCTAAGAAAAAACATGAGAATTATAGGTAGCAGGGAGGTCTTCAAAATACAAAGGCTCAAGTTTTTTAGTTGATGAAATAGTGCAATTTATACATCATTATAAATAAAGATAAATATAATTAAGGGTTTCAGAAATAATTCAGCAGTAAGCTGGGACTCAAACCCATGCAGTCTGGCTCCAAAGATTTTTGTGCTAAACCACTATACCATGATGCCATTTAGGGCAAAGTAGAACAGGAAAGGAGGACAGATGTGGAATTCTTTCTATATCCATGGTGATTTCAAAAAAAAAAAAAAAAAAAAAAAAAAAAAAAAAGAAAGAAAGAAAAGAAAAAAAAGAGAAAGAAAAGAAAAAAGAAAGGAAAGAAAGGAAAAGCAAACCAGTGCTTAAGTGCAAACTGCAAACCTTTAGAAGTCAAACATACAAGTTGAACTATATCTATTCATTCATTCGTTTATTCAACAAATATTCTTTGTGTCTCCCTAAGCCAGGTGTTCTGGGCACTAGGATTTTCATGTGAAAACACATTCAACCATTATTCTCATTGTCTATTTCCTCCATAGGACTGGCCACCTTCAAACACACCCTATGCTTCACTTATTTATTAAGGTTATTGCTTATTGTCTGTCTGGTTTTAACAGAACATAAACTCCACAAGGACATGAATTGAGAAAAATTGTCTAGAACACTGGTTGGAACATTGCTTAGTTGAAACTTTTGAAGTCAAAAGTGTGTGTCCTTTTACTTTGCTCTTCATTTTTGGGATTGTTTTGGCTAATTTTGGTCCCTTCCATTCCATATAAATTTTAAGATCAGCTTGCCAATTTCTGCAAAGAAATCAGCTCAGATTGATAGGAATTGTGTTGAATCTGTAAATGAATCTGGACAGTACTGCCATCTTAATTTTTCCAATCCATAAATATGGGATGGTCTTCCATTTATTTAGATCTTTAGTTAGATCTTCTTTAATTTCTTTCAACAATATTTTGTACTTTTCCTAGTTGTTCCTAAGATTTTATTATTTTTGATGCTATTGTGAATATGATTGTTGTGTTAGTTTTGTTTTTGGATTATTCATTGTAAAATGTATAAAAATACAATTGATTTGTATCCTGCAAACTTGTTTACTAGCTTTAATAGTTTTTAGTGGATTCCTTAAGATTTTCTGTATACAAGATCATGTTATCTGCAAATAGAGATAGTTTTACTTCTTCCTTCCCAATATGAATGCCTTTTATTTCTTTTTTGGTCTAATATCCCTGGCTGGAATCTCCAGTACAAGTTGGATAGCAGGGGTGAAAACAGACATCCTTATCTTGTTCCTGATCTTAAGGAAAAAGTATCCACTCTTTCATCGTAAGTATAATGCTAGTTGTGAGGTTTTTGTAGATGCTCTTTTTCAAAGGTTGAGGAATTTCCCTTCTAGTTCTCATTTGTTGAATGTTTTTTTTTATCATGAAAGCATTTTGTCAAATGCCTTTTCTGCATCAATTGAGATGGTTCTGTGACTTTTTGTGTTTTTTTTTTATTCTATTAATATGATATATTACATTGATTTTCAGGTGCTGAACTAACCTTGCATTACTGGGATTGTAATGTTGAGAATTTTTTGCATCTATATTCATGAGAAATTGATCTGTAGTTTTCTGGTGATGGCTTTGGTTTTGATATCAGGGTAATACTTGCCTCATAAAATGAACTGGTTCTCTCTGTTCTTTGGCTTGCCTAATCTCTATCTGTCTTCAAGTTTGCTAATTCTTTCTTCTATCAGTTCAAATCTACTGTTGAGCACCTCTGAGTTTTTTTAATTATTGAACTTCTCAACTTAAGAATTTCCATTTGGTTCTTTTTTATATATAATTTCTATCTTTTTATTGATACTCTCTATTTGATTCAACACTGTCATATCTTCCTTTATTTCTTTAATCATGCTTTGGTGTAGCTCTGTGAACATATTTTTAATGGCTGTTTTAAAGCATTTTTCTGTTAAATCTGACATCTTGTCACTCTCATAGGCAGTATGTATTGTCTGCTTTTATCTCCATGTAGGGGTCATACTTTCCTGTTTCTTTGCACGCCTCATAAATTTCTTGTTGGAACTGGATATTTTAGATAGTCTATTGTAGCAGTTCTGGGTACTTAGACTCCCCTCTTCAGGGCTGTTGTTATTGGTTATTTTTTTCTTTATTGCCTTGCTGGATTATTTTATTGAAGTCTATTTCTTTCTCCTCCCATAATGTTAAACCTCTAACGTTACTCCTCAGCAAAGCATGCCTTTGGGTATGCCCTCAGTAACCCTGGAATGACAGTTCTGTTGGTAGGGCTCTCTTTCTTTCCCCAAACTACACTCAGCTGTTAAACTCTACTAATTGCCAGCTGATTATGTTACTGTTTTCAACAATTCCCTGGGTCATAAATAGCTCTGCAAATTACTCCAATCAGATTGTGGCTCCTTTGAAAGAGTAGTTTCTGATGTTAGTGTTCGATATTTCATTTCACCCCAGGAGGACTCCTCCTAACTGAATTATTCTGACACACTCCTGTAAAGTAGTCAACCTACAGTGTAGGCTCTATCTTCATTAAATCCACCAATTTGCCTCCCAATTTCATTTCATCCCTAGCTCCACTAATCTCAAGAGTGTCCTTTGGCATGTACTTCTCCAAGGTCTGCTGCAAATGAAATCAGTTCCCTTGGGAAGAGATTGAGAGCTACCTGTTTATGGCCTGCTCCTCCCCCCAGGCAGTTTCTGAACCAGAGTTTCGGAGCTGGAGATGGGGACAAAAGTAAATTTCTCTCTGAATGACACTTGTGCTCTAGGAGCTGAAGGCTTAGGTAGATGGGGGAGGAAGCAGCATCAGCTTGCCTCTCCTGGCATGGAGCCACGACCTCATGAGCTGGGGTACTCCAGTACACTCAGCATGTCATGCCCAAGGTACAGTCTCCATTCCATGAGTGGGGCTGAGGGGAAGGGCACTCTTATTTATTGATTGCATTCACCCAGAACTTAGCCTCAGCAACAGATAGCTGTGGATAGGATGAGAAATGCTGAAGTCTTTCTCCTCCTGGGAAGAAAACTCTTCCACTGGGAGCTGGAAGAGGAGAAGGAGAGAGTGGTCGTTGCTCAGGTATCACAGACTCTCATCTTTCTTACCAAGTTTTTGTAAATTTTCTGGAATAGATGTTTTTTCATTTGCTGTTTGCCCTTAGAACCATTTCAAGGGGCTTTAAATTTTTGAAAAATACTTTCACCAGTTTCTCTGTAAAGCAAGTCAGCAGAACAGTACAGCAACCCTTCATTTTAATGCATTTATTCATTGCTAACTTACAGCAGAATGGCTATGGAATATATGCTGTCCACTTATTAATAGGTTTGTAGCAACTAGTGACATGGTCTGAGATCCCTAATTAATAGTGACAAAATGCTTATGGGGAACAATGCTTTGCTCTAGTGAGATCACAGGCACCAAGGAAAAACAGCTCATGGAAGATGCAGGTTTGTCAGTGATTGGATAAATGTTATATGATAACACAAATGATTAAACATCTAAAGCTCAACCTGTTGTATGGGCTTTGAAGAAGCTGCAAACCAATTAGTCTTTTTATCTTTCAGGAACAGCCTGGAAAACAGGATCTTAATTCAAGCTCAGCTTGATTTCTGGACTACAGAGAATAAGAGATGTCAGTGACATAAAACAGGAAACAATTGATGAGGTCTTATCTGAGTTTTAAAGGCTGAATGCTTGGAAAAGCTCTAGTCATTTGCAATAATCACATTTACATCTACCTTGATGAAAATGAGGCACCACTAAACCTTGGGATGATTCTCAGCTCTGGAAAGTATTTCATATTGTCTAAAGTCTTCAGAGAAGTGCTGAGCAAGAAGCACCTGCTGTTACATTGTGACTATTAAGAACACAGAGTCCTTCTGTTGCGGTTACACCTTTCCTTTGATGATAACACCTAGCACCCAAGAAATACCAATGAATCTGAAATAGAGGAGCCCATGTTTTCTAAAGACGTTTCAGCAGGAAAAGAGATATGATATGCTCAAATATATATTGTTTGACTTTTGCCTCTAGGGGTATTTTCCTCCCTCAATGGACTTAAAAAACGATTTCCACTATGCTTTTATATCTTCTAAGCAGAAAATATGGGAACAGCAGGGGATTGACATTTAGTTCATTAGGGTGAAACTGAGATTGCTCATCCTCGTGCCTGTGGTTACTGAAGAGATTCACTCTCCCCAGAGAACAACTTACTCTACATCTGTGTGTCCAGAGCCATCATGAAATGATATTTATTTAGTTGGGTCATATTTTGTAAACCACCTTTTGAGTCCTTTCTTAGAATTTGTAAACACCATGTTAGTTTTCCATGTACATAATTCAAGTAATAATAATGTAACCAGACACATATACATGCTCACTATGTACCAGGATCTGCTCTAATGGCATCATGTGTATTAATTCATTAATCATCACAACAACCTCATGAAGAATGTAAGGCACAAAGAGGTTAAGTAGTTTTTCCAAGGTGACACGGCCAAATAGAACCAGACACGCAAATGTGTTTTCCAAGGAATCAATAAACTTATGGAAATTTTGACACTTCCATTCAAAAGCAACTTTAGATCATTCCCTAGGATAATCCAATGTCATTTTCTATATTAACAACAAACCCCAAAATTTTTAACTTCACTTCAAAACAAATAGCCCTCCCCCATTAAAGTTACTAATTTCCAGTTCAGAAAGCCAGTCAGACCCCAAAGCTAGCTGTATAGGAATCAACACTTAAACAAGGAATTAACTGGCTATGCAAAGAAATTATCAATCATCTTTAGGAACTGGTGTTTCTTAAAGTGAAAAAGTTTATTTATTTGGCCATTTGGGTTTGCAAACCTGGCAACCGTGTCTAACTTGTAATCATCACTTATACAATTTAATTAACTAAAAGTTCTTTCAGGAACAAAAATCATGTCTCATACATCTTTTACATCTCTTGGTATCTGACACACAGCAGGCAATTGAGAAATATTTGTTACTTGATTTGATGCACTAATCATTATAAAAAGTTAGAGATGTGCATCATATGTAAATTGTTACATATGCACATTGAAGTTGTCCTGCTCTATGATTTTGAGAAATCACCACATCCGTCTGCACCTATACTTTCCTATCAGGAAAACGAATAGTTGGATTGGAGATCTGTGGGGTTCCTTCCAGCTCTGAAAGCCTAAATGTGGACCAGCAGATTATGACCCAATAAATGAAGACTGAGTGTCAGGGGCATCTTCTTTTTTTTTTTTTTTTTTTTAAAGATTTTATTTATTTATTCGATAGGATAGAGAGAGCCAGCGAGAGAGGGAACACAAGCAGGGGGAGTGGGAGAGGAAGAAGCAGGCTCATAGCAGAGGAGCCTGATGTGGGGCTCGATCCCACAACGCCGGGATCACGCCCTGAGCCGAAGGCAGACGCTCAACCGCTGTGCCACCCAGGCGCCCCAATCAGGGGCATCTTCTAATTCTCTTGAAGGCCTAACTTAAACAGCTCTGTTTGAAGTGGAAAGTGGGGGGTAGTTGGTGGCTGATTCATAAAAAGTGAAATTCATAAGCTTTTCTCCATTACAGACCACAAGTTGGTCAATGAGACAATTTTCGTATATGCATGAAGATCAGAAAACCCTGAGCTGTGAACTTCATCCTGTACATGCTTGGATGCAGATTAAAAGGAAGGGAGAAAAGGTATGATATCCTCCAGTAGAGGGAGCCAGATTTTAAGCGTTAACCAGACCTCAATTTATTCCATGGCACTGTTTGCCTGATCTAGAAAGAGAAAATAAGAATTTTGATACTAAATCTTCCTTTCTGGGTCTTACATATAACATTAAAAACTGTAATCACAGAGATCAACACTAATTTTCCAAAAGACAAGATTTTTCCTAGTAATAAATGTTTCTTCTTCTTTAAAAAAACCGCAACAACTTCTCAATTTCATCAGAAGTGGTAGGATTTTTACAAACATTTATTTAGCTTCTGGATATCTGAGTTCAAGATCAAATAAAACTTATAGATCTATAAAGGAATCACTACAGCTTGGACATTTCTTTTAAGTGGAGATTTTTTTGTTTACAAGTAAAAAGTCTTTTTCTTCTTTATCGAGATATAATCGACATACAATGCTGTATTAATTTTAAGTATACAACATAAGGATTTGATATACGTATATACTGCAAAATGGTTACCTCAATAAGTTTAGTTAACATCCATCATCTCACAGTTATATTTTTTTCTTGTGATGAGAAATTTTAAGATTTACTTTCTTCACAACTTTCAAATATATAATAGTATTAACTATAGTCACCATGCTGTATACTAGATCCCTGGAAATTATTCATCTTATTACTAGAAATTTGTATCCTTTAACAACAACGCCCTATATCCTGCACCCCTCAGCTCCTGGCAATCATCATTCTACTCTCTGCTTCTATGAGTTCAGCTTTTTCTATGATCTCACATGTAAGCGAGATCATATAGTGTCTTTCTCTGTCTGATTTATTTCGTTTAGCATCATGTCCTCAAGGTCCATCCATGTTGTCACAAATGGCAGGATTTCCTTTTTATGGCTGAATAATATTCCCTTGCGTATATATATCCTTATTTTCTGGGTGCATTTATCCATCAACAGACACTTAGTTTGTTTTCACATATTGGCTATTACGAATAATTTTGCAATTAACATGGGAGTGTAGATATTTCTGAGATAGTAATTTCATTTCCTTTGGATAAATACCCAGAAGTGGGATTGCTAGATAATGTGGTAGCTCTTTTTTTATTTTTTGAGGAAACTCCACAGTGTTTTCCATAGTGGCTGCACCAGTTTACATTCCCACCTGTAGTACACGAGGGTTCTCTTCTCCACAGCCTCATCAACACTTGTTATTTCTTGCTTTTAAAAAAAAGATTTATTTATTCATTTATTTATTTATCTATTTATTTGAGAGAGACAGCATGTGACTGGGGGGCAGGGGGAGAGGGGCAGAGGGAGAGGGAGAGAGAGTTCCAAGCAGACTATGAGCTGAATGCGGAGCCTGACACAAGGCTCAATCCCACAACCCCAATATCATGACCCAAATCAAAGGCTGGATGGCCAACCAACTGCACCATCCAGGTATCCCTATTTCTTGCCTTTTTGACAAGAGCCATTCTAACTGGTGTGAGACGGCATCTCATTGTGGTTTTGATTTGCATTTCCCTGATGATTAGTGATGTTGAGCATCTTTTCATATTTTTATAGGCCATCTATATGTCTTCTTTGGGAAAATGTCTATTTAGTTTCTCTGCCCATTTTTAAGTCAAATTATTTTTATTTATTTATTTTGCTATTGAGTTACATAAGTTCTTCATATATTTTAGATATTAACCCCTTGCCAGATATATGATTTGCAAACATTTTTCTCCCTTTTAGTAAGCTGCCTTTTCATTTTGTTGATGGTTTCTTTTGCTGTACAGAGCTTTTAGTTTGATGTAATCCCACTTGTTTATTTTTGCTTGTTTCCTCTGCTCTTGGTGTCAAATCCAAAATATCATGGCCAAGACTACGTCAAAGAGCCTACTCTCTGTTTTCTTCTAAGAAAATCTTTCAGGTTTTATGTTCAGGTCTTTAATGCATTTTGAATTGATTTTTGTATATGGCATAAAATAGTGGTACGGTTTCGTTCTTTTGCATGTGGCTGTCTGGTTTTCCCAACACCATTTATTGAAGAGACTGTCCTTTCTGTATTATATATTCTTGGCTGAAAAGTCTTCATTAAGAATAGTATTTTGGTTTGATCATGAGAGAGAAAACAAGCATATACATTGCAGCCTTCATTCCCTTGTGTAGGAAAGTTTACACACTTTGAAATAAAGAGGACTCCTCTCCTGAGAAGCATTATTGGTGGAACTGTGTCCCTTCAAAATTTGTAAGTTGAAGTTCTAACCCCAAATACCTCAGACTATGGCTTTATTTGGAAATAGGGTCACTGATGATATAATTAGTTAAATGAGGTCATACTAAAGTAGGCTGGGCCCCTAATCCAATATGACTAGTTTGGACACAGACATGCACACAGGCAGAATGTCATGTGAACATGAAGGCAGAGATTGGGGTGACACCCACAAACCACCAGAAGCTAGAAGAGAGGAAGAGAAGAGATTCTGCCTTACAGCCCTTTGAAGGAACCAATCCTGCTGACACCTTGATCTCAGACTTCTAGAACTGTGAAGCAATAAGTTTTTGTTGTTTAAACCACTCAGTTTGTTACTTTGTTACAGCAGCCTTAGTAAGCAAATACAGGAAGGTATTCCAGTCTCTCGCAGTGTTTAGGATAAAAGCATTCTTTCTAAACCTCATCTTTGCTTTCTTTTCATTTTAATTTTAAAACAAAAAATAACTTTTTAATATTGCAAAGAAATATATCAACTTGGTACAGAAATATAAAGAGAATAAGAAAATAAAAATATCACATTTCCACAAACCAGACATTACCCTTGCTAAGAGCTTATTATATATATCCTTCCAGATCTTTATTTACATTTATAAACATTGATGACATTTTTACCTAACTACATCATATTGCACAAGATGCTTTCTTTACATTTCACTTTATTCACTTCAGGAGTCACACATTTCCACATCAATAAACTTTCATTTTCCTCATGTCCAGTCCATAGTCTAATACCCTCAATTATTACAAAATGCTTTTACAACGGCTCAGTCTAAACAATAATCCAATCCAGGCTCCCTCTTCAATCTGACAGAGTCCCCCCTTTTTTAAATTTTAAATCTCACTGACGTGTTGAATAAACTGGGCTAATAGTCCTACAGTGTCCTATCTTCTAGGTTTATCTAGTTATTTCCTCATTATGACATTTAGCTTGCTCTTGTAGCCTTTGTACTTCCTATAAACTAAAAGAGAACTAAAAGCTTAATGTATTCAAATTAAACATTTAACTAGACCACATAGGTGACATTATCTATTCCATATCAAACATTTTTAAATGGTGGTCTGATGAAATCCTCAAAATAGAATGTGTTGACTTGAATATAATATAGACATTTATACATCACAGAAATTCATTTTCTCTGAAGCAGGAAGTAATAGAGATCTTTTCTGAGTATGAACCTATCCCAGGAAATAGAAACCTCCCAAGGGGAGGTACGAGACATGAACTTAAACACAAATCAAAGACATTTATTCAAGTTTTCTAAGAATTTCAACAGACTTTCTTGATCTCATCCAATTCTAATTCAGTAATGCCCCATTCATTTGTTCATTTGTTCAACAAACATTTATTGAGTATCCATCACAACCATATTTTGCCCTATCTACTGGGGATAAAGAGGTGAAATGCTCCTGCCCTCAGAGAACTTGCATTCTACTCATACCTCAGAACTATCCCAGCCTGAAAATTTTAAACTCCTGTAATATGCTCTCTTACCACAAGCTCACATCCTCCCCATGTTCTCATCCCCTCACTACTCCAAATCCCATAATTTCACTTCATAAGACCTCCAGTCTCCTGGCCACTCCACACACCTACACCTGACCACACTTTCCTTCTTAAGGAGTTTGCAACCATGCATGGTGGAGCACTTCAGAGACTCTCTAACAGCTCAACTCATATCTACACACCCTCATCTGGGATGATTTGCTTACTTATTTACTCTTTGTAAGTGAACTTGGATCTCCCTTAGTTTCAATTACTAACTATATGTTCACTGCAGAAAATTCTCATAACTCCAAACTGTTCTTCTGGGCCCCATTCCCATTATACCCAACCACCTGCTAGATGTCTGTACCCGGGTGTCCCAAGTTCAACATATACCAAACAGAACTCATCTTTCTTCACATTCTCACTTTCCCTTTAATGTTCTCTATCCTCATTAGTGGCACCACTGATGTCATCTTGAACTCCTACCTGTCCTCCTCCCCATCTAATTAATCACTAAGACTTGCCAACTCTAAATTTTCTACTTCTCTTTCCACTGCTCTCTGTCCACACTGACATCATCATCCTTACTGGTCTTCCTGCTTCTAGCTATTGCTCTCCAAGCATTCCTTAACACTGCCTTTGAGTTATCTTTCTAATTCTATTTCTTATCATATTACCACTTAAAGTTCATCAACTCCTGGGGAAAATCTTTTATTCTGCATGACATACATGGCCTTTTATGATCTGACTCACATCTTCTTCTATTGCTTCAGTGTCTTAGTTCTGGCTACTATAACAAAAACCACAGACTGAGTGGCTTAAACAACAAACATTTATTTCTCACATTTCTGGAGGCTGGAAATCCAGCATCAAGGTGCAGGTAAATTCAGTGTCTGGTGAGAGCACTCTTCCTGGCTTACAGGCAGCCATTTTATTATGGTCTTCACAGGGTGAGGGTGGAGAGAGAAAGCAAGCTCTTTGGTCTCTTCTTCATAGGGTACTAATTGCATCAAAAGGACCCCACTGTCGTGAACTCATTTAAACCTAATCACCTCCCAAAGGCTATACCTCCTAATACCACTACATTGGGGGTTAGGACTTCAACTTACGAATTTTAGGAGGATACATTAGTCAGTAACACTCAGCTGCTGCCACTTCCTGACATTCTGCCAAACTATAGAAATTTTCCAAAATTCATCCTGCTTCTGTGACTTTTCCCTAGCATTACATCCATCTAGAATTCTCTCCTTCTCTCACCTTGTTCCATGAAATGACACCCACTTATTTTTAGGCAAATGTGTACTCCTTCATCATGTACCAACTCATGTGTCCCTCCCCATTGTGAAGCCATCTCTGACTTCCTTTGATAGACAAAAGAACATCTCTAGAATCCCATTACGTTTGTACACATATCTATTACAGCAATTATCATAACATATTACTGTTTATAGGTTACTTCCCATATAATCTATGGTTTTGGAGACAAGACAGTCCTAGATGTTTAATAAATATATGTGGAATGAGTGAATAAGTAAGTGGACAACATACATTTGTAACAATAACACAGCACTATTAGGTCTTTCACTTTGAAAAGTGTTCACTATTCAGAAACCATTTACAGTTCTATTTAAATAGATGTCAAAAACAAGTTGCCAAACTTCTCAAGTTCAATTATTTTCTTCAATAAACATTTTAATTGAAATATACATATGGAAAATAAATATACAAAACTTATAGCCCAGTGAATTTTCACAATATAAATATTGTATGGTAACTACTACTTACTTCAAGAAAAGGAACATCTGCTCCCTGAAGTAGCCCACATGTCCCTTCTAGTCATACTCCCAACAAAATCACTATTTCAACTGCCAACGTTCTAGATGAATTTTACTTTAATTATATATTTTGAACTTTTTTTTTTGTTTTAAAGATTTTATTTATTTGAGAGAGGGAGGGTGAGTGGGGGAGTGGCAGAGGGAGAGGGAGAGGGACAGAATCTTAAGCAGATTCTGCACTGAGCGTGGTGCCCGATGGGAAGGCTCCATCTCACCACCCTGTGATCACAACCTGAGCAGAAACCAAGAGTCAGATGCTTAACTGACTGAGCCACCCAGGCGCCTCATGTATTTTGAACTTTTTATAAATAAAATTATGTAGTATTTTTTTATCAGTGGACCCAACTACCCTTTCTTTCTTCTTTTCTTTCTTCCTTCCTTCTTTCTTGCCTCCCTCCCTTTCTCCCTCTCTCTCTCTTTCTTTCTTTCCACCGTTTTTTTTGGAATTAGTTTTTAAAGGTTTGTTTATTTATTTGAGAGACAGAGAGGGAGAGAGAGTACCAGTGCGGGGGTTGGGGGGGGCAGAGGGAGGGAGAGAATCTCAAGCAGATACCCTGCTGAGCATAGAGCCCAATGCAAGGCTCAATCCAATGACCCATGAGATGAGGGACCTGAGCTGAAATTAAGAGTTGGACACTCAACCGACTGAGCCACCCAGGTACCCATGGAACTAGTTTTGCTGAATTGGTATAGAAGTGTCTTAACCATTTAAAAAATAAGATATTTCATCCAAGCAAATAAACTTAGGGAAAAAATAAGTTTAACATCGCAAGGCTTGGCTATCAAATATGAAATATCACATCCCTGTAACAACTTCTCGGCCAACATCTTCAGGTGTCAGCATTCATCACAAATACTTTCTTAAATGTTTAAATAAAATTTTCATTTTAGAATAGTTGTAGATTTATAGAAAAGTTGTCAAGATAGTATAAAGAGTTTTCATATACACCTCACTCAGTTTCCACTATTATTAGCATTAGTATGATACATTTGTCACAATTAAGCAATATACATTCTTGTTAACTAAAAGGCATACTTTATTCAAATCTCTTTAGTTTTTAACCTAATGTCCTTTTCTTCTGTTCCAGGATCCCATACAGGATGTCACATGACATTTAGTAATCATCTGTACTTAGTTCTGTTTCTCAGGCTTTCCTTATTTGTGATGAACTTGAAAGTTTTGATGAATACTGGTCAGGTGTTTGTAGAATGTCCTTCATTTGGGATTTATCTGATGCTTTTCTCATAGTTAGACTGGAGTTATGGGGTTTTAGAGGAAGACCACAAAGGTCAAGTGCCATTTTCATCACATCAATTGAGCGTACATACCATCAACATCACTTATCACTGCTGACATTGACACTGGTCTGGCTGAGGTAGTGTTTATCATGATTCTCCACTACAGTTACTCCTATTCCCCATTTCCATATGATATAATTTGGAAGAAAGTCGCTATGTGCAGCCCACACTTAACAAATTGGAAGTTATGCTCATGACCTTGAAGGGTGGAGTATCTACATAAAGTTGTTTGATATTCTTCTGTGAGGGAGATTTCGCTATTCTTATTTATTTATTTAATATTTGGGTTAAAATCCAATACAATTTTATTTATTTTGTTGCTTAAATTATGTTCCAGCTATGACCATTTGGAGCTCTTTCGGTTGACTCCTGTGTCCTTTGACATTATCTTCATCATTGTGAGTATTTTGTGTGTGTGTGCTCGACACTTTCTTACTTCTGGACCTTCGAAATGCTCCAGACTTATCTTGTATATTCTCTGCTACATCTAAGAATCAACCATTACTCCAAGGAGTCCTAGTACCACACATTTAAATCAAATGGCACCTCAAGCTAAGTAGCAAATGTACATTTTCTTTCTTTTTTTTTTTTTTGCAAATGTACATTTTCTACTGCTTAGTCCTAAAAATCTAGAAATGTTTAAAATTTTTATCATTGATAATATTTTTCCACGAATAATCACCACCTCCTCTTTGCATTAGCTGCATGTCAGAGCTAAGACAATCCACTTATCCTCTCCTCAAAAAACCTTGTTCCCCTACTCCAGGACTTCAATGAAGGCAAACCTATCTTCAAAGAGATCCAAGATTCTTTAGCATGCCATCTGTTTGGCAATCTCTTGAGATAATTTTCTCTGCCTGATTTCTCTGAAGGGAGAGGCATTACATTTGCCTCCATACCCATTTCATCTGCTTTTTTAAATCGTCTTATCATGCCACTCAACTACCCATTTTCTTGAGTTTTTTTTCTTCTTCAAAGCCACTGTTTCGCAGTTATTCAATAAAATCAGAAATGCCAAGAGCTTCTTTTTCTACTTTCCTGTATTATGAAAGAGCTTTTAGCACACTCCACTGGACTTTAAACTACTTATGAGAAAAAGGCATCCTGAAAAGAAATGCTCTTTACTTTATGATTTTCCTATGTTCTTTTCTTCAGCTGGCTTACACAGAAGAAATGCATTTTCTGATTCCTGTATTTGCTTGAGCATTTTAGAAATATTTCTTTGCTTGATGTAACCTCAGTTTTTAAAAAGCTGCTATATACCCTGTGCAGTTTGTTTTTTTAAGTCATGACTAAGGGCTTTTCTATGGCCAACTCTTAGGTCTCATTAAAAAAAAAAACCAAAAAACAAAAAAAAAAATCAACCAGTTCTTTGCCAGTATCATATCAACTATCTTATCAGTACTACCTGAATTCAATCTACTGGGAGTTTGTATAAATTTTTAATAAAAATGTGAATTAAATGCATTAAAACATACAACATTGAAAAATACTGTACCGTTAATCCATTCTTTATCTCTCCACATTTACAGCTTGAATTTCTCCTCTCCCAAACATTGCCAAATTTGCTTCAGATTATCACTTTCAACCTGTTTTCCTACTTGGGGATTCTACTCATTTATATAGACTTAAGTTTCATTAAATGCAAATTTTTTCCTGATACTTCTTGAGGGTAGGCTAAGCATCTGCAGAATCTTACATTCTCATAAATGAACACTTATTAGGCACCTATATGAATTCAATGCATTAAGTGTTAAGGTAAAAAGGCTCATTAAGTCCTTAGTCTGGTGGTACAATATAGAATAAAAGAATTAGAACCTCAATTCCACCTTTATTAAAGTGATTGTTGAAACCACAAACCACACATTCTATTGGTATTTAATGAAAATGGGTGAAATGTGGCATGAGTAGTTTTGAGACTATAAAGCAGGACATTGGGGAATGTCATCAAAAAGATGTGACTGCCAACTGACCCGCTGACTGGACTCAGGCAATCAGAATGTGGGTTTGGCTTGCCTTTCCTGCTCGCAGAGGCTGCTCCAAGGACAGAGCCTTGAGATGGTGATGTGGTGTTGAGAACACCTGCATGGTATATGTGACTGAGCCCAATTAGAGTCTCTTTATACATTTTTAAGATTTGGAGGGTGGGCGAGGGGATCCATTAGTCCTGCTGCCACCCAAGACAAGCCTGTATGTAAGTTCCCTTCACTGTTAATAAAACTGTCCCTTTCCAAACTGGAGTGGCCTGCCTCTTCTTTTGGTCTCACCCTGCCCTCTCTGCCCTCTGCCTTTTTGGGCTGGTTTCAGATTACACCAGGGAAGCTTCTGGGAGGGTTATGAACCAACAAAGGAATTAGCCATCACTCTTTCTTTAGAAAAATGAGGGAGGGGTGCCTGGGTGGCTCAGTTGGTTAAGCATCTGTCTTCTGCTCAGGTCTGATCCCAGGATCCTGGGATGGAGCCCCAGGTCAGGCTCCCTGCTCAGCGGGGAGTCTGCTTCTCCCCCTCCCCCTGCTCGTACTCTCTCAAATAAATATCTTTTAAAAAATGAGGGAGAAAATGTAGAACATGTACATACCAATTGCCTTAAATATAGGTACACCTATATTTTATTTCATCATGAAGTTGGATTTCTATCTAAGTCTGTTCACGAAAAGAAGTACTAGGGCTTTTCTTCCTTATTATTAGCATTGGGATTTAATAGAAAATCGACTTCACCTATATAAAGTATATGGTACTTACTAAATACTAAATAAATATTAATTTCGTTCCTCATCTTTACTTAAAAATTGCTTAGATAAATGTTTCTCTTTCTGTTTTCTGTGAAATACATTAGTATTTCCTCCCTGCAAAAATGATTCTGTGACGAAATAAGTCTGGGAAATGCCAGATTAAACAGGGCTTAACTGCCTTCTGTTCTACAGAATTTTGCAGGGTCTTTAATATTTGAATGTGTATCATAATGATCTAAGATAGGGATATGGTATACAACATTCCCCAAAGACATCTGAGTACAGAACACTTTCTTTTTTAACTTATTTTTTCTTATTTTATTATTATTATTATAGTACAATTGACATACAATGTTTTATTAGTTTCAGGTGTACAACATATTGATTTGACAATTCTACACTTTACTCAGTGCTCACAAGGGTAAGTGTAGTCACCATCCATCACCATACGGTATTACAATGTTATTGACTACATACCTTATGCTGTACTTTTCATCTTCATGACTTATTTATTTATCAAAGATTTTATTTATTTATTTATTCATTTATTTAGAAAGAGAGACAGAGAGAACACAAGTGGGGGAGGGGCAGAGGAAGAGGGAGAATCTCAAGCAGACTCTGCCTTGAGTGCAGAGCCCCATGTGGGGGTCAATCTCATGACCCTGAGACCATGACCTGAGCTGAAATCAAGAGTGAGATGCTTCACCGACTGAGCCACCCACACACCCCTCGTGACTTATTTATTTTATAATGGGATTTTGTACTTCTTGGTCCCCTTCCCCAATTTCGCCCATCTCCTTCACTCCCCCCCACCTCCCGGCAATCACCAGTTTGTTCTCTGTATTTACGAGTCTGTTTCTCAATGTGTTCCTGTTGTTGTTTTTAACACTTTCTTTAAGGAACACCAATACTCCCAGACCAGTTTTACAAAGTGCTAGATTAATCTGAAGAGCAAGGGAGAAAGAAATTTAAAACGAGTGTTGGCAGGATGATGGTGCTGTTAATAGCACCAGGAAACAGGAGAGACAAGTGTGCAATGGAAGACTATTTCATTCTGAACAGAGTGAGGTTCCTTTATTGTCTGGCAGAGATGAGCAGTATATAGGACAGTCAAGCTCAGGAGAGAGGTCAGGGCTGGGGTTATTGATTATTATTGACTAAAAGTCCTTCACTACACAGTCTTAGCACTCCAATCCATTACAATCCCTTGTGACATGGATCACAAGTAGCCTTTTACTAATATTAGTTAAAATACCAAGTTTGCAAAAGATTTACACTTTCGAAGAAAATAGTTTAAAGACTTTTTTGTATGTAGTAATATGAAGGTAGTTTATTTTAATTAGTGAGTAAATGGATACTTTGATAAATCTGAGGGTGGAGGCTGGGCTTCCAGGTCCTCAAATCAATAGTAGTAGGCAGACCATCCCCACATGGGAGTTGAGCTTAACTCCTAAAATAGGAAAGAGGAGAGAAGGTTTGTGAGGGTTTGGGTGACAGGAAGGACACAGAGAAGGGGGAAGAGGAAGGGATGTGAGGGCAGGGACACTGAATGAAGATTTTCAAGTATATTGTCACATGCTGTATAATATAATTCATCCTCATTCCCCAGGAACTGAAAAAAGTTAAAAACAATTTGCTCAATGTGTTTGATTTTTTTTTTAAAGAAACTAATTTTTTCTTTGGCAGAGTACCAAGACAGCATCTATCTGTAGGAAAAGAAAAGGGACAGCCAAGGTCCAGGTGACCCCTTTAGTGGACTTTGTTGGCTACCTGCCCAACATCTGTTTCCCTCCTTTTGTTTTCCTGAGAGGACCCTGTTTGCCTCATGTAACCAAGCAACATGATCCAGAAGAAGCTCACTCCATTTGCATGCAGCTCAGGAGGAGATTCTGGTTTGTCTAATCCAAACATGGCATTCCCCTTGCTGGGTTTTAAGAATGTACATGTGACCCAATTCTGGCCACAGAGACTGCACAATGGAGACTTTTGGGGAAGTTTTCCCAACTCCTGAGAAATGCACTCAAGAAAAGACAGTCATTCTTTTTCCTCTGGACATTTTCAGCTAGACATGACAGTTAGAACAGCTTCAACCATAACGCAGCCAGACCCAGGAAGGCAGGGGCAAGGTATCTGCAGAGCCTGGATGCTGGCCAACCAGGGGCCCGCCCACTCCTGTGATGTGAGATCGTAAATGTGCTTAGTGTTTAAAGCAGTTTAAGAATTTTGTTTCTGGCAGGCAAAAGTACATGAACTAATGTATGCCTATAATAACATCAGTCTAATTGCATTCTGAAAAAGCTTTCCCAGGTAGGAGAGAAAAGAGTGCAGTTAAACCCAGCCTGACCTAAATATTTCAAAATCTGCAGCCAATCTAATCTAGGTCATATACTTTTTAAAAATGCTTTTGTAACTGCTATGCCCACCTTCCAATCCCCTCCAAAAGCATTCTATGCACTACTGTATCAGACAGCATTCTTCTGAAAAACAGAACCAAAAGAATGTGTGTGTGCATGTGTGTATATGTAGATAGATGAATGATAGATTTTAGTCCAAAATCTGCAGGGTGGAGAGCCAAGAAAGAGCTGATGCTGCAGCTAAAGTGTGAAGGAAATCTGAAATATCCCTTCTTGCTGGGGGGAGATCAGCACTTTTGTTCTATTTAGGCCTTCAACTGACCAGATGAGGCTCACCCACATTATGAAGGGCAATCTGCTTTACTCAAAGTCCACTGATTAAAATGTAAATCTCATTCAAAAACATCCCTACATAACACAGGCAGAATAATGTTTGACAAAATATCTGGGGACCATGGCCCAGCTGAGTTGACACACAACATTAACTATCACAACTACTGTTTTAAGTTCCTAACCAATTTCTTGCGACTTCATCACACTCTGGGCATATCTAAGGCATTATGTCATGCACAGCTGAATGTAGAAGCCAGACAGGAATGAGTGGATGGGCAGAAGTGCAGACAAATAAGCAGAGTCTGCTGTTTTAGAAGGCAACGGTGGTTTCAAAGAAAAGTGGGGTGAGGTGGATAACTGGCAAGGCCAAGTCCAGATGGGAGCACTCAGAGCACATTTGGAGAGACCAGAGCCTTTTCCTCCCAACTCGTGGGTTGTTTTAATGCTTCTCTTCCAATATAAGTAATCTATTTTTCTCTAGACAGTGCCCTGGATGTTCTCCAGAAAGCACTCAGGAGGAATAGAGATCTAGGAAATGAAATTTGTAGACAGGCAATACTTTTGAGATTTCATATGTAAGTTTTAAACAGATTGCTCATTACTGTTAACAAACTCAGGAGAACAGAATGACCCACCTTTTCCTAGAATCTTCAGAGTTGAATTATTATCATTTTTTTCTATAATACATCTCCTCCTTGCATTGCTATACACTGAGACTGCAGACTGCATATCTTTTCTGCTATAAATTTCACTATTTGGCCAGCTTCTATACTTACTAAGATCTGGGTATTGTTAAAATAAATGAAGCTTTCATAAAGAGAACATGAATTTTGAAATAACAGTTTTGCCTGGAAGTTGGGAATTGGTACCTATTATTAACTGCAGTTCTAGAGAGTACCTACTTCCATGGTTAATTCTTGGTCATGCATGTGCTGTAAATAGGTACACCATGAAGAAGTCAAATGTGACTGTCATTCCCACACCTCATTTTGATCATTTATTGCAGCTTTTTTGGGGGGAGGAGCTTGTTTTACTTCACTGAGATAGCTGCTGTCCATTCCCAGTCTGTGATACAAAAATGACTTGTAAGAATCAGGTTGAGTTTGTATTCAGAGGACTACAAAAATGACAAAATTCTGTCACTTATTGATATTTTTCAAGCCCATAAAATAAATAGAAGGCACCACAAGTAGGGGTGTAATGAGTTATCACCAGTGACCTTCAGAGAACTTCTAGAATAAGTTCATTTTCCATAATAAGAAATTAAAGTGAGGAAAGCTTGAGACATACACAAAGAGGCAAATTACACCACTTTAAATATTTAGCCTCAAACATCCAATTCAGCACCATCATTCTTCAAGTTTATAGCTTCTGTGGGCAGTTAGGCTTTAGGTAAAGTGGCTTTAGTCAAACGTGTGTACAATGGTGTGGACCACTGTGCACTGCTTTATCGTTGGTGCAGCATTTCCTCAGAAGAACTTTCCTCTCAGCCCTTCTTCCGCGCCATCTTTTCAGCACCCAAGCTCACCAGCTGCCTATAATCACACCTATAATGCTGTAGCATTCAATTTTGACCTGGGACAGGAGCAGTATTTGCTCTGACTGGTGCTCTGGCTTACAAGCAAACATTATTTTACTGTAAGGATGACTTCAGTCAGATTATGGAAGCTCTGGCAAACTGTTCTGCCATACAGTACATAAAATGTTCATAGGCCAATTTTGCCAACTCTTCCCACTTCCCAAGATTACCACTGAAGCTCTTGGTAATATAAAAATGCTAACTATCTGCATCTTTTTAGCCAAAGCCATTCTGAGTCTACAGATTGCAATTATCAATTACCCCATGCACTCATTCATAACAGCAAATGACTATGACAGAGATCTTTATGCTAATTCCTTCAGCATTTCTTGAATACCCACTGTGTTTTAGACACCAGGTTTTAGGTGGCCCCCAGAAGAGGAGAAATGATTCTTGCTCTCCAAGAACTCCTGTGAAATGGCCATAAAACAATCAGGTGAGTGTCATAAGAGACACATACTGGAAGCAATTAATTTCAGACTTGGAGAGAGAATTAGGGACTATTTTACTGGGGATGGAGGATATTTCTCAAAACAGTAAAAAATGGTCACATTTTATGTTTTGAGCCTTTTTGAATCCATAGCATGCTTACATCTTTCATACTCTACCTCTGGTTCATAAAAACAATAGCCAATAAATAACATGGGAAAATAAGGCTTTCACATACATATAACATCAGGCAGAAAGTGGTCAAGCTCTGGGAGAAGTACAGAGCTGACTCTCTGTTGGGAGAATCGGTGGGACATGAATTGTGTGACCACTTGGCAAACTGCCCACAATGTGAGACACTGAAAAGTCACAGGCTAAAGGAACAGTATCTCCTTAATCACTATGAGTTGAATCATACTTGTCTTAACAGTCAGGATATACAGGGGTGCCTGGGTGGCTCAGTCGGTCAAGCATCTGCCTTCAGGTCAGGTTGATCCCAGGGTCCTGGGATCGAGTCCTGCATCTGGATTCCTGCTCAGCGGGCAGTCTGCTTCTCCCTCTGCCCCTCACCCCTGCTCACATCCTCTCCCACTCTCTTGTTCCCTCAAATAAATAAAATCTTAAAAAAAAAAAAACAAAACCAACAACAATGATGATATATATAGAAAGTTCTGGGCTTATTTTTAGAGCTCTTGATTCTAATTCCAATAGTCACTTCACCAATTAGAGGCTTAAATGCCAAAGAGAAGTAATAATAATCACACACACATACATACATACGCACACACATGAATGTATGTGTCAGCACAAACACATACAATATCCAGTAAGTTGTTGCAATGATGGAATTTCACAATATACTAGAAGCACTGGTACATGTTTGTTCTTAGCTCTGCTAGCTAACTCTAGACCTGGAAATTTTATACTTTATAATCTCTAGAAAACTCAGGTCAGGCTCCTCACCCAGGTAACTGCTGCCTTCTCCAACTTCCAACCCTTGATGACTTGGCTTTAGGATATCTGTAAAACTGAAAATGTATGCAGCCTTTTGGGTGGATGGTACTATCCTACAATGTGCCAGCTGCTTTGACCCTTTAATTGCAATGAGATAGTTCTAGGACAGCAAGTGATAGAAGTCAACAGGTTATTTTTCTCATTCTTTTATTCTTTACTTGTACTATTTCCAGCTCTCTAACAAAGAAGGGACTTCAAAATTCTCAGCTATCCAGGATCCCTGAGTAGAGGGTTCACTGTATCTTAGGAATGGGCCCAGAGGAATTATCTCAACCCATAACTAGGCTCCATGAGGATGGCCAATGACAGGAGCAAAGGCCTGAAGTGACAAAAAAAAAAAAAAAAAAGGACTGAATTATATTACCTATATAAGACAAATGGAAAAGGCCTCTCTGTATTCTCTAATAGAAATACTACACAGGAAGAGGCATAATTTCTGTACAAAAAAAGGACTTCTCAGAAGTGTGCAACAGTCCTGTGGTAGACTGTAAACATGGACACAAACTACCCCCTCCTTCTCTCCACACTCTTTGGTCGAGCCCACCTACACCTCGGCTGGCCCCAGGACTTGCTCCCAGCTGGCCCTTAGTAAATGTGACACAGACAGCTGTTTGCAAAGCTCTTGTGCACAGAGGCTCCTCCACTTGCTGCTCTTAGGAACCTTGCCACAACCCTGTGAACAAACCCAGCCTATTCTGCCACATGATGAACAATCTGCAGCAAGGGCATCCCGGACCTCCAGCTGACTTTGAGCCAAGTGCCAGCCAGGTAAGTGAGATTAACCCAGACCATCCAGCCCCAGTAGATGCAACCCAGACTAGAGAAGCCACCCAGTAGACCACAGAACAATGAGAAATAACATGTGTTGTTTTAGGTCAGTATGTTTTCAGGTAGTTAGCAAAAGCTAAGTGATAAAATTACATATTCTCTTTTTTGGTTGTCCTATATAAATACATTATGTGTGTGTGAGCATGTGTACATGTATACTTCGGGTTTTAGAAATGAGCATATAGACCTTAATATTAACTTGCTAAATATTCAGATTATTTCATTGTCTTCCAAGGGAAGGAAAACTTCATTACTCAGTTATGTCAGAGTGTTTCCCAACGTTATTCTTTTCACAGAAATATTTGTAACTTTTCCAGAGTAAAAAGTCTAGATTTCATTAGACTGTCAAAGGTGCTCATGAACACAATAGACTAAGATCCGCTGCTTAAAGGGGAGGTTCTAGTATGAGGCAAGAGTGTTGGAAAATCAGATGAGTTTGGTTTCTAGAGAGCAAGCCTAAGGTAATATCCTGATAGATGAAAAGCAGAACTGTGCAAGGAAAATTAAAGATCCATTTCCCCAGCATTTCATGAATAAAGTCATTATTACTTTGACTTACTATATCAACATTATCGAAAATATAGATGAAACACACACGTGTGCATTCTAAATTTTCACATGACAGTGTGTGCCTCCAAAATTTTCCAGGATTTTCTTCATTTTCAAATATTGTCACTTTGTAACAGAAATTCCAATATTTGATTCTAAATGAAATCTTCCAGGCTGCTTCTCAAGTCCAGAACGAAGATCTTTTTTTTTTTTAGATTATGTGTCCCGATTTTTTTTAGTAATTATGTTACAAAAGGTTATGATCTTGAAAGATAAATAACCCAATTAAAAATGGAAAATGGATCTGCATAAAGATTTCTCTAAAGAAGATATACAAATAGCCAATAAGCACATGGAAAGATGTTCAACAGCACTGGTCATTAGGGAAATACAAATGAACCACAATGAGACACCACTTCACACCCACAAGGATGGCTATAATCAAAACAATGGAAGATAACAGATGTTGGCAAGGATATGGAGAAACTGGAATTCTCATGCACTGCTAATTAAAATGTAAAATGGTGAAGCTACTTTAGAAAATAATTTGGCAGTTCCTCAAAAGGTTAAACACAGAGTTACCATGTGACGCAGCAGTTCCACTCCTAGGTATATACCCATGAGAAATGAAAACATACATTCACCCCAAAACTCATACATGAATATTCATAGCAGGAATAACCCAATGTCTATGAACTGATGAATGGATAAATTGTGGTATATCTATACTATAATGGGCTATTACTGAACCAAAAAAAGAATGAAGTACCAACACTTCATTCAATGTGGATGAAGCTTGAAAACATCATGCTAAGGGAAAGAAACCAGTCACAAAAGACCACACAGTATATGATTCCACTTCTATAAAATATCCAGAATAGGCTAATCTATAAAGAAAGAAAGTAGATTAGTGGTTACTTAGGACTGAGAGATTGAGAAGGAATAGGGAATGACAGCTAATGGATATGGAATTTCTTTAAGGTGTGATGAAAATGTTCTAAAATTGACTATGGTAATGGTAGCATAACTCTTTGAAAACACCACAAAGCATGAATCATACAGTTTAAAAGGTGATGGTGTCAGAATCATATCTCAATAAAGCTGTTAAAATTTTTATTAAGCTTATGATCTTAATTAGGAACACCAATTAACTGGGTGAGATTCGGAGTTTTCCACTTTGATATACAATGGTTGGCCCATGTTTGCCCCGTCTCCACTATTTGAGAGTGGACTTCCAGTGATTGGCAAATTGCCCTACCACTATCACTGAAATAAAGTTAGCTGCTGGTCAGCATGGCTTTAAGAATGAATTTTTCTACTGCTCTATTCTTGATGGTGCAGTGCTAGGCGCTTGTGTGGCCTCTCCCAATCTACCACCTACACTCTTCATCCCATAAGTAGGATTTTACCATGCCTGCCTAGGGTCTTAGTGAATATTTCTGGAACAATGGTATCCAGTGCTTTCCTTTGTTAATAAACCAGTAAGCTGACTAGGCCCTGCTTATCTTCATCTGCCAGCTCTATATCCTGGGGGTGGGTCAGGTATGCTTACTTCCCCCCCCAACACCAGATGAATTTCTAGTATAATCCAGTGGGTCTGAGGTCTCTCTGTACTTCGAAAGTGAAGCCCCTGGCCCACTCCCCATCTCCCTCTTCTTCATCACATACCCTGGGATCTTGACTCCTGCTCGAACTCAACCAGATTAGCGATGTCCCTACAACTAGGGTTCAGTCTCCACCTTTACTATCCTAATCTTAGTCACCAAGAAGCTGCCTGTTTTGCCACTTTTCTACCACCTGTTCTCCTCCACCACACAACTGATTATTTCATGCTTGTCCCACCTCTTCTTAGGGAAAGGGTCACAAAGCCTCCAAAAATGAGTGAAGGATACCAGGTAAGGACTGCAGCAAAATGATGATCTTAGCCCCATCTAAAGAGGACTTTAACCCTGCTGCTTGTTGCTCTATCAAAATGAGGTCTGCTGCTGACAAATCTGCCAACGTGTTAAGGATACAGAATCCAAATATTTAAGTAAAACGTCCTAATTTAGAAAATTTGGCTCAATTTCTTTAATTTTTTATTTTTATTTTAAGTGATTAATTTTATTTAAATTCAAGTTAGTTAACATATAGTGTAGTATTGGTTTCAGGGGTAGAATTTAATGATTCATCACTTACATACAATCCTCAGTGCTCATCCCAACAAGTGCCCTCCTTAATGCCCACCATCCATTTAGCTCATCCGCGCTCCCCCCCCCCCCCGCCGTGACACACTTCCCCTCCAGCAATCCTCAGTTTGTTCTCTATGATTAATTAATGAAAAAAACATTGTGAAGACAAATAAAACTTATCTGTAGGCCAAATTTAACTCAAGAACCACCATTGTGATAGATCTATTTAGGATCCGCCCAACCAATGTCCCATTCTCCCAGCAGCAGTCTGCATTCTGCCATAGTGGGCTCACACCAACAGTTCTGACAAAACAATTCACAAGGGCCAAAAGAAAAACATGGAACAAATTTGTAGATAGATATAGATAGATACAAATATACAGAACGCTAATTTTATAAACATACAAGCAATAGTGTTATTTTGGTGTCTCAGGTGAAATCCTATACACGTGGACCCCATAAGAAGGCTGCATGGTCACTTCCTAAAGAAGACATTCTCCAATGATCAGATCAAAGTTCCAGTTTTTCTTGTTTGAGATGGTCTTTGATAATGACAAAATGAACCACTGAAACAGTTATCTAAAGAAATCCAAAGCAATACAAAATACTTACACCTTAAAGGTCTGGGTTCCCGAGTAATATTGTAGAGTTCATTCAATTCACCATTCATTCATTCACTAATAGATGGCAGCTGAATACTCAGAGTGCGCCAAATCTCTGCTGTAATCTTTATTTCAATGCAGTATTTTACTTAACTAGTTTAAATACAATCTCTTAATTCATTCTCCTTCTAAACCAGACCAAAGCAGATTTCAAATATGATCCCTCATGGCACACCCAGGTCAATTATGCAAAATGTAATGTTAGTCATTGTGACAATACACAATTTCTGCTAAAGCAGATAAATTTATTTTTATTTTCTAGGTACGAGGCATTTTTCAAAGGTAATGATATGGCCATTAAGACTTTTCCCTTTCAAAAAGGAAAAAATTCAAATGATGAGTAACCTGGCATTTAGATTTGCATACTTCAAACAGCTGTATACCCTAGATATGTTAATGAGTGTTAGGGGTGATTAAAGTTGAATTTATATTTTATGGAAGGAAAGGTAATCCTAGGTAGGTATCCATTAGAATAGGCAATATATAAAGAACACTATTACACAAAAGAATGAAACTGGGCCACTTTCTTATACCACACACAAAAATAATCTCAAAATGGATTAAGGATCTACATGTAAGACTTGAAATCATAAAACTGCAAAAAGAAAATACAGGCATATGTAAATTCTTAGATATCAGACTTAGGAATATTTTTCTCAATCTGTTGCCTCAGGTCAGGGAAACAAAAGCAAAAATAAACATTTGGGACTACATCAAACTAAAAAAGGTTTGGCACAGTGAAATCATCAACAAAACAAAAAAGCAACCTAGTGAATAAGAGAAGATATTTGCAAATGATATATCCAATAAAGGGTTAATATCCAAAGCATATAAAGACCTTATACAACTCAACATAAAAAATAAAACAAACAAAAGAAATCTGATTGAAAAATGGGCAGAGGAGCTGAATAGACATTTTTCCACAGAAGACATACAGATGACCAGCAGAAACATGGAAATATGCTCAACATCATTAATCATCAAGGAAATGCAAAGCAAAAATCACAATGAGATATTACCTCACACTGGTCAGAATGGCTAGTAACAAAAAGATAAGAAATAACAAGTGTTGGTGAGGATGTAGAGAAAAGGGAACACTTGAGTACTGTTGGTGGGAATGGGAATTGGTGCAGCTACTATGGAAAAGAAGATGGTGTATCCTCAAAAAATTAAAAATTAAAATACTAGAAATACTATATAATCCAGTAATCCTAATTCTGGATATCTACCTAAAGAAAATGAACACACCAATTCACAAGATATATGCACCCTTACGTTTACTGCATTATTGACAATAGCCAAGATATGGAAGCAACCTAAGTGTCCACTGATAGGTGAATGCATAAAGAAGATGTGGTACACACACATACACAGACACACACACACACACACTGAATATTACTCAGCCATTGAAAAAGAATGAAATCTTGCCATTCATAACAATATGGATGGACCTAGGGGGCACTATGCTAAGTGAAATAAGTCAGACAGAGAAAGGCAAATACTATATGATTTTACTTATATGTGGAAACTAAAAAACAAAACAAATGAACAAACAAATAGAAAAAGACTCATAAATACGGAGAACAAGCTGGTGGTTGCCAGAGGCGAGGGGAATCATGGAGAATAGATGAAGTAGGTAAAGGAGATTAAGAGGTACAAACTTCTAGCTATAAAATGAGTTATGTGAATGACAAGTACAACATAGGGAAGATAGCCAAAAATATTGTAGTAACTCTTTATTGTGACAGATGGTAACTACACTTATGGTGAGCATATCATGATGTATATAATTGTCAGACCACTACATTGTACACCTGAAATTAATATGATATTGTATATCAACTATACCTCAATTAAAAATAAGAAAAAGAATTAACATTATATATAATATACATACTTACGCATATATATATACACATATATGTATATATATACAGTGTGTATGTGTATGCACACACATACTTTAAAGCAGCAAGAAATTATAACCAAACTTTGCTGCTGAATGTTTACCTGGCATATCTACATTTTCTTTATTAATTTTCATTTCTCCATTCACACGGCTTATGGTCTTTACCATATTTTGCTGGGGTTGGGGACAATGCTAAATTAGCATTTATCATGAAATGCTATTTCATGAATTTATTTTTTAAAGAAAAATAATGAGAGTGAATTTAAGCCTAAGCTGTCCAAATAATTAAACCCATTCTCAAAAGAAATGAAAGTTCTGGGGCGCCTGGGTGGTGCAGTCAGTTGACTGGTTGACCACCTGACTCTTGGTTTTGGCTGAGGTTGTGATCTCAGGATCACGGGACGGAGCCCTGTGTGAATGTGGAGTCTACTTGGGATTTTCTGTCCCTCTCCTTCTGCCCCTATCCCTCCTCAAATAAATAAGAAAATCTTAAAAAAAAAAAGAAAGAAAAGGTCAAATGCACTTCAAAGGTCATCTAGAGTCTGCTATTTACATAAGAGGAAAACCTCCTTAAACCTCTGGGTGTTCTACTCACTCATCTGTAAAATGGGGCAGTGAGTCAAAACAACCGCTAAGATTTCTTCTCAATCTAACATCAGATGACTGGATTTTCCCATCAAACCTAATGTTTCACTAAGATTTTATGTACATCTCTCCTATCCCGTAGACTCAAAAAGTATTATCTTAAATAAGGAAAAACACTATGCTGAATAAAAAATCCACACTGCAGTTAGCTACTACAGATAAATCCAAGTCTATAAATGGGTACATTCCGCCACTCCACTGCATCTCCCTCCACCCCACCTCTCAACATTACCATAGGGCCAGTGTTGCCCAAACTTCAGTCATTTGAGTTTCATGTCAAATCTGAGCACCATCTATATTTTTATTCACTTAAAAATGGAATTTAAGGTAGCTTATTTTTTAAAAAATTAGCCATATCCTAAGCAATCACAAGCTTGATTGTGCTAGCTTTGTGCATTTTTTCCTAATAAAATTTGAAATAAATAGTCTATAAATAAAAGAAAATTCTATCAAGTACCATCGAGAATTGTATTGTACACCCTCAGTGGTATACATACTAAACTTTGGAAAATACCAGAGCAGCTTATGAAAAGAAGGAGATATATATATATATATATATATATATATATATATATATATATATATATATATATGCTGGTTTAGAATACATAAGATTTTATTTTTAAAGGAACCTACTATAGTAACATTTCCACTGCATTTATTAGGACAGAAAATCAACTGCTATATCCATTATTCCTTCATTAGTTAGAGAATCTGATTCCATAGATTATTTTTAAAAGGGGATAATAGGACCACCAGTTAATGGGTAGAGTTTTCGTTTTACATATGAATTAGCATAAATCCCACTCTCGTCATGCCAAGTGTTGATGCCAAATCTTTTGGAACCATCAAGATCAGTGAACTGAGAACGGCATTTTCTGTGGACTATTGAATAATCATCTTGACAAGGATAATCCTATTGGATGGGGGGAGAAAAAGAAATAATACTGAATGACCAAAATATATAAAAACGAGTGATTTCTAGAAGTTGATCTTCAATATGTTAGTCTTACTATGATCTAAGTTTAATTTTCACACAATTAATTTAATATCTCAAATTACAAATGCCTCAATGTAAAAATGGCTACTGCATTTATAAATACTTTAATTCTGAAAGAAGCCTCTAGTTCATGGTTGATTTATGAAACTAAAAAGATAAACTGTTACACGTATAAAACTTGTGTAAGCCATAAATGCATGGCCCAAAGAACAACTTAAATTTTATGATCATCTACACAAGACCAAAACAATTATAATTTCACTATCATTCAACACCTTTTTAAAGTTAATATAAATTATAATCATTCCAAAGAATAATATCTTGGGTTGTATTTTTAATAGCTGCTATCAAGACGTAAATGCCAAACTCAAAGATTCATTCTTCCGAGAAATTATCTCAGGATAACTCAGCATCACGTTTAAGGTATTTATCCTTAAAGTACTTCATAGAAGCTTCTGTTGTGATAAAACAAGACACTCTCATTGACCATTTCCCAAGAAATATTGATTCTCTCAGATTACATCAAGGGTAATGGTAGACAAGGAACATAAAGCCCTTGAACTGATTATCTAATTTCTGCTTCAAATTGGTATTAATTTTAAGATTTTATTTATTTATTTGACAGAGAGAGAGAGAGAGACAGCCAGCGAGAGAGGGAACACAAGCAGTGGGAGTGGGAGAGGAAGAAGCAGGCTCCAGCGGAGCAGGGAGCCCGATGTGGGGCTTGATCCCAGGACCCCGGGATCACGCCCTGAGCTGAAGGCAGACGCTTAACGACTGAGCCACCCAGGCACCCCCAAATTGGTACTAATTTTAAAGCACTAACACAATATTGAAATTAAATCACTAGAACCATAAAACAATGAAAGAACACCAAAATAGTTCTAATCTTAGATTGGCCTTATTGAAAATAATTGAAATTTTTAACCATATATTCAACCATAACAATAATTTTAGGGTCTATTATGGGTTGGGCATGGTAGCTGAGTGTTTATATCTTTTAATCCACAGAACTCTGACATAGGAATTGTTACTCCCACTTTACATATAAGAAAAGACAATTTGCTTAAAATCTCAGAAAAAGAGGATTTAAAGATTGTCGATATTAAGCAACTCAGCCAGGACTTCAAACTAACTATCTAATTGTAAGATGCATTATCTCTCCAGTAGCCTCATGATATTCTCAATAATTAAGAGATGAAAAAAATACAAATGGCAAAATCCTAAAACTATATTATATCCATGTTACCTTCTATAGGTTAGGCTTTTGTTTTTCATAGTCAGGGTCTAATGTCTTTGGGGCATGTACATTGGTTTTTGGTCCAGGAGAGGCCCTTTCAATGAAATTTGAACATTACTGGCCAAACTTGCCGGCTCACAGGGAGGCAGGGTCTGCTCATTCCCAGGCTAGCTCCCATCAAACTAAAGGGAGCTTCAAATGCAGGGATGGTGTGTTCCTCTAGTGTGATGATTTATTTTCATCAAGTGAGTGACAAGATTAAATGTGATGTTTTCTAAGAAAAGGATTCTGGCAGCAAGAAGGTACTAAAGACTGAAGGTAGAAAGGACCAGGTTCTGGAACTATAATTAGAATTAGAATAAGAACTCACATGTCATCAACTGATGTGGATAAGTGGATAAACAAAACGTGGTCTGTATACACAGTGAAATATTATTTGGCAATACAAGGAATAAAATACCGACAGATGCTGTAGCATAGATGAACCACGAAAACATGCTAAGTGAAAGAAACTAAACCGAAAGACTACACATGGTATGATTCCTTCTACAGAACGTCCAAAATAGGCAAGTCCACAAAGATAGAAACTAACTTTGCAAGGGACTAGGGGGAGAGGGAGAACGAGGAGAGGCTGTTAATGGGTGCAATGGCCAATTTTGTGTCAACTTGACTAGATCACGGGGCATCCAAACATTTGGCTAAACATTATTTCTGAGTTGTGCCTGTTAAGGGTGTTTCCAGATGAAATTAGCATTTGAATCTGTGGACTCAGTAAACCAGTTTGCTGTCCCCAATGTAGGTAAGTGGCCACCTTCCAATCCGCTGAGGGCCTGAATGGAAGAAAAAGGCAGAGGAAATAAGAATTCAGTCCCTTCCCCTCTGATTGCTTGAGCTGAGACATTAATCTTATCCTGCTCTTCGTACTTGCGGTTCTCAGGCCTTCAGACTGGGACTGATTACACCACTGGCTCTCCTGGGTTTCCAGCTTGCAGACAGCAGATTGTGGGACTTCTCAGCCACCATATTGTATCAGCCAATTCCTTATAATAAATCTCTCTCTCTCTCTTCATATATATATATATATATATATATATATATATATATATATATCTGCAAGTTTCTCTCTGTAGAGAAATTTGATTAATACCTATGGGGTTTCTTTTTAGAGGTGATGAAAATGTTGTCAAATTGATTGTGCTGATGATTGTATGACTCTATGGATATACAAAAATAACTGAATTGTACACTTTAAAAGGGTGAATTTTATGGCATGTGAATTATCTTAGTAAAGCTGTCATTTTTTAAAAGTGGATAGTAGGGGTAAGCAATCTGAAGTTAGGAAAACTACTTAAGAGACTGTTTCCTATTAACACCCATGAAGTTTAGTCCCTCCCATTATCAGAGGTGCATTGGTAAGCCAGCTCCCCACCAAAAAAATCCCACACAACTTATTTGTGATATTTGCCAATTTCTGTGGTGTAAATACTCCCGCTATGGCTGACTTCGAGCTACCAAAGCGAGGTCAGTGAACACTGAGTTGGGAAGACATGAGCATAATCACCTCGTGCAAACTTTAAGACGTGACTCCAGCTCACCCTGAATCTACTTCTCCCATTTCCCACTGTGTGACAGCCATACAATTTGGGTAGACTGATCTCACTCCAGACTCTAGGGGCAGAATCTAACCTCTGGCAATCACAATCATCTCACTCCTTTTTCAATGACGGTGATTGATCCAGCATCAGACGTGTGTTTTGAGTTTGCCCAAACAAAGTAAAGCTCGACTTTTGTTCTGTGATTTGGAGGAAAGAAACTCTTTTTCCATGACTGGACATAAATGAGGAAGCATCTAGCCCAGATTGCTATTGGCAGCCCTCCTCCAATCAGTTTAGCATGAAATCAACACCACAAAAGGCAAATTTGAGAGTAAGAAGCATGATGGCATTGCTGTATCACTCCTTTCCTGAAACCTGATTTTTCAAAAAAATGTGAACCAATAAATTGCTTTTATAGTCTGGCCTGACTTGAGCTGGGTTTTGTACAACTTACTAAAAGCATCCTAACTAGTGTGTACCTAAATAATCTGCAATGTTGGAACACTGAGGTACTGAGAATCAGAGCAAAAAAAAATGGGTCAAAACTAGGAAGTAGGACAAATATATATAGTAGGAGTAAAGGCAAACATAAATTTTTGACTAAACATATAATCAGGAATTAGAAGGATGCAGAGTCCATAGTCTCTCATGCTTCATTCCCCCTTCTGATTACCCCCCCCCCTTTCTTTATCCCTTTCTTCTGAGAAAAAAAACTGAGGGCTTCAGAGGGGAGGGGGATGGGGGAATGGGATAGGCTGGTGATGGGTAGTAAGGAGGGCACGTATTGCATGGTGCACTGGGTGTTATATGCAACTAATGAATCATCGAACTTTACATCAAAAAAATAAATTTAAAAAAAGGAATTAGAAGGATGCAAATATGGAATAGATGAAAAAGAAAACAGCACAATAACAAACTATTAGGAACCTAGAAGGTATAATTATTTTAAGGAAGCAGAGCAAATATGTTTTTCAAAGTTTAATAAAAAGGCACAAGACAGAATAAAGCAGCTGCACCAAGATTCACCTTGAAGGACCTTAATATTGACTGCAGCTCAGACCCAAGGCCAAATTGAGATGGTGGGGGTCTTGAACAAACAAGTAATTTGGTGTGCCACTCAAACCAAGTACACAGGGGGGAATCATCTCCAAACGATAAATAGTTTTGCCCTTTCCGTTTGTAACCATCCATCTGCCCAAGGTGAGATCACAGTTTGTTTCAGAAAAAAATGGCAACCGAAAAGCAAAGTAATATCAGCTTTTAACATGCAAAATAGTATTTTTCAGCAAGATAATAGCCTTTGTGATCTAACTTCCAGTCTTGAGGACTTTAGAATATCAATGTCCAAACCTGGAAGACCTCAGATCATAGAGATCTCCCAATACGTAGGAAAAATATCCTTTGCATTAAGGCTTAACCAAAAGTTGGAATGGATAGTAGGAAGAAAAGGAAAAGTCTGGGGAATTATAGGAATGAGAAAATAAGGGAAAAGGGAAAAAGCAGGACGGGAGAAAGAGCCAACGTATTTCCCAATTTTCCCTTTCCAAGACTTTAGTCAGGCAGGGTCCCTCTGACCTGTACAGAGAGAAGTGCATGAGATAAATGAAAGTAATGGCAGAAAGACTAAGGAGCTCCCCATCCCTCATGAGAACTTGAAACTGAGCATCTCAAGCTGCCCTTTCATTTGCCTGGAGTACAACCATACCCAGGCTGGTGGAGCAGCATTCTCAGGCAGAGGGAGACTCTGAATCACTTCTGGCATCCTGTGGCAAGTCTGCAAGGGAGTTACTGACAGGAGCTGCAAAGCCAAACACTGGATGTGGGGCTGATGGGAGTCACAGAAATCTTCTGTGAGGTCTACAATACCTATGGAAGTGGGAACGGGGCTGAGTTATCCCAAGCAAGCCATCTGGGTGCCAACCTAGCCCAGAGAGAAGGGGGGGAAACAGAAAAAGAACGACAGTTCAACATCCACAGACCATAGCCATCAATTCCAGCAAGGAAAAGAGCAGCCAGGTAAACTAGGGACACCATCCCAGAGCCCAGAAGAGGCAGACAACAGCACATACAAAAATCCTACTCTTGCCTGCAGGCATCAGGATGCTAAGTCACTTCCCCCTCTCCATATACTTGGATGCCGTCTTAGAGTCATAGTTACTATTGCTGTGTAACAGGTCAACCCACAGGGAACAGTACAATACAATACCCATTTCTAGACTCTCTGGGTCAGGAATTTGGAAGAGGTATACAAAGACAGCATCCCTCTGCTCCACATTGTCTGAGGCTTCAGCAGAGAAGTCCTAAAAGCTGGGAGTGACTTGAAGGCTGGGGTTAGAAACATCCTTCACTCCAGTTGGTGGCTGACATTGGTTGTCTGCTGGGACCTCAGCTGTGCTGTTGACTGGAACAAGTACACAGGTCCTCTCTGTGGGCCTACTTGGGCTTTGTCACATCATGGTGACTGGGTTCTGAGAATGACAATGGCACAGAGAGAACCAGGAGGAAGCTACACTGCTTTTTATCACCTGGCCTCCAAAGTCACATTGTATCACTTCTACTGCAGTTACAGTTCACCCAGCTCTACTGGAGGTGATAAGGACTCTGCCTCTCAATGGGAAGAGTATCAAAATCACACTGCAAGAGCATGTGGGATGACCACATGTGCTCATCCATTTGGGGAAAATAACAATCTGCCATGTGGAGAAAAGTAGGGTGTGTTGGGGGTTCTCAAGATTACCGCTAGATTCAATGATTTGCGAGGAGGACTCACAGGATTCAAAATATAGTTGTATTTGTGGCTATGATTTACTGCAGCAAATGGATACAAAGCAAAATTAGCAAAGGGGAAAGGCACATGGGCCGAAGTCCAGAGGAAACCAGGTACAAACTTCCAATAGTCTTCTGGTGAGTCACACAGGATGCATTAAATTACCCCAGCAAAGAACTGTGAAATGCTGTTTACTGGGGAAGCTCATTAGAGCCTCAGTGGCCAAGGTTTTTCTTGGGGGCTGGTCATAGAGGCACTCGTTGCCTTGCAATACCAGAATTCCAGACTCCCACAAGTTCAACGTGAACCATATTGTTTGCACAAACGGTTTAGGTGCAATGAGCCTCTCTCATTAGGGAATTCGAATCCCAAAAGTCAAGTTTCTAGATGCTAGCCAAGGGCCAACTTGCAAGCAGGCTTTTTAACAGATAACCGGCTCAGTTCTACTATGTTAGTTCTTTTCTGCAAACAAAGGATGGAAGATCTCTGAGAAAATGAAAGTTTTTTAAAGGAAGATTGAACACCTCCTAGAGGAACCATTTAAATTATGGAATCAAACTAAGCTCTAAATGGATTGAAGGATTAATGTTTTCCTACTGGTAGTGGGCTCAAAAAGGCAGCCAGTTATCAGTTAGACAATTTTCCTCTGCACATGTGAGTTGCAGACAGTTGTTGTATTCCCACACCCTAACATAATATTTACATGTCTGTTCAACATTTATTTAGTGGGAGTGGGAAGAAATGTTTAGAAATTGTCCATAGAAGCAGTTATGTGAATCACCACACATTGTTGTTGGCTGGTTCACTGTTCTGGTGCTACACAGACCCTGAGTGCTGACAACATTTATTTAAGATAGGATAATCACTACGAGCTTTTTCTGGGCCCTCCAGGTAGAAGAAGATCACAGGAAAAATTTGTCTGAGGTGTGGAATGGGTGGGTACCAGTGTGCAAGGGCTTACACAGAGCCAGACTGGAAGAGACATTTCACAGGAAGAACTTAGAGGACCTAGCAGGCCAACTGGGGATAAAGAAGCAAAGATGATCCATAGCTTCAAATCTGGATGGCTGGGAGAGTTCTAAAACCACAAAAAGGAATAAGAAAGACATGGAGACGGGGGAGAATTTGTTATAGGAGAGAAATGATGAGTCACATTTTAGACATTTTTAACGTGAGATGACATCAGTACAAAATCTTTGAAAGGTGGTGCTGTGGAATTGATGGCCTGGAGAGAGGTTAGTGCCCTACGCACAGTAGTAGTCACTGGCTGGGGAAAAATAGCTCTAAGGAAGAGTATTGGGACCATGGATGATAACTGAATACAAACTGTGAGTTACATAATTATACTGCATCAATTACTCCTGAGGTTGAAAATATTACCATAGCTATGTGTCCTTGTTCTTAGGAAATACACACTGAATTATTTATAGGCAAAGGGGCTCAATGTTTCCAGCCTACTCTCAAATGGTAAGCAATTGGTGACTCTGGGTAACGATTATATGGGAGCTCCTTTTGCTATTCTTGCAACTTTCCTGTAAGTTGGAAATTATATAAAATACATTACCCCAAAAAGGTAATGGTTGAGGAGCCATGGGAGTGGATGAATTCTCTGAGATTGCATAAAATGAGAAGCACAGAGTTCCAGATCCCAAGTCTTATGGACACTCATGGCTGGGTCTATAAAGAAGCCATGAAGGACAGAGAAGGAGAGGTATGAAGTGGGCAATGTCATAGATTCTTAAGGTCGAGGGAGGTGGAAGAATGCAGTGGTAGCCAACAAGTGCCCACTTCCAAAGAAACTTCATGGAGAGCAAGACCGGACAAAAGACAAACAGGGCTGTTTCAGAGAAACAGAGGAAGTCGAATGAAACATGCTGATAAAAGATGGAAAAAGAGTGACAGAGAAAGATACGCTGAGGGCAAACAGGCTCTGTAGAAACAGGAAGCGGTAAAGATGCAGCAAGAGAATCACTATGGGGAAAATCTGCCTTAAGGTTAAGAAAGCTTTCCTCCTTTTCTTCTCTTTCTCTTCTTTCTTCTTTCAAACAAATCATGGACAGACATGGTCAGGACATTACAGGAAGGTCCTCTTGGTGAGTGGGCTCCCCACTTGACCTTCTGTCATAATGAAGGACAAACGGCATATGGTTTTACTACCTATATCAATAAAATGTATCAGCGTAGCTTTAAGAGGCAGGTAGCCTGTTCTTAGAACCCCATCCCCTTCCCACCCCCCTCCCCATTGTCCCCTGAGTGCTACATTCTTACTCTGAGCACCGCTGTCTCCTGAACTTTCTTCTGAATAAAATGCCATGGCTGTTTCTTAGTCAACTGTGCACTCAGTCCTCACCCAGTTTTGGTTATACTTAGTCTTATTTGATTTCATCTTATTTCTTTGGGATCTTTTATTTTTTATAGTTTTATTTTTCAAGGTCATTTTCAGTTTTCAGCCTGCTGTCTGGAACATCAGTAACTCTGCCTAATTTAATGTTATATGATAATTTGAAAGCATAGTCTCAATTCCTTCATCCAGATCATCCATAAAAATGCATAATGTGTTGTTTCCTGGCCAAATCAGTCACTGTGAACTAACCTTGCGTCCACCATTACAGAGAGCCATTAGCCACCTGGCATTCATACAGCAAAGACCATTCTTCCCTAGCATGCCTGTAAGTGTGCTCGTTCGGGGTACTTTATTTAGTCTTCAAAAGGTATTTGAGGCAGCAAGCTTATTTATGTGAATGTCACACTGGATGGGGTAGTAAATAAATATATAGGTAGATTACTGTGAGATTTCATTTCATTATTTTCAGTATACATAAGGTATAAAATTCTTTAGCTGTTACATGCACTTGACTGAAGACCTGTCGTCCCCTAACGAGGTTGTCTTCTGTACACACATGCAGAGTGATGTGGGAGAAAAAGGACAATTTCCATACAGCCAAATCTACTTTACCAACCCTAGGGATCATGGAGGATAGGCATCTCAGACATTCACTTCTTCACTACTTAAAAATGATTTCATTTCTATTGGCTCTTTTCTTCTTCCAGTGACTACATTATAGACCTAAGAGTAACTGGCAAATGCAGCAACAACATACATGTTACCAGTTGGGTATACTTTTGTTATGTATCTAAGAAACATTTACTGTGCCTTTTTATTTGATAAAATTTTACAAAGGAAAACATTTGTAACCAGAAGGGGTATTCAACTAAAGGAAAATAGTCATGGAAAGTACAAGGCAGGTTAGGCTGTGGATATAAATATAAATATCTATATCATTAATGAGTCTGGTTTTTTATTTATTTTTCAAAGAAAAATATGGAGATCTATATGAACAATCACTTCACAAAATAAGCTGACTTTAAACAATATCATACAAACTTTAGTAATGGCCAGCATGAAAAAATAAGCAATATAGTATTAAACCTTAGCTACTGACACATTTTTTTTCTTTTTTATGCACAAATTTTGATTGGTCCTATCATCTTAATCATAGAAAAAATAAATATCATTTTTTTTCCTCAGTCTACATTATGTGAGGATACCTGCCACTATTTTATACTTATAATGGTATCGTTAGTTATAAAATTGAGGCCCAGAGTTCACATTTTTTAAAGATTTTTTCTTCTTTACAAAAGCCAATGTGTTCATCTTAGAAGTTAAACATAATTAAAAGAAAGAAATTAGAACTAAGCTTTTATGATCTGATGCAGAAACAAAAGGAGATCATATTACTTAGTTACTGAAGGCAATATAAAATGAAGGTATAGTTTTAAAGAAAACAGGGTTCTTTCTACTAAAAGGATACAACAACAACGAAAAATACTCGAAAATCTGAGCTTCCTGAGAATTAAGACCACAATTTCTCAACTGTTAGTGATGGATGAGATGAGCAGGAGTTAAAATACTCATTTCCTAATTTTCAAGTAGACTCAAATTAAATGTTTGCCAAGGTCCTTCATCAAAAAGATTACTTGATCATAAATAAATACTATTAGGATGGGACAGGATCAATGAAAGAGAATCAAATCACCTCAAATACGTAAATAGTGAAATCTGAGAACCAGAGAACCCATAAAGATCATTTTGTCTATATTACTGAGAGTTCTCCAGAGAAATGGAACCAATAAGAAATAGATAAATGGATAGATATGGACAGATGGACGGATAAATAGGTAGACAGATACGAAGGATGTCTACTTATCTATCCATCATATCTATCTCCTATTTGTTCTATTTCTACATGTTTGTGACAAATGTTGACCCTTGAACAATATGGGTTTGAACTGTGCAGGTCCAATTTTACAGAGATTTTTTTAAAAATAAATACAGTACAGTACTGTAAACGTATTTTTTCTTCCTATGATTTTCTTAATAACATTTTTTCTCTAGCTTAGTTTATTGTAATAATACAGTATATAATACACATACAAAATGTGTGTTAATCAACTGTTTATGTGATCATTAAGGCTTCTGGTCAACTGTAGGCTATTAGTAGTTAAGTTTTTGGTGAGTCAAAAATTATATGTGGATTTTTTACTGTGTGGGGGGTCAGTCCCCCTAACTCCCACATTATTCAAGGGTCAACTGTGTACATATATATACTGACAGAGAGAAAGAGAGAGAGAGAGAGAGAGAGAGGTCCTTCCTTCCTTCCTTCCTTCCTTCCTTCCTTCCTTCCTTCCTTCCTTCCTTCCCTCCTTCCTTCCTCTTACCTATTAGCAACTATATAGTCCCCCAAATAAGGCAAATCCTCTTGTATCCCAGCCTGGGAAAGCTGTGAATCCTGTGGAGCTATATGAACAATTGCCAGCAAGTCCTAAAATTGAAACTGGGGACTAGGAAATGTGATCCCTTAACGCTGGCAGAATACCATGAGACTCAGAACTGGAACTGTTTTGCTTATAAGGTACAAATCAAATCTATGTGTATATGTATAAGGTCAGCACACACATATACTACACAATGAGATCTTTCAGGCATTATTTTAGATTGAGGAAGGCCACCATTTCCTTCTGAACCCAAGCAATAGAGGGCTGTTTCTATGGTTAGCTAATAGCAGTATTTTGGAACACCCTGACATCAATCAAAAAATATTAGGTAGAACCACATGACCCCTTCCCTCTTCTCCAAATTCACTTCCCACCCCTACCTCATTTGTAGAATAATCTAAAACTCTTTCTAATTTTAGCCAATAGTCAATGTAATGAGATAAACAAGGATATTCAGCAAATGGCCATTATTCTTTTGTCAGTAGATACTGAGTTAGAATGTTAACAGGACAAAAAAGAGAAAATTAAACAGTAGATATATTAAGATTCAGGGAAAATAGTAAAATAAAAGTCATGAAAACACATCCTAGGACCTGAGACATTACCTAGTCAAAAAAGTACACTTCATTCTGAACTAAAAGCTTATACATATTTATTCCATGTGGCCAATTTAGATGACACAACTTTGCATGCTATTATGTTTTTAAAAGAGAACCAGCAAAAGAAAAGGACTGTATACTGGAATGAAATTATGGAAGATCATGGGGGCACAGAATGGAGCAAAGATACAAAGAGAGGATTCTAAAAAGAAAAGGGAATCAAAGCTAATTTAGTTCAGAGAAGTGATGCTTCCTACAGAACCCCCAATCTGTGCTAGATTCACTTTCTGTCTTAGCTTTTGGATGTTTTCAGCAAGTCATTCTTTTTCTTCTCTTGTTTTTAAGGACCCTGGTAGACAGACATCCCTTCTTAGGAAGCAGAAAACTAAAGGCAATTCCAGCCTTTGGGGGTTTTCTTGCATGTGAATGAGCCTAACTGAACAACAAAGGGCTCTTAAAGATTGCTGTCCACCTCTGACTCACAGCCAAGATGCATTTTGGTCTGGGATAATACTCAAAAGTATTTATCAATCAGGGGCGCCTGGGTGGCACAGCGGTTAAGCGTCTGCCTTCAGCTCAGGGCGTGATCCCAGCATTATGGGATCGAGCCTCACGTCAGGCTCCTCCGCTATGAGCCTGCTTCTTCCTCTCCCACTCCCCCTGCTTGTGTTCCCTCTCTCGCTGGCTGTCTCTATCTCTGTCTAATAAATAAATAAAATCTTAAAAAAAAAAGTATTTATCAATCAGTATAGTCACTCAGACTGGGCAAGTCCTAAAGGCCCCTGGTTGGGCAAGTATTAAACTTCCAGAAGGTCCAGTCTGGGCCCACTCAACCAGGAAGCACAGGAGGCCTAGTGCCTAGAGCCCACGGTACATTTGGGAGCTCAAAAAAATGTTTTCATTTCTTTTAAAATCAGAATTTTCAAGATGAATCTAGTAACAAGGTGAAGGTACTTAGTGCCATTAAATTCCACACTAAACAAGGCAGAATAGTAAATTTTATAATACATATATTTTTCCGTAATAAAAAATGCAGATGCCATTTTGAAAAACTAACTCTATTAAACATAGAAACTCATAGCTAAGCCAGGAAATGTTGCTGGCCATTTAATATTCATTAAGATCTTAGGGCAGCAACTGATGGTAGCTATTATACAGAAAGTTTTGCTCAAAATAGGGTACAAGAGTCCAAAAGTATTTCCCAGGGAAAAAAATGAGTATTGTATGCTTTTGTTCTGTGTAATAACACCCATTGGTACATTGGTAATAATTTCAAGAGGGTTAACAGTAACATGGTCATATAACATGACCATAAAATATAATAATACAGTCATAAATAGGCAAGAAGACAAACAGCCAAAGAAATATATTTCTTTAATAAGCTTTTAAATCCACGCCCTGCCATCAAAAGTGAATATGATCCAACTTGGATTGTATTTGTCTTTATACCAGTGCAGTTGTACAATATATTTTGTTTTATTTTTTAATGGAAGAAGGAGCCCATAATGGCAAAGGTCCTAAGGGTCTAGGAAAGTCATAATGCAGTCCTGAGTCCTGGGAGTCTAGGGAAGGGGCTGGGGCTACTCAGGGGCCAGGGTTCTGGGGAACTCAAGGTGACAGCAAACCAATAAGCACAGAAATATCAGTATTTTAACAATATTATATCTGTACCAGTGCAATGAGCCCCAGTGGTAGGACAGGTCATCTTGCTGCTGCAGAGAACAATGTTAGAGACGCAGCCTCTTTTCATACCTACTGTGCCACATGGCAGGGATTCCTCAAAGTTGGTTTGGAATGCATTCCAGCTTCATTTTTTTAAAAAAGATTTTATTTATTTATTTGACAGAGAGATAGAAAGAGCCAGAGAGCACAAGCGGGGGGGGGGGGCGCAGAGGGAGGGGGAGAAGCAGACTCCCTGCTCAGCATGGATCCTGACATAAGGCTGGATCCCAGGACCTTGGAATCATGACCTGAGCCAAAGGCAGACGCTTAAGCAACTGAGCCACCCCGGTGCCCCACATACCAATTTTAAAACATAATTCTCTATTAAAAACTTCCTTAGCTTTCTGTCTCTGAGTGAACTAAGTAAGACATGGAACATTTCTGGGGTTCAAGCTACCCATATGTTTGGAAAGGTCATTCAATAGGCAGCTCTATTTAGGAAAACAAAATGATACTTCACATTGATAATGACCAACCAGATGTACCCAAATGGCAGCTGCATGACTGGAAGGAGCTATTAGGCTCCAAAATGCTCCCACTGAGGGCTTGGTCATTTGACTCAGTCCTTGGCATTACCTTTCTTTCCTGCTGTCCTGTAGGTTGATTTCCAACAGCCATATTTAGAATCTTGCCTACACTCTGGCTTACCACTTTTTTCACCCTCTCAAGTCAATGGCTTTGATTCCATTATAGAAATTCAGTCCCATGTCCACATCCTGGGCTCCGTCATTCTCCTGAATTGTTCTACATCTGAAATTCCAATAAGTTCCAGTATATCCCCTTTGCTCATTACCTCCAATTCTTCCAGCTCTCTCACCCCTTCACTATTGCCATGCTTGGTTTTTTTTCTCGACATTCTCATTCCTCTGACCCTTCAACTTCCTGAGTTTGCTACTCTCTGCCTGAACTAACTCTCTTCCTTACTCATCCTGATTGTGCTCGGTCAACTCTCCATCTTCAAACTCAGCTCACTTGTCCTTTATCCTAAAAGCTTCTGTACTCTTTAAACAGCCAGCCTTGGACCAATCATCTAACGTACGCTCTCTCTAAATTTTCCTCTATTTTGGTTCTTTGGGAGAAGGATGGGGAAGCTTTTAAGAGAAGGTATCTTTCGTTGAAATTGGGGTGAGCCATAAAAGTATCCAACTTAAGAGGTGGACTTCTGAGGACGGAGCTTGCAATTCTCTTCCTTTTCTCTCCTTGAAAATGATTTCATAGCTTCCTAATACTCTGTATTTATTTACTCATGTCTAGAGCTATGGGATGATAACTTGCACTCACTTTAGAATTCCTATAATGCTATCCCACTTTACGCAAGTATCAATTAAACAAATATAAGAAATGATAATATAGGGGCACCTGGGTGGCTCAGTCGTTAAGCGTCTGCCTTCGGCTCAGGGCGTGATCCCAGCGTTCTGGGATCAAGCCCCACATCAGACTCCTCTGCTGGGAGCCTGCTTATTCCTCTCCCACTCCCCCTGCTTGTCTCTCTCTCTCACTGGCTGTCTCTCTCACTGGCTGTCTCTGTGTCAAATAAATAAATAAAATCTTTAAAAAAAAAGAAATGATAATATAAAAATTAATAGTTTCAGTTCATGCAAAACATTTGAAATATGAGTCCAGTATTTTAGGATTTCTTCAGTAATTGCATAATTGCAAAGGCTGTAGCCTGAGAATGGTGTAATGTGTTTATGCTAAGTCCACATGGTGAAGTCTCTAGCAAGAAAAAAATATTCTCTTTGTCAGTATTTTATGAATCATACACTTGTTTATGTGCACAGTAACTTCTATGTCAGAGTTCAGTCACTATTCTACTGTTATTTAACCACTTGCTGTCATTATAATCTAAATTTTTCTTTTTGTACCCTATAACAATGTAACAAGGTAAGCATTCATTGAATGGGGGCGCTAGAAGCAGTGCTAAAAAACATGCCTCAACATCAATTACTTTGGCAAGGAACTTGGAAGTGAGTGAACAAAACTCTAAATAAGCCAAATAACGGCCAGGGCATGCTGTGCTGTTAGTGTGGAAACAAGCAACATGAGAAATATTAGAAATAATGTTAAAAAAACTAAAAGCACGAATATACAGCACAATGGCCAATGATTTATGCACCCTGAGAATACATCTCACATTCTTTATCTTTATGCTTGTGGAGAAATCAGTCCTTTAAAAGTTTGTGGGTTTTTAATTATGTGTCTTGCAACTACCTTTTGTTTAGAGATGCAGCCAGATCCTGTATATATAAGGAAATGGACCTGAACTGCATTTTTAAATAATATATTTGTTTCCTTCTGGTTTTTCTGATTTTAAGCCATCATGCTTGTTGCACTGGAAAATTCTAAAATGTGTAAAGACAAAGAACTCACCTAGAATCTCACCATCCAATGGCCAACTTTACTAGCATTTTGACAGTTTCTTTGGTTTTTCCTCTATATTTTTGCATAGTTTATACATACATAATATTTACATATTATATTAACATAATAAATTTTATATGCATACAATTTTGTATCTTAATATTTTTCTTAACCTTAAATCAAGATTTATCAGGACACTAAGAACCATTTATGGACATTATAAAGGCTACAAAATAACTCATCGTGCAACTGCAACATATTTAATAGAACTACTCCTAATACTAAAACATTAGATACTTTCCAAGTTTTGCCATTACAAATAATTCTGTGATGAGTATCCTTGGATATAAATTTTATCCCTAGTTGAGTTATTTTTCTCTGAGGAAGTTTCTTAGAAGGAAAATTATGAGATCAAATAGTATCTGGATACATATTGCCAAATTCTTTTCCAGAAAGATTAAAACAATTTACAGTCTTCCTGGCAACAGATGAAAGTATTCATTTCATCCCATCTTCAACCATTAAATATTATTATTTTTTAAAATATTGCCAATTTTATTAGCAAAAAAAATTTTTTATTGTTTTAATTCACATCTTTTAATATTTGTAAATTGGGATTTTTCCCTGTATTAGCTAGTTTTACATTTTTTGCTTTATAAATTGTCTATATATTGTCCTTTGCTCTTTCCCTAGTGTCTTAACAATTTTCCTGCCAATAATATATAATACATATATATTACCAATTAGGTATTAATCTATAAGCTACCATATTTGCTTTCTTTATGGTTTGAATGATCTTTTTTGATGAGAAAAAATAAATAAGACTATAACATATAACATAGGGTCATGGATCCTATACTTCCCTAAATTGGTTTTACTCTGGTTTCAAAAACTTTTGATTATTCTCATCTGTTTATTATTTCAAATAACTCTTATAATCTCAGAGTTCTAATGGAAAACAAAATCCATTTTTAATATAATTATTAAATTTATGAATTTAATCATAATTAATTTAGTTTTCCAGTTTCCTAAAATGGTTGTTATTCCCTTGTAGTCAAGATTTCTGTATCAGTTATCTTTGGGTGTACATTTGTTAAAATAAACTTAATGGAATTTATTATTATCTTCTTGGAACCTTTCATGGGTTGCAGTCAGAGAGCAGCTGAAGCTCAAGTAGGCTGGACATCCAACATGGCTTCCTCACTCATGAATCAAGCTCATCAGTGCTCCTCCTCATGGCCTCCCCTTCCAGCCGAGTGCCTCGATTTCCTACATGGAAGCTCAGGGCTCCAAGACTTGGAAGCAGTCTTCTTCAATCTAGCCTAGACCTGGCATAGTGTCACTGTTGCCATGTTCTATTGATCAAATCAGTTCCCTGACAGCTCAGATTCAAAAGAGGGGACATCATTCACCTTGCTGTGGGGAAGTGGCTTGTGGAAAGCCCACCATCTTTGGAGACAAACTACCACCTCTTCTTTATTGATCTTTATTTGGTTTAGAATTTTCTTCACAAAAGTATTTAAAATTTGTGTTGCTACAGTAATTTGTGTTTTTTTTTCTTTTACAGTTTACTAAGCAGTGCTGATATGAAGCAAAGATATTATTTTTGATATACTTATTTTGTATTCAATCACCTTACTAAATGGTCTGATTTCTACTAATTACTTCTCAATTTAATATCTTAGTTCTCCTAGGAAGATAATCATACTCTCTGAAAATAAAGATGACTTTATTTCCTCCTCTTTTTCTATAGTTAAATCTCTTACCTATTGTACCAGTCAAGACTTCCATAACAAAACTAAGAGGAAGCAGCCTTATTTTGTTTCTGTTGTTTAATTTTTTAAGTACAAGTAAAATGAAGTTATAAACTGGACATATTTTATCAACACGCACATCTCCCAGAGCTAAATTACACCACTTACTTTTACATGTCAATGCAATACAAATGAATTGAAAGGTAGGTTTTTTTTTTTTTTTAAGAATTTATTTATTTATTTGACAGAGATAGAGACAGCCAGCGAGAGAGGGAACACAAGCAGGGGGAGTGGGAGAGGAAGAAGCAGGCTCATAGCGGAGGAGCCTGATGTGGGGCACGATCCCATAACGCCGGGATCACGCCCTGAGCCAAAGGCAGAAGCTTAACCGCTGTGCCACCCAGGCGCCCCGAAAGGTAGGTTTTTATTCCAGATAAATTGAATTCAGGGAAAAGGACAATAAGACAAGAAAATGACTAATACATTTTGGACACTGCAATATTTTCTTCCTGAAATCTATAAACTTCCAAAACTAAATCATAACCATAAAACATTCCACTGACTCTCACTAATAGCTAATATCTCTAAATAAATGTACAATATCATAAATCTCAGCAATTTGTCCTTTCTTCCCAAGCTTGACTATTTACACTAGATGTAAAGAATCATTTGAAGTACATAAATAAGTAAGTATCAGAATAAGGCTTTTCAGCCATTTTATACTCACAAGTGGCTGGTAATCATATGGTGGAGCACACTCTTCAGCATATGTGGTCGATGCACACCTAAGAGGGATAAGTCAGTATCTGAGAGAAGAACGACTCCAAAAAGAACGATATTCAAAATGTTTAGTGTTACATACTTTACATTAAATAAAAACGTTTCAAGGAAGATTGGCCCTAATAAAAATGTTAAAACCTCCAACTGTCCCAGACCTTGTTTATAACATTACCTACCACCACAGGATGCCCTTCCTTCAACTACTTCCAATTCAGCACCACTTACTACTCTCCTGTACTAATGATAGGCTACCAATCCCAAGGCCTTGAGCTTCGGTGCATTCCAAACTTGTGGGATTCTCTTTATCACCCACTTTCTGCCCCTCAACCCTTTTTGACCCTATGCCCCATGTTCTCTGCTAGATGACAACTGAAAAAGATAAGAGAAGACAACCAGGTGGACTGAGATTATATAGCTTTCCCAACTTCCACCCCATTAAACACATAGCAACGCTGAATAAATACATCCTCCCTCCCCCAAGTCTGTAAGCACAGCTAAGCTCCAAAGGGAAACCCTAAGGTGCCGGAAATGAAGAGGATACTCACTAGAATGGGAAGCCATAAGATGATGTGCCAAGGCTAGAAGCTGGAGTTTGAACTGCATATGAAGGGCTCGAGATGTGGCCTTGGGTTCACAGAAGGCAAAGAGCTAAACTCCTACTTATAGCCAGGAGCCTGTGAAGTCCGTACCCTCATATAAAAGAAACCAAAGAAACTCCAGCCACCAGTCCAGAGAAACTTGCAAAAAAGCTTCTCTGTTTGGAACTCAAGGTGGGAGAAAAATTGTTCTCTTACGAGAAATAATTATATAAATTTTAGAAAGCCCTACTTCTGTTTCTGGCAATATTATGGGACTAGACAATCAAAGAAACTCCTCTGAGAATTGCACACTTAAAAATATTGGGCACAAGGAAATTTGAACATTTTAATGCATGGCTATGCTGGTGGGAAAGAGAATTTAACAGGTAAAAGAATTCCAAAATAACAAGGAAGGCGAACTCAGAATGGTTATTGGGTATAGGTGCTAATATTTTACCTGGTGGTAACCACCGGTTCCAGAAACCAGGTGTGGTTTCCAAAATAATAGTATTAGCACTACCTGGAAACTTGTTAGGAATACAAACAACGGGACCCAGCCCCAATCTGCTGAATTAGAAACCTGGGGGTAAGGCCCAGCAGTCTGTGTTTTAACAAGCCCTCTACGTGATGCTGATGCGTGCTCAAGTTTGAGTACCAGCAACTAAAAGAACAAAAATTAGAATACACTTTTCAAACTAGCAAATAAATTCTTTTAAAAGACCAAGCTAATAAAAAAGCAGGAAAGGAGAAGAATAAAAGGAAGAAAGGAAAATCACTTCTGCTCATCAAATTAAAATCATAAAAATAAAAATCTTTGCAATGACAATGAAAGTAAAGAATTAAACTCATCAGTGAAAGTATTTCTTGAATTCAACTGAACGTCAATGTGTATTACATAGTACAACTCCATGATTCTATACCTAGAATAAAATTATTTTCGAAGAAAATTTGAAAGCAAAAGCATATAAAAAGACACATCCACAAAATATTAACTGGAAGTAAGTTAGTGTTCTTATATTAATATAATATGTAATTGACTTTGAGTCAAAATTTATTAGTTATAAAGATCATTACCTACTAATTAAAGGAACAAGCACCAGGAAGATCTTAAGTCAATAAACCTAACAACACAGCATATATAAGTAAAAAAAAAATGACAGAATCACAAATATAAAATGACAAATCCACAGTCAGGACAAGATTGTTACACATTCCTGGATCCCTAAGCCCAAATATTTACATATATCCTCCAAAACCATATAGATCAACAGCAAAAGCAAATGAAATCACACAATCACCCATGCCAACAGTATAACAGAGGCTAGAGAAGACTACAAATTTCAGTTTACGTGTAGGTGGGAGAACAATCCAGAATCAGTAGCACCAGATCCGGAGCCCATTCTGGAGCAAAATCAGGTGGGGATTACATGGAAGAGGGGAGAGGGTTGCAAGTCCCTAATGGGGATGGAACACAGAAGGCATCACCCCCAGAAAGAAAGCATCCTTCTCTGATGGGGAAATACTGAGAATAAGTCAGAGACTAGAGGATGTGAACATTGGCTTTCCAAGAAAGTGGCCTGGAAAGCATCAAGACCATAGTAGCAGTCTTGGAAAGGTGCTGTCTCTGGGAAAGTTAAGGGTCCTAGAACTACCACTCTTTAAAAAAAGATGCCTTTAATGAAATAAAGTTCACTTCACTGTTCCAACAGTAGAGGGCACTCTTGAACTAAGAGATTGAGAAAACTGCTCAATGTCTCATTGCCCCTCTTTAGAATACCAGATTGCTGCTAGTCCAGGAAAATTGAACATACTTAAAATGAACAGAGAAGTGCAACATTACTGTAAGAAGAAAACAGTAAATGGGAATCAAAACTAAGCTGATGAAAACCCTCTCCAGAAACATTCCCAAATAGTCACAGAAGTCCTTCATCAGTATTTCTATTTGATGAACTGGATTCTATTCTATGTACTGGAGATTCAAGAAAATGCAGTAAAACAAGAAAAAGAAGCATAAGTGTAATAACTGGAGTGGAAGAAACAAAATTTTCATCTTCCACAGATATAAGACTGTCTACATTAAAAATTCCAAGAGAATCTACAAATGATAACAATAGGCAAGTTTCACGAAGGTTGTTGGATACAAGATCAATATACAAAAATAGCATACCCATATGCCAGCAACAAGAAATTAGAAAGCATAATTAAAGTGGAAATGTCCCATTTATAACTGCAATAAAATCTCTAATGTTCCTATAGGAATACATCTAACAGAAGATTTAAAAGACATTTATGACAAAAATTAACAAAATTTGCTAAAGGACATAAAATAACTCCTTTATTTATAGACTCAATACATGTTACACATACACACATGTGTGTATTTATAATTTCTAGAACAGTTTACAATCTGACATTTTATATATAACTCGATTAAATTATAATTTAAAATTTCTATTGATCAAAAGACACCATAAACAGTGTTACAAGAGAAGTCATAGACAAAAAGATGATATTTATTATAAAATTAAGTCAAATAATATTAGTATCCAGAATAAATAAAAAATTCTTAGAAATCAATAAAAGACAATATCCTATACAAAAATGGCCTAAAGTTATAAATAGTTCAGAGTAGAAGAAAACAAAATGGCCAATCAATACTTGAAAAAAATTCAGTCTTAAAAGTGTCTTAAATTCGGTAGTGAAATGCAAAGTAAAACAATAACATGCCATTTTATACATTTTATATCCATTTGGTAAAAATTTAAAATCTCTACAATGTTTATAAGGATATGAAAGTATGAGCATATTCATACACTACTAGTGGCAACATCTTACAAAATTGAAGGTGCATATATTTAATAGCCAGCAATTATATTTCTGAATATTAAGAAATCCTTGCATAGTATATACTCAGGAAGACACATATAAGGATATTCAATGCAGCTTTATTTGTAACAATTGGAAGCCAATGTCTATCAATATGGTGCATATATTAGATGACTCTGTAAGTCATGATAAATTGTCTCCCTAAAAAAATAAGAAGCAAATACGGCAAAAATATTAACTTACATTATAACTGGGTAATAAGGAGATAGGTGTTTGAAGAGTATTTCATATGGAAATATTCCATAATCTTAAAATGTTTAAGGGTTAATAGATGACAGTGAACTTGTTTCCATACCTTATTCTCATCCAAAGTTATGACCCAGATGGTATAATTATCAGTCAAATAGAGTGTTGCTTTGCGCAGGCCAATTTGAAAGGCATCTCTCAATGCACTTAAAGCAGGCAGAAACCCACTCCACCCAAGCTCAGGCCCTTCTCCCTCTCTTTATTATCACCTCCCAGCACAGAGTCTGATACAAGGTAGGCACTGAGAAATTGATCAAATGCATGAAGCAATAAAAGTAAAATTAGAATATAAAAAGACATAGATTTACTACAAGAAATCAAAGTAAATAAAGGTGGAAGGTTAAAATATTCAGTGATCTTTCTGAAAATGTAATGTGGCTCAACAATACGGAAACTTTTATGATACTGAATGATGACTGTCAGTGACTCAGTTATAAACCATATGATATAACCCCCCCATCCCCACTTTTTAATCTGAAGAGCAGGGCAAAAATCTTCAAGTGATATATTTCATCCGATTTGAAACAAGATGGCCTTTTGAAAAGAAAACCATGGAAATCAACATAGATCTTCCTCTTAGATATCAGCTGAAGGCTATAGCCAAATAAAGAATATAATGAAAGAATAAGTCCATTAGAAGGGAAATGGCCTTCGGAGAAACTCAAGAAGGCGAGATGAGAAAACTAAGGGAGGCATGGGTTCTTGGCCTGAGGAAGAGGTGTCCTGGCTCATAAACAGACCTCTCCGGAGGTTCCAGGAGCAGAGCTGCAGTACACCAAAGTCAGTGCTCCAGTCTGACTTACGACAGCCAACAATAACTTTAGCTCATTGTCTGGAATCATCTCAAGTAAGCCTGTCCCACGCTCCACCACTCCATCACTACCCGTAGCTGATAGGTCCAGATATCAGCCTCCAGCTCAGATTCCATCAGGACTCTACCATGGGATTCCTTTCCATGGATAAATGAGGAAGGGTCAGTCAGTTTCCTGTGAGAAGAACTATGGGATGTAAAGTCCCTCCCCTCGGAGGGAGAAAGGGAAGCCAACAGGAAGAGAATCCTGGTCCTGATTCCAGTGGTCTCCGAAGCTCAGTTCTTCCAAGGACTTTCCCAGAGTTCCGTGTGGTAATTCAAACTCTTTTAATAAACTCTCTTTTTGGCTCAAGGTAATTTAAATTGTACATTTTTTACTTAAAACTGAAGAGTCCTATTTTAATCAGGTAATCAGAGTCTGAGGCCATTGACCATTGCAATCTTATAACTAACTCACCTTATTCTGATTCCAAACACTCTGTACAACATTGTGATTATAGTTTGCCTTCCTTTTTCTTCTTCTCTTTTCCCCCCCTGTTAGGCTGACATGACTGGTGTGCTTGAACATTTTATTTCTCATTATATATTAACTAATTAAAATACTGGCTTTTCTTGTGGGTTTAATGAGCATAAGTCAATCTCCATGAGTCAGATAAATTCTGAAGCACAGAGAAAATGGCCTTTCTGGAAATGTAAAACTGCAGACCAGATGCTGGTAAATTTACCAGTATAATGCCATGCTGTAAGAACACTTGGAAGGTGGACAGCTGGCTTTTGCCCAGCACCACCCACAGTTTGCCGCACATGCCCTCTCCAACCTTTAGTGGTTTTAAGTTGGAGAACAACTAAAGGTGATCTACAAGATAAAAAAGGGAAAGAAGTCTGATATTGAAATTATTATTAAAGCCATGGAATTAGTTAAAATGACTACAACTGCCTACAACTACAACTGATATCGAAGTGATTATTAAAGCTACGGTATTAGTTAAAATGGCTACAACCGCACTAACCTCTGTGGTAACATGTGTGAATCTGTGACCAAAACCCATGAAATCACGGTTTCTTAAACTTGGAAGAACTTTAAAGGTCAACTGCTTCTTTTCTGTTTTGTCTGAAGGAGAGGCAGATATTCCGGCAGCAGCAACAAGGGAACGTGACATCTACTCAGCAAATCAGATGGTCCCACCTCAGAGTCTGAACCTGAGTAAGTGACTCGAAGACCCCAAAAAGTAGAGAATTAATTTGGAATAAATCCCCTTGCTGGCAGCAGGAGAGGCAGAGCCCACCATTTAGGATGGGTATAGCCCCTCTGGCTATGGATCCTACTTGACTCTGTGTGGTAAGAGAGAAGGGGAGCTTACAACCTTTCTGGGAAATTCTGTCTCATTCTTAAAAGAAATCATCATTCTTTTTTAATCTCAAACTGAGCAGAGATTCCTCTTCCTTCTACCTCTGGAACGAAGCCATGCAGAGCAAATCTGATCGTTCTTCCACATCTGCTGAATGCCAGGCCTTTTTTTAATGTACCACTAATTTACCCTCAAACTTCCCCAGCTGAGTAATTCTCATCTCAATATGTTCAGTTAATTTTACTTCTTGAGAACATTTCTCTTAGAGACTTCTGTTCTCTCTAGTCTCAGGACATGGTTCTCCAAAGCTGCTGCACAGCCAGCACGTTGGTGAGCTTAGTCGTGGGGATAACTGCCATGGCTCTCCTGTGAAGGATTTTCTATTTGGTCGGGGGGGGGGGGGTCCTCTCATCTTTCTCTATCTTTGTTTACTCCCTCATTTAAAAAATAATTAACATACAGTGTTAGATTAGTTTCAGATGTGCAATATGATTCAACAATTCTATACATGACTCAGTGCTCCTCACGAGAAGTGTACTCTTCATCCCCCTTCTCTATTTCACTCACCCCCCCCCCCCATTTACCTCCCCCGTAGCCACCACTAGTTTATTCTCTGTATTTAGAAGTCTGGTTTTTTTGTTTGTCTCTTGTTTTCTTTGTTGTTCATTTGTTTTATTTCTTAAACTCCACATATGAATGAAATCATACCTTATTTGTCCTTCTCTGACTGACTTATTTTACTTAGCATTATACCCTTAGGTCCACCGTAGGTATCAACCTTGAGGAAGTTAGTGGGCAAGAAGTGGAGAGAACAGATGAAATAGAGGACAATTTGAGTCTGCTTTTACTCCGGATCCAAGCTAAGCCCTTGCTAAGTTCCCTAGCAGTTTGGAAGCAGTTCTCCCCTTCCATCAAGAACACACCTGAAAACCCAGAGATTTTAGTCTCTGCTTTTACCACCAAGTGGTCATGGGGCCTTCAGCAAGTCATTTAAACCCTTTACATCTTAATTACCCCATCAGTATCTCTTCCATAAATACTTACAGACTAGAAGGACAGATTAATTAATGAGAAATTGGATTCTTTGATTATCTCTGTGCTTTGATTTCCTTGCCTGTACAATTAGGAAGATACCTACTCATAGGACCTTGTATAAATGTTAGGAGGAAACAGATAATAGATAATGCATGTGAAAGTACTTTGAAGGAAATGGAGCACTCTACACATTTCAGCATGAAATACAATGTACTATAGTTACTAAGGACACAAGCTCTGCAGTCACACAGACCAGACATGAGTTTAAAACCCAGCTCTGAGCCCTACAGGAGGTATTACGGGGGGTTCTATAAAAGTAAAAAGGCCCCAAGAGTGATACAAAACAGAAAGTCACAGCCAATACAAACAAAGACTTTACTGACAACATGGCAGAATTAAAAGCATATCTCTCAGTACTCAGCCTGAACATTAATGGTTTAAATTCTTGCTTTAAATGCCACAGGGTTGCAGATTGGATAAAAAGAAATGACCCATCCATTTGCTGTCTACAAGAGACTCATTTTGAACCCAAAGATGCATTCAGACTGAGAGTAAGGGGATGGAGTACCATCTTTCACGCAAATGGACCTCAAAAGAAAGCTGGGGTAGCAATTCTCATATCAGATAAATTGGATTTTAAACTACAGACTATAGTTAGAGATGCAGAAGGGCACTATATTATTCTTAAAGGAAGTATTCAACAAGTGGATATGACAATTATAAATATATATGCCCCCAACAGGGGAGCAGCAAGATACACAAGCCAACTCTTAACCAGAATAAAGAGACATATAGATAAAAATACATTAATAGTAGGGGACCTCAACACTCCACTCTCAGAAATAGACAGAACACCCTGGCAAAAACTAAGCAAAGAATCAAAGGCTTTGAATGCCATACTCGACGAGTTGGACCTCTTAGATATATATAGAACACTACACCCCAGAACCAAAGAATACTCATTCTATTCTAATGCCCATGGAACATTTTCAAGAATAGACCATGTTCTGGGACACAAAACAGGTCTCAGCCGATACCAAAAGACTGAAATTATCCCCTGCATATTCTCAGACCACAACGCTCTGAAATTGGAACTCAACCACAAGGAAAAATTTGGAAGAAACTCAAACACTTGGAGACTAAGAACCATCCTGCTCAGGAATGACTCGATAAACCAGGAAATCAAAAATCAAATTAAACAATTTATGGAGACCAATGAGAATGAAAATACAACAGTCCAAAACCTATGGGATACTGCAAAGGCAGTCCTAAGGGGGAAATACATAGCCATCCAAGCCTCACTCAAAAGAATAGAAAAATCTAAAATGCAGTTTTTATATTCTCACCTCAAGAAGCTGGAACAGCAACAGAGGGACAGGCCTAATCCACGCACAAGGAAGCAGTTGACCAAAATTAAAGCTGAAATCAATCAAGCAGAAACCAGAAGTACAGTAGAGCAGATCAACAGGACTAGAAGCTGGTTCTTGGAGAGAATCAATAAAATTGACAGACCACTGGCAAGACTTATCCAAAAGAAAAGAGAAAAGACCCAGATTATTAAAATTATGAATGAAAAAGGAGAGGTCACGACAAACACCATTGAAATTGGAAGGATTATTAGAAATTTTTATCAACAGCTATATGCCAATAAACTAAGCAATCTGGAAGAGATGGAATCCTTCCTGAAAACCTATAAACTACCAAGATTGAAACAGGAAGAAATTGATTTCTTAAACAGGCCAATTAATTATGAAGAAATTGAGTCAGTGATAAACAACCTTCCAAATAACAAAACTCCAGGCCCGGACGGTTTTCCTGGGGAATTCTACCAAACATTCAAAGAAGAAATAATACCTATTCTCCTAAAGCTATTTCAAAAAATAGAAACAGAAGGAAAGCTACCAAACTCATTCTATGAGGCCAATATTACCTTGATCCCCAAACCAGGCAAAGACCCCCTCAAAAAGGAGAATTACAGACCGATTTCCCTAATGAATATGGACGCCAAAATCCTCAACAAGATACTTGCTAATAGAATCCAACAGTTCATTAAAAGGATTATCCACCACGATCAAGTGGGATTCATACCTGGGATGCAAGCGTGGTTCAATATTCGCAAATCAATCAGCGTGATACATCATATCAACAAGAAAAGACTCAAGAACCATATGATCCTCTCAATCGATGCCGAAAAAGCATTTGACAAAATACAGCATCCTTTCCTGATTAAAACCCTTCAGAGTGTAGGAATAGAAGGTACATTTCTCAATCTCATAAAAGCCATCTATGAAAAGCCTACTGCAAATATTATTCTCAATGGGGAAAAGCTGGAAGCCTTTCCCTTAAGATCAGGAACACGACAAGGATGCCCACTCTCGCCACTATTATTCAACATAGTACTAGAAGTCCTTGCAACAGCAATCAGACAACAAAAAGGGATCAAAGGTATTCAAATCGGCAAAGAAGAAGTCAAAATGTCTCTCTTCGCAGACGACATGATACTCTATATGGAAAACCCAAAAGAAGCCACTCCCAAACTATTAGAAGTTATAGAGCACTTCAGTAACGTGGCGGGATACAAAATCAATGCTCAGAAATCAGTTGCATTTCTGTACACGAATAACGAGAACGAAGAAAGAGAAATCAGGGAATCCATCCCATTTACAATAGCACCAAAAACCATACTTTACCTTGGAATTAACTTAACCAGAGACGTAAAGGACCTTTATTCTAGAAACTATAAATCACTCTTAAAAGACATTGAGGAAGACATAAAAAGATGGAAAGATATTCCATGCTCATGGATCGGAAGAATTAACATAGTTAAAATGTCCATGCTACCCAGAGCAATCTACACTTTCAATGCTATCCCGATCAAAATACCGAGAACGTTTTTCAAAGAACTGGAACAAATAGTCCTTAAATTTGTATGGAACCAGAAAAGACCCCAAATCTCCAAGGAACTGTTGAAAAGGAAAAACAAAGCTGGGGGCATCACAATGCCGGATTTCGAGCTGTACTACAAAGCTGTGATCACAAAGACAGCATGGTACTGGCACAAAAACAGACACATAGACCAATGGAACAGAATAGAGAGCCCAGAAATGGACCCTCAGCTCTTTGGGCAACTAATATTTGATAAAGCAGGAAAAAACATCCGGTGGGAAAAAGACAGTCTCTTCAATAAATGGTGCTGGGAAAATTGGACAGCTACATGCAAAAGAATGAAACTTGACCACTATCTCACACCATACACAAAAATAAACTCCAAATGGATGAAAGACCTCGATGTGAGACAGGAATCCATCAAAATTCTAGAGGAGAACATAGGCAGCAACCTCTACGACATTGGCCAAAGCAACCTTTTTCATGACACATCCCCAAAGGCAAGAGAAACAAAAGATAAAATGAATTTATGGGACTTCATCAAGATTAAAAGTTTCTGCACATCCAAGGAAACAGTCAGAAAAACTAAGAGGCAGCCCACGGAATGGGAGAATATATTTGCAAATGACACTACAGATAAAGGACTGGTATCCAAGATCTACAAAGAACGTCTCAAACTCAATACACGAGAAACAACTAAACAAATCAAAAAATGGGCAGAAGATATGAACAGACACTTTTCCAATGAAGACATACAAATGGCTAACAGACACATGAAAAAATGTTCAAAATCATTAGCCATCAAGGAAATTCAAATCAAAACCACACTGAGATACCACCTTACGCCAGTTAGAATGGCAAAAATAGACAAGGCAAGAAACAACAATTGTTGGAGAGGATGTGGAGAAAGGGGATCCCTCCTACATTGTTGGTGGGAATGCAAGTTGGTACAGCCACTCTGGAAAACCGTGTGGAGGTCCCTTAAAAAGTTAAAAATTGAGCTACCCTATGATCCAGCCATTGCACTACTGGGTGTTTACCCCAAAGATACAGACGTAGTGAAGAGAAGGGCCATATGCACCCCAATGTTCATAGCAGCAATGTCCACAATAGCTAAATCGTGGAAGGAGCCGAGATGCCCTGCAACAGATGACTGGATTAAGAAGTTGTGGTCCATATATACAATGGAATATTACTCAGCAATCAGAAAGAATGAGTTCTCAACATTTGCTACAACATGGACGGCACTGGAGGAGATAATGCTTAGTGAAATAAGTCAAGCAGAAAAAGACAACTATCATATCATTTCTCTCATCTATGGAACATAAGAACTAGAATGATCAGTAGGGGAAGAAAGGGATAAAGAAAGGGGGGGTAATCAGAAGGGGGAATGAAACATGAGAGACTATGGACTATGAGAAACAAACTGAGGGCTACAGAGGGGAGGGGGGTGGGGGAATGGGATAGACCGGTGATGGGTAGTAAGGAGGGCACGTATTGCATGGTGCACTGGGTGTTATACACAACTAATGAATCATCGAGCCTTACATCGAAAACCGGGGATGTACTGTATGGTGACTAACATAATATAATAAAAAATCATTATTAAAATAAAAAAAATAAATAAATAAATCTTGTCTCCTGAAAAAAAAAAAAAACCCAGCTCTGGTGCTTACTACATAAAGAACTTCTGGGAAGTTACTTTACCTCTCTGAGCCCCTTTTTAATGGAGATAGCTGCAATGTCTATCTCAAAGAATGAGAATTAAATGAAATAAGGCACATAAAGCCCTTGGCTCAGTGCCAGACACATAATATGTGCTCATTAACACAAGAAGAAAAAACAATACTGCAATGATACTAATTAAAGAATGGAAGAACATGGTTCTCTTTGCATTTTAATTGAAATATTCAAGCTGCAAGATGATGAACAGATTGAAAGGGACACAACTGGAGGCAGAGGAACTAGTTAGGACACTTATATTAGCAATTGGATCTGGGTCAGTGACTTGACTCATGCTCAACTATCCACCTGCTATCTGGCATTTGCCCTTCCTCTTACATTCACTGCCTCAATGAATGGCCCCATTAACCCCCATATGCCTAAAAGCCTGGGAATCAACCTTGAGTCTTCTCTACCCTTATAACTAATCAGTTACCAAGCAGATGTCTATTCTTTTCTCTTAATATATCTAAAATATGAAACCTTCTTTTCCTCCACACCACCATCACTAAAGGTCAAGACCTTATCATGTCTTGCCTTGATTAGTTCAACAGCCTTCTGACTGCAATTCCAGTCATCTACCAGTCTGCTTCTGCTTTTTAAACACAAATGTTATTGTTTCTAACCCATACTTGAAAACCATTCACTCTTGCCTTCATGATAAAGTCCAAACTCCTTAAGATAGCTTTTAAGCCCTGCCTGCTTTGTCCCAAACATCACTCTCCAACTTTAGCTGCTATCACTGAAAACCTGTACTCTGTGAACCAGGCATGCCCATCATAGGTGCCATTCAACATCTGTTCCAACCTTCCTTCTCTCTTGTCTTTCTCTGCCTCTTCACTGTTGCACTTCTTCCTCTCTAAAGCATACTGATGTTGGGAGGCATAGCAAGCCTCTTGACACTATGAGGATGAAAGTTACTAGCAAAATGTGCAGAGAAGAGAGACAAAAAGACCCTGCATCCTTGATGACATCATGTGGGTGCCACACCAGTCTTAACTCCCTCATATTTCACGCCAGCTGACCAAATTCCTTAATTATTCAAGTTGCTATTAGTTAAGTTTTCTGTTACTTTTGGCCAAGTGTATTCCTTACTGATACATGAGTATTAACTGGTCATTTTTCTGTCTCATGAATTAGACGATGACCTACTTCAGAAATGGGGTGTCTTTTATCTCTACATTCTGAATACTTATTGTTCCTAATTCACAGTAGGTGCTCATTATGTTGAAAGAATGAATTCAGACATAGGGAAAAATAAAATTTCCTCAGGCCTAATAATTTTTGCATAAAAGGCTTATATGTAACGTAACTGTGTAAGTGCCAAATATAGAATCAAATTAAATACAGATAGCAACAAAGATTTCTGTAATGCTGGAAAGTTCTTGTTCCTGTGAAATCACTTCTCTAGCTCAAAGATGCATAGTATAGTACTACCCACTGAGACCCACTGAAGACTTTAAGTAATTATAACATTATGAAAACCACATACCCTTCCAACATCATAAAGAGTAATACTAGTAATACAGGCTCATCATTAATGTACAGGAATAAAAGGAAATGTCAGGATCAAACAGAAATTCCATAATATTGACATTTTGAAAATCTTTGCCACTCACTTGTTTTATTGGCTCATCAGTCCCAAAAGTTTGAACTGCTTCTATCCCCAGTGGATTAGCAATGACAAAAATTCACCCATAGGCCAATTAATGGTAGAAGCAGCCAAATAATCACGATAGTTAGAGACATGAAGGTTGCTTCAATTACCAATTGCTGTGGTGTAAAAGTTACTGCTTAAAATTACAACCATTTTCTTATCTCCGATTATTCTGTGGGATGACTGGGCTCAGCTGGGTGGTTTTTTGCTCCATGTGATGTCAATTAAAGCTACAGTCATCCAGGTACTTGACTAGACTGGAATATCCAATATAGCTCATTCTCATGGCTGGCAGGTGGTTTTGTCTGTCGTCTGGGAGCTCAGTTGGAGCTGTCAAACACAGCACCTTGGCTCTCCTCCATGTGTCTTGAGCTTCTCACAGCATGTTGGCTAGAGTCCAAGAATCAGAAGGCAGAAACTACCAGTCTCATAAGGTCTGCACTCAGACGTCCCAGAGCATCGCTTCTGCCACATTCCCTTGATCAAAGTGATCACAAGGCCAGCCCGGATTCACAAGACAGGCAAATAACCTCTGCCTCTTGACAGGAGCTGTGGCATGCACGTGCAGAGAAGGAGGGAATTGCTGATGGCTACTTCTGGAGATTAGAGACCAAATAAGTAAATTGAATAAGGCTATCTTCATAGTTTCACCTTGAGGGCCTCACTGAGCATACCTGAATATGCAAATAAACCTGAATGTGAGTTTGGTAGGTGTAACCTGAATGGATATTCTAATGTAGTTAGAGTCTATAAAGACGTACAGGGATGGTCTGAGTCAGCCATCAATCCACTGTGATGCCAAAACTTTAGATCTAAAAAGCACTATACTGAGTGCTTTTGCATAAATTTTCTTATCAAATTATTTGAATTACCCTGCAAGGATAGCAATAAGATAGGTTATTGTTACCCACCATTAAAACACTCCTGTGCCAAGGCACATAAGTCAAGCCAGGACCTGAGCCATACCCCCAAATATTAATAAATAGAAAAGTATCCTACCTACTTAGCCATTTGGTTTCAATGTACATCAGCTAAGGGAGGATACCCTAAATGCAGGAATTATGCAAAGAGCATTAGCATCTAGGTTGACTCTAAAATCATTTCAGCAAATTTGGCCAACTAGAAAAGCCATCATCACTCAGCACCAGCCAAGTCACCCACTCCAGGGAGCCGAGGTGGGTGATATGAGCTCAGGCAGGATTCCTGCCTGACAGGGGAAAAGTACCAAGCCAAGACCAAGATATGTCTTAGGAACCAGTAGCCACATTATTTGAAAAATGGAAAATCTGAATTCAGAAATTTCAAGAGAAGAACCAATACTTCCCATAATGGCTTGGTGCCCAAGGCCTGGCCTGCCTAAATGTAGCAATTAACATCTCCATGTTCACAGTTCCCTTAGTTAACCTATCATTCAGGGAGGCAGCATAGAAGAGTGGCTAAGACCATGAGACAATCTCAGTCAAGATCCTGGCTCATCACTTACCTGCTCTGAGAGTTTAAACATGTTACTTGACTTCTCTGTGCTTTTGTTTTTCCCACCACAGAAGGTAGATAATATAGATGGAACAAAGTCACAGAGTTTTGTAGAAAGTAAATGAGTTAGCATACTTAGAATGGTGCTGGGCACATAATATATACCATATAAGTATTTTTTATTAGTAGTATTAAAGGTGTAAGTTATAGAAACCCAATTCAAACTCAATTAAGAAAAAAAAGGAAGGAAAATAACAGCACATATAAAAAGAATACGATCAGGGGCGCCTGGGTGGCTCAGTTGTTAAGCATCTGCCTTCGGCTCAGGGCGTGATCCTGGCATTCTGGGATTGAGCCCCACACCAGGCTCCTCCGCTGGGAGCCTGCTTCTTCCTCTCCTACTCCCCCCCGCTTGTGTTCCCTCTCTCGCTGGCTGTCTCTCTCACTATCAAATAAATAAATAAAATCTTAAAAAAAAAAAAAAATACCATCAGATCTGTCTTTTTCCACACATCAGCTTAGCTTCACTTACAGATAGATGCTCCCCAGCAGAAAGATGCCCTCTGTAACTCACAGACCTGGAAAATGTTAGGGAATCTTGTCCCAAACTTCAATTACTATCCTAGAATGCTTTCTAAGTGGCTTGGCCTGGGTCCTATGGCCCACATGTGGGCTTGTGGGAGGTGGGAGTGAGAATGGGAATCAGCCCATTACATACGGCCCCGCCACGCTACACTGAATGGGAAGCAAAAGGTCCTATAATGACTAAGAAGGGGAATCAAGACTGGGATGCTGGTCTGTCTCACTCCTTTTCCATGGTCTTTTCACCATATCACTCTCCACTTCACATTTTCTTTGTTGTTATCCTCATCACCATCATCATAGGGCATTTTCTTTTCTTTTTTTTCTTTTCTTTTCTTCTCTTCTCTTTTTCTTTTTCTTTTTACTTTTTTTCCCTCCAGAAAAATGTTCAACATCTATCTGGGTGGTATCTTACCAAGAGACAAGCCACCCCATAAATGTCTGAGTAGAAAAAAAAGCAAAGGACTTGCACTGTACTTTGAGAAAAGGAAAAAAAAAGAAAAAAAAAAAAACCTCTTACTATTCATATTCAGTCCCTTTCCTCTGAAGAGTGCCAAAGGTTTTACAGATGCTAAATGCCCCAGTGAGAGAAATAAATTGAAAGAGTTTAAGCCGTGGCCTGAACTCGCTATGGCTACTGTGAAGTAATCACTCCACACACATATGGATAAGTGCTCTACACCAACAATGAAAACTTAACTGCCTGAACTACTTTTTGGCCTCATTTAACTTGTCCATTTATGTGACTACAGATGCCTTTCTCCTTAGAACCATAACATTTTAGAGCAGGAAAGGACTTTACAGATCATTTGGTTCAATCCCCTCATTTTGCAGATGGAAACAACTGGAACCCAGAGAGGCTTATTAGACAGCACAAGGTCACATAGCAGGTTCAGTGCAGGTTCAGAAGTAGAACCCATGTTTCTTATTTTCTCATACCATGTCTTTCCTAAAAAACCACACTAAGTCCAAATAGCTGCCCCATGGTCCAAAACACTATTAATTTCTTTCTTTTCCAGTCATGTGAATCACATAAGAGCTTAGATGACTTCTGGAAACAAGAAACATTTATGATAAAATTTTGACAATCTACACTAATCACTACCACCGGGAGATGATGAAATTTGGTAAAAATGACCAGACACAGTAGTTACAGCTGTCCTTGTAAGAGGTCTACTTTTCATACTTCTCCATCCTTCGGTTGGTAGTCAGCACTTCTTGGCTGCCCTCAAACTGACACAGGCTCCCATGGGCATGCTTCTTACCCAGCCCATATTCTATGCCAGAGTTGGCTTTTCCCTGTAAAAAAAAACCTAGCTTTTCCTGTGAGCCACTATCCCAGGACCATGCATGGTTACATATGCATATTTAAATAAGGGCTTCTGAGAAATAAGGCCTTAAAATTATATTTATACTAAATCTCATTTACGAAATTGGACCTGCTTGATAAAGCTTTTGTTGTTTGTTTCGATTGTTCGGTTGTTTTGGTTTCTGGTTGGTTGATTGTTTAATGGTCACAGATGTGGTCCAAATACTATACATGGAAAACCTTACTTCTTAGAATGCATCAGCTACAACTGTCTGTTCCTATGGGCAATCATAAAATGATTTTGTATAAGATAAGATAATCATGTATCCAGGGCCTTCTGATCATCAGTGAGTTCACTTTCCATAAAGAGCTTCCAAATTAAGTGAAAGTTGCTTCAGAATTCTCAAGAACAAGATAGGAGGGCAAAGCAAGCCTCTTAACTTACTAATTAGATTCATCTTCTTATCCACATTTCCTATGTGCCTTAAAGGAAATGTGTCTCTCATTAAGTTTCTGTGCCTTTAAGGATTCTATCCATGTAGTAAAAGGATCCATGTCAGAGATGCCACACACATGCAACTGTCCCCATCTGAGACCGGAAGAACACTGTTGATGGCTAAGGTCTTTGGGCCTCCCTCTCCCTCCTTCCATCACTGGTCACTGTTAATTCCTTGGAAACTCACTGAAAGAAATATAACCAACTCTCAAGAGAAACAGTAACTCTAGTTCTAGAGAAGCTCAATCTAGCCTCAATGTATGTAAATTTCAATTTTCAAAATTAAGTCATTGATATCACTTTTAGTATCAACCTTACTGCTCCCTGTATTACAATTTTTAAAAACTTATCTCAGTCGGGGTGCCTGGGTGGCTCAGTCTGTTAAGTGTCTGACTCTTGATTTTGGATCAGGTCATGACTTCAGGGTTGTGTGGGGGTGGAGCTTGTTTTGGATTCTCTGCCCTTCCCTTCCCCTTTGCGCTCTTTCTCTTTTGCTCTCTAAAAGAAAAAAAAAATTATCTCAGTCTGTGACATACATGGAAGGAATTATCCACAAAGTCCTTTTCTCTGGTTAAGGTCAGGAGTGATAAGTGGTGTCCAAACACTCTAGTTCTGATTTTCAGTATGTTCCAGAGATGTTTGTTGCCAGTTTAAGTAGGAAAGGTGTGTGTCTTCTTCACATTGGTCCAAAATAAAGTGGGTTGGCTATCAGTTAAGTTGTGAGAAAAGAAAGAGACTGTCAAATGCCATCACAATATAATGGATGTTATCTAAAAATTAAGATAAATGCATCTGACTAATGTCTCCTTAATAACAAAGCTATTCCTATATTCTGATTTTTTTTTCTTTTTTGTTAAGAGGTAACTAGAAGTTTAAATTTACATTATGATTACAGCCTTTCTTTTATAAGTTGAAGCACATTACTTTGGTCCATTGAGCAAACTCATTCTTATTCATTGCCTTTTAAAGTTGACATTTAACTTCCACAGCTGTACAGTTTGCAAGAAGCAAAAGAATTTTTAATATTAAAGAGAGAAGATTCTAAAACATCACAGCATTCTATGGTATGGAACACACTGTAATTAGTATACATTAACTGAAAGACGAAATTACATACGGTATTAGTGAAGGACAGTTGCTCATTTATTTATTTCCGTGCTAATAATCAAATAAGACAAACAAGTAATTCAGCAATTCAAACTAATAAGGACTGGTTTTCTAAAAGATTATGTCTTCTAATGCATTCACCAGAATAGAACTCAGAACAACTTTTGGTTCTACAGGTCTTGAAGCCCTAAATCAAATAAGCTAGGAAACAGCAATATCTCTCTTCCATTAGAATCTTCTATTCCAGGGCACTTGGCTGGCTCAGTCAATTAAGCATCTGCTTTCAGCTCAGGTCATGATGCTAGGGTCCTGGGATCGAGTCCCCCTTCGGGCTCCCTGCTCATCGGGGAGCCTGCTTCTCTCTCTTCCTCTCCCCCTCCACTCGTTCTCTCTCTCTCTCTTTCTCTCTCTCTTGCAAAAATAAATAAAAATACTTTAAAAAAATTTTTCTGTTCCACATCAGAAATAATCCATTTGTTCAAAAAACAATAACTGTGCAGTGGCTATAGACGCTGGGGATAGAGCTGTGACAGTTTTGCCCTTTAGAGCATTGAGTTTAGCAAGAAAGACAAACAGGAATGCAAGTAATCGCAACCAAGATGAATAGCATTAGGATGAAAGAAGCATACAGCGTCATGGACACCCACAGGGGACCTACCAAGTCATGGGGGCTGGGAGTGACAGTAGCAAGGGAAGGTCCTCTGAAGGAGGTGACATTTCAGATGAGACTTGACAACTTCACAGTCAAGATTAAAGGTACACACTGCACTTTGCTTCTTCAAAAAGCTCCACTAAAACCATATTAAAGAGGCTTTAAAAAATTAATCTACAAGAATAAGGAGAATAGGAAAAGGAACAAGAGAAACAAATTTTGGAAGCTTGAGAGAAGATGAATAAGTGGTCTCTGACTTAGCAGAAAGCTGAATAAATTCTAAATCAGCAAGGGAGGATTGGGTTAGAGCTGCTTGAGAAGCTGTTAGAGCTCCAGGCCCTTCTGCCATTCCCCATTGCTGGGTAACTGCCCCTCTTCTCTTCCAGCAGGAAGCTAGAAATGTATTCTCTAGAAAGGGTAAAAGAGAAAGTCATTGATCAACAACATGGTTCAGTGACCATACATAATGGAAGATTAATATTGATGTCCCAGCAAAATACCCTGATCACTTCAAGAACACAGGCACCAGCAGTTCACCTGTCAGATGGTCAAGTAAGGGCACTTCCTCGGGGAATCTGACCAGCCCAAGAGGAAAGACTACTGACACCAGGGCTTCTGGGGGGAAAAACAAAAACAAAAAACAGACCCACCTAGATCTCTCCAGTAAAGCTCCAAGTCAGTAAGCTTCACTCTCAGGCTGTTAATCATGAGCAGAAAAGCAAGGACTGATTATCAGGTATCTCAAGAAAGCTTCGTGTTGCATGGTGCACTGGGTGTTATATGCAACTAATGAAGCATCGAGCTTTACATCGGAAACCAGGGATGTACTGTATGGTGACTAACATAATATAATAAAAAAACATTAAAATAAAATTAAATAAATAAATAAATAAATAAATAAATAAATAAATAAAAAAGAAAGTGGATTAGTGTTTGCCTAGGGCTGGGGGTGAGAATGAGGAGGGTCTCTAGTAAGCATAAAGTTCTTTTGGGGTGATAGAATTGTTCTAAAATTAGATTTTGGTGATGGTTGCAAAATTCTGCAAATATGCTAAAAATCATTGAATTGTACACTTAAAATTGGTGAATTTTATGGTATTTAAATTATACTTCAATAAAGCTGTTAATTTTTTAAAGTAAAAAAAAAAAAGAAAGCTTCTAGCATGTAAGACAGATACCATACGCTAAAATAACAAACAAAAAAAGCATTTTAGAGGAAATAGAGACTATACATGGAGAAAAAAAATTTAAGGAAAACAATTATTAACATCCCTAGATAGATAAGATACTAAGGTCATGAAATTAAAAAAGGATCTTACAAAAACAGATTTAAAAAAAAACTCAACAGTAGGGTTGAAGAAAGAGAGTAGATAGTAAAGCAAAAATAAAACAGAAAGACAAGAAAATTAGAGGACCAGGCCAAGCAATTCAACATCCAAATAAAGGATTTCCAAAAAGAAAGAACACAAAAACTGGAAGGTATAAATCATCAATGAAGTAAATTAAGAACACTTCCCTGAATTGATAGATAGGAGTTTCTAGACAGCACTTATCATGTACACATCAATTACTGTTTTAATTATCTTATGTATATTAACTTGCTTAATCATCACGGCGACCCCCGAACACATATGCCTTTATAATTATCATTTTATGAATGAAGAAACTGAGGTACAAAATGGTAGGTAACTTGCCCAAGATCACATAGCTGGTAAGTGGCAGCGCCAGGATTTGAAGGCAGGTAACATAGCCCTGGAACCCGCTACGAAATACCACCACGCAGGAGGGAGCACCACTGTAAAATTTCAGAATATGCTGCAGACAGTTCTATATGATCTTTTCAAAACAGGGGTAGCTATTTTTTCCTTAGTGCATACAGAGCCTCATCCTCGACCAAGAACCCAGGGAGAACTCCATGCGGACTCCTGTTCCCACCTCCACACACAACGTTCTTCCCTCCAATACCTTGTCCTACAAATTTGAGTCACATCAGAAGCTCTAAATTCCTATTCCTAATTCCCAGCTCCACAAGAATACTGCTCTAAACTTGGGCTCACCTCTCTGCACCAAAGCTGAACGAAGTATCCTCAGAGAGTAAGTCAGAAGAGAATGAGACACTCCCCTCTCATTTCAAGGAGCACTGAGCCACACAGCTGCTACCCAATGACTGACAACAGTTGCCTACCACATTTTGCCCTGTTCTAGAATTATGCATGGCAGGATAGTAAGTCTGAAACCAGTCCTTGTGTGCCTGAAGATATCTTTATTTGACCCTCCCATTTCAATAGTTCCAGGTTCATAATTCTTTTCCTTCAACACTTCAGTGTTATACCCTTGCAATCCAGTGTTGCTGTTGGAAGGTGAACATCAACTTGACTTTTATTATTTTCCCTATTTTTGCAACTGTTTCCTTTATTCCCCCAAATAATACAGCTTTAAATTCCTGTTCCACTTGTTCTATCAGGTTTGCTTCCTCTATAGGTTGCCTATGTCCTGTCATTCTTCATGATACTTTTATTCTTTAGATGTGTCATGATATTTTTTAACTGGGACTTCATCAGTATCATTCCTGAGACCATCGGTTACCTCTGCTTTGATGACTACAAAGGTGGCCCATTGAAAAGAGAGGGTCAGCGGTGTCTTCGCTGTGAGGGAGGGAGATAAAGTGCTTCTACTGCAGATCTCTGGGCTCAACTGCACTTGTTTTCCTTGGCATTTCTTTCTCCTTTAGATGCGCTGCTTAGTTCCTCTGTATCCAAGACTGCTTTCTTGAACTAGAGTTGGAAGAAACAACTCTGAGCCCTACTGGCCATCTGTGGCTGGCATTACGGATTTCAACACTGAGATCAGAGTTTCAGGGAGGTAGACTGTTGATATCAAATCATCTATTAGGTAGGGCCCTGGTGTCTCGTTTTCTGTGCTGGACTGAAAACAGCATGCAAAGTCAATGCAGAAAAATCTAACTTGGAGTATGTAACTCCATGTTTGCAAGCACAATATACAAGATTCATTCAGCTCCCATCTAAGCCTGGCCAACTGAGATCACAGCTCCCACCCTGGACTGGCCCAAGACTCCATCCAGAGACTTCAACTTTTGTCTTCTCTCTTCTTCCCCTTTCCTGTCTCCCAGCCCTCTCCTCCACTAACCCATCATTTTCTTTAGAGTTTCTCAAAGTTTTGATACAGTTTTCAAGTCTGCCTCTGGATTCATTCTGCCTTTCCATGTCTTTGCTGAAATTTCCAGATTTCAGGGCAGGGAAGGGAGCCAGTGGAATGTTTTTAGCTCATCACTTTCATGGAAGCCAGAAGTCCACCCTCCTCAGGGATCATTCTGGGGAAACTCCCTGTGGATCTTTGAGCCCACTTGGATACGCTACAGCCGGCTGTGGGAGACATAGGCCAGGCCAGCCTCATAGGAGGGATCAGTGTTAGGATCTGCACTGTTAGAGCCCCTGGCCAGAATTACAAATGACTGTGAAATGGGGTGGGACATTATCATTTAGGACACTTCCCACCCTAACCCCAGGCAGACTGCAAAGTAGCTTAGTTCTAATGCCAGACATTTCTCAAACGAAGCAAAACATCAAAATTTCTGGTAATGATGACATGTATCCATATCTACATAATACACAACCCAATACTTAGAATTTCATCATGCTTGTAAGTACCCATATTTCCATATCACTTATCTATATATCAGTACAGAAATTATGAAAGTTTGTCTTCTTTAGAAAGATGAATGGAAGACAAATTTCTTTTCTACAGTAACAAGCCATGCTGCCCCCAAATAAATATATTTCTTTAATCAGCAAAAAATAGCAGTGCCCTGCTCTATAGTCAACTCTCATTACTCATAGTAATGTTCTATAAAGGCACCACAAACACTGAATTAGCAAATACTGAACCACTGCTCTTAGGGGAAACATGGGGGTAGGATCCTGAGAGCCTCTGCTCACAACATTTTCATCAAACAACCAGTACGTAACCTGGTTTTATGTGTGTCTCTGTTTAATATATATTGTTATTCATTAACAATGAACATGGCCAACAGCATTATAACTCATGCCTGAAGTAAGCTTATCCAACACATCTATTTTCTCCATAAGTCACATCACAGTCTTCTTGTGCTTGTGACATTAGACAGCGCTTTAACATTATACTTGCAAGCCATTTCAGACAGCAAAATCACCAACAAAAAGCACACAAAAAATGCAAAAATCATGGCACAAGTAGACCGTGAGAAGGACACTTGGCGCACAGTATGAGCGCTGAAATGAGAAGGCAGAGCTGTGCTTTGTCCCACCTCAGCCAGAAATGTGCACATCGGGTGGCTCAAGCTTTTCACCACCCTATGCATATCATGAATGACTCAACCCTGAGTACTGATTTTGGGGTTACAAATAAATGTTAGCAAGCAGGAGAATTTGCAAATATGGAATCTTGAATAATGAGGATTGATGATATTATTAGTATTTGCATACTGATGGGGGAAAAAAACCCTTTTGTTAAAGGAAAGGAGTCTGTAAAATGCCATGTAAAGGGTATTTTGTTGGCCTTGGTATGCTCCTCACCCTCTCACTTTCACAAACAAACCTCTTGATTAATTAAGAAATGTTTTGTGCAATCTGCAGCCATTTAGGATCTACTAACATTTTATGCCGATCTGGTGGGTGTCTAGTAAAGAGAGCTCCAAAGCCTGTAGCAGGTAATCCAGTGTCCCTGGAAACAAGAAAACAATTTTAAGAAAACATGTCACACTGACATTTATAAACTTTCAAAGCCATACAAAACTAATTTGGGGCTGAATTTTTTATCCTTTTTCTAAGTTTTCATTTATTATTTTAATTCCAGTGTGGTTAACATAGAGTGTTACATCAATTTCAGGCATAGAATATAGTGATTCAACAGTCCCATATAAAGTAGTACTATTTAGGCTGCAATTGGCTAATGATCTAGTTATTCAGGCGGCTAAGACAGAGAGTGATAGTAGTAAAAGTATGGCTTTAAGTAGGACTAATCAAATAAATAATGTTGCTTGGTATTGAGAAATGGCTTGTGGTTTTTATATTAATAATTGTTGTAATAAAATTGATAGTACCTATAAATTGAGGATATACCTGGTTAAATGTGTGGAGAAACACAGGTCAACAGAAGCTTCTGCGTGAACCAGGTTACCAGCTGGAGGTAGGTACAGTTCAACTCGCTCAAGCAATAACAAGTCAAACACCTGCTTCAACTGCTGTTTATGTGAGCAAGAATAACCGTGACGGTGGGAGTAGTCAGAAACTGATTTACTTGAGAAAATGCTGTATCAGAAGCATCAGTTATTAATGGGATTGATCAGTTTCTGAATCGTCCCTCCAATTATAACTTGTATAACCATGAAGAAAATTATTACAAATGCATGGGGGGTTACAGCCGGGGCTGAATTTTTATGATAGTCTCTTAAAGGTTATTCATGTTGGCAACTTTCATGCACTTTGCAAAATAAAATGTCCCAACAAGTAAATGAAAAATTCAGCATTTTGTCATTGTTTTGACTGCATTTCTCAACAATTACAACATAAGACAAGATCTATGGAAAGACTTTTTCATGGAAAGACACGATGCCAAGCTGCAGGACTACGTATCTATGAGCAAGAAACAGTTCCTACTCTCAAAGAACTATTTCAGGGGAAACACACATACATATAATTAACTAGAATGCAAGTCCACCCGTTGTGCAGAACATAAACAAAATGCTCAGAAGGCAAGAATATAAGAGCAATTAATCCTGATCAATGACAGCTTACCTAATTCTTACTGCTTGTCAAGCAATATTTCTAGGTATATTTCATACTTGTTTTCACCTAAACTTCAGGGCAACCTATGAAGTAGGTACTTTTATAATTCCCATTTTATAGGTTATATTATAGACACTATTTCACAAGTAAATTGTGGAATTGGTGTTCAAAACTAAATAGTCAGAACACTGACCAGAAAAAAATGCATAAAGAGGAAGTAACATTTTAGCTGGACCCAGAATAGGTAATGCTGCTTGGCAAACAATTGAGGGAAAGAGAATTCCAGACAGAGGGAATGGCATGAACAGAAAGCACAGAAGCTTGAGATATGTTCACTATGATTGATGTGTTCCTGTAACGTGTAGCTGGGGCCGCTACACCTCCTCACTACTCATACAAATCCTTTCCTGCATGTGTATGTTCTGTAAGCAAAGGAAAGTAGTAAGAATACCTTTCAATAATCCCAGAGCTCATTGTTTCATCATTCAATAAAGCCTTTCTCTTTATTTTAGCCAATTCTCTGTTTAAATAAACTTGTGCCATTTGTTCATGTGCTTCTGATATCCAAATCTGGAAAAATGGAAGCCTCATATAAGAAAAACAGATACATTGCCAAAAATGGTTAGTTACTAAAATATTTTTGTTGAAGTACATTCTGATATTAATTATTGATACTGTTGACATTAAAAACTAAGTACTATCTCATAGCAGTTCAACTATTTCATCCTAAATATATGAAAATGGTAATTCCTTATGACGTGTTATTAGAAAATAAATAATCAAATTGGTTGTTTCTATGAAATGCATTCAACTTAATACTAACTTTACATGTTTTTTACTTTCTTCTCAAAGTTAGTATATTTTAATTTCCCTAAGTAAGAAAATGTTTGTAGCAATCACTTTGTAAATCACATCGTACTCAGATACCAGCAGCACCACCACCACCATCCCTTCTCCATTAGAGGATTACTCAATAAATTATCAAGCAATTATTACAAGAAAGACATGAAAATTGTAAGATGTACTCAAATCAACTGAAGAAGCATCATGAGTAGTATTTAGGGAATCTAACAAACAAAAATGGATGCTGAGGATTCAATATTTCTTTCCATTCCAAACTCTAGAAGATCGTGAATGTGAAGGTTCACAGCAGAGAAGCAGAACTCACCACTACCAAGAGAACCCACGACTTTCTTCAAACCTGAAGACATCCAATGAACCCCTAGGTCACATTAATTGCACCAGATTTTGTTAAGAAAGAAAGAAAGAAAGAAAGAAAGAAAGAAAGAAAGAAAGAGAAAGAAAGAAAGAAAGAAAGAAAGAAAGAAAGAAAGAAAGAAAGAAAGAAAGAAAGAAAGAAAGAAAGAAAGAAAGAAAGAAAATCCTCTGTTTAGATATTTGGAGACTTCAACTGCAAGAGTATCATAGCTATAGTCAAACACCTTTGGTCCACTTTGGGTTGGTATAATAAAGCTCTGCTATGACTAGGAAACTATCCTACTCAAAGCAATTTTAACTATAGTCTCTGGCCCTGGTTCCCTGGTCTACCCCATGGCTCTATAGACCTTTGGCTTCTCTGACCACCACTCTCGAAGACTTCAACCTCCTGAATCACCAGCCACACAGCCCAATTTCCCAGCTTTGACTCCTATACCCTTTTGCTCAACTACTCTTCCTCATAGAGTCCCAGGTTCACAGGTCAATGGTAAGAGATACTGTATTGAGCTTCATATTATACACTTTAACAAAAATAAGACCTTTCTTTTGGGAAAAAAAATTACTAGGCACCATTTTGTTTTCATGTGCAAGGCTGACCCAAAGGCACCTGTCAGTGCCTTCCACAGGCTAATCCCAACAGAAAGCCAGAGGGCAAGGAAGATCACTGAAGCTGTCCATAAAGGTCAGCCTCTGTGGCAGAGTAGGGTTGAGAAGGAGGGAAAGTAGATCTGAAGGGAGAAAGGAAAAACACTTGGCATAGTTTATCTTCATTTTAAGGAAGGAAAAACTGAGGCTGAAACAGAATAAGCAAGGCCCAGGTAAACCAGCGAGAAAGTAGAAGTTCTACAATTCAAAACATGCAGCCTGACTTATTCATTCATCGATCCACATCTGTGAAGTGCCAGGCTAGTGTAGTAGACAAACTCCAGAAGCTCGACTGACTACAGCTTAGTGAGTTGCAGTAAATCATGGGGATAATGGTAATGACAAGAGCACACAGCTAGACACTATTCTAAATGTCTTCACATTAAGTATTCATGAAAACTCTACTATTCCCACTTCACACCCGAGGAAATAAAGACGTGGAAAGTTTCAGACTCTTGATCAAAGTTACAACCTAGTAAGGGGTGGAGCCAAGAATGAAAGAGAAGCCATCTGTCTCCAGCACCCACTCTTAACCTCTATTTCCTGTATCAGGGGCAAATGCTGTCCTTCAATTTTAGACCTCCCATCTTCATCAGTATTAGAACTCCAAAATTTTAGGTGGGGACCTGATGTTTCAGACTACATTTTCCAGTTCCTTTATTTAAAAAAAAAAAAAAGTTTAAAGTTTTTATTTAAATTCCAGTTAGTTAACATATGTTGTAATATTAGTTTCAAGTGTACAATATAGTGATTCAATACTTCCATACAACACCTGGTGCTCATCACAGCAAGTGCACTCTAGTCTCCTTCATACTTAAATATGACCAGTGACTGGTTCTGAACAACGAGGCATAAATGGAAGTAATTTATTCAACCTCCAGGAAAGGTCCCGCTTCTTTTTTCCTTTTCCTCCTGCGTGAAATGTGGACATAATGACAGGTTTCTGGCAGCCATCTTGGGCTCTGCACAGGGATGGAGGGTAGAAAGCTAGGAGTAGGTTTCTGACAAACTTCCATACCAGTCCTGACCAGTTATCATCCAGACTTTTTACATAAAAGAATAAAACCTTATGTGAACAGCCACTGTTGATTTGTGGTTTCTGTTGCATGTGGGCAAACCAAATCCTACACCATTTTAATGTGAAAAATCACTTTGGTCTAGAAATGTTCATAACCTGACATAAGGGTGGGTAATTTATAAAAGCACTACCATATGTTTAAAAGTCTTTTGGACTTTATAGCTATATATGTATATATATATATATATATATATATATCACAAACTGGAGATTGGCAATTTGGTATGTGAGATTGCTAAATTAACACAGCACAAACTTGCAGGATAATCACTAAAATTTCCATTAAATTTGCATAATAAGATCTCGCTTGAGTCAAATGGTAATATAAAATATATCTAATGTATGTTTAGGAAGTTCACTTCATAACATCATTCTTATTCCCCATTTTCCTGAGTATCAATTTTTCTCAAAGTCCCAACTTCTAATCTTGCAAGATGAACTCTTCCTATATGTGTGGCATTTAAGAAATCCCAGTAGTAGAATAGTAACTTTTAACTGGGTAACTGGTACAGGGAAAGAGAAAGTCATTTATAATTTCCCCTCAAGTTCCACATTTGAGGGTAACCAGACTCTTTCTGCTGAGGGTAACTTAACACCCAGAAGAATCTCTCTTGGAAAGATTCATTTTAGTTGATCACTAACTGACATTTCTTTCTTTTTTTTTTTTTTTAAGATTTTTTTTATTTATTTGACAGAGATAGAGACAGCCAGCGAGAGAGGGAACACAAGCAGGGGGAGTGGGAGAGGAAGAAGCAGGCTCATAGCAGAAGAGCCTGATGTGGGGCTCGATCCCAGATCGCTGGGATGACACCCTGAGCCGAAGGCAGACGCTTAACCGCTGTGCCACCCAGGCGCCCCTGACATTTCTTTCTTATGTTGCTTATAGGGTCCCCAGAAAGCAGACTCCTCTGACCCATACTTTAGGAAGCGCAGGTACTTTCCAAGTCAAGTTCCCTGTGTGATGCCACAGGCTGCTTCAGGAATAAGTCTGACCTCACTCAACCAAGTTCCCCAACTTCAGGGTAACAGTTACTCAAATTCCCTGCCACCAGATATCCTTGAGGCCCCACACTACAGCAGGACGTAGCTTATCCCATGGGAAACGAGGGGTGGAACTCAGAATGTAAATTCTCTCTAAAGGACTCTTCCAAATTCCAAATACTCTCAGCCAGGTCTCTTCAATTTCAACCTTTTCTTTCTTTTTTTTAATCTTCAAGGTGGATGAGAGACCAAGAGGCTTGGAATCAGTTACTGCCCAAATGCTTCGCATGTTCTATGTGACAGATGTGGGGCCTCACTTCGGAATAAAGAACTTGGCATCTATCATCTCAGATCTTCAGTCATAACTGAAGAGTTTTATTTTACCCTCTTAAGTAGCACTTCCCCTACCAACTGCAGCTTTTCTGTACCATTGCCAAAAGGTCGTCATCATCGACAAGCAGTATAGAGACTTCGTAAAAAGTCTTTATCTTTAAAAAAGGATGACTCTTATTTCTCAGCAGTTTTGCTCTTAGAAATTCTGGCTGTTTTCATGTCTAGGAGAACTCAGTAGTAGTTCCACACAGAGATTATTTAAAGGATCTCAGACAATCAGTGAGGCTTGCTCCCCATCATTATTTTGAACACCTGGGACGTATGGGGTATGATCAGAAAAATAATTTCATTCTTTTTTTCTACTACCTGTTCTATCATTTCTTATAATCACCTCAAATAACAAAACTGTTTCTTGTAACAAAAACAGTCTCAGTTAAGTAACGAATATTAGTGGAATAATCACAAGAGAGCCTTTTAGTTGTCTTGTTATCTGAGGGGAGGAAAGAACAGAACTAGTGAACTAGAAAATCAGCCAACCCTCCCCATCCAGACACACTTCCATCTACAGACTTCCCCGGCCTGAGGCAGACTAGCTGGAGGAAGAGAAAATCTTTCACCTTAAATGAAATTCATCATTTTGATGAGATACTTTACTGAAATGAGACCAATACACTTGTTATGGTCAGAGGGTGACCATAAAAATGATAAAATCTGCATAACATTTTATCCAGGGGTACAGAAAAGTACTCACTCCACAGAGTAGGGTGAACAGACAGCAGAAACAAAGAATACAGGTGTGTGTACGACTGCATCTTCTAAGTGTCATTTGTTCAACATAACAGTGCACATGCTTCAGCAAACTGATATACTGAAAAATTAAAATCTGGTTTCTCTAAGAGTTAAATGAGGCATGATTATTGCTATAGAAAAAGAATTATGAAGGAGAGTGACGGGATCAAAAAGGCAGACGCCTACATTCATTCCTATCCCAGATTCCTAGAAATGACAGAGCAGATACACACTTGAATCAATAAACCCAGAGCTGCGTCAGTAGACATGGAAAGTACTCAGTTGGCCTAACTTTATACAGAATTCCTGAAACAGAAGAGGCAGGTGCACTTGTGCTGATGTTGGAAAAGGAGATCCCCGAGAGGATGCTGGAACTGCTGGCATCAACTCCCAGCTCAGACATTACGGAAACCTGAAGCAAGAGGAGACCCTGACTCCACCAGCCACTCACCCCAAACATCTTTCTTTTTCCTGGTTTAAGTGGTTCTCCTCCAGTGGCATTTAAAATTATTCCATTTACAAAAATTTGATCCATATGCCTCTTTCAGGTACTTAGATCTGAATGCAAGAAGCATCTCTAAGTATAGTCTTATGATCAAAACACCATTCTACTATGTCAATCAAAGAAAAAAAAATACCTGAACCAATTAAGTAAATGATAATTGAATTTCTCAGATCTGGTATAATTATATCCCTTTATATCCCTTTTAGGGTCATTAATTTCTAAATGTCATATTTTCATCCACTAAAATAGTTCATATTTGAGACTTACTTGGCTATTCTTTATTGATTCATAAAAAGAATGTTAGCACACTTTTGTATGACTCATTTATTTACCATTTTAAAGTCCAAAATGACTGTAATGCTATTAATACTAATATTAGCCTAATTTGCTCATCCACATTGTCCTGTTAGTTCCAGAAATGCCTTGGCACTGATCCATTAGCCGTGTAAGAAAAATCTGTGTAGTAAAATCACTCACGGTTTTCCTTGTTCCTTTATGTCTGACAAGTTCTCACCTTCTATGACACAGCATCAAATGTACCCCACACTTAATTCTTCTCAGTTTTGAGGAAGTTTCCTTCCACAAAAGCAGTCTTACATACTGATCGTGACAGAGGTAGTGTTGTGAGGATCCTTGAGTGAGGGACTTTACAAATGAACGAAACCATAAGAGAAGAGCTTCTGAGCATTTTAGTTTGCATGGGACTCACTCTGGTATAGTTAAGCAGCACCTGAATAGAGTTTCAATAAAATACCAAGACAAAATGCTATAGTTTAAAATGCTATTTCCCATAATTGCTTAGACTTGTAAAACAATCAGAGAAAGTCAGTGGCTTGAAAGAGTGCTTGTCTGGGAAACTGCATCCTCATGGCCCCGCATGCTCTCCCGAAGCCAGAAGGACCATTGGGGTAGGAATCTGATTATGCCACCACTGAAACCTAACTGGTATGTTTCCAGATTTCATCAACAAATGAAAGCCAACACTAGGAAGCCATCCCTGATCCTCTCCTCAATGCATCTCAGTTCACGGGTGCCCCTCTCCACATCTTGATCTTCTTCCTATCATAGCTTCATCCATCGTACCGTTGCCACTGTGGTTGTACACCTGCACTTCCCCCACAAGCCTGTGAGTTCCTGATGTACAGTGACCTTGTTTTGAATTGTTTCTTACTCTAGCACTTAGCAAAATAATAGGGCCTCAATATATATTTGTGGAATAGTCTTTTTTCCTTCCTTCTTCCCTTTTCTTTTTTTCTTTTTTCTTCCCTTCCTTCCTTCTTGCCTTTTCTTCTTTCTTTGTTTCTTTCCTTCATTTCTTCCTTCCACAAGTATTTATTGAGGACCCACTCTGGGCCAGGCACCATCCTAGGAACTGGAGATACAGCAGAGAACTAAACAAACCAAAGTCTCTTCTCCCATGGAGCTAGTATTCTAGTCAAGGGACATGTGCAATTAACAACTAAAGAAGTTTTAAGTATATACAGTGATTTAAATGCCAGGAAGAAAAACTAAAGTAAGGGAAGGGGATAGGGAGGGATGATGTGAATGGGCTGCCCTTTTATATACAAACGGACAACTAGCTCACTGAACAAGTGGGACTTGTAAGTAGATATGACCAGAAAAAAATCTGTTCTTCCTCCATCACTGCCCATCTATAGGCATTTGGAGAGGCGAATTCTTTCTTATGCTCCTTGATAAAATATAGGACAACTGCCAGGATTTCTGTGGCAACTCTCAGATAATACAAACATCTTCTGGCTACTTCTGTCCCAAGAGGAGTCTCATTGAGGTAAGTAAAATCCCCAGTACCAGGTACTAACCAAAACTTCATTTGAAATGAAATACTCATTCCTGTAGTTTAGGTCAGCTTTGGCCTGGCATACCTCAGTGGAAAAAGGGGGCACAGTTGGCTTCTTCTCAATTGTCCCCCTTAAATTTCTTCCCTACTCCTCAACTCCCTCTGGCTTCTTGAGGGTTTAAGATGTGGGTGTGGGGATACGAGGAAGGAGAGAGGTAAATGCAAGAAAGGTGGAAGTATAATCTTGTTTTGGTTTCCTCTGGGCGTGTCTGATGTCTGATGCTTTCTGGCACTGATGGATGTTCAAAGCTGACTTTATCTTAGAGTGTTCTGTAGATGTAGAGATCCCTTCTGGAAACATTCAGTGGTTGTGTTCCATGACACAGGATGCCACTGTCTGGACTTAACTGTCCTGCCTCAGCCCCTGGAAATCCAGTCACTGTCCCTCCCATCCCTACATAAGAGGCTCTTGGGCAGGTTCTGAAATGGCTCTCTGTCATCTTTCTCTTCTACATCTGATCCCCAAAAGACACCTCTCGGCCTGAGTACTCAATTATCCTTGTCTCACCAATGATGTACATGTAGTTCCCCTCTTTCTGCTCTGCTGCTTTGGAAAGATCACCAGCACCTCATATTTCTAACTTCACCAGGCAGATGAGACTCGCATTACACCTTTTCCAAAACCCTGTTTCTACTCTCAAACTTTTCTTTTGGCTTCTTGGATTTCAATCCTCTTATATCCTTCATGTTAATACTGGCCTAAGGGCACCACCTTCAAGGGTCTCACCTAAGTGGCCTAATATTTCACTTTGGCACATGGGGCTATGGAGTTGTTTGTGGTCTTTTGGAGTTCAAATGAAGACAAAGAAAGGCCTATTTAAAATCCTGTTACAGGGGCACCTGGGTAGTGCAGTCGTTAAGCGTCTGCCTTCGGCTCAGGGTGTGATCCCGGTGTTCTGGGATTGAGCCCCGCATCAGGTTCCTGCCCTGGGAGCCTGCTTCTTCCTCTCCCACTCCCCCTGCTTGTGTTCCCTCTCTCGCTGGCTGTCTCTCTGTCAAATACATAAATAAAATCTTTAAAAATAAAATAAAATAAAATAAAATAAAATAAAATAAAATAAAATAAAATCCTGTTACAAATAAACAATGCTCACATTAGCCCCAGTAGCAGCATTTAAGGGCAAGGAGAACTTTATACAGAGGAATAGAAATGCTGGTGGACAAAAAAAGCAACCACTCAGCAGCAATATTGGAAAAATCCAAAAATGGTAGAAGACATGTAGGAGAGGAAACAGATGGGAATGGGGCTAGCTAGTATGTGTGTGGACATAATTCAGGAAACAGGACAGAGGTTATAGATAAGATATAAGAAACCAATGCCCCAACACATTTCCAAGCCAGAGCAAAAAAATAATCAGGTTCATTTTCTGCAAGGAGGATGCGGTGTTTGGGGGGTAAAAAGACCACTGGGCTGGGAGTAGAACAACTTGGCCCTCGAAGAGATAGTCTGAGAAGCGTTTAAGATCTTAGACTCTGGAACAAGAGGGTAAAAATAGATTCTAATTTTTAATACACTTTCTTGCTATTTGACTTTGAACAAATGATAGAGCTTCACCTGGCCTCGGTTTCCTCATTTACACAATGCGGTCACTTAGAGTGCTAGCCCGAAGAGCTGTCCAGAGGATGAAATGAGGCACTGTTCACATAACCATCTTATTGAATTGATCCTATCCCATCAGTAGGATGCAATCATGAAGCAACTTCATTTTAATCAAGCTGCCTCTTCCATCCCACATGGATGGCTAGTTCTTTCCCTTCACTTAATGGAAATTTTAAGCAAGTCCCATAACTTTTCTAGGCCCCTCAATCTTGAGAAGGATCTCATTTTAGTTATGAAATTTTCCAGTCCAGTGAAATCATCAAAATTGCTAACTGTATTGGATTTAAGTTTCTCACTTTCCCACCAAGGTGCTGCTTTAGGCATGGAATCCTGCAGCAGGTGGGCCTTGTGACTTCACAAGTGTCAGACACCTAGACCCTACGTCCTCTAAGTTCCAGGATGCACATATTAATCTCTCTGATTCTCTTGAAACACCTGTCAACTGAGGAAGAAAGGACATGTAAGCCACAATGAAATAAATTCTTCTTGAACTCTAGTCTTCAAGGCCATAATCACTTGTACTGGCCTAATCTAGTTTAGAATATCTTAGCAGGTTCTGCCTAGATGGTCTAGCATCTTGCTTTAAGATGTGTGTTTTTCACCAACTATTGAGAGTATTCTAGGGTTTAGGTCTCTATCAAAACTCTGGGGCAAGAAGAAGAACTCATCCATCCTTCTGCAACATTCAGCATCTCACCTTATATATGAAAATATGAAGGCTCTGTGTCTGTATCCCCCTCCTTTTTACACCTGGGACCTTGGGTGAATCATTTAAAATCAATGGGTCTGGGTTTAGAACTGGAATAATAATACCTTTCTTGTCAACTTTATAACTTTGTTGAGAAGAGCATGAAAGAAGATGGATGAACAAGTGCTTTATACACAAAAAGTCTAGAAAAATGTAACTTGCTATTAGGATATGAGAATAGCAGTTTTGTCCAAAATAGTTGACCCCTTGATCTATTTTCATTCCTATCTAATATATCTGTAAACTGGAACAGTAAGGATAAGGTTTCAATGACCATGAACAAAAGTCACAGAGAAGGTAAATATCATCTATTTCGACACCATCTCTTAGACCTGAAGCTTGACTGCTGTAATGTGTATAATGTATGGAATGAAAGTTTGAGGTTCTTACATCTCACAGTTCACTTCATCTAACTTCCTCCCATAACCCAGAGACCAAGAACATTTTCACTTGGATATAAAAAATAAATATTTTTAAAGAGTCAAAGATGCTAAGTGCATGCCAGGTAATGCGTGCTTTGCCCAACTTGCTCTTGTCCTGACCACACAGCCCCATGGCTCAAGAAAGCAAGGCTAAGCTGGGTTTGGTGAAGCAGGGCTGAATGGCCACTGACAGAGCTGAGCATTAGACTTGGGAACCCTTCCATATGCTGGCTAGGGACCAAAAAGGCAGCCTGGTGCAAAGGCAAAAGGCCAATGTGGAAACTGAGGAAACCATTAGAATGCCCTTGAGATTTGAGCTGTAGGGCAAAAAGACACTGAGCAGCACAAAATCAGGATGCCAATGAGACACTGGTGTGTGTGTGTGTGTGTGTGTGTGTATGAGAGAGAGAGAGAGAGAGAGAGAGAGAGAGAGAGGAGGCGGGGAGGATGTCTTGCTTTAGAACTGTCTTGGTTCCTGTAAGTATCCTTGATTCCACTTCCAGGCAGCTGCATCTTTATAATAAATGTCCATTTTCCTGGCTATCCTTATCATTCTCTATCCATTGTAACTATAAAAGGCAGGAAGAAACAAGCATGAGCCCTGCTAAGCTAATTTATTCTCATTACCCTGGAAAACTGAGAATCTTCTGGACCCATGTTCAACATAGAATTGTGGATCTTCCTAGGCTTGTCCTATTTCAATACAGCCCGGCCTTTTGGAGCAGAGTGTGATACAAACCAGTGTTCTCAACACATTCACGTCCGCCCTAGGCAAATTACCAGCTCTTCAGCCCCAAGGCCATCCTATAGGGCTGAACTAAGTCTTCAACTAGCCCAAAGTTCTTGACATTGTAGGACACAATTTGGAGGTCTCTGGAGAGGTGAGCTCCTGCCTTACACAAATTGGACAGACACCTAAATAGCCAAGGAGTAACACACTTGTGGTAATTCAAACAGGAAGTACCCATGCAATGAATATTCCTCTTGGAACTGGGTCTTATAAACGTTAGGAGAATCATATCAGCGTGTTTTAATAACTCACAACTCTACCACCTTACGACAAATACAAAGCACTTGAAATCAAAGAACTGGATTCAAAGTCTCACTCTTCCACTCCCTAACTGGGAACTTTGAGCAAGTCACTTAACTTCTAAGAGTTTCTCCCCCTCTGTAAAATGGAGATAATACTACCTACTTTACAGGGTTATTGTGAAGGTTAAAGCAGACATGGAACAAAATGCTGTGGCTGCAGCAACAGCATCATAACAGCAAGAATAATTTCTTGAGCACTTGCTATGTGCCAGGCACTGAGTTAACCACTTGATTTGCTTCATCTCATTTAATTTCTCCAATAACCTTATGACACGTGCACATTTTACAGGTAAGGTCACTAAAGCACCCAGCGACTAAGTTACCTGCCTAAGTACCCAACACAGCATGGAGGGGTGGCACCAACAAAGAACTCCTCCCTTTATTTTTCCATGTTTCACTAGGAGAAAGTGTCCAGATCTAAAGAAATCAGCAGCAGCTACTTACTGGGGGTTCATCAGTTCCAAGTCGCCAATATGTTGAATTACACAGTTTTTTTATGTCCTCAGGACCCTCTATATCATAATCTTTCGGATAGGCTTCTCTGTCATGGTGCCTTAAAAAATAAATTAGAATCTGTTAAGGGATGAAGCTTTTTTAAATCACATATTGCATTTAAAAAATTTTTTTAAATTATCCAATGAAAATTTACTGTATTTGTGACATTGTTTTAATTATAAATTCACTGGATGTGGAATATATAAAGTATTTACCATCTCTTTTCAAGTAACACTGAGGCTACCTCCTAAAAACAACTTAGCACATGTGATAAAACTAATAATATCATGAGAACAATACTTATCCAACACAGCAATTACTCAGTAACTCCAGTGAAGTGAACCTTACTTAATAATGAAGATTTGTTACCAAAAGTAAATTCTAAAAAAAGACATGGTAGTAAATTAGAAAGGCAACTTGCCACTTTAGCAATTTTTTCTACGATGAATTTTAATTAAAAGTTTTTTTTCAAAATGAGAAAGAGCAAAGTATCTGCTCATATGGATTTATAACATGTGCTTCCTGCTTCTAAAGAGGGTTTAAAGGAAGCTGACAATTAAACATAAGCTGGAAAGAACATGTAGATGGAAGAGGGAAAAATATTCCAAACATCTTGACTAAAAGGATGCATAGAAATAATAATAAAGGAGAGATTTGGGAAGAGGGGAGGAAAAAGAAGCAGAGCAGCTTACAGCAGACGGAGCTGTTTCTACATAGCTTTCTTGGGTAAGATAAAGGAAGCTGAACCCCAACATCCCTCAAAAGGGGCCTTGCTATTGAGGGATACAGGGCTAGGACTGTGTAAGGGATATTGAGGTATGCCAAAATTCATCCACCCATCCACCCATCCAATTGTCCATTCATTCAGTCAATATTTTAAGTACCTACTACATGCCAGGAAAGGGATGCAATGGGGACAAAGCCAGATGCAGTCCCTGCCTTCATTGCTCACACCCTGATGAAAGATACAAACAAACAAGAAAATTCTACAGTGTGGGCACAGGGTCATGGAAGCAGAACAGCATTCACTCACCTGGATGGGACACTCTAAGTCGGGCCTGACCCCCCACCTCGCCCCACTGTACTGGGGCTGGGACCCTGCACTGCATTCAAACTACTCCCTTACCTCTCTGCCTCTGAGATGAGAGCAGAACACTGCATAGAACACAGCAGCAAGGGAGCCCAGGGTGGAGCAGCAGAGCTCAGGCATGTGAACCCTCTGCCTTCCTCACATCTGAGCATTAAATTGCAAAACACTAAAAGCATTTTGGTACCATATCAGCATTTTCTGAGAGTCTCACAGGAAGCTCTCACTTCAGTCTTTAGGGGGAATATTGAACAACATAAAGAACCAAGAGTGGTAGAGTAAATGGGGCCATGGGTTTGAGTCATTGCTCATGTCCTAGCTGTGTGACTCTGCGCAAGTCACTTAACCTTTCTGCGTTTCCATTTCCACCTGTGTAAAATGAGGACAGAAATAATACCAGTAAGATTTTTGCAAAATGAAAAAAATAAAAGCAGAAGGTCCTTCAAATACTGAAGTATCATAAATACCTATGTATAATGAATATACTAATCCAGCTTTAAAAAATTTTGGTGTACAAGAATTGCAACTTTATTTTTTCCATAATTGTACTTAATTTCTTTTCCAAGTGCTCATACTGCCAAGATGGAAAAACCTTAATCTTGGTCAATTCTGCATCTCTTCCCATTCTCAAGGGCCTGTGTGGTGCCACAATGCCAAGAAACCATCTTTGTTGTCATCATCTCTCCTGTTGACATCGGTGGAAACCTCCTAATTCTCCTGTGGTCTTCCATTATGGATCCATGCACATCTGCTATGCCCTTCTGGTCCTGCCACATAGACTCTTGCCTAGACTGGCCCTCTACCACAAGCAGGCCATTATCTGGCCACCAAGAACCTTCATGTGCCCCTGTCCACCCAGGGTTCCTGGAAAACAGATGCCATTCCTGAGCTGTCTCCCTGGCCCCTGAGCTGTTTGCCTGCCTCCCACCCCACACTGGGCTTGGGGGATACGCACAAGCCTCACAATTCAACAGCTCCAAAACCATTATCCTGGGAATGGAGGGCTAGGCAGTGATAGGTCCCCTCTGCTCAAGAATCTCTAAAGCTTTAACCTTTCCAATTTGGGGTCCCAGACAAACCCACACATTTTCAACTTCTCTGATGCCCTCCATCTTCAGTTCATGAACTCTTCATCTACCATGGGACAGGGTAGCCTGGCTCTTCATCTATTCTTCCAAATCTATGGCATCATCCTAAGACCCAAGTTTTTGAACCCCAAGCCCAAGAAGTTGGTGTTTTTGTTGCCTGCTGAGTCTTTCTTCCCTGAGGCAATAAAACCAGAATATCTCCCTGGGAGCCTAAGAATGAAGAGGAAAAGCACAGTTAACATTTCAAGGTGTGATCCTAGTGCTTACTTCTTTACCATTCACCATGGGCACAGTGCCCAGGGTATAGAGTGTTTTAAAACATGAGAGTGTCTTAACTATTTTTTAATCAGCAAAAAAAGAATATAATCCATCTTAGATTGTATCCATCTTTACACCACTGTAGTTATAAACCATCATTTTTTAACTTTTTTAATGGAGGAAGGAGCCCATGAAGGCAAAGATAATTACTGTCCAGGAGAGTCAGAATGTACCATATATATATTTTTTTTAAGATTTTATTTATTTATTCGACAGAGAGAGAGACAGCCAGCGAGAGAGGGAACACAAGCAGGGGGAGTGGGAGAGGAAGAAGCAGGCTCATAGAGGAAGAGCCTGATGTGGGGCTCGATCCCAGAACTCTGGGATCACGCCCTGAGCCGAAGGCAGACGCTTAACCGCTGTGCCACCCAGGCGCCCCAGAATGTACCATATATTTTAAGTTGTATTATAACTAGATTATTACAAATGATGCAGATATGTTCCTTTACTTACAACAATCTCAGTACTAAAAGTCCAGCATTGAAAACTTGAATCTCTAATGAAATCTTTCTGTGGAGAACTGAGCTAATACAATTAGCATCCCCTAATGCCTGCCAGTTGCCCACAAATGTTGTGCCCACAGTCTGCAGGCTCTGAGAAATACACAGTTAAAGAAGACCAGCCCTACTTCTAAGAGACTGCCCCCCTAGCAAAGAGAATTAAACATGTTTAAAAATTATAAAGTATATAAAATATAAATATTTACTATATACTAAATACACATTTAATATGTATAAAAATATAGTAAAAGTGATTAGGGTACTATAAAGAAAATGACAGACTCAATTAATTCTTGATTTTACTATGTCAGGTGAACACTGGCTCGTGCCTCAGTTTCCCTGAGACGAACTGAGAATCATACACTGAGGAAACAAACGAATCAATGGATTGAGAATCTCAAGTGACAAGTGACATGTAATTGCAAAATATTATTATGTGTAATAATATTGTGTCTATCTACCATATGCTTTAGTCAGGTGTTTTTCAATGCTTTGTTAATGCCAGTTAAACTTTACAGCATCTTTATGAGACATGTATCAAGGTATTATAATAATAATAAAGTAAAATATAAATACATATATACTTTATATAGCCTTGTTCTCCTTGCTACCTGCATTTATTAATGGTCACCATATAACCGGCCATAACCTGTCATTTATTGTAATAGAAATTCATTTTGAGAAACTAATGAAATAAAAATAATAATAATAAAATAAACTTTACAATGTTTCTGGAGCAGTAACTTTCAAACTTTTTGAGCACACCCCCTACCTCACCGCCCCCACCCTCAACTCATCTTAAGACATTGGCCAATGTCTGAAGACATTTTGAGTTGTTGCATCAGGGTGGGGTGGGTTGTCACTGGTATCCAGTGGGTAGAGGCCAGTGATACTGTTAAACACCCTACCATGCACAGAACAACCGGCCCCCCATAACAAAGAAATATCTGGCTCAAAATGTCAAAAGTATCAAGGTTAAGAAAGTTCCAGGGAACAGTTATACACCAGACTCTTAGATCAGTGGTTCCCAAACCTGTTTCATGGAACAGCAAAACATTCCCTCCAAATTCATAGAACCAACATAAAATTGCCAACTTTTGTTTTGACAAAAACATTAAAAATAAAATGACCATCTACTGTCTTGAATAGGAGGACCTCTAACACCAAAGAAAACTAAAAACAAACTCAGAGTCCTTTAAACCGAATAAATTTAGCCATACAAAAAACTTGCTACGTTGTCTTTACAGTTAGTCTTATCACCTTGAATTAGTAATAAGGTCATTGTTGACCAGTACTGGTCTCGTCTACTGACTGGCTTCTGCAGATATTAATTTGCCCAGACATGAATTTGACAGCAGCTGGTGAGCAGTCAGTTCAAGGTCAAAGCTGCTTGAATACAGGTATTCCATGCTGCTGACTGAAGGAAGAACTATGTCTTCCATGCAAAGCATGCAGGTACTGGCTGACCTCCTTGCTGAGAGAAGGGTCCACAGGGCTCCCTGCCATCAGTGCCAGTACCTTCCTTGATAAGCAGCCTCGCCTTTTCTTAGGACCTTGCTCTATCAAGGCCAGAGCTGAGTGTTGTGACTTTCTTTATATAAGAAATTTTTATGTAAAACATCCTCAATTATAAGAGATGAAGCTTGCATTCTCTACCCTGTTGTGGAAGAGACAGTATGAGTAAGAATAGAATTGGGAATGGGGAAAGGACTGAAAGGACAGGATCAGAGCTGCCAACTGTATGAAAAGGAGGTTGAAACTATGACCCTGTTGTCAAAAATGCCATATTAGACTGCTTCAAAGGGGATTAAGGTCAATACAATCTAGTAGGTCAAAGATAGCACGAGCAGGTCCTATTCTGGACAAATGCCCAACATATACAGTTGGTATGTAACTTCCTACCACCAACTCTACAATCACCTGAACCCTTGAGATCCTGTTCTTCCTATCTTTTCAAACCTAATGTGTAATCTCAAGTAATGCCTTGTCGAGAGACAAGGGTCTGTTTCTGGGTTCGTCTGGGAGCTTAGGTTTCCTATCATAAGAGCTGGATCACTCCACATAAAATTGGATCTGCAAGCCCCCTTTGAGTAAACACATACGGACCCTAAAGTGAGTTGCAGAACTAAACAAACATAGTCCAGAGCATTCTCGGGCAAGGACCTGCAGCTCCCCTCAGGCTGCTCCAAGCCAGACTGGTCCAGCTCCCAGTGGAGGACAGGGTGGGGTCAGGCCATAAGATTCTACTTGCAAGTCGTACTCTAGTGGACCAAGTGACACTCAAGTTACACTAAAGTTTACACTCACTTTCCGTGGTCCCACATCTATGTGGGGGAAATGAAGTGGGGGTTTGCAACAAAACATTTATCTCTGCTCCACCTTTCAGATTTTTTTCTTTATAATTATGCATTAATGAATCTGCCTTCTCATTAGACTAGGAGTATCTCAGATACAGGAATTATTCTTTATTCATCTTTGTGTTCTCAGGGCCCAGCATAGTCTAACACATTATAAATACTCATTAAATCTTCAATGATTGATTGATTGAATGTTCTTACATTGTGTTACTGTCACCTTAATATAAATGTTGAAAGCAGAGGCTTTCAAATGTGTCCATAAAAATAAAGAGCATCCCAGCTCACTCTGCAAAAACACACATAAAGAAGAAGTGATTATGCATATAGAGATGCTAGTCCGTTGCAACAAAAACTTGTCTCCAGAGGAATTATAAATCTACTTGCTGAATGGGAAAGCTCTCAACATACATATGCATAACACTGATTGCAATGGGGGTGTGAATCTGAGCAATATCTGATATGAGAACAATGAAAATCCCAGCCCTTCTAGCTTCTAGTTACTTGACAAGAGACACATTTTCTTTGCGGATTTCAAAGATGTTAAAAATGTTTAGTTAAGACTCCAGATGGAAGAATATATTAATTTTAAATTTTAGAATTATTAATGTAATTCACAACTACTCTGTCAGTTATTGTATTTTCTGATATAAATCTAACCCACATGAGAAGAGAAAGATACCTTTTCTATTAGGTTTTATAAACATCTGCTATCTCGAACTTTAAAAGAAAATTACCCCAGAGAGTCAGCTCTATTTCCTGACACCTCAGAAGCATAAAACCAATAGAATCAAAGGCTACAAAGAAACATTTGACAATGCTCTTTAAAGATTTCATGGGAAAATGATTTACATGCCAAGGTAATGTTATTTTAGTGGCACATTCATCAAACTGACAAATGAACACTTTTAGAGGTATTTGCAGAGTCATAAAGAAAACCTTATGTCCTTGGGAGAAATGGTGACATTTCAAACTTATGAAGAGGGACTTTGGTTTTCAATGTCTCCTGCTCTATGTGATTTGTGCATCTATAACCTGAAACCACAGAATCTGAAGCCTAAACTGCACTCAAAAGAAAACCATTTGACGAAGGCAGATAAGTGAAGTCATTTTCTTCACTGGACATATACTGAGTGGCATGTAAATAAAACCCATCATTATTATGGATTTTCTTAATAGAAAATCTTCAGAAACTGGAAGCCCTATGGAGAATATTGAGAGGAAACAAAAAAGAATATAGTAGTGGGAGCCTGTGTCTAAACAGTTTAAATGTTAAATGAATGTTGTTGGTCTGAGTAACTGCCAAACACATGACTTTGAAAACAGCTGAAGGGACGGGTATTAGACAGGGTGACACTGTAATTGATTGATCCACCTGGAACACTTTCAGAGGGAAATGAGGTACTAAGTACACTGGGAGTGGTGAAAACCAGGACTGTCCTGGTCAAATCAGGATCAGGACATTCTGCTATTCCACGTTTCAACAATTGGTTCGCAATGTTCTTAAAATCCTAGGATGTTTCTCAGGGTTTCTTTGATCCTCCCCTCCAGAATCAACTTATATGGACTGGCCAAAGACACTCTGGGAGGTAGAAGAGTGAGACTAAAGAGAGACAGAGTTTTTTAAATGTATTATACATTAGTAATTACAGTAGTCCACAGAAAACCTTGACAGTATATCTTTCGTGAGTAGCATGAAGACCAGTTTGTCCCCCTGCAAAACAAAAAGCAAACACCTGATTACTTGTATGAGCTCCTTCCCTATAGTCTTAATACTACTGGTTTAAATAATTTGAATTAACTATTCCAGAATAATATCAAAAGATTATAGGGGCACCTGGGTGGCGCAGTCGTTACGCGCCTGCCTTCGGCTCAGGGCGTGATCCCGGCGTTCTGGGATCGAGCCCCACGTCAGGCTCCTCCGCTAGGAGCCTGCTTCCTCCTCTCCCACTCCCCCTGCTTGTGTTCCCTCTCTCGCTGGCTGTCTCTCTCTGTCAAATTTATAAATAAATAAAATCTTAAAAAAAAAAAAAGATTATATTATATAAGCTTCGGGCCCATTTTAATGCACACTTTTGTGAACCCATGAGCAACGCATATTGACTAGATATTACAAGGTTCTTTGGTTTCAAAGCAATTCATTTCATTCACATTAGAAATGAATGAACAAGCCTTTCTTCATAAATAGAATCTAAAGTTTAAGTATTCTTCCATTATGAACATAGTTATACAAATGAGCATTTTCCCCAACTCTTCCTAGAAATCATTCAAAAAGCAACAAAGGAAATGGAAAAATTAAAAGCAAACTAAATTTTTGGCAAAGTCAGAAGTTATAATTCCCAAACCACACCATGTGCAAGGGCTCCCATAAGCAGCCAAGATCCATTCAAAGACAAGTGGAACAAAAGAATTTGTCAAAGACAAGTGGAAAAAGTGAAGATAAGAGGCTGTAGGGAGAAATCTCACTAATGAGATTGGTCAGAGGTAGGAACTCTTGGAGTGACGGATAAATTATATTTCCATGGTTATGCAAATAAATTCACTGAAAACAATGGAAAATGCTAGATAAAATATATCGTTTTTAAATCCCAACACATTTAAAGTATTTAAGAGCTGAGAGTCCAATGGCGGAACTTCCAGGTCAATCTTTGGATGAAAGCCTGTAACCAAAGAGTTAAGTAGAATTTCAAAAACCCCAAACTGCTGATGCCTTCAATGCATTAGCCAACACTGTACATGGGCAAGGACTTCAGGGCTAGAAGAACAAAAATCTAGTCCTAGAATCCACCTAGGAGTGAGTTTTATAAGAAAGTCTTCCATATGTGATAGTCATTGTGCTCACCAATGTAATTTCTCCTTCTTTCCTGGGAATACAAGAGGTTAAAATTCCCAGCTCTCTTGCAGTTAGTGGGGCCATCTGACTAGTTCTGGATAACAAAATAAATATGAGCAGAAATAATATGTGCCCTTTCTGTGACAGTGAAAGCTCCTGTACAATTCTCAATTCTTTCCTCCTCCACCAGAGTAGTCAATGACTTTCTAGAGGACAGAGCCAGAATCAGCCTGAATCCCAGAGTTCCCAAGTGGAGGAATGCCTGCTCTCCACCAAAAACTTACAGTTGACTTTGTGTGAGCAGGAAATAAACCTTTATGTGTTAAGCCACTGAGATTCGGGGGGGCTGATATCACAGATTAAGTTTAGCCTATTCTAACACAGAAATCAGTACCAGAAGTGGGGTGGGTACTACTGTAACAAAAATCTAAAGTGTATGGCATTGGCTAAAAGCCAGGCAAAGACAAAAGGAAACTGGTATTGCAGGCTAGAACAGCAAAACATTTCATGACTACAGGAAGCAAAAAGTCGACTCATGTACCTAGAGAGACCAAGAAAGAGATTGGGAAAAAGTTCCATGTGTGAACTGCGATTGTTTTTTGCCAATGTACTTATAAAAGAGAGAGAGGTAAATTCAGTAAACTGGCTGGTTTACAAGAAGGTAAAGGGAAATGAAGGAGTCCTGAAATTTGGGGCCTGAAATGCTAGAAGCACCAGCAACTTTTAGATCTCAAACAGTAAGAAAGAAAGCTCAGAAAGATCTTTTTGAGACAAAGTTCTATCAAAGCTGAGCCTTGCAGCAAAGTTCATCCTATTGTTAGATGCTCCCAAAGAATTAAGCTGCATCTAAGCAAATATCTGTCTAAGGAGATTGTCAAACAGAATTCCCAGGGTTTCTGATTTCTGTAACTACAGCGGTCTCAAAGTGGTATTCAAGGTATTTATTATAGGAGAAAAAGTAAAGAAATATAAAGAAATACAGCGGAACTTTGTCTAGAAAGAATTGCGAGTAAGATTACTACCAGTTGGAATTGACTGAATTCAAACAAATAAACTTATGAAGTTCCTAAAAATTGTTCTTCCAAATAAGCCAGGAGTCTGAATATAAAATCCTTTAACTCCTCAATATTTAAAATATTCTTTGGAGGAGGGCCTGGGTGGCTCATTTGGTTAAGCACCTGACTCTTGGTTTGGTTCAGGTAATGATCTCATGAGTTGTGGGATAGAGCGCCCCCCCCCCACCCGCCGCCCCTTTGAGCTCGGCATTCAGCAGGGAGGCTGCTTGAGAGTCTCTCCTCTCCTTCTGCTCCTGCCCACCCCGAGCTCTCTCTCTCTAAAACAAATAAATAAATCTTTTAAAAAAATATTCTTTGGCCCCCAAACTTTTGGAACTAGGAAATGAACTGAGTTCACAGGAGGGCACAGTCTACAACATCCGTTGCAGATGTGGTCAAGAATAATAGAAAAGACCACACACAGGGCAGAGCCAAGGACTACAGAGAACAATGAGAAAGGGAAGCTGCTTCCAGAAAGCAGAATGGGGGTCTAACAAGGAACATTCCTGACACGAGCGTAGGGCTCTTTAACAATGTGTGCTGGACGGGATTTAAGAATGACTGTGGGCCAAGCAGGGAAAGACAATTATCATATGGTTTCACTCATTTATGAAACATAAGTAGTAGGAAGATCGTAGGAGAAGAAAGGGAAGAAGAAAGGGGGAGTAAACAGAAGGGGGAATGAACCATGAGAGACTATGGACTCTGGGAAACAGACTGAGGGCTTCAGAGGGGAGAGGGTGGGGGAATGGGATAGGCCGGTGACGGGTATTAAGGAGGGCACGTATTGCACTGGGTGTTATACGCAAGTAATGAATCATGGAACTTTACATCAAAAACTAGGGATGTACTGTATGGTGACTAACAAAATATAATAAAAAATTATTATTAAAAAAAGAAAATGCTAATACAATAAATATCCAGTCTTACGCATTAGATTAAAAAAAAAAGAAACACTACAACAAAAACTAATTATATACTGTATGGTGACTAACATAACAAAAATTTAAAAAAATAAAAAATGAAAAAAAAAAAAAAGAATGACTGTGGACCAATGACAGTCCTGTCACTTCCATACCTCCTCTTCCTGAGCAAGAGTGCTTACTACAGTTATCTGGTCCCTGTCCCACCAGTGTGCACTGGGAGCAGAAAATCTGTCCTTTTTCTTTATGGTTTTCTGAATCAAGTAGAGTACAGCTAGTCTACAGCTAGACTTAGTAGAAAGACAATAGTATAACATGTGGAGATCTTGAAATTTTGACCTGTGACTGGATAGAATTTGGGTCATTATCCTTGGATAAATAGGTGAACATAGTCTGCACATGGAGTGTGAAGCCAGCATTCAGTGACTGCCTAAATACTACATACAGTGCACATGGAACTTTTATAAAAATTTAGAAAAAATATTTTATTATGCGTGAAAGATATAACTGACAATTCAATAAAACTAAAAATTTATAACACATTTTTAAAGAAATCCTTCTTTAATCTGAACATACTTAAACACTTCAAAGATCAAAGATCAACATAAACTTAAATTGTTGAATTTCTAAAAGATACCAATAAATTGAAATACCACTTACAGGAATCCATAAGATACAGCTATAGCAGTACCCAGAAAAAAATTCTAAGCTTTCAGTACTTTAATCAATAAAAATGAAACACTGAAAATAAGTAAAACATATAATTCAAAAACACAGAAAAAAGAACAAGAAAGCCAAAAGAATCCAGAATGATATAATAATTCAAGATAAAAGAGTAGTTAAATGCAGAATTCAATAAGTTAGAAAACAGAATAAATGAATAAGTAAGCGAAATAGACACATCTAAAAAATCAAGGAAAAGGGCAGGGGATATATAAACGGAGTAGAGGAATATAATATCCACACTGTGGAATATTATTAGGCAATAAAAAGGAATGAAGTATTGATCCCTGCTACAACATGGGTGAAACTTGAAAACATTATGCTAAGTAAAAGAAGCCAGTCACATAGGACCATATATTATTTTATATTATTTTATTCCATTCATATGAAATGTCCAGAATAGGCAAATCTATAGAGACAGAAAGAAGGTTAATGGTTCCTAGAGCTTGAGGGTTGAGGCGATTCAGAAGTAACAGCTAAAAGGAACGGTATTTCTTCTTAAGTTAATTAAAATGTTCTAAAATCTATCTAAAATGCTCTAAAATTGTGTTGATAGATGTACAACTTGGTCAATACACTGAAAGCCATCAAATTATACACCTTAAAAGGGTGATATGTATAGTATGTGAGTTGTATCCTTATAAGGTTGTTAAGAATAGGAGTAACCATCAAAATAGAAGAAAAAATTTAAAAGCACTAAAGACTACTTTCTATAACTCTATGCAAATATATTTGGAAAGCTAGATGGCACACATAACTCTCTATGAAAAGCAATTTACCAAAATTGTCCTCGGTAGAGACAGAAAGTCTAAATAGACAATTCCCAAAGAAGAAACAGAGAAAGGTGTCAAAGAAAAAAGAGAGTTATCCATCAAACAGTATCATGCCCAGATGATTTTACTATGGAAGGAAATTTCTTATTTGTACCTTAATGTCTAGCAGGATGTTTGACATGCCTTGATCTCCTCAGGTGTCAGAAGTACAAGGACATAAATAGGGTCAATAGGACCTATAATGGGTCACGTTACATTCACTATACTCATTTTGACATAAGTGTAAAACAACCACAGGCAGCTTTTCCAAATTATTTATATTTATTGTAAGATTGTTTAACATACAGGGGAGTCTGAATGGCTCAGTCAGTTAGGCGACCAACTCTTGATTTCAGCTCATGGTCTCAAGGTCTCGAGACAGAGCCTCATGTCAGGCTCCATGCTCAGCCGCGAGTTAGCTTGAGATTCTCTCTCTCCTTCTCCCTATGCCCCTCCCCCTGCTCTCTCTTGCTCTCTCTTTCATATAAATAAATCTTAAAAAAAAAAGGTTAATATACAAAATAATGCAACTAAAAAAAAAACATGCAATCTATCCAGACTAGATTTCTCTACTAAATCGCATGATACATACACTTCTTTCAAGGTCTAGAAAGAAGACCACAGTACGTTAACCTGTAGGAAACTGCCTTCAAAGAAATTTTGGTTGCTTTGTCGGCGTACACCTCTACAATGAGAGCAGGTGCCACTAAGCTCTGAAAGCTAGGATTATTATGCAGAGAATTCTTTTTCTGTGATCTATTAGGAGTTTTGTTGTTCACACCCTTGTTTGAATGACCATATGTAAATTAGCTAACCTGAATGTGTTGGCCTTAGATATGTTATGGATATGTAATTTAGGCATCATACAGACAGATGATTAAATGCTATTAAGATGCTATAACCCTCACTACAACTAAAAGTCACAATTCTTGTAATCACACAATTGACATCACTAGGGACTGGTAATTATGCAATAAAAAATGCCCACACCTATTACCAAACACTCTACTGGAAGGGGTAGTAATGCTTTCAGTTGACAACTAACTGATGTGTCATCTTAGTTCTATACGTGAACCCTAGGAGCTAGAACAGCTTCCTCTAGAGAACTTGACCTGGTCCAGTAGGCCTAAGTGCTCCCCTTGAATGTTTCCAGAGCATCCTGCTTACCCTGATCCTAGCATGCACAGTGCATAGTATTTGCCTGGTCAGCCTTCCCTACTCCTATCTCACAGTAATCTTGACCTCACTGTCAAATCCCAGACTCAGCAGAGTGCCTGCAACATAGCAGTGGTTTAATAATAAATATATTTTTTAAACAAATGCTATTCAAAAAAAGAGCTATTTAGAAATAATATATATATATATATATATATATTTTAAAGATTTTATTTATTTGTTTGACAGAGAGAGAGACAGCCAGCGAGAGAGGGAACACAAGCAGGGGGAGTGGGAGAGGAAGAAGCAGGCTCATAGCGGAGGAGACTGATGTGGGGCTTGATCCCATAACGCCGGGATCACGCCCTGAGCCGAAGGCAGATGCTTAACTGCTGTGCCACCCAGGTGCCCCAGAAATAAAATATTTTTAAGTAATTTTTTTAAAAAAGCTGATTTAATACTTCTGGCTCCTGCCTGAGCATCTCAGTATTTTTCCAAGTGTTTAAAAAATTTTGACAAGTCATTCGTACATTTTAATTTCAAAATATTCTATCACTTTATTTTATTTTTATTTTCTTAAAAGATTTTATTTATTCATTTGACAGAGATAGAGAGTGAGAGCACAAGCAGGGGGAGCAGTAGAGGGAGAGGGAGAAGCAAGCTCCCCGCTGAGCAGGGAGACGGATGACATGGGGCTCAATCCCAGGACCCCGGTATCACGACCCAAGTCAAAGGCAGACACCCAACCGACTGAGCCACCTAGGCACCTCTTCTTCCAACCACTTTCTATAAAAGAAAGCTAAATTCTTTGCAATAAATAAATAATAATTATGTTAATTCTTCCATTTGATTGAACCTAGAACAATCTGATTGGGGATCTAACATCTTACCAAAGACAAAGATAAATTCTTCTACCAATTAATGGTTAATGCATCAAAACTTGGTTAAGTTAAAACAAAGAAATAACACCGTGTGACTCAGAGCATTAAAATGTAATTTATTTCAAAATGAAATAAGGGAAACAGTAGTAAAAGATTAGTGTCTAGCAAAAACAGTAATACAATATTCAAATCTACTCAGAACTTTTTCAAAGCATTGTAAAAATATGTTTATCTAATGTCTATATTATACCTAAAATCAAATTTTTAAAATGCATTGTGTAGGTGCTGGTTGGGTGGGGTGGTGAAAGTTTAAAGTCAAAGTAACAGCCAATGTAGGAAATTCCTAATATATTAATGTGTATATTCTAAACTTTTGTTATAAAATTGGGTGTTTGGAACATGGAATTCATTCTCTACTACAATAGCTATCTATAGGATATAGCAGATAGAGTAGATATCTCTAGTATACAAAATGGAATATAGTAGACATCTACAGGATTTTGAGCTCAGCACTCCTTTCTCCTGGGTATATCCATCATATCTCATGGTTATTGGAGAGCTGACATATTTCCACCTAAGCCTACCTATTTGGATGAACCCAGATACTTGGCCTGAGAATGCACATCTAAACTGAAAATTTTGTATGCAGAACTGATAATACCTTAAAACCAATCTCTCTCTCTTTTTTTTTTTTTTGTAGGATAAAAATGTAAGATACAAATTCCAGAACTGCAGCAGCCATGTTTTCAATGATAAGATGAAGCAAACACACAAAGAGGAGGGGACAAGAGAAATTAAAGGAGACCAGTTTGCATTTGAAAACAGTTGTTCCTAAGGTGGAGCTGCACCCTTGTCTTCCTTCCTATCTGGTAATCAACCATTCCATGAATATAATGAGCTGACTCATTCTCTTGTTTCCTTAGGCTAGCGCAAGCTGAGTATCTGTCACTTGTAATCAAAAGAAGTCTGACCAGTACACACAGAAAATAGTACCAAAAGGTGGCTTCCCTGGCCAACTCAGAGTAGTTTATCGAATAATACTAGTTCTAGTGCTATTAAAAAACGTGAGCCCGTGGCACCTGGGTGGCTCAGTTGGTTAAGTGTCCAACTCTTGATCTCAGGGTCATGAGTTCAAGGCCTGTGTTGACCTCCACGCTGGATGTGAAGCTTACATAAAAACAACAACAAAACTTTGAGCCCTAAGCCTGGGTATCACAGTATCCACAGACTGAAGCTCACCTTATGAAATTGTCACTAGGCCCCATGTTCCTCTCACCTCCTCCCTCATGCCCCATGCTCTTACCTTCATGCGGAGTGGTCTTTGGTGGCTCCTATGGCTCAGGTGGGAGATGGTCCCAAGAGTAAGTAGAGGATAGGCTCAGGCAGAGGGACTTGTATACAGCAATGGTCTTTCCTAATCCAAGTGCATGTACATGTGGAAATGCCTATCCCGTAACATTCTACCCTACAAGGGTTCATCTTGCAAGCAGAACTTGCAAGATGTTTTATTTTGGTCGCCAGGTAAGTTAAGCAAAAACTCACATAAAGGTCAAGGCACAAGAACTCTATAACCACCAGTTTTCAGGAAGAGAATTTGATTGAAATTTCATAAAAGAGAATAGCATTGAAAGAAAAATTCAGTCAGGGCAAAAGGATGCAGTGTGTCCTGGATTTCATCTTAAAAATAGAAAATAAGGTGCTTCCCCCCCAAACTACTACATTCAAAGTCATTTGTGGTTATGTGCGTATGTTGAGGAACGAGAATGTAGGACTCGATTAAAAATAACTGTGGCGTAGGATCTACCATTATAGAACAGAGACAAGAATGAAAGGGCGGTTAATCCGAATGAATGTGAATAACATCATCCTTTTTACCCAACATAAAACTAGCAATTAAAAGGATATTTTAAAAAGACTCATAATAAACCATGAAGAGTGACTCAGACTCTAAAAGAGACGAAGCACTGTGTCTACATTCTGATCATTTAGAGAATGGCTGCTTCAGGGGAAAAGCTGTAGCAAATGATATCAAATTTTTTAAAGTAATTTTACTTTATTCCTCTTATGAAGATAATACACGTTCATTATGGAAAATGTAGAAGTGGCAAAGAGGAAAAACGAAAAAGACAAATAATCCACAAATCTACCTACCATCCAGTAATATGTATTTTGTTATGTTGAATGTCCTTTCAATCTCTTTTCAATGCATATCAGCATATACCTTTAACAAAGGAATTCATTACATCCTGGTTTTTGTTTTTGTTTGTTTTTTTACTTATAGTGAGACTGTATCTTCAAATATTCATCTTTTTACTTTTCTTTGTTTAACTTGTAAAATAACCTTTGCTTTAATAAATCTGAGGCATCCACATTTTTCTTGGGAAGATTTGGGATTGTTTTGACAGGAATATGAAGGAAAATAAAGCACAGGCTGATTAACTTCTGACTAACAAGATGGAATTTTGGAGTCCTAAGTGAGATACTTTTCTTGAAAGTCATTGCAGAGACATAAAAGGTTGAAATTTCTTATGCTGCTATTAACAAGACCCAGAAGTTCCCAAACATAGCTCAGATAGGGTGACCTTACAATTTATCTTTTAAAGCAGGTCACTTTAGAAAGTGAAAGAAAAAAGTAATTCTCAGGCCAATGGGAGTAAACACTCCCGGGCAAGAATCCCGCATGCACACACCCTCTCCACAGGGTATTCGATGGAAGCTGTCAGAGTGCCGCTGCAGGGCTGCTGTGTTGAGGGATGAGGTGCCCCTACCACAGGGGCTACGGGGTGATCAGCCTAAATCAGGGGCATGGGGAGGATAAGTATGACATGGGGATCTGTAATGCCAGCAAGAGCCAAAGTGGAAGTAAGTCTGTAAGCAGACGCATCGGGTCTTCAACAAACAAAGTGGATTAGTCACAAATTCACCAGAAGCAGGCCTAGAAGTTGGACAAAGGATGAGGTGATCAAGAACAAGGACCTACGCATAATCTGGGGGCCTCATGCCCCACCACCAAAATAACATACAACCTCAGTCCCTCACACGCACACAGATGCCACTGGGGAAAGGAGAGTGTGGAGGATGACGGACTCAGAAATAGTGGGCACCATTCTGAGAGACTATTTTAAGTTAAAACAAGCTGTTTAAACTTGAAGAAACAGATACCCTTTAGTTGGCAAGTTTGAATTTTTTCCTAGTAACTAACAATTGAAAAGCCATGAGGATCAATTTTAGAACATAAATTTTCTATGTGCATCTGAGTTGTGTGCAAATTTCTAATTCTGCTACCCACTTGATGGTGAATATATTTGCATGTCATTGGTCTACTATTACATCATCCCAAATGGTCACATGATATTATAATTTAGAATTGTTTTTTTTAAGCACAAGTTAAGAAATAAAAATATCTCTTTAAAGTATAAATTCATTTGTCCCTATATAAACTTAAAATCTTCTTAGTACCTGTCAGTCCCTGGTAAGTTATGCACTGCAAGTAGGAAGAGCACAAGTTTAGCTTCCAATTTTAAATTCTTCACCATTCAAATCAGAAGAAGAGTACATTATACTCCTCTAAGCTCACTTATATAGAGATGAGCAAACACGCTTCAGTGTCGTCCTGTTGTATCAGGATCATGGCTATGAGAATTGATTCTGGTTTTATTATAAATTTGTGCCATTCTATAGACTTTTACCTATGGGCCTTTCTAAAGTATAAAAGAGAGGGTCCCAACCCAGTGCCTTTTGGGTTTCTGTGTGTGTTCGTTCTATCTGCTCATTTGTTCATTTTTTAAATGAATGTGAATTGAGCAGCCACTATGTTCTTACCCCTTGCCCTGAGGCTTGCTCTTCTCACTTCACATTATTGACCAAAAAAGCCTCTTTAAAGGCTCTTCTCTCTTCTCTCCAAAGTCTATGTTTCATGCATGGAAACCACATAAGCAAACTTATTTAAAATGTACATAAAATAGGAGTTAATAAGCATTTGGTTGAGGGCCTGAGCAGTTAAAAGTAGGAGGATGGAGGCTTGGTGGAAGGGGAAGCATTTATGGATTTCTAAAAAGAGGCAGGCTGCACCTTGTGGTTGCTAAAGGGCTTTTTGATTTGCCTTTTCATGTGTTTTGTGAGTGTGTATTGGAGATGTGAGAAGGATGCTGGCTAGAGAGGGTCTGTCACCCTAGTGTGGCCCTGAGTTAGTCCCTGCCAAGTTAGTCCCTGAGAAAGTCGCTGATTAAATACAGCAAGAATGATACAGCAAATAAGAAAATGCATTTCTATTTTCTTTGTAGGCACACTAATGATATCTTGTGGCCTTGAAAGTGGGTTCTCTGATTGTGGAGTACCTTAAATATACATGAACTCCCTGTTCAGACAGCACAATAGAGTGTAAGTCTGAAGAGCATCACGAAAAGATCTTTAATTTCTTTCCCCAACCCAATGCTTTTCTGTAGTAATCTGTAAAACTATGAACTTCCCTACCCCACAATTAACACTGCATTTTATTTTTCTTCCTTTTTTTCCCTTTCTCCTTCTGTTTTCTTCTTATTATAGGGAGGGGGGTGAGGAAGGGAAGGGTAAAATGCACAGGCTCTTTAATTAGGGCTTAGACAGGGGAGAAAAGTAATTGAAATATACATAAAATTAACCTGAGCTCTTAAAACTCTAGGTGTCACCATGGAGACCAGAGCATGAACTGTCTCCATGGAGACTTGAATGAATTTTGGGGCTTTAAATTATCATCACTTATTACCTGATGTCGATTTGGGCAATGAAGAGATGAGTTAAAATACATACATAAAAATAAAAGAAGTAGCCTCACATCAGAGAATTTATTAAGGGCAAATCTAGTTGTTCTGGTTCTTAGTATTCCATTATTCCACTGAATGGGAAGATACCCCAAGAGATGATTTCCCCCCGACTCAGAATTTTTCATGGAATCATCTAATGATATAGCTCCACAAATGCTACAGGAATGAATAGAGAAAAATAATTTCTAGAAAAGGCCTCTCTCATTCAGAAGTGTCAGTGTGATGCAGGTGACATGGCCCTGTCCATCATTCCAGCTGTAAGGAAGAGATGGTGCCTAGGCAATGACTTATTCCAGTAATGCATCAGGGATACTTTTAACAACCATTCTGTGCATATCACTTTATCAGGTCTATTATATACAACGGTTTTTAATATGTGGAGTGAAGTCAGGCAGACTTGTATTACATGCAACATATAGAGAAACACAGAAATCATGCAAATGTTCAAACTATATAATCAGAATTTTTCCCAGTTCAGATTCTACTTGCAAACCTAGAGGTACAGTCATTTAATTGATCAAATACTCAGTTGAGAGGTCACTTGAATGGTATATCATAGATAGTAAGTATTCACCAATTAAATAAAAATCACTCATAAAAGATTAAAATTTAATAAGTTTTAATATATAATAAAATAAGTTAATAGAAAGCAAACAATTATGACCAGAATGCATAAAAACAAAATAGTTGATCAGATTATTCATTTGGAAGTTTATATAATTTGAACTTTATGTAGGTTTTTGTTTTTTCTTAAGATAGATTTTGGTGACTGCTTGGATATGGAAGGGAAGCAAGGATGCCAACAGCACAGCCAGCTCAAAGAAATCAAGTATTTCTCACATTTTATGACCAACTCTCATTATTTAGGTTGTTATATTCTATAAAGTTGTCACAAATAATTAGCAAATACCAAATGACTGCTCCTGGGGAAATAAAGGAGTAGGTGTCTATAAGCCTCTTCTCATATTTTCATAAACCAATCAATATATAACCTGGTTTTATGTATGTTTAAGCTTAAATATACCTTATTTAATATATTCTGCTGATTCACTCACATTGAACTCACAGCCAACAGCACAATAACTCGTGACTGAATGAAGCTTGTGCAACATATATTTTCTCCACAACGCACATCACAGCCTTCTTGCACATAACACTAGATAGCACTCCAGCAGTATGGGGGCTATATCGACAATGAAATTACCAATGAAAAGCACAAAAATGCTAAATAGATCATGAAAAAAGAAAACTTACTTATTTACAGTATGAGAGCTGAAACAAGAATGCAGAGTGTCACTTTGTCTGATCTCAGTCTGGAGGGTTGAGGGGGTGTGGGGGTGGAGAGTGACTAAAAAATTGTGCCTCTCTGCACATGTCCATAAATGACCATGAGTATTGATTTGGGGTTATGAATACATTTTAGCAAGAAGGCAAATTCACAAATACAGAATCTGCAAATAATGAGGATCGATTGTACTCCGGACTTTGGAGAACTATTTCTTTTTCCCTATGAGGTTGCTTCTTTGTCGTCCATTGCACTTGCCTGTGAGAGCATGTTCTCTTTTGTGTATCTATGGAGCTCCTATTCGTCCTTCTAAACCCTGCTCAGGAAACCGCACACACACACACACACACACACACACCTCTTCTTGTTACCTTTACCTCTTATACTCACCTCTATTTTGCACAAATCAGATTATACTGAATTTAATGGCATTCTCCTTTACAGATCTGTGAAATTCCTTGACATCCATGACCATGTCCTAATACATGTATATAACCTTTACTGTGCTTACTATGTGCCACGCTACATGTTAAAAGGTGCTTCACACACAATACCATGTTTAATCTTACAATAATCCTATCATCGCCATTTTACAGTTGCAGAAACAGAGGCCTAGAGCAGTCATATGACTTGCCATAGCACATGCTGCAGAGCTGATATTCAAACCTGGAGTCCAAGTGTTTAACCATTATATTATCCTAAAAAATTAGTATTAGCTGCCATATATATATATATATATATATATATATATATATATATATATATATTTTTTTTTTTTTTTTTTTTTAGCTGCCATATATTTTTGACTGCTTACTACGTACAGGCAAGGCGTTAAATGCTTTAGACAAATTAACTCATTGAATCCATTTTATCTGTCTCTGTGTCTCCAACACATAGCAAAGTACATGATACATTAATGTTTGTTGAATTTATTTCTTCCTGTTCCCAACATTCTTTCTAAAACTAACAGCATAAGAACTCTACATTTTCAGCAGTGACCAGAATGACTTTCCGTGTTAGACCACACTTCTCCCCTACCAAATTCCTCATCTCCTTCTCATGTATGTTCTTCTGTGGTTTTGCTACTGATGTCTACGATGTCCACAAATCATGGTAGGGCAGAAGAGAGCAGAAACACTGCCCACTTGAAAAAGGTCTTTGTCTTTAACAGCAATTTCTAATAGTGATTTATATTATGACCTACATCTTTATAGAGTAACAAAATCATGGAAGAGCTAAGTGTTTTGCTTGAGATCTATGAGGTAACCCCTGTATGAGGCTAAAAGAGGATTTTCTACTTCCCAATATAGCTTTGGATCCCAAGTCTATCTAGCCTCTCACACTGAGTTCAAAACAGGCAGAGAGTTAGTTTTAGGAAAGGGAATTAAAAGTAGGGGAGTGGACTTGTAGGAAAGTGGGTAAGCCGTAGAAAGTTTGCAAGACAGAAATTGCAGGGTTCACATACATAACATGAATGAATAGGATCAAGGAGGGTTTAGACAAATTAACTCATCTCCCTCCTGCTGTTCCCTAACCGACCCTTCCTTTTATGAATAAGTAATGTTATCTCAGAAATGTGATTTCTAGGCCTCTGCAAAAACCCTCACCTCCATCGTCTGTGAGGGTGATCTATGACCTCTGGTGGACAGGGAGCTGCTGCAGCAGGTCTCAGTATGTCTGGGGAGCTGCTCTTGGAGGCTTTCCTATCTCTTCCTGCTGCCCCAGCTCTCACTCCCACCCTCTTTATCTCTCCTTTGAAGATCTTTCTTCCCTTTCTTTTTTCTCCCTTGTCTCCTCTCCTAGTTAGCTCACTTGTCTCTTTTTCTTTCTCACCTCTTCCTTTTTCCTTTCTCTGCTCTTCTCTTCCTCTTTTTTCATTCTCTTATCTGTTTATTCCATCCTCAACACCTTTGCCCTCTTTCTATTACTGTCCTTTCCTCTCCTCCCCATCCCTTCCCCCAGCAGCCGGGAACTGCAGAGAGCTCGCTCACCAAGAATACACCAACACGGGTTTCGAGTACTTCTTGTGATGGGAGCGGAGGGTGAGGGAGCCCTTGCGCTCCAGCAAGTCCATGGGTCCGAGCTCAAACCAGTATTGCCTACTGCTGCACCAGTCCTGGCAGGAACTGCCAGAGCGCTCCATTGAGGCCGGCCACATTCAGACCTCGGAGGATTTCTTTCCGCACCTATTCTGCTCCCCACCCAACACCGATCAGGATTCGGCGTCTCTCATCTCCTGAGCAACCTGGGGCGGGGTCAATGGAGAGGGCGGGGCCAGTGGAGGGGCGGATCCCTCAAACCTAATAGCTCTGGTTTCCCAGACACAGTGGTTACTGATTAGAAAGAAACTACATTTCCCAGAATGCAACGAGGGGAGCAACCCGCCTACGGAGAGGCTGGGAGGGACATCCTCGGCCTCCTGGAATCTGTAGTTTCACCCTACCACCAGCCTAAACCTGAGAGTGGCCGGCGGAGTTAAGGGGGACCAGCGGGTCAGTTAAGGGCTTAGGGGACCTGAGCCCAGAGCAGGTCTGCTCCGACCATCCTTGCAGAAGTTCTTTTTACCATCCATCATCTGTTGCCACCACACCTTCTACTTACAAGCATGTAAGTTTAATTAAAAGGGAGCAAGAGAACACCCCTCAAACCCTAAAATATGTCATTTATATAGCTTTTCTGAGAAGGACGAGCATAATCATTCAGCAAATCAGCTAAAAAGTCTGGGGATGAAAAAGCCTTGACTGATTCCGGTTTCAGCTACTTTCTCAACCTTTGTGAGCACGAATTTCTTCCTCTGAAAAAAACAGTACGGGATGGGACGGAGAAGGGGGCAGGGTAGACACAAGAATCTGAGGTCCCTTCAGGCTGTAACGCTGAAAGACCCAACTCTAAGGTACAGTTTAGGGCTCCAGGGCATTCAGCTCCCTGAGACCTGCCAGTTCTCATTTTCACACTTGATACTTTATGACAACACAAATTTATTACATTATTGTGTTAATATGTGACGAGGAGATTTCAAAAAGATTACCTATGGCACTGCTTTCAAGAAATGATTGGATAGCTGCTTTGTAGAAGGAAGGTGCTTATTTCATCTTTGACTTTCTAAGAGAGGAATATTTAACACATCAGAATTCTCCTCCCCAGCTGAGTTGAGCACCATAAGAGCATTAGTGGACTTCATCATGGCCATCCCTCTGACCTGGCATGATGCTTAATACATGGCATCATTTCAGAGTATGAGAATGAATACTGCCTTTGAGTACTGTAGATTTACCTGGGCTTCCATAAATTCCAGAAGTGTCTTACTTTATAAAGACTACATATACACAAAAATACAAACTTAAAAACACAAATTAAGAGACATTTCACATTACAAATGGATTCTATAGTTTGCAAAAGATTTATTATATAGCACTCCTAAAAATAATGAAGTGGTCTTCTGGATCAGTTTTCACAAATTTGATTACACACAACTACTAAGTGCTTCTCTGTGGCCTGTGGTACCTAGTGTGGGTGCCTGTGGTATGCTAAGGCCCTTATTTTACTGACAGCCACAGTTAAGCCATGTTATTTAAAACCAGATAAATAGTCCACTGTCACCAGAAAAATGCTAGTGAGTACTGAGCGCTATTTTAGCCCTTTTCTTCTTGAAGAAATGAAAAAGAAAAATAGAAATTAACTTGAAAAGGCTAAATAAGATCCGTGTTAAGCTTAATTCTGCCCAAACAAAGCAAAACATGTTGCTGTCACTCCAAAAATATTACCATCATTACTACCATCTGTTTTTTAAAATTTTATTTTACTTATGCTTAAAGTGTATTTACTTTGCTTATGCTTAAAGTGATGGCAACATAATATATACACGACCAAGATGTCAGGTTTCTGCAGCCAGTTTGACTCAGAGACAGAGGCTGTCCAGAGTCAAGCCCTTTCTGAGGTACATGGATGGGTACTACAGAGATTTAAAACAAATGTAGCTTATTATTTTAGAGTTCCTTAAACCAAGCTGAAGCCTAGTTTAGTCTATGAATATGCTTTTTTGTTATACTTTTTCCCCTTTATACCAACTTTACCAGATTTATGTCTTCTGTGTCTACTAAACACTTTTCAACATCCTTGTGTTGGGATATATGAGATTGACTCTCTGACACCCTCAAGTTCAGACTCCTTCCATTCTCTTTGTATACACCAGTACATTCTGTGGAATTTTTGCTTTGCTGATTGCTTATCGATGAAATAGGAAGAGAACAGAAGGGTTTTGTGAGAATTATGTAAGATAATATATTGAAAGCAGGTGGAACAGTGCCTAATGGATGCTTAGCTCTCAATTAAATTTCAACTACTACTGCTATTGTTACATCCTAACTCTGCCCTTATCACTTGGAAAAGCGCCCTAAAATGTGCTTGTTTGTGTGGAGTTTCCTAAATATACGTTCTGTTTTTCAAGCTTTGTCTGTTTACAAGGGTTTTTCAAATGAGTATCTTTTTATTGTATTTTAATATGAAATTTAACAGTCTGAATCAGAAAAATGTTGGCAAGATATTTGGATATGTTACCAGTGACAATGATGGTTTTGTATTCATATGAAATCTTTTCTCTTCAAGACCATTAATAAGCTTTATGCTTTTTAAATGTGAAATCACTGATCCTCAACACACTTGAGTTATTCCTGTTTTCCTCAAACTTCATCAAACCAATGAAGTGTAGGGATTAAAGCAATGCCTTCTATTTAGATTAATCTCTTTTCACCATAATATCCTTGGGGTAAGAAAATTATAGTTCAAGTGGCTGAAACAGGACTTTCTACAGGAAACTGCAGGCAGACCAACTCAGGAAGTGGGAACCCCTATCATGTGAGGCTACTCTAATATATTTATCCGTTTTATCAGATTATTTAAGAAGTTGCCAAGAAGACCTGACCAGAACAGCAAACCTAAAACAGATGTAAACCAGCCAGATGTAAATGGCCACAGGGGCAAACCTCTACAGCATCTCCTTTCTCTTTCTGTCTTAACGATCATCGGCTCAATTCCAGGAAAGCACCTGCCCAGAACCTTCCAAAGTCACTATCAGCCTATTCTCCCCCCAGCATTAAACTTTCTTCTACCAAATATCATGCAATTAAGCTGAGAAAACAAAAATCTAATTCTGTAAGAAAATTACCTTGTACTATCTCCATGTTGAATCGTTTAAATCTATAAAAAAAAAACCCAATTTGTATTTAAATTATATAATACTCAGAAGTTTAAAATTAAGTATCTATGTCCTAATCAAGGATTGATAGCATCATATTTTTTTAATTCTCCAGGAATAGGGAGCTCCCGTCACCCACTACATATACATCTCGGGGTTCACTTGAGAATGTTTTATACAAAAAAGTTAGAGTCTACCACCAATGTCAAAATGAATGAGATTTTTGGTCTTCCCCACTCCTTCCACGTCCCCACTTCCATCCTTTCCTCCTCCCTCTCACCCTTCTTTCCCTTTTCCCACATTTCCTCCCTTTATCCTTTCCTTTCCGATGCTCTACTCCTTCTCTTCTTCTTCCCTCCCCTTCTTTCTCTTCTCCTTCCCTCTCTATTTCCTCCTCCCCTTCTTCCTCCTTCGAGAAGTGAAATGGATTTCAGAGTCAGAATCTGTTGTTGGGCACCCAAGATAATCTGGTACAATTCAGTTATGTGAAAAATATGAAAGAAAAATAATGAGATCCAGATACCAGGGCCAAAATTATATGAATAAGCTCCCATTTAATGACCTAAGAACTCTCAAAAGAGTCAACTCTGACAAAAGCTCCAATCTTCTTTCCTTTCCTTTAAGTATTCATAACTACCAATGGTCTTTTTAAAAATGAATTTAACCTTGAGTATGATTTCTCTGTACTTCTAATTTGGTTTGTAAACCTATTAGGCATTGACTTGCTCTCAAACAATTATTATTAATTTTCATATTGACTAAGTACTGTCATGCAACAGGCATGATCTCTAGAACTCCTACTATCAGCAGAGAGGATTAATTTATTAAATATTCAAAATATGGTATTCTATAATTCAGCATTTCCTTATTTTGATAGCCAATAAGTGAGATTCTTTGGCAGAACTGTCCATAACTATTATGATAAAATTTTAATGTCCTGGATTAGTAATAACATCCTCTAACATAAATGTAGATTAGGGAGTTCTTTAACATTCTACAGATTGGATATCTTTAATTATTCAAAGACTGAATATCCATTTTCACAAATGATCTAAACCCTTGGTTTCTTCCTTTTCTACCCTGTGCTGCTTTGGTTTCTTGGCACCTTTACTGTTTATTAGCGACAAGAATGAGACCATGTATCTACCAGTTAACCATTCTTAGGAAAGGAGAGGTACTTGAAATTAAGTTCAGTATTGTTGTGGCTTTCTGTTTCTCATGCTCTTAACTCTGCATAAAGGAACATCCTCTCCCAGGGAGGAAGCTCAGAGAAAAGAAACTGGATTTGGGCTCCTTTTGCTCCTGACGGTGATGGACATTTTCCCATGTCCCCACAAGTCCCACTCCCAGATGCATGGTGAGCAGGCTGGTAAGAAACCCACTGAAAGGCTTCCCCCAGAGGATCAGGTGTGTGCAGGAGTTTTCTGGCTGGTGAGTACACCACACACACAGCTGAGGATGCCCAGTCACCAGTCTGGAGTAGAGGTCGGGAGCTCAGGGAAGAAGCTGGAGAATTTCCAGAACCTTAAAGGACTGTCTGAGTGCTGCACGAGGTTGAGTTTCTTGCGTTTGGCTGGCATACGCCAGACTTGTGGTGCTATTTCCTCTGTTCATTAAATCTCTTTCTACAGCATCATGTTTAGGTTGCTTTAAACTACAGAGGTTTTCAGATTATTTCAGGGAAAAGATCATTTTCTAAAGGGCCAGGGCAGGAATAAAGCAAGTATGATAATGTTAAAAAATAATAACAAAGGAAGCAGACTTAGAGTAAGGATTTTCAAGACCAAACAATCATTTATATTCTTAGCACCCATTCTATGACCAATTAGTATAGTTAACCCTTAAACAACTCAGTTATGAACTGCACACGTCCACTTACATAAGGAATTTTTTCAATTAATATATTGGAAAAGTTTTCGGAGATTTGTGACAATTTGAAAAAACTTGCAAACTGTAACCTAGAAATATCGAAAAATTAAGAAAACAGTCGGTATATCATGAATTCTTAAATATATATGTAGATACTAGTCTCTTTTATTGTTTACTACTATAAAATATATACAAATCTGTTAAAGAAAAGTTAAAATTTATCAGAGCTTATGCACACACTTACAGACCATACATAGTGCCATTTGCAGTCAAGAGAAATGTGAGCAAGTGTAAAGATGCTGTATTAAGCCATAACTGCAGAAAATTAATTGTAGTACCTACTGTACTAAGGTAATAATTTGGTAGCCACCTCCCATTGCTCCTGCAGCGAGCTCAAGTGTCGTGAGCACCCTCTTCCAACGTCCTATGACGCTGAACATTTCCACTTGAGCACTTTGGCTCTCCAGTAAATTGTGCTGCACAGTAAAAAGCCATCTCTCATGGTTCTCACATCGTTTTCATCATGTTTAGTGCAATGTTATAAACCTTGAATAACACCACGGGACCCACTGGAAGTGCCACTAGTGATGCTGGAAGTGCTCCCAAAAGTCCCAAGAAGTCATGACATTACAAGAAAAAGATGATTTGCTTGATGTGTACCACAGACTGAGGTCTGCAGCTGTGGTTGCCCACCATTTCAAGATAAAGGAGTTCAGCATAAGCACAATTTAAACAAAAAAAAAAAAAAAGGAAAATTTGTGAAGCTGTTGCTGCAGCTTTGCCAGCAGGCATGAAAACCCTGCACTTTCTGCGAAATACCTTTTTATATCATTTTGAAAATGCAGCTTGTATGTGGATGCAGGATTGCTTTAAGAAAGCCATCCTTATCTACTCTAATATGATTCATGAAAAAGCAAAGTCACTACATGACAACTAGAACAAAAGGAAGGTGAAGGATCTAAAGCTCGAGAATTTAATGCCAGCAAAGGATGGTTTGATAATTTTAAAAAGGTTTGGCTTTAGGGGTGCCTGGCTGGCTCGGTTGGTGGAACATGAGACTCTTGGTTTCAGGGTTGTAAGTTCAAGCCCCACATTGGGTGGAGAGATGACTTAAAAAATAAAAAAATAATAAAAAAATAAAAGATTTGGGTTTAAGAAATGTCAAGATACCGAGAGGCAGCTTCTGCCAACCAAGAAGCAGCAGACAAATTCCCAGATGCCATTAAGAAAATCATTGAGGAGAAAGGATATCTGCCTGAACAGATAGTTAATACAGAAGAAAGTGCCCTATTCTGGGGGGAAAATTGCCATAAAAATGTATTAAGTAAGGGGGGGCGCCTGGGTGGCTCAGTTGGTTGAGTGTCTGCCTTCAGCTCAGGTCATGATCCTGGGGTCCTGAGATCAACCCACATGTTGGGCTCCCTGTTCAGTGGGGAGCCTGCTTCTGCTCTTCCTCTGCCTCTCCCCACCCCTCCCCTCCTCTTGTGCTCTCTCTCGGGCTCTCTCTCTCTCTCAAATAAATAAAATCTTTCTTTAAAAAAATGTATTAGTAAGGAAGAGAAGCTAGCACCAAGATTTAAGGCAGAAAGGATAGGCTAACTCAGTCTTTTGTGCAAATGCAGTCTGGTTTATGATCAGGACTGCCCTTATCTAAAAGGCTGCTAACCCCTGAGCCTTGAAGAGAAAAGATAAACACCAGCTTCTAGTCTTCTGGATGTACAACAAGAAGGTCTGGACAAAAAGAACCCTTTTTTCTGAGCTGGTGCCATCATGATGCTTTGTCCCTGAAGTCAGGAAATATTTTCTTTTGATATTGGATGATGCCCTTGGCCACCCAGATTCCCATGAGTTCAACACTGACAGCATGAAAGTGGTCTACTTGCCCCCAAATGCAACATCTCTAATCACTGTTGATCAGGGTTTCCTAAGGACCTTTAAGGCTCAGTACACACACTACTCTATGGGAATGATTGTCAATTCTATGAAAGAGAAACCCAATACAGAGAACATCAAGAAAGTCTGGAAAGATTATACCATTAAAGATGCCACTGTTGTTACCAAAAAAAAAAACACCAACAACTATGAGAACCATCAAGCCCAAAAAACAATAAATTCCTGCTGGAAAGAACTGTCTAGACATTGTGTATGACTTCATAGGACCCATGACAGAGCCAATCAAGGAAATCTAACCCCAACCCCTCCATTGTTTAAGGGGCAACTGTAATTGCTTTAGTATACATTAGGTGTGGAGAGTTTCCAAGTAACACTAATAATTTCTAGTTAAAGTTTCCCTAATCATAGTGACTCATATAGTACAGTTTTGACGACCAATGACACAAAGCCAAATCTAACGAGTTAGGACAAAAAGAGGAGTTTACGGACTCATGTAGATGGAAATTACAGGGGCAATTCTGGCTTCAAGCATATATGAATCCCAGGAGTTGATGATGTCTTGGGATGCTATTTCACTATTTCTTGGTTTTGCTTTCCTTCTTGGGTAAGCTTATTTTCAGGCAAATGGCTGAGAATGGCTTATTCTCTCCCCAGTGGCTAACAACTTACATTGCTTCCCTACCCTCTCATAACATAAAGTGTTCCTCTTTCCTCTAGCTCCAACAAAAGTCCTAGAAACTGATTGGCCTGACCTGACTCGTGATTGTTCTAAAAAAAACCACTAGCTCAAGGCCCAGGGTTGATTAGTATGCTCCCCAGCTTGATCTGTGTCATGGTCTCCCCTCCCGAGGGAGGTTTGCCCTTTCTGACTAATCTAGACTGAAAGTATGGGATTGGACTAAAGGGAAAAACAGATTGATTCTCAAAATAATGGGAAAGCATGCCTGATAGGCAAAAACAACAGATACCCACTGTAGGCAGTGGGTATCTGTAGTGTAGACACTTCATAAAATATTTTCAGATATATTCTCTTACCTGGCCCTTACAAAAATAATGTGGGGTTCATATTGGCATTTTTATTTCTAAGATGAGTAAACTAAATCACACAACCAGAGACAAAGCCAGTCTTATATTCTTATCTTTAGACTCCAAGGAAGGTTCTTAATCTTATCCTACTACAGATACTACATATGTATATATATTCTTGTTTTCAGGAGCCTGAACTCTCTAGTAGGACTACAGTATTATGTCCTTTACTTCTGTAACTTTTGTCTCCTCTAGATATGTCATGGCTTTTCAACTTAAGGCATTAAGTTGTTTGTAAGGCTGGGCTAGCAGTATGTTTCCAAAATACCCCCCCTTGTTAATTTCCTCTGAAATTATACAATTCCATTCTCCCAAAGCTTTCATAAAATACAGTCAAATAGTTTGGGTCTCTCATCCCTTTGCCTGTCACTTGGGATCAAATTTCATTTTTGTCCTGAAAAACATCTGGCTCCCATTTTGCCTTTCGTTTACTCTCATCTACTCTGTGTCTGGATTGATTTTCCTTTCTCAGAGTAACCCCACCCCACTGTGGTGTGTTCACTGTCCCTAATAGGACTAGGGGACTTGAATCTTTCTTCCTCAGATTTCTCTTGTCACTCTAGAATCCAGAGAATGTAAAGGGTATCTGAATTTCTAAAACATTTCAACATAAGCTTTTATTCCACAGTGAAAGGTTAAATGTGTTGTTTTCCCTAAAGTGATGACTTTAGAACAAGTGTGATTTTATGTTCATATAAAATTCTAAGAACAAAAATACCAAGATCTCAATATCCTTTACAAAAATATTCAAAAAGCCTGTATCCATTTCTATCAAGAATTACAGTTTTAATATTAAAGGAAACTACCCTGAAATGTATTTTAAATGTAATTATATAGCTCATGCACTGTCATCTCTTCTCATTTACCAGTGTCTATTCTATTTAGTTTAAGATGAACTAAATTCTATTTCTGACTGAACCTTATTATTATTAAAAAATGCATCATATTTTCTCCCAGTGTGGATATGCATGAGGAGAATATTTTGTGTAAAAATTAATTGCCTTTTCTTCTTGGCACATTACAAGGAAGACTATTTTAGAAGTAAAAAATACTAATGATTACTCCGATTCACCAATTGGAAAAGTTTCTTCAGTACTGTGACACGAAATTTCCTTCCATTATACTCAGAATGTGGCATAAATGTTTTTTATTTTCCAGATGGCTATAATTTCTTCCTTTCTATCTAAATTTATAAGAGTCACGGAATGAACAAGCCTAGAATCTGAGCTCACCGGGAGAGTGAAAGTTACATGGTACAGCATCTTAGCCAAGGGAGAAGGGTACTCCTGGCCTCTAGAACACTGCTAAGGAGACTTATCCTACCTACCTCTACATGAACCCAGAGGAGAGAGCTCACGATTCACAAAGGCAGCCCATTCCAGTTTCGTACAAGTATAATCGTAAATTCCATCTTATGCTGAGCTAACATGAACCTTCTGCTAGATGCACTTGTTGGTTCGGCTTCTGGAAGATAAAAGATAAGCTTTATTTCTCTCTTGTGAAAAACCCTTTCAGATACATGAAGAGAGTTAACATGCCTTCTCTTTTCGCAGGTGAACAAAGTAAACAAACCTACGTATTTTTCATATTCATTTTGGCTGAAAACCTCCAGATGTGCATCAGTTTGATCCTGATCCCCTTAAAAAGTGATTCTCAGGAAAGAGCACACTGTTTTACTCTGACCAATGCCAACTACAGTAGGGCTACCACTGTGTCCCACACATTTGATTCTTTGCCTTTATTAGCACAACATAAGCATGGGAGAAAGGAAGAAAGAAAGGATAAGAGACAGGAAGGAAGAAAGGGAAGGAGGGAGGAAGAGAAAGAGAAAACAGAAGAACTGAAACAAGATCAGGGAGAAATAAAAAATTCAAAATATATGCATGCCCTGGGGCTAATACTTGGATCGGAACTACCATCTTGTGACTAAGCTTTGGACCTCTGGCAAGGTTGAAAGCTCATTATCAAGTGTTCTGCATTAAGCCTGGAGCCTTTGAAGCAACAACAGAAGGGGTCTATGAAAATACAAATTCTCGGGGGTGCATGGGTGGCTCAGTCAGTTGGGCGGTTGGGCATCTGCCTTTGACTCAGGTCATGATCCTGGGGACCCAGGGGTCAAGCCTGCATCCAGCCCCTCGTGGATTTCCCTGCTCTGTGAGGAGCCTGCTTCTCCCTCTCCCTTTGCCCCTCCCCCTGCTCATTCTCTCTCTCATGTGCTATCTCTCTCTCAAATAAATGAAATCTTTTTTTTTAAAAGATTTTATTTATTTATTTGACAGAGAGACAGCCAGCGACAGAGGGAACACAAGCATGGGGAGTGGGAGAGGAGGAAGCAGGCTCCCAGCAGAAGAGCCTGATGTGGGGCTCGATTCCAGATCGCCGGGATCACGCCCTGAGCCGAAGGCAGACGCTTAACGACTGCACTACCCAGGTGCCCCTGAAATCTTTAAAAATAAAAAAATACAAATCCTCGCCAAAGCAAGTATCCCCAATTTATATTCTCAGGATTCCCCCAGATTAAATTCAACAAGGGTGAGCTCACAAGATGTTATTGGGAAACACAGAAGGAAATAAGGTAGGATAAGCAAAAACAACAAATAATAGATTTAAGTCCCCTACTACCAATCACCCCCCCCCAACTCAAATGCTTGAATTATCAGATGCAGCATGTTGGCTAATCTGAATCAAAATTCCAAAGAAACAAATCCTAGAGTTATAAAACCACCTGATGAAGGGATAAATCACTATCAAAAATGGTCAGAGAAATTTTTAACATGAACATGGACGCATTAGCAGTTTCCTCTTACCATGGAAATCTGAAAGCCACAAAAATATGGAAAACAGAAATTCAAATTTTGGTAAAATTAAGAGACTCCAAAATAGTTGTAAAGGCTGCTGAGCCTTTAGGATTCACGTGGCAGTAAGTGAAGAGAAGCCTACGAGCAATGTGGCAGCTAGAGTCCCAAAATCCATGTCCTCCACCAAGATTTCCTTCCCTAATATGAGGGAGTATGAATATAATGAATGCAATATTACACCTGTGATTATGTTATATTACATGACAAATGAGATTCTGCAGATGCAATTAAGAGTACTAGTCAGTTGACTTTGAGTTAATCAAAAGGGAGATTATCTGGGTGGACCTATCTAACCACATGAGCCCTGTGAAAGCAGAGAGTTTTCTGTCTGGTGGCAGAAGAGAAAGAAAGATCTAAAATAGAAGGAGTCCATTACATTGTACACCTGAAACTAATATACCACTGCATGTTAACTGATTGGAATTAAAATAAAACTTAAAAAGTGAAAAAAAAAAACAAAAAAAACAAAACAAGAGGATTCCAGGTACTATTGCTGGTTTTGAAGATGGAGGGGCCCAAATGAAGGAAGGGAGAGTGGCCTCTAGGAGCTCTAAGAGTCGTGTGCAGCTGACAGCTAGCAGGAAAATGGAGACCTCAGTGCTACAGTTGCAGGGAAATGAATTCTGCCAACAACCAGAATGATCTTGGAAGTGATTTCTTCCCTAGAGATTTCAGATAAGCGCCCAGTCTAGCTGATATCTTGATCTTAGCCTTGTGAGATCCTAGAGAACCCAGTGAAGCCTGCCCCACTTCTGACTTACAGAACTGTGAGCTAACAAACACTGTTTTAAGCCATTACATTTTTGGTAATGTTATGCAGCAACAGAAAACTAAAATAAATATTTCAGAAAGTATTACTTTTATTTTATTTTTATTTTATTCATTGTTAATTTTTCAAGTTTTTATTTAAATTCCAGTTAGTTAACATAGAATGTAATATTATTTTCAGGTGTAGAATTTAGTGGTTCAACATAGAACACCTGGTGCTCATCACAAGCGTCTTCCTTAATCCCCACCACCTATTTAACCCATCCCCCCACCCACCTCCCCTCTGGTAGCCATCAGTTTGTTCTCTATAGTTAAGAGTCTGTTTCTTGATTTTCCTTTCTCTCTTTTCCCCCCATGTTTATTTAGTTTTGTTTCTTAAATTCTACATATGAGTGAAATCAGATGGTATTTGTCTTCCTCTGAATGACTTATTTTGCTTAGCATAATACTCTCTAGCTCCATTCACATCATTGCCATATATGTGTGTGTGTGTGTGTGTACATATATATATACACACATAAATAAATATACCACCTCTTCTTTATCCATGCATCAGTTGATGGACATTTAGGCTCTTTCCATAGTTTGGCTATTGTGGACATTGCAGCTATAAACATCAAGGTGCATGTATTCCTTCAAATAAGATTTTCGTATCCTTTGGGTAAATATCTAGTGATGCAATTGCTGGATCATAAGGTAGTTCTACTTTTTAACTTTCTGAGGAACCTCCATACCGTGTTCCAGAGTGGCTGCACCAGCTTGCATTCCCACCAACGGTGTAAGAGGGTTCCCCTTTCTCTGCATCCTTGCTAACACCTGTTGTTTTTTGTGTTGTTAATTTTAGCCATTCTGACTGGTATGAGGTGGTATCTCATTGTAATTTTAATTTTTATTTCCCTGACGATGAGTGATATTGGGCATCTTTTCCACGTCTGTTCGCCATCTGTATGTCTTCTTCGGAAAAAATGTCTATTCATGTCTTCTGCCTGTTTTTAAACTGGATTATTACAACTTTGGGTGTTGTTTTATGAGTTCTTTATATATTTTGGAAACTAACCCTTTATCAGATATGTCACTTGTAAATATCTTCTCCCATTCTGTAGATTGCCTTTTAGATTTGTTGATTGTTTCTTTCGCTGTGCAGAAGTTTTTTTTATCTTGATGAAGTCCCAATAGTTTATTTTCACTTTTTTTAATAATATTTTTTTATTATATTATTTTTGCTTTTATTTCCCTTGCTTCAGGAAACATCTACAAAAATGCTGCTATGGCCGATGTCAGAGAAATTACTGCCTGTGCTCTCTTCTAGGATTTTTATGGTTTCAGGTCTCACATTTAGGTCTTTAATCTGTATTGAGTTTATTTTTGTGTGTGACGTATGAAAGTGGTCCAGTTTCATTCCCCTGCTGTTCAATTTTTTCTACACCATTTGTTGAAGATATTGTTTTTTTCGTCATTGCGTATTCTTTCCTCCTTTGTTGAAGATTAATTGACCATATAATTCAGGGTTCATTTCTGGGTTTTCTATTCTATTCCATTGATCTAGGTGTCTATTTTGTGCCAGTACCATACTGTCTTGATCACTACAGTTTTGTAATATAACTTGAAGTCTGGAATTGTAATATTTCCAGCTTTGCTTTTCTTTTTCAAGATTGCTTTGGCTATTAGGGGTCTTTTGTGGTTCCACACAAATTTTAGGATTGCGTGTTCTAGTTCTGTGAAAAATGCTGTTGGTATTTTGATAGGGATTACATTAAATGTATAGCTTTCTTTGGGTAACGTAGGCATTTTAACAATATTTGTTGTTCCAAGCCATGAGTTTGGAATGTTTTTCCACTTCTTTGTGTCATCTTCAATTTCTTTCATCAGTGTTTCATAGTTTTCAGAGTACAGGTCTTTTATGTCTTTGGTTAGGTTTATTCCCAGGTATCTTAGGGTTTTGGTGCAAGTGTAAGTGGGATTGAGTCCTTGATTTCTCTTTCTGCTGCTTCATTTTTAGCGTATAGAAATGCAACAGATTTCTGTATGTTGATTTTGTATTCTGAGACTTTACTGAATTCATGTATCAGTTCTAGCAATTTTTTTGGTGGAGTCTTTTGGGTTTTCTGTAGAGAGTATTGTGTCATCTGAAAATAGTGAAAGTTTGACTTCTTCCTTACAGATTTGGAGGCCTTTTATTTCTTTTTGTTGTCTGACTGCTGTGGCTAGGACTTCAAGTTCTGTGTTAAACAACAGTGGTGAAAGTGGTCATCCTTGTCTTGTTCTTGACCTTAGGGGAAAAGCTCTCAGTTTTTCCCCACTGAGGATGATATTAGCTGTAGGTTTTTCATATATGGCCTTTATTATGTTGAGGTATGTTCCCTCTAACCCTACTTTGTTCAGAGTTTTTACCATGAATGGATGTTGTACTTTGTCAAATGCTTTTTCTGCATCTATTGAAAGAATCATATGGCTCTTATCCTTTCTTTTATTAATGTGGCATATCATGTTGATTGACTTGTGAATATTGAATTACACATGCAGCCCAGGAATAAGTCCCACTTGATTGTGGTGAATGATTCTTTTCATGTAGTGTTGGATTCAGGTGGATTGGTTCATTGAGAACAATGGACAATATCTTATGTTCACTGGGGATATTGGCCTGCAGTTTTCTTTTGTAATGGAGTCTCTATCTAGTTTTGGTATCAGGGTAATGTTGGACTCATAGAATGGATGTGGAAGTTTTCCTTCCTTTTGTATTTTTTAGGATAGTTTGAGAAGAATAGGTATTATCTCTTTAAATGTTTCGTAGAACTCACCTGTGAAGCCATCTGACCCTAGACTTTTGTTTGTTCGATTACTGATTCAGTTTCTTTGCTGGTTACCAGGCTGTTCAAGTTTTCTATTTCTTCCCATTTTGGTAGTTTCTATGTTTCTAGGAATTTATCCATTTCTTCCAGGTTGTCCAATTTGTTGGCATATAGTTTTTCATAATATTTTCTTATAATTGTTTGCATTTCTGTGGTGGTGGTGATTTCTCCTCTCTCATTTGTGATTTTACTTATTTGGGTCCTTTTTCTTTTCTTTTTGATATGTCTGGCTAGAGGTTTATCAATTTTATTAATGTTTTCAAAGAACCAGCTCCTGGTTTCATTGATCTAGTCTATTGCTTTCTTTTAGTTTCTATGTCATTTATTTCTGCTTTAAGCTTTATTATTTCCCTTCTTCTGCTGGCTTTAGGCTTCATTTGTTGTTCTTTCTCTAGCTCCTTTAGGTGTAAGGTTAGGTTGTTTATTTGGGACTTTTCTTGCTTCTTGAGGTAGGTATTGCTGTATCCTTCCCTCTTAGGACAGCTTTTTCTACAACCCAAAGGTTTGGAACCATTGTGTTTTCATTTTCATTTGTTTCCATGTATATTTAAATTTCTTCTTTGATTTCCTGGTTGACCCATTCATTGTTTAGTAGCATGTTGTTTAACCTCCATGTATTTGTGGTCTTTTCAAATTTTTCTTGTGTTGACTTCAAGTTTCATAGAGTCGTGGTCTGAAAATATGCACGGTATGATCTCAATCTTTTTGTACTTGTTGAGGCCTGATTTGTGACCTGGTATGTGATCTATTCTGGAGAAAGTCCCATGTGATGTGAAAAGAATGTGTATTCTGCTGCTTTAGCATGGAATGTTCTGAATCTATCCAGTGTGTCATTCAAAGCCATTGTTTCCTTGTTGATTTTCTGCTTGGATGATCTGTCCATTGATGTAAGTGGGCTGTTAAAGTCCCCTACTATTATTGTATTATTATCAATGAGTTCCTTTTTTTTTATTAAAGATTTTATTTATTTATTTGAAAGAGAGAGAATGAGAGAGAGAGAGCATGAGAGGGGGGAGGGTCAGAGGGAGAAGCAGACTCCCCACCGGGCAGGGAGACTGATGTGGGATTTCATCCTGGGACTCCAGGATCATGACCTGAGCCAAAGGCAGTTGCTTAACCAACTGAGCCACCAAGGTGCCCCTATCAATGAGTTCCTTTATGTTTGTTATTGTTTAATATATTTGCATGCTTCCATGTTGGGTGCATAAATATTTATAATTGTTAGATCTTGTTAGATAGTCCCCTTTATTATGATATGGTGCTCTTCTTCATCTCTTGTTACAGTCTTTGGTTTAAAATCTAGTTTGTCTGATGTAAGTATGGCTACTCTGGCTTTCTTCTGATGTCCATTTGCATGATAAATGTTTCTCCCTCCCCTCACTTTCAATCTGCAGGTGTCTTTGGGTCTAAAATGAGTCTATTATAGGCAGCATATAGATGGGTCTTTTTTTTTTATCCATTCTGACACCCTATGTCTTTTGATTGGAACATTTAGTGCATTTACATTCAGAGTAATTATTGACAGATATGTATTTAGTGCCATTTTATTACTTGTTTTGTTGTTGTTTCTGGAGATTTTCTCTTCCTTTCTTGTCTTTGTCACTTTCGGTCTTTGCTTTCCACTCAAAGAGTCCCCTTTAATATTTCTTGCAGGGCTGATTTAGTGGTCATGAACTCCTTTAGTTTTTGTCTGTGAAACTCTTTATCTCTCCTTCTATCAGAAAGTACTGTTAAAAAAAAATCCTAAAGATGATGAGCCACCTTTTGAGGTACAAAAGTATCTCTAATGAGCAGCAAATGGATGGGGAAGATTGTAAGGTGAATAGTATTAGATGCTACCCCTTATGAATACCCTAAGAGGAGAGCAGAAAAAGGCTGCTAGTTTAAAATGTCCAGTGAGCCTAGTTCTTACAATTTTGCTAACAGAGGACATTTTGATCGCTCTTTTTAATGTAAAGTTATGCCCTTTGCTTCATTTTATTTCTTTTGAATTATAATTATACTTGTTTGATACTAATACTGCAACATATACTCTTTGGTTATTTATGTTTTCCTGGTGCATCTTGGCTTATGTTTTTATTCTTAGCCATCTAACATTATTTAGGAAGTGTTCATTTAGAGATAAAAGATAGTTAATCTTTGTTTTTCTTCTTTTTAAAAAAAGACTTATTTATTTATTTTAGAAAGAGAGAGAGAGCACATGAGCAGAAGAGGCAAAGGGAGAGAGAATCTCAAGAAGACTCTGCACTGAGTGCAGAGCTTGACGCAGGGCTCGATCTCAGGACCCTGAGATCACAATCTGAGCTCAAACCAAGAGTCAGATGCTTGACTGACTGAGCCACCCAGGTGCTCCAATCTTTGTTTTTCAAAAAGGAAGTTTAAGCCATTTTCTTTGGTTGTCATAACTTAGTTTTTGTTTAGTTACACTATGTTTTTCTTTCTTTTCAATGGTTTCTTGCTTTACTTTCATTTCTGTCTACTCTATGGACTATGCTTTATTTGCTATAATTCCTATTGACTTTAAAAGTATTCATTCAATTTTTTTCCAGTGGGTGCCCCAAAAGTATATATTGTATTTTTAATTTTACTAGCAGTTCTTATGAAGCTTTTCTAACATATTTTTAAATTTGTACTTCCCTCTTTTTCAAGATCAGGAATGGAATGTCATCTTTTTTTTTTTTTTAGTGTTATTATTTTTTTTAAAAGATTTTATTTATTTATTTGACAGAGGTAGAGACAGCCAGCGAGAGAGGGAACACAAGCAGGGGGAGTGGGAGAGGAAGAAGCAGGCTCATAGCGGAGGAGCCTGATGTGGGGCTCGATCCCATAATGCCGGGATCACGCCCTGAGCCGAAGGCAGACGCTTAACGACTGAGCCACCCAGGCGCCCCTGGAATGTCATCTTCTGACATCATGTGAGATGACAGTGCTGAGAACAAGGTACGCCATCAACAAATGCTTATTTAATTAGACTGAATTGAAATTAGTTTGTTCTTCAATCTCATTTGAAATTACTTGAAACATGGGATTCGCACAACAGGTCAGGCAGCTGGGGGTGGGGGTTAAGTTTAAACAATATGGCCTCTGGTAATACAAGTAAAAATGTTTCTAAATGGTAACAAAGCACTGCGAAAATTTCCTTATTATTACTTACTACTCATTGTTGAGAGCCACTGAAGTGCTACGTTTTGAAATGTATGTATAAAAATCAGTTCAGTCATTAACAATCAATATCTATTCCTGTTCAAAGGAAACCAAAGGGAGAACGGTTGGTTCATTTATTTTTCAGTGTCTTTTGCTTCCTTCTTATCTAAACTCCCATGCCAGGGGTGTAGCAGTACCTCCACAATTCCCAGAAGGAGTGTCTGACCACCTGCATGTGGCATCCCGTCCAAGGGCAATTTAACTCTCAGGATATATCACCATCAAGTCCTTCAGCAAGTTGTCTGACTTACCATTATGACACCATGAATAGCTTTATTGGGATGGCGCAGTCTTAAATCACTTCAATCTAAGAAAAAATAATGGAGAGGTGTTTCAAAGGCTCACACAGTGGTTGCATTGCGTGTGGATAAAACACAATGGCCATAAAGGTATTTTGTGAGAAAAGCCAATCATCACTTCAATTTGCCTTCCATTTGCTGCCCATATTATTTTTACAATTGCAGAATAACCTCTATAGCTGATCTAAGGATTTGTTAGCACGACTCCCAGAGGCTTCTGTGAAAGTGACCCCTCCCCTGGCTCTGCGGTACTAGTTTAAGAATATACTTGGATCAGGATGCAGCAGGACGCCTGCACCAAGAATGATGAATGGGCACTATTCACGGTTAGGTGTACTGTGTTGTGTCATAGTGCCTCCTATATTATATTCAGTGTTGTATTGAGAGATTGAATATACAAATAACAATGACCAGAACATGTATAAAAACAGAACTCTGACCTACGACCTGCAACAACCTGCCCAGGAAATCAACCAACCCAGGAAGCCAGCCTGCTATAAGTTAGACCTGCAGGAAGTCAGACTGCTATCTCTAGTGATGGTCCAGGAAGCTAGACAATAGCCCCAGTAACAATTGGCCCCAAATGACCAGGATTTGATTAATGACAGACAGAGACAGTTTTCCTAATATTTGTCCCCAGCCTGCCTACAGCTTCCTCATGTCCACAGTTTCTAATCAGGGCCTACCTGAAGCCTTATCTTTTTTCCACCTTTCTACCTGCCTTTGAGTATCTGCCAAAATGCAAGTGACAGTAGCCAGCTCCCTTGCTGTAGACGCTCTGAATAAATAGCCTTTGCTTATTCTCATTTGGTTGGTCTTTGTTTATTTCCACTATAAAGCTGAGCTGAAGGAGGTGCTTCTGGTGTCAAAGGAGTGGTCCCCAGCACATCCCCAGGCTACTCTACTGAGAGAACAGATCCAGTCTTATGTATTTAATTCTAGATATAAAGAGAAAGACTATTAACTCTCCATAAAGACTAATATGATTCTCACTCAGTCTTACCATCTGTAACTACGTACCCAGTGGTGAGGATTTCAGAAGCTGGAATCTCCATCTGGCCTGAATGATGTTGCTGATCTTTGTGATACATATCATGGCTGTGCTGACTTCCTTTCATATCCTTGAGATAATTAAACCCTGCTTGATCCACCCAAGGAGTATGTGTCTGGTCTTTGCATCAGTCTGAGCTTACAACTCACTTGGTCAATACAATGGTCATGAACACCCCACATCTCAGACTGGGTAGGTAAGAGTTACATATTTTGGAAGTGAATATAAAGATTTTTGTTTTCTGTCCCAGACTACAATTTATAAATAAATGAATGCTTATGGTAGTATTTCTTAACCTGGGGCCAGGTACCATTTGGGGAGAAAGGGCAATACACGCAGAGACAGCAGCATAAGAAAGGCAAGGAGGCAGGAACACGGAGAGCAATGCTGTGCATCTCCCGCGCCTCCAAAATATGCCATATGGTTTACATCTAACTTCAAATGCACAGTTGCAGCTTCTACAAGCAGAGGGATAGTGGAAGGAAAAACTGAAGCAAATACCTCTGCCCTAAGGGAAGCCTTTTTAAGACCATTTATTTCTGAGTTCTCTCAAACTAAGGCGACAAGCAAATCTATGCAGACTCCTCTGAGCTCCCAAGATACCCCCATCTGAATGTTGTTCTCCTTCATTTCCACTGCACAAGAATCACGATCACATTTGACTCTAAGTGAAACCTTGACGTAGTCCAGATGTCCATTTTCAATCATCTGAGACCGAAATATGTCAACAAATATTTTCAGAGGGAACATTAGGTAAAACAATCATTTGTTAAATATGAATGTCTAATTCCCTCTCTGCACTGCCAATTCCCTCTTTGGTATTAATCACCATTGCTAATATTCATGTCACCATCTACAATAGAGCTCCCAATCTGTCAATTTGTGATACATCATTTAAATAGCAGCAATTCTTTTTTTAACCTTAAGATTTTTCTATCTTATATCCATATGCACTGTAGAAAATGAGAGAGAAAAAGGAAGGAAGGAAGGAAGGAAGGAAGGAAGGAAGGAAGGAAGGAAGGAAGGAAGGAAAAGGAAAGGAGAAGGGAAAGGGAGGAAAGGAAGGAAAGGAAGGGAAGGAAAGGAAGGGAGGAAGGAAGGAAGGAAAGGAGGAAAGAAGGGAGGTCATGATTAACACCAACACAACTATTAATATTTCAGTATAAATATTTCCAATCTTGTTAATGCTGTTATGCAATCACAACATACATACCATTTCATAACTCTCTTTACTCAGTAATATTTTAACATTTTTCTACATCATTGAACACTCCACAATGTAAAAGTTAATGACAGGAGAACATTTTAATGTTTGGGTAGACCACACAATGTCTCCTACTGTTAATAATTCATTGTTTCCTATTTTACATTATTATAAGGAATGCTGCCATTCACATCCTTAACTAAATCTTCCCCAGCATGCACAATGATTTCCACATGAAAAAAATGTAGAAATTGAATTTATGGATCAAAAAGCTAAACACATCTTTATGACTTTTGATCTCTGTAGCGAAGAGCCCTCTAGAAAGGTTGTAAGAATTTATACTCCCTCTCGAAGTGCATGACCATGTTCATTTTTCCATATGCTCTTTGTATGAATATTATAGGGAGGTCATTTCCCCCCTCTTTGTCCCTTCCTGACTTTCTTCCTCTTGCCAACCGTTAACACAATAATATTCCAGAGTTTTGCTAAAAGATAGGTTTATTTGTCTTACCCACATTTCACCACAATGCATCCCAATGACCAGTGATACACAGAATCTGAAGAATGTGACTCTCAGCCTTTCAAGGATAAATCAGACACCTTGGGGGGAAAAGCTGAGTTAAAAAAAAAAAAGCCAGAAAAGAGCCAGGGGGCTGGGGTGGGGGTTTGGGTAACAATGAGAAAAATGAAAACTGATCCTTGTGTGTTCATCTGGGAAAGACTCAAAGTAGAATAATAAGTGATTAAATGAGAAAAGTAAATCAGTGTTTTGTACCATCTTCTGGATACAATGTCCAGCCTAGACTTTATCCCTGAACTCCAGACTTACATATGTAACAACCTATTTTGAGATTTATACTTGTTTTGCTATTTTTCTCATAACCACTACCAACAACATACATTCCATTAGAAAAACCTATTCATCCCCCAAAATGTATCTTGATTTGGTCCACTTTTTTCCATATTACTGCCATTATTGCCATTTCTCATCTGACTATAGATTTTTTTTTAAGTTTTTATTTATTTGACAGAGAGAGAGCAAGGAAGCATGCACAAGCAGGGGGAGCAGCAGGCAGAGGGAGAAGGAGAAGCAGGCTCCCCGCTGAGCAGGAAGCCCAATGCAGGGCTCGATCCCAGGACCCTGAGATCATGACCTGAGCCAAAGGCAGACTCTTAACGGACTGAACCACCCACGTGCCCCATGACTATAGATTCTTAATTTTTCTCCCTGTTCCCACAGTCCATTCTGCACACAGCAGCCAGGGAATACTACATCGTGTCATCTTCTGAATTAAAACAGTATCCAATGGTGTTGGAGAGGTAGACAGGATCCCACTCATGAGTAAAGGCTTATGTGTAAGCCACATAAGGAGTTGTGATTTTATTCTGAGTCATGGAATTAAAATAATTAAATTAATAATTAAAATAATTTAATGGCTTTCTATGACTCTTAGAATAAAATCACAACTCCTTATGTGGCTTACAAGCCTTTACTCATGAGTGGGATCCTGTCTACCTCTCCAACACATTGGATACTGTTTTCTCCAATCGTCAACCCAACACACTGCACCAACCACACTGGCATTGTTTCTATTTTTACAGCATGCTGAATTCTTTTTCACATTAGAACTGTTGTTTTTGCTGATCCACCCCTTGATCACTCTTCTCATTTTTTTGCATGGGCAGCACTTTTCATCCATCATGTCCCACTTCAGAAAGAGCCTCCCTGACTACCTTACTAATGTCAGCTTCAACCATCAACCCATTTACTTCCCATCACACAACCCTATTTTTTCCCTTTGTTAGAAAACCAAAATAGCTTTGTCTCCTTGGTCATTGTCTTCTTCTCTAGAATGTAATCTTTATGAATCCAATAACTTATTTTGCACTGACCCACTGTAAGTCTAGCACCTAGCAGAGTGCCTAGCGCACTGGAGACACTCAAAAAACTGTTTCATGAATAAATAAATGGAAGATATATTCATAATCAACTAAAATCATATTTTCTTTGTGGTAACAGATTTTCTCATATGCACATTTACAGTATAACCAAGGAGTTACTTGATTTATAAATACTTTTAAATTTGATGAAAAGGAGTATGGCATTGTTTGAATAGTCTAAAATCTATTTAATCATTGTGTCATCGGAAATTTAGTTTTTACCATTTTTCATTATTATAAGCAATATTACCATATATAAACTTGAAACTAATATATAATTATTTAATTCCTTACTAAAGTGGCTTTTCTAGATCAAAATCCTTTTATATGTTTCATGAAATTTTCCTGTGAAAATACTAAACCAATTGATTCTTCATCGGCAGTGAACTAAAGTTCCTATGTTCATATGGTATATCAGATTTCATTCAGCCAAAAGTAACAGAAAGCCTAACGGAAACCAGTTAATAAGGGGAAATATCTCATTTAACAAAGGACCAATGGTAGAGCAGTTTTCAGGATTGCTTGATTAAACACCTTAATAATGTCATTCTTCTCTCTACTTCGCCCTCAGGCTGACTCCACTCAGGATTACAAAACATCTGAAGCAGTTCTAGGCCAAACATTGCAGAGGTAAAAATGGATCATATCCCCTAGAGTCTCGTTCCTAGAATGAGGAGATCTTTCCCAGATGCCCAATAGTAGACTGCCTTCCGTCCTCATTGGCTGGAAATGGGTGACATTCCCTCTTCTAAATGAGTCACTGATAAGGAGAATGGAACTACTAGGAAGAGTAATAGTAATAGCTAAGTCTTAAACCAGTCTGGATTTTACCCTCAAGTAAACCTGAGCGTTCTGCCAGTAAGGAACAAGTTGAAGTGGGGTAGATCTTGGTAGGCAATCAATAGTATCTGATAATACTGAATATTAAAATTTAAAAAATCTTTGACAATTTGTTGCATGAAAAGCTATTACTTAACATTGCATTTATTTGATTACTAAACTGCATTAACATTTTCTCTTATGTTCTACTATCCTTTTAACTCCTTTGGGAGGTCTCAACCCTTCTTGGTGGCAGAAAAAAAAAAAAAAAGAAGAAGAAGGAGAAGGAAGAAGAAAAAGGAAAGGCTGACAGGCTGACATCATTACATCTCAAATTAGTTTACAAAACCCACCTCTTCAGGAGAATTCCCTCTATGATACCAAGTCCATAAGTTTCATCCAAGCATAGTGACTACTAAGTAGAACAGGGGAGACAAGATGAATCCACAGAACATTCATTATTTGCACTAACCACAACAACATTAGCAGGAGAATCGATAGGGCTGCAGCTCCCAAGAAGATACTTAAATTTTACTGACAACCCAAGACCACCCCATTGTAATTTAATATTATAATCTGTGTTCCAAAGCTCTCCCAAACTTGTCCCCAGACCTTCCTTTAAGGTAGAACAAGTTGGATTACACCTAGCCTCAGCTCCAGTTACTCTTTGACTTGTTTTCTAATGGGTTTTCTATACCACTAATTTAAGGAATATCTGATGCCACTGAGTGTGGAACTTACACAGTTTATTCTAGTTGGACCATCGGCTTCATTAATTTGAACTCCTGATGATAAGCGCTCTGCAATCTCTCCTCATCTTTACTCGTTTTCCTCCATTTCAATTTTAGTTACTAATTAAATACATTTTAATTACATTAATGAAATAATACTTTTCCTTCATTTAAAAAATATTTCTCTTTGAACAATAACACCTAACATGTTCATTGGACAATTATTGGGTTGTTCAACATCTGCTTATCGATATATGAACCATTTATATGTTAAAAATATTGGTTATGTGTCATATAGATTCCCAAGTCTTTTTCTTTGTTTTTCAAACTTGATTAATGTAATATCTATAGATATATAATCTAATCAGTCTTATTCCTTTATGTTTTCTGCTTTGGGTGACATGATCAGAAAGACTTCCCAATCTGAGATCAGGTATGCTCACTCATTTTTTTCAAGGATCTAAACCTTTTGATTTTATAGTAACTATCAGACTTTATTTATATATATAATTATATATTTAGCTAATGAAAATCTTTCAAATACCACAAGACAATTATTTGGAGCAATGCACTAAAGTTGACATGATAAATGAGGTCTTTCATGCAGGACATTGTCCTAGTGATGGCGTTCTCTTTCACATTTATTTGCTCTCCATGGATGACATCATCCTCACTCACAGCTACTAAATCCACAGCAATAACCACCAAATCCAGATTTCAGGACAACATGTAAAGAAATTTTCCCAGCCCATAAGAAGTAGGAGAAAATCAGAATCAGGAAGAAATAATTGAGGCCCGGGGCAAAAGTACTCACGGGGAAAGGTGAACATTGTGTTGGTTCTATCATTCAGAAGCAAGGGGTCAGCTCCATTTCATTAATTTTCTGTTTGCTCTGGCCAAAGTCAAAGTGATTCTAGGTATAATCTCATAGCAAAAAACATGGATACTATTTAGAACCAGAAATAAAGAACTGTGGGGGCGGGACTAAGGAAGGAAAATATTCTTGGCTTTTTCTCAAAATGTGTATTGGTAGGGAAATCAGGAACCAAGGCTCTCAACAGCTAAAGAGGATACACCTACTTCACTGTCACAATTACAATTCATAGGCTTGAGAGGGAGGGAAAGGTGTTCAAGAATCATTTCCCTAAGTATGTCTTAAATATCCACTTTTTATATAAAGAGATCGGTACACTGCTGCGATTTAAAGAAAAACTATCCTCTTCGAAATCAAAACCTGAAAATCAAAAATGGAGAGATCAATCAGGCTTATTTTCCAGAGCCAAATCAATGAAGTTCTTAAAATAGTCTTACACATTACTTGGAGGGTTTTCTTAGAAATTGTTTAAAAGTGAGAGAATTCAGGACACAGGTGTTTATGGCTGTTTTGATTGTTTTTACTGAATTATTGACTAAACTGGTTTAATCTTCCACGTGTTCTATAAGGGGAGGCACAGGGGAAACTGTCACTGACTACTGAAGGTTAAGAAAATAAATACCTCAAACCAGTTGAAAAGGCTTGGCCAAGCACACGTAGCTAGAAAGGGGCAGAATCAGAACTGGAAATCAGATTTTCAGATTTTAATTTTGGCACTGTTTCTACTCTGCTGCTCCTTTTACTATAAAATTCTTGTTTTCTAGGATTTTATACTAAAGCTAAATGATAACGGATTTAAAACAATTTCATGTATTGCTAATATTTAAGCACAAAGAAGATAAGGCTGAGGAAATGAGGAGAATCACAGAAGGAGCAAGTTGTCATCATACTGTTTCATTTAATCAGTATGGCTTTGAGCCAAAGAGAGAAGAGGAGGGCCCCTGTAAAAAGCTGATGTATGACACCCAAAATTCTAGAAATAGCTATCCCGGATTTAAAAAAGAGACTTCTAACCATTCTCTTAGAGGAAGGCATGCAGTGGGTTATGAAGCTCAGCAGAAGAACATGGGCTCTGCCAAGAAGCTGACTTGGGTTCAAGTCCCGGCTCTGCCACTAACTCATGGTGTGGCTTAGGGTTAAGCTACTTATTTAAGCCATACTTTTCTTATTCAGTAATGGAGAAAAATAAAGCAGCCACTTCATGGGGTTGCCAAGGATTAAATACAGTAATATATGCAAAGCATTTAGCACAGTGCCAGCCACAAGCTAAACACAGTAATGATCCCTTGCTATGGTTTTGTCATAATAAGGAGCACAGATAGTTCCAAGAGGCCCCTTCATGGTGGCCCAGGAAAGACCCAGTTCCAGAACCTGGAATCCTGCTTTTATCCACTTCCTTGATCTTGGATCAGAGAGTAAACCTTGAGGTTCTATCCAGGGTGATCAAAGAACTTGGAGGCAGAGGGAGGTCTGACTCAAATCTGCTGTGTAATCTTGGAGCAGCAATTTCATCTCTTTGAGCTCAAGTTGTGAGTTGAAGATACCAATAAGATTTCAGCAAGTTGTTTTGAGGGCTAAGTAAAATAGATGGTAAGAGACAGTATTTTTGCATAAAAAGCCTGTGTAGACTCAAACACCTCAAAACATATAATATTCATCACTCCACCTGCAGATGTAGAAGTGGTATTACTATCAGTAGAGCCTCCTCTTCCTATTTTTCAAGTCTCATTTTCCTGACACCTATCTCCTCTTCCCAGGGCAATTGCAGGCTTCCCTATTTTGACCAAGTCATGTTTGTTCATTGGACATAATTACTCAGGATTCTGAAATGTCATGGTGGTTCCTGCTTTATGCACTAACCAGACCATTAACAGCTACTGAACTAAGCACCAGTTCACAATCCATGAACTCGTCAAGGTCGTAAGATCCACTTCTCATTCCTCTTTGCAATCCTGGCACAGTCTAACATTGGGAATTAAGTCCAGAAATGGTAGGCTGGGTCAGGCTATGGAAGCCTTCTGTCATGAGCAAGAATCTGAATTTTTCTTCAGAGGGTGATAAAGAGTAACTGAAAGCTGTTAAGCATAGAATTGACAGTCATTTTTGTGCACTAAAAAAATCACTTTGGAAGCTGTGTAGAGGTTAGCAGGAGGCTTGGCCCGGAGGTATGACCTGTGTAATTGACATCATCAAGAAAAGGGGAAATATGCTAAGAATTCTGCCTAATACGGAAGGCAAGTATTGAAAATAACCTTTCAAATGTTTCCATCAATATCCTCAACATTTCCATTTAATTATGTTCAGTTATATAATACTTAAACATTATTGAAATATTGGCGAACAGAGAAAAGGAAAACAATTCATTATCTATCCTCCACTACCCAGAAATATTTTGGAGTACATGAATCTTTTCATACTTCTAATGTGTGTGTTGTATGTATGGAGAGGGAGAAGGAGAGAGAGGAGGAGAAACCTGACATAAAAAGAAGTAAAAACACTACAATATATCAGGAAGAGGACGAGTCAGAGATGAAGGTAATATATATGAGGAAGCATTCTTATGGGGGGGGTGTCAACAGTCTAAAGTTGAGACTTAAGGGGAGTGGGCCTGGCAATGGAAGTGGAGTATGTGGTAGCCTTTATTTTTGTTTGCTTTGTGTGCTTTTATATATCTTTTTTTCTGGCTTTATTGAGACACAATCCACATATAGCATTAAGTAAGTGTGAGGTATACAATGTAATGATTTATATATATTTATATTTATCACAAAATGATTACAATAGAGTTAGTTAACATGTCCATTACCTTACATAGCTACAGTTGGTGTGTGTGTATGTGTAGTAACAACTTTTAAAATCTACTCTCAAATTTAAGTATAGTCACCATGCATGCTACAAGTCACCTCTCCAGAACTTATGCATTTTAGAAATGAAAGTTTGTACCCTTTGACCACCTTCACCCATTTCCCCCACCCCTAGCAACCACCAATCTACTCTGTTTTTCTGTTTCTAGGATATTCCATATATATATAATGAAATATATATACGCCATATTTTGTTCATCAATGGACACTAAGGTTGTTTCCATGTCTTGGCTATTGTAAATAATGCGACAATAAACATAGGGGTGCAGATGTCTCTTTGAGAAAGTGAGTTCACTTCCTTTGGATATATACCCAGAATGGAAGTGCTGGGTCATATAGTAGTTCTATTTTTAATTTTTTGAGGAACCTCCATACTGTTTTCCATAGTGGCTGCACCAATATACATTCCCACCAACAGTGTACAAGAGTTCCCTTTTCTCCACATCCTCTTCATATTTAACTCTTCTTGTTTTAATAACAGCCATTCTAATAGATGAGAGGTGATATATCATTGTGGTTTTGATTTGCATTTCCCTGTTAATTAGTGATGCTCAGTACCTTTTGATGCACCCACTGAATATCTTCTTTTGGAAAAATGTCTATCCAGGTCCTTTGCCCATTTTTAAAATAGATTTTTTTTTTGCTATTAAATTGTATGAGTTCCTTATATATTTTGGATATTAACCCCTTATCTGATATGTGGTTTGCAAATATTTTCTCCGATTCTGTAAATTATCTTTTTGTTTTGTTGCTTGTTTTCTTTTTAGTCCCACTAGTTTATTTTTGCTTTTGTTATTTGTGCTTTGGGTGTCATATCTAGAAAAGCATTGCCAAGACTAATGTCAACAAGCTTTTTCCCTATATTTTCTTCTAGAAGTTAAAAAAACAAAGCCCACAGGGAGAGAAATTATTAGTAATTCCATAGACTCAAAAGGACTCATTACAGGTTTTTTTAAGTTCTGCAACAGAATATTTAAGATGTTTTTCATCATGTAAAAGCTCAGTTATATGCAACATTTCCAGGGATATTCTATTACATAAAGCAGGATACCCTAGAATTTGTAGTTATTTTTTTGTAAAATGCAACACTAGAAAGGTAATCTACTTTGTCCTGGCCACAGGGAGCGCCATCCTTAGGCATACTATTTCTTAACCCCTCAGACTATAGGAATATTCACAGATAATAAAAGCTTTCCCAATGTAGCAATTTGGAGCCAAGAATGTAAGTCAAAATATTTAGCAATTGTGTGTTTGTGTTCTTTATTAATACATATTGTTCCTATTAAGACTTCCCTTTTGCTAGGACTATTCCAGACTGAAGAATGAGCTGCTTGTTCATGCATGATTCTCCATATGGCATAAAGAACTATGTTCAAGGGGTAAAATTAAGCCATCTGTGGTGGTGGTCATATTTTTCTTTTAAACTGGTCCTTTTAATGGTAAGTCATTAAAATATATAAACATATTTCACCTTCACTGGAGTTCTTCATCACAACTAAAACTGTGTAACCTGCACTGAATGCATAGTCCTTACTTTTTACTTGTTGATGGATTTTGATGACCACACAATCACTTCTCCTTCAAAAGCAATATGCAGGGGCGCCTGGGTGGCTCAGTTGTTAAGCGTCTGCCTTCGGCCCAGGGCGTGATTCCAGAGTCCTGGGATTGAGCCCCACATCAGGCTCCTCCGCTGGGAGCCTGCTTCTTCCTCTCCCACTCCCCCTTCTGTGTTCCCTCTCTCACTGGCTGTCTCTCTGCGTCAAATAAATAAATAAAATCTTTAAAAAAAAAAAAGCAAAATGCAATAATAGTAAATAGTAATATCATCAATTCTACATCTATCTCTTTCCACAAGAAAGCTGAAAATGCCCTTGCAGGCTTTTACATGTTTTTTCTTCCAAATGGTTTCTGTTAAATCCTGGAAATGAACAACAAAAGATCAAATGATCAATTCTTCATTCATTACCAAAGTGACGAAGTTGTCACTGCTGGGAAATACTTAAGGGAACATAATGCATACAAGGCCATGTTATTAAATAAAGGCACTCAGAGAACTGAAACGAAGTAGATATTCAATAAAAATACATGTTGAATGGATGGATGGATGGATGGATGGTTAAAGACACGATGTAGAACTGAGGTTCCTGAATCTAGCTTTTGATTTCCTTTATTCTTGAGAAAAAGTGTTTTCTGGACATTTCAAAATATTGGACTGTTATAGTGGATCTGTGGGACAATTATAAAAGATATAACATTCACATACTAGTAATATCAGAAAGGGAAGAAAGAGTCAAAGGAACAATAGAAGATAGGTTGGCTGAGAATTTTTCAAAATGAATGATAGACACCAAACCACAGATTCAGGAGTCTCAGAGAACACTAAGCAAGATAAATACAAAAAAAAAAAAAGTCTATATCTTGGTATATCATACTCAAACTGTAGAAAATCAAAGACAATGACAAAGTCCTGAAAGAAGCCAGAGGACAAGACCCACCTTACCTGTAGAGGAGCAAGGATAAGAATTACATTGGACTACTCTTAAGAAACCATGCAAGAAAGATGAGAGTAGAGTCAAATATTTAGTGTTGAAAAAAAACCCACCAATCTAGAATTCTGTATTCAGTGAAATTATCCTTCAAAAGTGATGGAGAAGTAAATACTTTCTTAGGTAAACAGATATTGAGGGAATCTGTCAAGTTAAAAGAAGTTCTTCAGAGAGAAAAAAAAAATGACACAGGTCAGAAACTCAGATCTACATAAAGTAGGAGCCTTAGAAAAGTAATAAGTGAGACCAAAATCTTTTCTGTCTCTTATTTCTTATTTGAGCTAACAGGTAACAGCTTGTCCAATAAAATAATAGCAACAGTGTATTAGGTGATTATCACTTATAGGTGAGTGAAATGAATAACAGCAATGCTATATGGGACAGGAGGAATTGGGAATACACTGTTATGAGGTATTTGAAGCAGTATAAAACAGAATTTGTCACAAACAGACCTGCCTTACAAGAAATATTAAAGGGAGTCCTTTTAGGCTGAAATGAAAAGACACTAGACAGCAACCCAAGTCCACATGAAGAAATAAAGAGCACTAGTAAAGACAACTAAATGTAAAAACAGATAGGTGAATATAAAATCAGTATAAATGTATTTTAAATTTGGAACTCTGGGGGCGGCCTGGGTGGCACAGCGGTTAAGCATCTGCCTTCGGCTCAGGGCGTGATCCCGTCGTTGCGGGATCGAGTCCCACATCAGGCTCTTCCGCTATGGGCCTGCTTCTTCCTCTCCCACTCCCCCTGCTTGTGTTCCCTCTCTCGCTGGCTGTCTCTCTCTGTCGAATAAATAAATAAAATCTTTAAAAATAAATAAATAAATAAATAAATAAATAAATTTGGAACTCTGTTTTTATATCTCCTATCTGATTTTAAAAACAACTGCATAAAGGAATGATTATAATCAGTGCTAATGGGCATACAATATATAGAGATATAATATGTATGACAGTAACAGCACAAAGAAGGAAGGAGGAGTGAAAATATATAAGAGTAAAGTTTTTGTACCCTACTATAATTGTTTTTACTTTGAACTATACTGTTATAAGGCAAGATTTTAATTGTAATCCCTAGGAAACCAAACAAAAATAAAATTCAAAAAACAACTACAATAAAAAAATGACAGCTAATTAAAATGGTAAATCATATCTAATACAAAAGAAGGCAATAATGGAGGAACAAGGGAACAAAAGGACATAAAACATATAGAAAAAAAATGAAGATATAAATCATTCCTTATCAGTAATTACATTTATGTAAACTGACTAATATCTCCAACTAAAAGGCAGAGATTGGAAGAATGGATTTTATTTTTAAAAAGCATAACCCAATTCTATACCGTCTATATAAAAGACACACACATTAGATTCAAAGATATAACTTGAAAGGAAAAGAATGGGAAATGATACACTGTGTGTGAAAGAGAACTGGAGTGGTTATATAATATCAGGAAAAAAGAGACTTTAAGACAAAATTTGTTACTAGAGACAAAGAAGGATATTTTACAATGATAAAAGGTCTGATCCATCAAAAAGATATAACAATTATAAACATATATGCACCTATTGACAAAGCCCCAAAATACATGAGGCAAAAACCGACAAAATTAAAAGAAAATGACAATAATAGAGAAATCAATATACCACTTTATTTTTTTTTAAAGATTTATTTTAGAGAGAGAGAGTGTGTGTGTGAGTGGGGGAGGGACTGAAGGAGAGGGAGACAGAATCTTAAGCAGACTGAGCTAAGTGCAGAGCCCAGTGCAGGGTTCAATCTCATGACCCTGAGATCACTAACTGAGCTGAAACCAAGAGTGAGCAGCTTAACCGACTGTGCCACCCAGGTGCCCTCAACATCCGACTTTAAATTAAAAAAACAAATAGAGGGGTGCCTGGCTGACTCAGTCAGTGGAGCATGTGACTCATGATCTTGGTGTTGTAAGTTTGAGCCCCAGGTTGGGTGTAGAGATTATTTTAAAAAATTAAATCTTAAAAAAAAAAAAACTAAAAAGAATAACTAGAAAGAAGATCAACAAAGAAACAGAACACTTAAATTAACACTATAAACCAAATGGACCCAATAGATAACTATAGAACACTCTACCTAACAGCAGCACAATACATATTTTCCTCAGGAGTACAAGGAACATTCTCTGGAATGGACCATTATGTTATGCCATAAAAGAAGCTTCAATAAAGTTAATAATATGAAAATCATACAAAGTATATTCTCTGTAATGAGATAAGACATAAGTAACAGAATGTTACTGAATGTGATAAGACATAACAGAAACTAGAAAAATCCACAATATGTGGAAGTTGAACAACACACTCTTAATCAACAGATCAAAGAAAAGGGAAATTAGAAAATAACCTGAGATGAATGAAAATGAAAACACATCATGCTGAAAACTTATGGGATTCAGCTAAAACAGTGCTTAGAGGAAAACATATAGCATAAATCCCAATATATATTTTAAAAATCTCATCAATAACCTAAACTTCCACATTAACAAAGTATAAAAAGTAGAGAAAATTACATCAAAATAAGCAGAAGGAAGTAAAGATTAGAGCAGAAATAGGTGAAATAACAGAAAAACAATACACAGATTCCCATTTATTTGTGTATTGCCTATAGCTACTTTCAAACTACAACATTAGAGCTGAGTAACTGGAACAGAGACCATACAATCCCACAAAGTCTAAAATATGTTCTATTTAGTACTTTAACAAAAAGTCTGGAAGACTTCTGGTTTCAGCTTCAACATGTAAAGAGCTTGGAAGTCTTCACTCCCATCTTTACAACAAGATGAAAGGTGAAAAGAAACAAACGTCTTTTCTTAGACCCATCAGATAATTAAGATCACAGGACAAACTGTCACCCAGAAATCTGAGAGACAGCCAAACACAAAGAAGCACATCTGAGATCAGCTTACCTGGAGCAAAAGATGCTGAAGTCTTAAACCACTATGAATACTTCACTGATAAACTTGACAAATAGCTGGAGGCTGAGTGTGATTGAGAAATTCCCTGGGGACCCAATCTTAGGGGAACCCAAACATTCTTATGGGCTTTACCTCAAGGAACCCCACCAGGTTCTCATGGCAATTATCCCCCAAAACACCTGCCCATTTTAGTCACAGGGAGGGATTAAGTAACCATTTTGAAACAAACTCAAAGCATTCTCTGTAATAAAGGCCAATGCTCCAAATAAAAATGGTGTTTCTCCACCCTTATATGACCTAGGGAAGGGCAATTAGCCAATTCCAGCCCCTCCCCCATTTAACCTAAGAGGAAAAAAGCAAAAAGCTAAGGAGTACTTCTGAAAGTCACAGCCCAAGGGGTCAGGTCCTTACTAAAAGGTTGACAGTCATTCATAAAATTATAGAACAATTCCTCTCCCACGACACCTTAGCAAATCAACAGGGCTCCAGTATAGTAATAGTGAATCATAACCAAAAGAGTGGAGAGACACAGATTCTATTTAAGAAGGCATTCTTAGGGAAACCTAAGACAACAAGGGAGAAAAAAATAAAAGTACATCTGAGGAAACTGAATCCTGTGGCACCTACAGCTATAACATGACATACAGCCCAGCTCGTAACCACAATTAACTTAAGGCCTATTTCCCTCTGTTTCAATTATCCCACAGATCATGTTCAGTTTTCAACAAAAGATTACAAGGCATGCTAAAATGAAAGAAAATAAACAAACAACCCCCCCCCGCAAATCTGAGGTGACATAGCTACACCAGAACCGGATTCAACAGGGGGGTGAGGAAAATGCTCTGGATTACATAATGGTCATGGTTGTATGACCTCCTGACTATATTAAAAACAACTAAATTTTACACTTTAAAAGGGTGAAATTTATGGTATTGATTGTTAAAAATTGTTTTAAAAAAGACTTACATGATTTATAACTTTTTCCTACCCCACTCACACCCACCCAATTTGTGAAAATAACATTATAGAATAAAATAAATGTATGGAAATTATAACAACTGAATGATAAATTTTAAGAGTTATGATTTTTGTTGCATAATTCTTTGCTATCCATAACATTAACAATAAAAGAGTAAACATATTTTCCTCTTTCCAACCGGTAAATATATACTTAATGTCTGCCTCATCGAAAAAACTGTACTATATTGTTGGGATACAAAAATGAAGTTGACAATCCCATTAAACAAGGCAATATATGAAAAGCAAAGACTACACCAAGTACAATGGACTTGAGTTTAAGAACATAGGAAAGCATTTCCAGCTGGGTGATCAAAGAAGGCTTCATAGTGGAGGCAGCACTTTAACTGCACCTTTATTTATTCATTTAACAAATGCTGAAGGGCCCACTGTGTTCAGGTAACATGCCAGGTGCTCAGAAAACAAAATTAAAAATGAAACGGATTCTCTCATTGTATCATGAGATAAAACTCAAAATGCATATGGACAAATATGTGTGCTTATTGACATATGCATGGATAACTACACCAAGTATAAAGTAAGGAGCACTCTCGAAGAATGAGTGGATGTCAACAAGGAAGCATAAACTCCTTCAATGGCTCCCTGCCGCCTTTCAGAGAAATTTCAACTGCAAAATATGGCCTCAAGTTTCCTCATAATAAGCCTCTGATTAAATTCCTACCTGACTTCCTCTACTACTTCTTTACTGCATCTATACTCTGTGTTGGTTATTCTGTCCTCTCCTATTTTCCCCATCCTTCTATCCATTTATTTAAGTATTAATCGAGAGCCCCAGGCAAGGCACAGGGATACTGCGCCACACAGGATAAACAGGGTTCTAGCCCTTGTGAAGTTGATATTCTGTGGAAGGATAAAGATACTGAACTAATTAGACAACTGTTAATTACATTTGGCATTTGCAACAAGAAAAAATACAAGAGTCTATGAATATGCAATGATAGTTTTAGTCCTTCTTTCCTCTGAGGTATTTGACTTCATGTTTAGTAAGTAGCAAATATTCTACAGTCCCTGGTAAAAACACATATGACAGAGAATGGAAGATAAACCCTTAAAACATTCAGGGGACTGCCATCACAGTGAAGTTGCTAAGAGTTCAGCCGTCTGAGGCACATCACAATATCTCTGCCAAAGTGAAGGGCAAGTTGCTTCATCTTTTATACTCCACCACTGAGAAAGAGACACATGGGTCACTTTGGATTCAGGAAGAAACATTTCCTCTATTTGAATGTTCTAGTTTAAGCAATTTACTGAGTAACTCATAGTTTTGAATGGATCCCAGATTTCCAGGCAACCTGATCTTCGGCCATATGACTCAAAGACCCAGTGGTAGGGGGAAAAACCATGTCAATACCCTTAGGGTGTGGGGGGAAAAAACCTATTCCTCTTCTACTGATAAAGATTATCCTTTCAAGAAATAGTTCTAGGCTTGCTACTGGGCTCCCAAGAATAAATACCTGACCCATGTGGTACCAGATAACCATGCAACATGAGCTGTCCGTGGTGAGCTGCCCAGTGTAGCACAATAAAAAACACAAATGATATAGAAAGGAAGAAAAACTGAGGCTAGGCAATCATGCTCACAGTTGACACTCAGGTGACAGCAAGACTGAATCTGAAATCACTTTACAAACACTGTCAGGTCAGTAAAAGTTATTAGTTTGGCCTTGTTTCAATTCCTGAGACATGTTATGTAGGTTCTTTTCTTCTTCACACACATTGTTTCCACTGCTGGTGAGGCTCTTTCGCAGCTTTTTACAGGGCTGGGTCCTTCTGATCTTTCATGTCTCAGCTTAAATGTCACCACCCAGAACAGACTTCCCTGACCACACTGTCTAAAGCTCTGCCCGTACTCCACACTGTTGTCATCTATCACAGTACTTTGCTTTTCCCTTTTGTGCCATGTGTTACAATTTGCTATTATATATTTGTCTGTTAATTTGAATACTGTGTATCTCTTCCACCAGACTGTAAGTCCCACAAGAAGGCAAGAATAATATCCACTTTTCTCACCATTGTATACCCAACAGTTGGCACAATGTCTTATACACTGCAACACTCACTAAAATTTGTGGAATAAATAAGTACAACTGCTTGGACTCTCATCCTCTCAAGAACGGTATTTGGCCTTCTCCTTATATAAATCCAGTATTCCATCTTTTGCACTGTCCTTTTTGCACATCGATGGTGATTTGGGAGACCTACCATAGAAATTAAAGTGCCTAAAGTCAGAAGAAATTGGGGAGTTACTCTTTGGCATTTTCTTAAAAGTTAGACTACAGGACTATACGTCTCTATAAATACTATACTGCAAGTTAGAGCATAATTCAACATTTAACAAAGAAAGCTCAGCACTTCCTATGGGTGACTTTGACCTAATGTTAATGTTGACGAGTCTCAGCACTGGCTTAAAACATGGAAACAGGAAGAAAAGGAGAAATAAGGTATGTTTTTGTGATAAAATTTCTGAGCTAAAACATTGACTTCAGTGAGATGAAAGAAGGGGAGGTACAGCCTTTTCTCACTTTTAGGCAATTACTGAAGAAGTCTCAGACTGAACCTCTTCTGTAGTCAAAATGAAAATTTACTAACTTTCTAAATGTTTAGTTATGATTTTTTTAACCTAACTCTATGGTTTTTATTATTGCAATATTTATAACAAAAAATAAATAAAATATAAAGCAGAAAAGAGCCCTAAGAATGTACTCATAATTGGGAACTTCTTTCATTTCACCATCCAATAGAGGGCATATTACTAAGAGAATTCCTACAACAATTTGACATCTTCAATACATGAGAAACATTAATTGCAGCATGGAAACATACCTATTTCCCTAGCTGTTTCCACAGGCAGGTCCTGGACTGGTTCTTTCTCTCTGTGTTTCTCTCAGACATTTTCTTCTGTTCTTTTCTGAAGATTACATCATGGGTCTCCTGGGCCTCTGTGGTAGGAAGGAAGAAGAGGGCAAAGCAAAAGGATGACATTTTCAAACTATCAAATGTCAAAAAAAATATCACTTACTCAGCAACAAAAACTTTATTATGCAACTAGTATCCTCACTTCTGTATCCTCAGGGATTCTAATACCAGCATTAACTGGTCATTTAAAGTCATCTTTATGATCAGCATCTTGATAACATTTACCAACTTCCTCAGGTTAAAAAAAAAACTTCATGTTTTAACTAGAGATTAATTACAATCGCAGTATAATTATTTTCTTTAAAAATGTTAAACAACAGTTTCATGTTGATAGTATTCAGCTTAGTCTTGGTTTACTATTGTGTTTTAATACTGATTTACTCATAATGAGGCTTTCTTTATCCACAGAAATAAGTAATAATTTATATATATATCTCTCATCTTTAAAGATGATACCATATGCATCTTCCTATCTTTATCTCAACAATTAGAATAATGAAGGGCTAGCAATATCAACTAAGTGTAAGAATAGAAGGCATTCATATTCATGGTTTTGTGACTTTTTAAAAAAATAGTACTTGATTGTCTACGGAGTTTGGTTTGGGGAAAATAAACTCACACACCAAGGCAAAGGGTATACCAAAACTCTCCTAAGTTTAATGCACATGTTATTTAAAAGTCATTTATTAATTTATATTCGCTTTTCCTGAAGTGGCTTTTAATAAAAACTTCAAAAATGATTACTACTTCTGTTGACTTTTCTTAAGAATTCATAAAAAGACATTGATATTGTAGCTTTTCGACTAGCATTATTATTTCCCTTCTATTTGTTAATAAGTTCTTGGATTTAAAATTTTATGAGAGCAATAAGGCAGAAGTTTGGCATACTATAACTATATAGTTACAATGTAATATTATCATGAAGCATTTAAAACAATATTTACTCTTTCTCAGTGGTGGAAAGTTTGTTGTTGTTTCATTGTTTTTGTAATAATAGCACATGGTAAGAACATGTTTAGTACTAGTTACACTCTATGTCACATTACCATGGGAAATGGACTTCAAATAAATGGAGTAAATAAACAACACATCACAGTGATATAAGTAGAACAATAAAGTGAAGATGGAAACATTGTAAGTTTATTCACCTTTCTTCACGAAAGTATTTACTTGGCTTGTCATTAAAATCACCTTGTCCTCTTTCCTACCAAGGCCCTCAACACATATGTTAGGTTTTTCATTGTAGAATTTTGGAACATCCAGAAGAACATAAAGAATAGGTCTTAATTATCTCTAGTAATTTTATCATACAGAGATAACTATTAACATTTCAGTTTATATCCTCCTGGTCTATTATATGGATGTATATGTGATTACATTGATATAACATATAATTTATTATATATATATCTATAATTAGGGTTGTCGTGTATGCTGTTTTGGTATATCTTTTTGTCATTATATATCTACCTTTTCCCCATCATCAAATAGTCTTCTAAAATATGAAAAGCATGACTGGGGGGAGGGGTATATTGTCAAAATATTTTCACAGATACACTAGAGGTCTCCTAAAGTCACTTAAAAATCAATACATCTCTAAAAAAAATATGAGTAAGAAATAGTTAAATAATTAACAAATAAATAGATCTATGTTTTTATTAACATATACTTTTAAAAATTCTTCTTAAATTACAAAATTGTACTTTTTTCTTTGTGTTAGATAGTAAAATTCTCCTATAAATACATCTCCCACTAAGACTTTGGTATATATTCTTCTAGTTTTAATGTGCTTTTAAGTAACTAAATAGTATTTCATCTTACTGTAATTTACTAAATTGCCAACGGTAGGCATTTAAGCTATTTACAATATTTCATTATTTTGCAGATCCCTGAATATAAATCTTTGAGTCCTTCAACAAATCATGCTAAATTGATCATATCCTATTCTTATATACATATCATAATTAAGTCTCTTGAATTTCAATTCTGAACTTCTTTGAACCTACTTACCTGCAAAATTAGGGGGTTAGATTACAATTCTAATATGCTCCAATTCTAAAAAATTTGAGTTGTAAACACAGTAGCTCTTTAATAATTGGGTGAAACAACTTGTGAACTCTTACAAAAAACATGAGCCATATAATTCATTCCTTTCAAATGAGTACAAAGAAGGTGTATGCACATCTAGGTGCATGTATGTGGGGAGGGCATAAACAGAACCATACAGAGGAATTATCTTTCTAGATTATCAGTTTTACTTGAGGATTTAAGGGTAAAGTTTGGGTTTTTTCCCTGTTAATACATTACAGGGAGATTTTTAAATCTCTCTAATTTTTAAGATAAAAATAGAGTCTTTGAAAAAAATTATACTTTTGAGTATGGTGCCCCCAGAAGTCAGGATTTATTTGCCACTTTTATTAGGAAGGGATGCAAGGCTTTAGGTGAAGAGGAAGACTTATCAGTTGTAACACAAACCATTTGAGAATTGGTATGGCATTCTCAAGAGTAGAATATTTGAAGTAATCTTTGGCCTTGGAATCTAAACACACATTCACTCACTTCACTGCTCCTTTGAGAACTTGTCAAGAGACTAAAGTTTGCTTGATTTTACTAATTCAAACCTGTCCCATCTTGCTTTTATACGATTTTGTGAAACTTCTAGGTCATTTCTTTTAAAACCAGAAGGCCAGTGTCCAGACAGCAGGTCTAACTTTTATCAACATACCCACAGGGAATATCGTCCATTTATCTTTCTCATTCAATGCTTTACGAATTTTGCAACCAATATATGGTTTTTAGTTTCACAATCATCAATCCTACTTCAAATGCTCCACACTATTTCACATTAAACAGACCACGAACTTGCTTTTAAAAAGTTTTTAAAAGATACAGATCTCAAGGATTAAATAAAAATAACTGAACCTAAGGCACCCAGATTTCTCTATCACAGAAGGGTGAAGGGAAATCTGATATATGGCATTTCAAAATCCAAACGAACTAGAAAGTTAGCTTTTCTCGCAAAAAATATTTGTAGCAAGGTGAATGGCTATTGAGTGCAAACTTCGTCAGGGTCTTGGTTTTCTGCCTCCAAAATTGACACGCAACGTTCAGAGCACACCAAATGACGGACCAAAGTGAAGTACTCATAGAAAATCTAAAAAAATATTTCTGTTAAGTCTACTCCCTACATCCAGGTGGCAAATAACTATCATTTTCCTTTTCCTTCCTTTAATGCATTTATTACATTTTTTAAAATTATCTTTTTTTGAAAATGGCTGCTGAGAGGCCGAAATTGGCACGCGGATACAAAAGGAGGTCACCAACACGGTCCAACTGGGCTCACTTCACCCCCAGGGTCTGTGGACCGCGCCATCCCTCCGTTTGGGCAAAGAAAGCGAAGAGATTCTCTACACGCCAAGGGACTAACAGCACAGGAGGACCTGCACTCTCAAACTTTCCTGCAGAAGCTCCCGGGACCTGGCCGGTTCCCACAGCAATTGAGAGCGGGTGGCTGGGAAGGGGGTGGGGGTGGGCTTCACGCCGACTCTGGCTTCAGAGGAGTGACTCTAGAACCCCTCCCTCTTCGGCCCCCAGTGAACTAGAAATTAAAATAAAATGTGTAAAACAGCGACCTCAAATAACTTTGCAAAGGAATCTGCAGCATCTTCCCGGACGCTTACAACCTCGGCTACCAGCGAAAAGTCGGAGACCAACCAGGCTGCCTCAGCCCGGGTGGGCGGTGGGCGCCACGCCCCAGCCGCCACCGGCGTGACCCGGAAGTGCTCGGCGGCGGCGGCGGCGGCGGCGGCAGCGGCGACTGCGGCGGGGGCGGGGGCGCGGCCAAACCGGCGCACACGCGCGCGCGCTCCCCCGCGGAACTCCCGCCGGCCGCCCGGCGCTCTCCTGGAGGCGCGCCCGAGCCGCCGCGGCCGCCGCCAACATGGCCGAGACAAGCGAGGAGGTGGCGGTGCTGGTGCAGCGGGTGGTGAAGGACATCACCAACGCCTTCAGGAGGAATCCGCACATGTGAGTCCCGCGCCGGCGGCGCCGCCGCCTCCGCCGCCTGGGGGGGTCGCCGGGGGCGGGCAGGGGCGGGGCCGAGCCTCGAGCCGACCACTGGGGGCACGTCCCGGCCCGCGCGACCCTTGCCGGAGGGGACCGATCGAGGTCCGGGGCCCGACTGTCGTCGGCCGCCGCAGGGCCCGCTTTTCGCTACCGGAACGCGCCCGCGGGCGAGTCCCTGGAAGTGACCTCGGAAAATCACAACGGAGCGACTTTTCTCGGTCTCCCTCCCACCCCTTCCCTAGGACTTCACGCAACTCGAAGGACTTCACGCGTGTGTCCCCATCCTACATCCGTGTAAGGAACACGGCACACACGATGTAGGTCTGTAGATGCTTTGTAAACACAACTCTTTTGAGGTTCATCCCGGACCGGTGGTAAGTGGGGGGGGGGGGGGTCACCGATCATCTTATCTCTAATGGGCTAGTTTACTAGCCAGAGGTAGTTTGAGGCTGCTTTTGACTCTCGCCTCATTTGTCCCAAGACTGTGGAGGGACTCCGATGAAACATTGCGCTTTGAAGGTGAACAGAGCACTCTCAAGAGTGTAGCTTCTGTAGGCATAGGTTGGGTTTGGTGTAAAGCCCATGAAATCTTGACACTTTTTAGCATTAGCTGATTCATAGTTACAGGGAACATTTTAACTCTTTTCGTATCCAGACACTGCTGCCCTCTCTCTAAGTAGGACATCACTACACTGACACGCGCCTCCCTCCGTCCTTCCTTTTCATGGTACTTGGAGTACTCCGGGAAGATACCAGAAGAGACTGTATTCTTTCTGACACTTCTGCTTTAATGTAACGAGTGAAAAAGGAAGCTATTAAAAGATACGTCTACAGTATACAAAAGAGGAGGGAGAAGCAAGAGTGTATACGCTTCCTCTGTTCCCCACCCCACCAAAAGAAAGATAGATGGAATCCAGTTTTACATTATTTTCACTTTTTCTAACTGTTTGTGAAGTTTTTTTTTAATATTTTATTTTTTAAACTGGAACACATGAATTATGTTTTTTATGCATTTTAAACCATAGGTACCAAACCTAGATTTAAATGAAGTGTTCTTTTCCTTTAAAGCGATGCTTATAAAAATTAAGAAGCCCACAGATGTCTTGCTCCCTTGTGGCACACAATTGGAGACCTGTAATAGTGCCTCATTAAAAACAAAAACGATGCTGGCCTCAAAACACACCTGCCACCTCTGACAGTGTCCACTTCCTTTTCCCTTGTGACTGCTGCCTTTTTTTTAAAAGATCATTTGGAATGATTTCCTGGCAGTAACCATAGTGGGTACTGGGTCTTTTAAAGAATGCTTTGATGCCTTGTATATCAGTCTTTCAGTCCCTTTTTGAGAATGAGAGCTTTAGTTTAAGTAAGAGACAACCTCAAGAAAAAAAAAGTTGGACAAGTGAACGGCCTATTTTCTCATCACTGATGTTGTTTTTCTTGAGGAAATTATAGCAGAGATTAGAAAGAAGCCTAATAAGTACAGTAATCATAGTTTCTCTTCTTTGAGGTAGATTGAAAAAGCACATCAGTGGCGCCTGGGTGGCTCAATCCATTAAGTGTCTGACTCTAGGCTTCAGCTCAGGTCATGATCTCAGAGTCCTGAGATCTAGCCCTGCTCCTGTATCAGTGCTCTGCTCAGCAGGCAGTCTGCTTCCCCCCTCTTCCTCTTTTTGCCCCCCCTTTCTCTCTTTCTCTCTCTCTAAAATAAATAAATCTTTAAAAAAAATCAGTGTTTTATATTTGAAGAAACAGATTGAGTGTTCACTGGCTTGGTGGGTTGGGAGCGCAGTTTGGAACACATCTCAGTTTTTCTGGATCATATTTATTGAAACTCATAAAGGACTTTAATGCCCCAACCATATTTTTAATGGTGAAAGGTCACTAATATGCTATCAGTGCATAATTTAAAATTCTTAATAAACATTTAGGTCATTCAAGATTTAAAAGTTTGAAATAAGTGAAGCATTTGAAATAATTTGAAATGACGATACTTAATATAGGTCTGAAGAATTTAAATAGCTTAACTCATTGTTTAATATTAATTTTTAGCCATATTTTAGTATATATTTCCTACAATAACAATATCTTTGATAATATTACTACACAGCATCTTTAAAAATGTCTTATGGTTTGGATTTTTTAAAATTCCTGTACTTCTTCCCCTAAACTAGCCCTCTTACTTCCAAACTAAATAGGCTATATTTCTGGTTAAAAGAAAGAAAAGGCATTGTATATCTCAAAGGTTAGTTACCTAATTACACTTTTCAGTATTATGGGAAAAAGTTTTTCATTCTTTACTTTTTGTTTTCCTTTTTTTCTTCAAACACAAGATAGATTTTAATTTTATTAGACAATATCTACTCCATTAAACATACTGACTTTGTTTCTGTAAAAATGCCTAGCCAGGAGGAGTCGAACCTGCATTGGTTAAGATGTGGATTTTGTTACTGGTAGAAGTGCATAGGTTACCCTCTGTCAACCTCAATTTCCTTTTGATCTAGTGAGGTTGATGAGAACACAGGAAAATCACCTTGACCAATGTCTGGCCCTTAGCTGCCACTAGCTAAGTCCTCTATTTAACCTGAATTTCTGTAATCTCCAGAAAACCATATTGGCCAACTGAATGATGAATGTGAAGTACTTTATAAATTGAAAAATACCATACAAATTTTTATGGTTGACTCTTGGAGAATACCATTGGAAAAACAGCTGAAAGCTTGACTCGGACTAGCAATAGCTTAATGTATAGACCTGTGCTAATGTGGAAGACAGCCGTTTATGGTGTAATTAGAGTCATGTCAAAGGTCTCTTGCCCATGAAGTTATTTTTTTATTACTGTTTAAAATATTTATTGAACTCTCACTGTTCATCTCATTACAACTGAGATGTTGTAGATACTATCCTCACTGTATGGAATAGGAAGTATAAAATACAGGTCTTATACTCAAGGCACAGAAATATCTGTGATATTTCATAGACACTGTCCTGTCTGTGCTGTCTCGTATGGTAGTCACTAGCCATATGTAGCTACTAAATACTTGAAATGTGGCTAATGTGAATGGGGAACTGAATTTTAAATTTATTTAATGTTAACTTATACATAGTGGCCGTATGTGCCTAGTGACCACTGTATTGCACAGTGTAGCTCTAGATGGAGACGTAAGACCCACCTGCGTGAACAGTAAATTAACCCTGCAAAGCAGTTTGTGATAAAGGTTGGACTGGCAGCATGGTGAACAAGTGCAATGTGAGTGTGTTAGGCGTCGGAGGAAGGCTTTGTATATCTAGGCCCGGGCCCTTAAGGGAGGTGGGTTTTGTGCTGAACATTGAAGGCTGGGTAGGATTTATAGTCTCAGAGAGGGAGCCAAAGACCTGCACAAGAAACTGTAAATTAAACCAAAGTAGCAAAATATGATTGAAAAGATACAGTAGAGTCAAATTATTGAGGTCCTTGGCTATGTGGCTTAATTTCTTTCATTCCATGTATGCATTCAGCAAAAGAGCACCAGTATTTGACAGATACAATTCCAGTCTCTAGATGTGCAGGTCTAGGAGTGGGGTGAACATATCACACATGGTCCCTGGCCCAGTGGAACAAATCAACACACAGAATATGAAAAGAGCCTGAAAGAATAAGGAGGATACTTTGAAGGAATAATAACAGAGGGGCTTAATTTATATGAGAAGCTCCAAATGTCTTTTGATGAAATTGCAATTAAATTGGACATGAGGGATGGATAAGAGTTGGCTCAGGGAAAACAGACTTCCTAGGCAGTGCATAGGCCCCAGTGAAAATTTTGGAGTAAGGGAGTAGTAAGGAAAAGCACATCTTTAAGTTGAATTTGAAGAGTAGGAAACGACAAGTCTTAATTACCTTCTTACACTTGATTTTTTATTTATTTAAATAATAGCATAGTTATAAAAATTTGGATTTGGAATCTGACAGTCCTGGATTTGAATGTTGGCTTGTCAATTAGTAACTGGTAGATTTAGATAAGAATCTTTCTTCATCTATAAAATGGGTTAAAATCCTACTTTATAAGATTCTGTGAGATAAATGAAACACAGAGCACGCCCCGCAACACTTAATAGACAGTAGCAATTTTTATAGCTGTTTTTAAAATAAGGCCAGTAATATCATTTCAGTGATACATGAAGTTAGTACACTTTAGAATTGAGAAAGCCTTTGAGGTTTCTGAAATATCTTAATTTAACCGCTGGCAAAGTTTTAATTATCAATATGAAAGGGTCAGTTCCTTTAGATATTTTGCTAACTTTACTTTTTAGTTATTCTAGAAAGAATTCCAGTTTGAAGGGGAAAAAACTATTTTTTTAAAGATTTTATTTATCTGAGAGAGAGAAAGAACGCTAGCAAGAGTGAGGGACAGGGAGAAGGAGAGAGAGAATCTCAAGTAGACTCTGTGCTGAGCACAGAACCCGACTTGGGGCTCGATCCCAGGACATGACATGAGCCAAAATTAAGAGTGAGACGCTTAACTGACTGGGCCACCCAGGCGCCCCCAAAATAACTATTAGACTAAGAAAATTTGAACCATTTCCTGAATCCTTGGGCTATGTGTTCTGTGTGGTCACTCCATATTACAGGATTCCGTTTAGTATTTGGGGACCATTCTTCCCTCCCCAAAGGGAAACTGGGCGATGTTACTTTTGAAAATAATACGTGGGCCTACTCTAATTGATGATGCTTCTGAAAAGTGCAGACAAGAGACGCTGTCCAAACATGAGGAACAAAGTCAGTATCCTTGTTACAGGAACTTTGACCTTCATTTGGAAGCCAGTGGATCTCCACTGTGAAGTGAAGCACTCAGAAAGCTGTACCATGCTGTGTAGGATCTTTTTAAGTAAATGTGTTGGTTCATTCCATTTTCCTGTTTTGTTTTGTTTTTTTGGAGCAGCCTTCAAAAGTAACCTAAAAAGCGAGCATCATGGTATCTCTTTGAGAATATTAGAACTTTTTCACCATCCCGAACCTTCATGTCTTTAATAATCCTATGACGTTGGTGATGCAGGTAGTTATTTGAGGGTCCTTGTTAAATATCAGGGATCTAAATTGCCAGAAACCTAAAAATACAAAAGACTATAATTTGATAGTAGCAAAAAAGTCAGAAATTTCTCTTGTAACATAATTTCACAAGGAAATAACCGGAGATGTGTTTGGTATTTATAGCACATTCCTTGCAGCCGTTAAAAATATAAAAATTAATTACACAGGAAGATGTTTAATGTGAATTGTTAAGTTTTAAAGGATTGTAGGATCACAACAACGTGGATGGACATAGAGTATATTATGCTAAGCGAAATTAGTCAGAGAAAGACGAATATGATTTCACTCATATGTGGAATTTAAGAAACAAAAAAGAAGAACATAGGGGAAAGGAAGGAAAAATAAGATAAAAACAGAGGGAGGCAAACTATAAGAGACTCTTAAATGTAGAGAACAAACTGAGGGTTGCTGGAGGGTAGGTGGGTGGGGGATGGGCTAAATGGAGGACGGGCATTAAGAAGGGCACCATGTAATGAGCACTAGGTGTTATATGTAAGTGATGAATTCTACATCTGAAACCTGTTCTACACTGTATGTTAACTAACTTGAATTTAAATAAAAATAAAGAAAGGGGGGGGAAAGGATTGTAGAAGAGCATGTCCACTAAATACCACTTCTATAAAAACACTTAGAAAAAAAGGACGCATACCTAAACAGTAGTGTAGAAGGATGGCAAAAAGCCTTTTGTTTTTCCCCCCAGTTTTCTAACTTTTCTTGCATATAAAATTAGAACTTAAATAGCCAAAAATCGGGGCGCCTGGGTGGCTCAGTCGTTAAATGTCTGCCTTCGGCTCAGGGTGTGATCCCAGGGTTCTGGGATCAAGCCCCGCATCAGGCTCCCTGCTCCACTGGGAGCCTGCTTCTTCCTCTCCCACTCCCCCTGCTTGTGTTCCGTCTCTTGCTGGCTGTCTCTCTCTCTCTGTCAAATACAACAAATAAAATCTTTTTAAACATAAATAAATAAATAAATAGCCAAAAATCTAGAAGGAATTAATCTAAATCCTACTTGCTTTCACTGATGTTTTTATCTTTAGTGTCATGGGTTTTGGGCTATTAAGAAATCCAGATTTTTAATTTAGCATTAGTAGTGTGACCTTGGGTAATCATCTTAACCTCAGTGGACCTCAGTTTCCTTGTCTGATAAAATGAGATACTGGGGGAATGAGGTCCCTTCCAATTTTAAAATGATTCTGGAATCCTATTCTAAATTGTCTGGAAAAAAGTGGACTATGACCTGAGGGACTCAGCATTGGAGAAGTTTGAAGTCAAACACACTATTATTTGGAAGCTTACTGACCTACCTATCTTTATCAAGTACAGGTTATATTTTTAGGAAGCAGCAAAGCACTGTATTTTAGGGTCAAATCACTTGACAAAGGCTTAACGTTTTTGCTTTACCTTCCCATCTGTTAAATAACTTTTCTGGTTGGCCTCAGGCCCTTAAATGAATTAAAGATAATACATTTCGTCTTTGCCTGTCACTTGGTAGCTTACCACATTCTTTACCTTGTAATATTTGCTCTTCCTAAGAGGCATTATTATTCCTGTATTTCAGATTAGGATACCAATGACAAGTGACTTGCCACATTCCCTTTTGACTGTCAGTGGTAGAACGGGGGCTAGCTAGAACCCTGGGTCTTGGAAGATTGAACACTTTCGTCTACATCCTACTATGTCACATTTAATGTTTTGTTTTCCCTAGTGCTTTATACTCCCTGATACGGCTCCTTCCATGGACATAACTGTCAGGTTTCTCAGAATTTGAAAGCTGGAGGAGACCTAGCAGTCCATTTCCCTTATTTAGAGATGTAGTGCAATTCCACCACTTTACACATGAGGAAATTAAGGTCTGTAGAGGCCAAATGATACTTATTTATTTATTTATATATGTATATATTTATATATATAAAATATTGACAGACCTAGGACTTGGACCCACTGCCTTAGAAGGAAGTCAGAGATAATGCTCTTTTGGAGAGTCAAGAACTGATATTCTTTGACAACGATTTATTTGAATATTCTCACTGAAGTGCATGATAAGCAGCCTCTCAGGAGCAGTTATTGATCATCTGTTGTGTCAAGGCATTCTTGTTTTTTAAAATTAATTCTCGGAAGAATGGTACCCAACTGAAGAAGTGTGTTTTTTATTTGTGCAGATGGCCCTGTCCTTTCATTTAGGTACTGAATTATTAATTGGGCATTTTATTTTTGACGTAAATAATCAGCAAGGCAGGTTTTTACATTGTAATTTAAGTAACTGCCCTCTTACCCCAGCAAATGGACTGTACCCAAATGTAGGATCTTTTATTCTTGTTTATTCTTGTTACTGTAGCATTCATATTGTTGACTTAGGCAGTTCTTTGAAGTGTTGTAAGTGGTTATTAGATCTCAGAGAACAGACTTTCTTAAAATAATTATGCTGAGTTTTTTTTTTAAGACTCTTTTTTTAAAGATTTTATTTGTTTATTTGACAGAGAGACAGCCAGCGAGAGAGGGAACACAAGCAGGGGGAGTGGGAGAGGAAGAAGCAGGCTCCCAGCAGAGGAGCCTGATGTGGGGCTCGATCCCAGAACGCCGGGATCACGCCCTGAGCCGAAGGCAGATGCTCAATGACTGAGCCACCCAGGCGCCCCTATGCTGAGTTTTTTTTTAATTGTAATTCTAGTTTAATTTTTGAATGTTCTATTTTATATAGTAAAACCTGCATACCAGAAGATACGAGATACAGACATATGTTAGGGATAGCTCTGGCTGTGGCTAGGTGTCCTAATAGCACATTAGGTAGATGTCACATTAACCAAATACAAATGCAGAAACATTTTGAAAAACTGGATGTTGAGCTCACATGCACTCTCAGCATTGCTTCATGCTTCCTGCAAAACTTTATTTATACTCCTGGAGTGGCAAAGTGTTAACATTTTATTGTAGATATTGATACAGTTTTCATCAAAACTATCAGCACTTTGAAGTCTGGGACCATCTTGTTTTATTCATTTTTGCATTTTCAGAGCCTAACACAGTACCCAATACATTGTGGTACTCAGAAAATGTTCAGATAATACTGATGTGGTATATCAAAACACCTCTGAATCAGTTAAGCCATTTGTCAGGACAAAAAGCCTTAGCTCTCAAAATCCACTGCAAGTGAAATCGGCTTGAAAGAATGATTTGTGACTTAACCCCTAGAGTACCCTTGTTTATTGATGGCTCCCTGTGTCATGAATGAAGCGATCAGTAGAAAGTAGGTTACCTCTGAGCCATCTAGTGTAGAATTTCCAGGAGAGATTCTACTGTAGTTCCACAGCCTCCCATCAATTTGGGATGGTAGCCTAACAAAAAAAGGGCTTTTCTTATAACCTGTAATTGTACCCGTTTCCCCCTCTTGTGTCTACCAAACTGCTGTGTTCTTGGTTGGAGAATCCCAGGGACGTAATAGAAAATGTCATACATAAGCTCTGAAAACCAGTTTTTTATTTCTTTAATGTAGGCAGTTATCACATCATCTTTGTAATTGAAAGGCGTGTGCAGTTTTTGCAAAACCATTTTTATGTTTGCTGGTTCGTTTGTTATGTAAGTCAGCTGCTGTGCATATCGTTTATTAAATCTCCACCTCAAATGTAAATTTTCAGTTTAAGGTGAGGTGGATTGAAGGACATAGATGCCACCTTAAATGAAAATGACCTAAATTCTGAAATGTATTTTGTGTTCTAGCAACATTTATCAGTGTGCGTTTATTTTTTTAATTCAATGAATTATAAAAGATTATAAAGAAGAAAAAATGGCCACAGTCTCATTGACAAGATAACTTTTGTTGATAATTTGTTTTTGCTGCACATAATATTACTAGGCAAGCATAAGTACCTTTGTTGACATTTTTTAAAATAGAAATAATACATACACATGATTAAAAAATTTAAACTGTATAAAAATAAAATTCTTTGTCTCCCCCAAAATTTCTTGGGATCCTTCTTCGAAAAAAATTGTACAAAATGCTTTATGCCATACTTTAGAATTTTGCTCTTTTTCTGGTTTTATGTATCTTGGCGTCCTTTCCATACCAGCATATGCAGATGCCTCATTTTTGTGCACCTCTACCATGCAGATTAGCCTGTTTCTTCTACCAGTCTTACATTGGTACATATTTAGATTGTTTCCAGTTTTGTTGCAGTGTTGCAGTAAACATCCTATTGACATATTTTGTTATAGGCTAATTTGTGAGCAGTGGAATCACTGGGGCTCAGGATATATGCAATTTAAAAGACATTTTCAAATTTCCATCCAAAGATGAGACCAGTTTTCATTTTTGTCAACAGGGAGTCAGCGTACTAAATTTTCCTATACCCTTGTCTGTATTAAAAAACATTTTTAAAAATTTCTACTAATTCAGCAGGTGAGCTAAATAATATTTTTAAGAAAGGGAAATATGGGGGTGCCTGGGTGGCTCAGTTGGTTAAGTGTCTGACTCTTGATTTCACCTCCAGTGATGATCTTAGGGTCCTGGTACTGAGCCCCACATCAGGCTCCATGCTCAGCAGGGAGTCTGCTTGAGGATTCTCTCCCTCTCCCTCCCCCCGTTCTTGTCTCTCTCCCTCTCCCCCCACAAAAATAAATTTTTAAAAAAAGAGAAAGGGAAATATATTACTTTTTAATAGTCTGTAGGATTTGAAAAATGATGAAAAAACTAATGGTCTTATCTTTAATTCTTCTTTTTGTTTCACATATTAAGAGATGAAATTGGCCTGATCCCATGTCCTGAAGCTAGGTACAATCGGAGTCCCATAGTCCTGGTTGAAAACAAACTTGGTGTGGAGAGCTGGTGCGTCAAGTTCCTCTTACCGTATGTCCACAACAAGCTCCTTTTGTACAGAATGAGAAAGCAATGGCTGAACAAAGATGGTGAGTATGAACTCTGGTGTCCTCCTTTGTTTTTTAGAAACAGCATGGAATACAGGGGGAAGAACCTTCTCTGGGTGTTGGCATTCCTAGATTTTGGTTCTGGCTCTTTCATTCACTGCCTGGGTGGCAGCTTAACCTCTCTGTCAAATGAGGAGTTTGGACCTGTCAGTAGTTTTCAAATTTTGCCTCCATAGTGATACAGGATTCCAGGCTACCTCCTGCAGCCTGAACAGTAAATCAGAGCAGTTCTGATTTTACCTTTTTATGTATTAGCGTTATTTATGAAATTTATTTGAAGAAGACATCCTATGGCTATAAAAGAAAGTTGGAAAAATACTGAAGAAGACTCTAGTTCCTACAAGCTCAGATTCTCTGGTTTCTGATCCTTTAGGAACTCAATAAACAATAGAACTCATTTTGGTAGGAGACCAAATGGGATAACGGAGGCGTGATGGAGGTAGTTACACTGTGACCCAGCTCAGTGATTTATGGAGGTGCTGTTGTGCTGTGAATCCCAGTTGAGCTTTGGCCATCTGTGTCTTCCTATGCTGATGTAAGCAAAAGAAAACCATCCCAGCATTCACTTCTTTTGCTCCTCTGAGACCGTTTTTGCTGCATGGGACAATCTCTGTTCATCCTACCTGGTCTCTTTTCTTAGCTTTCCCCCATATGCGATATTAAGCCTCCATGTGTATGAATTCCCTTTACTTTTTAGGTTAAAAAAAAAAGTAGAGTACTCATCCAAGACCGTGTTCTTAACTGTTTTTATAAAGCTGCCCCTTCCCACATACAGCCAGCCGTACCTTCCGAAGTGCTCAGTATGTCTGCAGGCTCATTTTGAATAAGAACTTTGTTTCCTAGAGAATTTTAATTACCAGTTTGGTAGCCATTACCATGAGCCTACTCATACCAGAAGCTGTTCTAAGTACTGTGAGGATAAAAAGATGAATAATACATGTTTCTTTTACTCAAGAAGCTTAGAGTTGGGTGAAAAACAATCTCTTTGTGGAGTGTTGCCAAAGGCATGACATACTGATTTCCTTGTATTCCTCTTAGCATTGTCCTTAACATACTGTTACAATAGCACTTTGCCCTGTTCAGACCAGTAGAAAAGGAATCTGACTCAAAAATTTAATGTGAAATAGTTTGTTTTCTGTGTGTTTCACTCAATTGGTCCTCTGATATATATCTCTTAGAAGGCTATGCCTATGTTCATGGCATAGCTTGAGTTTTTGGCATAAACTTAAACATATACGTTTAGCCATAAATTTAAAGGTAAGGATATTTATCCATTGTTAGGTGCTCTTTCATTTTCCCTTTCATCACCCTAAAGGTGTTAGTTTGTTTATGAAACCTATATAAGTTTCAGTAACATTAAGGTACAAAATAACACCATATGAATCCATCAAGTTTGTTTTGTTTTGTTTTGTTTTTTTTGCCAAACACAGCTGTATTGTGTATGTTCTGGCATCTAAAAATGTATAATTGAGCCAGTACATAACTAGCTTGGGGAGATGGGGAGACAGAATGATGCTCTTGTAGTAGAGAAGAAACAGCATAAATTTTAAAATGTCAAAGGCTGCTGTTAACGGTTCAGGTCATCATTTTTCGCCCATTCATGTACATTAGCCTAGCCTGCCCTCTCCCTGCAGCCTTCCGGGTCCTGCTCTCCATTTCCCTGTGTCTTGTCTCTCTGGACACTGCCTTGCAGGCTTTGCTCAGTCTCCTCATTATGAAGTTGTAGGCTTAGTAGGCCCAAGAAGAGCCAGGCAGAAGACCAGTGGTTACGCTCACTCACACGAATAGCTGGCATCTAAACGTTGCATTCTGGTGCAACTGTGTGTGAGTACAGAAGCAACTTGACATTATTCTAACCTATATCCTCATGGAAACAGTTTTTAATTTCACTTTTTTGGTGGGTGGTGACAGCATAGTTTAGCGTAGTATCACATACTACTCAGGTTGTGTATTAACAGTAAAAACATGGAAGTGGATTTCTGATGTGACAGAAAAAAGGTACCTGAAAATGCTGATCAACATAAGAGAATAATACCAAACTTGTGAACCAAAGCAGTTATTACACACAGGTGAATAGTGCTATAAAAAAAAAAAAGTAAAAAATATTAGGAAAAAGCAGTTATTTTGTGAAAATGCTGTACCTTTAGAGCTGTATTTGTAGAAAACATACATAAGAAGAGCCAAGTGAAGAAGGCTCTCAGTTTAAGAATTTCGGAAATGTCAGTGTCTGAGTGATTGATCATGGCCAAATCCTAGGCATCACCCAGGAATGTATTCTGTAACTGAAGGTGACCTTTATTCTTGGGAGAGATTATTCTCTTTTTAACCAAACTGAATTCATGCTCTCATTAATGTGCTGAATTCCCTAGATGTTTGGAAAGCATCTGTACTGGTTAGAGTTCTCTAGAGAAACAACCAGAAAATTTTATGTAGAGAGAGATTTATTGTGACTAATAGGCTGACATGATTGTGGAGGCTGAGAAGTCCCACGGTCTGCTTTCTTGAAGCTGGAAACCCAAGAAAGCCAATGATAAAATTTAGCTTGAATCTGATGGCCTCAGACCCTGGGGGAGCCAAAGGTTTAAATCCCAACCCAAAGGCCAGAGAAGATCAGATGAGATGTCCTAACCCAAGCAGACAGACAGGAAGCAAAAAGGGGCAAAGACCTCCTGCTTCCTCCTTTTGTTATGTACAAGCCCTCAACAGATTGGATGATGCCCCCCCTTTTGGGTAGGGCAGTCTACTTCATGGAGTCTACTGATTTAAATGCTAATCTCATCTGGAAATACCCTCACAGACAAACTCAGAAATAATGTTTAATAATGTTTAATCTGGACACCCTGTAGCCAGTCAAGTTTAACCCTAGCACCAAAGTTAACCATCACAGCATTCCTGTTCGTTACTTAGAGACTGATATTTTGTAAGTCTGCTGCAGTAGTAGCCGTATTTGGTTTGGGAGAGGAATGATACTGTGTAATTCTGATTTTTGAGAGATCCATGACAAAAACAAGAAGCAAGAGAAGTCCACAGCATTGGAGTCCTGACCGAGTGGAGCTCTGTCCCGCACTTGGACTATCTCCAAGTGTGTCCGCCCATCATTTTGCCTCACTGCTCCGTCTTTCGCACAGCCTCTGCCAACTGTGCTCTCTCTCACCTGGACAAATGTGATTACCCTACAGCTGGTCTACCCTGTTTTCAGTCTCGTTTTCTGTAATCCATCATGCCACTAGCCAGTCATTTCAAACAATGCTTCTCAGCAGCACTTCTTAGAAACACAGTTTGAGAGATGCTTTTCTGAAATACGGATCTGTGCGTCTTACTTTGTGATGCGTAGGGTCAAGGTGGAGTTCAGACTCCTTGGTATGGTATTCGAGGACCTTCACAATCTGTCCCCAGCCTTCATTACCAGCCTTCTCCTCTGCTTTACATTCAGCATCAGAGGTTGTATATGCTCAGCTCCCAGGCTGATGTCAGCCCACAGAGAGATTTTGTTTTGACTTACATAATGTTTCTTAAACTGTTTTTAATAAGTTGGGTAAACATTTAAAGTCAGGATGAACTTCTAAAGTTAGGATGGAAATCTGGATTTGTCTTCCCTTGAAAAATCAGAAGCGGTGGTTACATAAATTTCTGCACAGCTGCAATGGGCTGGGGCTCCTAGCCTCTGCTTTTCTTGACCAGGTAAGTGTCCTTCAGACACTAAGGCAGAGTGTCAGTTGCTACTTATCATCAGGTTTGCTTTGCTACTTCTTTGACGTTCACTTGAACCCTAGAAGCATTAGAGTCTGCAGCATCTGATATGCCGCCCAGCCACAACATAACACTGTTGAGTCCTTGGACTTTGCTGTGTCCTCCTGCTTTACTTTACTTCCATGCCTTTGCTAAGGCTGGGTTCACATCTCACATTGTCACCACTGTTGTGATTGCTAGTGTGTGCATGTTCGCGTGCGCGCGCACACACACATACACACACACACACACACACACACACACACAGGAAGGCTGTTCGACTGCTTCAGGAAGCAATAATTACCTCTCTTCACTCCTACGGGAGTCTTTTATTCAGACTGCTTGCAATAGTAGCACTTACCACACTTTATCGTAGTTGATTAAACATTTTCCCCAGGTAGATTGTGAGTTTGTTAGAAAGAGGGATTTTGGTTTGTCTTTTTTTATGTCCTCAGCTCCTTTATGTTTTCCATAGATATTTGTCAAAAAGGAACCAGAGTTTGGTAAGCAAGAAGTTTTAGCTTAATCTGGCTATTGATTCAGTGACTGTATTCTGTAATAAAAGGGCCTTTCTGGTGTTCACCACATAGCTTTATCTCAAACTTCTCTTCTTGTGGTCATTAGAATGCATTTTGGAGAAAGAGATTAACCAAATCAGTTGACCTTGGCTTTATTTCTAGGTACATGAAAACATATCTCTGTCAGAGACAGTTGGCAAACGCAGTGACCATTACCAGATGATTGCTCGCGTTGGGCCATTTCTGGAATCCCATTGCAGCAAAGAAAGAATATTGATTTTTCTCTGGCTTTTCTATAGCATCCTTTTGTCCTCTCCTTGTTACTGTTGGAATTTAGCTACTTTGCTGTGTATAATATGCCCTGATTCATTTTCTCCTTGTGATGTGATGATGAGTTAGTCATATATTGAAGTGATTTAACAAAGGAGCATTCATTTGCTGGTATATGTTCTGGTATTTGCAGAGAGATCTGTTTAATTTCAAGAGACCATAGGGATATCAGTAGCTCACATCTTCTGGGTAACAAAGAATATGGTATATGATAAAATGTAGAAGTAAAATAGTTACTGTCAGCTGTTGATCATACATGCTTATCTTTAGATCTTGGTACAGTCCTGACTTGAAGAGGACAAAGTAATTGTAGACAGTGTGCTAGAGTGGAAAGAACATCTGCTTTGAAGGAAAACATCTGGCTGTAGACTCAGTTTATCAGCATGCTGAAGTCACTTAGCAGTGACTTTAGGCAAATTATTTAACCTCTTCCTATTTCTTCACCAAAAGAAGGGAATTGTGAAAGGTTTCAGAGGGTTGTTGAGAGGATCACATGAGTTAGTGTGTATAAAGCACCGAGCACAGTGCCTCACACATAGTAGGCTCTCAAGAAACACTAGTTTCCTTTCTCTGATTTAACCAGAACCAGTGGGGAAGAAAAAAAGAAAAATACACATAATTCAGGAATGATTCTTTAATTATGTCCAATATTTCTAAACTGGTTACTTCTCTTTCTTTGGCCCTTTCCCATTTCTGACATTTCACTTCACCTTCACCTCTTGGGTCTGACTGGAATGCTCCCTGAAGGAGGTCCTATCTGAACTTGAGTCCTGAGTGGGGAGGAGTTGGCAGGTGGTCAGAGAGGAGGGGATAGGGGCTTGTGGCTGTGTGTGTTTAATATACAACCCCCGAGGCTGTTGATGTTTTGAATCCTGAGTTTCTTTAGAAGTTGAGAAATAACCTGCTCAGCACTCGCCGCTTAGCCAGCTCGGGAGATTGTTTTCCTCCCTCTGCTGGCATCCGGTCCCAGTATAGCTTGTGGAACTGGGCTAGGAGCTACAGGCTTGGAAACTGGAATGATCACTGAGTGCTTACTGTGTGTCAGGTATGGTCCTAACACTTCGTGAGTGTGAATCATTTCATACCCCCTGAGGTAGTACTGTTATTAGTATTATTAGCTCCATTTTACATCTGAGGAAGACATGGAGTGAGGAAGACTCAGAGACATGAGTGACTTGCCCAGGAACTTCCCAGTAAGTGTTAGAGCTGGGCTTTGAATCCAGCAGTTGCTGTTGCTCTGCGAGGCAGGGCGAGCCCCTCTGGTAGAGGAAGCCTTAGTTTGATTAGCTCTCCTTTCCACACAGCCACAGAATGGAAAGTGGCAGCTTAGGTATTTTCTGTGTTTACTGGCTTCTGCCTTGTCCTGCTATATGGAAGTATCTCTGTGATGGAGGATGAACTTGTCTTCAATCATGAGTGGGGAAGGAGAGTTGTGTTAGAAGTAGAGTTGAGCCTTCAGCAATGCAGGGATTGGGGCACGAGACTCACCGCGCCTGGCGCGTTCAAAACTGCGTATAACTTTCGACTCCCCCAAAACTTAACTAGTAAAAGCCTTATTGTTGATCAGAAGCCTTACTGATAACATAAACAGTCAACACATATTTGTATGTTACATGTATTATTTCCTGTATTCTTACAATAAAGTAAGAGAAAAGAAAATGTTAGGAAAATCATAAAACACATTTACAGCGCTATACTGTATTTACTGAAAAAAATTAGTATACAAATGGACCTATAAGGCACAAACCCATGTTGTTCAAGGGTCAGCTGTACAAACAAATGGCGACTACCATTGGTTACACACATTTCTTTTTAATGCCTAAAGAGAGTCCAGTAAGTACCAGGTTATCTAGGTAGTGTAATGGATTTTGGAAAATTGTAGACTTGAAAAGAAATTCTAGAAGTCTTTCCATCATGCAGAAGCATTTTCATATAGCTACTTAACATGTGGGTATTTTCATTCCTTATTTTATAAGTTTAGAAATTTAGATAGTTTCACTGTAAGAACAATGAATGGCTTCATTTCTGATTTCTTCGATTAATGTTGAAAGCATTCCTTGGTTGGTAAGTAGCAATGGTATTTTGTTGAACAAATTTTGGTTGAGCATTCACTGTCAAATAACTGGAGAACTGGAATGAATCTCATTGGCTCACAACAGAGATTGATGTTCTCATTATCCTTGTTTCACAGATAAGGAAACTGAAGTTCAAAAACATTAAATTACATAGGCAATTAAGTGGAGAGGCTGAGATTCAAACCCAGGTGGTGTGGCTTACAACTCCTCTATGCTGTGCGTGTACATGGAACTTCTTTTGAACAGGGGCCATATTTTTCTCATCTTTGTTGAGTGAATGAGTAATCTGAAGATGTATTAGAGAGGACCTGCCTCCAAAAACTGTAGTCTCATCAAGAAGAGAATATTTATACAATACCAGTAACAAAGTAAGATACGCACAGAACATAGAAATAAAGATTGCTTCCAGGTAGGTAGGTCAGGGGAGACTTTATGAGGAAGATTTTTTATTTTTATTTTTTTTGATATTCAGATATAGGAGGACATTTCTGGCAGAGAGAAGATCAAGCAGGTAAATCTGCATTATCCAGAGAAGGTAGTCAGATAGGAGTTGTGTTTAGAGAGTGGTGGGGTTTGGCTCTGATGGAGTATAGCACATGAAGGGCAGGTAGTAGAAGGGAGGCCGACGAGGAGACTGTGGGTTCTTGTTTCTGACCAGGTTCTAGTTTTCTGGTACAGTTCCCCAGTATCTCATGCTCTAGTACCTACAAGCTTTTGGAGAGCACCCTGTGTGAACTCCCATGCCTCTTTATCCTTGCTCACACTTTCGAGTATGCAGTGTTCTTTACCACTTCATTCACTTGAAGCCTTCCCTGGGTACTCCAGTGAGAATTAATTTCAACTGCTTTGGTGGTTCCCAAAATAAGGTATATGTTTCTAGTTCATAATTATTTCATTTTGTCTTATATAATTCTTTGTATGTTCTCTCCAACTAAAGGGTAACCTTCTAGAAGGCAAGATCAGATCTTATTTATCATTATATCCATTCGGTCAGTCCTAAGGTCCCAGTTTAATATTTGCACATAATTAATACTTGGGATATTGTGGAATTAAATTATGGTATAGAAAATTATAGTTATTTTTCTTGGTAAATATTTAATTACTGCCAAAAGTTTCTTAAAAGTAAAAGAATGAAGAGGGTAATTAGATTATTCTTTATAGACATACTGTGTTTATGCATATAATGACTTGTAATGAGGAAGATAGAGGTCAAGAATGTATGCTAATCCTATCTCTCATTTATTTAATGTCATAGTAATGAAATCATAGGCTCACAATAATTGTTAATTTCTTAAGATTGTTGAGAATGAAATAATTGATTTTTTGTTCACTTAGAATATTTTAAAATGACTCTAGAGATATATTTATGCATGTTCTTATGTTTTAAAAAGTTTATTAAACACTGAGATGTCCCCATTATTTATTATAGACAGGTATTTTAATTGCCATGTAATTGAGGTATTAAAAACAGTCAGATGCCGACTTTGCCATATACCAATTGGGTGCCCAGGGGCAAATTATTAAACTCTCTAAATGTCAATTTCCTTATCTGTGAAGCGAAACAAGAATATCTTGAACCATAATCATGAGAACTCAATGAAATAATGTAAAGGACTTCCAGTGGTGCCTGGTACACTACTGCTAAATAATTATAATTATTTTTATTATTTTATTTTACCTTGTGTTTAATATGAGCTTGGTAGAAGTTACCTTAATTTCTTGCCCCTACGTTGATCATCTTAATCCTAAAATTCTCTTTTCAGTTTTAGTAAAATGAAGACAGTATGTCTAACTATATTACTGATTTTGCTCTATTAAACAAGTTTATGGAGGTTATTTAAGTATATGGGAATTCTGTCAATACCATGATAGCCAAATAGCTAATGAATATTGAATAGGCTGTTAAAAAAATGAAAATACTAAACAAAAACAAAAAAGTGTTCATATTAATGATTATAAATTAAAGTTGTAAAATAAAACAAAGTATAAATTTTTATCTGATGCCTTCATTTTTTGAATGAGGTTATATTAGAGTTACAGGGACATAAGTGCATTCCTGTTACTTTTGGCAATATGAATAGATACCGTTCATTTGAAGGACAGTTTGGAAATGCTTAGTAGGAGCCATACATATATTGTTTGACATAGTAGTTCAACTCCTGGAAATATGTCCTGAGAAAATAATCTATGAGATAAAAAGTGTGTTTATAGTATTATTAACTATAATAGTAAAAACAAACAGGCAAAAACCTAAAGAATGATAAAGATAAATGATAGTATATTACACTAAAAGATTGTAATGCAGCTGTTAAAAATGCATAATATAGCAATATTGGAGAATGCATGTCAAATAATATTGAATGGAAAAAAGAGAACAAAATTATGCATTTATTATTGCTATGGCTATGTAAAAATGTAGGTAAGAAAGGATAATCTTTGCAGGAGAATGTAAATAAATTGTGTTAAATGATTGAGTGGGTCTTTTTTCCCGTTTTGAAAATTTGCACATAATTATTGAAATATTTATGGAATTAAAAGAATAACGGTATGGAAATTATATTATATTATATTTCTTTTCTTTGGTCAACATTAAATTAGAGCCAAGAACTATTAAAAGAATGAGGCATATTGTATTGTAAAGTTGTTTCAGTGTCAGCTTTCAAGAGTTACTTTTATCATAAAGTAGAAAAAAATCTTGAGGATAATCTTTATATTTCTGGCAGCTTAGAACAGCATATTTACCATTAAAATTACTATGACATGGTATATACATTAGTATAACATCAGATATAGAAGATATACAGGGCCTTAAAGAAAAGCCAAGCTTCAAATGGTAGGACTATTTATAATGTGAATTCTCTTTATTTTAGAACTGATAGATGTCACATGCACCCTGCTGCTTCTGAACCCAGACTTTACCACTGCATGGAACGTAAGGTACGTCATTCTCATCAGTGATAAAATGAAATTGTTCAAATTTCTGAAGACCTATAAATCCCATATGTTGTTAGCTTTTTGAAAAATGAAATATAAACCATGTATCTATGGCATTTTATGCTTATTTCTTCTACCCAATCTTCATAATATCTCCATGACAATTCTGACTTATACTTTGCTCCTTTGTGCATGTTTCTGTCTTTTCTCCATAAACTTTCCTGTCTGAAATAAAAATTATCATTGCAAATTAGAGTATACCATTTGCTTTTATTTTCCTTCCTTTTCGGAGGAGTAGGGGCAGCCAGCATAACTGGTTGGTGTGTAAGGCATTGGGTTATATATTTGTGAAGTGCAGTGGAAAGTGTGTAGGATGAGGATTCAAGGCCACGACCTTTTATTTTTTATTTATTTTTTAAGATTTTATTTATTTATTCGACAGAGATAGAGACAGCCAGCGAGAGAGGGAACACAAGCAGGGGGAGTGGGAGAGGAAGAAGCAGGCTCATAGCGGAGGAGCCTGATGTGGGGCTTGATCCCATAACACCGGGATCACGCCCTGAGCCGAAGGCAGACGCTTAACCGCTGTGCCACCCAGGCATCCCAAGGCCACGACCTTTTAGTGTCAGTTTAGTCACTAGCATTGTGACCTCTGTGGGCCAATCACTTGAAGTCTCTAGCACTCAGTATTTTGGGAAGGGGCCACGTTTTATTAATATCTTAGTTCCTTAACCTAGTTATGTTAGCTTTAAACACAAAATACTTTATAGAAATACCAAAGTTCAGACCAGTTCATTTTTTTTTTCATTGAAGTTTTTTCAGTTAAACAATATGTATAGTTTTGTTTTTTTTTAAATGGTGGTCTCTTAGACTAACACCAATTCTCTTAGAGGAAAGCAGGATACAAGTTCTAGATGATTGAAAGTGAAGTCCTGTTGAAAGCTGTGAATACATTTTAAATTTTCCTGTAGGGAAGAGCCATAGGTTATGGTTCTTAATCTTTAAAGATTACTTAAACAGTACTTTATTTAATTTTCTGTATATTTTAAGCAAGGTTACATTGTGAGTTAGTGTTCTATGATACTTACTAAATATTTTATCTATGTAATTCTATTATATGTCTTTTTAAGTTGTCTTTTGAATAGTTAATGATCACATTTAGTATAAGGAGTAAGGGAAGTATAGAATGAGATATAAGGCTTTAAAATTTACATAATTTTAGAATTCTGATTTTTCTTTTATGAAAGCACAACCACAGGTAAGGAAAAGACTAATACTCATGAGTGGCTGGTGTATTATAGGGACATACTACAGCTTTATTCATGATCTCATTTAAGCCACACAATATTGACAGCATTTGTTCATTCATCAAATATTTACTGATTACTGTATGCTGAGTTCTAGACACTGGGGATAGAACTATGAACAAAACAAACATACCCTGTCCTTGTGGAATTTTTATTCTAATAGGGGAAGAAAAGAAACAAAGACATTACTAAGTAAGATATATATTAGCTCAAGTGGTGGTTAAATCCTGTGGAGAAAAAGTGGGACAAGAACGTAGGGAAGACCAGAAAGAGGATGGGAAGAAGAGTATTGCCGTTTTAATTAGGGGACATCTGAGCAAAGACTGGCATGATTTGGGGAGCAATCTGTGGGTTCTGGGGTAAAAGCATTCCACGCAGAGGGAACAACAGCAAGTGGGAAGGCTGTCAGTGGTGCTGAAAGCATTCCTTGGTGTTCTGGGACAGCAAGGCAGCTGGTGTAGCTGGAGTAGCATGAATGAGGGAGAGAGTAATGGACCAGACCTCCTAGGGTTTTGTAGTTCTTCATACGCTGCTGGAGGAACTTGGACTTTTAGTCAGGGTGAGATAGGAAGTCATTAAAGCTGAGGAGGGACAGTATCTCACTTAGGTCTAAAGACTCTGGCTGCTTTGGAAAGTAGACTGTAGGAGTGCAGGGAGTGGTTAGGAAGTTAGGCAGTGGTTGTGGTAATTTAGGTGAGAGATGCTTGTGACTTGAAGTAGAACTTTAGCAGTAGAAAAGGTGAGAAGTAATGATTCTCTCTGTATTTAATGAACTATATAAGCTTTGACTGTATTTAATAAACCTGTTTTAAAGACAGTGATGAACTAGATGCAGGAAGGAGAAAGAAGAGGGTCAAGTTTGACTCTGGTTTTTGGCCTGAGCAGCTGAAAGGAAAGTTGCCCTTTACAGAAATAAAGCACGTCCTCTGCCTGGAAGAGGAGCAGATTGAGGTGGGGAGTGCCAGGTGGAAGTCAGGAGTTCAGTTTGGGACATGTTAGGTTTGTGGGTAGGTAGTTGCGTATGAATCTAAAGTTGAGGCAGGAGTTCTAAGCCAGATATAAATTTGGGAGTCACTAGAAAATGGGTGGTATTTCAGGCCGTGGGATTGTTTGGGGTACCTATGTAGCTGCTGGAAAACTGGGAATTACATACATGGCTCATATTGGTGATTCACATTGTATTTCTGTTGGACAGCACTGTTCTAGAGTTTGTGGGATGAGGATGAATCAGTAAGGGAGACCTTTAGGAGGGTGCTATGAACTTATCACTGAGAGCTTTTTTAAGGGTAGGAACCCTGTCTTTTTGTTTTCCTTGCATCCAGCACTCTAGTGCCTGGCACATACTTAGTTTGCAGACTGGACACTGAAAATAATTAAGTTCAGTGAAAATGAAATAAGGGTAATAGAGAAGTAGGAGTACCATTTTTATTCATGTTCTCCAATTCCTCATTTCCTTCAACAAGAAAAGATTCTTACTAGTATGATGCATACATATATAGTCATATATACACACATACACACACACATATGTCATTTATTGTGTATTTTATAGGGCAGTTGATTGTAGGAAAAAGAATCTAGTCTTAAGATATGTGGATCTTAGATCTTTTTCATTAATTAACTAGCAGCTGTCTTTAGGCAAAACCTTTAACTTCACAATAGTTTTAGTTTCTATATCTGTGAAATAAAAGGTTTGAACTAGGTAATTTTTTAATGATTCCTTTCAAACTGTTTTTGATTTTGTGTGGTTTGGTTGTGTAAAGGGAAAATTGCTCCATAAATCTAACTTCAGTGATATTCACAGCAGTTGATTTTGAAAATTAGTCTAGTAAGATGATTAATAAAGTTTTGTGCTAGATGAATAAAAAGGAAACCTTGATTTTTAGAAAGATCCATTGTGAATATGTGTTCTAGTAAGTTTTAATTTGTATTAGTAAAACCAATTAACATGAAGACATAGAATCAGGAGTACATTTTATGCAAAAACCACCAGCTTTAGAAATAAATTGGCCTAACCTTATAAGGTCTCTTGCAAATCAAATACTCAGCACTTTATGTTTAATTGTTGGTGTATTTCTTCTGCAGTAACTGGGAAGCATTGAGTGATTTGACTATATTTTATAAACTGCTAAAGGATAGTATTAATATGTCAGTCATTCATTTTATAGGTGTTGTGGTCTTAGGGAAAAAACAGATGCAAGAATAGGTTTTTGAGCTGATTTCCTGTAATTACAGTAAATGATGAATATACTTTTAAAAATCTACCTGGTTATAGAAGAATATGGTACATTTTTTTGCTTTGAAATTCAGTGTATTATTTTGTGAAAGAGCTCGACTTCATAACAGTGTCCTATTTTTTCCATCAGTCTGTGAACACAGAGTAAGCAGAACCTCTTTGAGTAACTAAAATAGCTAACACCAGGCTTCAGTGATCATGTCCTTTACTCATAGCCTATTAAAACTGGTGACTTTATTTTATGCAGATTTGATGTTTGGTTCTGGCAGTTTGAGTTCACAGACCTTGAGTATAAGTTACTAATTCTCCCCCAGCTTCAGTTTTCTCATCGGTAAAACAGAGATAATACTAGGTTGTGCCATATAAAATTGTTGTTTTTATAAAACAAAAATAGTTCAACCTAAGCATCCAGATCCTGGTGTCTAACATTATTCTTTAATAAAAGGAAATAGGCTTCTTAAAGAAATACCTGATTCTAGGACCAGGGCAGGAAATCTATAATATTCATCTGGAACATTTCAAAGAGCCGGAATGTAAGGAAGTGCTCAAAAAACAAAATGATGGAAATAATGTCAAAGGGCTTCTAGTGGACAAAGCTGGAACAATTTGAGCAATAAAATAACATAATATTGGGTTATACCCTAAAGTGTAAAACGGATGTTCATACTGACATAAATAATTGAAGAAACAAATAAACAGTAGACAACAGTATGTTTGGATGGAAAGGTAGAGTAATGGTTCTTTTCATTTTTCTTTTACAGAAAAGAGCTCATCCTCTCTGGCACTTTAAATCCAATTAAGGACTTACATCTGGGAAAACTGGCCTTAACTAAATTTCCAAAGAGTCCAGAAACATGGATTCACAGGTGTGGTTAATTTACACTATAGGATTCTTAGGATTCAGAATGGCTGGACAAACAACAGTGTCAAGCAGGGTCACATATTGGTTCAGAGTATGAATTCTAAAGTCAGGTTACCTACTTTTAACTCCAGATGCCATCACTTGCTCCCTGTGTGACTTTCAGAAATTATTTAAGCCCTTCAAGCCTCAGTTTTCTCATTCGTAAAATGGGAATAATAATTACACCTATTTCAGAGTTAAAGGTTGGCTTTACATGAAATAATGTATATTAATACTACTACGGTGCCTGGCACATATTAAATACTCAGTAAATTTTAGCTGTTACTCATTATGAACTATCTGAGCAGTCATAGAAATGGCATTTAGATAGTCAAATATAATGAGCAGCTTGGGTTTTATAATTCATTCAGGTGTGTTTCTGGTACGGATGGTTGTGGTGATGGTTGTGGTTATTAAAATTAACAAAATAAGGAAGAGAAGGGCAGCTCAGGTGAGTGTGTATAGGCTGCGCTAAGTTGCTAAGACTGTGAGCGCAGAGAGTATTTTTAGGTTAAAGGCCTGAGTCAGCAAAATGCGTGTGGGAACTCTCCTCACCGTCCTGGCTCTCTAGAGCGTATTCCTCTTGGACTCCATGCAACTACTCGGTTTTGACTAAAATGAGATGGTGTGGGCTGGCTTCTTGGGGTCAGTGGGGAAATTGTTTAAAGAAGTCTGTTTTCAGTTCACTAAGCCACTTACAACTTTTCTTAAATCCTGAGCATTTTTAGGATCTTAGTCAGTTCAAGGGATCTCACTATAATCTTGCCTTTGGCTAGCATTGCAAATCAGCTACTTCCCTGCTGGTGGTTTTTTTCTTAGTAGGAATTGGGATAGCACTTCAGAGACTCCTGTGCTTGAGTGTGTGGAGGTTTGGGAAGGAGTGGAGGCAGGGCAGGGCAGTATTGCATATGCATTCACCAATTTATAAGCTTGTCTAATATTTTATATAAATCAAGCTCTTGTTTTATAAGTTAGGTAAAAAACTACTATTTGAAAATGACAAAATGAGTTTTCTTACTCAATTTCTAGTAACTTTTGGGTTGGAAATTTTTAGTCTAAAAAAATGCTGCTTATGAGAAAATACTTGTAAAAACTAACCACAGTAAGTGGTTAGAGATTTTTAGTGCTTTTCATTTAAATATGCTAATGAAAATCTTAAATAGACAAGGGAAAAATTTGTGGATAAAGACATTATGAAACCTCCTCGATGGTTTAACTAATTATATTGTATTTGTGTCCTTCCAGATTCTATGCTATAACAGAAATTCTGCTTAATGAAAGCAGTCATAATGCAGCTTCTTGTTTGCAAGCAAATACACATAGGGTGAGGCATGCACACGTAATTAAAGATATGAACCATGCCTCCTTCTCTGGTATTTACCAGCCATTAATTAATATCCCCTCCACCACCACCACCACAACCCCCCCCACACACACATACACACCTTGTCTTTACATTTTCTGGCCAAATGGAGTTTTTGAATTGTCGTATTGGAATTGGGGCATTCTCTTTCTGACAGATGTTAATGTTTTAGAAAGGTTTCTTTTTCCTCTTTGTCCTTTCTTCCCCCCTCCTCCCCATCCATGGTGCTGAAGTTAATTACGTCTTTAAAAACAAAAACAACAGAATAGTTCTGCTCCCCCAAAATTGGGCTTAGAGACAGGGATTATTTTGCATTGTATGGATGGAGATTAAGAACGAAGAAAACTGATTGTTTTCCTCTCTGGTTTATGTTCTTTCCTCCCTCTCATTCCCGCATGTCCCTTCACAGGCGATGGGTGCTACAACAGCTAATTCAGGAAACCTCCTTGCCTTCCTTTGTGACGAAAGGAAACTTGGGAACAATTCCTGCAGAAAGGACACAGAGACTGATCCGAGAAGAGATGGAGGTTTGTGGTGAAGCAGCAGGGAGATACCCAAGCAACTACAACGCCTGGTCCCATCGCATCTGGGTTCTCCAGCACCTGGCCAAGCTAGACATCAAGGTAAGGCTGTTCTTCATCTCCTGACGCACATTCCCTGTCTGCCCTTTAAATCTTTTGATAGTTCTTCCTCAGAGGAGCTTTTAGGGAGGAAAGTAGAGGAGCTAATGGCCTAGCAGCCTGGGGAGGATCTAGCAGCTGATACCTCCAAGGAAACCCTGGCACTTTAAAAAAAGTTTGCATTCCTCATGAATGCAGTTTCTGGCACTCTTAAGGTGAGTACATTGGTAGAATGAAGGCAAGTTTAAGCAGTAAGATGAGCATAATTCGTTTTGCCCCGAAACAGGAAGGGATTATTAGGCCTTATAGCATTGGAGTTGTTCTTTCTTAGTGGTCTCTGGTTATGTGACTTAATGTGCTGAATCAGCTGGCTGCCTTCTCACCATCGCCTCTCCTGGGCAGGGAAGAGAAGATCTCACCTGATGTTCCCACACTTGCCTACGTCTGTAAATTACCTTAGGATTTCTGAGTCCCACCTCAGGCCTACTAAATTGGGGAGGGGGTAGGATTTAAGATCAGTATTTTTCACGGGGCTCAGGGGGTTATCTGGAGGCACAGCTGGGTTGGAAGCTGTCATAGTCTAGTCCCTTCAGTTTAGAAATGAGGAGATCAAAGTTTCGAGAGTGTTAATGGCTTAGACTTAGCCACAGCTGCATCACTTACTATTCATCAGGATGAGAACCAGGTATCCTTTTGCTCCTTCTTATCTGCTGTAGCTTCTCTATATTTTTCTTCACTTCTTATGTTTCAGTGCCATAAGAATGTAGGGTACTGCTCTGAAAGCTTCTCAGGCTTGAGATAACGTAAAGGGGTCAAAATACCTTTAATACTTTAAGATTAATTGGGAAGCTTTCTCTCATTTTGTTCACCAGCCCCTTCCTCCATCCCCCTTTCCAGGTTCCCTCTCCCCTCTCTGTGTCCTAGTCAGAGATTTCCTCCAGGGTAAATAAGAGTTTTCATTTCTGGGGAATTTTAAGCCAACAGTTCGGGAAGAGTAGCCCTTCTCCTCCAGTGTATATTGCCTTTGTGTTTCAGAAGGGAAGGCCCCTTAATGGAGTGGAAGGAGCAAAGACAGAATCCTACATGGCTTCAGAGTTTGGCCCTATTAGCCATGTGTAGAAAGTAAGGCTTTCATGTTTCATCTTGAAATACCAGCTCCACTATCTGCCTCAGTGGGTTATTGTGAAAATTATTTGAGTTAATGTGTGTAAGGTGGGCACCTAATATAGGCTCACTAAATTTTAGTTCCTTTCTCTGTTCCCCACAGATAGAACGTTTAGGTAAAACTGGCTGCCAGTTTGCTCGATCAACTCAATATAATTTATTCATGAAAAAGTACTGAAACTCTTTCATTCCCAGACCCTGACCTGTATGCTGGGTGTGGCATAATGACAACGAGATTGCTCTCAACAAATTGGAAATCTAGTTGAGGAAACGGAAACAAACACTTACAAAGCAGCCTGATGCAGGAGCTGAGGGAAGCACAGGGTACAGTGGGAACACAGAAATGGTTTCTCATCCAGGCTGGGCTCACTGGAAGCAGCTGCCAGAAGGAAGGCTGCTACATTGTCAGGAGTCCAGAGGAACAAGTTCAAGCCATCTGGTGGGATGTGGGAGATAGGGAGTTCTTATGGACTCTGGTCATCTCAGCTTCACAGCTTGATAGTGTGTAGAGGGTGGAGAGGGGCATGGGGAGCACTGAGGATAAAGAGAAAGGCAGAGTCCAGGTGAGCTGAGAGGTCTTTGGAGACTTGCCTGCCTTGATGTAGACCTTTTAAAGTGGCATTCCCATAAAATCAAGAATACGGGGCCAAGGTGAATTTCTTGGTTTCTTGAGACTATCTGATGTTGAAGATGACAACTCATTAGTGGTGTGTTGACTCAGCTGCCTGGGTCCACTCCTAGGCTCACATATTGTCCACCAGCTTTGCCCTGCCCTTGGTTGAACTCCATGCTCTTCCTTTCCCCTCTCTCAGTGAGAGTGCTGAATTTGCAAAATCCTCTTTCTGTTCTTAGAAGCCACTGGGCCCAGCTAGGAGATCATGCCCTACTATGCTTTGTCTATTGGGGAAGTAATCACAGAAGTACCACTGGTCTAAAGCAGCTTAAAAATACATATAAAATGAGCTGGCATCTTTTTACTTAGGAAATTGAAAATAATTTTTTTTTTTTAAGATTTTATTTATTTGAGAAAGCACAAGCTGAGGGGAGGGGCATAGAGAGGGGGAGGAGCAGACTCCCCACTGAGCAGGAAGCCTGACATGGGGCTCGATCCCAGGACCCCAAGATCATGACTTGAGCCAAAGGCAGACAGTTAACTGACCGAGCCACCCAGGAGCCCTGAAAAAAGATTTGTTTTTTCTAAAGTGCTGGTATCCAGCATTGATAAGGCTATGAAAACAAGCATTGTAGAAATTAGTGTAATCTTACTGAAGGACAACATGGCAGCATTTGTCAGACTCTACCAAGAAAGCTGTGTTCTTTCTAATCTAGTAGTTCTGCCTGTAGGAATTCATCCTAAAGAAATACCGGGATATGTAGTATGGTGGTGTAGTAATTAAATTCAGTGTTCATACAGACCTAATTTGAATCTTGACTGTACTAAGAAGTTTCTTAACCTCGCTGGCCTTCAGTTTCCTCATCTGTAAAATGGGACAAATAATAATTCCTACCTCATTGAATGATGTGAAGTAAATGGGAAAATCCAGGTAAAGTGGCCATCAGAAGTAATCTTACTAAGTGTTCAATAAACATGGGCTATTATATTAAATATGAAAGTCTGATATATGAAAATACTGTTTATAATAGTGAAAAACTAGAACCAGTCTAACCCTCCAATAATAACAGATTAGTTACATTGCAGTTCATCACAAATTGGAATGTTTTGTTGCTACTAAAAATTATATTTTGGGAGATTTTTTAAAGAAAAAGTTCACTATAGGATAAGGATCTTTAAAACGAAATATGAGGTGGTCCTAATATAATTTTTAAATATATTATTAGCTTTGAATGAGATTTTAAAGTGTTTGGAACAGTGCTTGGTATGCTATAACTGCTTAACATATATGTACACACATAGGGCTGTTACAGATATATTGGCTTGTGTTTTCCATAAACATGTATTCGTTTTCTAGTAAAAAATAAATAAATAAATAAAGAATTGTGAACCGTGCTAGAGGATGGAATTAGGAGATGTTCATTTTCTGTTTTGTTTTCTATGATGATTGTGTGTTTTAGGTAGGCATTTATTTAAGTAAATTTTAAAACAGTCTCATTTGTGAGGGTGGGGTGAAAAGAAAGACTCAGAGTTGAGCAGAATTTATTACTACTAGCCAGTTAAAAGTTGATAATGGTATGTCACCTGAGAAAGCACACAGGGCCATTTCTGCAAAAAAAGACATACAGATGGCCACTCTGTAAAGACATGAAAAGATGTTCAACATTATTAGCCATCAGGGAAATGCAAATCAAAACCACAGTGAGATATCCTCTCATACCAAGTAGGATGGCTGAAATGAAAAGCAAGTTAAAAGTGCTGACAAGGATGTGGAGAAACTGGAACCCTTATACATTGCCGGTAGGAATGTGAAATGATGCAGCCACTGTGGAAAATGGTTTGGCATTTCCTCAAAAAATTAAACCTAGAATTACCATATATGACCCTGCTGTTCACTCATAGGTACATAGCCCAAAGAATTGAAAACTTGTTACAGCAATGTTTGTAACAGCGTAATTCATAATAGCCAAAAAAAAAGTAACAACTCAGACATCCAATGTGTGAGGAGTAAATAAACGCAATGTGGTATAGCCAAACGGTGGGATGGTATTCGGCCATAAAAAAGGAACGAAGTCCTGATACTGGATGAACCTTGAAAACATGCCGATGAAAAGAAACCAGATTCAGAAGGCCACATATCCTATAATTCCATTTATATGAATTCAGAATAGACAGAGCACATTAGTGGGTTCCAGAGGCTGGAGGGAATGTAGATTTAGGGGACTCCTAATAGGATTGGGGTTGTTTGGAAAGTGATGAAAATGTTCTGAAATTAGACAGCAGTGATGGCTGCACAAGTCTGTGAATATACTGAAAACCACCAGTCTATTTTTCAACTTTAAAAATTGGTTCTAAGGTACATTAGAAAGAATAAAACTTAAAGAACAGCTAAGAAATTATTGGAAAAAAATAAAAATGAGGAATGTTGTATACCAGTATATATCGAAATGTTTGTAAAGACAGAGTCATCTGTGGTACTGGCTCAAAAATAAAAACAGTAATGGAAAAATCTACGGCCCAGAAGCAAATCGCAGTATATAATGTGTACAGATTTCATTGATGATAAGTATGGCATTTCATGTAATCAGAGAAATGATTCTTTGTTCAATTTGTGATGCTGATAAGATTGATTGACCTTTTAGAAAATAATTGTTAGGTTTTAATCTCCTATACCAAACTGTACTCTGAATGGAATAAAAACATACCTGAAAAAAATGGAATTAAAAAAATTAATTGTAGTAATATATTAAGAAAAGTATTTGCAATTTAGGGACTTAACATCTTTATAAAGATCTCTTACAGGCCCAAAAGAGGCATTAATGACTATCACAAATAGTAAATCAGGCAGTTACAAAAGAAGAGAATTAAGCAAAATAGGTAATTTGTATAAGAAGAAACAGGAAAAATAAGGGAATAAGAACAATTATTTAGCCTAATGATAAAAGGAAATACAAATGAAAATGACATGATTTTCCAGTTATCAAATTAGTGAAGATTAAAGTACTGGTAGGGAGTTTAGGAAATATTTAACATGTTCTTTCAGTAGGAATGTAAATTATACAGCCCTTCTGGAGTGCACTTTGACAATACGTATCAAGAACTTTACAAAATGTTTCTCACTGTTCCAGTAAATATACTTCTAGAAATTTCTCCTAAATAAGTAGGTTGTGTGCATAGACTTTAAATATATATGTTCATAGAGTGTTACTTATGTAAGAGTAGAAACAAAATGAAGGAATGGTTAAATTGTGATAATCTTTGGGATGAAATATGCAAAAGTTTAAAATTATAGAGTGATATTTAATGACATGGGTATATGCATATTATTTAAATGGAATAAAATCAGTATAAAAGAGTGTCCCAAATTTGTGTTACAAATAAACTGCACACATGCATGCACAGAAAAAAGCTGAAAGATTGGTGATTGGCCAGAATGGTAAGAGTAGTTCTCTCTGGCCAGTAGGATAATGGGTGATTGTTTTTGGTTTTTTGTATTTATGGAGTTTTCTAGATTGATCATTTTGTATCACTTTCATAATCAGAAAATAACCAAAGTTATTTTTGAAAATTTCTAGGAAGGATGGCATATATAGATAGGAATGAGCATTTTCAATAGTCTTTAATTTTAAACCTGTTATCCTTCTGTGTCAGCCCTGCTTCTGTAGTTCTCTTGTACTTATTTGTTCACTCATTCATTTTTTATATGGAGTGTTGAAAAAGAATAATGGTATGTAAGTTCTATCATACACAGGTCATTGATTCTGTCAGTACCTTACATTTAAGCCATATCTCTATGCAGTGACTTTAAGATCACTTTAAAAGTAATTGCTGTCTGTTTTTTAAAATCATTGTTGATATCTCTGTACCTTTTGATTCTAGTAAATTCCTGTTAAGGTTTCTTTTCTCATTTAGTATGCCTCTTAAACATATCTAGGGAAAAGAATATAGTGAATTTTTCTCTTAAAAATTCTGAGAAAAATTTTAAAGGAATTAAATCGATGTTGAAAATCTTTCATATATGTGCTATTTTTGTCTCAAAATTAAAATAATTAAAAATTTTATGTGTAGAAATATGTATTAAGAAATAATCTAAAGGTTTTTCGTGTTATGTAAATTCCTTTAAAACATGTTTTGTACTCTTTTCAATCCATACCAAGAAGCCCTGTCAAAATTAAAAAGCTGATGTATTGTTGCCTAAATGTCCTGCAGGTTAATTTTTCAAAGATGTGATAACCTTAAGGTTAGCATGTATTTTTCTAAGGTAGCAGTTTATCTGGTGCTATTTTGCTTACCATTTTAATCAAATGAACAGTCTTGGTTTCCATTTCTCAGAGATTGACCAGCTCTGGAAGAAACTTATTTGTCTTTGAATAAACTCATTAGAATTTAAAGATGTTTAAAGCATTTCACTGATATAAATCGACCGTCCTTGCTGGGAGTAATCTTGTCCCTCTGTATGAGTCACTTAATTCATTAAATTGTTGAATTCATTCATTGACTCATTCATAAAATACTTATATGTTCACTCTGATGCCATTGGGTATAGAATGATGGAAACATTAATTAGGAATGAATAAATATCTTAAACAATTTGTAGAGTTTAGTGGGGATGAAAAGATGTACAGAAAATTTTATAATGTATGGTAGAACATACAGGAACCGTGGAGGTTCAGGAGAGGGAAAGATTTCTTCTAGGGAAGAAAGAAACAGAAATGGAGAGGGGATCTTGGTACAAGAGAAGGCATTTGCCTGGGACCCTTGAAAAGCAGGTGAAGGAGGAGCCTTTGGGCTTTGTGCCGTCTGTATTGTTCACTGCTGGCAAGTGTATGTCTCTTTTTCGTAGCTGGTCTGAAAATCCTCTGATGGAATGTGGTAGGCCCTCAATATAGCTTTTGCTGATGAAAATTCATTTGCATTTGCTACTTGTCCAAGACACTGCCGGAGTATTTTTTCATAACTGCTGCTTTTCTTTTTAACCATTCCATTTGAAGTTGCTTAGTTTGCAGGATTGATAATACAAAGACCTACTTCACTGCTGAATTTTGTCTCATCTACTTAAAAAAAATCATTTATCATTGATGTTAATTGAGTTTGAGATGAATAGTGAAAATCATGCACTCTTGAAAATTCCTGTTATTCATGCATCATATTTTTTGTACTAAGCCCTTAGAATTAATAGTGAACAAAACTGACAGTCTCTGCCCTCATGGCCCTTACAATGAAGAACAAATAATATGTTGAGTCGATTGTTCAACAAATAATAAGTTAGATATTGTAATGTTCATTAAATGTTATAGTTCATCAAATAACCTTTGAATTTATTTTTCTCTTCAACATCACTCTTGTAAACCAACACCCTAATGTTCATCATTATTTTAGAATTTGGCTTTTCTGTGTGTGTGCCAATCAGAACGTGATTGATCAAGGTCCAGAGAAAGAATGACAAGTCCTTAAATTCTCTGTGTGTGTGTGTGTGTGTGTGTGTGTATACACACATGCCTTTTATTACTTTATCAGGGAAAGGGGAAACTAGCCTTTACTGAGCTTCCAGTGAGTGACAGCACTGTGTTGGACATTGTATACAAAATACTGGTAGAAACAGTGTTACCAAAAAAAAAAAAAATACAAGGAACAAATCAAAGAGAAATCCAAAGCATTAATGGAGAAGGAAATTCCTTTGGCAGTTCCTCTTCTCACTTCCCTTTTTTCTTCCTGCAAGATTCTTCTTGATGAACTGTCTTCTACTAAACACTGGGCATCCATGCATGTTTCAGACCACAGTGGATTTCACTACCGCCAGTTTTTGTTAAAGTCTTTGATTAGCCAAACTGTGATTGATGGTTCTGTATTGGAGCAAAACCCTTTGAGAAGTGAGCCAGCTCTAGTTCTTCCAAAAGATCAAGAAGAAGCAGCTTCAACAGAGGAAGCAAGGATAAATCTTCCCCGTCTTCTAGAAGAAGAAGTTGAATTCAGCACTGATCTTATTGATTCCTACCCAGGACATGAAACGCTTTGGTGTCACAGGTAAGAGGAGGGAAAATCTATTTCTGCATGCATGGAACTACTTGACTTTTTGAGAACTGTAGAAGGTCTTATGTCTTACGCCTGCCTGCTCAGGTAAATAGGGTAATTGGTCATGGAGTTTTGCCTGAATTCAGAGGAGTTTATGTTACCATATCTTCCTCCTCATGATCTTCAATGTGAGATTCCTCATGCAGATCTTTGCCTACTGCTTAGGATGGTGATACTCAAGCTTGACTGTCCAACAGAATAGCCTGTGTTACTTCCAAACTGAAAACAAAAGTTTCTGGATTCCCTCCTTGGACAGATTCTGGTATTTATAGTATATCTGGGACGGAACGCTGCCATCTAGTCTTTAAAAAACAATGAAAAACCTTAACAGGTAAATGTGATGCAGAGTCGGGTTTAGACCATTGATTAGACCATTGATTAGACCTTGAGAATAGTTAAGCTTATTGATGGTCTACAAATTAACTTTTCTTAAGTAGAAGCTCTTGACACTTTCTGTTTTTGTTTTTAAAGTAAAGTGTGCTTTGGGAGCAGGGCAGGATTATTAGGAAGCAGTGAAAGAAATTAGCAGCCTCATAACCTGAGTTCTGAGTACATTTGACAGCAAAGTAACTGTCATGTTGGAATGAAGTCCAGGTGTGGGAACCCCAATTTGTTCTTTTTTGAGGCATCTCCATCTCTATAAATACAGATTCTACTTCAGACTAAAGGGTTCTATTTGTAAACAAAGGACTTGCCTGTGCCAGGCATGAGGTAGGCATTTTAAATATTTGTTTTTAAAGTGGTTAAGATTTGCCCCCTTTTGCCAGTCTAGTCTACCTTATAGGCTATTTGAGGAGATGTGTTCAGCTGCTATTCCATGCTGCATGTATTTAGAAGATGGAAGACCATCTCCCCTCTTTGGCACCTTCATAAAAATTTTTCTTTTTCTCATAAAAACAAGACATTTTTATTCCACATTTTCTAGAGAGAAGATAGATCTTAACTTTCATCTTGTTTTGGTGTTAACAGATTTTTGTTGCTATTCTATATTTAGGTACATCGGTAGCAAGACTGAGAAAATTTAAGAATTATATTTGTGTTTAAGAGATAGCCAGATTAACAGAGCAGAAGCTTTGTATAAAGATTAACTGAAGTTTGGGGTGAGGCATGGGGAAAAGCGACAGTTGAGATGACCTATTACACAGGCCAGTTTTTTACTATTGAGTCATTGCCCTTAGGCATCTTACCTGTCCTTTAAGTTTTATCCTCTGTAAAATGGGTAAATTATATGCTCCCTGTCTACTCCAGAATATGCTGGGAAAATGAACAGAATTATCATTCAAGGGCTTAGAGTTGCTGATACAAATAATGAAATAGAACAACCTAGAATCTATGTAGTTTACCAGCTGTGTACAGTAAATGTGCACCCCCACTGAGTCAAAATTTTTGGAGATTAGGGGGCGCCTGGGTGGCTCAGTTGTTAAGCGTCTGCCTTCGGCTCAGGGCGTGATCCCGGAGTTCTGGGATCGAGCCCCACATCAGGCTCCTCCGCTGGAAGCCTGCTTCTTCCTCTCCCACTCCCCCTGCTTGTGTTCCCTCTCTCACTGGCTGTCTCTATCTCTGTCATATAAATAAATAAATAATCTTTTTAAAAAAAGAATTTTTGGAGATTAGGCACCTAGATCTTCATTTTTAACAAATAACTCTAGATGAGTCTAAGGGCAGGAGAACTGCTCTCCTTAGAGGAAGTACAAGAGCTGTGTCTTTTAAATGCTTTGCTGAGAGTCCTGCACGTCCCTACTACATGTAGATATTTAATGAGACTGTAGTGGTGGATTTCGGGGAAAGTTCAGCTGGTTTTTAGATAATACCTGTTCTCATTAAAGAAAATACTAGATAGAGGCCATGGACTAAAAGCCTCTGGATGAGCTACTTAATCCCCTTGTTCCTGAATCGCTTCTGTTTTAGGATATCAGTGGTTAATTTTTGGTTCTGTTTTTTTTTTTTATAGGAGAAATTGGACTAAGACCTTTTTCTCAATTTATATTGTAGTTACAAAGAGTAACAATTCCAAGTGATTGTCATCATCTCAGTCAATGGTATTAAAAAACCTGTGGGGTCATAGGTAGTATTCTTTCTCACAAACAATCCAGTAATCTGGGCTTGTAAGACTGGTCTGAATATGCAGAGACTTCAGCATGATAGTTCCTCCTCCCCCCTCCAGGTGACTCTGGTCACCAAGGGGGGCAGCAAACTGAGTACTACTGAATGTTTTGAAATTATCAACTTATTGTGTTTTTCCCTGAAAAGCTTGACTTTGCGAAAATGATTTTTCTTTTCTTTATTCTCTTCTCCCCCACCTCTTTCACAGGCGGCATGTTTTCTACCTTCAGCATCACTTAAGTGGTAGGTTTCTTCACAGCGTGACCCAGTTGTCACCTGCAGACAGCCCTGGGGGTACTTTGAGTGACTTGCACCTCCTCCCAGCAGGCCCACACATGTCTCAGGCCATGGAGGTGGACGGGCTGAATGACTGTAGCAAGCAAAGCTATTCCCAGGAAACCAAACGCCTGAAGCGGACCCCAGCTCCAGACTTCCGGGGCCTAGAAATGGAGCATAGGTTCATCGATCAAGTATTATCCACCTGCCGGAACGTAGAGCAGGCCAGGTTTGCCAATGCATACAGGAAATGGCTGGTTACGTTGAGTCAATGAAAGAGGTGGATTAGTCCTGCAAGGTTCCCCTTTTAGTGCAATATTGCTTTCCTTTCTTCCTTACATAGTTGCATGAACTGTTTGCTATTATGTGATCTTCATCTTTAGGTCAAAAGTCCATAGTGAATCTTTCATTTTATTTATTTTGTTAAGAACTGGCATTCCTTTGGGGATAAAATAACTGTGTAGTTTCTTCCTGCTAAACAGTGAGTCTTAATTTTTTTTCTTCTTAACTTCTCATCCTTTTATTTCTATACATAAAGCGTCTCATTTCGTTCTCCTAACTGGTTCACAGACATGTTTACCCCCCTCAGTGCAATTGCTGCATAGGCAAGTTTTTTTTTATTATTATTTAAAAATGTAGTTTTTCAGCTTTAGAATAATACAAGCTCAAAATTACTCATAACTGATTATTGTTTTGAGAATCAAATGGCCAGATAGATGGATTTGTGAAAATATAAATCATTTCTCTTTCTCGACTTGTTATTGACCAATGTAACCAAAGTCAGAAGTATTGGAATTTATATAAAAAACATGCTTCCAGTGTGTAATCCATTTTAAAATGATTATTTTAAAATGAATTTTAAGAGTTTATGTAATTACAGGACTGGGAAATTATTTTTATCACTAGTTTTGATCGATTGTTTTTACCTCAAATTTGGTATAGGCCAAAAAAAACACTCAAGTTAGCCCCTATAAACATCATTTGTTGTTTAAACCTGGAATGCCATTTTTAGTTATTACTACTTATTTTCCTTTTAAATTCACCATGAAAAGTGGGGAAAATGTGCATGGAAATGTATCCATAAAAATATTACTTTTTAAAAATTTAAGTTCCTGAGGATATTCTTAAACTACAGAATTTTTATGAAGTGATTATTAAAAGTTTGCTGGCAAACGCCAGAGGAAAGAATAGCTTTTGAAGGTTAGTTCTTCAACTTTTATTTTAAAAAATAAAACAACTTAAAGACTTTGATATTAAACTTATCAGGGATGAGGTACCAAAGTAGCCACCTCACAGCTATATCTTATCTTTTCAATAATAAGGGCTGGGTTTTTCAGGTCTGTGAGGCGGGGTGGGAAAAGGGCCCGGTAATGTTAATTTCTTAATATATTTTCTCCTTTGTAAATGGTCTGTGTTTGTTCTTTCCTCTCCACATACCTTTTGTTTATGTTCCCAATCCATTCCATATTTTTTGACACTTTAACTTTTGTATGTTTTTCCTTAATTGTCTGATTTTGAGGATGTGTACTGAAGATACTCTCCATCCTCTTTCCAGTGAATTTCATACCCCACTAAACACACACACACACACACACACACACACACACACACAATATTAATATGAACTGCCCCTCTAAAAGTTCCCCTAATGATGGAAACTGCCTGTTGTCCTATGTGTGTGCAGAATGTAACAGTGGCCGAAGTGAGTGTGACCACCGTACTTTGCTTATTCTCCTTTTTACTTGCTAGGTCACCTGTAGGGTGAGGGGACAGACATAGGGAAAGGCAGACCTCTCCTATCTTCTGTTATGGAAACCCTGGGCTTGAGTGAGGCACACTGCCTTAAGCTTAGGAGAAGAATAAGTTCTTTTTGTGCATCATGATTTTGTTGAGTAGCAAACTGTCAGGTAAGACTTAAGAACACCAGAAAAATTGTTCAGCCCGGCTCTTGTAGACAGAAGCTGCTTTTCTCTCTTGGGGCAAAATTAACCTTTTATAGTTTTCATAGTATTTAGGTAAGAAAACAGTTGTCATTGTGAACATAATTCCATGGCCCTTTGTGTGCAAAGCATATTTTGAATCAAATACCTCAAGGTCTACGTAGACCTCTATGGATAAAACCATTAGTTTGTGATTCTCAGCACCTGCAGGGGTGGTGGGGAGACTACACAGAGAGGACATGAGAGAGTCAGCCCATTCCACTGAATACATGTTGCCAAATCCTGGCCTCACTCAGTATTACCTTTTTTCCACACATCATTCTAAGTATCCCAAGTAATAGGGCTTCTTATGATTTGATGTGAGAGCATCAGGACAGGAGTATAGACAATACCCTGTGAAACATCAACTCAATTTGATAGTACTCCACACCTTTTTATAGCCTCCATCTTTGACATTATCTGTCTTTATGTGTTTTAAGGCCCTTAATCTACCCCTTTATGAAGCCATGCAGTCCTATAAGATATCTTGGTCTCTTGTCTTCCTAATAAAGTTTTGAGTAGGCAGTAATAATACAAATATCTAAAGGATATTTACTGTTTGTGACTTTCGTGTGCTACTTTATTTCTAAAATTTGCATTTTGCAAGTTCATTCACAGAAAAATCTAGTATTGCCCTATATGGTTGTGTTTTTTCCTAAGTGGTTGACATCTAAACTCATTAGCTGTAGCGTGATAATATCTCTGACTGAACAAGTTCATGCAGTGGAAAGGTGTGTCTATTTTCAGGGACTTGTTAGTCTTTTTTTTTTTTTCTATAAATATGTCATTGTCGAAGACATAGTTTAGATTGACACACATTTCATCAAACTTTCATTGGAAGAATAGTAGGCCATTATACCATCCTGTGGATCAAAAATACTACTGACAAGCCAAAAGCAATAAGATCTGTAAATACCTCCACTATGACCTTCCTCCCCCACCCCACCTTTTTTTAAGTATACTATTTTGGTAATATGGTGTTCCCACCTTATACTGTGTGCCTTGCACATTGTGAGGACTCATTAAATATTTGTCAAATTAATGAATAACTCTTTGAAGAAGGGAAAGATTGATCATGAATAATGGACAGAATGAGTTATGATTGAGAAATTAATGGATTAGAGCAGTGGATTGTGAATGAATGATGTATTCTAGCTTCATGATACTTAAGGTGAGCTATTACATATACAATAAGTTAATTTAGATTTTTTTTTCTTCATTTAATTACCTTGTTTAAGCTCGTTAAATCCCAGCCAAGAAATGCAGCTCTATAATTATGAATTAACTGTACTTTAAATATATATTAAAAATTCATAGAACAAATCTTGTTTGCATTAAGAACACTATTTTCTGTTCATTTATGATATTGGAGGATAGATCTTGCCAACAGAGCCAGAGACACTTTGGGGCATGTGAAGAAATGCTTTGATTTCAAAGGCTTGTTGATCTGTATTTGTGCCTGGATAGTCATTTTATGCTTCTCCTTTTCTCCTCCCCAGCTTGAATTGTGGATCTTTTAGGTATTTTTTAAACCTATGAGAGTCATTTTTTTTAAATTTAAGGATTAATTATCTAGTAATGCCCCCCCCCCTTTTTTTTTCCTAGGTTTTAGTATTCTATTGCCTCTTTGGAAACCCTGGGCCCAGACTCTCAATCACCTCCCTTATTCCTATGGTACGGTTCTAATTAAATTAAGGACTTCATTATTAATAGGATTAAATCTAATACAGGTGGTCACTAACAGCCGTTTAAATCTTCACATGAGGGCTTATGTGACAAAAGATAGGAAAACAAAAGTTCCTGGATTTTTCTGTGGCAGTTTGTAGGAGAGCATACATGATGGTAGACTGTGTGATTTCCATGTATTCAGGTCGTGTCAATTCATGCTTATTATATAAAGAGAACTTTTAATATTGTTGAGAACAAATTAACAGTAGTGATTTTCTGTAGCACAAGATGATATCTGGCATGGGGTAAATATAATTTAGGAGTACAACTGCCTCTTGCTGTACAACAGTGTAATCTCTATCTTAGTTCCTCTTAATTACAGAAGATACTAAAGATTTAGTTAAAAAAGGAAGTAACATATATTCTCTTCTTTTTGCAGAAAGTTTTTGTAAGCTTAGTTATTTTGTTATGAGAAAATGATATTTTAGAACTTTAAAATATTTAAAATATTCTAGGAAATTTGAACAGCATTATTAACACCTTGTGTCTTCTGAGTAAATGTCTCAGACAGAACCGTGCAGACCCTGGTACTTGGCGTGCTGCCGCCTCCCCGCGCCTACACGTACTCTCAGTGTGCTCCTGTTGAATGGAGGTGTACCTGGAGGCACAGGAAGGCATAGACAAATTCAGTGGTATGAAGGCAGTGGGCAGGAAAAAAAATCAACCCTGAGAATTCTACTTGTCACACAATGTCTTTTAAAAAATAGCGAAACATACTGTGTTAATTTGAGTGCCTTTCTTCTTTCTAGCGGGAACAAGATTATATTTAATGTTTAGGCAGAAAACAAAGGATGAAAGTTTTACCAAACAGTTGATTGTAACTCATTGTATTAATTCCAGTTGCTAGGTGTGGTCCCATGGAATTTGTACACTTTTATGAGATAGTGATACGAGCAGGTAGGATGCCTTGGTTTGTATTTCTTAGTTAGCATTTTTAAGCTCCCTACCAAGAAGAATTTGTTCTTTCCCTGTGGCAACTAACTTTTTGGGGGTCGGAGGCATTGTATTTAGAGGAGAGCATGTGTATAATTAAAGATCAGCCTGAAGCCTGGGAAGTCAAAGGAAACAGTGGCACTTTGCCCTACTGGAAAGGCCGTATGATTGTTCTAAATGAGTCCTTTGACTCACTTTAAGGACTTCAATGACTTTAAGAATTCCCTCCCAAATTCTGTGTTGGAGGAAAAGAAGTAAATACTGAGAAGAAATTTAAAATGTGGCATGATATATTTGGGTGTGGAGAAGGGAGGGATAGAAAATCCCTATTTCAAGATAGCAAATAACTTGTAATTTCATAAAAATATATAGCTAAAGATTCCAAAGTGCTTTTCAGAGGACTGTTGAATAATATATTCCTAAATGGCAGCAATATGTATAGTTCACAGTGGAGACAGAAAACCATTGTGTTGGGGTTATAGATCTGGGGTGTGTGGTGGGGGTGGCAGGGGGTGCCTCTGGCTCTCAACTTGGACATCTGTATTCTCGTTAGGCCATGTTAACACTGTAAAACCAAACTCTTTGCTTAAAAAAAAAAAAAAAGGCAGTAGCTTAGTCTGCAGATGAAACTTTGTGCTTCCAAGAATATTAGCTCTTTATAGGTTGTGCTTTTTGGACAATAATACGGTCCACAAAGCTAACCCTGGCATTTCTTTTATTAATCTATTATTCCTCAGGGTGTAGAAGATTTAGTAAATTTAGGACAAAATTTTATATTCAGTGGCAAAAAAAGAAAAGGCAAAAATATGCTAAATATATTACTAGCTCTTAAAATTTTAGTATAGATAGTATTTTTTATAAACCACTACCAGTGCAGTAGCTCATAGCCGCTCTGTGACTGCCTCATTGTTCCTCTCGCTGCTTCAGTCCTGGTGGCCCTGTTATGAATGTTCTCTTACACATGTCTTCTGTGGAAACCATTTCTGTAATATATTGTTTTCCATGTTTGGCAAAAGTGGGGCTGTTTTAGTTGACATCATTCTGTTTTTGGACATCCTATTCAGAAAATGATTACTGTTGGTTTTCAAACTGACAACTGTTTTGCTTCTTAAAACTTCATTTTCCCTGAAAGAGACCCTGTACGTGTTCAGTGCACTGCATACTGCCTTGCACCTTGCAGGGATCCAATGGGTCAGAATTGTTAAAGGCTAGAAAGTTAAAACTAGCTTACCTCAGTCTCATCACCATTGCCCACATTCTCAGCTTCAGGAGAAACACAGTGTTGTGCTTAAGATACACAATTCGGTTCAAACATACAAGGCAAGATATACAACTGCACAAAACATCGTAAGTGAAATTTAGATACTTTTAAGGCATATGTGTGCATATTCACATACATGTATGTATGTACATTTAAATGAGATTTGGAATTTGACTTTATATAGTGATTTTACAGAGAATTTTATGTAAAGGGTTTTTATTTTCATATTTGCTTAAAGTGCTCCTATTTAAAGGCTTTTTCTTTATTAAACCAGCCCCCTCAAGCAAAGTTGGAAACCTAACACAAGTGCCATTTTCCTGAATTAACCAGATATTTGTGCAAACTATTATTTTGTCTTTGGATGTTTATGAACCATGACATTCTGGCTTTTCTTCCATATCTTTAGGGAATCAGCCTTAATTTTATGTATGGCCATCACTTTCCTCAAAGTACTATGCAGCATACTTCAGATGTTAATTTAGCTTTGTAAAGTGATTAGTAATAAGTCTGAGGTTTTTTCATGTCCTAGGGATGAACAATTTCACACGTTCAGATATTGACTCATACAGCATTCTATTAGAAATGCTCATATATTATCCTCCCTCACCAGTGTCATCTTGCATTTGAAGCAGGTATTTTTTTTCCTATCAGAGTGTAGACTGAGTGCAGTCATAGTAGGTGCTCAATAAATAGTCGATAATTGATCTACCATCAAACTAACAGTTATCTTTTCAAGGAGGAGTATATTTTTAGAGTAATATATGTTTGAAACTGAAAAACTATATCATTTGATGAATTACTAGGCTTATTTAGGTTGGAGGTAGTAACATGCAGTAAAAATACTGTTTGTGCAGAACATGGTCTGAAGGTAGGAGATGGGAAAAGTTTAAGCAGTTTTTTGTGAACGACGCATTAATAGATGTGAGTAAATGTCTTAATAGGCTTCTGAACTTGAGAGAGAACTGCTGTAGACTTCTGCAATCAGTGTCTGCGTTGGTATACTTAGTATCACCTGTCTCAGGTACTGTTCATTTCTCCTCAAATCTCAGTTGCTTTCCAGTGTCTTAAAAGTGGTTGTGGTGAAATGTGAAGTTATATTCAATAACCTGTACTTACTTGTTTTCTCAGAGCATCTTTAATATGAGGGAAAAATTTTTATGAGTGATATTTGTTTCAGAATCTATTAATTTGTGGCTTTCAGAGCATTTTTGACAGAGCTTGCCCAATGTGAAAAGATTTAAACCATTTAAAAACAAACATTCCAACCTGAGCTGGGAGGAACAGAGTGTGTAGCACCAGTGTGACTGGGCATTGCCTCCTGGCGAGGTTCTGGATGCCTGACTGTGATGCTGGCTTCTGACTGTGGTGACCACTGTCAGTAGTCTAGTTTGATGTGTGTTGTGCCTAGGAGAAGGATGCAATGGGCTCTAGGTTAACTTGTATTTGAGATGGACAGAATAAAAAATGATGTGGTATAAATATGCCAAATATTTATACACACTGCTACAAAAACTAAAAAATGGAGGAGCGGAAGAACATGATAAAAGGTCAGTGATATTTTTTATAGTCTCTGAAAAACATTTTTTTATATGCAAGTCTCTTGGACACTAAGCAGTTGTTTACTTTATTTAACACTGCGGGACTTTAATTTACAGGATGGTTCTCAGATACCATCTATACTCTTACTATTAGAATTGACCATATGTGTGAACTTTACATTGCTTGAAGGTTTTCCAGAAATGGAGTATTTAAGTTGCAGTTGATGTTGTTTTAAGATTTTCCTGTGGGTTGTGGGTAAATGGACAAGTTACATATATGATCTGTGGTGCAAGGTCAGATCCTGGGCATTAAAGATAGGTCAGCTAACTTATTTTGCTGAAGATACTAATTGTTTTCCCTCTGATTGCATTGCTGTTTTTCTTAAGGTATTTTTCTCAATGTAACAGTCTGCATTGAAAGTTCTTTTAGCTCTCACAGTGTACTAATTCACATTTTTAAAGGATTAAATATTTTGTGAATTCTTTTTACACTTCAAATGTATACCTTGCAGAGGGATAAAAATAAATCTTGCAGTAAAGTATGTGCAAAGGGTGCTTATGGTGTTCTGGGAGTTAGTTCTCCAGAGTGCTTGAAGTCTGATGCTAAATTCAAAGGCTAGCATGATGACTATAGATTATTTGTATTAGCACTGTCCAGTAGAAATAAATGGAAGCCGCGTATGTAATTTTTAATTTTCTAGCAGGCATATTAAAAAAGAAACCGGTAACATTAACTTAAATATTTTAATTAACCCAATACATTAAAAATATCATTTCAGTGTGTATTCAATATACAAAATTATGGAGATATTTTGCCTTTTTTTCCCCATGGTAAGTTTTTAAAATTCATTGTGTATTTTGCACTCACGGTGCATGTTCTGACTAGCTACATTTCACGTGCTCAAATAGCCACGTGGCTAAGGACCGCTATATTGGACAGTGCAGGTTCATAGGGTACAAAGTAGGACTTTATTTTACATTGGGAGATGGTGAGTTAGGCATGAAATCATGGTACTTTAAAAATTATTTAGTATACTTAGAAAAGTATCTAATAGAATTATCCACATTGTCTTCATTTTAAATTTGCTGTAGAACTGGCTCAATCTGTTCCAATTTGCCAAGCATTATTTAAGAAGGAAGAAATTCCAAGCCATGTAAAATACCATGATATGCTCATTATAACAACACATTATTAACACATTTTTTGATGTGTTCACTAAATTCTGTCCTGTTTCTTCAAAATAATAGCTTAAATTGCATGTTAATTGTATATCTGTACTTGTTTTTATATTATTCTTACAATAATGTGTATTAACAAACAGCCCTAGGATTCTAATCTTCCTATGCATCTGTCTTCCAGTACTTACTGGTACACTTATTAAGTTGTTACAAGTGACAGAAAAGTAGAATGAACCATTGGTTCTTTCCATTAGGTTGTTTTTATCGTGTGATCATGTACCAAGCCAGCTATAAATTATTGTATTTCTGTAGACGATGGAAAATAGCGTTTATGTCTTATCTTTGCTAAATGTTTGCAATTTCTAAGTAAACTTTTCATCTCCTAAGATGAGTGTAAAGAGTGATTTTATTTTTGCTTGTTTTGGTGTTTTAACCTCAGCTCCAGTCTGCCAAATGGTCCTGTTTAATTGCTGTGGGGTGGAGCCCTTCTTCCAGTGAATTGATTACTTACAGTTGTAGAAAGAATTAAAAATGTCATTTGTGTCCAGGGCATTAAAAAAATGGCAAAAACAAATTAAAGAAATTGTCACACTTGTCTTTAGAGTGCATTAATAATGACTAATTGACTTACGAAAGTCATTATAACTAGATTTGCTTTTTCTCCTACATTTTAAATGAAGGCATAGAACAGGAAATTGATAATTTCAGTGTTAAATCCCATGTTTTCTTAGCCTTAAGTCTCACTTCATACGTTTTAAGCTGGATACAGCACTCACAGTTATTTAAATGGTTTTAATACATAAGCATACTCTGAAAAGTATTTAATGAAGTTGGACACTTTTTTAACTCGACTTCAAATACTAAAAAGGATGTTTTGTGGGAAAGTCCTCTATTACTTTGTCCCATGACTCTTCAGGATTGTATTTTAAATAATGTACCATTATCTATGCCTATTTTTGGTAGGAAACAGGATACAGAATTTATTTGCATCATGCCAAAGTCCCATAAACAGTGTTTAAAACTACTACAGTATTGTTTTTGCATTGATATGCTAGGGAAAGGAATCCGCTTACTGAAGACAGTGTTGATTTGAGTTATCAGATCATAAAAAGAAGTTTGGACAACAATTAATATTAGCAAAGTGCTTCCCTTGGGAAATTGCTTTGCTTAATAGGGTGCTTCTTGAAATGAAAGATTAACCGTAATAACGCAGGCAGGATGATACACTAGCTAATTAAAATTTTTAAATACGATAAACCTTTCATCATTTGTATATATTTAGCAGTACCACTTTCCTCATGTTGCAAGCTCAAAAATCTGCTTTTGTTGCTTCTTTTTTCTTTTTTTTTTTTTTTTTGAGAAGGAGCAATGATTTAGTTTTTGTTGTTACTGTTTTAAAAAGTGCCAAGGTTCCTATCTTTCCCACTCAACTCCAGAATGGCTAGATGGGGCATCAACTTTATTTAAAATAATAAGTTACAGTATGTCCTTTTCTTATGAGAAGTGCAGTATCATTATATGTGTCCTGTGTTACAGTTGAAGTTGAAAATAGAAGCAATAATTACTGTAGTATCTTCTTTTTCACAGAAAGATTCTTAGAGTAATCCTGGCTGCCAGGAAGAATTCCCTTATCACTTCTTATAATTATATGAACAACAGACAGGTAATACTTACGAATTTATACTTTTAGTATCAGAATCCTCTGAAGGTACACAAATTTCTTGTATTAGATTCTTTATATACTTCTCATAGTAATTACGGCATGATTAATGAAAGGTCTGCTTTCTGTGTAGAGAAGCTACCTGTGGGCTGAAATGGTCCTCCATCATGTTATTTTTGTATTCTCCTATTTCTTAAATCACTAGTGATCTCTCTAGAGAAAATACTGGAAGGCTGGTGAGTAATTGGGATCGGCAGAGCATCAGTGACCCCATCTGTTTTGTTTTCCAGAAAATTTTGAAGACAGTTACCATCTAAGGTCCCCTGGAGCAAAACTAATCACCAGTTCTCTCTTGTCTGTAACTAAGTGGGGACACATCTAATTTGTAACACTGAGCTCATAAGTCTTAATGTTAGTTATTTCATGTGAAGAAATTTTTAAGTTAAATCATTTTGTGTGGCATTTATTATAGTAAAAGTCAGAATGACTTGAATACACAATAGGAGAGCCAGTAAACTGGTATTTTCCTACAATGGTATTACATGCACTTGCAAAAACAAAATATAAAATTACATGGAAAAGATCTCACAAATTAATTTTTGAAAGGAAGTTAAAGAGAAAAAACAGGATGTTACAGAGAAGTATGCAAAGTAAGATTCTGATTTTATTTTAAAAATTAAAATTAATTCCCATTGCCAGTAATGGCAGGAACAACATCCCACTGAACACCATTTAAAATGTTAGAAGAAATGTTAGAAAAAATATTAGCAGGATAAAGAAATCCACATCATACTGAAACTGCAGAACACCAATAGAAAGATACAATCTCACAAGTAATTGAAGATAGAGACATTAAATCAATAGCCAACTTCTTGTTACAGTCAGAAGATATGGGAATGATAATTTAATGTGCTGGAATTATGTAACCACCATAATAGAATTCTACATACAGAAAGAGTTCTTTGAGGAACAAAGGTAAAATAAGCACATATATAATAAAATCATACCCATATATGATTCCCATTCAGGTAAAGTTTTAAAAATAGATAGTCAAGCCTACAAAGTAAGCAAGAAAATTATTATTGTAAAGGTCACGATAGTGGTTGCATCTGGTTGGGAAAGAATGGAACCATGATCAAGGATGGGATCAAGATAGGGAATTTCAGGAATTCTGGCAGGATTCTGTGTCTTGAACTGGGCCCATGTGGACATGTCTTCATATTTTATGTACTTTTATCAATGCTATATTTACAATAAAAGAAGAATATCTTCTAAGTTAGAGTACAAAGTTGTTTTTAATAAAATACCATATTTATGGACTAGCCAGTACATAAAATATTCCTATGAAATTGACCTATACATTCAACATAATCTATCAAAATTCCAGTGAGTTGTTTCAGTAAAATTGATAAACTACCTTAAAATTTATATGGAAATGAATAAGATTTAAAATAACCAAAACAATCTTGAAAAGATGGCTTACTATAAAGGCATAGTATTCAAGACTCTGGTTTTAGCGTAAGAATAGACAAATCTTTGGAACAAAATAGAGCCCAGAAACAGACCAACACCCAGAGAGTCAACTGACTTTAGACTAAGGCACCAAAATCATCTTAATGGGGAAATCTAATAAATTGTGCTGGAACACTATTTTTTATAAGTGCCAAAACCTGGAAGCTGTCAAATGTCCTTCAGTAAGTGAATGGCTAAATAAACTGTGGTCTGTCTATATGGAAAAAATAAGCCTCAACTCTTAGTTTTCATAATATACAAGGATTAGTTAAAAATGGATCACAGAAAAACTAAACCCATAAAAATCCACTAGGAAACGAGAATATTTTTGCAACCTTGAGATAGATTATATTGGATGGGACACAATAAGTCCTAGTCATAAGGACATGAGCAGTAAAAATTCCAAATCTAGAAGGCCATGCAAATGGGTAGGAATGTGTGCATGCTCAGAACAGACCTGAGAAGACTGCAGCTGTCACCTGTCACTGCACAATCAGAAAGTGAGGGCTAAGACAGTTCTAACTGCCTGGATGAGTGTAGAAGACCTGCCTCAACATGCACTCAGAACCCTCCAGCAATAATGGGGAGATTGGATTCAAGGAAATCTCTGTCCAATCATTAGCTGACCGCTAGGCTCCTAAGTAGAGATTTCAATGGCTACACACCATAAAGAATATGAACTTTACAAAGTTAGTTCCGGAAAAGTCACCAAACAACAACAAGTAGTGATAATAAACCCTGGGAATGAGGGAGACTTTGATTCCCAGATTGGGCACATTATATTATTCAAAATGTCCCAATGTTTAACAAAAATATAACACATGGAAAGTATGGCTCATACTCAGGGAAGAAAGCAACCAAGAGAAACTGCCCATGAGAAAGAACAGACATTACTTACTTAAGACTTTAAACAAGCTATTTTAAATGTGTTCAAAGACCTTAAAAAACCATGTTTTAAGAACTAAAGGAAAACGAGAAACATGCCTCACCAAATAGTGATAGACATTTTAAAAGGAATGAAATAGCTCAAACTCAGCCAAACAGAGCCTGACTGGGGCGTCTGGGTAGCTCAGTTGGTTAAGTGTCTGCCTTTGGCTCAGGTCAGGATCCCAGGGTCCTGGGATCAAGCCCCGCATTGGGCTCCTGCTCAGCAGACTCCTCGCTACCAGCCCCCACCCCTTGCTTGTGCTCTCTCTCACTCTCTCTCTCAAATAAATACAATTAAAAAAAAAACAAAACAAAACACTGTCTCAGGAGAATGAGGAGACAAGTCGTATACTGGGAAATAATATTTACAAAAGACATAGCTAATAAAGAACTGTTATCCAAAATATATGAAGAACTCTTAAAACTCAACAAGAAAACGCACGACCTGATTAAAACTTGGCCAAAGACCTTAGTAGATACCTCACCAAACAAGATATGCAAATGTAAAATAAGCATATGAAAAAGCTCCACACCACGTGTCATTACGGAAATGCACACTGAAACACTGAGATACCACTACACACTTAGAAAGGCCAAAATCCGGGGCGCCTGGGTGGCTCAGTCCTTAAGCCTCTGCCTTCAGCTCAGGGCGTGATCCCAGAGTCCTGGGATCGAGCCCGGCATCGGGCTCCTCTGCTGGGAGCCTGCTTCTTCCTCTCCCACTCCCCCTGCTTGTGTTCCCTCTGTCACTGGCTGTCTCTCTCTCTGTCAAATAAATAAAATCTTAAAAAAAAAAAAAAAAAAAAGGCCAAAATCCAAAATGCTGCAACACCAAATGCTGTCTATAATGTGGAGCAACAGGAACTCATTCATTGCTTATGGGAATGCAAAATGGTACAGCAATTTGGCAGTTTCTTACAAAAGTAAACATATTCTTACCAGACAATCCAGCAATTAAGTTCCTTGATATTTGCCCTAATGAATAAAAAACTTATGTACACACAAAAATCTGCACACAGATTTTTATAGCAGCCTGTTCCTAAGTACCAAAACTCAGAAGCTGTCAAATGTCCTTCAGTAGGTGAATAGCTAAATAAATTGTGATCTGTCTAGATAATGGAATATTAGCACTGAAAAGGAACAAGATATCAAGCCATGAAAGGGTATGGAGGAATTTTAAATGCATATTACTAAGCAAAGTTCATAGTGAATTTTGGATGATAATGATGGTCAACGCAGGTTCATCAAATGTATCACTCCATTGGGGGAATATTGATAATGGAAAAGGCTATGCCTGTGTGGAGGCAGGGAGTAGATAAAAAAATCTGTATTTTCCACTCAATTTTGCTATGAATCTCTAAAACTATCCCCACAATAAAGTCTATTAAGACAAAAAGAGGGGCACCTGGGTAGCTCAGTCAGTTAAGTGTCTGAATCTTGATTTTGGCTCAGGTCATGATCTTGGGGTATGGGATGGAGCACCATGCTGTGTGTGGAGCCTGCTTAGGATTCTCTTTCTCCCCTCCCTCTGCCCCACCCCACTCACATGTGCGCACGCTCACGCGCACGCTCTCTCTCAGTTAAAAAAAAAAAAAGTCTAGATACCTATGCCAAAGTTTATATGTGTTCCTAAGAATACTTAGGAATAAATTTAACAAAGTGCAAAATACATACTCTGAAAACCATAAAACAATGCTGAAAGAAGTGAAAGAAAATGTAAATAAATGGAAAACCATCCTATTTTCATGGATCAGAAAACTTAATTTTGTTAGGATGGCAGTACTCTCCAAACTGATCTACAGATTCAACAAAACCCCAATCAGAATCTTGTCTGACTTTTTAGAAATTAACAAGCTGATAATAAAATTGGTTTCACTCATTTATGGAACATAAGAAGTAGGAAGATCGGTAGGAGAAGAAAGGGCTAAAGAAGGGGGGGTTAATCAGAAGGGGGAATGAAGCATGAGAGACTATGGACTCTGAGAAACAAACTGAGGGCCTCAGAGGGGAGGGGGGTGGGGGAATGGGATAGGCTGGTGATGGGTAGTAAGGAGGGCACGTATTGCATGGTGCACTGGGTGTTATACGCAACTAATGAATCATGGAACTTTACATCAAAAACCAGGGATGTACTGTATGGTGACTAACATAATAAAATAAAAAAATATTATTATAAAATAAAAAATAAAATAATTCCATTTATATGGAATTCCAAGGGACTAGGAGTAGCCAACATCATCCTTAAAAAGTTCAAAGTAGGAGGACTTATAGTTTCAATTTCAAAAACAACTACAAAGCTATAGTAACCAAAACATGTGGTACTGGCATAAGGATAGTCATATGTCAATGGAATTGAGTTGACAGACAAAATTAAAAAAACAAACAAACATGTATTTATGGTCTGTTGTTTATTTTTACTTTAAAAGATTTTATTTGAAAGAGAGATCATGAGAGAATGAGCAAGCACTAAAAGGGAGGTGGGGGAAAGGGAGAGATAGAAGCAGGCTTCCCACTGAGGAGGGAGCCTGATGTAGGGCTCAATCCCAGGACCCTGGGATATGACCTGAGCCAAAGGCAGATGCTTAATTGACTGAGACACCCAGGTGCCCCAGGTAAATTGTTTTTTGACAAGGGTGCCAAGACCACTCAATGGGGAAAAATAGTCTTTTAACAAAAGATTTTTCAAACAACTAAGTATCAACATGCATCCAAAACAATTAATCTGGATCTCCACCTCACACCGTATATAAAAATTAACTCAAAAAGGATTAAAGACCTAAACGTAGAGCTAAAACTATAAAACTCTCAGAAGAAAACATAGGTGTAAATCTCTGTGGCCTTGTATTAGACAATGTTTTTGTTGTTACGACATCAAAAGCACAAGTAACAAAAGAAAAAGCAGAGAAATTGAACTTCTTCAAAATTAAAAGCTTTTGTACTTTTCAAAGGACACTATCAAGAAAGTGAAAAAACCCACAGAATAGGAGAAAATATTTAAAACTCATATATCTGATAAGAGATTAGTCCCCAGAATATATTAAAAACCCTTACAACTCAACAGTGATAGGCAAATGACCATTAATTTGTGAGCAAAGGATAAAGGATTGGAACATTTCTGCGTAGAAGATACATAAATGTCATTAGTCGTTAGAAAATACAAATCAGAGGGTCGCCTGGGTGGCTCAATCAGTTAAGCATCTGCCTTCGGCTCAGGTCATGATCCCAGGGTCCTGGGATCAAGCCCTGCATTGGGCTCCCCGCTCGGCGGGAAGCCCGCTGCTCCCTCTCATACTCCCCTTGCTTGTGTTCCCTCTCTCACTGTCTCTGTCAAATAAATAAAATCTTTAAAAAAAAAATACATAGCAGAGCCATACTGAGATACTACTTCACATTCACGTACAAAAACAATTGTTGGCAAGTGTGTGGAATTGTGAGAGACTTCCATTTTCTATTTTATCTTTCTTATAATGTTATTTTATTTTATTTTAATTCAATTAATTAACATAATGTATTATTCGTTTCAGGGATACAGGTATACGCTTCATCAAGTCTTATAGAATACCCAGTGCTCATTACAACACATACCCTCCCCAATGTCCATCACCCAGTACCCCATCCCCCCACCTCACTCCCCTCCAGCAACCCTCAGTTTGTCTCCTAAGATTAAGAGTCTCTTATGGTTTGTCTTCCTCTCTGGTTTCATCTTGTTTCATTTTTTCCTCTCTTCCCTTATGATCCTCTGCCTTATTTCTTAAATTCCACATATCAGTGAGATCATGTGATAATTGTCTTTGTCTGATTGACTTATTTTGTTTAGCATAATAGGGTACTAAGATAATGTTTTTAAATGAATATGTCCTTAAATAATTTTTAAAATATTCCTGTTTTTGAGGGAGGGTGAGAAGAAAGACGCGGAGTTCAGCAAACTTTATTACTACTAGTCAATTAAAAGCTGTTATGGTATGTCACCTGAAAAAGCCCACTGGGTTATTTCTCCAAATAAGATATTCAAATGGCCATCATGTATCCAAATTAGGCATCTGGGAAAAAGATGAACCTTGTGGCTGGACAGGGGAAACTTATTACAAACTGGATTTATAACTAAATAGGAATAAATACACTTTGGGATTTGCTGAGTTGCTAAGTCTGTAGCAAAGCAGGTAAAGGAATATAAATATATATCAAAACTGAAACGAGGGACCAGAGGGGAAAATTTTTTTTTCTAAGATTTTATTTATTTGACAGAAAGAGAGAGAGACAGCCAGCGAGAGAGGGAACACAAGCAGGGGGAGTGGGAGAGGAAGAAGCAGGCTCACAGCGGAGGGGCCTGATGCGGGCCTCAATCCCAGAACGCCGGGATCATGCCCTGAGCCAAAGGCAGACGCTTAACAACTGAGCCACCCAGGCGCCCCCAGAGGGGAAAATTTCTAAATCAAAGTACAGAGATCACGTTTCTGGCTTGTTTATTGGCCTAACTGTGAGCAATGTCACAATCTCAAACGACACGACAGCATGCAGTTAGAGGAAACGTGTAAAGGTGGCTGGATGTAGACATGATGAGCTACTTGTATTTTTACTTAGTTACACTAATTAAACTGCCCACCTGGCCTCATACAGACATCCTACAGCTGCCAATTTGTAACCTCTGTTCAAGAGTATGGTTGCTTCACTGAGAAGCAAACCATCCAAAGACTAACAATAGAGGATAACATAATTTGGCTTATTATTTTAATAAACACTGGACAGACAGGGATAGGTGTGATTATGTAGTAAACATGATTATGAGTAAACATCATGTCAAATTTAAGAGCATGTCCTTTTTGCTGAGCAGAAGTTATAACTGTCAAGATTAATAAAGCCCAAAGTATTTTAATGTGGCTTCTGGATCTGTTTATTTCAATCATAATGCCTTAATTTGAACTATGTTGAGCATATAAGTACACTGGATAACAAGAATATTATTGTTTTATCTAGAATTCTGGTTTTTAAGTTAAATAAATGGTAAAATATGTAAGAGTCAAATTTATCTAATTACAGAAGCAACATAACATTGAAAAGTTTGAAAAACAGAAAAAAAAATTACTTGAGTTGCCACAATCCTAACAAGTGTCTTAATATACATTTTATATAGAATGATAATAACAAAATGTTGGATCCTACTTTTTAAAAAATTGAACATTACATCACACTAATTTGTCCATATAATATAATCTGCATAAATAGTAGAAAATGTGGGATCACAGATGTAGGATGTTGAAAATTTGAAACCCAATCAAAGAGAAGTTGTAAAATATTTTTTTAAAAGCTTAAAATCTTACAAAATCAGCAAAATGAATATCTTTTTTTTTAAAGATTTTATTTATTTATTCAACAGAGATAGACAGCCAGCGAGAGCGGGAACACAAGCAGGGGGAGTGGGAGAGGAAGAAGCAGGCTCATAGCGGAGGAGCCTGATGTGGGGCTCGATCCCATAATGCCGGGATCACGCCCTGAGCAGAAGGCAGACGCTTAACGACTGCGCCACCCAGGAGCCCCCAAAATGAATATCTTAATTTGAAAATTTGATCAGAATTGATCAGTTTTGGGGCGCCTGGGTGGCACAGCTGTTAAGCGTCTGCCTTCGGCTCAGGGCGTGATCCCGGCGTTATGGGATCGAGCCCCACATCAGGCTCCTCCGCTATGAGCCTGCTTCTTCCTCTCCCACTCCCCCTGCTTGTGTTCCCGCTCTCGCTGGCTGTCTCTCTATCTCTGTTGAATAAATAAATAAAATCTTTAAAAAAAAAAAGAATTGATCAGTTTTTACATTTCTAAACATTCAATTTGCCAACACATTGTAATAGGATAAAATGATCAAAAAGTTAATACATTTCTTTCATCAAGGTTGATATTTCAATTTTTTTTTCACTTACTTCTTAACGGATTTCAATTGGCACAGATTCTAACTTGAGCAAATATTTGAAGAGACCAATATTTTATTCTTTCGTCCACGGGCCACCCTTCAAAACTACAAAGACGACTTCTGCAGATGCTATAGGATAGTCCCCCTAAACACAGACGGCTTTTAGGTGTAACTTTCGCCTCCAAGCTTTGTTACATGCTTTCCTACCTTAAGGAGCAATCTCAAGGGCCAATATTAGACTGTCAGTCATTTCTTCCATGCCCTGGCTTATGATTCCACAGATGGGAACTGGTTCGAGGCTAGTCTCACACAGTCTCGCCCCATTGAAGAATTTACCCCATGCTGATTCACACTCAGAAGAGTCACACTCAGAAAAATGGTCCCCTCACAGAGCGTTAAATTTTTCCAACAGGATAAAACAGGGTTGCTTTTTAACTTGTTCTTAATGAGTGTACCATTTGGGGATGAGCCGTGTGTAGTAGATAAAAGAAAGACAAGCATTCTTTCATGTGCTGTTACTACAACTATGATTTTATCTCAAACTAACAATGCCTTTACAAACAACTGACCTTGCTCCCTAATTACTGCCACTACAGAAGTACTAGAGATGAATTATTCTGGAACAAAGTTAATAATTATGGGAATCTTTCCCAATATTTAACAATTCAGAATAATGATCCCTTACAGGTGAACTTACTCAACTACCTCGAGGTACCTTACACACATGCTTTATCTTGAATAGCAGCCCATTCAGAAATCACACAGCTCAAAGCTAGGTGTTCTCTTCGTATTTTTTAAAGGATCAATGACTTTTTTGGTATGTTTTTTTCATGACTAACGCAGGCATCTGGTTTTACTGCCTTAAAAATATTCGGACTAAAAATATGGTAGCCATGATATAATAAGCAACAAAGCCAGGCACCAAAGCTCACCCATTTATCTCCATGTTAAAGGCGACCCAAAGTTCTTTGTAAGGAAAAATCTGACCTTCCTCCAGGAACTCTCTCTTGCTCCTTTCTATCAGAGGGTGCATTTTATTTAGGGCACCAGGCCTTCTGCACTCCTTCATATCCATGAGAGAATATAGGTCTGTCCCCAGCTGAACTGGCTCAGTTAGGCAATATATATGGTTCTGGCCACAGAATATAACCAGGACCTGGGTACTCCTTACAGAAGGCGAACTCATTGTCTAACTTTCATAAAATCTCAGTTGAGAAACACAGTATGAATGAGGGATTTCTGAACGATACAAAGATCCATGCATTCTTTCAGATAAAATGCTACCCTGGGGTCAAGCTACAAGAGTATCAGAAAGCCAGGTGCACGTAAAGCAAGTGAGTAGAGAAGGAACACACGCCTTCAAGTGTGAGCTTCCTTTATCACTTACAAGCTGTGTAACCTCTCTCTGGCCTACCCTATGGATCATTTCCTATTTTAAATTTTTGCTATCCTATCATATTTTATGTATCCTTAGAAGCAGCCTTCAATTCACGGAGATAAAGTGGGGGAAAGTATTTCTAAAGTTAACTAAACAAATAAATAATTGATAATACATAATATAGAAAGGAAGTCTAATGTATCTTAGGGACTTACAGATGGCTTAATATTTTAAATTATATCAACACATCACATCAGTAGCCCAACTAAGAAAAAATAAAAACACCTCGATCATTTCAGTTGATGCTGGAAAGGCATAAAATAAAGACTATCCAACAACAAACAGAAACAGACTCATAAATACAGAGAACAAACTGGTGGTTGCCAGAGGGGAACGGGTTAAGACGATGGGCAAATAGGTGAAAAGGATTAAGAAGTATGAATCTCCAGTTATAAAATAAGTCACAGAGATGAAAAGTACAGCATGGAGAAAATACAGTCAATAATATTGCAATAATATTGTACGGTGACCGATGGTAACTACACTTAATTGCAGTGAACATTACATAATATATGGAATTGCCAAATCACTGTTTTGCACCTGAAGCTAATATAGCACTGTATGTTGACTATATTTAAATAAAAAAATTTTTAAACAAAAAAATAATTCATTCAGGTTAAAACCAGGTAAATGTATAGGATATTTGCCTCTCAATCTTTCAGATTCTGTATACTATTTATGTGCTCCTTACAGTTTTATTTCCCATGCAGGCGTTACTTTAATATTTGAGGATTACTGGGCCACTTATCCTAATTAATATTTTAGTAGCCATGAATTCATTTGCTTTAGAGAAAAACAAGATATAATCTAAATGTGTACAGTCTGACTTCCAGTGAGAAATGGGTTAATTCAATGAACTTTTTTTGTTAATTCAGTGAACTTCTATGGCATGTTGGTTTATATAAAACTAAATAAATAATGGTTGTGATTATTTGGTATTACCAAAAAAGACTATCCCTGATTTTTTAAAAAAGCACTTAATAACCTAAGACTATAAGGCTATTATCTTAATATAAGAAAATCTATCTGAAACCAATAGCCACATAATTCTTCACAGAAACATTCATTAAAATTAGAAACAAAATCAGGTATAAATTTTCACATTATTTAAATTTAACACTGAGGTAGAACTCTGGCCAAGGCAAACAATATATGGCACAAAAATGAGATCTGCATTTTGGAAAAAAGGAAACATAATTATCATTACTTATGAACGATATTATATACTAGAAAAACCATGATAATAAAATGAAATTTCTAGAATTAATTCAAGCTCAGTAAGATGTTAGACATAAGATAAATATGTAATTAGCTCTTTGTTATTAGAAGACAGCATTTTTGCTTATTCTTAATACAGCAGCAGTAATCAGTTACAAAACATAATGCAATTCAGCTGAAAAAATTCTATTCACAATGTATTCTAATCTCCTAAGAAATGCAGAGGACCTATACGAAGAAAACCACAAAACTGCAGAGAGAAATAAAAGGAGAGACATCATGGTCTTCAACGGAGAGAATGAATTTGGTAAATTTGTGAATCATATTTTGTATGTGTAACTCAATGCCAACAGCATGCAGTTTCCTTTACAAAATGATTATAAAGTTTAGATAAACAACTAAGTGACTATATCAATGGGGAACAGACTTCTGTGAAAATGTAATAATTTAAGACATATAGACAGTAAAGGCATAAAAGCAGACAGACACGTACAAAACAGGCTCCACTGCATATAAGAATTTAATATGTGATCAATGGGGCACTGGAAACCAACACCAACAGAAGATTATTCAATAAACTGGGAAATAGTCATTAAATATTTTGGGAAAAATCAATTCAGATATTCATCTCATACTTTTGAGTGGGCTAAAAGGATAAAAGCAAAATAAGTAAAACCATTTCAAAAGATCTTGACAGAAATAGAAGTAAATCTCGAATCTCTTGAGTGGGGAAGACTATCTTAGAAAGGATTAAATAATTCAGATAAAAATGCTCAGTGGACTCAAAATTTAAGTCTAAAATTAAAACTAAATCCTAGCATCTTAAACTAATAGAAGTGCTGTATGTTAACTATACTGGAATTAAAACAAAAAACAAAAACCAAACTACATCCTAACAATAAAAAGATAAACTATAAATTGAAGGCAACATTTGCAGGAATGCCACAGACTCAAAAATGAATGTTGTAGTTCTTTACACTGCACTTGCAAATTTCCTGTTAAGTTTAAGATTATTTCATTCTTTTTTTCTTAATCTTTTTTTTTAAGTAGGCTCTATGCCCAACATAGGACTTGAACTCGTGACCCTGAGATCAAAGTTGTATGCTCTACCAACTAAGCCAGCCAGGCGACCCTAAAATTATTTCAAATAAAAAAATTTATGAATACCCTTGATACATGAAGAATTCTTGCAACTTGATAAGAAAAAGACTAAGACCCCACTAGACGAATGGGTAAAGGACATAGACACAGTGCAGACACCTGTGAACATACACACGCACTCACAAAAGGAAAAAAAAGGTGGTTAACAGACCTGGCTGAAAAATATTCAGTCTTAGTAGCAAAGACATTCAAATTAAAATAAGACTTCAATTTACAACTACCAAAGTAGCAAATGTTTTTGGTTTTGTCTTTCATAATAATACCAAATGCTTGAGAGAATATAATAAAACAGGCACTCTTTCTCATGACTGGTGGAAGTGTAAATAAGAATAAACAATTTAGTTGTTTGTGTAAAGAGTACTGACATACTTGAATACAGTGTTCATCATTTACATTAATGAAAAATTTGGAAACAATTTACATGTCAAGCTATTCAGGGTGTTATTAGATAAATTATGAAATATTATATAGCCATTAAAATTGTGTTTACAAAGAAATTTAAGCCAGATGTTTTATTTTTATTTTACTTTTTTATTTTTTTAATTCCAGTATAATTAATGTAGAGTATTATATTAGTTTCAGGTGCACAATATAGTGATTCATTAATTCTATACATTACTCAGTGCTCATCAGGTAAGTGTACTCTTAATCCGCTTCACCTTTCTCGCCCATGCCCCCTGCCATAGCCATCAGTTTGTTCTTCATAGTTAAGAGTCTGTTGTTTGGTTTGTCTCTTTTTTTGTTTGTTTCTTAAATTCCACATATGAATGATATCATGGTATTTGTCTTGCTCTATTTCACTTAGTATTATACTCTCTAGATCCATCCATGTTGTGGCAAATAGCAAGATTTCAATCTCTTTTATGGCTGAGTAATATTCTTTTGTATGTATAGACCCATCTTCTTTATCCATTCATCTCTCGATGGACACTTGGGCTGCTTCTATAATTTGGCTATTGTAAACAATGGAGTAGTGGAATTACTAGATCATATGGCAATTCTATTTTTAATTTTTTGAGGAATCTCCATACTGTCTTTCACAGTGGATGCACCATTTTGCATTCCCATCAACAGTGCAAGAGGGCTCCTTTTTCTCCACATCCTCACCAACACTTGTTGTTTCTTGTGTTTCTGATTTTAGCCATACTGACTGGTGTGAGGTAAGATCTCATTCTGGTTTTGATTTACATTTCCCTAACAATGAGTGATGTTGAGCACCTTTTCACGTGTCTGTTGGCCATTTTCATGTCTTTGGAGAAACGTCTGTTCATGTTTTCTGCCCATTTTTTAACTGGGTTATTTGTTTTATGGGTGCTGAGTTGTATATATTCTTTATGTATTTTAGATACTAACCCCTTAACAGATATGTCATTTGCAAATATCTTCTTATTCATTACGTTGTCTTTAAGTTTTGCTGACTGTTTCCTTCACTGAGCAGAAACTTTTTATTTTGTTGTAGTACAAATAGTTTATTTTTGCTTTTGTTTCCCTTGCCTCAGAGACATATCTAGAAAAAGCTGGTATGGCCAATGTCAGAGAACTCACTGCTTGTGCTCTCCCCTTCATTCATTTTGAATTTACTTTTGTGTATGGTATAAGAAAGTGTTTCGGTTTTCCCAGCACCATTTGCTGAAAAGACTGTCTTTTTTTCTATTACATATTCTTGCCACCTTTGTCAAAAATTAATTGATCTTATAACCACAGGTTTATTTCTGGGCTCTCTACTCTGGTCCATTGATCTATGTGTCTGTTTTTATGCCTGTACCAAACTGCTTTGCTCACTGTAGCTTTGTAGTATATCTTCAAACTGGGGATTGTGATACCTCCAGTTCTTTTCTTCCTTTTCAAAACTGCTTTGGCTATTCAGGTTCTTTTGTGGTTCCATACAAACTTTATTTGTTACAGTTCTGTGAAAAATTCTGTCGGTAGTTTGATAGGAATTGCATTAAATGTGTAGACTGCTTTGGGTAGTATGGACATTTTAATGATATTTGTTCTCCCAATCATTGAGCATGGAATATCTTCCCATTTCTTTGTGTCACCTTCAATTCCTTTCATCAGTGTTTTATACTTTTCAGAATGTGGGTCTCTCGCCTCCTTGGTTAAGTTTATTCTTAGGCATTTTATTATTTTTGGTGCAATTGCAAATGGGGTTGTTTTATTTTTAGAAAAAAAAAAAGATTTTATTTATTTATTTGAAAGAGAGGAGGGGCAGAGGGAGAGAGAGAATCCCAAGCAGGCACCACACTCAGTGCAGAGCCTGACATGGAGCTCTCATAACCCTGAGATCATGACCTGAGCAGAAACTAAGAGTCAGATGCTCAACTGACCGAGCCACCCAGGTGCCCCTGGCCACATACTTTTAAAAATGAATAGGGAAAAAAGAATTTTTAAAAGTACATGCAAATAGTAGTTGCTTTGAGTGGAGGACCTGTTATTTTGTTTTTTCAACTCTTATATATTTACCCAATTTTCCTCAAGGAGAATGTATCACTTCATACTTTTATAATATAATAATACGACTCATAAATCACTGCTATGTCCAGAGCAGTGGGGAAATCCCATGATATGTGCTCATCATAGATTCCAAGTTTAGTAAAAGAATTCTAGGGGCATCAGGTGGCTCAGTTGGTTAAGCATCCAACTCTTGATTTTGGCTCAGGTCATAATCTCAGGGTTGTGGGACTGAGCCCCACATGGGGCTCCATGCTCAGCATGGAGTCAGCTTGAGATGCTCTCCCTCCCTCTCTGCCCCTCCTCCTGCTTGCATCTGCACAAGCCCTCTAATAACTAACTAAATAAATAAATAAAATCTTTAAAAAAAAATAATTCTACATGAACTTTTAAGCCAATGGTGGCAGCTTTTCCAGTTCCATCTGCACTACCAGCCACACAGAGTTTGAAATATATATACATATATATACATATATTTCTGTAAATATATAGAAAAACTCTGATCACGATCGCTATTGCTGGCACTTTGATGCCGTAAGATACCTAATGATAAGTTGGGTCTGAGGAGGAAAAAAAAGACAATTCTGCTAGAAATTTTTAATAGTAATTTTTTGTTTACTCTTTTTTTAAACTACTTTTTCAGAATACAAAAATAATAAATGTTGGATATAAAGGGTTCAAGTGTTATTGGTATTCATGATGGGAAGAGCGACTATCACTATTAAAGTCTGATATATTACTCCCAATTTTTTGGATTCATATCTAACATTTTAAAAAGAATAATGGGACCATACTACACACACTGTTTTGTAACTTCAATGTTCAGCTTAATAGTATATTGCAGACAGCTTCCCTTATAAGAACACATGAGCCCCCTCATTTATTTTAATGGTTTAAAATAGTCCTCTTTAGGGGCGCCTGGGTGGCGCAGTCATTAAGCATCTGCCTTTGGCTCAGGGCGTGATCCCGGCGTAGTGGGATCGAGCCCCACATCAGGCTCTTCTGCTGGGAGCCTGCTTCTTCCTCTCCCACTCCCCCTGCTTGTGTTCCCTCTCTCGCTGGCTGTCTCTCTCTGTCAAATAAATAAATAAAATCTTTAAAAAAATAAAAAAATAAAATAAATAAAATAGTCTTTAGTTTACTCTAATTTACTTCACCAGTGCCCTATGATAGATCGTCCCTTTCATTACCAACTCATTATTATCAACAATGCTGCAATGAATATATACATGTCACTGTGCCGTTGCACAACACGGAAGTGTCTGAAATATCTGACTGTTTTACAATAAACACCCATCACTCTTGATTATTTGTGTGATAAATTCCTAGAAATGGATTTTCTGGGTTAAAGTTTATTGCTAAGCAGGGCCTCTACCATGTTGTTTATAGTCACAACTACTGTATAACAAAAATGCCTCTTTTCTTACATCTCAAACAATGTAGTACATTATCAATCTGATTGGTGCAAAATATCGTCATTGCCTTCTTTTGCATTTCTTTAATTATGACAGAGGTGGAGCATCTTTTCATAGATCTCTTAATCATTTCTGGTCAATTCTAGAAATTGGCCATTATCGTCCTTTGTCTGTATTTCTATTTGCTTATCTTTTCTTGTTGGCAAAGCTCTTTTTATATCCAGGAATGTAGCCCTTTATTATGTTATTTGCACAATTTTCTAAGGCTTTATTTTCACTTTTTGTTTTCAATTTTTGGGTATAGAAAATCTTTAAGTTTAATTTGGTTATATTTACCAGTATTTTCTAATTCTGGGTTTGTGTCATGCTTATTAGAAAGGCTTTCTCCACTCCAAGAATATAAATAATATTTATGTTTTCTTCAAGTATTTTTATGATTTCATTATTTTACATTTTTTATTTTTGAAGCATCCAGAATTTATTTTGATGTAAAGTAGGAGTTGAAGACCCAGCTTCTTCTTGTCACAAATCGCTAATCAGTTGGCCTAATACCATTCATCAAATAATCCATCCTTTCTGCCCTAATTTGAAATGCCATATTTATGATGTACTAAATACTCATATATAGTTGGTGTATTTCTGGGATCTATTTACCTTAGTCCCTGAGCCAGAATGTGGCAATTTACATTTGAGTAAATATACACTTAACAGAAAAACAAAATACTAGTGCCATGGAGTTGAACATCCCTAGACTAAATAGAAAATGCCTTTTACTAATTTACCTTTCAAGATGAATCTTTGGCAGCCGGGTTAGCATAACTAAAAAAGTCAAATTTGGTATCATGCCCACGTCACTGTGAGCCTTACCCACAATTCCTTACCCCTACTTTACTTGTCAAGGAAGGATTAATAATGTTCCTCTCTCAATATTTCTGGCCAGTGAGTTCACTGTGACAAAATAATAGAACCACAAATTGAAAGTCCTAGTAAAGGTTGGTGACATCAATCTAAGCAGTGGAACTTTTCCTCTGAAAGATGCCCAGAGTATGAATGGGTTTTTAGATTCATATGTAGACATGAGTAACCAGGCATCTCTTTTTCTAGCTCGTGCATCTAACCCTGTGTAGATTCACACTGAACACATAAAACCAGACATAGTATTTTAGTTTAAGGCAACGTTTCTGAGTGGATAGAGTTCACACAGAATCAATGACAGAGGGATTTGCCAGTCTGCTTTCTTGCCATTGTGTGTGTGTGTGTGTGTGTGTGTGTGTGTGTGCGCACGCACGCGTGTGGACTCTCCTTTCCTTTCTACAGCTACCATAGCATGAAGGAAGAAAGTGACCCTGTAACTCACCATCTCAGGACCTCTGAAGGAATTCCATATTGTGCTTCTTGATTCCACTGTGTGGGTTTTGTGCGTGAACTCAGTCCTCCTACATAACACTCGTCCATATGGCCAACCTGCCTATTAGAGTAGGTACAAAGCCTAGGGTCCTCAGTACTTCTAGGGGTCCACAAAAATGTTTTAATTTCTTTTAAAATCAGAAGCGAAAAAAAAAAAAAGGACTTTTAGGTCAGGGAAAATGTTTTGTTATATAATACTGATCTATTCATCCTTATACTAACAGAGTTACAATCTTTAATATTTGTTTTTGAAGGATGGGGATCACAAAAGTCATAACCCAGCCTTGCCTGTCCCTCAAAAGATTTCTTGCCAAGGGAACACTAAACGTTTTGGATCTTATATCTCTATTCTCTTCCTGGAAATTCATGATTAAAGGCTTACAGGAGCTCTGCAATAAAAACAAAACAAAACAAAACAACAACAAATTATAGAACTTCATTTACTCCAGGGTTCTCAAGGCTTATTCGATCCTGGAACGTTTTTTTCTTCTACATTATAACTACTATCTTCTCCCAGAACTGGTAATCCGTGGAAGACTACAGGAAATAATTAACTTTCTGTTACATTAAGATTCAACATCGATCAAGAGAGTCCATAGCTAAAATTCCTCAATCATCTTTTTTTTTTTTCAAGCAGCCATTCAAAAACCTAAAGGATTATTCTTTGTTCTATGCAAATAGAATGAGAATGAGACCTGATGCTCTTTGAGCAGCACGCTAGCAATACAGCCCTACCTAACCACTGAGCAAGAGAATTTTATTGTTGCACAAGTTTCAGATTTATGCTACACAGCTCACTGAGACCCATTTCAATTCAGTTTTCTTGATAGGCTTGCAGCAGCATGAGGATGAAAATAATTCCCAAATGGCAAGGAAGGGTGAAAAGCTGCTTTCCTGAATCCCAGAACATGTTATTCCTTAACCTATCAGACCTTATTAAGAGTGACTTAAAATCTGTCAGTTCTCAAAAGGTTTCTCGAGTAACAGATTTCTTGGTTCCATTTCAGTTCCTACAGTGCCCACAACCACAGCCCTATTCAATTTAGCAGTGCTCGGCGGTATGAATGCTGAAATTAAAATGTGCTTTCAAAATTCAATCCACAGCAAAACTGACCTAACTTAGAAGCATCTCCACAGCCAGATTTAATAAAACGATATGAGTCTGAGGGAGAAGGCAGAAGAAGGATACGTGTCTTTGAGGTATAAAAGAAAAGTAGATAGATAGTGGTGTTCTGTTTTCTTTTTTTTTTTTAAGTTTATGATAACAAATATCCCTTTTTTAAAGTCAGTTTTCTCTTTCACAGAGAAAGTCAAAGACCCTCAGTTGTTTCTTTTCAGTTTTCAGAGGTTTATCCATTAAGAAGATGATCTCTATTATTTTTCTGGGAGCAAATGCATTTGTCCTTAGTGCTTTAATGTACCTAAATTTCTTGCCTGGGACATGCTTTAAAGCCTTTTTGGTTAAATGGAAACCATCAAAGCTAGGTGGCCATAATTTTTCTTACAAGTAGGAAACAAAATTTCTTTTAAGGAAAAAAAAAAAAACTAACACAGCTCATTAAACTATAGTCTTGAGTTCTAGGAGAGAACTAACTTCATTCCCTGAACACACAATATTTAGCAAAACAAACAAACAATGACAACCACAAAAATGAAAACACGGTTTGGCCAGGCCCTGCTTTGTCCATCTTTTATCACCCACAGTGCACTTCACTGACATCACTTGTTTAAGGAACTGTCTGTCTTTCTTAAGGTAGAAAAGGCCTCAAGGGTAAAGAGCCTGTGATATTTGGCTTGGTCTCTCAAACGCCCACCACAGCGGCTAGCACATATTAGGAGCTTAATGCAGGATCCATTTCTGAGGGGTGTGTGTTTGTATGTGTCTGTGTGTGTGCACGTGTATGAGAGAGAGAGAGAGAGAGAGAGAGAAGAAGAAGGAGGAGGAGGAGGAGGAGGAGGAGGAGGAGGAGGAGGAGGAAGGAGAGGAGGGAAGGGGTGGGGAGAGGAGAGGAGAGAGGAGAGGGACTATCTCTCTTGGCTGGCAAAGGTGATGAAGGTCCGATAAAACTGCTAACACTGATTTTATTTCCTATTAAAGCCCTACCTGGGCTCCTTATTTTTGAGTCAATAGAGATATCTGTAACTTTTTTCAGAAGCTACTGAATGCTTACAAAAAGAGTAACAAAGGGGGCGCCTGAGTGGCTCAGTTGGTTAAGCATCTGCCTTTGGCTCAGGTCATAATCCTGGGGTTCTGGGATCGAGCCCTCATGGGGTTCCCTGCTTTGTAGGGAGCCTGCTTCTCCCTCTGCCCCCCTGCCCCAGCTCATGCTCGCTTTCTCTCAAGTAAATAAATCAAATCTTTAAAAAAAAAAATAGTAACAAAGGAAAAAGAAACTATGTTAAAGGCAAATCACTTTGATAATCTTCTTCAACAACCCAACTGGAGTGATTAGAAGGACAGGTAGTAAATGCATCATCCGCCAAAAAATAGAGCAGGTGCTCTAGGATAAGCTCGGTGCTTGGCAGCGGGTCCCTCATCTTGAAAGGCTCGTGAACTGCTTTGGGAGGGAACACAACATACCTGAGACAAAATGCTTATTAGAAAATAGGAACAGAGCAGTGATTTTAAATCATGCTTCCATATGTCACTGCTATTCTAGAAACAGAATTGAGGTATCTCCTGCCAAAATGAATAATGGTAGCCTATTTCTTGGTTTATGAATTGGTAAAAGAAAAAAAATTGGTTATTAGTATTTTATCAATTTTATATTTTTACCCTATCCATCTTCCTTAAACACTCGTGTTTACTACCATTTAGCTATTAATAAGATGGTAAAGAGCTACGAATCTGTAGAAAACACATATTGAGAGGAAAAAAAATTCTGAAATTGCTGAGGACTTAATTTCACAGTTTCTCATTTTTAAGGAAATATACTCCGGGTTGTAATATTTTTTTTATACAAAGAGTCATATTTTCTCCTGATAAAAGTGTTCTCAATTTGTTGGATGAATTAAATATATCAATATACTGTGGTGTTCCTACCAGATATGACCATAATATTCAGATATTTTTCTACTGAAATAAATTGGGAAACAACCAAGTGTATAAGCAGATGTGAAATGGAATGAGCAAACAATTTTATCAATTTTTGTCTATTTATATCCTGACACTGCACTGAGGCTGTGAGGCTGTTAATGTTACAAACAAATTTTCAGACAATAAGGTACACGCGTGAAAGCAAAACAGCATGAAAATGTTTTCTTGAAGTATGGCATTTCAAGTAAACCTGGAAGGATAAATCAAATCTGGGGGAAAAAATGCTTTAGGAATCCAAAGTGACCCAATAGTTATTTTTATGGCATCTGGTGGTAACGTTAATTTTACAAGCCACATTTTTAAAAATCTTGGTTATTTCAATAACATTGTCAAGGTCATTTTACACTGTAGAATTTTTTTTTTTTCAACTACTAAAGCATCAAAAGAGGAAAATAACCATACGACTTGAGTGGACTATTACTAATACTTGTTTTCTGTGTACTTTTTAACAGTTGTAATCAACTGACCACATCATTTTGTGTCCAGAGTTTTTCAGTTAAGACACAAACTTAAACTTTTTCTCATGTTATTAAAAAAATCTGTGGATGTGGTATCTTTAGTAGATGCATAATATAACACTGTAAAGATATATTAATTGATGTATCAATTTCCTTATTCTTGTATATTTAGGTTAAGGTTTCTCATCTGTCACGATTATAAGCCTGAGATGAACACGGTAGTTGACATTTTTGTTTGCCTCCATCCATTTCTTGCTCTGTGTGGTCCCTAGGTATCGCTCTCTCCTCCTTCAGCCCTGTGTTTTGGGGAGGACTGACCCAGCCCCAGGAGTGGGAGCCATGCCACTGGCTGTGGAGGTTGGTTCGGGGATAGGCATACAACCACTTAAAAAAGAAAATACGCTGCCTGGACACTCCTCACTCAGATGCTTCATCTTCAGAGGCAGAAGTAGTCTATATGGCAGCAGAGTGCCTTACGGTGTGTCACATAAGCACAGCCACAGTACGCAGTTCTAGATCAAATCATTCAAGGTCACAGTGAATGTGATTCAAGAAAAATAAAAGAGGGCCTCCTGACCTGTTTGGGAAACAGAAAGGAAAAGAAGGGGACCTACCTGAAGCCAAGACAGAGTTTACGTCTAACTGGTGAAAAAAGAATCAGCATGTAAAAGCAAATGTGTGAAAGTTTAGGGCATGGACATTTCATAATTGTTCATTTTGTTCATACATTTAAAGTTCGGTGACAAAAAATGACTATTCTGTGGATTAGAAAGGTCTCTGGAGTACGCAATGTTAGCAGAACTAAAATCCTCAAGAAAGGGGAACCTGAGTGGCTCAGTCACTTAAACATCCGACTCTTGATTTTGGCTCAAGTCATGATCTCGGGGTTGTGGGATCGAGCCCCACGTCGGGCCCTACGCTGGATATGGAGTCCGCTTGAGATTTTCTCTCTCTCTCTCTCTGCCTCTCCCCATGCTCTCTCTATCAAATAAATAAATAAATAAAATCTTAAAATCTTCAAGGAAAAACCCTTTACCTGAAGGTTGATGAGTGTTTGTTCTACATATACCCTCAGCGCCTAAGACCTAAGCTCGAGGGGACACCTGGGTGGCTCAGTGGGTGAAGTATCTGCCCTCAGCTCAGGTCTCGATCTCACGGTCCTGGGATGGAGCCCCATGTCAGGCTCCCTGCTCAGAGGACAGTCTGCTTCTCCCTCTTGCTCTGCCCCCCCACTCCCCTCCCCCAGCTGTGTTCTTCTGCTCTCTTGCTCTCTCTCAAATAAATAAAATCTTTAAAAAAGATTTTTAAAAAATCTTAAAAAAAAAAAAAGACTTAAACTTGAGGACTGAGAGAGAAAGAAGGTAATCACTAAGGAACTTTAATCTACTTCTACCAGAAGAGACATGTCTAGTTCTGGCTGTCCAGAGGCTGAAAGACATGGTCGCACTCTTGTGAGGTGTGAATGAATTTAGCAAATCCTGGAATCTTCAGGTCTTTGCTGACAAAAAAGAAAAAAAAAAAACCTAATGAATAAAAGTTCATGGATCCCTGCCCTCTTACCAAGTGACAAACAGTGCCTGGTACAGGGTAGGCTGATGGAGTTTGGGAACTCAGAAATCACACCAAAGGAAATTACCTATGAGCCAGTGGGGGGGGGGGGGGGCGGCCAAATGAGTTGGCCTATAATACAAGGCTCTAAACTGGTATGCACAGAGATTTCTGATCCACATGCAATGCTGGTCAAGGCTTCAATCTGAAGCCAGTCACTTGGCACAGTGTCTACAGTACTTACCTGCTACAATGGCTGGCCGGTTGCCATTGTTTTATATACTGCCTTCTGAAACACTGAATACCCTTGTTAAAAGTAGGTGGAGACATATATTTGAAGTGGCTTATAAGAATACCTATAATAAATTAGGAAAATACCAATAAAGCAGGCACAGGAAAACTACAGATAGAAGTACAAGACCAAAGGAAGAGCTAAGACATAGATATGAATGCCCTGTGGAGCCACTCATTTCCTACAATAACCTGCAAATTTGGCTTTCAGTTTCCTGCCAGACAAGGCACAAAAGGGTAACATGAGAACTTAGGACGACGATGCGCACTGTCCATAAGGGATAGGTATATTTGTGTCTTTTGTGGGAGGGTGGGGGGAGGAGGAAGGAGTGTTTTCCAAATACTAAAATCTGGTAACTAATTAGTTTTGAAGGTCTCTAAGCAGCCATTATAACAATTATTACTTCCATTCATATGGCACGTAATGCTTTGCAAAGTAATTTATACACTTTCTTTCATTTGCACAAAAATCCTGTAATGCAGGATTTGAGGGGATGGTATTATTAGCAATAATGTATCTCTCACTCAGGCATCAAGGAACTTCGCCTCCCTGGAAACACAATGCAAAAGGAGAAAATAAGCAGAACGATCTCTGACATAAGAAACCAAATGGCAACAAGTCTATGCAGAGGAAAGAACTTCTCCCTCAGAACCTGTAACTCCTTACTTGGTGGGAAATTCTAACAAGGATAATTAACTTCCTTCCTAAAACCACAGCAGATTAAAAATTAACAAGCTAGGGACTATTACAGAGAGGCACTTTGAAAGCCCCCCAAAACTGGGACATAGGAAAGCAGGGTGGTGTAGAAACTGAAAACCCTACACACTCACCAAGTAGCTTAGGCAGGGATGTGTCAAGAGGTCAAGCCAGGACCCTGACCTTCCATCAATCAGCTGTTCACATGGTTACACGGTTACCTCACCAATCTTTGAGGAAATGAAAAGAGATCACCATCACCCACTCCCAACCCTTACAGCCTTTCAGTGACCTGCCAAGGCTCATAAGATAAAATCCTTATTTAAAATGGCCCACAAGGTCCTGAACGTTCTGGCTTCTGCTGCCTGCCTCTCCAACTGGTCTCACATCCCCTCCGCTTCAACCCCACCTGCGTAGGCTGCTTCTGCACACTTTCTTCTCTCTACCTGAAGTGTCTCACCGCTGCCTCTCCTGGGCAACCTGAAAGCTCATTTTCTTAGATTAGGTTTCCTTGTGAACCCTTAGCACCTTTACATTTGAGAACTGATCATAGTTGCATTTAATCATGAGTCTGATTGTTCGATACCTGTTTCCTCGAGGGTACGGTGAGCTCCGGAAGAACAAAGACCATGTCTGGAATACATGCGGAATAAATATTTACTGAAAAGAAAAAAAAAGAAGAGTATGTAATGTCACAGCACAAGCATGATACATCTTCCTGGTAAATATTTCAAGTTCACTACAAGATGTTTCTGACAAGGGAGAAGCTATTATTCTCTTTATTAAAGCAAAAATTAAAGATTCATTATGGAGTAGAATGCAAAATTCATATGAATTTTAAAGCTAAAATACAAGATTCCAGGAATACTTCAGCCTACGCCCCCCGATTTTTCTCAAGGCATTGTACTTAAAATAATACAGAAACACGGGGTGGTAAAAGATCCATTTCCCAAGGGATCTGGATAACCAAGGCTCATCTCCGTTTTACTAGATGAGAATGTGGATGAAGAAGGCTTTGCAAACCATAAGGCTTTGTGCAAATATAACTTATTAAAATCTGTCCCGAAGAGTGGGGAATGGCTTGGTTCATATTACACCCCCAATTACAGGTGAGGCTGGCGCCAGGACCCAGGTCTCCAGAGGCCTGTCCTGCCCACTGCTTTTCATTAACGCACAGCACCTGCCACCTGCTCCGTGCTGCAAAGGTCCTCTCCCTCCCAGCCACAACTGGGGCTGATGTCCTAAGCCAGCCTCAAATACACTTCAAGTGCTGACCAACCAGAATCGAGAAGCGGGCAGAAAACCCAGCCGGGCATTTCCCAGCATCATAAGCCGGAGGCTTTTTGCCTCGCGCTCAGGACCGGGCAATTTCCCTCGAGGACTGCAAACGCGGCCGGTTTCGCTCGGGCCCAAACCCGAGAGGCTCTCCCTCTAGCGGCGTAAACGCGGGACTGCAGCGCACCCCGGAGCCACCGTGAAGCTGCTTTTCTGAGGGGGGCTGTGCGGCCGCCGGGCTGAGAAGTGCAGCCGGTATTTCCGGGGCTGTGAAGCGGGAAAGCTCAGGAGTAACTAAGGAAAGACAACACACCGCAGGTGCCGACGCGGCTGCCCGGCTTCGCGGTCCTGCGCCGTGGCCCGGTCCTGCGCGCAGAGGTTGGCCACAGCTGCTGCTTAAGGAAACCGGGACCCCCTGAAGCTCCCGCCTAGGAGGGTGGAGGTCCCCGTCAGGCCCCTCCGCGTTGCAGCCGCACCTCCAGCTCCGTGCGCCCGGCCCGCGCACCGCGGGGCTCGCCAGCTCGGCCGGGGCGCTACGGACCGCGGGAGGCAACCGCGCTGCGCACGCCCACCCACGCCACAGCCGGCGCTCTGGGGCGGGCGGCAGCCGGGGGACGCCGCCCCGCTGCCTCGGGCTCGCGCGGTGCGCGTGCGCGCGGGTGGGCGTGGGAGGCAGGGGCGCTACTAGCGCCGGCGTGTGCGCGCGCGCTCCCCCGGGGGCCCTCCCGCGCAGGCCGGCCCGGCTCGGCCCCGGCGCGCGTCACCAGGGGCGGGCGGGCAGAAGGGGGTGGGGCCGCGGACCTGAGGGGCCCGAGCGGCAGCTGCCGAGCCCTAGCCGGAGCTGGGCGAGGGCGGCTGCGGTCCCGGCGGCGGCGGTGGCGGCGGCGGCGGGAGAAGATGGTGGCGCTGGAGGTAGGAGCGGCTGGAGCGGAGCTTTATTCCCAGGTTTGGCACCAGCGCTGTCATTAGCGCCGCTTGCTCCCGCGGGCCCGCGGACCCAGCTGTCAGGCAAGGTACCACAGCCAGGGACGGGTGGGTGAGGGGGGGGTGGCCGGCGCTGGTGCTGCCCCCGACAGAGCCCCGGTCCTTGCCAGGGTGGTGCCCCCGAGCGCGAGAGGGGCTGCATGGAACAATAGTGAGGATGAGCGGGGACAGCCGGCGACATCCAGGGGGCAATGCCTTTAGCCATCTAGCTAACGGGGCGGGGGAAGGGGGCGCTGAAGGCAGGGACGCTGGTGTCCGGTGCGCTGAGACGTGGGGCTTTGGAGGCAGCGGGCGTGCCTGATGACAGTCATGGAAGGTGTGTGTGTGTGTGTGTGTGTGTGTGTGTGTGTGTGTGTGTGTAAAAGATACAGCCAAGGGGATGGGGGTGGCGGACCGAAGGTGCTGGAGAATGACATTTCCAGGAATCCCCGCTAGGATCTCTCATCCTTTGGCTGACTCTCCCGGAGAGAGTGTGGTGATGGCAACGATGAGGTGGGCAGGATGCACTTGGTGTGTGTGGAGAGAGGCGGTGGGGTAGGTGCGGATTTGTAAAATCCCATGTGTGTGAGTGTGTGTATGTGTGTGTACTCGTGTGATTGCCTCCACGCTCCCCTAACTGAGCTCCAAACCCAGAGATGTGTGAGTGCCCTGACTTGCTGCCACCCGCTGACTATGGGACAGTGTTTGCTGTTTTGACCCTGCAACTCTGAGTACAGTCTGTGCTCTGCTCTTGCGTGAGGATGGGATTCTCACTTCCCCTTTCTCTGGCTTCTTGACATGGGGATGTGGAAGTGTGCATGTGGCTTTGGGCACATGGCAGGGAAATAGGAACATGGTTACCCCTTCTTGGCTTGCTAGCCTCCCTGGATTTGAAGGGGGCTCTCTATCCTGTGACACTTCTCTCCTCCGCCTCTGTTCCGTAAGGGTCTTAGATGCCCTGACTCTGCAGTTTCTATTGTTTATCTCTTATCTGACCTGAAGGAGAAGGGTCTTTAATGGCCACATTCGTCTCTCCATCCCCACAACTTTGAATGTCAACTAGACCTTCTCCTTCCACATTCCAACACTGGAAACCTTAGGACTGAAGAATGGCTGATCTTTATGTTGGTTCATGTAGAATGAACTCTGGAGATGTGTATAGAAAGATGGGGTCAAGGGGAGTATTTAAAAAGAAGAAAAAGATCGACTGAGGAATGTTTTGTACTGTTGGTCAGCGTCACACAGGCAGGGCCTTTTCCTACGGAAAAGGGTTACTTTATTTCTACGGCTGGTATCGCCCACTCTTCCAGCTCTCACAATGGCTAGGTGGTACCATGTATCATTCACGAACTGAAATCTCCTAAGACCCATGGTGATGGGGTCCTGGGTTGGTGAAGTCTGCTTTCCTAGCCAATGTAGCCTGCTAATAGAGAATTTGAAAAATGTCAGGCTGGCAATAAGTCAGCCAGTGAGAGCCAAGACACAGAATTGCATCCAGGGTCTATAGCTGTTTAATTGTCTCTGCGTGATAAAGATAGGCTTATGTGGGGTTGGGTAGAGATAGGGGGATAGCATATTCATGTGTGTGTCCACTGCAGTTTGACTCCCCAGTGCCTGTATTTCTCCTGCGGTATTTGTAGGAATTAATCCACCTCTACACTTAATATCTGGATACTTCTTGATTAAAATGTTGTGTGACTAGATCAGCCTGCTTAGAACATATTTAAATCACAACACCTTAAATTCTGCTGCATTGCTGTCAGAATCCAAACTAGCTAACCTTGATCCTCTTTGAAAAGCCTGTAACAGTCATGGCTATATAAGTAATATATACCATGCTGGCCTCAGAGGGTTCTTTCTCTTTTTCTTTTTAAAAAAATTTTGTCTTGTTTTGCCAAAGGTTGCATGATACTGCTGTTACATTGAAAATAATAAAACCAGTGCTATGCACATATGTTTTTTTCTTCCTGTTTATCTTAATTAATGATGCTACATAGACCAGGTGCTCTTGAAACTGTGAACATTAAATTTCCCCATGTCCTTCAGTCAAGCCTTCTAAAATTTTAATGTGAGGTTGTTGGATCTCCTCCAAGATTTAAGGATAGATTTATAAAAAATTTTGAATCTTAGTTCTTCACTCCCTATTAGTTCTGCCAATGTCTTTCTCAGAAAAGTACTTATGGAATTTAAAAGACATTCGAAGAGGTTCTTTTTTTTTTTTTTAAGTTGTTGTACGTTTGCAAGTAAAATCCAGAGATGTAAATGTCTTACAGGAAAGTTTAAGGATATAAGAAATTGTCAAGGTAAATACACTGTTTAGAAGAAGAATAATTACACAACAACACAGTTGATGACTCAGGAATTAGTGATTTCCTTTCTAATGTAAATGTGATGATTTAAAAAATACAGTGCCTGGCTTTTCCAAAGATTGGACTAGTAAGTTTAATAAAACAGCTTAACTCCTGTAATTCAGTCTGGTAAACAGTGGTAACTTTTGTGTGGATGCATTTTCTTCACTTAAAGTGCCATTAATGCTTTTCTTTTCCATTATTGGGTCTCTTAAGTTAGTTTTTCAGAAAACTTGGAAGTAAAAGACATTTGAAAATTGGCCTGTGGAGCTGAAAGGAATAAACTATGGTACCGTGGGGAGATGAGACTTGTATCCTACAAAGAAAAAGTAATTGTTGCTAAAATTGAGAGAATTTCAAGGACTAGAAGCCAAAGTTAACCCTTTGGGTTATAGTCAGTAATTCACAAATATTTAATTGCCTACTACCTCGCAGACTCTGTGTACCTTTGGATAGAGTTTGGGATATTGAGAGAGCCAGAGATGTGAAGAAGAAGACTTAGATCCTGCCCAGAGGAAGTTCATGGCCTGGAAGGAGAGACAGGGTGTACCTGTAACTGACTATAAAAATGGTGCAAAATGGCTACATTGCCGAAAAGCTATATTCCTTCAGTGCTGTGGGTGTTGATAAGATAGAACGATGACTTCCAGTGAAAGAGTTGGGGAAGGTTACACGGAAGAGGTAGCATTTGAGCTGGGATTTATATGGGTGGTGTTTGGGCTGTCAGGGAAGGAAAGGCATACTTGAAGAGGAATGAGTAGCAGAGACTTGGTGATGGGAAGGTGTGTGCTTGCCCAAAGAATGAAGCGCTTTGGCTGAGGCACAGGGAATGCCAAGGGATGTAATGAGAGGTAAGGTGAGAAAGAGAGGTTTGTCCAAGATTATGGGGCAGCTTGTATACAGATTTCATTCGGTAAACACCAGGGAGCCATGGGAGGTTTCTGAGGAAGAGGGTTGACAGGGTCGGAACTATGCAATAACCTTGTAGCATTGTGTTGGACATAATGCAATGAGAAAAGACTGGTTATAGTGGGAGACCAGATAGAGTCTATCATCAAATTAGGGGTAAGAGGAAATGAGACAGTGGGAATGAAGAGGAAGAGACAGACTCGGACAGGGTACAGGAGTATTCTGAATGGCATAGCAAGGAAGTCAAAAGTCATTGTCAGGCTCAGCCGAGACAGTAATTAGGTCATTGTCAGAGAGGAGGTTCAGAGGAGGATGAGGAAGAGGAGAAAAAAAGAGGTTTCATTGTAGGCATGATAGATTCGTCCAAGTGAAGAGACTAGAATACAGGTGTAGGTTTTCCAGAGAGAAGTCAGAGCTACGAAGAGAGATTTGTGAGTCATCTACTTAGGAGTGATTTTGAGGTCTCAGGAATGGCTAATGAAGAAAACGGAGCGAAGCAAAGCATAAGGTAAGCGTAAGGGTAAGGATCCTCAGGGCATGTCTATATGTTGGAGGGAAAAAGAGAAAGAAGAAGATAAGAACAGCATTAAACAAGGGGCAGCTGGAGCAAAATGGTGGAAGTCTTGTGGTGTCATGGAAGCTGGGAAAAGTGAGGGAGCCACCACCATTCATACATCATTCATTTGGCACATTCCGTAGGGCTGAGGGTACAACAAAGGAAAAGCCATTGGATTTGATTCCTGGCTTTCCTTAATTATCTTTGAGGGAAGTGGAAGTGGCAGCCAGGCTGTTAGGGGTTAGAGTCAAGAGTGATGCATATGGAAGGCAGTGAAGACACACTTCCTTTTAAATAAATTGGGTGGCAAAGGAGGAAAGAATTTGGTGGCATACTATAGAGAAAGTAATGGTTTTAGTGTAGGAAGACTTGAGCCTACTTTATCACCGGAGAAGAATCCATAGAAAAGAAGAGAGATTGAAAATGTAAGAGAGAGTCTAAATGGACAGAATGGAATCTTCAAGAAGAGGGGAGGATACTGGATGAAGACAGAGGAAGGATTCTTGAGACAAAGGCATAGGAGTTTTGAGGTGGAAACAGAATAATTTGACCATCGTCTTCTAAATAAAGTCAAAGAACAGGTGGGCAGGTTGAGACCATGAGTGGAATGATGAAGACTTGGAGTATGCCCTGTGGAAATGTAGCAGTGGGTCAGTTAGGGGCGAATAAAAGGTTACCACCCAACTATGAAGGCCTGCTGCATTTGGAGACATTGAATTTATAGTGGAACCAATTAGCCCTATATAAGCAGAGTTTGACAACTACTTATATAATTTTCGTAATAGTGAGCATATAATGTTGTTGAATACAGTGGATCCTCTTTCCCTTAAACTCAATGAAAGGAGAAGAAATGTTTACCTTTAAAATTAGCTGAATAAAAATCTCCACCTGAAGTATTTCCTCTGACTATTCTCTTGGAGGGATTGCTGACTTAAATCAATAAAGCATATAGTAAAAGAATGGAAAAAAACATAAGTGTTTTCAAAAAGATGATCTTTATAACAGCAGGATATGGCTTTACAGGGAAGTGTGAAGTCAATTTTTCAAAAGAAAAATCAAATATAGCACCTCACTGAACACCATACTCATCATACGCACTCAATAAATATTTGTCACATGAATACATGAATAAATTAATTTTTTTAGTAAGTTAGGCATAGTATCCAAGATCTAAAATACTGGGATTTCTTTCTTATTTACACCATGAGCATTCCATGGCCTATACAAGTTTATGATAGAATTAAAATAATTTTATTTTTTCATACCTGCTACATATGTCAAAGCTTTACAAAAAAAATTATTTTTTACTAAACTTTTTTTCACAAAATAATCGTGTATCCTTTCGATCCTTGATCTATGGGGCTGTCATGATTCCAGACGAATTTATAGCACTTCAACCGTGGTGAGTGATGATTTTGAGGTTCTCACGATGAAATCATTTATTCATTCCTTCAACAAGCATTCACTGAGCGCCTCCTCTAGACCAGAGAATATTTTAGGTGCAAGGGATACAGCAAAGGGGAAAAGTCCCTACTTTTCACTGACCTTTAGCAGGAGGAGATTAAAAAATAAATAAGCAAATATATAATATGTCAGGAGGCGGTAAGTGCTGTGTATAAAGCAGGGAAGACAATAGAGCGTGGCAAGGTAGAGGGTGCTATTATTTTATATAGGGTGTTCGGGGAAGGCCTTGAGCAGAGAGAGCTTAATGAGGTGAAGGAATGAGCCACACAGATATTTAGGGGAAGGGCCTTGTAAGCAGAGAGAATATCAAGAGCTAAAGGCCTGAGGTAGGAATGTGCTTGGCATGATCAAGGAACAGCAGAAAGGCCTCAGGCGTCTCCTTGCTTCACCAGGCCATGTCCTATCGTTCCTGATGGGTGGAGCGGTCACTTGGGGATCCCTGAAGGACACATAAGGACAATGCGATGCTTTGCCTTTCAATATTTAATCAGTTGCCCATAAGGTCGTATCACCAGGTACCATGTTCAGGCTGACCTGTGTGTGAATCACTGCTTAGTTTGTAAGAAGGTGGATGTCCTCAAGCAAACATTTACATTAGAAAACTTGGAAACTTGGCTCTCTCGGGGTCGTAATGAAATTCTAGTCATCTGGAAGCTGTCCCTCTCCTGTAACTGCCACATGGTTCTTCCGCGGTCTGAATTGTCTTTAGTTACAGGGTTTCTTTCTTTCCTCAAGTCTACATGTTTCATGTCCCATTCTCAAGTCTACAGTCCTTGAGGCTTGAATATGTTTTGTTCACCTGGGCATAGCCCTACAGCCCACAGAAAAACTCTTGTGCATCCGTAAGGGATCATCAAGTACTTATGGAAAGGCATGGACGAGACATTGCCAAAGATGTAAGGTAAAGGATGAGGGTAAAGCTCTTTCACCTTGACTTTTGCAGACAGCTGCTTGTCAAAGAGGACACAAAATCACCAATGGTGCAGAAGAAGTTTATGCATGCAGGGCCTGAGACAAGGACTTGGGTGCACATGGTTTTTGGGGGAAGGTGATCCCAAGAAGCATGAGTGAGAGTGGAGAAAATGAGATGGGAAGGAGAGCAAGCCAGTAAGAGGTGGGCTGATGAGCACATTACCAGTGGAGGCTTGGTTCTGCTAGCACAGTGCCAAATGCACTTCATGGTTGTCCACCAAGTGGTGGGGAAACTGGGATGTTTATCCATCATTTAATACTAGAGGCACTAAATCCCAGCACTTTAGAGCTACTGCTGATAGCCTGAGCAAGCTCCAAGGGACCAGAGAAAGCTGTTGGGTGGATAAGCAGAAGGCAGAGTGGGCTGGAGGTGGGAATCTGTCAGTGTGCATGGGAAGTGTCCATCAGAGCTTTGGGGGAACTCCAAAGTGGGCTGAGGGGACGCAAGACAGGGCATCACATCCTCTATTCCACGTGGAACAGAGATAGCATTAAGAATTTTTTAACAGATAAGAATCGCTTTGATAGCAGTTATTGGTGGTTTAATTGAGGGATTTTAATGTCTTGCAATAGCTGCCTGCAGTGTAGTTCACTCCTGAGTCAGCTATGACGAGCCTCAGTTACCTGGGATGCAGATTACTGTATATGCCCAGGTATGAGGTACCCATGATTATAAGATGGTCCCCAGTGTTCCAATGAGATGGGTTTTTTTTTTAAGATTTTATTTATTCATGAAAGAGAGAGCAAGAGAGAGCACTAGAAGGGGGAAGAGGGAGAAGAAGGCTCCCCATTGAGCAGGGAGCCCAACGTGGGGCTTGATCCCAGGACCCTGGACTCATGACCTGAGCCGAGCTCAACTGACTGAGCCAGCCAGGCACCCCAACTGTGAAGGAATGTTTATTTAAATTGGTATTAAATTCTTGGCCTCCTTTGTGCACGCATGCATGCCTCCATCCCTCCATCCTTTTTCAATCACGTGACCTCCAAAAGCATCCCTATCCAGTATCAATGGCAGTAATTTCAGGCTATCTCCCCCATATAGTTCTCAAGTAACCTCTGAAACCTACACTTCCTTTTCATGAAATCTTCAGGCTTATGGGGAAAAAATGTTTTTGACATGGCCTCTCCCTTTAAAATCCGTTGCCATCCCATCCAGCATTAATGAATTGCTTGATTTCAGCTCCTCTTATCTTGGAGATAATGGGCTCTTTGCTTTGGGGCGCTCACAAGAAAGGAATTGAGAGAACGCCTCAGAAGGCGGGAGCTTTCTATGGAGTCAAACATAAGGCAACTTTTCTTTTCCAAAATCTAATTTTGGGTGGTGGTAAAACCATCTCCATCCACTAAATTTCCTCTCCAGCTCCCCCTCCCCCGCTCCAGGGTGAGTTAACTAATGTGAAAAATTTTGTAGTCGTTTATTTTATAAAGGTGTTGCTTCGTTATCATGCTGAACAATGCAATCATTTACGTTTCTGATTTCTGATAAATTCTGTATCCTGAGATCAGTTCTGTATTCATGAACAGGTATACTTTATTTTAAAGATGAGGTGTACTTGATAAATTATGCATATATTTTTTCCCTGTAAATTGTAGCATGTTTTAAATGCGGAAGGAAGAGTTTGTCACTGAAAGAAATCCCACTCAACAGGAGGAATAAAGCCCTTAATGTGGCTATTCAGTGAATTAGGATTCTTATACCCGACTTTCTGAAAGTGGATCACACTCTGGTTTGGTGGCTTTAAAATTTTTTGGACCGTGATCCCTAGTGAGAAATACAATTTAGTACACCATAATCCAGCAATATACATGAGTGATTATAAACACACACATGTGTGGGCACACACCAGCATATCACTGGAACAGAAGTTTCACTCAACAATACTTGTCCTTTATTACGTGTAATACACCCAGATATTTTCTGTTTTGTTCTGTTCTATTCCGTATGGTTGGCAGCCCATTAAACTTTCAGTGCTAGTGGGCTCTGACATGCAGTTCAAAAAACACTGTTCTGTTGTATCCATCAACGGGACTGTTCCATTTTCTTACATTGTGAAATAATTTTATGTTGGAAGTTTGGGGGTTTTTTAATGTGTTTCAAAATCATTAGCAAATTTGGACATTGGGTGGTGTGTGTGTATAATGTCACAGTAGTCCTAAAGGGAACCTTTATTGTTCAGTAAATATTTTATTTCCGAAAGAAGAAATTATTAGTGAGGGAAATGGAAAGCAGAGTCAGATGAATGGATCCATTCTTAAATCCAGTGGTTTTCCTGGGCCGTGCAGACCACGCCCAGCCACTGGGCCCTGACCTCACTGTTGGACTGATTACTCACTGGCCTGCCTAATCTCTCCGTACAATTCTTTCCTCCCTCTTCTCCCTTCCTGCCTCTTTCCCAAACTGCGGCCCCCGGGCCCCGGGAGATCAATTACTTAATTCTCAACTGCAACCTAATATATTTCTTCCCTGATGTGAAAATAGTTTTTACACCCAATTCTCTTCCAAATAACTTGAAAGTACAAGAATTTTTTTTTCCCCTGAGCTAATACCTAAGGGAGTCTTGTCCTAAAGGAGCTAGAATTTGTTCCACGCATGGAATGTTTCCATAGTGTTACGTAGTATGAAAGTCTAACCTAATCTTATGCTCAGGTATGAGTGCAACCTTTATGGCTCTCTAGTTGTTGAATATGAGTACATATCAATCATTGTTTTAAATGCTCAACGGCTTCCCCATCCAGGGAATGAAAATAATAAGGTAACATCACACCTGCAAAGTGCCAGGCATTGTGCTGAGTAGGATACAGTTAACTCATCTGCTTCTTGTAATGATCTCATTTACTCTCTACAACCTTGTGAGGAGGGGATTTACGCAGCAGAGAGGGCTCTGAGGCTCCCAGAGGTTCTGTCAGTGACTACAGGGCAGGGCAGCGGCACTCACCTAGGGCTCAGGGACACACACCATCCGAGGCTGCCTTTCCCCTACAACAAATGTGTAAACCAATGAGCATGGCTGTATTCCGATAAAACTTTATTTATGGAGACTGAAATTTGAATTTCAGTATCTCTTTTACATGTCACAAAATTTTGATACCTTTCTTTTTCTTCTTTTTTTTTTTTTTTCCCCAACCATCTAAAAATATAAAATCACTCCCAACTCCTAGGCAGTAGGCTGGAACTTAGTTTGCTGATTCCTGGGCCCAGATAATTCCTGCTCAGTCTCCTTTGTCCTGGGGCCCAGCAGTAGCCCCCTAACCACACTCACCAGCTGGCCTCCCTTCTTTATGGTGCCCTCGTCCCACATGGTGTGTGTGTGTGTGTGTGTGTGTGTGTGTGTATGTGTTGCTCTTGCAATGAGGTTTCTCCAGGCTCAGCAACATGAGATGGAAGGGCTCAGACAGTTGGAATATGGTCCTGCCATTGCTTAACCGCCAATATAGAACACGTCTCTAGATTGGGCCAAGCCTCAGTTTCCCCAACTGTAAAAGAGGGAACGATGAAACCTGCCTTTCCTATGTCTTCCTACGAAGGACTGCTGGGAGGGTCAAATGAGATAAAAAAGGCTACAGAAAAGTAGGGCAGATGCGTCTCTTCCTTCTTGATGACCTTGAGCAAAAGTGATGTCTCCCCCTTCTCAACAACAGGTGGGCAAGCATTTTCAGTATAGGGCCAGGCAGTAAGTAATTTCTGCGGGCCATACAGGTCTCTGTCGGAGCTTCTCAGCTCTGCCGTTGTAGAGCAAAAGCAGCCACAGACAATATGTAAACCAACAAACGTGGCTCTATGCCAATAAAACTTTATTCGTCTTTGCCGGAATTTGAATTTCATATCACTTTCACATGTCACAAAATTTTGATTCCTTTCTTGATTTTTTTTTTTTGACCATCTAAAAATGTAAAAAAACCACTCCCATCTCCCAGACAGTACAAAAACAGGCAGTGGGCTGGGTTGTCCCATGGAACCTAGTTTGCTGACCACTGACATAAATGTTCACAACACGTTGTTCCATCATTAGCAAGCAACCACAGTTCACTTTGAACTATGGCAAAGCAGGCCCACTTTATTCCAGCTCTCTCTTGCCCTTCCAAAATATACATCCACCCACCTACATTTTTTTCCCACCTCCTCCAGCACTGGGAAGGATAATAGCATATAGATAGCATGCATATATATGCACACATATAGAGTATATGCTGAGTACATGTTTGTTGAATAAATGGGGAAGAGCAAATCTGTTGCTTTTCTATGTATCTTGTTTTTCTATCTTTAAGAAAAATTCCACCTCTTCTCTAGGAAACTTTTGGGAATGACTGAGTCAACTTTTGTAATTAAATTTTAGGGGCTTTTAAACTTCATGCTTTGAAATTTGTCATCCCCCCCCCCCCCCCGCTATTAACCATAAAAGGAAAAGAATGTCGGGGAAGAGAGAAGGGAAAAGCAGTCAAAACAAAAATCAACATTTCAGCATAAAAAGAGCTGATTGGAGAATAACTAGAGTGGCCAAACATTTAGCGTTAGTCCCTGGGGCTTCCTATCACTCTAGGAGCTCTGGAGGCTACAGAGCCTCTTGCCCCAGCTGCCAGCTGCCCTCCTTTTTGCTGTGCTCTCTCAAAAACGTAACTCAGGAGCCAGAACTCTGTGCATTTGGCTATAAACAAAGAGGACCAGGTAGAATGTGCTGTATTTTTTCATCTGCACATCCCCACCATGTATCAAGGAATCACGCACATCTCTGAACAGCAAAGCCTTGAACGTGGCTCCCATTTTATTTCTTGAGAAGTATAGGCCCCAAAGTGAAATAATTAGGAAATACATACATTTAAATTTTTCTTCTCAGAATGAGGTGGATGGAAACTGGACGGTGGAATGAATTATAGTAGCACGTGTATGTGCGTGTTTTCCCCCCAGGTAGTCTATGATGAATATGTTACTCTGTGTTCTATCATGAAGAAATTATATATGTGTATGTGTTTGAGGGGTAGGAAGAAAGGAATAGTCTAGAAAATTGGAACCAGATTATTAATAGTGTGGACCCTTTAATAAAATTTGTTAAGGAAAGGAACAGTTAGGTCGGCTTTTGAATAAGCACTTTTTTAGTGTGCCAAAATATATTAATTTTCTGTAACCTGGGAAAAAAGATCCAGGGCTGGTGTAAAATACATTATAAAGTGTGCTTTCAGGCTGGCATAGACTGCTCCTGCTTTAATAGACGCTCTCTAGCCTCGAAGACAGAATGTTAAGCTGGTGTTGGAAGTGTACATTACATTTAAGTCATGTGAGGTATTTGAAGCCTGTTTGGGGAAGAATGAAGGCTGAGGGGCTCAGGATCTCGTTCCGTATTGTGTCTGAGCTGCCCTGGGTGAGACACAACATAGTACTTACTGGCAGTGCAAAGACTGTTTTCGAAATGACCCTTAGTGGATGGAGGCAGAGGGGGATGGGAGTGGCAGTGGGGGCTGGGTGGCTTGCCAGAGAGCCACAAGGTGGTGGGGAGGTCATTGCCCATCTGTCTGCAGTTTCTTGTATAGAATAAGTCTCCCTTTGATGAAGTCAAGAAACTGTGCTTATGAAGACAGAGGATTACGATTTTGTTCCTTATGTTATTTGCACAGTGGATCTTACCTTTTCTTCTTTCTGGGTGTAATTTTTCCCTGTCTTAGACACAGACACCCCCTCCTCTGTCTTTCTTCCCCTTGAGCAATTACAGTGGGCCTGTTTACATCTCATGGCTTATGTGGACAGCTCCCTTCTACGCTGGAGGTTTCCAGCAAATGTCTGGTTATCCTTGATTGTCCATTCATATGCAGGCTATGACATTGAAGCTGGCCAGAGGTCTGTATTAGCTGGTTGGGTTTGTAGAGGTCTTAGGATGGGCTCCCTAGAGCAGACACTGAGAAGAGGGAATCTCCAAATGCCAGTCTTTTTCCCGGAGAGTACCTGCTGGCTCCTGGTAGTATGTGTGTGTGGCATGAAGCAGAGTCTGGGATCTAACTGTCTGTTACAGTGAATCTCCTGTTTCTAGAGCCTTCTCCACCCCCATCTTTTGTTAGGATTCTACAGTCCAGTCAGCTCCAAAGAAATGTGTTGCAATCTCTTGTCTATGGATCTTCTCGCTTCCATTCTCTTTGTGGATTTATACCTTATCTATGCCTCTGTACTCATTTAAGTGGGGTCCTGAGAGGGAAAGGATGAAAATTTATGTGGTCAAGCTGCTACCTGTCACCAGAAGCCACTCAAAGCAAAAGCTAAAGTAGAATCTTTGAATGAAGCAAGCGCATGTGCACGTGCCCACACTTAAACATTTACAGTACTGCAGCTTCTTGGAAATAGGCTCATCGTTGGGAATTAGCCAATCCAAGTATTATCTAGCAAAGTGCTATATAAGCTAAAAGCAGTAGTTATAATCTGTTATAACCATTAGCTGGATAACGTGAGCCCGTGGCTCTTGTTGATATCTTTGGGTTAACCTTGGGGATGTCCATCTTCCCCAGCATTTTTGGATAATAACCTAGGCACAGGTCAGTAAACTGATGTCAGCATGAACCATGCTCCCCTTACCACATCAGAGTTAATCTTAGCAATCACTGGATAGTAAACAGAAACCTAAGCAATAACTTTGGCAAAACACCATCTTGTTGTTCAAGGAATCTTGAATTAAAGCACCTGTCCTCTGTGTATAACAGGTTTATTGGTGGGCTAGGCTCAGTACTGTGCAGACAGCAACCATCTCTCTAGTTCTTCTTGCATGACTCCTTCCTATGCACCAAACGAACTTGTCTTTTCTTCCTTATTAGAAGAAAATCTTGGGCAGGTCTCATAGATTTCCCAAGTACTCTGAAGTGGTGAAAAGTTAAATCCGGTCTGTTAATCACAGGATACAGTCCTGTGTGATAATAAAAATTCTAAACTCCTACATAATTTTTTTTTAAAGTTGCAATATAATTCGAACATAAGTGAAGAACAGGTTACAAGTGTAGTATGTTGGATTTTCGCATATCTGAAAACCCAGGTAACTTGGTCAAGACCCAGAACATTTCCTGCCCCTCCTGCCCTCCACCTCCACCCCCATGCTCCCTCATGCTCCTCCTCCAGTTAACATCAACCAGGACCTCAAGATAACGCCTACTCTGACCTCTAGCACCGTAAAGCAACCTGACTTTTCCTTGACTTCATATGAACAAATCATACAGTATGTAGCCTCTTGTGTCTGACTGCTTTCCTCAATAGTAGAGATTTATCCGTATTGCTAAATGTATCTGCATTCTGTTCCTTTTTGTTGCTCATGAGTAATTGTGTGAATATATTGAGTTCACATGTCCATTCTTCTGTTGAAGGGCAGTTGGGTGGTTTCGCCATGAACATTCTTGTATGTTTATTTCGCTGCACGCATACACCCATTTCTGTAGGTGTGGAGTTGCCGAGTCATAGGATAGGTACATGATTGAGTTTAGAGACGTCATCAGTTTTCCACAGTGGTTGTACCAGTCCTTCCCCCGGCGATTGTTTATGGGAATTGTAGTTGTTCCTCAGCCTCGTCAGCACCTGCATTGTTCCATTTGAGTAGCGTTAGCCATTCTGGGAAGTGTGCAGTGGCGTTCATCGTGTCTAGTTTTAAACTTCACCTCCTCCAGCTCAAGCCGGCTGCTTCTGTGGAGACCACATTATGACCACAGGAAACACACACCCTGTTCCTCTTGCGGTAGAAGTGCCTTTTGCTCTAAACACAATCCCTTCTCTTTGCCCTGCTAGCTCTGACTAGCTTTATATTTCTCCTAGCGAGAGCCAGACCCTGACACCTGGCTCCCACAGACTCCGGAGGGCCTGTGCCAAGCTCCTGGAGTTTCTCTTGAAGCCTTCTTTGCTCGGTGGATTAGTCAGCTGGGGCTGCCATAACTAAATACCACAGGCTGAGGAGCTTAACCAACAGAAATTTATTTTCTCACAGTTCTGCAGGCTGGAAAGCCTAAGACCCAGGTGTCAGAAGGTTTGGTTTCTTCTGAGACCTCTCTCCTTGACTTGCAGATGTCCACCTTCTGGCTGTGTCCTCACACAGTCCTTTCTTGTCAGGGCACATTTTGATGTCTCTTCCTGTTCCCACAAAAACATCAGTCATATTGGATTAGAGCCCCACTTCATTTAACCTTAATTACCTCTTTAGAGACCCTGTCTCCAAATACAATTACATTACGGATTAGGGTTTCAACCTTTGAATTGGCGGGGTGGTGAGGGGAGTGTTGCAGTTCTGTCCATTACTCTTGGTTTGTGTGTGTGTGTAGGGAGAGGAGTCCTCCAGTTCTCCAGAAATGCTTGAAGTACTGAAGTGACAGTGAATTTTGTTAAATCAAAGTACAGTCAGTCATGATTTAAGGTACTAGTTGGGGAGATTTTTTTTTTTAAATAATAGAAGTAAAACACATGCAATGAAGAGCATAAAATACCCACATTTTCAGCTTGAGGAATGTTACATCCATATTCCCCACCACCCAAATCAGGATGTAGAACATTGTCAGCACCCCTTAGATTTCAGAATACTCCTTCCCAGTCTCTGTTACTCCCTTCCCAGGGGTAACCACTATTATGGCTTCTATCATCATTTATCAGGTTTGATGATTCTTGAACTTCATATAAAGAAAATCACATGCATAAGCCTTAAATTCAGATTCTTTTACTTGGCATATCTATGAGATATATCCATGTTATTATATATGTTGGTAGTCCATTCTCATTGCTGGGTCGTATTCAGTAGTATAAATACACAACGATGTGTGTATCCATTCTGTTGGTAGACAACTGGGTTATTGGCTGGAATATAACTGGAAAACCAGTTATACAGTTTTTGGCTATCATGAACTAGGCTGCATGAGCATTCCTGTAGATGTCTTTCTGTCTTCATTCATATTTCTTGGGTATATATTTAAGAGTAGAATTCCTTGGCCATAGGGATAGGTGTATGTCTAGTTGGAAACATTTTAATTGACTTCTTATACTAAGCCTTTCTATTTGACATCGTTTCAACAGCTACTCTTCACGACTCAAGTGTAGATGTGAGCACACATGCTCTGCTTTAAAATGCAGCAGTTTGTTTTGTTGACTTTTTTTCCCGATTAATTTTATTGTCGAGCTCAGTTCACTGAATGTGATTTTGTTACTTTTTATATCAAAGGTAAACGAGGCATATGCTTGTGAACTCACTGGATTCTGAACAGGTTATTCATGCATATTGGAGGGATGTTTTTGTCACACTCTGTTAAGAAGCCAACAACCATCTACTAACAAGCATTTACTTGTTTTATCTGAATCAACAAGGTTATGCATTCAGAATATTTTTCATTAAAAATAGTTTCATGTACAACAAAACAAGCCAGTGCATATTTTAATTTTTAACATCTTAGTTTTAAGCATTAGCTGAGTCCCATTCTAACCAAAATATATCAATTTTAGCTAGAATACTATAAAGCAGCTTTAAAAAAACCTAATAATAAAGTGGCAAACATGTATGTATTGCTCACGGTAAGTAATATCAGACTGTGCTCAAAGCACTTACTATGCATTAACTCATTTAATCCTCACATCAGCACTAGAAGGTATGCTATTATTATCCTCATTTTACAGATGAGGCCACGGAGGCACAGAGAGGTCGAGACACTTAGCCAAGATCACACAGCCAGTAGGTAGCCAGGGTCCAGAGTCTGTGCACATATAACCACGAAACCACACTACCTTTTAACTCACTCTCATCTTTCTCTTTATTCATGGGAGTGGAGGCTATGGGAAAGAGCCTTCCTGCTTTCTCAATATCTAGACATTTTCTCAGTTTAGACTGAAGCTATAGCAGTTAAAATCTTTATTATTACTTTGATTCCGGTAATCAGATGCAAAAGGATGCCAACCTGCTGTAACTGTCTTTAAAAAAATCACATTAAAAGGATACTTCCCTCCCCCTCCTTTTTAAGCCCTGAGGTCATACTGGGGAGATCTGCTGGGGGACTGGATGTTCCTACGGATACCCTGAGTCCCCAGAAAACCAACCTTATGGCATGAGAATGATCCTGAGTGAGATATGCCTTCACCACTGTGATCAGAACACTAACTCCTTTCTCCACCTTCACCCTTGGTCCGCAGTTGCTTGTGTGCGGACACTGCATCAACCCTGTGCAAGACCCAAGCAGAGTCCATGCAGCACCTCTCCTCAGGGAGCTTTAGAATCAAGCACAGGACACAGGCACTCACACAAAGCACACACATGTCATTGCTGTTGTTAAGCCAACAAGTCTATGAGGGAAAGGTGAGTGTGCTTGCGTGTGACAAGGAGGTCGCTCCTTGCGTGTGACAAGGAGGTCCTGTCAGGGTCACTCAAGAAGGGCTTCTCTGTGTGAGGAAGTAACAGAGGGGGTAAGAAGAAGTAACTCCAGGCAGAAAGCAGAAAATATACCATGGCCCTGGGAAGGGATGGGGTGCCTACAGGGGACAGTGGGGGTCAGCTGGCTGGGCGCATCGCCAGGGTCAGATCAGGCAGGAGCTCCAGGCTGCTCTTTATTCTGAGGACAATAAGAAGCCACTTCAGTGTTTCAGATAAAGAAAAGACATGACCAGATTTGTGTTTTTCTGACAGTAGATTGGAAAGAGGCCAAGAGGGAAAGCATATTTATAAACATTTTGCACAATGGAAGGTGATTCCCATTAGAGTACATTCCAGAGTTCCAAGGGGAAGGTGGTGATTTGGAATCTGCTGGTGGAAGAGCCAGGAGCAAAGGACAGATCGGAGAGGTATCTGGCAGGTGAAGTCATCAGGGCTTGGGGACGCACTGGGTGTGGGAGGTGAGGAAGTAACAGGCATCGTTGGCCGACTCCCAGGGTTTGTTTTGTGCTGCTAGAGGGATGGGGTTTTCAGGCACCAGAACCAGGGCTGGAAGATGAAAGATGACTCAGTTGGGAGGGTAGGCAGGGAGTGAAGAAGGCACTGACCAGAAGGTGTCTGTGAGGCCTCTCAGGAGGGGTGTAAGCTGGCTGCTTGGATATAGAAGTCCAGAACTCGAAGGAGAGGTCTGGACTAGATAAAATGCTAATCAAGCATCATAGCTTTAGAAATTAGATTCAGGGGGCGCCTAGAGGCTCAGTTGGTTAAGCATCTGCCTTCGGCTTGGGTCATGATCCTGGGGACCCTGGGATCGAGCCCCATGCCAGCTGCCTGCTCACCAGGGAGCCTGCTTCTCTCCCTCCGTCCCCTGGCTAGTGCTCTGTCTCTCTCTTGCTCACTCTCTCTCTCTCAAATAAATAAATAAAACCTTGAAAAAAATAGAAATTAGATTCACTAATCCATAGGGATGCCTTGAGCTTTGCTAGATCAAGTGCTTTAGAAAGGCAGCATGGAGAAGGAATAGAGCCGAGAGTCAGGAGTTAGACTAGTCTAATTGTCCTTTCTTAAAGCTTCAGACCGTCTCTGAACTGCATCTGGAGTCCTAAAACCAGAGAGCTCTATGATAGCATGGATGGTTCGTACTCTTAAATGGAAAGCCTGTCTATGGCTTTGAAAATAATTTTGGCCGCTGTGAAATGGACAGATGTGTTGTTGAAAAGAGAAATGGCTGAGCAGATAAGGTTTACTAGTTTGTAAGTATTTGATCAGTTTGTCTTTAAAATAGGTGAGCAGTTTGTACAAAATGTTTATAAACATGTTTACATATAAGCTTGGCTAACAGTAAGGCTTAAAGTGCCAACTGGTAAATAATTGGGAAAGTTACTTTGATGTCCTGAGTTTTAGGTGTCTTAGGGCAGCTTATCCAAGCGTTCTTTGTACCTTTATCATGAAGTTAAACCCATTCATGTATTTTGACCCAGTCTCTGGTATAATTTTCTTCCTAACCACGTCCTCACCTCCCTTTACCTTTCCCGAAGAGCATTGCTCTTGGTGAGAAATGGTGAGGCCAAGGGTCTAGTGGCTGGACTGGGAGTAACCAGCATAAAGGACTTACGACCATGCCACTTTCCTGGCAGGTGACTAGCCCTTCATCTGTCCAGATGCCATAAACAGGGGCATCCAGGAACCTTCCAACTCTGGCCAAGTGCACAGAGGGGCACTGCAAGATTCAGGCCCACATTGGGGCCATCCATGTGGCCCGGCCTTGCATCAGCAGCCAAAGCTCGCCAGCCACACAGTCCTGGTGTTTAGGCGCTGTCTCTGTCACCCCCATGAACCTACTCCCAGAGAGCCCAGCGCCAAACCCCTGCTCACAGCCTGGCCGTTCCATTCAGAAGGACTTATCATGAGCTAATGTGGGTCATTAAGTACCTTTTGGCTTGATTTCCTAGAAAACAATGCTTTCAGAAACATTTTATCTGAAGATTTTTAGACACGCAATATTATTATTCTGTTTTTACGTATTGTTGTATGCTCGAGTCTTTACATGTTCATAGCACACATCCTGGTACATTAAGAAAGCCAACTTTTAAGGCTTGATTGCTTGAGGTTTGCTTTTCTGTTTAATGACATGTATAAACGGTTTCTTTCATGACCTTGAGTTACAACTTAAGAATAAATTCGAGGAAAATATTGTCAGGAAACCCGAGAGAGAAGTCATTGGCTTTGGTTTTGTCTACCCAGAAACCCGTAAGGTGGAGATTATGTGTAATATTTGGATTTTGGCTGGCTACTTTACTGTGGTCTCTTGCCCTACCCAGCTACTTTGCAAAATGCTGATAAACTCTTGGGGAGGTGGGTGTGTTTTTCTGGCTTGATTTTAAGAGTAATGATTTATGAAACTTAGATATTTTATCTGAAGGCAGCAAGGAATAATAAAATAGCCAAAGTAGAACTGCAGATTTGAGATTCTGTGATTTGCTTCCTTTTCATTTACTTTGTGAAGGAAAAGGTTAAGATCAATAGATAAACTTTCTAGGCTTGAACAGTGCCTGCTTTCTGAACAAAAAGAGCTATAATCCCATTAAAATGTCTTGCTGTTAATGAAACCTCAGGGCTTGGCTTCAGATATTTTATTTGATGACACAGGTTTTATACTGCTGTTACTAAGGCACGAAAACCCGTTGAGGGGCTCTGAATATTAAGTACTGATGTATTTCCTGACAGAGCAGTGGGGTGAGCGGCTGCGGGCCGATTGGCAGCTCATCAGGGGGAGGCACGTCTTCTCACCAGGGACGGGCAAATGAGACCAGCTGTCCACCACCCATTGTTTCCCCCCTTTGAGGGGGGTGGATTTGGGCTTTCAGGGCACTGAGAGGAGAAACAGTGTCACTCACAGGTCCCTGGGTGCCTGGGCGTGTCTAGAGCTGCTAAATTACATCCCTCAGGTCCCCCTCCCAACTCTGGAAGCAGTGAGAGACCAGTGGAGCTCTGTTACTGATAAAGCCAGCTGGAAACCCGCTGTGGGCGTGTGGCTGCCCGGGATCGGCTCACGGGCTCGGCCCCGGGCACAGCGGGGGCAGCGTCTGCCTGCGAAGCCCACCTGGGGGCGGGGAGCAGACGACAGTGCAGCCCCCTGTGGACAGGCAGAGGTGAGAGACAGGAAGGGTTGACGCTGGGCATGCTCTGGACTCCCTCCCGGCATTTAGGTCACTCAGGACCCACCCCCTCCCATGAGGAGGGGTGAATGTTGGGGTCGGGCCCAGAAAGGCCAAGAGGTTACTACCCACAAATCCCTCATGGAAACATCAGAACAAGGGAAGGAAGTTGTTCCTAAAACATTCCAATAGCTACGGAAGGTTACGATCAGCATACCTGCACACACAAAAAAAACCCCAAAAACAAAAAAACAGATGAGTTTCTATATGTTCTAAAAGGACATTTTATCACTCAAGAATTATGGTAGATAACCTTTAAACTATATATAAGCAAAATGAAGGAAATCAATATTACTAGCCCAAGATAATGACCGTTAACATGATGGTGTAATCTTTTCCTGGGTGTGTAACAAAAAATACTGTATACGTGCTCTTTTATATTCTTCCTCTTTTCACTTAGCAATATCATAAGTTTTGATAAATCTAGAAAGCTTATAAATAAATCTGGGAGCTTATCAAAATAAAACTTTTCTTATTTTCAGCTTGCTTGTATGTTAGAGGACTTGCTTTCAGCTGGTTGTGAGATTAGTGAGTGAATATACACCTGTAGGATTTAAAGCAAAATTGAACAGAGGCAGTGGATCAGGATTCTTAGACGCAAGCAACAGAAAGTGATGCTGGCTGACCAAGCAAAAAGGTTACCAGATGGATACAGCTCTCAGAATAGCTAGGAGAAGTGGGAGCTGGGATGAGGGCTGAGCTTCCTGGAACAACACCCAAGGCCAAGCCTCAGAACCGGTCTGGTGAGAAAATGCCATCTCTTCTGAGCTCTCCATGATGTGTGGTTTCCGCATCAGGACCTTAACAGCCACTGGCTCCACCGTCTCTGAAGCTACCCCTGTGCCAGGTACTCAGCCTTGCAGCCACCGCCTCCTCTGCCACCACCGCAGAGACAGTGGGCTCCCCTTCTCTTTTGAGACTACGAGCTCCTGAGTCTGCCTCTGTGCTCATTTGCCTGGTTGGCAGAGCCCAGGTCACATGCCTTTTCTCCAGCTGCACGGGAAACTGGGCAAGCAGGTATCTCAATTTTTCTCTCCTTGTTGCGGGAGGCAGTCTTGCCTCGCTTACCTGGATTCATGAAATGGCGACCTCACCCAATGCAGCGCAAAGTTCAATCAGTGGGGAGCCAAATGAAGGAAAGCTGTTTTGCAAGTGCCATGTTGTCATGAGTCCTTCCTTTAATCAATGTTTGCAGATAACTGACCAACTGGCTACCACAATCATGGTAGAAAAATTGACTTCAATCCTGTTGGCTCGTGTGGCAGGCATGAATCAAGTCTTTCTTACCTGCCTGTCTTACAGGTCAGTAAGGATCAAATAAGGTGAAAAATGCTTTGTAAACAATGAAGAACATAGAAGCTCTAGTTATTCAACCCCACAACCAAGTTCTTTATATCTCCTTTGCAGTCCAACCTCCATCTGAAACTGTTGTCTGGAGGAAACCACCTCCCTCTAGTTTCATCCCCACATAGACTTCTGGCCACTCGCCAGTTTGTATAGATTCTTCCCCCACCCTGTGCTGTGTTATTTGTTGGCGCCCCATTTCCAGAGCCCTGTTCAGACCATTGTCATCTTCCACCCCAAACAATCATAGTCGCTGGCATTCTCGTCATTGCAACCAGACATCTACTTAAAGCACAGCTCTTACTACCTACCCCAGGTCAAAAATCATCAGTGGCTCCCCACTACTCAGAGAATAAAGTTGGCTTCCAAAGGGCTTCACCATTAGAACCCTGGCTCTTTATCCAGCTTTATTTCACATTTCTCAACAGACACTCCCCAACTTCCTCTACTCAGACTGATTACTTATAGTTTCCCAAACACGACCATCCCCAAGTTTTGTTCTCACTGAATCCTATACCAGGGGCACCTTCCCCCATCTCCATCTGTCAAACCTTCCTCTACTTTTTAAAATTTCTAAACCTCTATTGTGTCTGTAGTAATTTCTCCTTTTCCATTCTGTTTTTTTAAATAATAATTTTTTATTATGTTATGTTAGTCACCATACAGTATATCCTTAGTTTTTGATGTAATGTTGCATGATCCATTCTGTTTTATTTGAATCTTCTCTTTTTTTCTTGGTCAGTTTTGGCAGGTGTCTATCTTATGAAATCTTTTGAAAGAACCATCTTTTGGTTTTGTTAATTTTTTATTTTGTTTTTGTAGTTTTCTAAAATTTATTGATCTCTACCTTATTTCCTGCTTTTGATTAATTTGGACATGCTTTTTTCCCTTCTAACTTTTTAATTTGAATGCTTAGTTCATTTATTTTTAAACTTTGTTATGTGATAAATGTATTTAAAGCCAAAATTTTCCTCCAAATACTGTTTTAACCACACCTACATATTTTTCATGTAATGTTCATATTCTAATTCAATTCTAAATATTTCTCCTTTCCATTCTTTAAGGCCTTTTACATATGCTACCTCCTTCCTGATACTCGTCTCATCACACATCTAGAATCTTTCATTCTACCCTCCTTGACTTTGAGAGCTTTTTCTTTCTTAGTACCCTCCCATAATCTGGCTTTTAGTTATCTGTGAGGATTAAAAAAAAATTTTTTTCCAGTTGTGTGACTTGGTTTTTTAATTTTAATTCCAGTATAGTTAATATATAGTGTTATATTAGTGTCAGGTATACAATATGATGATTCACCAATTCCATACATCACCTGGTGCTCATCACAACAAGTGTGCTCTTAACCCCCATCACCTATTTCCACCATCCCTCCACCCAACTCCCCTCTGGTAACCATCAGATTGTTCTCTATATTTAAGAGTCTGTTTCTTGGTTTGTCTCTCTCTCTCTTGTTTTCCCTTGCTCATTTGTTTTGTTTCTTAAATTTCACATATGAGTGAAATCATATGGTATTTGTTTTTCTCTGTCTTATTTCATTTAACGTAATACTTTCTAGTTATATCCATGTTGTTGCAAATGCAAGATTTCATTCTTTTTTATGGCTGAGTAATATTCCAGTGTGTGTGTGTGTGTGTGTGTGTGTGCGCGCGCACACACATGTGCATGCTTGTGCTTGCATATATCCCACATCTTCTTAATCCATTCATCTATTGATGGACATTTGGGCTGCTTCCCTAATTTGGCTATTATAAATAACTGTATGGATGTTTTAATCCCTGCACTGGGACAGTCTGTCCCTTGGTAGTATCTTGGACTATGTATTGTTTATCTCTTCTGGCTCTAGCCCCCAGTATATGCAGCAATGCTATATGCCCACTATTATTAAATTGTCTGGAACAAAGGTTTTAATTTTTCACTCCCATCTGCTGAATGATCAATCATTAAATCTCAATCTACAAGTTCTTGTTAAGCATCTTCTGTTTACAAGTCCCTGTGCTGTCCCTGGGTGTGTTTAAAGAAGCTTAAACTCTTGAAGTGCCATGTTGGAAAGAGACATGGCCAAGTTGGAAAAAGAAGAACATCATTGCTGGGCCTCTGGAAATAGAGCTCTCTAGTAAGAGCATTTGGGTCTTATGGGTTTCCCTAAAGCCAAACTGAAACTACCAGAATGTAATTAAATACTTAAGAGGAATTGAGTCGAGTCTTTTATTGAGAAATAACAACAGAATTTGGGGGGATGAAAAAAAACAACAACTAGGTGTCAACCTTGAAAGACTACAAAATACCATAGACATGGTAGGGAATACCCACCATGGGGTATTATCATTGGGGAATAAATGGACTGTAATAGTGGTCACTGAATTAAAACAGGTATGTGAAAATTAACATTTCCGTGTGTGATACTGAGAGTCTTGGTGATACAGGAGGGGACATAACAGTCTCACTCTCATGAAGCTTACATTCTAGTGGAGAAAAAGTAGATTAACAAGTAAATATATATCATCATGTCGAGTTCTTACAGTAGTCTAAGGACAAATAGAGCAGAATGTGACATAGGTGTTGGTGTTTTTGATAGGGCAGTCCCTGATCATTTGAGCGAAGTCCTGATGAAGTGCAGGAGCCAGCCTTGTCAGTGATTATTGGAAGAGCTTTCTAGACAAAGGGAACAACAAATGCAAAAGCACTGAGGCAGTAGCATGGTTGGATTCCTTGGAAATCACAAGAAGCTAAGGGCTAATAGCATGAGCTCAGTATCAGCTCCGGTAGGGCCTCAAAGGCCAGAAGGCTAATCATTTCTAGCTGCTCCATATCTCCCTCCCAGAGTGTTGTCACATAAGCCAGCCCCTCCCAGCTCACCAGACATTGGGCCTTGGGGCATGAGCTCATCCATAGCCAAATAGACCTCAAGATGAATCGATCCAATTCTTTCTTCTGAGAATTTGGGTGTAAGACTTTTAAAGTGATAGGAGGCCAGGCAGGTCTGGGCCAGCTCATTTGGCTCTTGTTTCCAGAACAAGAAAAAGAGAAGCATGAGGCAGATATGACAGGAAAGAAATGGATATGAGAAGCCATTGGATCTTGAGCAAGAGCAGAGGTGTGCCAATTCTTGTCTCAAACCCTCCAGAGGCCAGCTATACTCTGTTTTCAAAATTTGTAAAATATCCATGTCCTTGTTCCTAAATTGATACACGCTTAGGCCAGCCTAAGTGAGCTCCTATTTCTTTCAAATCAGAGGTCACTGAGTCAGACACTGTTTTATGCCTCATGAGGTATGGAAGAGGTTCAGAAGAGGGGCTGCTGTGTTGTTGTTGAGAAAGGCAAGGTTAGCGGGACTGGGCAGAAAAAGGCCTCCTAGGATGATCATGGGGTTCAAAAAAATGCAATAGCTGTTGGTATCTAGGAAAGTATTTCCAGTTTTCATAATGCTTACTTCACAACCATTGCCCTTCTATTAAAAAATTATAACTTATATTGGGGCGCCTGGGTGGCACAGCGGTTAAGCGTCTGCCTTCGGCTCAAGGCGTGATCCCGGCGTTATGGGATCGAGCCCCACATCAGGCTCCTCCGCTATGAGCCTGCTTCTTCCTCTCCCACTCCCCTTGCTTGTGTTCCCTCTCTCGCTGGCTGTCTCTATCTCTGTCAAATAAATAAATAAAATCTTTTAAAAAAATTATAACTTATAATTTCAATGTGTATACAATAAAATTCATCTTTGTAATATGTGCAGTTTGATGAGTTTTGACAAATGTATATAGTTTTATAACCTTCACCATAAATCAAGATACATGATTTACATCACCCCAAAAAGTTCCCTTGTACCCCTTTGTAGTCAATCCCCTCCCCTCAGCTTCAGCCCTTGACAACCACGGATCTGTTTTCTGTCCCTCTAGTTTTGCTGTTTTGAAGACTGTCGTACAAATGGAATCATACGGTATATAACATTTTATGTCTTGTTTCTTTTACTTAGCATAATACATTTGAGATTAATCCATATTGTTGCATGGATGAGTAGTTCTTTTTTATTGCTATTTTATTTATTTTTTATTTTTTTTAAGTAGGCTCCATGCGCAGTGTGGAGCCCAACACGGTACTTGAACTGACAACCCTGAGATCGAGACCTTAGCTGAGATCAAGAGTCAGACACTTAACTGACTGAGCCACCCAGGCACCCCATCACTATTTTATTTGTATCCCATTATATAGACATACCACAATTTGTTTATCTATTTACCACTTGATGTACATTTTGGCCTTTTCCCATTTTTTGCTATTAGGAGTAAAAATACTAAGAATATTCACACATTAGGTCTTTGTGTAGACATTTGTTTTCCTTTTTAGAGGAGTAAATTCTTAGCAGTGGGATTGCTGGATCATATGTAAGTATATGTATAATTTGGTAGGAAACTGCCTATATTCAAGTTCTCCAGAGAAAAAGAACCAATAGGATATATATATACATAGATAGATAGATAGATAGATAGATAGATAGATAGATAGATAGGAGAGAGAGAGAGAGAGAAACAGAGATTTATTTTAAGGGGCTCATTTGATTGTGGAGTCTTGGTAAGTCCAAAATCTGCCCCAGCAGGCTGGAGACCCAGGGAAGAGTTGCAGCTCAGGTTGAAAGGCAGTCTACTGCCAGAATTCCTTCTTGTTCAGGGAAGGTCCATTTTTGTCCTATTCAGGCCTTCAAATGGTTGGACGAGGTCAACCTACATTGTGAAGGATAATCTGCTTTACCCCAAGTCCACTGATTTAAATGTTAATTTCACCCAGAAAACACCTCCACAGAAATATCCAGAATAGTGTTTGATCAAATATCCCGTGACCCAGTCAGTTTGATACATAAAATTAACAATCATCCTGCCAAACTGTTTTGCAAAGTGGCTGTACAATTTTGATTTTTCCACCAGCAACGTATCAGAGTCCCAGTTGCTCTGTGTCCTTGCCAACCCTTGGGATTTCCAGGCTTTTTAAGTTTAGCCATCCAAATGGGGCTGTAAAGCTACTTCGTTGCATTTCCTTAATGACTGACTAATGAGGTTGAGTACCTTTTCATGTGTTCATTGACCAGTCATATGTCATCTTTAGCAAAGTGTTCTAATCTTTTGCTTATCTTTTTAGTGCATTTTTAGTCTTATGCCTAGAATATATAAACAACTCTTACAACTCAATAATAAGTCCTTTAGCACAGACATATTTTGCAGATATTATCTCCTAGCCTATGACTTGTCTTATTGTCTTAACAGTGTGTTTCAATGGATAGAAGTTTTTCATTTTGTTGAAGCCCAAATTATCAAATTTTTCTTTTATACTTCGTAGTTTTGGGTGTGTCCTGTTTAAGAAATCTTCTCCTAGCCCAAGAGCACTAAGATTTTTCTCCTGTGTTTTCTTCTAGAAGTTTTAGAGCTCTCACTCTTACGTTTAGGTGTCTGACCATTTCAAGTTAATTTTTGTATATAGTAAGAAATAAGGCTCGAACTTCTTTTTTTTTCATATATGAATATCCAGTTGTTCTAGTACCATTTTTGAAAAAGACTGCTTTTCCTCATTGAATTATCTTAGCACCTTTGTCAAAAATCAACTAACCATATATAGTGGGTCTATTTCTGGACTCTGTTTTGTTTCATTGATCTATATATCAATGCTTATGTCAATACCACATTGTCTTGATTACTGTAGCTTTATACTAAGTAAGAAATGAACAAATGTTGACTCCTTGCAAGCTTGTGCAAATTATATAGATCTCAACAGTTCTAAACCTCCCCTAAGGGGAGCTTGTACCTCAGATGAGGATTACTATCCCAAGTTTTCCACATTTGCTTGATTTCCTAAGTGTGAGGGTCCACACTGTTTTATGATTTCCAAATCAAAAATACTATATTCTGGGGCGCCTGGGTGGCACAGCGGTTAAGCGTCTGCCTTCTTCGGCTCAGGGTGTGATCCCGGCGTTGTGGGGTCGAGCCCCACATCGGGCTCCTCCGCTATGAGCCTGCTTCTTCCTCTCCCACTCCCTCTGCTTGTGTTCCCTCTCTCACTGGCTATTTCTATCTCTGTCAAATAAATAAATTAAAAAAAAAATACTATATTCTGAAACTAGAAAACTATTTCTAGTAATTTTTAAAGCAACTTTTGTGTTTACATGTGGATATAGGGTGTGTGTGTGTGTGTGTGTGTGTGTGTGTAAGGGTTTTAGAAGTTGTTCATGTAGGTACCATGCAAAATAGACTGGCATCAAATCTGAATAAAGCTTGCTATCATTAACATTTTCTGTTATCTCTCTCTTTCCTTTGTAATTTCTTCATAGATAAAACAAACAGATTGATTTTCCTATAGGATATCCCACAGCCTATATTTTGTTGGCAGTCCCCTGTGGTATCATTGAACATGCTATCTGTTCTCTGCATTTTATATAAATTGGTAGATCTAGAGATTTTATCAGATTTAGTTTCAATTATTTTTTACAAGACTAGTTCATAAATGGTTTTTCTAAATCTATTAATTTATTGTGCATTACAAAATGACAAGTTTCTAATTTGACATCCTCTCATTTATTAGGTGGATGTCTTCTGTAAAGAGAAATTTCCCCGTGTCACCTCTTTGGTTACTTTTAATTACAGTTCACACTGGCAAGGCAGGATAATTGCTTGCTTCTTTTTTGTTGTTTTTACGAGTTTTCAAAATAAGGAGTTGGTTTGCTCACATTCTCCAGAGGTAATCAGGCAGGAGAAGTTTTTATTGTGACTATTGACTTTAGTGCCATGAATTTAAACACATTTGATGTGTTTTAATCCATTACAGTTTGGCCAGTAGGTTGGTTCCTGAATCTTTTGACACAATCCTTATAGTCCTTGGTAGCTCCCTTGCTTCTGGTGTGATGTGATGTTCCAGCTTCATCTTTCATATTTCCTGCACCAGACCTGGAATCAGCCATCTCTCCTAAGAATCTTGTTTCTTTTAGAGAGAAATGATGAAGACCACAATCCATTGGGGCTACTCATTGCTACTAGGGTAGTCGTTATTTCTAGGCCAATTTAATGGGCAAAATTGGAGTTGCCTATTTTTTTAAAAGATAAACTACATCATGAGTTTATGCTGGTACTTCCCATTCAAGTTCAGTGCTATGGGATTACAGCTCCCCTTTAGAAGAGAAAAATTTGATACTTCAATTAAAAAAATCCTTAAAGAAGAAAAATTTGTAACTTCATACAACTTCAGTGAGCTTCAGACCTCAATTAAGAATGGAGAGATGAAGGGGTGCCTGGGTGGCTCAATTGATTAAGCCTCAGCCTTTGGCTCAGGTCATGATCTCAGGGTCCTGGGATCAAGCCCTGCATTGGGGCTCCCTGCTCAGTGGGGAGTCTGCTTCTCCCTCTCCGTCTGCCCCTCCCCCTGCATGCACTTGTGCTCTCTCTCTCTCAAGTAAATATATAAAATCTTCAAAGAAAAATAGATGAAAATAATACAGTGCAAATATATTTCAATTGCGAACGGTCCCTGCAAAGTAGAGGGTTTTGGGGGGTTTTTGTTTTTGTTTTTGTTTTTTTCACTTATAACTAATAAAATAATTTAGTGCATGTAGTGGGAGCCTACGATTGGGTTATCATAGAAATTAAAACCTTTACAAATTCTCCTACAGTTCTAGGGGCCCAGAGGTAGGGCATGGACCCACCTGTTGGAGAAGCCCTGTCTCAGGCTAAATCTCTCTGTTACTCTCTTGTGACTTCGTTAAAGGTTAAACCTTTTTTCATGTTTATTCCATTAACCTCCTGGATGGGCACTGAGGCATCTGAATAAAAGCTTTTTGTCTCTGCTTAGTCTGACTCCAAGACTATCTTTTCTTAGTAAACATTTGATGTGACTTTTAATCACTTTAGAGTCTTGTGCTGACTTGAAACCTGAGATTCTTTAAACTACATGCATACCCGGCGTGCACACATACATGCAAACTGACTGCTTAATCTCATATGCAGAAATGAAGAGAGGGCCAGGGGCAAGGGCTTTATTATTCACTTTACAAAGTATTCACATGAGCGTTTTGTCCATCAAGCTTGATTCCCTAGTGCACTTGAAATATGATTCTCTGTACCAAAAAAAAAATCTGATTTGTACGTAGCTCTTCAGCATATCTCTTGAATAAATAAGATTACAGCTCATCAGTAGTGTGGTGTTTTGGAAGAAACACCATTTTCAGAGGTTGCTAATGCTGCTTGCTTGTGGATTTTGCCCGGAGATATTCATGCTAAAGTCATGATATGTGAATTCAGTGCCACACTTGAGCAATGTGGTCAGTCTGAGTTTCCAGAATTTTCTTCCTTTGTCTGTCTCATATGTCCTGGCTCTCTTCCCTACATTGAGTGCCTCTTCTCTGGCTCCATTTTTAGGCCCATTATCCATTTTTCCTAACAAAATGTAATTTCAGCACTATTGTTTATAATCATGATTTTTAAAATATTATGACTGTATTGAAGATCTTAATATCACTTTTGCTTGTATGTGTTTTGGGTCCATATTAAATTGACAGAGAGTGTTACACAAGACAAACACAGCTTCTCCGCGCTAGGACTTGTCCAAATTAGAACTGCCTTTAGCCTGGGTCTGCTGCTCCCGAGTATGGAAACCGCTTTGCCATTGTATTTACTTGGGCCAATGGTTTATGACCAAAGCAGCCCACAAACATTTATTGAGTAATTTTCTCATACAGAGTTAGAGGATGACCTAAAGGTGCAATTAATGATTAATTCATATTGTGAAGCTGAAAGCTTTTGTTGGTGTCACCTTCTAAAATTAAGCTTCTGGTTATAATTAAGAGCTGGAGCCCTGGGGCATTCAGTATTGCTGCTGGCTTGATTGTTAATAGGGAGAGCTCCAGGATGTATCTTTTAACTCCTGTTCCACTAGGTCAGCTTGGAAAAGGTGAGGTCGTGCTAGAGAAAACTTGTATTTGGACCTGTTCTCAAGGGCATGGTCGCAAAGGCCTTGGTGGAATTGAATGTGAATGGAGAGGAAACTTTGATCATTTGAGAGCTGGAGGACCAGAAAGTCCTCTTATCCTGCAGGTTGTCAGACGGAATAGCATTTACCTGAATAGAAGGTCAGTGAGGACAGTGACTGCGGAGAGGATTGGGAGTCCCTCACTTTGTCTTCCATGTAAGTTACCAGCTCATAATGATAGGAGCCGGAAATGGAATCACCTGGGCCAGAGTCTCAGCCTTCTGGCTCAACCGTTCTTTCTTCGCTTGTTCATGGTGTTCAAGGTACCACCACCCTTCCTGTATATTCTGCACGACTGTACGTCACTAAGCCCGACTGATGTGTCCGTCTAGATCCCAGCAGGAAACAGGTAATTTAGGAGCGTTTAATGAACGGACTATTTAATGCCATATGCTCACGTTTAAGGAAAACAGTAATATATGGTGAAACATCTTGGAGTTTGCAATAGTGGGGAGTCTTTACCCACAGTTAGGCCTGAAAGAGGATTATTGAACTCTGGGGAGAGTGGCTGGCAACCTGGCTGGAGCTGTGGCCTCGGGGAGAGGTCGCCTGCAGTGACCCAGCAGTGAGGGAGCTAGAGGAATTGACACCCAGAGTTCACTTTCCTTCCTCTCTTCTGTCTCCTGCCAATGCTTCCCATGGGCTGAATCCAGCCAGAAACCAGAGGATAAGGAAGCCCATTGAGGCAGAAGGTCACCCTTCTGGAACACAGAACAGAGGGAGAGTAGATCTGGGGAGGCCAGTGGAAAATACCCAACAACATCTATTGCCTACAATACATAGAAATGTGGATTTTCATACAGGAAAACGACAAGTGTGGACAAGTAATTCAGATATCTGCTTTCAGATCCCCTCGTGGGTTTGAAGTGAGCACGCCAGAGATAGTTGGACCAAAAATAGTCCTCATTGTTCTCACCTTAATATTCATTAGGAGCTTACTTGGTGCCAGGTACTATTCTGAATTCTTTATATTTAACTCATTTTGTCTTCAAAACAATCCCACGAGATTTATACCGTAATTAGTCCCATACTACAGTTAAGGAAAAGGAAGCACAGGGAGCCTGAGGGGTCTGCCCACGGCCCCACACCTAGGAAGTGAGGAGGTGGGATCGCAGCTTGGCCTCTAGAACTGCATTCAGGCCCTGTACAGCCACCAACTCAATCAAGTCCAAGTACATAAAACACATTTGAGGAGGGATGTTGCAGTGTTCAGTAATGATTAATATTTGCTTTCAGCTGACAATTGGAAAGAGATTTTTTATGTTAGAAATCTCTTCCTACGCTTGAGGATTACAGGCTTCTAAAGCAAAGTTCATTCGTTTGTGGGTCATTAGCAGTGACTCCACCTAGAACAGTTCACTGATGGTTTCTCTCTCTCTCCCCCTTTAATGCTATTTTTCTTTCCTCTGTTATTCAAACAGAAGGTTTTCTTTTTCAGCCTCAGAAGGATGGTATCAACAGAACAGCATCTACCGAGTGCCAGACACTAGCTGGAGGATTTGAGAAGGATAAATTATTTGATCTTCATTAACAGCCCTGCAAAGCAGCTGTTAAATTCCCTATTTTACAGGCAAGAAGACTGAGTCCTGGAGATACAATTTCTTGCCCAAGGTCACACAGTTAGGAAGTCCAGGTCTCATTTCCTCTGGTTCTATCTTTTCCACTACAGTGTTTCTCACACTGTGACTTGCCCTGGGCCAAGGCTGTCAAGGCTGATGTATGTGCTTTTATTTAACCAAAGCCCCTAAGTATTTTTTCCCCTGAACACTTACATTTATTTGTGGGTCATTCCCAAGAAGAGAGGCTGAGCAGAAGCCAGAGACTCTGGAGAAAATGAGGATGACTGTGTTGTCATGGAGAGAGGGGAGTGTTTCTAGAAAGACAGCATGGTCATTGATGCCAAAGAAAGCAGTACGTTGGATAAATTAAGGACAAGTGACCTTTGGACTTGGACATGTGGAGATCTTTGGTGGCTTTAGCAACAGCAGTGTTAGGGGAGGGATCCAATTCAAGTGAACTGAAGAGTCAGGTGGGGGGGCAGGATGTGGAGGCAGCACGTCGGGACCTGCCTGCGAGGGATAAAGACATTGAGTGGCAACTAGGAGGATGGGGTGGTTCTTTAAAGATAGGAGATAATAGAACATGTTCGAGACTGATGAACAGGATCCGCAGACAGTGTAGCAGAGATGGGGAACAACTGAAGACCACGGTTGACCCTTTTGACTTCGTTTTACATGATTTGGCCCCTGCCCACATCCCTGGGCTGGCCTCCTTGTTTGTCCCCGTCACCCTTGTTGTCTCTCTGTTCCTCCGTGCTAAACTCAGTCCTACCTTGGGGACTTGCATTTTCAGGTTCCTCTGCTTCCAGGTCTTTGTATGTTGGGTTCTTCCTTTACATGGAAGCTAAAATGCCATCTTCTCATAAAAGACTTTGCTGACCACTTCATCTGAAGGAGTCCCCATACCTCCCTCCAGTTACTCCCCAATGACCCTGTTTACTTCTCTTAGAGCACATTGTTTTCCTTTAAGTCTGCAAAAAAGTCACTGTCTTATTGGTGTCTTCCCTGACTGCCCCATTTAGAATTGTGACCCACTGCCCCCTCAGTGGGGGTAAAGGTATATATATATATAAAACATAGCACATATCACCTTATAACACAGTATATAAATTACCTGTGTATTATGATTTGTGTAATTATCTCTTTCCCCTGCTAGAATGTGATCCCTATGAGGGTGGGACTCTATGTCTGTTCTGTTCACTAATGATGAATCTCCAGTGCCACAGCACTGCCTGGCAAGGAGTCGAACCTCACTAATATGTTCACTTGAATTAACTTTCCACTATCTGAAGTTACCATGACCAATTGTTGGCTTGCTCATTAAGTATTTGGCTCCCATCCCCCAAGAATGCAAGTAGGGACCTTGTCAGGCTTATTTACTGCTGTAAGCCCAGAACTGTGCCAGTAGATAATAGGTGCTCAACAAGTGTTTGTTGAATGATTGATGGTTATATTCACTAACTTGACTGAACTCCCAGACATGAGACTTTTGATTTGCCCTGAGCATAGCTGATCTAAGACTCTTAACCTGGACTGCCAGAACCTCTGCCATGCTTTGTCTCTCTGTAAGTTTCTGGAACTCCAGTATCTGCAATAACACAAAATATGGATCCTGACTCCATTTTATGCAACTGGTATCATCATTATATGGGTGATATTATATCTGTTTTTACTTTATACCTATAGATGCTTAATAAATGTAACTCAGAAAGTAAGATTAATTATGAACTATTAGCACAAGGAAACTTAGAGGTTATCCAAATGTATAGCTTGTATCATCATTAATATCAGGAATGGGTTAATATCAGAATCAGCTGTCTAATCATAATATGTAGTAAAATTTCAACTGAGAACTAAGTATTCCAAATGTTAGCTAGATAACCTTGCCATTCAGCACATACCTGACACTGACATTAAATAAGAGAAAGAGAGGACTCCTAATGGAATCCTGAACATACATTTAAGAGTTGTAATTGGTTTCAATTCAGACTTCAGCTGTAGTTTTTATATTTATGCCTCACATATGATAGGGGCTGCATATTCTGAAGTTACCTTTTGTATAGTTTAATATAATCAGCCTTATGTGGTTCATTTTTGAAGTTGTCAAGCTATGAAAAGGTGATGAAGAAATTATTGAAAGCCTAAGAAATGTAATTAAGAGTTAACATAGGTAGAGATTAAGACATGAAGTTTTGTAGCTCTATAAAAACACCTTCAAAGTGGAAGGCCCATTAGGCATTCTTTCTTTTTAATTCACTTTTATGCCAGAAATATGATATGGACTCACAGGTATAGAGATGTAATGGAAGCTTATTTGCAAAACATGAGCTATAGTCAGATGAAGACAAATTGATTGTCTCACTGTTCTGCATCTCCAGGAATTTTAAGTAAAGCTACTTAGAAGTTTCCTTTATAATATAATAAGATTTTAGAACATGTCACTATGCCCATTATTTTTCATTGTCAGCTTAAGAAGTTCCTCTGGTTAATAAGCCTTCCATCGCAGGCTCCAGAACATCTATGAAGCTAATGGGCATCCTTTGGAGGGGTTTACACAGGCTCAGCCGGCTCTGTCCAGCACTATCTCTGTGTGTCTTCCTGTGATTATCTGCAGAGGCAGGAGGTCAGCAAAGCACTCTGTAGCCAGACTTAGAATGACCCCGGTTACCTTTCAGAGTGGGCAGAGAAACACTTGTGACCCTCATGTCTTCTCCCAGCCAATTAGTGTCCTATTTCTGCATAACAGATTTTCACAAATGTAGCCACTTGAAACAGCACATGTTTCTCATCTCACAGTTGCTGTGGGTCAGGAGTCTGGGCACAGCTTTGCTCAGTCCTCTGTTCATGGTCTTGCAAAACTGCAATCCAAGTAGTGCCCTGGGCTGCATTCTCATCCGGAGTCTTGACTGGGGAAGCCTCTGCTTCTTCAAGTCACTGATAGAATGTATCTCCTTGGGCTCCAGGTTGTGGTGGTTGCTTCCTGCAGTCCACCCACGGCTCTTTGCCACATGGATGCCACATGAATGTTTACTGCACCAAGCCAGCCAGGAGAGTCTCTCACTGAAAGAGTCTTGGGAGTGACACCCTGTAACTTTGCCATGTTTTCTTGGTTAAGAGCAAGTCACACATCAGGCCTACACTGAAAGCAGGGGTGGGGGGCGGGGATTACACAAAGGCAGGGTCATTGGAGCCCCCTTAAGGTCTGTCCACGGTGTTCAGGTATCTCCCGCCTCACCGGTCATAGCTCTCCTGTCACATCTTTTGCTAAAGTGAGTGTTGACCTAAAAGGAGGAATGTGCGCCTTTTTTTTTTTTTTTTTTTAATCATGGGACTAATTTGTGCTCCTTTGTCAAGCTTCTTTCTGTATTGTGGGATCGCTTTAGCTTTGGGGGTGGTAAAGAGTCCCTGTGGGTCATGGAAGGGAAACAGAGGATTTGTTCTCGAGGAAGGGGAAATCCGTCGCTGGAGTTTGGGGGTAGCTGTCATGTGTGTTTTGTGTAGCATTAACACAGTTTCCACTTGGTATGTCATTATGTCACCCAGGAAAGTCGTTCGGATTATAACAACGGATTGACACCCAGATGGCACACGTGCTGTCAAAGGAATTCTGCAGTCAGGGTGGGAGCTGGTCCAGATGAACTCAGCAGGCATGTCCCACCCACAAATGCTCTGCGTGTGCTGCAAAATTAGAAAGCCCGCCCTCCCATGCAGGCCAGTTAAGGAAGGCTCTATTCCCCAGGGAGCTAGTTAACAGAAGAACTGTTTTTCAGAATCTCACCGAGAGGGAGAGAGAGAGAGAGAGAAGGAAAAGTAAAAACACTAGGGTGAATCTAACTGCATTGAACTATAATGAGCCTAAAGATGGTGTTATTTGATAATGACAACAGAAAAAGGGACCCTTCACAATTTAAAAAAAAATAGTAATTTTGAGATGTTTTTTAAAAAATTCTCACATTCATAGTGCCCGTATTTTGGTATTTTCGGTAATTACAATGTGGTGTATTTCTGTTTACGTTCTTACTAATGACTGGCTTCTGAAGTGCTTGAAGAAATGCCCACAGAGTGCATTAGTTTATTCTGAATAAAGAACAGATCAGCTGCGTGCAGCATTGTATGGAGGGTTTTGAATAGTGACCAGAAGGCACTTTTAAGTGCTGACAGCCAGAATTACTGAGGTAGAAATTCGCAGAAGCAAAAGCATTATTTAAAATAATAATTTTGAATTTGTCCAAGTTTTTTTTTCTTTTCTGTAAGTGCTGTTTTTCTCCCACAGGCCTCAGGATTATAAACTTTGGGGACTTAATGGCTGGCATTAGTAGGTAAATAAATATGAGAAGAGGTGCCCGTTGGCTTTTATGGATATTGTATGCCTTAGGATATGAACAGAAAATCATAATATTTCTTTCTTTTCTTAGGCTTTGAAGGCTTATGTTCCTATTCTGTTCTATCAAGGAGGTCTGGCCAAGGCTTAAAGGATAAATTCATATAAATGGCCCAGAGTGCTAGGTGCTTCTCAGAAATCAGTTGACAGATAAAGAGAGCAGCATGTTTCATCTTTCTTTTTCCCTCTTTTTGAGGAGATGCTTATTTATGTGGTGTAGCTTGTAGCCCTTTCTCACTTTCTTGTGTATTATTATAAAAATCATGACAACTCATCCTTAATGGGAAGGAGGTGACCTATCAAAATGGAGAAATATTGATTTGAATTTTATTTATCAGATCACCCCCATGGGCTATTATAGCATCCTTTAAGAGTACCAAATGTACAGGCACACCTGGGTGGCTCAGCCGTTAAGCATCTGCCTTCGGCTCAGGTCATGATCCCAGGGTCCTGGGATCAAGCCCCGCATCGGGCTCCCTACTCAGCGGGAAGCCTGCTTCTCCCTCTCCCACTCCCCCTGCTTGTGTTCCCTTACTCGCTGTGTCTCTCTCTGTCAAATAAATAAAATCTTTAAAAAAAAAAAAAAAGAGTACCAATGTACAGGTCCTCATGTACATTTGTCAAAAAAACCAAAACAAAACAAAACAAAAAACCACCAGTTTATTCCTATGCAGTGGAAAGACCTCCATGGCCAAAATCTGAGCCAACACAGCTGCTTTTCACTTTTTGGTAGATGCTTACGGCTGAAGCTCGATCTGTCATCCCCGTAGCCACATACATCACTGGTGTGCTTGCTGCCCTTCACTGACCTTATAAGCAGGTGAACTGTATTTAGACTCTACCAACTGGTCCTAGAAAAATAGTAACCTTATTTAAAGGCTCAAACAAAAATTTGATATAACCTGTACTTAGCAAATTGCTTTCTCCTAGACCTAGAATTACACTTAAATGGTAGTTAACATTGGAGTCTGCCCTGGTATCCCAGTTAATTCCCCTTAGCAGATAACTCGGATGAAACGTTTTTGGATGATTGGAGTAGCATTGGAGATACAGCCCCAATAATGTGCTTAAGAATTAATCTGCTGAATTTGTTTCTAGAGAGTAATTTAGGCCGTGATGAAACTCAAGCCCAGTGACATATGTTGTCCTCATATATTCAAGTTCAAGGTTGTGCATTGGGTCAAAACCTCTTGTAGTTGTTGGGATGTGTTTCAGAGTTTAGGGGCATTTCTCTAATAATAATGCTTGGCTAATATTCAATTTTACAAAACACAAATGGAAAGTTTGAGTTCGTTTTTTAACTAAATTAGCTCCAGCTGAGGACAGCGATGTACACTCACTGGGTCTGCAAGTGACACTTGTCTAAACCCCATTAATGCTGGAGCCCTAAGATCAGACCACGTCACTGTTTCCCACATGCACTCAGCCAGGTAACATCTGTGGGCCTACTATGTGCAGTTCTAGGAGCCGGGGATACCTCACTGGTCAGTACAGACAAGATGCCTGTTCTTACGGAGCTCACTTTGCATTTGAGGAAGAAGACAATAAGCCAAACTATATATGTTCAAGAGCAGTATCAGCTGAAGGTACATCCTATGCAGAGAATTAAATAGGGCCTCGTGATAAAAGTGATCAGACAGCCACTTTAGATTGGGCGCTCAGAGAAGGTCTCACTGAGAAATAGAGACTTAACATGGAGATCCCAATGTCAGAAAGGAGCAGTCCTGGGAAAGCACTGCAGGCAGAAGGGACAGCTGGTGCAAGCCTGATGTGCCTAAAGCTGGGAGGGAGAGGCCGGGGGAAAGGCCTCTGGCCCTCGTGTACACGGGAAGGGGAAGGTGGCCCAATGTCGGGGCCAGATTGTACAGAGCTTTGTAAGGCAGAGAAGGGAATTTGCATTTCTATTAAGCACAGATAGCACCCAAAGGTCCCTGGAATGTAAGTTTCATGAAGGCAGGATGCAGGTAAGAGGCCTACTATGCTTTGGTTGTTAGCAGTGATATATGGCTGCTCATGACCTATTTTTCCTTTGAAAAGATGGGAAGGAAAACCTGGAGGTACATGTCCCAGTGTGACAGTGGAGAAGGAAAGTTTGCAGCGTTTTTATTTTTTTTATATTTTTATATTTTTTAATTTTTTTTGCTTTTTGAATGCATCTCTTTTTTTAATAATATTTTTTATTATATTATGTTAGTCACCATACAGTACATCCCTAGTTTTTGATGTAAAGTTCCATGATTCATTACTTGCGTATAACACCCAGTGCACCATTCAATACGTGCCCTCCTTAATACCCATCACCGGCCTATCCCATTCCCCCACCCCCCTCCCCTCTAAAGCCCTCAGTTTGTTTCCCAGAGTCCACAGTCTCTCACGGTTCATTCCCCCTTCTGTTTACCTCCCCCCTTTTCTTCTTCTCTTTCTTCTCCTAACAGCGTTTTTAAATTTACTGTTGATGTCTGTGTAAACTCAACCTCACATCTGGGTCTCTCTGCACTTAGGAAAACTGAAACTGTAAATCATGCTTTGTTTCAAAACCCCTGTTCAAGAGCACAGTTGTGGTCACACCCTTTTAATTTTTTTTTTTTTTTTTTTTTGCGAAGATCTGTGTAAATTCTTAGAAATTTGACTTTAGTGGGTTGTCTCTGGGATTCAGAATACATTTGGCCTTCCTTGGAGGAAGGTCTAGTGCAGGTAGGAGTGTACAAGGAGGTCCTTTGACAAGCTGGGCACCTCACCTGGGCTCTCTGTAGGTGGGGGTGGGGCAGCCTTAGTCGGGACTCCTGAGGATTGCTTCGAGGATGGAACAAGGACCCTCCTACTCTCAGACCAAAAAAGAAGAAAAAATGCTGTTTTGTAGGTAGTTTCCTTAATAATTAATGAAAGGGAATTACAGAAATTATTGGAGCTATAAAAATTGTTTCAATTGAATGTGTTTTTCATTTAGGATCTTGGCTCAGTCTGAGCAAATTGCTTGGTACAGTAAGAATGAACATTATTTGCTCTGTAAGTGTGTGGGATGTTTTAATCTTAAGCATACCCCCATCCATCCTGGTGCTGATCTTTTGCAGTGTGGCTACTCATTTAAAATTCACTGTATTGGAAATTCATGCTGTTCTTTATTAAATTTAAGACCATTTGATTTTCACTGAAAACTGGCTCGGACTACACAGTATCCTAATTTGGTCCTCCAGGAACATTTTTTTCCCTCATATCTGGAATCCCTCAGAAGCACTTTGCCAGCATATTCTAAATATGGGTTATAAATGAGTGAGAAAGAAAAAAATGGATTATGATGATTTATGTTTTACATTTTATGTTGCTTTACATTTTCTAAAAAATACATTCACACCCACCTTATGTAATTCTCAAGGTATCCACGTGAGAGAGGTATTACAAGACATGGCGAATCGGAGGCATTAAAGTGACCTACTCAAGGTCACAAAACTAGAAACAACAAAACTGTCCACCAGTTTTGCTTCCCACATTGTGGAAGGGGTCAGACTGTGTTCCCCAGCATTGGGGCCAACCATGTGCATCCAAATGGCAAAAGATCCTTGAGAATGTAGGTTCCAGGGCCCCCCAAACATGGATTAGCTGTCTAGGTTTGGAGTCTAGGGATCTACCTTTTCAAAGTACTCCCCCCCCCGCCGGTTGATTTTTATATGCAGTAAAATTGGGAATAGTTAGCAGATCTTGTCCGGGTCAGCCCTTGGCAAAATTGTGAGGTTGGGGAAGATTTTCTTGACCCACCGACTTTCAGCTCTAAATCGTGTTCTTCCTTTTGAGATATCAAGCTCACTTACTGCTTTCTTTTATCAGACACCCTCTGAAAAGAGGGTGTGCTAAAAGTACCACTCCTCCATAGGGTTTCTGCCTTTTAACAGACCAAGTCGTAAGAGAAAAAGGAAGGAAGGGAGGAAGGAAGTTGAAGAGGGAAGGAAGGAAGGAAGGATGGAAGGAAGGAAGGAAAGAAGGAAGGAAGGAAGGAAGGAAAAGAAGGAAAAAGAAAAGATCTTGTGGAGAAGAGGAGAGTACCACTCCTCCATAGGGTTTCTGCCTTTTAACAGACCAAGTCGTAAGAGAAAAAGGAAGGAAGGGAGGAAGGAAGTTGAAGAGGGAAGGAAGGAAGGAAGGAAGGAAGGAAGGAAGGAAGGAAGGAAGGAAGGAAGGAAGGAAAAGAAGGAAAAAGAAAAGATCTTGTGGAGAAGAGGAGGAGGCAGGTGGGAATAAAGGAAACCAAGACCCTCTCTGAACTAGTAGAATCACCCTCATGTCAGCTTTCCCACCGCGGTCTCTGCTCAGCGCTCACCTACAGGATGCACATTCCAAAACAACTGTAGATTGATCATGTAGGGTTTTGAGCGGGGTGCCTCTGAGCCTCTGTGCCTCTGTCTGTTGCACTCGCTGTTTTCGAGACTTTTCAAGTACTTTTCTATTTGAACCAAAGATCATGTCAGACCCTGGTCCCTTAGTGACAAGGCTCAGCCTCCTCTTTCTAGTGGGACCTCTTGGAGAGTATTTGGAGAAGACCCCGGGCTCTGCCAAGGGTGTGGACACTTGAGTCATGAAGTCATCGTTGCAGAATCTGTTGTTGCCCGTGCTAATCACAAAGACAACACGTGCTGTTTCTATGGGCTGTGATTGCCAAAACCATAGCTGACCGTGAGCTACTTTCCAAACACCGGAGGGGGTTGCTGTGAGCAGTTTAGAAATCATATTTCTCATCCTTACTGAAAGTTGCAGGGAGAAATCTTTTGCTTGGCAGCAGTTGAGTTCCTGAGCCCGGGAGAAGTTGTTCTGGGACATACAAAAGAATGCATCACAAGAGGATTCAAAAAGGCTGCTTGGTATAAAAAGGTATAAAAACAGGCTTTGGTTTCATTTGCACTGGCCTTAAATGCTATTGTTACTGAACGACTTCACAGGCCAGAAACATCTCTCAGTGGCACTTCTCTCTGCAAATGGAAGAGCCCACAAAACCTAGCCAGAGCCTACTTTTTCTTCTAATGACCTAGACACAGATGTGCTCATATATAATCACCTTTGAAGATTTAACCCTGATCATAGGAGTCACTTCTCTGTTTCACTTTCCAGAGATGGTTTTGCTGGAGAAGATATCTGTGATGTGTGAGCCTTGGGGGAAGTGGACTGATTCTGCTGGGTCTTTGTTTCATCTTTGACAGGAAGGGACTGGATTGAATCAGTGGATCCCAAATGTGCATGACGTCCCCCAGATTCCTGGACCCCGTCCCAGACCTACTGAGACACAAACTCAGAACCTGAGCCCTGGGGATCTGCATTCTAAAAATCTGCCCAGGTGTTTTGGGTGCTCCTCAGGTGGGATGACCACTGCATCACGTGATCTTTAAGCCCTCCCTGGCTCTGGTGGTCTCAGAGGCAACATCTGTCCTATTTATCAGGTTGCCATTTGAGAAAATAGAACATGGTTTGCTGCTAATCACAGCCAACATTGGGTTCCAATTAATTGCTTCATTTCTGCCAAGCACCATGGTTTATTCACTAGTAGAAAGTAGATTAAAGATCATAAAACATTTGCCTACAAAGCCTGCTGAGCCTGACTCACTCACATTTTCCTATTATATTCATGAAGAATAGTTGTAGTGATGGCCAATACTCATTCAGTGCTGTGTACTGTGCGTGTTCTAAGTACTTGAGTCATATGAACTCATTTGATCCTCACAACCCTTCCACGTTGGGGGGCTACTATGACACCTATTTTACAGTTGTGAGCTACAGAGAGAATAAATAATTTCCCATGGTCCTACAGCTAATAGGCGGTGGGGCCAGGACTTGAACCTGGGCAGTCTGACTCAAGAGCCATGCCCTTAGCTACTGTGCTCTGCAGCCTGCCTGTCGCCGGCTTGTCCTGCTTTTACTCTGCATTTCTATTTCTGTGCTGGTTAACTGGAAGAATGGTTGGGCGTTCTCATGATAGGGCAGCGGAGGGCCACAGGTTTGGCAAGGAGAGATGTGTTTGGCCAATCTCGAGTTATCTCATGGCCGCTGGGAAAAGTTGGGTCTCATTCTTAGAAGAGGAGACATGGCTAGAAAAGCAGGGTGGGGGTGGGAAATTCCAGAACAGACATGGACGACATGGGTCCATGAAGCAGAGTGGACCATGGAGCGACCATGGAGGCTGCCTTCCTTCTGGTCCAGATGGATGAGGAACGAGCCAAGGGCAAAGGAGCAGTCAAAGTAACACGAGAACCGGGAGGCTGCAGTTTCAGAAAACCAAAAGGACACAGATTTTCTCAAATGACAGAAAGCTACCATGTTGAGCAGTGCAGTGCCAAGTCAGTGGGAAACGTGAGAAAGCGGGTAGAAATGGGGCCATTAGGACCTCACCAGTAACCTTTTAGAGAGGAAATTTCAGGGGGGCTGAAGTACCAGACAACGAGGTTAATGTTGCCTGAAACAGTGTCCATGTGCTATATTTAGTTTAATTAATTCAGGAATCCTACAGGAAGGAATACTTGCGGAATTAGTACTTGAGGAAACGCCCGCTGGCATCAAGATGACTAGCTTACACGGTTCCGTATTTTTAGTTAAGCTGACCTGGCCGGGGATGGTGGTAACTACCATCTGGTGAAAGCTTGCTCTGGGCCAAACACTGATTGTTACCAGTAGTCCCGCCCATCCCCATTTTACAGACCAAGAAACTGACACTGAGAAGTGACATAACCTGCCCTACCTTTCACAGTTCGTACAAGGCAGGGCCCAGATTCAGTCCTGGCTGCCGAGCTCCTCCTCGGGCAGGACTGCCTCAGTGTGACCCCTGTGCCCCCCTGGTGCAGCCTGCCTCCGCCTTTCTGAACCTCCCTGTTGTTCACCTGGGCAGCTCCTGAGCCCGCACGCTCTAACCCCCTACCTGAGCATTTCCACATGGAGATGGAGTGAGTATAAAGGACCAGGACAGGGCCCTGCGGCCACTTTCTCACCCCTGGGCTTTCTCCTGGCCAGCCATGGAAGGAAGACGTGACACATTATCTTGCTTACAAACAGCCTCTAGGGATAGTCACTCGGTTACCCGTTTTCCCATCTTAGCATTTATCTTACAGCCTCTTATTTTTTGTTTTTTGTGTTTGTTTTTTTTTCCCAAGGACTGGTAATATCAATTTGCGGGGGAATTGAGGGAGAATTTCTGCCAGGCTCTGCCCTGACTTACAGAATAATTTTCTTTAAAACCCACTAGACCATCGCCAGGGGAAGTTGTAAGCCACCAGTTGGGGGGGCTAATTTGGGGAGAGAGCTAATTTGGGGAGAGAGCAACAGATCTAACTTGGGGAGAGAGCAACAGAAGTAACGAAGGCCTACTTTTCCAGAAGACAGACAGGGCTTTGAGACCAGGATGTCAAGGGAAGACTGTTTTCAGTTCAGTATTCAATTGCTTGTTTTCGAGCGATGGGAATCTTTTCAATTTTCCTAACATTCTAGAGATTTCAGGCAACTTTTTATACAGAAACCCAGAAAAAGAATTTTTAGTGTTGTCAGTTTTGCTGGCTGTGCAAGCAAGGAATGGAAAAATTGTTGTTTATGTCATTAAGCAGAATATAATGTGTGTGTGTGTGTGTGTGTGTGTGTGTGTGTGTGTATTACACATGCAGGGGCAGCCTAAGTCCCTCTGTCAATGTGAGTAATTAGGTCAGAACATATCTATTTTAACCTAGAATTTAAGAAATGAGTGTGTGTCAGGCTCAAACTTTTTCCTAAAGTGGGGTTTTTTTGTAAGCAGGTAAAATTTCATCACGGCTTTTCTGTTTGTCCTAACCTTAGCACAGGGGAGTTAGGGAGGGGGCCTGTGTTTTACTAACAGAGATTTTGTTGTCCTCTTTAAGATAATGGTAATAAGGATGCCTTGCCTTTGTATGGCTTTGTATGGTTGGCAGGCCTGTGAGTGTAAACTATTTTGTTTGAGTCCCACGACACCCATGTGAGATAGACAGAAGAGAGATTAACCTGCCCTTCATGGTTGAAAGAATAGAGATTCAGAGAGGTTAAGCAATTTGTGCAAGGTCACACAGGTAGTAAATAAGTAGGACTGAAATAGCAAATATGTTTGTAGTATTTATGAGTCTCAGACTTCCTTCCTTGATTTATAGAGATCTCTCCCGTTGCTTCTTTGCCAGTCCTCCCAGCCTTCACACACGAATATTGTATAATCACTCTGAGGGTACGTTTCTAAAGTAATGTTCATGTTATGAGTTCCTTTCCATGAATGTAACATATGTTCTAATGGCTCTTTCAGATACGCATTTCCTTCCCTCCACCACTAGATGAATTCCTTGAGAGTGGGACCGAAGGTTTAAATTTCTCTCGAATTGCCTCCAAGCAACAAATACTGTGCTTGTTTCAATAAATGTTGACTGATGGGCTTTTGTAGTCCATTGCAGTACTCAGAACCCCCTTAGATAAAAGGGAGCCAGAATCCATTAGGTACCTGCCATGTGCTGTGAATACTTTGCTAGGTGCTCTACGAAACGCACCTCGGTTGACCTTCACACAGCCCATCAAGGGAAGGGTTATCATCCCAATTTTGTGCAGATGACAGCTGGAGAAATTGAAAGACTCACCTGAAGTCCCCAGCTAATAGATGACACGGTTAGGATTGAACCCGGATTGTTCTGGGTCCAATATTTTTGTACCTCTGCCTCTGCATAGTATGTCTTAAAAAAAAAAAGAAAGAAAGAAAATGCTGAAAATATTTGCTAGAATCTCTTACGACACATCTTGAGCCCTCCCCTCTCTCTGTGTTAGGGCATCTGCCCCCAGCCTCGGTGCTTTTCTGCCCTGAGCCGTGGGTTATACTTCTACCCAGGCCCGCCGTGCCTCTCAGCCCTGTCTGATCCTACCCGTCACAACCCACTGATCTTTTTTCACCCAGATCAGCCTACACCGAATATAAACAGTGATCTTTTTTTTTTTTTTAAAGATTTTATTTATTTAGGTGACAGAGAGACAGCCAGTGAGAGAGGGAACACAGCAGGGGAGAGGGAGAGGAAGAAGCAGGCTCCCAGCCGAGGAGCCCGATGTGGGACTCGAACCCAGAACGCCGGGATCATGCCCTGAGCCGAAGGCAGACGCTTAACAACTGCGCTACCCAGGCGCCCCTATAAACAGTGATCTTAACCTCCTTCGTACCTCCATTTCTTGCCTCTTGCCGTGGAAGCTATCCTGTCCTTCTTCACATAATAGTTATTCAAGTACCTGCCTTACCCTCCTTCCACACTGCGAGCTTCAGAGGGTTGGAGCTTCGCCTGCTTACTCAATCATGGCAGCATCTGGAACAGTGTCTCTTGCACATAGCAAGGAGACACTAAATATTGAGTGGATTAAATTCACAAGGAGCTGACTGGTTCCTAGCGAAGTAGCTGCTGCCAGCCCAGCTGCTTGTATCCGCAGCCAGTGAGCAGTTTGAGAGATGGTAGGGATGCGGCTCAAAGCTACTGTCTGTGGCTGTGTGCTTCTCAAAGAGCCTGAGTGCTGTTGTTTCTCTGTGAGCAGGTATTGAAGTGGCTAGTCCACGGATGATAAATACGCAGTGTACACGCTGCCCTTACCCCTCCCACACAGCGTTCTAGCAGACATCACCAAGCAATTAAAGTTGACATTTAAGAAAATGTATTTGCTGCTCCTGTGTTGGTCTACCTAGGGGTGTGTGTGTGTGTGTGTGTGTGTACACTCAATAGAAAAACATTGAGAGGCTAGTCTGTTCGCATTGCCTATTTTAAGCATGTCAGTAAGCCCCCAGACTTAACCTTCTCATTAGCAAGAAAGCAGGATTTGAAAGGAAGTATAGGGGAGCGCCTGGGTGGCTCAGTCATTAAGCATCTACCTTTGGCTCAGGGTGTGATCCCAGGGTCCTGGGACCAAGCCCCATATCAGGTTCCTCCGCTGGGAGCCTGCTTCTTCCTCTCCCACTCCCCCTGCTTGTGTTCCCCCTCTCGCTGGCTCTCTCTCTCTCTCTGTTAAATAAATAAATAAATAAATAAATAAATAAATAAATAAATAAATAAATAAGTAAGTAAGTAAGTAAGTAAGTAAGTAAGTAAGTATAGGGGCGCCTGGGTGGCTCAGTCGTTAAGCATCTGCCTTTGGCTCAGGGTGTGATCCCAGGGTCCTGGGACCAAGTCCCATATCAGGTTCCTCTGCTGGGAGCCTGCTTCTTCCTCTCCCACTCCCCCTGCTTGTGTTCCATCTCTCGCTGGCTGTCTCTCTCTCTGTCAAATAAATAAATAAAATCTTTAAAAAAAAAAAGAAGTATAGTTGCACAATAATGTGAATGCACTTAATGCCACTGAATTGTATACCCCCAAATGGTTAAAATGGTACATTTTATGCTATGCATATTGTTTCACAGTTAAAGAAAGAGATATACACCCCACATAGTTGGTGTTGACCATTGCATGGCCAAGAGGAAGGAATGGATAGAGTTTCAGGGAGAGCGGAAGTATGATCCTGGTTTCTTCTCCGTTGTGCTCCCATATTCTCAGTAGTTCCCCAGCCCTACGGTAGATATGGTCATGATCATGTGCCATGTTGCTGGCTCTTCAAGTGGGACTGGTGTATAGGGAATAGCCAATAAGTATGTGTTGATGATGTAATGGTCAAATCTAGGTGGGTTATGTACATACTCACCAGATTAGATTCCATTATTGGTTATTCAGTGTAAATCTAATGGCTCAGTCGGTTTCTACACTCTGCCATCCTGGTGGTGTGTAGGTCTTCTCCTCCTCCGTCTGGCGTTAGGCTCTCTACAGACAGAATATAAGTCCACCACTAGAATATGCGCCCTATGAGACATGAATCATTATTATTTTATTCAACAGCATTTTTCTGTCCCACTCCCCAGTACAACGCCCAGCAAGAAATAAGTGTAAGAATTAGAATATGTGGTTGAATGAAGAAATAGAATTGACATCTGATTTGTTTTTATATTCATTACAGCACCTAGCCTAGTCTGTCATACACACAGTATGTGTTTATAGGTTAGCCTGATGTTTTAGATTAAAAGCAGATCCCATTCCACAGTGGGTGTCACCTACTTGTACATAGGAAGAGCTAATTAAATATTAGTGATTATTAGAATTTGTCTAGAAAACATTAAAGTGAACGCAGTGGCACACGGGTTGAAAAGCTACATCTATGGAGGAAAGACAGGGGGAGATGGAAACATTGGATAATTAGGGCCCAAAGTTGGAAAAGCATACTTGATGGGAATATGACCAAAACCTATGTTCTCAGTGTGGGTGCTCTTTAATTCAGTTTGCTTTAGGTAATTACATGTAATTATCCTCTGGGTCTCTATCCCTGCTTCTAAGGAGAAGACCCAGAGGGGGCCTCTTAAAGATAATGGAATTTGGATGTTCCTTTGTGCCTTCTTATCCCCGTGTATATTGGAGATTTTGTCTTCATGGGGGCCAGCATCTTAAGTAAGACTTGTCCAAGCAATGGCTCATCTTCCCCTCCCAGTCGGTCCTCATTCTTCCTCTCTGAAGTTTTCTTTTTAGCCCTTTTGATACTTTGAAGTTAGCTGTGAGTGTTGGTTATAGTTCTGCTCTGTGACCCACCTACCATCCTTGCCTTTTGAGTAATTTGATGATGGTATAGATTCAAAAATTTCTTCCAATTAAAAAATAAAAGAGGAAACCATATGGATTAAGGTGCACCTGATTTTGTGTGGGTGCATTAATTCATCGCTGTAGCAATTTCCTCATTGGTAAACATTTCTTTTTTTTTTTTTTTATGACCGAGTTTGCACCCAACGATGCTTACCATTGTAAATAAAAAGATTTCGTGATTTCTTTTTCAAATATGGTACTAAGCGTTCTTGAGGGGAATACCAGTGCATATAAAAAGAGTGAATTGTAGGGAAGTTTACAGTATGATGCACTTTGAATTAAGTGATAATCGACTGTGGTCAGAGTAATCTAAAACAGTAGGTATGGCTTGTTTCTACCCTATATTACCTTGTTAGCTCTAATATTTTCTAGGTGTGATCTAATATAATAACTAACATTCCTTGATGTCTTATATGTGGCAGGAATGGGGCCATGTGCTTTACATACATGACTTCACAAAGACCCTAATGAGAGAGTGACTGGTAACATCTCCACTTTATAGATACAGAAATTGAGGCTTAACAAATTTATGAAATTTATCCAATGTCAAACAGTCAGTAAAAGACAACCCTGAGATTCTAACCCATGTAATCTGATTCTGGAAGCTCAGATCTAACCACTGGTTAGTACAGCCTTCCATGTGCCAGTGGTTGGCACAAGCAGACCATTGATGCTTTACTTTAGTAAATCAAAAGTGAGCACAAAATATTTGGGAAAAATATAAGAAAGTACATGGTTTTATTTAGGGATGTGTGCTATGGCATGTTATTCAAAGTGTATAGGCAAAGCTTAGCTTTGAAGGTGAGAGGAAGCTTGAGGAAAAGGTACAAATGTGTCCCTTCACCTATTCTAGAAGGTTCTAGAAGTAACCACAGAGGTAGTAGCAACTACTGTCTCTGTTTTCAATCCAACGGCAATGAGCACAGAATAAACTAAAGGCTGACTTTCTCATTTTTTAAGCCAATTAAAATCCTGGCTGAGACTATGGGGGTTACTTTCAAAGCACTTCTGTGTTTCTTAGAAATAAATGAGACAATGTCATTTTATTTTTTAATATATCCGTTGACCCTCAGGACAGGAAATCTCTTCGTCTGCTTTCTGACCACTTGCTTTCTTGCCCCCTTATGCCATGTGCCACTTCTTTAAGGAAGCAGCATGGCCCCAAAACACAGGAAGGACCTTTAATTGGACAGACTTGGGTTCAGACACCAACTTTCCACTCATTTGCTATGTGAACCTTGTTTAACTTCTCTGTCATCAATTTCTTTATCTGTAAAAAAGTAAGGGATACTGGAAAGCCCACTCCACAATTTCTTGTAAAGTTTCAGCTACAGTTATCAAGCTCCAGTCATGGTGCCTCCTGGCCTACGGGAGGTGCTGATCTAATACATTCGAGGTCCCTCCTCTTGCCTTTTTTCCCTCCGTCCTACTCCTTTGTACCACCATTTGCCGGTGTTGGGTTTTGTTAATCAAAAGCAATTCTTTGTGAATAGAGAGGGACAAGGAACCCTCCTTAGCTGCATGGATATTCTAGAGGAATGCCAGTCCATTTGCTCGCATAACAATGCTTTTTTTTTTTTTAAGTGAGTTAGAGATAAAATCTAGTGAGTATACATGTGGATTCTTTTTGTGTATATTTGCAGTTGTTGAGCCTGTTGGCAGAAGTCTCTGCCTGTATTGTTCCTTCAGATTCCATGAGACTGGGGACCGTGGGTATCTTTCTTATAGTTACATGAATTCTCTTTGAGATTTTTCCATTCATCCACTCAGTCATTCATTCGCTGAATGAATAGATCGCGAATGCTCACTACCTGTGAGGTACCCTGATAGATGCTATGCATAACAGAGTCAAACAAAGCAGACCCAAATCTCTGACCTCACAGAGCTGATGGTTCCAGTGAAATTCCATTTCCCTAAATGAATAATTTAAATGACCATTTAAAACCAAATTTAACGTCAGCACATTCTAGACTCTTTGGGTGACCACCTTGAAGCTGAATGCTGCTGCGAGGTTCCCAGGCCCACAATGGCATGTGTGTTATTAGTGCCCTGGCATCAGATGGGTTTTCTTAAAAACAGCTCAAAGGATAGAGGTGAATATAATTACAAATGATGCCTTCCGGCCAAGGCAAGTCCAAAGACAATATGGGGCAGAGTCTGTAACAATGAAAGCTGCGTGGAGAGCCTGAATAGGAAAAAGTGGTTGGAGAATTGAGTCATCAAATAACATACAATAGAATGGGGAGGCCAAACTGCAAAGAACCAGGCCACAGTGTGGGAATCTAATTTCAACAATATGTGTCAGATTAATTAATGCGATTCATCTGGATTTTATTGGCTTTGTGGGTTTGTTTGTATTATGAGTTATAAATTTGTTCTGATTTTATAGCTATGTAAGAACTTAAAACATAAGGAATTTATAGCCTCATAATAATTTTGTTTTAGTTAGCCCGAGGGAGGCTTAAAATCATTTTTTTTTAATTGTAAAAGAGGTCAGTATCATTACTTAAGTGCAGAGACATTGTTCCAAAGAAAGCTTCTCTACAGGTAAAAAAAATCCTTTGGAAATATGAACAGTTTAGCAAAACTAGTTATATCCTTGATTTATCAGAATAAATAAGAAAAGGGCTGCGAGGAAAGATTGTGGCTCTTGGTTTTACCCCAAAATCATTCTGTGTTCCGTTTTGCAGTTGTGAGCTATTGCTTTTATGTTAGCTATGACTGAGTTGTCATGCTTTTAAGTATTTCTCATTGATTAAAAAAAAAATGACATCTTCTTTCTTCCTTGCCCCACTTCTCCACTTAGCCCACTTGTGTGTGCACACGTACACACACACACACACACGTTGACCTGTAACCTTTTTTGACTAACTTACCACTTATTTATTTCAGACCTGTCCTCATGATAAACTCCTTGGCACAGATTGCAAGATTTGTTGTAAAACGGTTTTTTGTATTCAGGGTAACTTGAGCCTATCTGACGAGCATTAAAGAGAAATCATAAGAGATTATCTCTTTATAATAATTACCATTTGCTGCTATGTATTAGAGAGACTCTGATTTCCCCTTCCAGATTCTAGGCTCCAAGGCAGGACTGAGGAGGTGGTTCCCTGGTGGACCGGTGTGATGCCCATACGCAGAATGACCACGCGCCTCTCCCCATTTGTCTGGCACTGTCCAGGCTTCTGTCTGCTGTCTCAGCTTGTTAGAGGTGCCTCCGTTCACTCTGGAAAGTATGTCATTTGGAGGATAAGGTCTTCCCTTACTCTCGACCATCGATCTGCGTTTGAGTCCACACAGCAGGGAGACGTGTACATGTAAGGAGGTGGTGGTACGCACATACGAGTTGGCAATGTCTCTCTTAGGGATTACAGTCAGATCGGAGCAGTGACCGAGCTTCAGGAAAACTTTCTGCAATGCGAGCTGATCAATCAGGACATTTCACATCCAAGTCAAATCCCACAAATTCTGTTTCAATGAACTGCTAGGACCTAAACACCCTCTTCCTCCAAAAATCAAAAATGAAATTGCATCATTATGGCTTGCCTAAAACAAATGTCTCATTGCCTGGGCGAGACTCAGAAGTTTTGACTGGAACTTGCTCTTTCGGATGATGAGCTCACCTTTGTCAGAAGCTTATTATTTGGGGGTTAGAGCTGAGGTTTTAAGGCAGTGATTGGGCTCAGATGGTGATTTGTGGACACAAGATGAAAGACCTTCTGGTCATTTTGGAGCTAACTGTCTGCCTGACCGTGGCCCAGGGTGTGCTTCCCCTCCTGCCTCTTATTCTTTCACTCTTTGGTTTGAACTTCACAGCCCTCCCAGAGGACCAGGAGGAGGAAAGAAGGGGAAGTTCCCACTTACCAGTTTTCTAGAAAAAGTCATTTGATAAGAAAGAATATTGAATCAGTTTGGCTTATTTTCGTGGCACCTCTGTGTGTGGAGGAGGGGGGTGAGTTATCGTTTTTATTTGTCAGACCGAGCATTTTCTATCTTCTTGCACGTGTTTTCTTCTCTGTATTGTTTTTAGTTTAGTGAAACGCATGTAGTCACCAGAAGAAAAGCTCCTTTAGGGGAGATGCATAGCTTGTTTTGTTCACCATTCCGTCCCCTCTATGCCTGAAACAGTGCCTGGTGCTAAGCATGTGCTCAAAAAAGAAGAACGAGAGGACATCACACAGACAGAAAGTAGACTGTGCCAGTGGGTTAGGGACACAAGGAACGGGAGTGACCGCTGATGGGCACCTGGCTTCTTCTGGGGTGATGAGAATGTGCTGGAGTAATGAGTAGTGATAGTTGCACAACCTTGAGCATATTCGAAAACCACTGCTTTGTACATTTCAAAAAGATTAATTTCATGGAATTTTAACTGGATTTCAATTTTTTTAAATCAAAAAACATTTTTTAAATGAATGAATGAATCGATTATATGCCTTAGACCTAGTCATAATTGGCACCTTACAAAGGTATCTTTTGGGTGAATGAATGAATGATTGTTGTTCTCTACCAAAACAATCTCAGCGTTTCTCTCAAGCATGGTGCGTCTGTGTCATGAGCTGGAAGGCCTGGCAGTTATCTGGCTGAAAACATTTGAGTTCAGGAAGTTTGGGGCTTACCGTGGCACCCGAGCATTGGCTGGGACTGGCGGGAATCAGCGGCCGCTTCGGAAAATGTAGCGTCGCGTCTCTAGGAGAGGAGGTTTGTTTGTGAGTCAGACGGAAGCGTAAGTGCCTGTCTGTTGAGAGTCTTTGATTCCAAGCACTACCGAAGCAGACGGCAGCATGGCGCTTTGTGAAGACTTCTTTACTATGGGAGGAGAGAGACCTCCATCAGAGGCAGCTCCCGTTCAAATCTTGCCGACTCTTTCATTCCTGCTCTTGTTGAGTCAGTTTAAAGTTCCTATGAGTGTTACTCTTCAGAGAGCAAAATCTGTCAAAACAGATTAATGCCATCACCCAAAACATTTGGCTGTGTGTTGACAACTCATCTGGAAGGACTGATGAGGATTCCTGCAATTCAGCCACTTACGAGTTGCCAGCAGGTGATTATATAGTCATTCGAGGCAGCAAAGGCAGGTTCCGGAGGTGGGGATGGTTCTGGATCCTCTTTAGCACAAAGTCATATCAAATTCTAAAAAAAAACAAACAAACAAAAAAAAAACACAAAATACCTTCCTGTACTTCGGGCCATTTTCTGGTATTATCTTTTCTCTGAGGTAGCAGAGATGAAATTAAAGAGTGTTTACTGTTCTATGAATGTTAAGTATTATCATCTTTATTCCCTCTGAACATCTATGTTTAGGGAAAGAAGAAAATGACCTCCTGATCAAAAGAGGAATTTAGGACTCTTTGAGTTTGGAATATGTTAACTTTTTCTGTGTGAAGCTTTTTCTGAGAGGTGAATATTCTTTCTTGTTCACATTAAACTAATGAGCTCAAGAGCTTGCACCCTTTTTTTTTTGTTGTTACACTACATGGCTGCTCCACATACTGTTAAATTGTTACCAACTTTTGCTTTTGTGCCCTAAAGGTATAGTAAGGATACCTGATGCTTCTATAGCTGTAAGCTTTACTACTACTAGTACTACTGCTACTACTATTACTAGCATTAAACTTGTATATTTTTTTACCATGCGTAGGAAGTGTGTTAGGCCTTTTATTGCTATTGCCTCATTAAATTCACACAACAACCCTCTGAGGTGGAAGTTGGGTCGATATCCTTGTTTTAATGTCGTGCATAGCTGGCATGGGGTAGATGCAGACATGACCTGGGGCTGCTTTCACTCCCATGTCCTCGGACTCCCACAAGAACACTTGCCACCCCCATCTCACAGATGGGGAAGCTAAGGCTCAGGGTCACAGGGTCAGTGAGAGACAGAAACAGACTCAAATTGAGGTCTTCTGACCCCAAATCCTGGTGTTCCCTCTAAAGAATCACCTTAATCATAGTCAGTGGAAATCATAGGTCACCACAGCCTGTGCCCTTCCTGCCCATCTGTGAGCTTCCATGAAGAAGGCAGAGAACGGAGGTTGACAGGAGACCTGATTTTTATGGCAGCCACGGCTGTGGAATATTCCCCTTCCCTGGTCCTTCCCAGAGAGTCAACAGATTAGATAAGAAGGGGACACAGATGCTTCCCTGAGACGAACCAGCAGGTCAGTGTGGGGAGATTTGGTCTCGTTTCCTGGGGGGACATGAAGGCTATAATCATACTACGTGTTTGCAGAAATGCCACAGGCAGAGTGAACTTTCGACCCATCTTAGGTCATTTTTATAAAAAAACTCAGGAAGCCCCAGAAAAGAACCACATTGGTGTTCTGACTGTGCTCACCCTACTTGTGAACGTGCTGGTTCTTAACATCTGGGAGGTCACAGACCTTAAGGGCAGCACTTCTCAAACTTCAGCATGCCTGAGAGTCCCCTAGAGGACTTGAGAAAACACAGACCCCTGGGCCTCATCCCCGGAGTCTCTGATTCAGGAGATGTGCAGAAATAATCTGCATTTCTCTCATGGTCCCAGGTGAGGCTTGTGCTGCTGGTCCAGGGCCCACAGTTTGAGATCCGCCACCTTAGGGAATTTGGTGAAAGCTCTAGACCTCCTCCTCAGGTAGATACCAAGTTGCTAGTGGGAGTTTAGAAATTCTGGAGCTCCGGCAAGCTGGTGTGAGCATGGCTGAGTGGCTCGGTGTTGGAGGCAATACGGGAGGGTGTAAGCACTGAATGACTTGACGTGGCTTTGGTGAGTCAGTGCAGACCTGCATCGAGGACACTGCATCTAGGACACGTGGTGAGTCAGGTAGGAGCTGCTCTTGGAGGACACGGGAGGGACACTGCCTATTGGGAGTGAGTTGTAAGAAATTGCTTAAAAACCGTTTATAGTATTTGCAAAGATGTTACAAGCTGTGGCTAACATGCTTCTTAATATATTGACAGTTGCAAGGAAATGCCATTCTCTGATATATACAATTAATATTTAGGCTCATCTTTTAGACTCACATTTTAATTGTGGTACCATATACATACCAACAAGTTTACCATTTTAACTGTTTTGGAGTGTATAGTCCAGTGCCGTTGAGTACGTTCACATTGTTGCCCAACCACCACCACGTTCCATCTCCAGAACTTTCTCTCCTTCCCAAACTGAAACTCTGTTACCCAGGAAACAATTCTCCTTCCCCCGTCCCCCAACCCCTGGCAGCCACTGTTCTACTCTCCGTCTCTGTGAATTTGATTGTTCTAGGTACCCCGTAAAAGTGGAATCACACAATATTTGCCCTTTTGTGAATAGTTTAGAACCATTTTTGAAGAAAGTATGAAGCAGAACATGCAGTAATAACACCCCTAACAATCAATGGAGTATAAACTAAAGTAGAACTTGAAAAAAAAAAATCATGTGAAAAAGCTTGACCTTTGGGCTTAACAGAGGCCTCCTTTGCTGACCACTGTGACTTGACTGTAGGCCCAAGGCCACGCTGGAGATGTGGATGGACTCCTTTTCCTCTCCTGCCAGGTGAATCTTGCTCCCAGCTCTTTCAAGAACTGTCATCTTGACGGCTCCAAGGCAAAGCTGGGTCTCTGGCCCCAACCTCATCCGTTCATTTATTCATTCAGCACACCCGAGGTGCCAAGTCTTGTTCAAGGTGCAGGGACCTAGAGGGGAGGCCAGAGTCCTTACCCTCCCCTACTGCCTCTTATGCCAGAGCTTCCACTGGAGGCCTGGAAACTCACAGGGAGATATGCCGTGTCAGGTCAATTTCCCAGGTGACGACTTTTAACCATGTTGATGGGAATCTTTCCACAGAGTATCAGTCCTTCCATGCCTTAAGCACAATGTGGCAAACAGAATTTAACCTTCCCTCCATAACCTGGGTCTGTGTTGCCCTGTAAATATTGATTTGCTCTCCCACTAAATGGCTCTGAGCTGTAGCATGTAATTCAGCAGCGTGTGCTGCCTCACCTCTCAGCTTTCAAGGTGTCTTCATATCCCCTTTTCATCTGCTAGCTCTAGGAAGATCTAGGTATCCCAGCCTTTGAAAACCAGCTAACTGGGCTGAAGACAGATTGTGACGGAAGAGAGACTTGGGCCCTTCGATATCTCTCTCTACTTCTAGATATTTAGAATTCTGATTGGTTGGTTGGGCACGTGGCCACAAGAATAGGGAAGACCACATTTCCCAGCCTCACTCGGAGCTATGCGTGGCCAGCATGACTAAGTGCTCGCTAATAAGATGAGAACAGAATGCGTCTTTGGGGTGGGGGATGTTCTTAAAGAATGAGGTGTGTTCTTCTTTCTCACCTGTTTGGTACGTGGTTGTGGTAGCTGGAACTCCAGCTTGACTCGTGAGGATAAAGAAAACACATTTGGGAAGGTGGAACAGAAAGCTTGAAGCTATCTAGTCTCACATAACTGGTGCTGTCATACCAACCATGATTTTCATGTGAAAGAGAAATAAATGTATACCTTGTTCCTTCACTCTTAGTTTGTGTTACTTGTAGCTAAACCTCATTGTAACTAATACATAGATAAATTTGATGAAAAGATTTAGATGCCTGGAAAATAAGTATGTTCCACATCAGTGGTTAAAAAAAAATTGTCAGTAGGGGCGCCTGGGTGGCTCCGCTGGTTAAGTATCTGACTCTTCAAAAAAACTAAGAAGCAGCCCACGGAATGGGAGAAGATATTTGCAAATGATACTACAGATAAAAGACTGGTATCCAAGATCTACAAAGAACTTCTCAAATTCAATACACAAGAAACAAATAATCAAATCAAAAATGGTCAGAAGATATGGACAGACACTTTTCCAATGAAGAGATACAAATGGCTAACAGACACATGAAAAAATATTCAAAATCATTAGCCATCAGGGAAATTCAAACCAAAACCACACTGAGATACCACCTTACGCCAGTTAGAATGGCAAAAATTGACAAGACAAGAAACAACAAATGTTGGAGAGGATGTGGAGAAAGGGGATCCCTCCTACACTGTTGGTGGGAATGCAGGTTGGTACAACCACTTTGGAAAACAGTGTGGAGGTCCCTTAAAAAGTTAAAAATTGAGCTACCCTATGATCCAGCCATTGCACTACTGGGTATTTACCCCAAAGATACAGACGTAGTGAAGAGAAGGGCCATATGCACCCCAATGTTCATAGCAGCATTGTCCACAATAGCTAAATTGTGGAAGGAGCTGAGATGCCCTTCAACAGATGACTGGATTAAGAAGATGTGGTCCATATATACAATGGAATATTACTCAATCAGAAAGAACGATTACCCAACATTTGCAGCAACATGGACGGGACTGGAGGAGATTATGCTAAGTGAAATAAGTCAAGCAGAGAAAGACAATTATCATATGGTTTCACTCATTTATGGAACATAAGAAATAGGAAGATGGGTAGGAGAAGAAAGGGAAGAATGAGGGGGGGTAAACAAAAGGGGGAATGAACCATGACAGACTGTGGACTCTGGGAAACAAACTGAGGGCTTCAGAGGGGAGGAGGGTGGGGGATTGGGATAGGCCGGTGATGGGTATTAAGGAGGGCACATCCTGCATGGTGCACTGGGTGTTACACGCAAATAATGAATCATGGAACATTACATCAAAAACTAAGAATGTACTGTATGGTGACTAACATAACATAATAAAAAATAATTATTAAAAAAAAAAGTGTCTGACTCTTGATCTCAGCTCAGGTCTTGATCTCAGCATCATGAGTTCAAGCCCCACACTGGGCTCCACGCTGGGCTACTGAAAAGAAAATTTGTCATCAGAACTCCAGCACATAAATAGATAAAAAGCAAGTGGTTCTGATTGGGTGGAGGTATCCAGAGCCCCCTGGCTCAGCTTCCCTTCCCCTCTAAGAGGACTCTGAGGCAATTCTTATCATGAATTGCTAAAGAACATAGTTTGGAAACTAGTATGCATGACCTTAAGGTCATGCTTAGACTCTGGGAGGTAAACACAGCTGCCCTGCAGACCACCCTGATTGTTGAGCTCACCTTGGGCTGTCTCCTTATATCATCATTTACCACCAGCCTAGTGGATCCCAGGTATCTAACGTCACTGTGGATATGACTAGATTTAGCGATCGGCTGGGGAACTTTTAGCAACTTCAACCATTTGGAAATAATCTGTGAACCTGTGACTAAGCAAAAAATACCTGTGACTATGAGGGAAAGTGGTTATCATGCAACACATACCCTTTATTGCGTGGGAAACAGAGGGTTACTCTCAGACTGCTGCCAATGGACATAAAATAGCATATGAATTAGAGCTCCACTAAAATACTTCTTGAGAGAGTGACATACGTAGCCCCAAGGTCCTAAGAACAGGTTGAAATAGGCAATTTCAGAGGTCTTTGCCATTCTGTAACAAACTGTCATTCTATTAATAATCAGAAAGGCAGAAGCGAGAACTAGGTAGATTTTCTTTAGCATGCTTTGAAGTTCCCCATAAGTATAGATTCCCATGGAAACCGAAGTAGAAGAGAAAAAGGAGATTTAAAATAGTGAATATTTATTTAAATACTTTCTGAAAATATTGATTTAAATATGTATTACAAATACTAAATATTAGAGGCGCCTGGGTGGCTCAGTCGGTTAAGCATCTGCCTTTGGCTCAGGTCATGATCCCAGGGTCCTGGGATCGAGTCCTGCATCAGGCTCCCTGCTCTGTGGGGAACCTGCTTCTCCCTCTGCCTTTGCCTCTCTCTCTCTCTCTGTCTCTCGAATAAATAAATAAAACCTTTTAAAAAATTAAATATTAGAGAAGTATTCCTTTGACTTACTGCCTCCTTGGTGTTCAGTGGTAGACCTCGGGTGGAAAGGCGACATTATAGACATGACCTGGGCACTCAGGAGCAGCTTTTGTACAAAGTTGATTTGAGTCTTAGTTTTCCATCTCCTTATTTTCAGATCATCACCTCAAGAATGAACTGCAACAATCTATGGTTGTAGAACATATATTTTGCCATTAATAATACATCTCATAGTTGTCATGAATTGAGTGCTTACTTCACGCCAGCCTTTATATTAAGTACTTCATACCACATTTCTCAATTAATTCTTCAATTAAATTGTAGTTGTTAATATCCCATTTGACTGGTGAGTAAATTTATGTCCAGAGAGGTAACTTGCCTCACTAGTAACAGCAAAGCCTGCTTCTGGCCTCTTAACAGACTCCAATGCAGCGCTCCTAACCACTTTTTCTGCACCAGAATGTACTCTACAGTTGCTTTGGGCAATACCTGGTCATCAGAAAAATTCTGAAAATGGTAGGTGGAAAGCATTTCAGAACTCTTTGGGCCATTAGTTGGATAAACCTTTCCATTAGTGTTTTTTTGTTCACCAGGAATCCCTAGACATGTCATTATTATAGATTATTATAATTCCCAATCATATCATCATCATATATCATATTATGCACAATGCATTATATTCACCACAACCACTCTTCTCTATAATCTTATCTAAATAGTCCTAGATCCTTCCTCTTTCCTTCACCCATTCTCTAATTCCTCTCCCAGTCCTTGGTTTACCCTTCACCTGATCTTTCTTTCTTTCTTTCTTTCTTTCTTTCTTTCTTTCTTTCTTTCTTTTTTAAGATTTTATTTATTTATTTGAGAGAGAGATCAAGAAAGAGAACACTACTGGGACAGAGAGTGGGGGGCGGGGAGGCAGGGAGGGGGAGGGGGAGAGGGAGAGAGGGAGAAGCAAACTCCCCGCTGAGCAAGGAGCCCAATGCAGGGCTCGATCCCAGGACCCTGAGAACATGACCTGAGCCGAAGGCAGATGCTTAACCGACTGAGCCACCCAGGTGCCCCCTGATCTCCTCTTTCATGAGAAATAGTAATTCGGATAGATAAGGAGGTCTGATGGCCCCAGGGCCAGTTGGACATACTGGCTCACCAGAGGAGATGGGGGCCTGAGAATGTGATTATACCCCCCAGTTCCTTGTGACTCCAAGTGCGGTGTGTGGATCAGCAGCAGCAGTGCCTGGAGCTGGGAAGAAATGCAGCATCTGGGACCCCACCCAAACCTACTGCGTCAGATTCAGACCCCCCCCACACACGCCTGCCCAGATAGTATCAGGCACATTAAAGATTGAGAAGCAATACCGTCATCCAGAGCTGCGGCCATGATATGGCGTAGACTGTCCCGGAGGCTGTTGACAAGGGGAAAGGGTGGGCAGAAGCCTCAGGAAGAAGATCCAGCACCTGTGGTCCAACTCTGGGCTGTGATACGCCAGCGGGAGGAGAAAGCAGGGCTCTCTCAACAGAAATAAGAATCATCTCCTCTTCGGAGTCTATGAACTCTGACACCAGGGATCCGACACTTCTATTATTGCACAAATGCAATAAAAATACATGCAGTCCAACTTGGAAATTATTATAGACACTTAAATAAGAGTGGGGTAATCAAGGTCAAGAAAGTCATTTAAGAGAGCTCCACTGAACACATTTCTTTTCATCAGTAATGAGTCCTTCAGGGATGAAAAGAGCTGATGAAACAAAAGGTTTCCTTTTATGAAAGTAATTTTGTATTTTGTTGATTTGGGTAATATGTTTTTTGGTTTTGTTGTGATTTTTTTTAAAAGCCTAACCTTCTCATCTACTGAGGCTCTCATTGGAGCCAATAGGAGTGTGAAAAAATTGACCTCATTTGAAATTTCCTTTCAGCAAATGGTCAAACCTTTGTTTTCTGCTCCATTGTTTTCTAAACTGGTGCATAAAAATAATGCTTGTGCTTCAGGCCTGTGCTTGCAACGTTAACCTCCTGTAATTTCCTGATCTGCATGGTACATCTGTTCTCTGCTTACACGTGAACCTCGGCTCCTCACTCTCTCCAGGTCTCCTTCGTGTTTTTCTTGGCCCCTTGTTGATGGTTGTCTGATAATTCATATGGTTATAATTCCATGAATATTTTTGCAGTTATAATTGGATGGGATCTGAGCAAGTGAGATATCCACACACTGCATTTTTTCCCTCCCAAAGCAACCTTGTATCATAAATGCATGAGAGTGTGGTTGCAGACTTAAAAACCGGTTCTAAAAGAAAAAAATGTCATGCCTCCCAGCGATTATAAATGACTAGACAAAGATAAGATCAAGTATATTTATATCAGCTTCCAAATATTGCAATAAGAAGAAAGAAATACAGTCTGTTTTTTGACTTTCAGTGGGTAAGTTTTTAAAATATAATAGAAATGTAGACTCTTGGCTCTGTATTTTAAATGCATTACCTTTGGAAAATACTATGGTAGCATGAGGAATGGACACTTCTCTGCCCAAGGTTAGGGTCTTCTGACAGTGATAAGTCCTCTGCAGTATTTGAATGACTACATTTCTTATGTGGCATTTTATAACACTTCTTGGTTGCAGATGCCTTTCTCATTTTACTTCATTTAATATGGTAAAATTACATACTATTCCTATGTATGTAAAAGGCCTTGGGCCCCAGTAATTGAATACACTCATATTTACAGTTTGATTTTCAGGTTTGACTATTTTAGTCTTAACAGTATAAAGAAAAGCTTATATAAGAAACCACTTTTCTTTCAAAAGCTTATGCTTTGTGGGTCCATGAGAATGAAGGAAGACATCATAAAATACTGTGACAGTAGGATGTGGAATGACTTCAGTTTCCTGTTCAACATTCTAATTGAGGTAATTTAGGTAAATTGCTAATTATTGAAAATGATGAATATATCTACAAAGGAAGGAAAGACGGGAGGGGAAAAAAGGGGAGGGAAGGAGGAAAGAAAGAGAGAGAAAGAAAAAAAGAAATCATACAAGCAAGAAAATATAACGCAGTCAAAATGCATTCTGTAAAGTTGATTTCAGCACTGATCAAGTAAGGTGAGGACTGGTCACTATTACTAAAAACACCTATCCCATCAAAGTCAGTTAGGAAACACGAGCATGGATTGAGGACCTGGCTCGTTGATCCTGGTGCATCTAATTGATGGCTTGTGTACTGGGCATTCAAAAGAAGTGGCAGGTGTGGTGCTCTGTTTTGAGGTATGCACTTAATTGAAGAGATTGGACATCTTCTACATTAAGATAAATAAGGATATTTGTGAGACCTCTATTTCTGAAAGCATAAAATGTTTTTCCACTGGAAGATTTTTATATTAACTGTGGATTCAGGAATCCACAGGAGCAAAATACAAAAAAGACCTAGAACTAAAGAGAAGGAAAGAAGAAAGGCATGTGGAGGAAGAGGGAAATGCAGTTAACTGGGAGACATCGGGATTGAAATCAGAAGCTCTATTTTGAAAGCATTTAGAAAAAATGGAGCCAACTAGGCAGTTGCGTTCTGTCCTTCTGGACCCTGCCTTGGCATCACATGCAATTGTTTACCTCCTGTTGCAGTTTGGGACCTTCCTCCAGGGCCTCCAGGAGTCATGGCAATGATGGGAGAGGGTCTTCTTCATGGGTCTGTTCAGATTTGTCTTGGCACGAAACCTGCTGCAAGTTCCCAGTGCTTTTTTAGGACTTTGGTCTGAATGTTGAGTTTGGAGCCAGATCTGGCGATTAAAAGATGCCGAATATTCCCTGTGCTGTTTAGCTGTCTGTGGTGCATGGCAGGAAGCAGGATCACGCTTTCACCTGGTACCCAGGTGTGTCCCCTGCCCACCTCCACCTTGAGAGGTGAGGTGTGGTGGTGGGCAGGGGGTGGGGGTGGGAGAAGCCAGGAGAAGCAGAACGTATGCACTTGGCTGGAAAAAGACTGACACAATTAATAGACATTAGAACATGATTCTCTGTCTGGAAATTGAGGGTGATTATTTCTACTTCATTGTGTGCAGCATCCTTTTGAGATCGTTTGGGGAGGGATTTTGTCAGACTGGAGAATTGTGATTAATGAGGAAGGCCTTGTAGAGCCAGCCTGTGTGAAAGCATTATCCTCAGTTGCTTTCCCATCTGTGCACTCAGATTGCTCAGGGCCAGAGCCGCATGGCCTTCAGAGCTGAGCTGGTCCAGCCCCATTATTTTGGATGATGAACACACAGACACAGAGAGGGTAAGGGGTTTACTCTCCGGCTCACAGGGACTCAGGATCAGCACCAAGGTCTCCTGTGTCACAGTTTCCTGTTCCGCTGGCCACACAACACCAGTCTGTCCCCCATTCAGCTCAGCAGCTCTTTACTGATCCTCACTGTGTCTCACTGAACTGAGCTAAGCCCCAGGGTTTCTAAAATGGGTAGGAAGTGATCCCTTCCCATGAGGAACTCATAGTCTGGGGGGTTGGGGGGAAAAAGTGATAGCACAGCTCATCATTTTTTTAAAAAGTAAAGCAGGAATGAACACAGGCATAGAAACAGAGCAGAAGAGCATGGGGCCATGCTGGGAGCACTAGAGGAGGTGTCTTTGGAGTGGAGGCTCCAAGAACTAGCAGGGGTGAGTCCTAGGAAGAAAGGTGAGAGGCCCGTCCAGAGGAGGGAGCAATGTGAGCCTTGCCACTGCGTCTCCTGCAAAACCCTTTCCTCATGACCCTCTATCGAGAAGTGGTACAGTGCCCTTGAATCTAGTAACCTCGTTTCTCTTAAAATTCGGGTAGAGGTTGTGACAGGTATTTTGAATTCTTTCCTATTTCATCTGGTGGAAGATTGACCTTAAATGTTTGTCCAGAGAGAAACAGAAAAGCCAATCCCAGTTTGAACTGCTTGAATCTGATTCATTCAGGATCTCAAGTCTTTCTACTCATGATTTCATCTCTTTTTTTGGAAGCGACTTGAGTTTTTGATGGGCCACAGAATGAGTTTATGGTTTAATGTACTAAAGTCTACCCAAATAACCTGGAAGGCCTGACTGAAAAGCATGGGCTAAATGAGCTACTGAAGGAAAGCTGTGTGCCAAGACCACCCACCCCTTGTTTCTGGTGACTCTGCGCTCCTACTCTTGTCATGATGTACTGGACATACCCCTCTGAAAAGTGTTCTTAATGCTTGTGAAAGAGGAAGGTGAGCAAGGACATCAGCAGCTCCTTGTTAAATGGAACTAAGGAATAAGAAGGTGAAAGAGAAGAGCAAAGAGAGTATAGTGGAAATTGTATGTTTGGGTCTTACCTCACACCATTTCGTCTTTTCTCATGAGTGATGGAATCAAGCAACAAGCGTTGACTGGGCATCTTCTAGGCACAAGCATTGTGCTGAGTGCTTTGAGGATATAAGAACAAGAAGATACACTTCTTCTCTCAAGGACCTTAATAGAATACATGCTCAGTAAATATTAGCTGCCATCATCATTATCATTGTGGTGTAGAGGATCTAAGTTCTGACATTTAAGATTTGATGTCGACACTGATGTCTATGCATAGCTCTTTAACAGGAACATCAAACCTAACATGTCCCAAACGGTTACTTTTCTTGTCTCATCATCCATTAAATGGTGTCACGATCTAACCAGTTGCTTAAGCCAAAGACTTAGGAGACACTGATTTCCTCCCTTTTTTTTCTTCCTTAATTTCTAACCACCTGGCAACTTTTGTCCGTACCACTTCTAAAAAATACAGTTACCTGCTTCTTTCCATCTTCATTGCTCTGCTCTGGGCCAAGGCACCATCATCTCTTGCCTCAACTACTGGCCCCTGCCTATCAACACTTAGACTGCTGGACACTTTCATTCTCCTACTGTGACCTTTTTATTCCTCTGATATGCCGCACACGCACGCTTTTTTTTTTTTTTCCATCAGAGCTTGTGCACTAGCTATTTCATCTACTGGGGGTGTTCTTTCTTCCTCTTTTCTCTTTAATAGCTTCATTGCTTGCTTTCTTGCTTGGACAAAGCAGGTCTCTTTGCTCAAATGTCTTTCCCACAGAGCCTTCCCTGACATTGTCTGCTGCCTCACTCCCCATCCAGTTTCTTGTATCTCAGTACTCTATTTTGTACCTTCTGGAACATCTCATAGGTGCTATATAGAAAGGAAAAAAGTACCAGAGTTATCTTGTAGGATGTTTTTAGGCAAGGACTTGAAAGTGGCTTACATCACTTCTGTGCATATGCCTTTAGCCAGAATTCAGTCTAATACACCAACCTACCTGCAAGGGGAGGCTGAGAAGTGTACTTTCCTTGTGTACCCAGGAAAAAGAAGCAACATGGGGACACATCATTGCCACAGCTCACATAACTGAGATCCAGATGTGCAGTTTCATATAGGTACTCAATGACACCATGGTCTTTTTTTCCATCTCCATCTCTGGATTCCCTTCCGGTTTGGCCACATGCTCAGATAGGCTCTCTCTCACTGAAGTAAGATGGATGCAGAAGTTCCACATCTTGCCACCTACAGTAATAGATAGTGAGAGTCTTCTCTGGAAGCCCCAGAAGTCTCATTGGGTCACCTTCCCATCACATAACCAATTGTTTTGACCAAGGGACCGTGACCTTAGAGCAATATGTGTTCTCCATCCCAGGATTTAGGGTATGGGGTGAGGGGCAACTGAGCCATAGTGGATCAAGATTGGGGCTGAGGTAAGGTACTGGAAGAGCTCAGTGGGATGTAGGACGAAAGGATGCCAATGGCAAAAATACCAAATATCCACTACAACAGCTTATAGGATTTATTAACCAACACTGTAAAATTCTAAATATTCCCCCAAATTAGTTAATCTAAGGATAAGTGGGCCACATGTTAAGAAAGATTTTCCTTCTTAAATACCTCTGGCAGCAAGGGCCTATATATCAGAAGCATGTTGTACAGCCACAACTATTTGTGAAAGTACATAGAAGCTCCTGATGCTTTGATTTGTCTTACTTTAGCCTAAATTTTTTTTGTTGGTGAAGGATAAACCTAAGTGGCTTCTTTACAGTTAAGAAATAAGTCTTTTCAGATGGGAGTTGTAATGGGCAGCCAGGACTCACCTTATATCACCCCATCTCCGCTGAGTTCACAGAGAATGCAGTTATACACATGTTATGTTTGAAAGAAGACTGAAGAGCTGAGATAAGGTGGGAACAACCATCAGAGGGGTCATGCAGGTATTAGGATGTCATGGTGTACATTGCAATCATCCAGGATTATGATGCCAGAGAGGGACCTAGAACCCAAGAAATGAAGCTGAGGGTCCAGAGATCATTGAATCACTGAAACAATAGTGGGTGATTTATAGTGTGATCAGGTGAGCTTCAAAGCTGAGGGGGTTTTATGGAACAAGGAGAGAATGATGTGGAAGCAGCATTAAGTAAGGAAGACACCAACTGCTCCTCCTGGTCCTGCTGTGGTAACGAGGGCCAGCCACCATTTTGAGAACATTACAGAGGAATCAGTGCCCTCATGAGATCAACAGGTTGTGGCTAGAAAAAGAAGATAGAGAAGAATGTTCAGCCAAGAGGTTGATGTTAAGATCTTCTGCCCAGTTTATCATGATATTAGCTCAGGTATGGGCTGAATCAAGAAAGACCCTTATGTCAGTCAACCAGAGACCACCTTCTGTTGATGTGCAAGCCCTCCATGAAGTTCAGCAGATACTGTGTGAGCAAAGCAGACACAATCCCTGTCCTCATGGGGTTAACAGTCAAGTAGAGGAGATAGACATTAGTAATCAGATAAATATATGAATTAAAGTAGAAATTTTTATAATAAAGATGTGCAAATGTTCAGAGCATAATACAGGGAGCTCTGATTCTGGGCTGATTCTATGCAGGAAGGGGTAAGAAGACTTGAGGTGTCTATCTGGCTACAACTATTCAGTGCTTGGTATTAACTATGGTTAATTGGTATTAACCAAACCCTAGAAGTATAGTCATCTCCCGTTTTAGTGATTATATGTGGGTGGGGTGTTGAGTGATGGCCCCAAATGCTTGCCCCAGCAGAAATCCTGTTTAGCAACCACAGTGAGGGTTCAAGAACCCCATGGCAACAGAGCATTTCATGGGCCAGTCAGCCATTGTGGTAGGGTTCCATCACGAAGCTACAGGAGAGGCATATACATGGGTGGACAATCCAGAAACAGGCCCAATTTAAAAATGGTGGAAAATGTTGCCCACAGGTAGCATGACTAACTGCAGGACTGTTTAAGACGATATGAGGTAAGTGGGAGGAAGGCACATAGTCCCCAGGCTGAGAACTATTGGAGTGCTCAGGAGGTGACTAGAATGGTCCTTGGTACAGGGATTAAACTGGGAATCCTGTCACCAGATGTGGACCATTGGTTGGGAACCAAGTCTCATCAACAGGGAGGAAGCCTGCTTTTCAGAGTACAGGTCTGAAATAGTCAAGGGGATCTGGATATTGAAACTTGGATGTCAGACCAGTGCTCCAGAAATCCCACCACCAGCCAGTCAGAACTGAGTTGTGGGGACCTGCCTTGGCTGAGCCTGCAGCTGGGGTCAGATGACATCACTGGGACCTATGGAGGTGGCATCAGCCTGGGAACCAAAGCCAGGGCTGGCTCTGTTCTGAAGTGCTCCTCTTCTCTCCAGGGTGCTTCAGCCAAGGGCAACCTCTTGCCCAGGCGGGGATGGAGGAAGGGTACACACCCCTTCCTTTGTGTCCCAGGCTCTTCTCTTCATCCCTTCTTTTTTCAGTCAGAGGACCCTGACAGGTTTGGGGTCAAGTAGCTGAGTTAGTTGACCTAACAGATGATTATGGTCCTGCAACTATTTTAGTCTTTAGATCTTTCCCTTCTTTTTTTAGTATTTTAAGGAGCAGATAATTTTTGCAAATACAAACTTACTGGTTAGACATGGTGTTATTACTAGCTCACATGTTATTATGTACTTATCTATTTGCTGGCACCATAAGAAAGTGCCCAAGGATAGGGACTTTGTTTTCTTCACTACTGGATCCCCAGTGACAAGATCAGTGTCAGTCACAGAGTAGATGCTCAGCATGTTGGTTGAGTGAACAAATGTAAATAAATGAATAAGCAAGAGAACATTCCATTCTAATAGTCTTGGATAGCTCAATTCTGTTTATAGACATGTTATATCTAAATAAAATAATTCACAAGTTTAAATTAGTTATCAAAGGATTCCTCTGGATATCATAGGCAAATGATGACGAATTAGTCCTGGACAATAAATGACCATTCCCTTGTTTTTCTGGCTACTCCAAGAGTAATTCAAGTTTTTATGTCAATTGAAACATTGATCCTCTCTTCTTGTTTTCCTACAAGAGACAAAAAAAAAAAAAAAAGAGCTTTGCTTGTTTGTATCCATAACCAACGAAATAGATTTTACTTCATAGAAAGGATATTATTTCCTTTTTAAAATGGACCCATGGTAAAGTTTGCTAAAATTCGCTGGATATGTACTGTGTGCCTGGCATTATTCTAAACCATTTACATGTATCAGCTCATCTTTATAATAGTTGCACATGTTGTGGTGATGATGATGATGATGACGATGATTACTACTCCCCTTTTACATATGGAGAAATTGGGGTACAAAGAGGTTAAGTAGCCTAAAGTCACACTGCTAATCAGCAGAAGAGCCAGGAGTGTTCTTAACCACTATACTGTACAGCCTGGAATGTATCTGGAAGGGCTCATCAGTTAACGTGACACAAGTCTTCGTTGATTGAGTGAATAGAGGGTAAATAAGACATGTTGACGGCCTCATAGGCTTCTTGTGAGGATCAGATGAGTTAATACGTGCTAACTACTAAAAACAGTATCTGCCACATGGTAAACACTCACCAAATGTGGGCCATTTTCATCCACAACCACCCTTGAGGAGCTCATGATATCGTAGAGATGGCAACCACAGATATATATGCTTTCTATATACCTACATTTTTATCTGGGGTTGGCCAATATTTTCTTTCACTGGCAGAAGTTGGGAGAGGAGAGCCAGTGACATTAAATGAAGTTTAATTAGCAAATACACAGGAAGGGAATATGACTCACTACTGGAGAGATTTCAAATCTTTGCCATTCTTCCACTGACCTGATAGAAAAGGATTTCACAAGTGGAAAGAAAATGGCTGACATTTACTCAGTGTTCACCGTGTGCTGGACACTGAATAGATTACGCCCTTGAATCCTCCCCACATCCCTTCCAATTATGTACTATTATCCACGTTTGGAAGGTGAAGACTTGGAAGCCTGGGGAGGCATATACTTGCCTTGGGTCTCCCAGCTGGCTAGTGCACACTCCAGAGCCAGTGCTTTTAATAATTCTGCAATACCACACATTCCAGCGTTCACTGGGTGAGAGGAGATGGGTCTACCACTATCTAAAACTTTTTATGAAACGCAGGGTGTAGTCGGGATGGAAACCCTGGTAATTTTTTTAAACTATGTAATTAGAAATCTCTTTTAAGATGATTTTTTTCTTTTAAATCTCATTCATTTGCTGGATAATTTTCTTGAGCTAACTCTAATAACACCATTTTAGTATAATTACTTGAGATATCAGAGCTTAAGATAGAATTCTTAAGAACAGTGTCTGATTGATGAAGGGTAATTTTGTAGCACAGTAATAGATTTAAAATAAATTCCAGTTGTCAAAACTGTGAACACCCAGGATTTCTATACGGGCTGATTGTATGTGTGTTCATTTGTTTGCTTCACTCATTCATTCATTCTATATATATATATATATATATATATATATATATAGTGAGCCTGCACAGGGTCGGGTCTAAATGGACATGACAGATTCCAGCTTGCATGGGGACTGCCGTAGCCTAGGGGACCAGGAGCTCAAGCAAAGGCAGGAAATTAGAGGGATGGGCAGCTAAGTCGCCACCTAGAACAAGGAGCCCCAGTGGCGGGGCTGGTGAAGTGAGGTCCGAATGGGAACAGCCTGAAGTGGAAGAGAAAGCCAATAAGGTAGAAAGCCAGAGGGTTCCAAAGGACAGAGGAGGGCACCTCGATAGCATTTCCCCATATTACCAGCGAAGAAACTGAGTAGAGGAGCCTGGGGAGGTGGGATGGGAAGCAACATAGGCCAGAGAAGAGAATAACAGGCAGCTTGCCTAAAATCTGCAGAAATGCCCAGTTTACATATCCCTTTATCTCCAAGTCTGCAGTTCAGTTCGATTAACTGATTCATCATTGTTCCAATGCCTGATTATCAAGCGTGGAGAAGAACAGGTCCCAATAGTGGGAGAGCTGTGTGAATGGCCTGGAAGCAGGTTGGAAAGTGCATGTTTTCACTTCTGTGTTGTATACTTAAACATTTATTAAAAGGGTAAATGTCATATTAAATCTTCTTACCACAACTAACCCCTCCCCCCCAAAAAAAGACTTTTTTGTTTGGACCTCTGCAGTATCTAAAAGGGGAAGCTTAGCTATTAAAGGGCCTTCCACTGATTGCTTATCTTACTTCATATCTGATCCTTCACATCCGAGGACAAATTGTGGCTCTCCTTGATCTGTTGGGGGATAGATTTAGATGCCCGTGGGCACTTAGAATTGGCGTATCTGTTGGTGAAAAATGTAACTTCTCCTTGCCCTCTTCTATAAATAACTTGGGCATCAACAAGGAGAGGGCTTCAAGCCTTTCCTAAGAGTCACATAGAGCCACGGCACATTTTATCTGCTTGTGAAAAGCTATTATTGTATCCTCATGAAGACACTTACTACACTGGCCCTCGAGCCGAGACTCCTGTTATCAATTGCCTGGTCCATACTGGGCTGTGGTCCCCATTTCACAGGTCACCCCCAACTGTATGACAATGCCCTCACAACATTTCTGAGAGAGAAGCCAGGCCCTTGTCTTCACCCTCAGATTACCCTCAAGGAAACTGAGGCTCAGTGGTTGAGGTGACCGGACCAGATCACACAGCCGGGAAGTAAGAGGTAGGGTTTGCCTTCACATCTGCTGCCCCTCAGGGTCCCCTGGGCCCTGCTTTAGCCATAGTGCATGGCCAGCGAGGAGTAGCTACAGAATCCTTCTCCATTCATTAAATATTTATTGGATGCCTACCGTGTGACAGGAACTGTTCTACCTTTTGTCCTGAAACCAGATTTCAAAAGGCAAAATAAGAGAGTCCTTGAAGTGTGGGAGTTCCATGCGGGCAGATCCCTTCCCACCACACACACCTGAAGACAGTCTCCGTGCCTAACAAAATAACGTGGCCCCTTGTATCATGTAACCTCTTTGAAGGAGCCAGGACTCTATTTTTTTTTTTTCCTGCCCACAGAGAAGTGTGGTGAGCTAAGCTTCTAGATGCACCAAGGTAAATGTCAAGGATGTTTTCTCAGTGAATCTTACTGGCTGGTCTTATTTTTACTTGCAACAGAAATAATAACTCTGGCCATGCTAACATATAATCCTGAGGTGAGGAAATTGCAGGGCAGGGTGAGGGGAAAAATGCATTTTGACACTCTTCCTTTGACTGATACCATTTCTGTGGCCCATTGTGAGCCTGAATTTGATTCAGGTCAGATGTACCAGGAAATTACAATGCCAGAGAAAAGGTGCCTGGAAATGACGCCATGTGCGGGGCATTTCAGTGGCGCTGTGATTGGGGCCATCTTTGATCTCTGTCACCTGCTGCTCAGGAAGTGGGTGACTACCAATTATATAAGCTTTCCGAGGCTCTGAGAGGCATGTCAAAGATGGATCCAGGTCAGAATATCCAACAGGAATCTGGAAAAGCAATTCAGCTATTCAACGGAGGGACAGCTGTTCAGCTTCTAATGGGTCTTCATTTTATTTAACTGTTAGAGAACAAACCCGTAAAGCTGCCAAGGCGACACAGAGAGGGATCCATGGAGTTTATGTAGTGGGAGCTGGAGGGACTTTCTATAGCCCACAGGATTCTCTAGTCTCCACCAGTATGTGTCACGTGGAACACCGTTCAATGGAGTGAAAAGCATTTCATGCTCTTGGATTTTCAAAAGAAGCCTGTCAGCAAGTTTCCTAGAGCAAAAAATAACTGTGCCATAGTCAAACTTCACTAAGGGTCCTATCCAATTACATAATGTCATCCCACTGTGAAGAGGAAACCAGGGCTTTGCTAGAATAATAGGATACTAATCACTACCAATAGAATTTGTTAACGCAGACCAGTAGGGTTTAGTGGAGCCTCCTTTGCCCTTCACGCAGTCTGTCTTCTTTTCTCCATACCTGTTCTCTGTCCTGAGGTCAGGCCCAGTGAAGAAAAGATTATTTTCTGGTGCTTTGGTCAGAATGAAGGTTTCTAGGACTTCATTCAAAGGAGAAGAAGCCATATGTGTTGAGAATACACTCAGTGCTAGGCATTGTGCTAGAGACTTCCCCAGTGTATGCCCTTGGCAGACATGTCTAATTGACAATATTCATCCAGTCAGCCTGGATTCAGGCTCAGAAGCCTCAGTAAAGAGGGACCTGGGTGGCTCAGTCGGTGAAGCGTCTGCCTTCGGCTCAGGTCATGATCCCAGGGTCCTGAGATTGAGCCCTGCATTGGGCTCCCTGCTGAGCAGAGAGCCTGCTTCTCCCTCTCCCTCTGCCTGCCACTCCCCTTGCTTGTGTGTGCACATACTCTCTGTCTCTGTCAAATAAATAAATAGAATCTTTTAAAAAATTATTAAAAAAAAAAAAAGAATCCTCAGTAAAGGGTTCCTGGCAGCCATAATCCATCAGTGGAGTTTGTCCCACATGCATGTTCCATCCAGGTATTTAAAAATGATTTCCTCAAAGCTAGAGACCATGGCTTCCCTCACTGGTGCTTAGCTGTGTTCACTGCCAGTAAAGGTCCTCTGTTAAATTAGGGCTTGCATTTTGAGAATGTTTTTTTAAGAAAGTGGGGGAAAAGTCCATCTGGGGCTACAGATAGCCACAGCTCTGGGTCAGCGGCTGCTTGATACAGCCGGCTGTGCACAGCTGTAAAAACCACGCTGCGGCTAATTGGCTTTTGAGAAATGGGATAGAACTGGCTTTTGTCTTTTTCTCTCCTTTCCTTCCTCCTCCCCCCACCACTCATCTACCTCCCCCTTTGCATCTTCTCACAGTGATGATATATTTATGGGAATCAGGTAACAGGCATTAATCGAGATGTACAGCTTCATTGTGAGCACTGTGATGGGTTTGATAAGACACTTAAGGACACTGGTTTAAGAGTCAGACTGCTGGGTTTGGTCTTCACTTTCTTCCCTTACTAGCTGTGTAATCGTGGCCAAATTGACTTCTTGAAACCTTACAAGAGCTAATACCAGCATCTCTATGTTGTGAGGACAAAAAGCGGTTTCACTATTAGGTAGATGAATATAAAATATACCCCCTGTTTATACTCTGATTGAGGTATTATATTGGCAAAGTAGGAATAAAACAAAAATGCAGCTATTCCTCCTAGAGTTGGAGTCACCATAAAGCAAATTGGTTATGCGAGAGCCCGTAACCTGGGGAACATGGTGTCCATCATGTGTCCTCTGTCAGTGACAATCCAGACCTGCTCAGGAATTGGTACCATCCCTAGAAAAACGACTGCTCCAAGTGCAGCCCAGTGGTGTCTCCGTGTGGGTTTGTGTGTTAGCACCACACCGCATAGCTTAGCTTTGCTCACATTGGTCCCTGCATGATAGGTGGGGGGTGGGGGAAACCCTCGATATCAAGCTGCATGTTAACAAACACTGAATTTTCTTGGTGATGCTTGGGATTTTTTTTTTTTTTAGCTGTATCCTTTTTGAGAGATTTATTTATTTGAGAGAAAGAGAGAGCATGAGCAGGGGTAGGGGCAGAGGGAGAGGGGGAGATAGAGAATCTCAAGCAGACTCCCTGCTGAGCACAGAGCCCGATGTAGGGCTCAATTCCATGACCCTGAGATCATGACCTGAGCCAAAATCAAGAGTCACACACTCAACCAACTGAGCCACGCAGGTGCCCTTAGCCATACCTTTTTATCTACAAAAATCTCATTGAAATGTCTGGAGGAACTAGAACTCAGCTATTTCTGGAACTCTGTTCCCTAATCCTCTTTTGCCCATTGAAAGAATGGCTTTCTATAAAGTAGTTTTTGACACCCCCAGTTTTCTGATTGATTCATTGATGCATCAATTCATCCATCCCTCCTTCTTCTCTTTCCTTCCTTCTACCCATCCAGTCAACAAACATTTAGTGCCAAATTATGTGTTAACATGGCACTAGGTGCTGAGTATACTGATACAAAGACACAGTCTCTGTCCTCATGGAGCAGTATAATTCTTGTGAAGTTCTGATAAAATTGCATTTGTTAACATACAGGTATCTTCTGATAACAGACAGAGTGCATTGCTAAGCTGGGCTCTAAAGCCTGGGCTTTAGAGGAGGAGGTCCCAATGATGGCCATGGGGTAGGGCTCCTTGCTCCCATAAAAGCCACATCTTCCTTGGCCTCCCTTCTACATAATAATATTCCCAGTTATAGACAATTGATTTCTCAATCTTTGTAAAGTGTGAATAATAAAATGATTTAATATTTAGTAACTTTTGTGATCGTACTTCATTTATATGCTTTAACTTTAAAAAATCAGTGTTCTTACTCTCAACCACATCACCACCTCACGGTTCCTTCTATCCAGAAATTCTGGGTGAAATTTAGAGAAAGGAGAAATCAATAAAAGTGAGAAGATTCCCAGAACCTCAAGCAAGGGATGGTCTGTGAATCAAGCCTCAAAAGATGATTTAAAAATCTTGACGCTAGATGCCCTGGGCTTCCGTACATAATCAGCACATGCTCACAAAAAAACCCCACTGTGCAGCCAGGTGTCCTCTGGTTTGAGGCTGTAGGGTCTGTGAGGACCTAGAGAAAGCTGTGGTGGTTGGAATCTGTGTTCCCAGTATACAGGGCTGGCTCCCTGCTTCTCATGCTGTGTTGGGCCTTGCCAGGGGCTCCCCTGACACTGCAGCTGGGATGCTCTAATTTTGCTTGGTTGATTTAATTTCTCACTCTAGAGGAAGAAAGTGCAATCAATGTTTTCTAATTTGCCTCTAGACTCCTTTAACAGTTACCTTCAAACTGCAAATCTGAGGCACTTTACTTTAAATCAGCTAAGAGGTACAGAAGAGAGTGCTTGCAGAGTCACGTGGGACAAAAGGATTTCTCATGCTGGGCCAGTTCTGGTGATTGCGTAGGTTGCTACCATACTGGGGTGTCATGGTGGTGAAGTACAGAGACGTGGATTCCAACTGTGTGACCTCAGGCAGCTCACTTAACCCCTCTGGGCCTTATTTTTCTCATCTGAAATACGAAGAGCTTAAATTAAAGTTTCCTCTACTGTGGTTAGCTAGATCATTTTAAGTGGCTAAACAATGAGCATTCTTTATTTACTAGTCAGATATTGTTATGGTCGATTCCATATATGGGACGTGATACTAGGTTTTCACAATAATGATAACTGTTTCTTTCATTTTATTTGAGTGACATTTTCCTGGTGTGGTTTCTTCACTCATAAGCTGAGCATGACTCCTTAGCCGCCTTTCCCCATGGTCCTGAATTGTAAACCCTACAATCTCCTTTCCAAAGCCTTTCCCCTTGGTCTTTCATTTCATGATGATTTTGAGGGTAACTCTTCACGTTGTGTGTGGGCTGTGCTGGGTGGGCCCTCACTGGAAAACCACATGGGTGTTTTAATAGGGGTTTGTCTGGCCTAGGGCTTCCCAACCGTCACTCAGTCCCATGTCGCCTTCATAGCTGTTGCCATGTCCGTGTGCCATAGTCTACTCATAATCATTTGATATTTTCTTCAGACTGGCTGGGTTTATTTTTCACTCAAGTAAAATTATTTGTGAAGTTCTTACAAATACTTTTCACAGTTACCGAAAACAGGAGTAAAACCAGCACATCAGATATAAAGAATTAATCATGACCCTTTACACTGTTTAAACTTTAGTTCCCTAGGACCTCATAGGATCTCTTTTGCCAGAGTTTCAGTAAGAGATCAGTATATTCATTTGCTTTGTGGCAAGTTATCTACATACTTAAAGGCTTTTAAAATTTTCTTTGTTTCTTATTCTGGGTCTAGTCTTTTGACCAAAATTGAAAGAAAGGAAAAGTTTAAGGTTGGGGAGGCAATCTCTATATTACAGGTTTGTAATGATTGACAAACATCAGCAAGCTTGGAACTTTTCTACAACTCTGTAGCAGAAAATAAACAATCCAATTTAAAAATGGGCAAAGGACTTGAATAGAATTTTTAAGGACGACATACAGATTGGCCAACAGATACGTGAAATGGTGCTCAACACCATTTTGAGTGACTGGTCATCAGAAAAATGCAAATCAAAATCACAATGAGATTTCACCTCACATTTGTTAGAAGGGCTATTATTTAAAAGAGAGAGAGAAAAAAAGAGAAATTAAGGGCTGGCAGGTATGTGGAGAAGAGGGAACCCTTGTGCACTGTTGGTGAGTGTATATTGGTGAAGCCACTATGGAAAACAGTATGGATGTTCCTCAAAAAATTAAAAGCAGAACTATCGTATTATCCAGCAATCCCACTTCTGGGTATATATCTGAAGGAAATGAAATCACTATCTTGAAGAGATATCTGCACCCTCATGTTCATTCCTGAATTATTCACAATAACCAAGACATGGAAACACCTAAGTGTCCATTGATGGATGAATGGATCAAAAAACTGTATGTCTATATACAATGTGTATATATAGTACATGTATGCATGTGCGCACACACACACACAGAGGAATATTATTCAACCATAAAAAAGAAGGAAATCCTGTCATTTGTGACAACATGGATGGACCTTAAAGACGTTATGCTAAGTGAAGTAAGCCAGACCAAAAAACACAAATACTGTATAATCTCACTTTTATGTGAGATCATAAAAAAAGCTGAACCCGAAGGAGAAGAAAGGGATAAAGAAAGGCAGGGTAATCAGAAGGGGGAATGAAGCATGAGAGACTATGGACTATGAGAAACAAACTGAGGGCTTCAGAGGGGAGAGGGGAGGGGAATGGGATAGGCTGGTGAGGGGTAGTAAGGAGGGCACGTATTGCATGGTGCACTGGGTGTTATACACAACTAATGAATCATCGAACTTTACATCAAAAACCAGGGATGTACTGTATGGTGACTAACATAATATAATAAAAAATATTATTATAATATAAAAAAATAAATAAAATAAAATAAAATAATAAAAAATAAAAAAGCTGAACCCATATAAATAGAGAGTAGAATAGTGGTTGCTAGAGGCTGAGGACTGGGGGAAATGGGGAGATGTTGGTCAAAGGGTACAAACATCCAGTTATGAGTAAGTTCCAGAGGTCTAATGTACAGAATGGTGATAATAGTTTACAATACTGTGTTGTCTGCTTGAAAGTTGCTATGAGAGTGGAGTTCTAATGTTCTCCTTATAATAACAACAAGAAATTGTAATTAGGTGATGGATGTGTTAACTAACCTTATTGTGGTAAACATTTCCCACTATGTGCATGTATCAATTCATTCCATTATACACCTTCAACTTATACAATGTTATATATCAATTATATCTCAGTAAAGCTGGGTGGGGAGAGTTTTTCTGGGAGCTTTTAAAATACAGATCCGTGTGCCCATTCGATAAGTAGCTGTGGCCCCAGATGATCCTCAAACAGGTCCAGAGTAAAAAGCACATTTTGAAGTTCTCTACCTGCATGGAAAAGTGCCTTTTTAAAGATATTTGTTGGGGGGAGATTTTTGTTTTATCAATAATACATTTACTTGGGGATACATAAATAGGTATATAAGCATATACACATATACAGAAATTGCTGGTTTTTGTAGGAGGAAAGGTTTGAATGTCACCAGTTTCATATTACCTAATAAGATTTGAAAGAAAGTATCGTAGGTGGGGTCAGGGGGAAGGAAATGTCACTGAACATAAACGCAGTGCTAAGTGGTTTTCCTGAGCCATTGTGCTGAGTTGTGGGAACTCCAGATTCACAGTCACCTCTCTGGCTTCTGTGAGCAAAGAGCTAAAGAACACTAATGGGGTTCTTCCCTTTCCCCCAATCTCATGGCAGAGGTGGTTCCTCCAGGTGTAATATGTGTGTCATCAGAGCCCCAGCTCAACATCTTGGGAATCATCAGAAACACTGAGATTCTTCAGCAAGAATGCATTTTACAGGACAAAAGTTAATTTGAGCAATTGACCTGATTCGTGTAGATGGCAGCCATCAACATATAAGATGGAGCCTGGAATCTAAAGACATAAAGCCCTCCACTTTGGCCATCAAAGTCTTAAGATTTTCAAAGTCAAGAGTTCTATACCTTAAATTTTATTCTTTAAAAAAAAATAAGATTGATGTACTAGGATGTTCCCTATAAATTATTTATAATACCTCTCCCTCTCCCCAACCAAAAGGGGACTGTAATAAAGAATCAATAACATAACAAAATACTATGTACCTGCTAAAATTGCATTTTTGGAGATGAGTGACATAGCAAAAAACCATTCAGGCAACCACCATCTTGAATGTCTACTGTGTGTCAAACCCTGTGCTGAATGCTTAGGATGGAAATGACAGCTCTGACCCAGAGGAGCTTTCAGTCTAGTGGAAGCAAGAGAGGAGTCAACAGGCAAACATAATGCAACAAATGCTCAGAATGAAGTACTTCCTATGGACTCTGGGACTCCTTCCCAAAGAGGGGTAACTAACCCAGACTAGGGGTCCTGAAGGATCACAAGAGCATAGACATTTGAACCAGGTGGGCAGGAGTTGGCCCTAGTGAAGACCAAGTGAAGGGGCTTTCTAGAATGAGCAATACACAGAAAGACAGCGGATGCTGGGGGGTGGTATTCAGGCAGCTTGGAAGGATGCATTCCAGCTGGAGCTCAGGTGTCTGGAGAAAGGGTAAGGGTGGGAGACATGGTAAAAATAGCAGCACGTCTCCCAGTATCCAGTGTCCAGGAGCTCTGTATCCATTGTCACATTTTGTGTTTTCTGTGATCATGCTAGGAAGCGGCAGGGCAGCCTTCTTCCCAGAAATGTCCAGCTCCAATGTCTCTGCTCTCAGCTCTGCCCGGATGCTGGAGCGGTGGGCAGAGGTCTGATCATCAACACCTCGTTTTCCACATAAAGCCCCTCAGAGGTAGAGCCAGGCAGAAATTTAGGGCACGAGTTATAATAGCCAAAAACGGGAAAAGACCTCCACCTCCCCGCAACAGAGAATTAAGTAAGAAAGTGACGTCCATTCAATGGCATATTGTACAAGCATTAAAATGACACTTATGGACACTAGAAACATGGGAAATTTTTAATGTAATATTTAGAACTTTTTTCCAATTAGAATGAGAAAGGTTCATTGTAGAAATTTTTGAAAATTTCAGAAAGATGATTAAAAAAAGTAATCCTACCATCCACAAACAACTAGCATTAATGTTTTGGTATACTTCTTTCTGTGTGTGTGTGTGCACGTGTATGTATACACACAAAAATTAGGCTTGTAAATTATATAGTTTTGTATCTTGTATTTATTAATTGACATTATACTAAAAGCATTTTCCCTTACTGCCATCAGGTATTCTCAGAAAACATACATTTTAATACCAGTATAATCCATTTTACAGACAAATAAGTATTTAAATGAATAAAACATAAGAACACAAAATTGTATGGTGCTTGTGATTACAGTTCTATAAAATTGGCATAAGAAACAGATTAATACTACTAAGGTTAGGGGCAGTTTTTCTTTAATGTGGTTACTTTCATGACTTCGTTGTTTTGTGTTTTGTTTTTTTTTAATTTTCAACCCTTGGTGTTATTTCATTCAACAATGAAAATTATTTCATCATTTTACAACTGCCAAAATTACCAATGAATGATAAAATTGTGCTCCTGTTTGACATCCAGTCCTGGGCTTGGGTTGGGAGAAAGCACACACTGACCGAGAAGGAGGGAAATCCAGCTGTCGGTGATGTCAGTAGACCACCTCACAATGCCCACCATCCCACTCCCGCCAGAGAGCTGGCGAATTGCTTTGTCAATGTAAAAAGTCATAAAAACCAGGAGGGACTTGTTTTATGAGGCTGATATTGTTTTGTGTTGATTTATTAAGTCTAATGTTTTTTTCCTTTAGAACATAGTCACAAACAAGCCAAGAGGGAAAATTGAGATTCTAATCAGAGGCTTTGGTGATTCATGGCTCTGAGAGTAGAGTGTCGTTTAATTTATAGTCTGCCCGGGTTTGTGTGTGGGACCTCCAGCATGGTGTGGGGAGAGAAATGGGAAAGCTAGCCTGTGCCAGCAAGGATGTGGTTCGTTAGCTGGGTGAGAGGTGATGGAGAAAGGTTGGTGGGGGGGACTGCTCTATCGAAGCAGATCCAAAAGTTCCTTGAAAGAACTACAACACTGGTAGAAAGTAGGGTTTTTTTTTTTTTTTCCTACTCCAAAAGAATTTACTTAGCCCCCGTTTAGGGAACCGTTCTGTCGTGTATCTGCTTGTAAAGCTCTAGATGTCAGGAAAACAGATGCTTAGAGGAACCTATAATACCTTTGGGAAGTCACTTTGAATCTATGGTAAGATAGATTATAAAATTAAACACTGTCTTAAACAGAATCCTGTATGACAATGAGGAAGCTTCACGTGATACCATCAAAACTGTATTGATTTGCCAGGCCCCAGCCGCTATTCCCAGCAACAACCCCCAGGCAATCTCCTCCCCTCACAACCTTGCTCTAGAAAGTGTGCTGAGCCCCCTGAACTTGCAAAGCCATCTGATGCCCCAGGGCCTTTGAATGGCCACACCCTTCCTCCTGCCCCAACACTACATTTGGAAAACATTCTTCCTCCTTCAAAGCCCGAGAAGATAGCCCCTTTTCCCACGACACCTTCCTCTAACTGCCCTAAATAATGATTCTTCTTCATTTCCTCTGGGATTTTTGAACATTGAACTGCTGCCCTTGTGGCATGACCCTGTCATTCCTGTATTGTGCATCTCTCCCTCCTGAGCTGCTCAAGTTCAGGGGCTGTTTCCTTACCACCTGGCACATGGTAGGCTCTCAATACATTCATACTAAAGTAAATGCTTCCATTTCCTAACACAAGGTTCTCTTATTAAAGTGTGCTAAGAAGCCTTAGGTCCTAAAGCCTGGGCGGGCTCCCTGTTGGTCCGGGTGATGCCTGCGCCACCCCCTTCTTGCTAGAAGGAGGGGTGATGAGGTAAGGGCCTTCTCAAGCTTCTCAGAAGGCTGATTAATATTCTCTGAATCCCCAGCTTAGAATACAGCGGAACCTCTCCCTCAAGTCTGACCTACCCAGTGAGGGAACAGGAATTCACAATGTTACTCACCCACGTGAAGATTGCGTGCCTGCCAATTTGATTTAGTTATTTCTGGAGCTTGGTTCAGGCTGCTCTTATCTGCCTAGGAAGAAAAAAAAAGGCTCTAGTAGGTTTCTTGGCCACTTTTGACTCAGTGTTATCCCAGAAGAAAACAGAATAATTGTTGTTTTTCTCCATTTTAAGCCTAGCATTCACTGCTCAGCAGGGTTTTATGTACACGTTAAGTCTTACAGAGAAAGCTCTTTGTTTCTTCATGTTAGTAGGAATGTATAGTGTTCCTTCAGTCACCCTCAATAATAATAGAAACATATGTAAATATATATGTTGTTTTCAGGGCTTCTCAGCCTCGGCACTACTGGCACTGGGCCGGATCACTGTTCGTGTAGAAGGCTGTCCGGTGCCTTGTCGTGTGTTCAGTGACATCCCTGAATCTGTCCACTCGATGCCAGTAACAGCCCAACACACACTTGCGATCATCAAAAATGTCTCCAGATATTGACAAATATAATGGGGAGAGGGAGGAGGGCAAAATCATTCCAAGTCAAGAGCCACAGATATACATGCGTGCATGCACACGGACACACGGACACACAGTAATATGTAGTAATACACACATATAACACTTGCTTATAATCTCTCTCCTATAGCCTTGATGCTTGGCATATTCTGCTTGGCTTTTCTTATATGAAAATCACTTCTTTTAGAGATACTTCTCCAGTGTAGAGGTACGATGTGGTATAGTGGTGTGTGTGTGTGTGTGTGTGTGTGTGTGTGTGTGTGTGCTGCACCTGAATGAAAAACCGAGGCTCCAAGGAAAGATGACCAAGTTAACTCTCTTTTTCCGGGGGAAAGCAGCACAGGACTTAGCTAAGTGCTACTTATAGTAAGGCTGTGGTTCAGTATTTGCTCATTTCTGTTTCCCCTCTTTTGGCTTTCAGCATCCTCTTCCATAGCGAGATTTTGGGGCTGTGTCAGATTGGAGCCAGGACCTTCCTGCAAAGTCTGGCTCCCCTGCACTGCCTCACGTCTACCTCTAACTTGCTTAGCTAGAAGTAACGGGTAGTTTTGCATTGCTTACTGCATGCCAGACTCTATCCTAAACCCCGTACCCATGTTATTTCTTTCAGTCCTTACAGTAATTCTATAACGTAGGCGTCTGGGAGGAAACAGGCGTACAACATTGCACACATAGCTGGTGAGTGGCAGAGCTCATGCTTGGCCATTACACTGTCTTACCTTCTGAAGTCTTGGGAACTGGCTTGTGAAGAGCCTCCTATGACTACACCATGAACTATGGAGATCAATGGCTTTTCCATTTTTGCTCTCTCTTCCACTGTGGGTTGAAAATGAGAGGGGCTGGAAGAAAGGAGAATATGCTTAAAATTCATAGAGGTGATCAGAAACGTGGTTGGGAAAGGCCGGTCCTTTGTTTCCTAGCTACATGTGATCGAATGCATGTATTCTGGCTGTGTTTTTATATTAATTAAGTGGAAGATATAATTGGGTTTTTTTCAATTTCAGATAACACATTAAAGCTCTAAAATGCACAGTGGCTGGATTATTTCTCCCCAAATTTAAATTTTCAAATGAGTGAGTGATTCTCCGGAAGCCTAGGACCTTCCATGAGTTTTTTTTTTTTTTTTTTTTCCTCCCTTTGTAGAAGTGTTATCACAGGCTGACTCTGATCAGGAGCTCTGAGAAATGAGAACTTTCACTTAGGGCATGTGAGGCATTCCCAGGGAATCCCAGTGACTCCCACCACCCTCCTGTCAGTGGAAAATGTTTCTCCGTCATCTCCCACCTGGACAGCTGGGGCGCCCACCTCATGGGGGAGCGGAGAACAGCCCTGGCATGTCGTTCTCTTACTTAGTGTGGTGGGTAAGCATTTTTGGCAGAAGGTATAAATCTTTCGGGGGGCTGGGGGATGGATTTTTCCGATGAAGATGAAGTCTGGAAAGGAAAGGGAGGCACCGCCAGGGCCGGCCAGCCCTTCCCAGGATTCTCGCCACAAGCCCAAGGGTCTCCATGAATTCTCCTGCCTCCTCCCAGCTGTGGGAGGCAACACTTTGTCCAGAGCACAGGATCATGGGACGGAGGAGAAGCTGAAGGCGGAGGGTCAGCGGTGCGGGAGTCCCCTACACAGGATGGCCAGGACCCTGCTGTCATTTGAAAAAACCCTGCAGCTCATTCTGACAGGCCTGCCTGTTAGGAATCTCTGCGTTAGTCAGACAGACACGAGAGGATGTGGTCCAAACCCGAGGTTCAAAGTGAATGAGGAATACTGAAAATTCAAAGATGAACAGTTTGAGTGAATGACCACGTGTTGGGTGTCCGTGGGGCAGGCGGAAGTTTCCTTAGCGTTGGAAGAAGCTTTTGTATCCCTGGCCTTCCCCTCTGCAGATGCAACTTTCTGTGCAGAGAATGCCCTTCTCTATCTGGCAGGTGTCTGCTCATCCTCTAAGAGCCCACTGCGGTATTGTTTCTTCCATGTGGAATGGTCGATACTCCCCTGTGCCCTCCTGCCGTATGCAGAATCCGGTAAATACTTGTTGAAGGAATGAGTAATTCCACACTAGAATCTATGCTTTTTATTATTATTGTACATAATCATAGTAAAACAGTTGAAACAGTATGAAGTACATAAGCCATTTAATTTTGAGCATTTAGTCATTCATCATTCATTCAGCAAGTATTTCTTACATACCTACCGAGTGCCAGGCATTGTTCCAACAGCTGGCAATACAGATAGAACAACATGGACAAAGTTTCAGCCTTCTCAAATCTGACACTCACATAGGGTGAGGCAGACAGTCAGCAAACAGCAAACACCTAGCAACAGTTGATAACGCTCTGAGAAGAAGTATACAGTAGGGCAGGAGCATTGCAAGCTGATGGGTGAGGGGAGCCTGTCTCTATTTGAGCAGACAGCTGAGCAAGGGCCCGAAAGGAGCTGGGGAGCCGGCGATAGGGATGTTGGGGAAGATGGCTCCAGATGAAGGGAACAGCAGGTGCAAAGGCTCTGATGTGAGAATGAGTGTGGTGTGTTTGAGAGTCAAAAAGGACAGTGTAGGACGTGAGGTCAGATAGGTACACAGGGACAAAATCATGCAAAACTTGACTGGTGGTGAAAAGGACTTTGAATTTTATTCTAAGTAAGAAGGGAAGCCATTGAGCAAGAAAGTGTCAGGATCAGATTTCTGTACTGAGTCGCTTTCAGAGCGTTTTCCTCACCCTTCATTCAGTCGGCATTTATCACCAGCATTTATCCCTGCCCTAGATTCTGAGGAGTGGTGGATAAAAGACAAAGTAGCTGCCTTTAAGAGGCACGCAGTGTGGTGTGGAGACCACTGCGTAATTGGCCAACGACAGCACACTGGGCTCGTGTCGTGGTCAGCATGGTGGAGGGCTACAGACCCATGACGAAGAGCCCCAGGACAAAGGCAGATGAGGAGATCTTCCAGATGAGGACGTTGTTAATGACCCTCCTAATTTGTGCTATAAAAGCAGGAGATTATGTTGCTATGGGGATATGTAACAGGAAGACCTAGCCCAGTGTGGGGGAGGTAAGGGAAGAACCTTGGCAGAAAGGATTTTTAGACTCAGTTCTGAAGGATGGGCAGTAGCTTCTGAGGCATAGAGTGGAGGAAGAGTCCTGAGAAGTGCCCAGCATGGGGGCGGGAGCATGATGATGAGAGATGAAGCTGGTGGGTCAGTGGGGCCTGAGGCCACAGTCAGGGCTTGGGTCAACACCCGGAGAGCCATGGTGAAAAAAAGTATTTTAAAGAAAGGAGGGACATGATTAGAGTTGCATTTTAGGAAGGCAGTCTAGTCTGGCTGCATGGTGGAGAATGTTCTGGAAGGAAGCAAAGACAAGGAGGAGGACCGTGAGGAGCTAAGCTGTAGCCTAGACAGGAACGGGTGTTGTGGGTATGGGGCAGAGTGGTGGGTCCGAACAGTGTAGGAGATGGAGCAGGAGCGTGGGGGTGGGGGAGATGAACCGCTTTGGAAATGGCAGGTGTCTGACCTGTGTGTTGAGATAACTGATAAAACAGGGAGGAAGAACTGTGATGGGAGAGAAAGACCATCAGTTGGTCTTTGGGCAGGTCAGGCAGCTGCAGGGAGATATCAGGAGGCAGGGCATACATATCCTGGCACAAAGCCCCACGGAGAAGTGTGAAGAAAGGATCCGTCCTTGGGGGAATTAACATGCGGATAATTGAGGTTACAGGAATGGATGGGTTGCTGGGGGACAGTGTGCAGAGAGAGATAACTGAGGAGCACCCATATTTACAACCACCTAAGGACTCGCATCCGATGTGTATTTAAACCTCAGACCCTTCCCAGTCTCCCAGCGGCATCGGCTGTGGGCACCTGGGACACTGAGCACCAGTGTGCATTCGAGGCATCCCTGCTAATGGGGGGATCCTTGTAACGGGGTCCTCCCTGATGATAAATGAGCTTAGGTCTCTGCCTGACAAGGGCTTCCAATCACCTTCACATTTCGGTTGTTTGGAGGCTTCTGTGGGTGAATAATCAGTCTTGTTTTCTGTTTCTTACTTCAGGATTAGAAGGAGTATCTTAGAATGTTTTCTTCTCTTGGCTTTATGCCCATGCTGTATGAGGAGCAACAAAGGAAGATGGGCCTTTTTTTTTTTCTTACAGACTTGAGCTGCAGCCTTTCCACTAAATTCACACCAACAGTATTTCAGGGAGGAGGGGGCCGTGAGAGGAATGGGGGAAAGGTGATCAAAGGGTACAAACTTCTAGTTATAAGATGAAGTTCTGAATACATGATGTATATAGCATGGCGACAATAGCTAACAATATTGTATATTTGAAAGTTGTTAAGAGAGTAGATCTTAAAAGTTCTCACCTCCCCCACACACACATATACACACAAGTTGTAACTTTGGGAGATGATGGGTGTGTTAACTAACCTTACGGCAGAAATCATTTCACAAATTATACACCTACTAAATCAGTAATTGTACACCTGAAACTGAAAATTGTACACCTGATACGATATCATATGTCAGTTATATCTCAGTAAAGCTGGGGGGTAAGGAAACATTTCATAGGGCTTCAGAACAGTTACTGAATGTTATAGAGAACTGACATTTCCTTAAACCAGAGGCGTGGCCAGGAAGAAACAAACATCTAGTGAATCCTACTTGGCAAAAGCAGAATTGATCATTCTTGGTGACACTGGATTATGGCAATATCATTTATTCTGATTACTCAGAATGAGAATTGACTTCACTGGCCCTTGCTAGTCCTGCTAAAGTCTGTATGGACTCACGGGGTGGTCCATGCAACGCCACGCACACTACCACAGAGTAAGTCCTCATGGAATCTTACTCACCATTATTACTGTTGTTTTGTTACTATTACTTTATTGTCCTTGCATGCTTGTGCATTGCCTCTGGACAGGGACTAAGGTAAGGATCTTGATCTTTTTATATCCTTGGGACTAGCAGAGTCCTTGACAGAGGGTAGAAGTAAAGTAGTTTGTATTGATTTCTAACTGGCTGATTATGTTAGTAATCTTTTCCCAATTGGAGTATAAGCGCCTTAAAGACAGGAATGATGTCTGCCAATTCTTTACTTCCAAAAATGCTAGCCCTTTTCTGAGCACATGGTAGTTACCAGTTTGTATTTATTTAAAAACTGACAGACTGAAATCATGAGTTTCACTTTTGTCAGTTGAAGAAGAGCATGAAAATGATAGCAAACATTTTGTGACCTCCGACCCCAGCAGCAGAAACAAGGTCAAGCCCGCCTCATCGAAATGCACACCTGTAACCTATAAAAATGATGGGTCTTTTACAACTCAGAGACGTTGCGGTCGAAACTGAAGACACACTCCTTGTTTTTAAATATTGCTCTTTGATCAGGGTATTAAAATTCATAAAGCTCTTGAAAGGAAATTGTCACTAAGTACTAAAGCCATTACAGTTGTCACAGGGTTTCAAAGTGTTGCCACAGAGATGGAGTTGCCTCTGTGGTTCCGCTGCTCTTCAGATGAACTGCATTCAGGTGTGGGTTCTATCGTTTGTGTGCAGACCCGTGCCCCTGAAACCAAGAGGTGGTGATCAGAAATACAGCAGTCAGGAGAGAAGGCTTGGAAGGAGCGGCTGGAATTCAGAGTTTGGGGAGGTGCATTTTATGTGCACTTGATGAGGCTAATGTCACTGGGAATAGACCACCACCACCGGGAAACGGTGGCTTGCGGTCACATGAACGCTACCATACACACCTTCTTGAGAACCGGCATTGAGGAGAGGCTACATTCTTTGTTTTCCAAGTGGGTAGTTTGTATTTCTTGACATTTGATCCCAGTGACTTTCACATTAACAAAAGTCGATGGATGCCATAGAAAGCATCAGCCCTCGGCAGAGCTCAAGACTTCTGTTCTCTCAAACACCTTGGAGAAAGCTGTCCATATGCGTGTCGGGAACCGCAGGAGCCCGGGCGGTCTGTCTAGAAGGATCTGGTGTCTGCAGAGTGATTTGCATCTTGATGGATGGGTGGACAGACAAGTCTAATAATTTTTTTAAATAAAAACCAAGTAATCAGTAAACTTGGAATGATATGAACCAATATAGTCTCTATTAATATGAGTTGAGAAGGTGAGTTGTTTGAGTGCCTCGTTTTGCAGCCGCACTACTCCTATAACTCATAACCTTTTCTGCTTTTGAATTTAAGAATGCTTTTTATTTCAGAAAATAGAGTGTAGACCTTAAATTGGATCTTAATGAAAATTCTGTTAATTCTGCAACAGGCTTTCACTTGTAATCTTTTCAGAAGAGGAGTTTTGATGGTATCTCCTTTGCCAGTGATAGTGGAGGAGAAATTTAATAACAAAATCTTTTTAATTTCAAAGTCCATTTTGAGCAGATGGGGAAAACAAGTCATTTTTAACTGAAAAAAATGACAAGTTAGATAAATTTATTAAGAATGCTGTATAACCACAAATGCAGAGAATGTAATTCAGATTAAGAATCTTGCCAAATTCGGGCGGCTTTACGTCTGAGGAATAAGATAGACTTGAGACTTGTGTGTGGAGAGCATTCTTTACAAGTGGACTGACCCAGACTATGGGCCCTGCCTACGCCCAGAGCAAAGATTCACTGGAGGCTTTTAAGGACAGTGAGGTGACTTTAAATTCTGTGCAAGGTTTAGAAAACTGTTATTTCCAAAATAGACGTGTAAGTTTTGTAAACCACACCTTTGGGAAGTGACATCGATAGTGAATTTTACAGTAATTGTTTTGTGTGGTGTTCAGGTCTACCAATACTGTTTTGTCAGATTGTTTTTAACTTCATTCTTTTTAATTCAGTGTTTTAAAAAAATCATCATAGTTTTAAGCCCAGAATTAAAATTTCCCATTTAGACAGATCTAGGGTGTTCTCTCTGCAGTAGACCAAGGACACCCAATGTTTTGTTTGGGTCTTTTTGGTTTAATTTGGTTTGGCTTGGTTTGGTTTATGTAGTCCTTAACTCAATCTTGAAAAGTTTTGACTAACATTTAGTTAGCAGAAATTCAAAAGAGAATCAACAAAATCTGGGCTATTTTGAAAGTGTCAGTATTATTTACACTGTAAAGTTTAATTTTCTTGCCGTCCCAATACAGGGTTTGAAAAAATTTCTTCTGAGTTGAATTTAATGTTTGATTTGACCTTACAGTAGCAATCCAATCCTCCTGAATATACATGCAAAATATTATTCGCTCTACTTTGGAAGTTCAAGCCAGTCCAACGGCTGCTTTTTTTTTTTTTTTTTGAAAATAATGAAAACACTAATTGAGAAAAACTATCACCTCTTAGCAAAAAAAAAATGTTAGAGGGGAAATACTAGAAATGAATATTGTGCTAATCATAATCACCTTAAAGGATCCGCTGGACCCCACAAATGATAAGTTGTAGCAATGGCAGATCCAACAGATCCCAAAACCAGCTCTAGTCAAGACTCCAGCAGACCTCTGGACTCTGTAACAGACAATGATTCATTCATTATAAACCTCCTTGATGAGGTAGCATAATTAGCTCTCCACCCGAGCTTTCTGCTTACTCAAGCCCTGAACATCCTTTTCGGAGAAAAGGGTCCTTTCCTGTATAACGGGCACATCGCTTTTACAATCGTGCTAAGATGTCCCCAGAGCCATGCTGTTCAAAGAGCCATCCTCAGACCCGGTGAGTGAACGCTTTCTTACGGGGCTGCAGTGAGCAGGCGGAGTTGGCACTACCATATAAACCAACCGCGTCGCTGAGCACATGGTTACTTCACCCGTTGATCATAACACCTTCCTCAATGCAGAAAGCAAGTGCACTGATTTACATTCTCGGGGGAAGCAAAGTGCCAGTGTTCTCTGTCTTAATGTTCTTGTCTGACTCGCAGGGATTTTCTCAACACTTTGGAAAGTTCAGCTCAGAATGTATGAAAATATGAGCACATAGGATTTTTGTAGGGCACTATTTATAAAGAACAACATGATAGCGTTCACATATACAGTTTATAGTCTCATAGTTATTATTCCGTTTACTTCCTTTTCATGAAAGATGTCTTTCTGTTTCTACGTTGCATCAACTTGTACATAAACTTGATTCCTAGGTGGGCAAATTAATCAATTAATCAATTCAATAATATCATTATGCAATGTTTCATAGTATTAATAGTTATTGATGAGTGCTTCCTAAGGTACCAGGCCAAGTGCTTTACATACATTAGCATACTTTGTCCTCCCTACAACCCTCTGTGGTAAGAATTTTTATCATCTTCTTTTTGGAGTTAAGGAAACTGAGGCTTAGGGAGCGTCAACCTACCAGTACCAACAACCTACCCAGTACCAAACAGCTCTTTGGTAGTTAGAGCAGTGATTCCAAAGCTGGGTCCTTGCACTTAGCCACTCACAAGCCGCCAAGGGCCAGCCGGATAACTGACCAATGAGTGAATGAGATTCATATTCTGGCAAAATGGTAGACAGAGTTCATATAGTCTCCATTAGCCCACAAATAAGTAGAAAAGTTGGTTAAAATACACTTTTTAAACATAACCATTGAGATAGAAAGAAAGAAAGAAAGAAAGAAGAAAGAAAGAAAGAAAGAAAGAAAGAAAGAAAGAAAGAAAGAAAGGGACTCACCAGGTGCAAGAAAGGAAGCAGATGCTCAAAGGAGACAGATAAGAAAGTTGCAGTTAGGGCCCTGGGATCGGGGTCTGGAAATAGACACTCGTGTTAACTCCCATGCATGCAAGGAAAGCAGATGGGACCGACCCAGTGCATGGAGAGAGCTAACACTTAAACCCCATACAAGCCTGAGCTCCTCAAGGGTTGCCCTTTTTTCAAGAAGGGGACTTGAAAAATCCCATCTGCCAAACTCATTCCACATCCTGGTGTGGGGTCCAGATCTATCCCAGCAATGCAGAAGTCTGGAGAGATTGCCTATACCCCAAGAGTCCTAAGCCATCACTTTGATGAAGCACTCTGACTTCTGTCCGTTCTTTCAGCACTACCATAACCACATCCTTCTCTTGACATAACATATGGACATTTTAGAACACCAAAGATGAAAGGAGCATTTTAAACATAACCAGAACGGGGGGAAGTAAATAACTGAGAAAAAGGACCAATTGCCAACAAAGGAAAAACAAATCAGCTGGTGGCATGCCTGATTTTTTTTGGCAACAATAAAGACTGAAAAACACTGAAATAACATCTTCAAAAAGCTGGGAAAAATAACTATCAACCTGGAATTCTGTACCTGCAAACCATCATTTAAGAGTGATAAAGACATGGAATCCACAATGACAGGAAAGGCTCCTGGTAAAAACAGTAATTTCACAAATATTATGTTGAGTGAAAGAAGCCAGACACAAAAGAGTACCTACTCTACGATTCCATTTATATGAAATTCAAGAACTAGACTAACTTAATCAGTAGAGAAAAATATCTGACTCGCAGGGGTGAGTACTGACAGTGAAGGGGCAGAGAGAGCTCTCTGGTATGATGAAAATATCCCAAGTCTTGATCTAGGTAGTATTTGCTTGGGTGTAGATGCAAAAATTCATTGAGTTAAACCCTTTGCTTGCACGGTCATCACATACCTCACTGTATGTATTTGACTCCACCCCCCAAAAGAACATATTTTTTTTAAGTGGGAAAGCATACTAAAGACTTTTTTAACTTTGCTTTTTACAAACACTCCCTAAAGAATTGCTAAAGATTTATTTCTGTAAGAATGAGATAGAACCCAGAGGATCAGAGTGGGTTGTAATAATGAACAGTGACAAAAGAAAGTGGTAAATAAGAGGTTTCGTTTAAACAAACATTGACTAACAACAATAATAAGGTCTTTGGGGTGTGGGGGTTAAACCAAGACGGAATTAAAACACTAGGTAACAACCAGTGTATGTGGTAGATGGTAATTGGAATAAAAGTATTCTAAGATTCTTCCTTTTTTTTCTGGAGGAAGGTAGAAATGTTGATTAACTTTGAATCTATGATAAAAATTTAAGGTAGCCACAAAAACAATAGCAACAGAATATCTGTCATATTGATCGTAAAATAAGAATGAAGAAGTTATTCACTCTAATACAGGGCAAGGAGAAAAACAGAAGCAAAGAACAAGGCTTGGTAAATAGGAAAAAAACAATGGAAGCAATAGGTCTAAGTATATTAGCAATTATAACATAAATGTATTTTATTAATGGATGTAACTTTTAACATGTTAGAAGACGGAGATTCTACCATACTATTTATATGACCGACTCCCAAACCAAATGACATAAAGCCAAAGGGATAGAAAATGATAAACCAGAAAGATATTTTTAAAAATAAGAGCCGATGAAAGTATATAAATGTCACGCAAAGCAGACATTTGCACCTTAAGGTGCAAACATTTTTTTGCAATTCTTCAAAAAGATATAAAAATCCTGAGCCTGAACCCTCCAGGTAAATAAAGCAAAATTTGATAGAATGACAAGTAAAAAACAGACAAGTTCATACTTACAATGGGGGGCTTTAACACGCATTCCTCAGGAAATGATACCTTAATTAGGCAAAAAAGGACCAAAAATGTGGAAAAGTTGAACAGCATCATTAATGAACTTGATCCTTTGAATAAAGAAAGACCCCTGCCCCAACGGTTAAGCAATATACATTCCAAGCACAACATAACATTTGTGTGTCAATTACAAAATTGGACATGCATCAGGCCACAAAAGAAGTATCAATAGAGTAAACCAGACAAGGTCTAAGAATCCTGGGAGCATCTTGGCTTGCAGCAAAGAGGTGAGAACGTGCCTTCTAAAGGCGAAACCAATAAAATAAAACAGAAATACTCTGCAGCCTTTAGCGTCCAGTTTGAAACTTCTAAGTGATTGCACTGTTATGAAATTATCTAGCCCCACACAACATCTCCTGCTTCTTCTCTGTCTTGTTGCTTGCTCTCTGACCTTGAGACCACTCAGCTGTTTTCGAAGAAGGGAAAGGTGTTGCCAGTGGATAGGACCCCCCCACCCCCACCCCATCAGTCATCTTCAGAGGCGCAAACACTTCTGATAGGAGGCGACAGGGCATTGGGAGGCAGGGGGAGGAGGGGAAAAGCCATCGTCTTAAGTTAGGTGTAAGGATTCTCTGATGAATCGGGGGCTATTCATTGTCCCTGGTCCCCCGAATTTCACCCCTAGGAGAGGTTGCATGAAGTCTTCCTCTGAAGATGTTAAAGAATTGATCACATAACTTTCTTCCTGGATACAGTTAAGGCTTTATGTGTTGAACACATTCAGTAAGTGCCTCTTTTCATGGTGGGAAGAACCATGTGAACCTGAGAAAACTTGGACATAGATTCTCTTTGTCAATTTGGCAAACACGGGATTTACCAGGAACACTACAGGACTTTACTCGGACATCTAACTGCCTTACCTTCTTTTTCCATGGTTTACAAATAACATTTTTCAGCATCGTGGTGATAATAGTCTAGATTTGGTGTGTGTCCTCCTCATTTGTTCATCCACAGCATTCTTAACCCTTTAGAAATGATTCATGGCAGCCTCTCTTTTTGTTAGATTTTAGCAGCTCTCCTCTATCTTTTGCTGACCTGGAAATTCTACAGACAGCTCCATTTTTAGGCTGATGAAATGCAGTGATCCCTGAAGCTGTCTGTGCGTGTCCCACAGGAGACCTCCTTCAAGCCTGAAATGATTCCATTTATTATCATGAATCCCTGCCCTTGAGAACAGCATAGCTGAATGTTTGCTAATTTCCCTCCGAGCTCTGCCTTCTCACACTGGCTCTCGGTCTGTCTCCTAAAATCTTTCTTAACTTTAAAAAAAAAAAAAAAAACAAACGTTAAGGCATTGATCACTAAATTCTGTATCTCATGGGTGGTTTTGGTTGATAAAAGAGGAGTAAAACTACCTACCACAGTTAATCTTACAGTGTAATTGAAAAGCTACAGCAACCTTTGAGGGCAGGCATCTTCCCTATCTCAGGAATAAATATTGCTCAGATTTGTGTTTTTCTGAAAGTGCTAACTCTGAGTCCCTTTGCAAAGTGTGATGAGCTGCACCTGTGCCTGTCACACACTGACCCTGGGCATCAGAATTCTTGCCACAGTGGAAGTCGTCATGGGCCACGTTTGCATAAAACGCAACAGGCTGTCCAGCATCACTGTGCCTACAAGCTTCCCATCTTGGGGTCCACGTCCAGCATGTCTCTGGTTTCCCATATTGACCCCAAAGATTTCAGTCTTTAGTGTGTGGACTGAACAAAGATGTAAAATGCTTTGGCTTGTTCTTGCTGAACAAAGGAAACCTGGTTTTGTGCAGATCCAGATATATTGAAACTGATTCAATATTTTCTACTCAATATAAAGTGGGGGGACGTGTCATTGTGATAGTGACAGATTCCTCTGAATTGTATCTGTGTCGTTGCTGTGCTTTAAAGGTTCCTATGAAAGACTTCATTCACTGCATGTGAGTTTCTAGTTGGAGAATTATCTAATTGCTTTTCTGATTTAGGCTCAAGTAGCAATTCATGTAGAGCTATAAATACGAAAGCAGTTTGATTTGGTTTTTTTCTTTCTTTTTTTTTTTTTTTTTGCTCTTCTACTTAACTGCTTCCGTGTTTTGGATTCCTCCTTTAGGATTAGATTAAAACAAACAGGCACCTGACTTATCAGATTTGGTCGTTAAATGGATAGTATCCTCATTACATAGTTTATATATATAATTTTTATGAATAACACCAAGGCCGCAGTAGATAAGTGAGCAGAGAACACAAGCAATTCGTTGAAGAAAAAATCCAGATGGCCAGTAGGCATTTGAAAAAGTGTTCAACTCACTAGTAATCATAGAAATGTCAAAACAACCATGAAGCCTCATTTCTCTTCTTTGAATTTCTACTTGAGTAAGTTACTTAAGTTATTTCTGAGCAGTTTTCTTATAAAAAGGCCTTAAAGACTTTGACGTTATCTTGTTGAAGTGATGAATTTCGATATATATGCCCAAGATGTTTGCTAAATTGTTGAGCCAACTATACCCCCAAGTAGGCCAGTATATAGAGAAGATTCCGGTCTCTCTGCACTCTTGTGTCCACTGAGATGAATGCTGCCGAATGAACGAGTTACCATGTAACTATATGATATAATACTTTCATGTATTAAATGTGTATTTTTGAAGATTTTATGTAATCCAGAAGAGATGCTTATGAAGAGGTCAAGTGACATTTGGGGCAGCTCCAATCTCCACACTTCACATAGTCAAACAGGGTCTGAGGGAGGGTGAAGAGTGTGTCGTATCCAGCACCTGCTCATCACCAGGGTGGTTATCCCCTCCCCTTATCCCACTTCATACACCCAAGGAGTGTCTAAAATCCTGATGAAACACCCAATAGTATAGCGTCTTTCCTCCCATGCATTGGAAAGTGGTTGTGCAAGTGTTTGTGCAAATATCAAAACTTGTTGCTGTAGTTAATCTAGTACTGTACTGTTACTAAGAAACCTGGATTGTCTCCAAGCAACACGAACCTCTGATGTTGGAATGTTCTTGCCTGCAGTGCCTCATCTCACTTGGTTTTGCATGCTTGCATTATGGGGATGTTGTCTTCTCAGGACACGCGCAAGATGGCCATCCTTCTGAGCCCTCTTGGCTTAATTCTCTATCCTACCGCCTGTATATGTCTGGGGCAGACTCTTAAGAAACTGGCTTGTAAAAAGAGTGAATCTTTCTGCAGGTGGCCTTACTACTGACTCAAAACGAATGGAGAAAACTCTCACAGGAAGACTTCTCTTTGGAATATGAGCTATCTCCATGTGTGTTTTTTTAACCTAAAAATATCCGCCATTCTTTGCTATTTTTAAATAGTGCGCCTTATTTGAAAGGCAGTAGCAAAATCTCACAATCAAAATAATTTTATTTTCAAGGTAGAAGAAAATTAGAAATGGCGAAATGTTTTGACTGGTATGCCACTGAACGACTGATGAAGTCTGTTCTTATAAACACATCAGATATAAGTCTTTGTCGTATAATATTTAAGTCCCCTGTAAGTGCTGGGGACTTGTGGAAGCTTTGGGAGCCAATTCTTTTTTTTTTAAGATTTTATTTTTTTTAAGTAACCTCTACAACCAACATGGGGCTTGAACTCACAACCCCAAGATCAAGAGTCCCATGCTCTGCGGACTGAGCCAGCCAGGCGCACCAGGGGCCAATTCTTTTGGCACAGAGGTATCAGAGGTTTAAATTCCTCCTCATCAGAACCATGGATAGATCACAAGTGAGCCAGTTGTATCTCTATCTAACTTCATTAAGTATGAAATTTATGGTGCCTACTAATTTTATAAAAATGTCTTCGTGTAAAGAGGATGGGTGGCCTTTGGAACGGGACACCATGGGGTCAAGTTCTGGCTCTGCTGCATACTAACCCAAGACCTTAATTTACTTAATGCCCCTGAGTTTGTTTCTTCACACAAAATGTGGGCATAACAACACTCACTCGGCAGAGTGGTAAAAATTAAAGATAACCTATGCAATATATAAGAATCACTATGTAGTAATTACCATTAATACTTCTTAGCATCTTATTAAAGCTTGTCTAAGTAAGTATGTAAGTAAGTTGCTTTTCAAATGACTTTATGATTAAGCACAGTACACTTTGGGTCATGTTTCTTGTCTGGATGAGGAGTTTTCCCAGGTGATGCACACAGACCCGTTCCACTAACTTTGTGCCCCATAGCGTGCACCGGTGAGCACTTTCCTGAGACCTGGGAATGGAGCTCTTGTTCCCAGAAAAACCAACAATCTCCCATAAGATTCAGTCCACACTTTTATATTCATTAGCACTATGCTGAACCAGATATCTTTAACTGGATGCTTAATAATTCTGATTCAGACACTTTATAGGGTGTGAGAAAAATAGATTCTATTTCTGCCAGGAACTTGTAATGTAAAATATCCAGAACAATCTGAAAAAAAAAAAAAAAAACCTGCACTCATAACTTAGAATACTCAGTTCATTTCTTATGTCTGTCTGGCCCAGTCTTTTTTTTTTTTTTAAAGATTTTATTTATTTATTTGACAGAGAGAGAGACAGCCAGCTAGAGAGGGAACACAAGCAGGGGAGTGGGAGGGGAAGAAGCAGGCTCATAGCGGAGGAGCCTGATGTGGGGCTCGATCCCATAACGCCGGGATCACACCCTGAGCCGAAGGCAGACGCTTAACCGCTGTGCCACCCAGGCGCCCCAGTCTGGCCCAGTCTTAAACCTCATCAAGATCTGTCGAAAACAGTGTCCACACAGGAAACCACCCAATTTTCCATCAGCAAGGAAAAGATGAACACATTGCAGTATGTTTGTGTGATGGAATACTACTCAACAGTAAAAATTCTGTGTTATTAAAGAAAAAATCTGAGTTATTGACAGATGCAACAACATAGGTAAATTTTAAAAACATTATGTGGAGCCAAAGAAGCGAGACACAAAAGAGTATATGCTATATGATCTCATTGTGGAGAAGTTCAAAAAGAGGCAAACCTAACCTGTGATGATAGAAGTCAGAATAGCAGTTATCCCTGGGGATATTGACTGAGAAGGGGCAAAACAGGAATTTTCTAGGATGATAAGTGTCCTTTATCTTATAGATACAATGTATGTACACACACACACACACACACACACACACACACTCATGAAGCTGTAACACCCTTAAGATCTGTGCTGGTACAGTATGTAAGTTATACCTTCATTTTTAAAAGAGCATCCAAGATAGGGAACCATTTTGTTTGGGGAAAGTGAGGAAGGTAAGGGCATAGAGAGATTAACTCTTAAAATATCAATCTTTCTAGGGTTTACGTTTTTGTAGACTCTGTTTCTATAAAGATGAATTTACCATTGAGCTCTGATTTTTAAACTAAATAAAAGTTGTCAGAGTAGCTCCCAGTAGACAAAGAAATTGGATCCCAACTTTAAAGTAAAGTTTCAGCTCTGAAACAGAATTAAGAAGCTACGTTGACTTTACTGGCCTGCTTGGATACATCAGTATTTCAGTCCAGAGAAAAAGAAATTTCATGTTATAAATTCATCTCCCATCTTGGGTTTGTTAAACTCCTCTGTAGGAGCTTCAAGAGGATAAATTACTCAGAGTTAAATGTGAGTGTGTCTTTCAACTCAATGTAAATTGATTTTCATGCAGGACATCTTCATTTTCTGCATAAAGAATGAGCCATTAGTTGATTACTCTTCGCTTGCTCTGTGGTATGCTTTTTTCTAAGACTCGAAGAGAAAAACACAATAAATCAAGCAAGTGGGGGAACCTGTGTAGGCATAGCCTCAAATAACAAACACCCAACTTATGAAGATCAACTGGACAGCAAATACTGACTCTACTCTTTCACTTTTTTCCTTCGAAACCTTCATGATGGTTGAAAAATTTGTAAACAACCTCTTCTGTTACAGTATTCAAAACCTTCCATGATTTTTTGGTTAATCTTTCTAGACGCGTTCCCCCATTTCCAACAGGAACCCCCGCCCCCAGCTTCCTAGCTTCAGGGAACGATGTGATTCTTTAAAAACTGCATGAACGATTCCATTTCCCTTTCTCAGCACAAGTCACGTCTCCCCTGCCACGTGCTTCCCCATCTCTGTCTGCATCAACCACACACACCCTGCCTCACACAGAGTAGACATGGAAAGTTTACAGAATGAAGGGGAGTGGAAAAAGAGCAGCCCTGCATCTGTCTGAACAGCAAAGATTAAAAGGAAAAAATGATTTTCCATTTCATGGTACACAGGTTTCGCACTAATAAAGATTTCACGGAACCTTTCAGAAGATTTCTTCCTGCCTTCAAAACCTCATAATACAGAGTATTAAGATATTTGTTCCGGGGATAAAAAAGCTCACCTAGACCCTTGTGTAGCAAAATAGCTTAACAGGTGCAGGGGAAAAAATGTTAATGTTAAGTTTAAAAGCCCCACAATCTGCTGGGAGCCACAGTGTGTAGCAACATCCTAAGGAGCTGTGACCTCATCCCCAGAATCTGTCACCAAGGCCTAAGAGCTGGTTGCAGATCCATAAAATATCTTTCGAATTATTTTTCCAAACATTTTTCTTTTCACGAAAATGCATATTTAATGAACATTATCTAAATATTATGTGTTGACACTAGTTTTTCTCATAGCTAAGGATTTAACATTACTCTTAATGAAGTTTTAAGATACTCACACATATATATTATGTATTTGTATATGTATATGTAATATCTATGTTATACATATTTATGCTTGTGTATGTATGCACAGTGATGGAGTATACCTACACATCCATAAGATGGCCAATAAATTATTTATACATGATGAAGGGCAGTATAATGCACCTCCTTGCTCCTACCTCAGGATCTTTGAACATGCTGCTCACTCTGGAATGCTTTTCCTTCAGGTAACTACCTGCATGCTCACTCTCCCATCCCCTATATCTTCATCCTTGTTTGTTCCCTTTACAACCCTTCTCAGAACTCACAGCATACGTTTGGTTACTCCCCAGCATAAGATCCACAAGGGCAAGGATCTTGTCTGTTTTATTCACTTTATATTCCTAGTGCTTAGCACAATGCCATACATAGAACAGGACCTCATTACATAATTTGCACAACAAATGACTTAAAGGTCATCTGACTGACCGTCCAAAATGCACATGAATTCCAGTAAGAACCTACAATCATAAATTAATTGAAGGCCATTTATAAAACAATATGGGAACAAGCTGGCTACAGAAAGATAGAAATGAAATAAAACAAGTGAATGGCCCAAGTTGAGTTGACAAAGAGGAGGAGCAAAATTTCAGAGAGTGATCAAAAGGAAAGGAAGAAGAAGAAATCAATCTGACCCATTTAATATTATTGACAAATGGCTGGTAGACAAAAGCTCCATCATTGATCACAGAGTTTATTATTTTTCCCCTTAATCACTGAGAAATTTATATCAGTGTAACACTTTATGGTTACAGGTACAGCTCATGACATTTAAAAATAAGTAAGTGGCTAAATAAATGCTCAAGCCATTTGAGGATTGATGATGAGAGCATATCATGAACCAAAGCTTACAAGGTCCATGGAGAACACACTGTACATGCCACACTAATTAGGGCCTCATCACAACCAAATCAGCATGGCAAGTATAACTAATATTATTCCCATTTTTCAGATGTGGAGACAGTCTCAGAGACTTATAAATAACATGCCTTAAGTTTATACATCTTACGCATGACAGATTCCCTATCTGATGCCAGATATTTAGAAACTAAACCCTAATATATATGGAAAAACTCAGTTCCAATTTTTGCAGCAATCCTGGGAAGAAAGTTATAAAAAAAGAAATTAGGAAATTGTATCCTCTATGTCCTAATATAAGCTTCCTTTCCATGTTAACACCTGAAACACTTCCCCATTGAATTCTTTTTCATTTTTCTTTTAAATTACAGCTTTATTTCAGAAGTCCTTTGCTCTGACTTTCTCTCCTTCCACACTTTATGACTATGGATTGGATTGGTGTGAATTGAATTGTCTGGATTTAAAAGGGACTTAGCTTTGCAGTTATCCTCTTTTACCACGAGAGGTCACTTTCAGGCCACGGAGGCCCAGAGCACTGAAGGGTTGATGAGAAGTTGTACAAGAACTCAGGAATCAAAATTTGTAGACTATGTCATGACTGCTGACAGGGTGTGAAGCTCATGACTCATTGGATCAAGGTGGCAGAAAGTGAAATAGTTATGGGATTTAGACGAGGGAATGGCAGTATACAGGAGGACCAAAGTCTCAGACCTATTATGGGTGCCGACTACACTTGACATAATTATTTCCTCATGCAAACACTATTCTAAGCACCTAAGGTGTCCCAGGCACCACACTGGGTGTTTGAACAATGACAGCAAGGACATGGGCCTTTCTTCCCCTGAACCTTCTGCTTAGCGGGGTGACCGACAGTCTGCTCCCACTAATCTCACCTGTGCTTTGCTGTCAAGATGAGGTTGCCTGCACCCCAATGTGTCCGGCCTTGGTCCACACTCTGCTCTGGAGCTGTTGCAGTTTGCTTCTCCATCCACCTGGCTGGCTTCACTCACATTACCTGCCTGGCTTCCGTAGACATCTGGGTTTTGTCCCTGTGACTTCTCTGTGTGCCCCTTCACCTTGCCCACTGTGAAGACAAGCCCTGTCTGCCTCTGTGCTGGCCTCGGGAGAGGTCTGGTTGCAGCGCCCTGGGCAATCGGGGCTTCGGCTGTCTTGCTGCTTCAGCAGCTGCTGTAAAAAGATGGAGATGTCAGCTACTTCTACTCTGGGTGAGATCTGAAGGCAAATGACCTTGTTTGCCTCAAAGAAGAACCAAATGGCTTTCTGGGGAGGAGGGGAGCCGCCGACACACAGCATATTCTATCTGGAGCATCTCAAGCATGGCTGGCCCTGAGGGCACCGATGGCCAAAGGCTGGTGGCATTGGGCGGCCTCCAGCGTCATACAACCTTGTGCTTTCTCTTTGGAGTTTTGTTTCTTACACAACCCTTCCTTCTTCCTATTTCTTCCCTCATTCCATTGACTTACTCATTTTACCCCTTTCTTTCCTTGTGCACTTAATGCTTTCTGCTCGCTCTGGTGGCCTTAGCAGAAACTGATGGTGATGCCGGGGCTGAATGGCTGCCCCCTTAAGCGGAAATCTTTCTCCTGGTGCTGTGTTTTAACTCCAATTGCATTTGAAGATCTTTGGACGTGGCATGCATGGTCCAGTTCATGCCACGGTCCCCACCACTCCATCACACACCTACATTTAATTTGCCTGCCAAGCCCCAGCCCTGATCCCACGCATGAACTTAAGAGGTTAAGGTAACATTGAGTCTTATGTCCATGTTGTTGTTAAGACATGACTTTCCCAATGCCTGGGATCTTGGCTATCCCAGCCAACCTTCCACCTTTTAATAGTTTCCGTCCATTAATTTGTCCGACATTGTTCCTGTGCAGGTAGGGAGACATTTCATTTTTGAGCTTGCTTAAAAATATGAAAAATAGGGGTGCCTGGGTAGCGCAGTTGGTTAAGCGTCTGCTCTTGGCTCAGGTCATGATCCCAGACTCCTGGGATCGAGCCCTGCATCGAGGGAGCCTCCTTCTCCCTCTCCTGCTCTCCCGTTTGTGTCTTTCTCTGTCAAATAAATAAATAAAATCTTTTCTAAAAAATACGAAAAATACTATAAAAGAGCTGGCAGCCTCTGTCCATCCACTTGTATTAGTTTCCTATTGCTGCTGTAACATTATCACAAATTTAGTGACTTAAAACAATAAAATGTTTTATCTTACAGTTGGGTAAATCAGAACCAGATGTGGGTGCCATGAAGCTGAAATCAAGGTGTCTACAGGGCTCCATTCCCTTCTGGAGGCTCTAGAGGAGGACCTCTTTCTTTGCTTATTCAGGTTGTGACAGAATTCCAGTATCGGGGTTTTCAGACTGAGGTCCCACTTTCCATGCTGGCCATTCTGGCTTCTAGAGGCCACTTGCATTCCTTGGCTCATGTCCACGCCCCTTCACCAGCTTTAAAGTCAGCAAAAGGGAGAAGGAGGGTCAAGTCCTTCTCATGCTCCCAACCTCTCATCCTTCTTCAGTCTCATCTCTGTGACACAGCTGGGTGGGAAAGATGCTCCGCTTTTAAGAACTCATGTGATTAGGTTGAGCCCACATAGATAATCCAAGATAATCTTCTGATCTCAGGTTCCATCCCCTTAATCACATCTGCAGTGTCCCTTCATCACTTAAGGTAGGATCTGTACAAGTTCCAGGGATTAGGGCATGGACATCTTTGGGGGCCATTGTTCTGCCAACCACATCACTGATCCTAGCTCTTGGGTTGGTAGGAACCTCACACAGTGGTTGCATTTGAAACCAAACCATGGGGCAGACTGCTGAGTAAAGCACTGAACCTGGGATGGGGAAAGCTTGGATCTCACCCCAGCCCTGAAATCGAGATGCTGGCTAAGGCTGTGGAACTTTGTTTCTCTTAGGATATTGCTAAGATGTCCAGCTTAAAATCATCTTAGAAATTGAAAGTGAATAAAATTGATTAACATTCTAGTGTTCACAATTTTCGATTCCTAGCATAACAGAGACCTAGTCAATATTCTTTGCTTCTTAATTACTAAGAGAACCCATGTTTTACTTGGTGCCCAGCCGAAAAAAAAAAAGTGGAAATTACTGGATAGGAATTTCAGGAAAGCTCTCTGAAAGGAGCTGACTCAGTTGATACGTACCCCTTCTTGCCCTATGCCCTGCCCCATCTGCCTGCCAAATTACAGACATGGTGGCAGATACTCTGGCTGGTGAGAATCAAAAGGCATAAAGATGGCAGCCTGAGAAGCTGGAAAGAGCCAAGTCCCCAACAATGTAGATATTGTATAACCCCTATACTGGCCCTTGACTGCCCACTTGTGGATTTCTTTTATATGAGAGAAAAATATGCCAGTGGTGGGGTTGGAGAGGGGAGGCAGTAGGGGTGCTCTGCTCCTAGGGGCTGAATTCAATTCCTCACTGGTTTCTGTGCTCTAACAATTGATTCTTAGCCTAAAGACGATCACAAGATTCCAAAGTGTCTTCTAGCAATGGGAAATGAGCTGTGAAAAATAACTTTTTTAAATAATAAATTTAGCCATCAAATGAATTCAAAACAGAAGTAGTTATAAATGTATGTCTAAAACTTTTAAATCACAATAGCTTTTTCACATACACTATCTCATTTTATTATCAGAATAACGCGATGAAGCAGGTGGGCTGGCCACTGGATGGCTTTCATTTGCAGTTCAGGAAAGCAAGGTACCAAGAGCGTTAGCAGCCTCCTTACAGATCCTGAGTCCTGACTTATAGTTTGTGACTTGAAGCCATTTGCTCTTTCCTGCTCCTTACAGTTTATTCCTTCATGTCATATTTTAAAAGAACCACTGATTTATGATATGAGAAAAGTACAAAATGTTTTCTCTTTGCCTATGATGTGTTTCTAACATGGAAAAACTAGAAGATTATCCTTCACAAGGCTTCCCTCCCCCTGGGAATAGGTAATCCCCCCACCTCGTTCTGATGAGGGAGGAGTTGTCATACCCATTGAGAGACCTCTTGGGATGAGGACAGCCAGGCCCTGAGAATGGATCTGTGACCTTGGAAGCCACTGGGGGGGGCATCATGCTCTGGGTTCTCTGACTCCCTCCAGCCCTCCTGGTCTCCTCTAATTAAACACGGCAGCCTGGGCATCCCTTGGCCAGAGTCCCTGAGTGGGAACAATTCCTAGAGAAACAGAATCGTTGACAGGAAAGGCACCCCACAATCTGTGTTCGGTAGTGATTCAGGACACTGAAGGAGATTACCCCTGAGCAAGAACTTGCTCTGTTGCTGGAGTGAACTCTCTATCAGAGGCACTTCATATTTTCTAAGTCTCTTCGGTTAACCTGAAAGGCAAGATGCTGATTTTTTTTATAATAATGAATGGAATCTAGGCCATAAAGGACAAATGAGAGCCCCAAACACAAATGCCACCTTTGCTTCCTCCATCTGAAGGACTGCAGAGTTCTCGGTCCAAATTGTGAACTTTTAGGAGGAAACTTATCTTGTATCATTTCAAATATCATAATACTTGAGAAAGGTCATTAACTGAAGAGGAAGAAAGAAGAGCAGTCTCCCGCGAGCCAGAGCAGAGAGGTAGCTTTTGAAATACCTTCCTTTTCCTTAAAGAGGTAATGACTTTGAGCTGGCTCTTCTAAGACATTTAAAAGCCCCCCTATTGAAGGTCATTTATTGGTACATTCATTGATTTAAATGTCCTGTTGGCAAATTCGGTTTCGCTTAGCATTGAAAATAATTTCATATCTGAGTCAAAATGGTAAGATTCAGGACACTGAAAAATCATCCTCATGAATGCACATTTACAGAGAACTCACTACTCATGTACATTATATAAGGTGCCCTGAAGTTTACCAATGATAGTGGAGGCTGGAAGTGTTGGCTGGGATGTTCAACAGGAAGCTCGACCACGCATTTAATTTTATTAGTCTCCTCTTTTTTTAAATTTGTCTACAGACAAATTTACTTTAACCTTACTGCATGGAAGTATGTTATATACATAAATATAATAAATTAGTAAATGAAATCCTTTTCTGAATGATAGAGAATATTTAAATTAACTGACTCTGTATTACTTTCAATTCTGTGCAGAAACAGGAGCTTGGCCAACAAAGGCTTGATAAGAAAAGATCCTTTGTAGGGGTGCCTGGGTAGCGCAGTCGTTAAGGCGTCTGCCTTCGGCTCAGGGCGTGATCCCGGCGTTATGGGATCGAGTCCCACATCAGGCTCCTCCGCTGGGAGCCTGCTTCTTCCTCTCCCACTCCCCCTGCTGTGTTCCCTCTCTCGCTGGCTGTCTCTCTGTCACATAAATAAATAAAATCTTTAAAAAAAAAAAAAAAAGATCCTTTGTAAATGTGCCATAAGGAATATTTAAGCATGACTTGTAATTTGCATGGTGATTGTTGACAGGTGAGCAAATGCTTTTACAGCATTTTAAAATATCCCTTAAAGGTACCTTAAATACTACAGCTACTGTTTGTACCATTTTACAAATTCTCTTCAAAGATATTACAAAGGGAAAGTTCCATTTCAGCCTTAAAATAATCATAACAATAAAATAAACATAGTAGAAGCTAGTATCACTGTGGCAGTTCCCTGATACAAGGACTCTACACTTTAGAAACATCTTTTGATATTATTCTTGCAACAAATATCAATACTGTACCTACCCCTGTTTTGTAGACAAGGAAATTGAGTTTGAGAGGCTGCAATTGATGTCACATCATTTGCATCCAAATTAATGCGCTTTTACTGTTAGTAAGATAGTCCCTCCAACGGAAGGAATGATGACAGAGAGATTCAATTAACCCATTAGGTTAACTGAGGGAAATTCAGACCTGGCTGGTGCACTGAAGAGACGCCATAGCTTTGTCATTAAGACCAGTTCCTGGAACAAACCAGCCTCTGCACATTTCAATCCCAGCCCTTAATGCTTACCTGCTTTGTGACCCTGGGAAAGTTAACTCGACCTACGTGTCCTTAGTTTCCACCTCTAAAATGAAGATGAGCAACAACTATTGTATACAGTTGGTATAAGGATTAAATAATATTGAAGTGCATAGGAGAGCCCCCGGAACATAGGAAATGCCATCCGGGTGCTTTTGATTGGAGCCTGTGTGTGTTGGCAGAGGCTCAGGGTCTTGCCGGTGGTACTTCCAGAAGCCCAATGGCCGAATCAGTGGGGCAGTCTGGATAGACAGCAGGATACAACATCGAGGACTCCCTCAGCTCAGCCCCATAATTCTCCGCTGTCTTATGGTTTCTGGACCTCTTGGCTCTGCCCATGAGTGGAGAACCCACACAGCAGTCAGGACGCGGGGCACAGTGCAGGCTGTGGAGGATGGGCCAGGCAGGGAAATCCCAGCACCACCCGCAGCCCAGGCTGGGAGAACTGTCCGGGACCTCCCTCTAATTACTGGCCACTGCCCCTCCCAGGACTGACACACTTCCATTTTAAATCCCCCGCGTGCCATTCTTAGGAACCAAGGAAGCCTAACTAATTGGACAATAAAAGAAGAGTTTGGTCTAGAGAGGGTGGTGCATTTAATGGAGTTTGCAAAGATTGCAGTGGCACTCACGCTCCGCTGCTGGCTGGCTGGGGCTGGTGACACCGCTTCACCTCGCTGTGCTGACTTCCCCTGCAAGGAAAATGAGAGCTACTCTGCTTGCCTGCTCTCCTCTCCTCCCCGGTAGTCCTCAGGAGATTAATTGCTATTTGTGATTGCTTTCGGTTTGGCTCAAAGAAATGCGACTACAGAAATGCTGGAGTGAAATGGTTTTTCTGGAATTCAGGAGAGATTATCTGTCTTCAGTAGAGTGACCATTCAGTTTATCACCCAAACTTAGACACTTTTGAGAATAAAAGGAAGCACTCAGCATAATTAAAATTATGTAAATTTTCTTGGAAGGCAGCTTAGCAGTTTCTTAACAAAACTAAACATATTCTTCCCATACATGCGGTCCAGCAATTGTGGTCCTTTTGGTATTTACCAAAAGGAGTTAAGAGCTTCAGTCCACACAAAAACATGAGCACGGATGTTTACAGCAGCTTTATTTATTCATAACTGCCAAAACTTGGAAGCAACCAAGACGTCCTTCAGTAGGTGAGTGAGTAAATAAACTGGTACATCCAGACCATAGAATATGATTCAGTGCTAAAAAAAGAAATAAAAAGCTATCAAGCCATGAAAAGCTATGAAGGAATCTTCAAGACAGAACTAAGTTAAGGAAGCCAGTTGGAGTGAAGGGAGTAAGAAGCACGTGGTTGGTTCCTGATCTGTTTTGAGGGTAGAAAGGACAAGGGTTGCTGACAGACTTGATATCAGATATGAGAGAAGGGATTCAAGGATGACACCAAGGTTTTGCCTGAGTAGCTGAAAGAAAGGCAGTCAGGAGGACTGGAAAGGAACAGGATTAGAAGGAGAAATCAGAAACCTGTTTTTAGACATAATTTCGAGATGCCTGTTAGATATCGATAGGGAGGGGCCAAGGAGGTAGAGTATCAGGAGGGACCCAGGGAGTGGTCTGCGGTGGAAATACAAATTTGAGAACTGTCTGAGTGTCGACGATTTATAAGCCACGAGTTCTGACTCATGATCACCTGAGGGGATAGTGTGGACAGTGACAAGAAGGGTCGGAGGACTGAGCTCCCTAGGGGGAGCCTGGGAGATACCAGCCTTGGGAACCAGCCAAGGAGATGAGGAAGGCACAGCCAGGGAGGGACCAGGAGAAAGTGGGGTCCTGAAGGTGGGAGAGAAAAGTCCTTAAAAAGGAAGGTTGGATGAGCTATACCAAGTGACCGCCGAATTTTGTTGGTGACCCAGACAAAAGCTGACTTAGGGGAGGGCTTAGGGATGAGAACCCAAATGTGCTTAAGACAGAATGGAAGAAGAGAAAGGACAAGCCGAGGGTCAGGCTTCGAAGGGCTAACCACCTTGCTCCTGGGAGCACATCTTGTGAGTAGCAGAGCCAGGGTTCGAACTCAGTGGGAGCTTCCTTACACTTTCTACACAGTATACAGCAAGGGAAGGAGTCCTGAACAGGACACTTACCAGCTCTGTCACCTGGAGAAACTCATCATTTAACACACATCTTTGAGGTCCTACTAGGTGGCGGGCACAGTGCTAGATGTGAGGACTCAGAGATGAATAACACAGAGCCCTGACCCAGACCAGCAGGTGGGACTGGAAGTTAGGGGTGGCCTCCAGAGAGAGGTGGCACAGTTATTTCGGTTTGTCTCCTCTCTTAAACAATTGAAGAGGTTGGATCAGGAATGCTCTAAGCACCTTTCCTATCCTTAAATTCCATGGATTGGGATATGAGCAAATCCTTTCACCTACTGAGAAAGGGAAAATCAGCACAGATTTCCCACCTCCTCCAGGGTGTATCACCAAGGTGTTTTAAAGATGTCAGCCCCTAATTGGAATTTTAAATTGGGAGAAGTGTGTGCAGGCACTTCAGATACAATTAGTGTGGTAGATTAAAATCATTTGAAGTGACCTCATTCACTCCCCAAACTGTTTAAATTGATTTTTCAATTTTCTGCCCATGTAAGTGGACAGATGACATACGCAGAGCTGGGGAACTACTGGTAGATTTTAATGAAATTACCCTTGTCAACCAAGGAAAAGGGCAAAAACAATGATAGTGTATCTTTTTACTGCATTAATAATAATAATAAAAAGACTTCATCCCTTCTCAATGGGCTATTACAGTATTTTCAATAAACCTAGAATGCCCAAGATTCTGTTGCATTTCATCACCACAAAGCAGTCCTCATCTTTGCTAAGTGGCAATACTGAATAAAACTGTGAAGTTTCTCTATGGAAAGAGAAACTGTAAATCCAATCAAAAGGCAAATGACACACTTGAGAGAAAAACACTTGCAACAGTGTAACAATCAAGATATTAATATTTTAAACACCTCCTACGAGTAAGAAAAAGATTTGGTAGAAAAACAGGCCATTCACCAAAAAGAAAATGCAGTGGCCAATAAGCTTATGAAAAAGAAACCACCTCATTAATTGTCAGGGAAACTCAAATTACAACATCACCTATGAGACTGGCAAAAATGAAATCTGTTAGTAACATCTGTTGGGAGAGTTCCATTTCCCTACATCATGATTCATTGTGGAATAACACCCATGGACCGTCTCTTGCCCTTCATTCCCTCCTCTCCAGAAGAACTGTTGCATGAATTTGGGAAAGGAACTTGAGTGTGTTGGATCGGTGCCATCCTGATCTTCTTTTCCAGCTCTGCCTGCCTGCAGTGAGAATTCATTCTGATGTGCTCCTAGCCATATGGTGGGCTTCCCCAGGTAGGCTTGACACCTGTGAAGGACACCTGTTCTAGTGACTAGGAGGGGTCCATATATCTAAGGCAGAATTAAAGCATTAGACAATTTGGCTAAAAATATAAAGGCAGATCATCCAATCCAGCTTGTCAGATGATATTTTTAAATCTCCACTTGTGTGGCTTCTGTACATATCTCTGTTGGTTCAGAAGTTGGGAAGGGAAGGGAGGAATGCTTATTGTTTCCTGCCTGCCCTCTTCCCCTGAAAAAGAGAGAAAGAGAGAGAGAAAGAGGAAAGAAGGAAGGAAGGAAGGAAGGAAGGAAGGAAGGAAGGAAGGAAGGAAGGAAGGAAGGAAAGAAGATAGGAAGATTGATGGCTGCATATGGAAAAATAGAAATTCCTTGCAGTTGAAAGGGAGTTACTAAGATTTGGGGGAAGATACCTGACAGAATCAATTAAAACTTGAACAAGTATTAGTTTGGATGATTTGGTGTCTGGCATTTGCTTCAACATAATCCAAGAAAGTGCAAGTGGGTAGGGGTATGGATGCATCAAGACTGGCCTTTATCATGTCTGCAAGTTTTTGCATCCTCTCAATCAAATTAGGAGAATAATTATGCTATTCTCTCTAGCTTTCCATATATTTGAACTTTTCCATAGTATAAAGTTGTTTTATAATGTCTATTACTTTCAACCAGCAATCTCACTTTGGGGAATTTATTTCATAGAAATAACTGCATGAGCCCATAGGGATATATATCTATGAGCATGTTTTCTTGAAATAGTGTGTAGAAACAATATGGAAATAACCTAATGATCATCAATAAGAAAAGGGTTATGTAAACTCTATGTTGACATTATTTTTTTAGATTTTATTTATTTATTTCTTTGAGAGAGAGAGCACAAACAGGGGGAGGGGCAGAGGGAGAAGCAAACTCCCCGCTGAGCAAGGAGCCCAACTCAGGTCTCGATCCCAGGACCCTGGGATCATGACCTGAGCTGAAGGCAGATGCTTCACTGACTGAGCCACCCACATGCCCCTGTGTATGTTGACATTGATAAACAGAGTAAGTTAGGGGAAACAATGTTAAGCAACATCAAGGAAAACTCACACCATCTACCTAATCATTTATTCTTATATATGAAAAGATAGGAATCACCAAAAGTTGGGGAGGGGTGGGGGTGAGGAGAGGGAATAGCAGCATGAAAGAAAGAAGGCCAAAATAAACAGTAAAACTGACCACAGAGGAAGCAAAGATAATCCAAGGAACTTCAAACAAACAAATGCACATCAGCTCTCATTAGTATGCTCAGAGAGATCCAAGAGCTCATAATATCCGTTTTAAAATATTAAATCAGATAATATAAAAAAATCAGATAATATAAAAGGAAAGAGCTCTTAGAGATTAAAGACAGGCAGGCTGTCCAAAAATTCAGTAGAAGGACCTGGGGAAAAATAAGATTAGGATGATTAATAGAACATAGAGCAAAAAGAGAAAGAAATGGAAACAGTAGAGAAAGGATGAGAAGTAGAGGACCAATCCAAAGTTCTAATAGAGCCACCGTAAAAAATAATATGAAGATTCCTCAAAAAATTAAAAACAGAAATACCATATGATTCAAAAATTCCTCTTCTGGGTATTTATCCAAAAGAAATGAAAAACAGGCTCTCATAGAGACACCTGCACCCCCATGTTCATTGCAGCATTATTCACAGTAGCCAAGACATAGAAACAACCTAATGTCTGTCAGTGGATGAATGGATCAAGAAAATGTCACACACACACACACACACACACACACACACACACACTCACACACACACTCACACACACACTATTCAGTCATGAGAAAGAAGGAAAGCCTGCCATTTGTGACAACATGGCTGGGCCGTGAGAGCATTATGCTAAGTAAAATAAGCCAGAGCAAGACAAAAACTATATGATATCATTTATATGTGGAATCTAAAAATAAAACAAAACAAAACAAAACCTGAGGTCACAGAAACAGCATAAAATGGTTGTTACCAGATGCTAGGGAGTGGGGGAAATGGGGAGGTGTTGTTCAGAGGGAACGAACTTCCAATTAATAAGATGAATAAGTTCTGAGAATCTAATATTTAGTACAGTGATTATAGTTCATAACACTGCATTATATACTTGAAAGTTACCAAAGAAGTAGATTTGAAATGTTCTCACCACAAAAAAGAAATGGTAATTATGTGATGTGTTCGAGGTATTAACTAACACTATGGTCGGAATCATTTTGCAATATGTGAGTGTAACAAATGAACACATGCATTGTTATATGTCAATTAAGCTCAATAAAGCTAGAAAAATGGGGGGGGGGACTCCAACAGGAGTCTCAGAAAGTAACCAGAGAAAATGGCAGGGGAAATAGGGAAGAAATTATCAAGGAGATAATAGAACATGCCCCAAAGCTTCGGAAAGACACAGATCTTCAGATTAAAATGGCCTATTAAGTGCAGAGGACAGTGATTAAGAAAAAAATGTAAAGCCTCATCCACCCAAATTTCCAAACACTAAGAATAAGAACAGTATGTTGAAAGATACCGGAGAGAAAAAAAATGACAAAAGGATATCAATTAGGCTAACCAGACTGGTCATCAGCACTGCTGAATGCTGGGAACTCACTACCCAGCACAGTCCTCAGACAAGCAGCAGGATCATCATTAGAAATGCAGAATCGCAAACCCCACTGAGACCCATGAATCAGAATCTGCTTTTTTAAATATTATTTATTTATTTATTTATTTACTTATTTATTTATTTATCTGAGAGAGGGGAGAGGAACAGAAGGAGAGGGAGAGAGAGAATCCCAAGCAGACTCCCTGCTGAGCACCAAGCCTAATGCAGGGCTTGATCTCACGACCCTGAGATCACCACCCTGAGATTACGACCTGAGCCGAAACCAAAAGTCAGACGCTTAACCGACTGAACCACACGAGCACCCCCCGGAATCTGCATTTTAACAAGATCCCATGAACAGGCTAGAATGCAAAGGGCAATGACTTCATAATATGAGAAAAAATTATTATTAGCATAGAATTCCACGCCCAATGATCAGTTGAGTGTAAGAGCAGAATTAAAGCCCTTTAATGCAAAATACAAAATACAAAAACTTTACCATGAGTGATGCGGATGATGAGGGAGGCTCTCGTGTGGGGGCAGGGAATTTTAGGGAAATTTCTGTACTTCTTCTCAATTTTATTGTAGAGCTAAAACTGCTCTTATAAAGTCTTTTTTTAGGAGGCTAATATTTAAAATTACAAATATAATCAATAAAAATACAACTATTAAACTTTGGGAAATGGGAGGAAAAAGATTAAGAAAGCTAAATTGACACCTTTCATCATCTTTCCTGGCAGGACATCAATAGCTATCACCTAAATTAAGTCAGTAAATTGTGACATATTAGGTAGAGTTTTTGAGGTAATCCACAGAACTAAAAACAGAAACGGTATTTTTTCTCCCATTACTCAGTGATTCTTATTTTTATATATATATTTTTATTTGAGAAAGAGTGAGAGCGAGAGAAATAACAGACGGGGAGGGAGAAGCAGACTCGCTACGGAGCAAGGAGCCCTACGTAGGGCTCGATCCCATGACCTTGAGATCATGACCTGAGCCAGTGCTTACCCCACTGAGCCACTCCGGCATCCCCCTCAGTGATTCCTTTTTAAAGTTGAGAGTTAGTGACTTGTTTTGAGGCCCCACTGAAATAGCCACTGATTAATGAGAATAAGATAAGCAAATCCCAAAATTCTATTATAGTAACAGGTTGACAGTTAATTTACTGCCAGGGGCGGGCCATCGCAGTTGCTTCTGGGCAGTAGGCAGTTCTCCTCCATGTGCTCGATGCAGGGATCCAGGCCACTTCCTTCTTGTGATTCTATATCCCACAGGTCTCAGACTCTTCTGCACTTACCCAGTGGAGGAAGAAGGAGTGCATGAAAAAGGCAATCTCACCTCTCCAGTTAGCTGGCCCAGAAAGGTCCTCCTCACTTCCACCTTCCTTCTCTTGGAGAGAACTAGGCATGGTCCCATCTAGATGTACGGAGGGCTTGTACATGTAGTTCTTGGCAACAGTTCTATGCAATGGAGAGTGAGCTTGAGTTTTTGCTGGGCAACAAACCATTTCTGCCACACTCTGTATTCAGATGGCCATGTATAAATGGCATGTATCCCTTACTCTCTCGGAAAGGACATGTGGATTCTGGACACTGGAAAGTCAAGTGTCCTGTAGGTCAAAAAGTTGGTGTGTTGGGGCGCCTGGGTGGCACAGCGGTTAAGCGTCTGCCTTCGGCTCAGGGCGTAATCCCGGCGTTATGGGATCGAGCCCCACATCAGGCTCCTCCACTGGGAGCCTGCTTCTTCCTCTCCCACTCCCCCTGCTTGTGTTCCCTCTCTCGCTGGCTGTCTCTATCTCTGTCGAATAAAATAAAATAAAATCTTAAAAAAAGAAAAAAGATGGTGTGTTGAGCAGATTTACTTTGGGTTGTTGGAATATTTTTAATTCTTTTCCCTTGCTCTGACACCATTTAGCTAAGCGTCTTTTTGTAATGATTTTCTTTGATTTAATAGATCTATCTCTTGTAATTGGATAGCATGTGAAGAGAAACCGGGCAGTGTGCTTCTCTCTAGTACTAGCTTAACACACGTGACTTTGAAGGAGCCACATAACCTCTGTACTCCGTGGTGTCCCGATCTGTAAAATAAGGGACTTGGGCTTTGCCAACTCTGTCAGTTTTAAATTTCTGCTACTTTGTAATTCTATTCAGCCATGAGCTGATAATGTGGAGTTTCTAGACTGCAGGCTTCAGGGACCTGCACTAGAAGTTCCCATGCAAGTATAGCAACTCTGAAAGTTCCCTTTACCACTCCCACCCCTGCGATCTATCCACAAAGACATCACTCACGATAGCGAGGCTCAAGGGAAAACAGAGGTTAAGTACCAGCATGGCAGCAAGAAACCTGACATGTGGTGAGAAATTTCCAGCGGTAACAGAAGAGAAAGGTTTTGCAAGGAGTCAACTCATCAGCCCTACCACAAAGGCCTCCCCAACAAGGAAGGGAGACCAGCTTTCCCAGGTCCTTACAGTTCAGTAAGCAGTCACCATCCCCATAGGGTAGAAAGAACAGGTTATTTCATTACCAGGTAGGGTCTTTTAAAAATAGGTTCATGGTCCAAACATCAAAAAGTACAAAGAGGCAGGGCGCCTGGGTGGCTCAGTCCATTAAGTGTCTGCCTTCGGCTCAGGTCATGATCTTGGGGTCCTGGGGTCGAGCCCAGCGTTGGGCTCTCTGCTTAACAGGGAGTCTGCTTCTCCCTCTCCCTCTGTTCTCTCTCTCAAATAAATAAAACTTAAAAAAACAAAAATTACAAAGAGCCATATGATGAGAAGATTCTATTCTATCCTAGTCCCCACCTGCCCAGTTCTCGTTCCTCACCCTTGCCTTCTCCAAAAGAAGTCATTACTGGTACTAGTTTTTTGTCATCTCAGAGATTTTTATACGTATGCATTCTTCTCCCTCTTCCTCTACGTATATGGTATTCATCATACACTATTCTGACCTTGCTTTAATTTATCAAGGAGTTCTTTCTATTATCTGTGTATAAGGATCATCCTCTTTGTATTTTACAGAATTCTTTCTATAATTTCTTCTACCAACTTTCTCATGATGGACATTTTAGTTGTTTCCGGTCTTCTGAGAACACAAGCTATGCTTTAGCAGTTTAAATAGAATTGTACGTTAGTTATTCCACACACTTGTGCGTCAGTGCAATATGTAATTCCTCAGAGAGGTAATTTTGAGAGATGCTTTCAAATCACCCTCCGTGGACCCACTTTATAGATGAGGAAAGGTGGTAAGAATCTATGATTGCCAGTCCAGGGCTGTAAGCAGCTTGCCTGGCCAGAGCTGTACTCTTCCAGAGTTGGAGCTGGAGGGCTGCGAGGAGCACGAGGTCAGAGAGAGCTCGTGTTCCAAGCTGAGGTGGGCTGCTGTGAGGTGGGCAAGCAGAACAACTCAACAGCTCGCTGGAGGGCAAGCCGAAAGGACGGGGCTCAGCGGCAGAGGGCTGGGGAGGCTCAGCGGCAGATGTGAGCCGAGTGTTACCATGTCTGAGCAGGCAGTCCGTGAGCCAGAAGCCCAGGGTGTGGTCCCGGCTGGGTTAGAGGCTCCAGAAATAGCCTGTACACACATCGCAGGGGGGCCTTTGAGCCGGCTGGCCAGGCAGTGACTCCGTGTGCCAGTCAGCTTCCTGCCACCCACACCTGTACTCATCAGGTCTCAGAATCGGGATGGTGGTGGGACAGTAGCAGAGATGTGGCCAAACCACATGTCACTTAAGCTTCAGTGAGGGGTCGTGGGTTAGTTTGGTTAAAGTGAAGCAGCCCTGCTTGAATATTGTAAGTCATGAAATATATGTATTTATATTTATATATTCATATATAATAGATTATTTATATATATTTACATTATTTTTTTAAGATTTTATTTATTTATCTGACAGAGATTGAGAGAGAGCACAAGTAGGCAGAGTGACAGGCAGAGGGAGAGGGAGAAGCAGGCTCTCCGCTGAGCAGGGAACCCAACGTGAGGCTCGATCCCAGGACCCGGGGATCATGACCTGAGCCGAAGGTAGCTGCTTAACTGGCTGAGCCACCCAGGTGCCCCTATATTTACATTATTTATATATGTTATATAATATATGTTTATATTATATTTATATATTTATATATCTATACTTTTTACTTATGTGATATGTATTACATATAACATGTAAAGCATATATATATATTTATAAATAATTGATGATATATTTATAAATAAATATATGAAAAAAAGTATTTTTTTCATATATATTTTAGAGCAGTTTTAGGTTCACAGCAAAATGTAGTGGGAAGTACAGAGATTTTCCCAGTGGCCCCAGTCCCATACATGCATAGTCTCCCCAGCTATCGATACTCCACACCAGAGTGGTTCAGTTATTATACCGATGAGGCTACATCAACACACCATTGTCATCCAAAGTCCGTAGTTCACTCTTGGTGTTGTACGTTCTGTGAATTGACAAGTATGTATTTTATTCTGTTTGTGCTACTTTAACTCATTTAATTCTCCAGTAACCTTATGAGGTAGGTGCTACTATTACCCCCATTTAGAGAAGATGAAACTGGGGCAGAGTGAGGTTAAGTGACTTGCCCAAGGTCACGTATCTAGTGAGCGCTGGAACTGAATTTGAACCTAGGCCATCTCACTCGATGTATGTTCTTAACCAGTATGTTCTGCTGCCTCGGACTCAAATCCCCAGTCCCTGGGATTCTCTTTCCCTTTCCCACCCGCCTCCTCCAAGTGAGAGAAAAAGGTTCTCCTTGTTCTTATTTGCCTGGTTTCTCCAGAGCCTCACTGCCTGTTTGAGGAATCTTTGAGCAACTTCTGTTCTCTGCAAGCAGGGGGCCCGTGTGCTGAAAGCAGGAGCTGTGGGTTCGTATGGCCATGAGCTTGAGGGCTCTCTGTTGGAGGGACAGAAGGGAAATGGAAGAGCAAGGCTGAGAGTGATGGGGAGGGGAAAGAAGCAGGTGCAGCCACACTGGATGTGGGTACATAGAGATCTCAGATTAAAGGACAGCGGTGAAGATTGGGAGAGAAGAATACGGGACCAGTCCCCTTGGGAGATCAATGACCAGACAGTGTAGAACTTGGTTCTGGGTCACAGCAATTTCCACTCATTCATTTATTTGTTGTTCATAACCTCCTGCTATTTGGAAGGAAAATTCTGATAACTGGAGGGTCTTTCGTTTGTCGGGTAGGGTGATGGAAGGGTGACTGTATGTACTTTTAGAAGAGCTTGAACGTGGCTAAATTTTTCTGCAAATGAAAAGGAGAGAGTTTGGGAAACCCAGAAGTTAGATGTAGAACTATACTACCCAATATGGTGGCCACCAGCCACATGTGGTTATTGAAATGTAGTTAGTCCTAATTGAGACTGTTATGAGTGTAAAATTCACATTTGATTTTGATGACTTAGGAAAAAAGAATGTAGATTGTCTCAGTAGTAATTGCTTATATTGATCATATGTTGAAATGATAATATTTCAGGTATGCTAGGTAAAATAAGATGTTATTAAAGTTAATTTTACTTTCTTACCTTTTTCAATGTGACTGTAAACATTTTTAAATCACATGTGTGGTTCACACTATATTTCTACTGGACTATGATGATCCAGAAGGAAGGGACAAGAACCACGAAGACTCAGGACTATAGAGGAAGGTTTGTGAGAGAGGGAAGACCTGAAGCTGAGGACTGAAAAGGAAGATGTGGGAAAATTAACCAATTAGTTTAGGGAGGGGGAGAGTAAGGGGTGTGGAATATGATATAATCTTTCACTTCCTTCTTCTTTATGAAATCTTCAGTAAAATCAACACCATTAAAAACAAATTTTTTTTTAGAAAGAGCATGTGCACACGGAGGGTGAGCAGAGGAAGAGGGAGAGAGAGAATCTTAAGCAGGTTCCACGCTCAGCATGGATCCTGATGCGGGGCTCGATCTCACAACCCTGAAATCATGACCTGAGCTGAAAGAAGAGTCAGATGCTTAACCAACTGAACTGCCCAGTCGCCCCCAACACCATTTTTTAATAAAGCAAATTAAAAATAATTTCCTTTGAAGAAGCTCATGTCTTCCCTCAAGGTGACCAGAAGGCTCTGGGTGCCAGAAAATCATGTTTGAATTTCACCGGTGTGAATTTGGGGCCTAAATGAAATTAGTTGATGAATAGAAGAGTGTAGCACGGGGGGCGCCTGGGTGGTGCAGTTGTTACGCATCTGCCTTCAGCTCAGGGCGTGATCCTGGCATTCTGGGATCGAGCCCCACATCAGGCTCCTCTGCTATGAGCCTGCTTCTTCCTCTCCCACTCCCCCTGCTTGTGTTCCCTCTCTCGCTGGCTGTCTCTATCTCTGTTAAATAAATTAATAAAATCTTAAAAAAAAAAAGAGTATAGCACACAGGCACCCTACCTCCTCCCATTCTAGTTAACATGTCCAATGAACTCTGAAGAGTTTCCAGGTGATTCATGAATTGTTTTGAAGAAAAAGCAACTTTTTTCTTTTCCCACATTATGTTTATTTCCCTGTTAACTTTTTGCTAACATGACTGATTGAGAGAGTTGATTGTCATGGGAGGCTTTGAGTCAATATGGAATTTCTGGCTCATCAAATCCAAATGCAAGTCATTACCAGCATTGTTACCTAATAGTTGCTTAATGGAGTTCGTGCTTTGGGAGTTGTAGAGCTGAAGTGTCAGAGGGCAAACCTGTCTGGATACACTGTTTTTAATCATCGAGGACAGCCCTGGCATATCAGATTTGAAGTATAGCTGAAAAAAAAGTGCTTGAAGATGATGGCCAGCACAGCCCAGGCAGCTTTTGTGACCTGCGAATTAAAAAAAAGAAGCTTGGAAACAATAATTTAATCCGAAGCTTTATAATTAGGGTCATGGTTGACATTCTGGTGTGAATTTGGGGAAGGAAAATGCTGGAGGAAGCTATAGAAAACTTGAGGGAATAGAGAGAAGCAAGTTAACTGACTTTCTAATAAGCCAAATAATTGTAAAAGTAACAGTAGTGGTAAATTTGAGGTGATGTGGTCTCAAAGGAAAGACTCTATTTTAATGAATTACTGTTCAGTTCAACCTTCGCCTGATATTCCCCTGTTTCCGTGTCCTCTTGCAGTATGAAGTAATGAGCCTCTGAAAACTAACATAGCTGAACTGAGTTTAGAGATTTACTATCTCTAACACCATAGTGCTGAATGTGCATGGCTTTCTGGATGATAACAGAAATACCAGGACAATGATCCCAATTGCGTTGTAACTGGTGACTTAATACCCCTGAACTGAGTGTAATGTAGCAACAGAGATAATAAATGTAGTGGGGGGTAAAGAAAGGAACTTGCATAAGGACATAAAAAAGGAGATTATAACAGAAAAAAATTCCTGACTCTATTAAAACCTCAATATATATGGACTATGCAGATATGTTTGATTTTTGTACCAGGTGCATCTCAGGAAAACTCAGATAGACTTTTAATTGGCTTTGATTTCCAGAGAACATTCCTTGAGTTTTCTGTAAAAGTTGCAAGATTTCCCTTCTGAGTTTCCATGATTGCCTTAAGCTTATTTCATGTGTTTTATTGAAATAAGAAAGATAAATGTATAATTCGATTGTTAAAATACTAGATGAAGAGCCAGACAATAAGGAAATCTGCATAAATTCCAAATTTTCTCTTTAATCAAAGGCTGGGTTCTGATCAGAGCTTTGGGGTTGGCATGACTGAATTAATCCAAGTAGATGAATTAATTTTCCTGCCCGGTTAGCGTTAGCCACAATTATACAGTTTTCAAGGTGGACGAAAGTAATGAACTTGATTTTGCAGTAATCACACAAGAATGCATTCATTCAAATGGCCTCTGTCCCTCTCTGCAAAGTTAAAAGCTTATGGGAATGATATGGCCATTGACCGCACAACTTTTAAAGCCCTCTTTTGGAATTGACTTCAGAGCTTGAACCAGAGTCTTTTTAATATTCTTGGCTGCTGCACATCTTTATCCTTTAGGGATAGATTTGATATTTGGAGAACATCAAACAGCATTCACAGCCAAATCTTGTAAATAAGATGGATGATAAATCTGGATGGTACCCTTTGAGGTCAGAAATCAAATATAACTAAATATGACTATAGAATATTGAAAACGATTTGCTGGTAGCTTCAAAACCCTTAAATTAACTTTGAAATCAATTCCAATATAGGACTGACCGAAGTGTTTTGAGCATAGGTGGTGAGCGCCCTTGGAACGTGTAAGTATAGAGCCTGCCAAGGTGACTATTCCAAAAGGGATTACACCAATTTAGATGTTTATTTAAAAAAAATCAATCACATCACTTTATAGGCTCAGTGAAATGTAATAAGAAAAACATGAATGGTAAGATCCAGACAAATCTACCTCCAACCCTTTCGGCTCTGAGTGACCTTGGACAAGTTACTTAAGCTGTCTAAGCTTCCGTTTCAAAATCAGCAATTGGAGACAGTAAGTCCCACTGGGGCTATTGTGAGGGTTAGGCCAATAGTATGCAGAACACCACATGCATTGGCCTCCACACATAGTATAGGGTTTGTGATGAGTGTTTGGTGGATTTATTTATGCTCAGTCTTATTTCAAGATGATTAGAAGTAGCCTAGGTGCTTCTTTCCCATCCCTATCCAGACTTACTTGGGAAAGAGTAGTAAGAAATGTACCATGAGCTCAAGGCATTTATAGTAGCATTACTTGTTTTCATCTTTTTTTTTTTTTTTTGCTTTTTAAAAACTATGTATTGATCTCTTAAATACTAATTATGGTGTGTGCAGAAAATGCACTGATGAATATCAAGTAGCACTTACAATGTATCGGACATTGCTGTGTTTTATATTTATTAACTTGTATCATTCAGGAACCCTGTGATGTAGGTACTATTACTATCCCCATTTTAGAAATGATAAAATGGGAGCATTTGCTATAAGTTATCCAAAGTCAAAGAAAGTAGTAATGCAACTATGAGCATTGAGGCAGTCTGTCACCCACACCTGTCCCCTTAACCACTGTAATATCTCATTAAGTGTGTGGATGATGAGATGATCCTTTAGAGGTAACTTCGATATTTGAAGACTATCAAGCACCATTCACAGCCAATTCTTGTAAATAAGGTGAGGGATAATCCTTTGATGGCAAAAATAATATATGACTTAATATTAGAATAGAATATTGAGAACAATTTACTGGTAGTTTCAAATCCCAGAAATTAACTTGGAAAGCTATTTCAATAAAGGAGTGGCCAAAGTATTTTGAGCAAAGGCAGTGGCCTTAAAACATGTAAGGATACAGCCTACCAAGGACCAGGACCCACCCACCTGTGTTGGGCAGGTGCTGGAAGTCAAGTTCAGCTCCATGTTTAGTCCGGCAGGCATTCCACCATCTCTAAGGGATATGGCAACCATCAATGAGTGGCCATCCAAAAAAGCCATTGACATTCTTGACCCAGAAAATGGGATATCCACTGCCAACATTGGGTCAGTCTGTATACAGGGGAAGAAATCAAATCACTGGCTGGAAGACCCGAGGCCAGATCCTAATTCTTGAGTGAGGGACAAAGCTAAATCTAAAATGAGGATTGAAGAGAGACTAGGAGCAGGCTGATCCTGCATGTGACAGACTAGGGCAGTAGGGGAAGGTCAAATGGACTCTGTCCTTGGGAAAGGAGAGATATAGAGGCTGAGACCCAGGCAGGCAGGCTTTTACGCCCGTTATGCTTCTTGTGTGGATTCCCCACGATTTTAGGAAGGAAAAATACATGTTCTGTATCCATCTTAGCTCCCAGTATCATTAAATTTAATTTCCAAATGAATCAAAGGAGATTAAACTTTAATGGACGCTATTTTTTTTAAATTTCTGTCTTCTGTTACCCTTATAAATACATGCACTGAGTTCAGAAAGCTGATGATTTGCTTTCAAAAGGAGTTCTTGATGTCCTTTGGATTTTCTAGTAGATTTTCCAGAGTTGATCTCATTCATAGAAGGAAAACATATAGAGTAGAGATGATGGATAAGAATACCTGGTATTCATATTCTGTCACCATTTTTTTCTTAAATGAGAGCCATTAATCTCCCAGTCTGTGCGGATGGCGTGTGTGTGCACGCACAGTGCCCCTCCAGTGGCTTGGTGGCAGACATCATGTGGACTGGAAATGTATGTGCGCAGGTGAATTAGGACAGGGCTACAGTCCAAAGAAATGGGACTTTCTTTGCAACTCTGGCAGGAGACAAGGAACATTTCTTCAGTTCACAGAAGGTAATTATACTTCTTAAATAAACACAAAAATATAAAAACATATATATGGAATCATATTGTTCTTTCTAGTTTTGTCAGGGGAGCAGATGGCTAGCACAGTCAGTCCTATTCTGTTCCCACTTCTGTACCCCCCACCTTCCTGTTTTCCCTATACCAGCATCACTCCACCATCCCTTCCATGTTAACAACCTGATACAACTCCTTTTGTTCTTTTTCACACTGCATTTTGTCTTCAGTCAGACCTGTTTTCTAAAACTACTTCTGCAAGTGTTAAAAGGGACAGTCTATTGGAATTTCTTATCAATGACTACTTAAGGACAGATCAGCCAAAGTAATTTACAGCCTCCCCTTCCATTAATCCCAAGCCAACACGAGTCTCAGCTACCATTATGAGATACCTGGATTCAGCGGCTGAATTGTGAAATGTTCTAGTTATAAACAGGGCACTGCAGCAGAGTTCCTTCCCTTTGTTAACCTTTTCCAGCTGGCTGTAGAACATTCCAGAGCTAGGGGCCAGAAAGTCACCTGTGCTTCACTGCTGGCCACCTGGATTCCCTCACTCCGCAGCCAGGACACCGCAGCACCCCCTCTTCATGCTGTACAGGAGCTCCTGCAGTGGGGACTGTCCTGCCTCTGTCTTCCAGAGCACACAACACTTTTGTAGCCGGGGAGGGATTTTCTTCAACCAGCCGCTCCTCCTCCCTTTGCCCCAGCCTCCGGGGGCACATGGGTCCTAGTCAAGGCCATTGACTGGCAGAAGGCACTCTTCTCCGAGGCCTTAGTTCCCGGAATGCTTACGAGCTCATGAAATCGAGACCCTTTAGGAACCGCAGCACTCATGTGACTCACAAAGGGAATGCAGTTGTGGTGGTTGTTTGAACTCTAGGCTCCTCTTGTAGCTTGCACCTATTTCTATTTTGCACTTTGCAGCACGTAGTATAATTATTAGAGCTGTCTGCCCTTGAAGGCTGGGGCCGTGCTTTCGAAACTTTTGCATGCCCTTTGCCTTTGCGCAGTACCTGGTACATGTCTAATAAATGCCAACTGGATCGATACACACAAACGTAGGAAAATATTGAATCACTAGAGTTCTTTGGGCACTTGAAGCATCAGAAGAAGGTGGAGGAGGTGCATGGATGGAAAAGGGCAGCAAAGATTCAAGATGGAAAGAAGAAAGGAGTTCTCTAAAGCCTGAGCATGCCAACGGCTGGAAGGCCCCAAATATTGGGGAGGGGGGGGAGTAGAATTTTTTTCCTTTTTAATTACTAAAAATTCATTGTCTACCAACTCTGCAACCTCTGTCCTTGGCACTGGGGAATCAAAGATAAATGACAAGTCCTCTTTTCCTGAAGACTTCGTATTTATAAAGAACTGTTGCTTTGTGTGACAGGTGCTATAATATAATTTATACATAAATATACATATAGTATACATTACATATATACAATACACACTATATAATAAACATATATGCATATACACATATATACATTATATATATGTATACATATATATATATACACATTATCTATAATGATAGACAAAGTATAATGGGGATGAAGTGAGGAGTTAATTAAGCCTTGTAACTCTCCTGATTAAAACCACTCAGTAGCATACCAAGGCCCTTGAGATAAAATCCAGACTCTTTACCATGATATACCAGGCCTGGCCTTGCCAACGCTTCCCATCTCCCCATCCTCATCTCCCTCCACACCATTCCTTTCTCACTCACAAACATTGCTTCTGCCCTTGAACCTAGCAGTGCCTCCTTGCCTCATGGTCCTGCCCTCTGATTTTTATGTGGCCGCCCCTTATCATTCAGGCCTCAGCTGACACATCATCTCCTCTGGCCACTGTCTACATAACCCCCTCCCGTTGGTCACTTGCTATGCCTTTACCATTTTATTTTCTTCATAAGACATTTCACTATTTGGGGCTATCCTGTTTGTTTATTTACACAGTCACTGTCTCTTCCCCTCTCCTTTCTCTTCACCTCCCTCCCCTGCCCCCCACCTCACGCACCAGAATAGAGGCTTCATGAATCGGAGTAGCCTGTCTTCCTTGGTCACTGCTCCGCCCCAGTGCCTAGAACATTGCCTGGAGGCCGGCACATAATAGATAGTCCTCAAGTGTGAGCTTGCTCTGGGGAAGACAAGAAAGATACACCAAAGACAAGAAAGAGTCACCAAATGTAGGTGAAAATACGCTGAGAGTAGGGAAGGCAGTTCGGGTCAGCGCTGGGGGCGTTAGAACATGGGGTGCAGGTGGGTTGAGGCAGTGGGGCTGGCGGAGTGATGGGGCTCTTGGGCTTTGTTTGCAGGGTGTAGGACTCAGGAGCCCAGAACTAGAGCTGGACCGCGGGGGTCAGGGGCCAGTTCACCGGTTCTGTTGCTCAGGCGACCTGGGGCGATCACCTAGCCCCACCATGCCTCCATTTCCTCAGTTTTCAAGGAGCTGATAATTCTCTGTAGGAGGAGGGTAGAAGAGTACTCTCTGCATAGGCTAGTTGAGGACTGAACGCATCATCGTGTAGAAGATGCCTGGTCGTGCCTCAGCACGAGAGGGGAATCATTGACGGTTTGAGAAGTCAGGTTCTGGGCTTCAGGTTGTATTTTGGAAAGATCATCCGGTTAGCAGTGGGAAGGATGGACTGGAGGCAGTTGAGAAATGAGTCAAGGACACAACTGTGTAGGCAAGACAGACCAAGACAAGGCGGTGGCAGTGAGGGTGACGCAGGAGGTATTAAGACGATGGACTCGGTCATCGGTTTGGGCGAGGAGGTGAGGGAAAGAGATCAGTCAGTAATGTGTCCTGGATCAGAGCTGGGGCGACTGGGGGTGCTGGGGGTGCCTCCACCCATACAGGGGATACAGGAGGGGACCAGATTTTGGGAGCCAGGTGGGGAGGGAGGGCGAGGAGGCATGGTTGTCCCACTGTGGCAGGTAGAGTTTGAGTGCCGTGCAAACTCCAAACTCGGGGTACAGCGACCCAGCAAGGAAACCCCCACATCTTCCTGGGTCGGAAGATGCTGCTAAGACGTTTAGCGCTGTACATACTGGTACTTAATGTCAGCGCTTAGTATTTCGTGTTTATAATCTTTGCTTTTTAATCAAATACCGTGAGAAACATCTTTGTCTTTGTCCATATTTGAGTTTTTCCCTTTAGATTTCTGTAAGTAGAACTACTGAGGGAAAGGTATGTTACCTTTTAAAGATTTTAATTCCTCTTTCCAAATCGCTTTGCAAAAAAGTTGTACATATATATTTTTTCCCACAATAACCTGCAATTTCCACAATAACCTAGCCTGTCTTTTTTTTTTTTTAATAAATACCACTCCCAGAGTTGCCAGAACATTCCTCTCATGGGCTACTGACGGACCTGATCTGCACCGTCAGCTCTATCCTCAGATGCTAGTTGCCTTTTCTTAGGGAAATCCCTCAAATCAACGTCTTATTAATTCGCATGTTGGCAATACCACAACCCAAACTATAGTCTTGAAACCCTGACAGTGAGTGAAATATAAATAACTATGAATAAATACTCCCCTGAGGCTTGGGGAGGGGGTATGAGGAGAATGTACTTAGTGAACAGAAATCTCCATGGTACCAAACAACATGATTTTAACAGTATTTTCCCCCAAAGAATGGGCTTCTTGTAACTTTCTTTACCCCGATTTAGTGTACAGACATGCACGGAAATCCCATTTCCTTTGAATCAATAAGTACTCTATGAGTGGACACTGTTTGCTGGTCAAACGGCAATTTTAACCCAGAATAAACAAAAAAAAATTTTTTTTTGAGAGAGGGAGAGCGAGCGAGCCCATGTGCATGGGAGTTGGGGGAAGAGGGTCAGAGAGAGAATCTTAAGTGTGGAGCATGACCCAGGACTCAATCTCACAACCACGAGATCATGACCTGAACTGAAATCAGGAGTCGGATTCTTAACTGACTGAGCCACCCAGGCGCCCCTAAACTAAAACTTCTTTTTAATACATGTATCAGTAGATTTTCATCAGTTAAATCTATTTTCACTGTAGACAGGGTTTTGGTCAATTCCGCACGTGGTTATCATGAATTGTTGGCCATTCATATGCTTTGGATGCTTATTATTGTATTGCTAACACTGTTCAGTATCCCTCTTTCTGAACACTTGATTTGTGTCCATCGGACTGAGATGTATACATTTAATTTGTTGTCTTTTCCAGACAGGCCTCAAAAAGGAAATGTGGGTAGACTGTGTTTGTCCATGTGCTATATTGAATTGAATATTTGTTCTGTATTTTCCATGATCCACTGGAGGCCACTTAGCTAGAGGGATCTCAGCACCAATACTTGTCTCTTCTGTTCAAAGCATTAACCATCCATCAAAGTCTGAATGGAGCCTCATACTTGCTTTTGGAAAACTTTCTTATGCGTCCTCCAAGTCACTGTTCTCGGGGTTAATGAGGGGAAGCCACAATTTTTCAGAGGAGACTGGGTCTCATTTGTATGAAGTGGGACTCTTTTCAAGGAAGAAAGCAATTAGGATCGTTCATCTCTAGTAAACCATAATTGTTTTCTTCCACTATGTACCAGCCGGCAGTGGGGGATGGGGGTGGATCCACAAAGAATGGGGGAGAGGTGATGGTTCTGCTTTGGAAGCTCCAAAGCGCCCTCCTTTACTACTGAGATTGTCCTAGTGTTTGAAGGAAATCGCTGTGTTGTGGGGAGCTGAGAAGAATATAGTCCACTGCAATATTAGAGAGCCAGTCAAATGTCCCCGATCCTCTTGGAGCTTTCTGCTAGTACATTAAAGATTTCACTTCCCTTCCCTTTTGTCCAGTTGTAATGTGGGTTCTCCAAAAGAACACTATGAGAAAAGCCTACACTTAAGAGTTGAACCCATTTCCCACAGGTGTCTTGAAATCATAGGGATCCTGCCCGTTTTTGTTGTTTTATACATCCTTTCTATTTATTTCCATACACTGGACACCTTATGCTATAAAGCTATTTTGTGATAAGAGCAATTGAGAGAGGTCAAAATCAAATCCAGCTCTAGCTACAACTTTCTCTGGAAATAGGTAAAGAAACATACCCATATTTTTAAGAAAGTAACCATGATTTCCATATATCTAGTACCAGCTATAACGGTAATTCATAGAACCAGAGAATTCTAGGTCCAGGGTGTGTGGGAAAGCACACCAGTCAGTGTTTCTTTAAATGGATTTGTCAGAACACTGGCCTCTAGGAAAGGGTTTCCTTGTCACACCAGTTTGGGAAACTCCACATCTTGTGTCTTCCCTCTTGAATATTCGCAATGAAAAGTCAGCTCTAAGTCAGCATTTCCCGAACTTACTTGACCATGGAGTCTTTTTCCCTGTGTAATAGCCCTTAGTCAATAAGTCAGACCTCATAGCAGAGGTCCAGAAAATTAAGCCGCTTGTCCAAGGTAACAGAGCCAGTCATGACAGGCCAAGAACCCTTGGATGGTGGATAGGCCTGCCTCGGAAAGGCTGCGTGTTTATACTGACAGCAAGAGCTCCAAACGTTTCGAGATTATTTTTTTCCCTTGAAATTTATTTAAAGAACCGTTTCTAAAGTATCTAGGATCCTAGTTTAATTTGGAGAGATTTATCCCTTAGCAGATGGAAAATGTGTCAATTGGCCCATTCAATTTAGTAGTACTCTTTATTCATGTGCATCAGAAATGCAACCTGAATAGTAAGCATGGTGGAGGGAGAACAAAGCGCTCATGAGGCTCACAGTCTGAGGGGTGGGGAAGGGAGAAAGCCAGTAAGCAATTAGACAAGTAGATATGTAATTACAAATTATGATACATGCAACGAAGAAAAATGCACTATGTGCTGTCAGGTTGCGTTTAAATTTGCAATCATTTTTTAATTGACCCGGATTCAGAAGGGATCAATAGCAGCTGTTTTTATGGTTTCTCTGGGTGCTCAGCTCCGAAGTGCAGTCTGAAGCACGTTGACAGCCCCTCCCCTTCTTGTCTTCGCAGACGGGTGGAGCAAAATGAGAGCGCACTGAGCCGGCCCAGCCTCTCCCCCAGCCGGCCCGACGCCCACCATGAACCACTTGGAGGGCTCCGCGGAGGTGGAGGTGACCGACGAGGCGCCAGGCGGGGAGGTGAACGAGTCGGTGGAGGCTGACCTGGAGCATCCCGACGTGGAGGAGGAGCAGCCGCAGCCGCCGCAGCAGCCTCAGCGCTATGCCGGCCGCCCAGGGCGCGGGCGCGCCGTCGAGGACCACCGCGTGCCGCCGGGGCAGCAGGAGGAGGAGGAGCGCGGGGAGTGCCTGGCGCGCTCGGCCAGCACGGAGAGCGGCTTCCACAACCACACGGATACGGCCGAGGGCGACGTGATCGCCGCGGCCCGCGACGGCTACGATGCGGAGCGTGCGCAGGACGCCGAGGACGAGAGCGCCTACGCTGTGCAGTACCGGCCCGAGGCGGAGGAGTACACGGAGCAGGCGGAGGCGGAGCACGCCGAGGCCACGCACCGCCGCGTGCTGCCCAACCACCTGCACTTCCACTCGCTGGAGCACGAGGAGGCGATGAACGCGGCCTACTCGGGCTACGTGTACACGCACCGGCTGTTCCACCGCAGCGAGGACGAGCCCTACGCCGAGCCCTACGCTGACTACGGGGGCCTCCAGGAGCACGTGTACGAGGAGATCGGGGACGCGCCCGAGTTGGAGGCGCGCGACGGGCTGCGGCTGTATGAGCAGGAGCGCGACGAGGCCGCGGCGTACCGCCAGGAGGCCCTGGGCGCACGGCTGCACCACTATGACGAGCGCTCGGACGGCGAGTCTGACAGCCCAGAGAAGGAGGCCGAGTTCGCGCCCTACCCGCGCATGGACAGCTACGAGCAGGAGGAGGACATCGACCAGATCGTGGCCGAGGTCAAGCAGAGCATGAGCTCGCAGAGCCTGGACAAGGAGGCTGAGGACATGCCGGAGGCCGAGCAGGATCTGGAGCGCGCCCCCACCCCCGGCGGGGGCCGTCCCGACAGCCCCGGGCAGCAGGCGCCGGCTGGGCAGCAGCGGGCGGCGGGCACCCCAGGAGGCGACGCGGGGCAGCGGTACAGCAAGGAGAAAAGGGATGCCATCTCGCTGGCCATCAAGGACATCAAAGAGGCCATTGAGGAGGTGAAAACCAGGACCATCCGTTCGCCTTACACCCCCGACGAGCCCAAAGAGCCCATCTGGGTCATGCGCCAGGACATTAGCCCCACCAGGGATTGTGACGACCAGAGGCCGGTGGATGGAGATGTAAGTATGCGCGAGTTCGGGTTCCAACTCCACGCGTGGCCGTGCTTGCCCCAGGGAAATGACTTCACGAGATGAATGGTCTATGGGGACGCTAAAAACGTGTCCACCGCGAGCCTCGGAGACAGCTTGCGCTTGCGAGCCCCTGAGTGAAACACGAGTGGGACCGAGTTCGGGTGTGGGGTGCGTTTATCAGACCCTTAGAGGGATGGCTGTAAATCACTGGTTCTCAAACTGCTCCCGGAGCGGTTTCTCACTTAGAAGGTCTGGGGTGGGGCCTGAGAATTTGTAACTTCCATGTCAAAGAAAAACCAAGTCCGAATTATGCAAGGAGAGACTTCATCGGGAAAAACTTTTTGCAAAGGGGAGAAAGGTACTCTTGGAACAGGGGATGGGGCCTATTGCAGTAGGAGAAGCTCTGAGTATAGGGTCTGCGAGGGTCTCTGGGGCCGGGCAAAAAGAGAGTCTCTTTTCTAGGGAGGAGTAAACAAGACTAGAAAGACGGAGGTGTGGGGAAGTGGCGTAAAAGCCTGGATTGAATGCCTTGCAGAAGAGCGTTATGTTTTAACCCGAGGCCAGCCTGTTCTCCCGAGGCCGGTTGAGGAGGGGGTGTAGGCCGGCTAAAAGTTCAAGGACCTGGAGGAAGGAGAAAAGTTTAGGCAAAGATTGGTTAGCAGACATTTTGTTCTGACTCATGGCAGTTCAGCTAATCATTGTCAGGAAAGTGATTTTGTGAATTTGGAGGGCCTGTGTCTGGCCCTGTCATACGTAAACAAGGGGACACCTGTGAGGCTTCCCTAAGTTATATGGGGAAGGGCTGGTCTTTTCAGGAAGCCATTTCCAGAGCACAAAAGGGTAGGGGGAGGTTTCCTTAAGCTTCTCGGTTTTCTGGAATCCCAGGGCTCAGGTGAAGTTCACTGTCGACAGGTTCCCAGGTGGTGCTGCTTGCTGCTGGTTGCAGGACGGCAGTTCGGGAACCACTGCCTTAAAGCAGTCCCTTAATGGATGGGAGCCCCCATTGTGGCATCCTTGGAGGACATCAGGGAAATCTTCTGAGCTTTTTCCTGGCAGGGGTGCTGCCGTTTTCTGCCCACCCTGGGTCTCACTGTGGCTTTAGTAAGTGCTAAATTTTCACTTCGGATGGACCCAGGGCACCCTTCTCCACAAAAGACCTGCTTGGGGTTTAAAGCTGCATTGTGCTTCCTCTGCATTGTTCAGAAAGCTGTCGCTGCCTCCGCCAACATTTTATTTTCCATTTTTGGAATACCCAAAGAAATTTGGTAACATGACAAGCTTGGGTGTCATAGTTCATTCAAAGTAAATCAAGAAGACTAAGACCAACCTTTGCCCCCACTACCTGGAGCCCAAGATTCTCTTTCTGCTCTCTCACTTTTCCATTCTCTTGAATAATTAAGCACTTTCATTTAAAATGGGAGCTTGGACTGAAAGAAGGGTCAGGAGGTTCAATCCGATTTCATTTAATGCTGCCTTGTGTAATTGCACCAGGTTATTTCTCAGTGTATGTTTTGGAGTGGGAAGCCATTATTAGAAGCTCTTTGTTCATCCTACTTATCTGTGAAGGGCGGGCTATGCAGGTCAGAGGTATCATTCACCTCCTCTTTAAGTAACAGTCATCATTTGCCGGCTGCTAGTTTTTGTGTTTTTTTATATATGTTAGTCACCATACAGTACATCATCAGTTTTTGATGTAGTGTTCCATGCTTCATCGTTTGCATATAACACCCAGCGCTCCATGCAATACGTGCCTTCCTTAATACCCATCACCTGGCTAGCCCATCCCCCATCCCCCTCCCCTCTAAAATCCTCAGTTTGTTTCCCAGAGTCTCTCGTGGTTTATTTCCCCCTCTGTTTCCCCCCTTCATTGTTCCCTTCCTTCTCCTACCAATCTCCCTATTTGTTATGTTCCATAAATGAGTGAAACCATATGATAATTGACTTTCTCTGCTTATTTCACTTAGCATTATCCCCTCCAGTTCCATCCATGTTGCTGCAAACGTTGGGTAATCATTCTTTCTGATGGCTGAGTAATAATCCATTGTATATATGGACCACATCTTCTTTATCCATTCGTCTCTTGAAGGGCATCTCGGCTCCTTCCACAGTTTAGCTATTATGGATAATGCAGCTATGAACATTGGGGTGCATATGACCCTTCTCTTCACTACGTCTGAATCTTTAGGGTGAATACCCAGTAGTGCAATTGCTGGATCATAGGGTAGCTCAATTTTTAACTTTTTGAGGGACCTCCACACTGTTTTCCAAAGTGACTGTACCAACTTGCATTCCCACCAACAGTGTAAGAGAGTTCCCCTTTCTCCATCCTCTCCAACATTTATTGTTTCCTGCCTTGTTGATTTTTGCCATTCTAACTGGCATAAGGTGGTATCTCAATGTGGTTTTGATTTGAATTTCCTTGATAGCTAATGATGTTGACCATTTTTTCATGAGTCTGTTAGCCATTCGTATGTCTTCATTGGAAAAGTGTCTGTTCATGACTTCTGCACATTTTTTGATTTGATTGTTTCTCGTGTATTGAATTTGAGAAGTTCTTTATAGATCTTGGATACCAGCCTTTTATCTGTAGTGTCATTTGCAAATATCTTCTCCCATTCCGTGGGTTGTTGACTGTTCTCCTTTGCTGTGCAGAAGCTTTTTATCTTGATGAAGTCCCAAAAGTTCATTAAATCACAGGCTCCCTTACGGAGAGGTGGAAAACCGGTCGGGGAAGGATCTGGGTCCTCCCTAAGAAGGGGGCAGCATTGGGTCAGTTAGTTCAGCAACCCTCTGTGTCTCTCCTCTGTTGTCCGGGCTTCCCATAGGAACAGGTGCACTCACGGGTAGACTTCTTCCTGACCTCCAGCTGCCTCCAGATTCCTCCTGGCGAGGAGGGAAATATTGCAGCACTTTGCACATGTAGTGGAAGTAGAGCAAGTTTTCAAAAGTAAGGTGCTAGCAAGAGGGCGGGTTCCACATCCTTTTAGAACCTTGGAAAGCCATCAGAGAAAAAGTTGCAGGAACATTAGGTCCAGATGGTGGTTTCCTCCTTCAGTGTTCTTCCATGCACCAGCTCCTTGACATAACCGACTTCACCCCGTTGTCCCTGTAGCCTCACGATGAGCCCACAGCACAGCCGAGCTTAGGGCAGGCACTTGCTTTGATTCATTTGAACTAGGAGACCAACTTAAACCTCTTGCACTGTGTTTCACTCAAAAGGTAGAATTGATGATTGGATATTGGATGATGCTTTAGAAAGCCATACTGGCAGAAATTCAGCTTGATGCTGAGATTGGTGAGTAGGCCTTACTAGGTTATGAAGAGTTAATACAAAGCAAAACCCAAAACCTGTGCTTTAAAATAATCCACCCGTCGTTTTGAAGCTATTTGAATTTGCGAGTTGTATTTCATCTGTCCTGCCATGTTCATAGTAAAGACCTTCATTCCCTACATCTTTGATGGTATTATGAGAGAAAAATAGAAGTCTGTACATTCTGTTGATTTCCAGCTCAGCATCAAAAAGTATTTACTTGAACGCTTTTTTGTGTGTATGCTGTTGTAGAAAATGAAAAAGCACTGCTAAAGTGTGGTCCGAGGTCTGTCTGGAAGGTTCTTGTTAAAAATACAGATTACTGCCTTTCCTTTCCAAATTAGAATACCTAAGGTGGGGCCCAGGGATCTGTTTTTGTCTGGTTTGCTTTGTTTTATTTCATTTTGTAAATTCTCCCTGTGATTCTAAAGCATATAAAAAATTAAGAACCACTGATTCACAGGGGGGGGAAAAATGTATCATCAGGGCAGTCTCCCCCGTACGATCTGTAGATTTGAGGCTTCACTACATCTTTTATTAGCACAGGTCCGTTTTTAGTAAAGGGGACTATTTCCTTGGTCATGGTCAGCAGACCTAGAGAAGTGGCCTTGGAGCACATTTTCAAACAGCATGATCAGGGACACCTGGGTGGCTCAGTTGGTTAAGCATCCAACTCTTGATTTCAGCTCAGGTGCTGATCTCAGGGTCGTGATCTCAGGGCTGTGAGATCGAGCCCTGCATCCGGCTCCACACTCAGGGCAGAGTCTGCTTAAGATCCTCTCAGTCTGCACCTCCTTGCCCCCTGCAAGCACTCGCGCACGTGCGCTCTCTCTCTCTCTCACCCGCCCTCTCTCTCAAAAAAAAAAACAAAAAAAAAAAAAACAAAAAAAAACCCAAATGGCATGATCAGAAGCTACACATAGAGGGAAATGAAAAACACCTGCATTACCATTTGCCAGCGATAACTGCTGATTGCTAAATCTGCTTTTAATGCCCCTTTTTATTCCCTCAGAACGCCGGCGTTTTGCTCTTCCCTGGGAGCAAACTGGGTTTGTTCCCGGGTGGACGTGAAGATAGCACTGCTCGTTAGCCGGAGCTCGAGCAGACTCTGGAGGCTCAGCCCTGATCGAACATGATTGGGTTTTGAAAACTGTAACAACCTGTAAGCACTTTGCTTCTACGAAAGATTTCTCTTTTCCAAATATGTTTGAAAACGACCTCCCAACCCCCTTCTGGAAAAATACCATTAAGGAATGACTAGTTCTGAAAAGTTTCATAGCCTACCAGCCTCCCTTTAGGCAACAAAGCTCATTCTGAGTGGAGAGCAGGCATGGTGGCGTCAGGGAGAGGTAGGAGCTGGCATACGGTGGCGGTTGGGGGGTTTTGGCTATTTTGAGCAGTGTGTTGTGCAGCTCGAAATGGTGTTTATCTCTGCTCTCTCTTAAAGCTACACTAAAATGACAATAAAATAATAAAAATGTGTAAAGCCCCAAGCCCAGAGAGACAGTAGGAGACCGTAGCCGAAGAGAACAACACAGTTTTGTAATACCAGCGCGGTGACTGGCTGCCATAGACATGGGTGCTTCCCAGGATGTCCAGTTGTCCTCTTCCTTCAAGCATGGGGAGGACGGCACTGCCCTTCCCCGTCCCCTGGAAGCTAGGCATGGCCACTGAAATGGGAGCAGTGATGTGTGATCCTGCTTCTGGGCAGGGGCAGCTCAGAGCAGGTTTCTCCTGCTGAAGCCTCGTGTTAAGATGACGGGGTCACAAGATAGCAGAGCCTCTATGAGCACAGGTCCCACGGGACCATGATGAGCTGGGCTCCCTGACGACCCTGGGGACATGTAGCGTGAGAGAGGAATCCACTTCTGTTGTTTCCAGCCTTGGAGATGTGGAGCGCTTGTTACCACAGCCTGGCCTGATCAATTCTAAGAACACTGATGAGGTTTCTGTTTACTCTGCCCCGTGTCTGTGAGGAGGTGTGCTGTGGATCCCCAAGAAGGGCTCAGGAATTTGAGGCACCATGTAGCGGGAGTCTGACTACAAAAAAAAACTGTTTGAAAGTCTATCACCGGAGACCTAGGATTCCTTCTCCAGCCCGGGCCCTGGGTTACCACTCCCCGTTGGCCCCACAGATGGTGGAAGGTTGACTGTAAGGAAGGGGTGACTCAGAGAAACACTGGAACTGGGGACAAGAGCCACAGCTGAAACTGGGAATGAGGCACCTTATGGAACATGGGGCCTACTCAGCAGTGAGGCTCTGAGAATGCCATGGAATTCTTAGCTGTCAGGATTGGAACCCACCCGCCCCCTAGCCCTTGTGGGAGGTTGGAGGATTCCTCTCTGAGGAAGCAGGCCCAAGAGCAGATACGTACAGACACTCATGTTTGGGGGCTTCCAAACCCAACACCTGGGGCCCCACCTGATCACTCTGCGGGGAAGTTTACTACCTCTCATGAAGCTTCCAGTGGGCTTTTTGGGGACCCACTGTTAAATATGAGTGGACACCCAAGGATCACCAGACTTCTGAAGAACATCTATAACATGAAAGACAAAGACACAGAAAAGCAAATGGGAAGAGGAACTTGAAGAAACAAAGGCAGTGCTCAGAGCAGGAGAAAACCGTAAACAGTATCCTCAGAGAGAGGAAGATAAGGGAGCCATCAAATTAGAGTAGGATGCCATCTTAAAAAAAAAAGAAACAAAACAAAATACCTCCCACCCCCAATTTTTAACTAGAAAATGTGACAGCACAAACTTAAAATTTTAAATCTTTCAGTGGGAAGGAAAAGAGGGAATCTATAATAAAGTAGAACAATGAAGGCAGAAGGATGAAAAGGAAGTAGGAACACAGATAAAATGGAGAAATTATGAAAGACTCTTTCCTAGAACCAAAAGACAGAATTACCTGGTGCAGAGATTCCCCTGGGTGCCTAGAACAATGAAGTAAAAAAGGCCCTCAGAAATTTCAGAACAGACAGGAGGAAAAGAGGAGCCTGCAGGCTTGCCAAGAGGTAGAAATGGGTTACAGATGATTAGGAATCCCAGTGCTGTTGGTCTTCTCAAAAGCAACAGTGGAGACTGGGAGGTCTGCACCAGTCTGGTTTCCAGTTCAGTGTGAAGGTGGAATAAAGATATTTTCAGATACGCAGGGTCCCAGAAAACTTACCTCCCATGCACCTGTTCTCAGGGGGCTACTAGAGGATTGCTCCCCCAAAATGGGAGCATAAATCGAGAAAGAAGATGAGAGCTCCGGGAAATGGGGGATCCCACATGAGAAGGAGACAGAGGGACTCTGAGGGCGGTGGGGAAGGAGATCCCAGGTGACAGCGGTGTGGAGAGAAGGCATCAGCCAATCCAGCATGGAGCAGAGGCTGGAGGGCTTCCAGAAAGGTGGAAGTGAGAGATTTCCTCATATATTTGTACCAAGAGGAATCTTCGATTGTTTTAGCAGAGTTTGGCATAAATTATTGATCAGTACACAGAAAACAAAGCAAATAGAAAAACAGTGCAGTTATTGGCCTCGCTAAAATAGTTGTTCCATAGGCAGAAAATGCAATCATATAATGCATGTGTCTCAGCAGGGAAGAGCGTATGCAGTCTTCAGAATACAAACACTGAACAGAAAATATAATATTGGAAGAAAATATAATATTGGAAGGATAAAGGAAGGCATAGTGTAAAAGAGGTAAATCCAAGTCTTTCTTTAGGGTTTTAAAAATTTAAGAAAGAAAGAGAGCTTGAGGGGGAGGGGCAGAGGGAGAGAGAATCTCAAGCAGACCCCCGCTGAGCACGGAGCCCCACATGGGGCTCCATCTCACAACCCTGAGATCACAACCTGAGCTGAAACTGAGAGTTGGATACTTAACCAAGTGTACCACCCAGGCGCCCCTAAATCCTAGTCTTTTATAGACACCAAGAAATAATGGTTAAAATTGAAAAGCCAAGGTGAGGCAGTGTGAACACAGTTGGTGAATGTGGAAGTAAATACCAGAAGGAATGCGAAACATTTGGCAATGAGACCGTCGAGGGAAGAGGAGGAGAGAGACGGACTTCAGTTTTTGCCAAAAGCTTGGCTTTTCAAACTATATTTATGTGTTTCTTTGCCTTAAATAAAAATGTAAAAGATTGGAGGGTGCCTGGGTGGCTCAGTCGGTGAAGCGTCTGCCTTCGGCTCAGGTCATGATCCCAGGGTCCTGGGATCGAGTCCTGCATCCGGCTCCTTGCTTCTCCCTCTGCCTCTGCCTGCTGCTCCCCGCTGCTTGTGCTGTCTTCTCTGATAAATACATAAATCTTTTTAAAAAATAACAATATAAAAGATTGGAATCACTCAGAGATCATTCACTCATTCTGAGTTTTCTTAAAAAAAGAGAGAGAAGCTAACACCTCTGCGTATTATGTGCACGATTTACAGAAGATGACTGTGTCGTATGGTAAGATACGTGTTGTAAGTTTTTCATTTTACTGCCATGCTGGGCTTGTGCATGTATTAAGCATACACACTTCTGTTCGGCTTACGTCACACACGGAAGAGTAAAGAAGGGAAAAGTAGGTCAAGGCGGAGGCTGTACGACTTGAGGTTGAAGAACCCTAATTGGTATGTGGATTTGCACCTGGACAATGAACAAGCAACCTGAAGAGTTTGGGAGCTGTGGGCTTGACAATGGGCTTGGGGTCTGGAAACCCCTGACCGTATGTGGGAAGGAGAGCAGCAGGAATTCTAACTCCCTCAGTGGGCAGGATGCTTGCTGCGGTCAGATGTGGATGGGCTGACTCCACGGGTTTGTATACTTAGTGAGGTCAGTGGGGGGTTTTAAAAGATTTTATTTGGGGTGCCCGGGTGGCTCAGTCGGTGAAGCATCTGTCTTTGGCACAGGTTATGATGTCAGGGTCCTAGAATCGAGCCCCGGATCGGGCTCCCTGCTCAGTGGGGAGTCTGCTTCTCCCTCTCCCTCTGCTCCTCCCCACACCCCCGGCTCAGGCTCTGTTTCTCTCAAATAACTAAAAAATCTTTTTTAAAAAAAATTATTTGAGTGGGGGAGGGGCGGACGGTGAGGGAGAGAGAGACATTTAACCGACTGAGCCACCCAGGCGCCTCTAGTTTAACGATTTTTACCTTAAAAATGAAATGTGTTCAAGATGCCTTCCTTCACCAGACTACGTTCCGTGGCCCATCCTGCAACATAGGATCAGCAAGGAGCAAAATGTCCTGCCCCTGCCGATGGGGAATAAGGCTCTAAGTACGAGTACTTAGTCGTCAGTAACAAAAAAGGGAGTCTTTTTCCATGAACGGTGAGGACCTGATCTGACTGGGGTAATTTGTTTGAAGGATGTAATGATCTTACTGTTGTAACTTCCAATTGACCTTGAAATCCCTTTTGGAGAGGAAATAATACATTTCAATAGTGAAAAAAACAAAGGGAGGTAATGTGTGCTTTCGCGCTGTCCCCCTGGATTCGAAGTATTCTCTCTGATTATTTAACTCACCTTTGGGGTTGATCCAGGGAGGCCCTGTTGACAGGTCTGAGCAGGTGTCTCCCCACTGACCTCGGACCACTGCTGTGCTGGAATCACCGAGGCACACTTGCCTGATGACCCGCACGGCAGCAGACAAAGCCTCCAGTTGGACCCTGTGCTCTGTGGATTGAAAGTAAGTGATGGGAGGATTGATTTTTTTTAACCCCCAGGCTCCAATCTTTTCTCTTCACCTGACCCCACTCCCAGGAGGACTCTTTCTCAGCTTCTTAATGGATTGTCTCACTCGTCAGTGCGTATGTGAAGCTGTGCTGAGAAATAGGGAAACGTACCCAGGAAGTTTTGAAAAGAATGGCTTAGCCAGGGAGAAATTGGTTATCACTTTCCAGATAGGAACGCAGCACACAGGGCCGTGGTTTATGTGTCTGACATGATGCTTAATAAATTGGGGCTCAGGAAACTTCCCAGGAGTCCTTAGAAGAATTGTCTGCTCCCCCAACTGTGCGCTCTCGATATTTTCTGATAAGCAGGCTGGGGCTGTATAGGGGAGGACGGGAAAGTGCAGGGAGAGGAGCAGATATATCATGGATAATTGAATTCTGTTGTAACCCAATTAAACTCTGGGCCCATGTAGTCCTGGGGAATTATGAGATGTGATTTATCTATAGACGTGATCATCTTCGAAATGAGACCTACTCCCATTACAAGGGTAACTAGCTACATGTTCTTAATACAGAATGGAGTCTCTCAACCCACTTTCTTTGGAACACGGTTTTCACCGGCCGTGTTCTCGAGAATAGCCTTCGAGAGGATGTGGGAGGACAAGCACTCAACTGCCTGCTGTGCGTGCCTAGTTGATGAGTTGATCCGGCCTTGCCAGGGGGACACCAAAAACCAAGTAAGGCTGGTAACGGATTGAAGGAGATTCGGAGCTGGGCTTGACATTTGGGGCTCAGTTTCCCGGACAGAATAAGTGAATACATCTGGGTTATGTGACCCAGGAGCCTCAGCCTGCCAGTCATAGTCGTTGACAAATTGCACAGAGCTTTAGGGGACAAATCAGCTTGGACATCTGATTCCCTTTGTCTCCCCCCAGGAAGTAATGTCGTAGTGTAAATGCCAGGCCTGACTAGACAGACCCCACTGGACTGAGACCAGATGGCTCCTTTGGCATGTAAGGCTTCCCACCACCCCACCATCACCTGGGCTCACCTTACTCGTTGGCCTTGCGTTTACAAATTCCAGATCCACTTCTCTTTACCCAAACTTGGCCCCTGCGCCACACACCTTACCACACAGGCTCTCGCTTCTGTCCAGATCACAGTCCTATTCAGGAGAACCCAGGCCCCACTCTCTACACAGATGATTCCCAAGCTTCCAAGCTTCCCGATGAGAATCTCTGGAGGTTGGGTCTTGGCATCAGTATTTCTGAGGCCTGGTCAAAATTGGTAACCACCCACTCAAACTGTAGAGCACAGTTTAACACTTAATTCTTTACTGTCTTGTTCCCTCCTTGTCTTGCTGCATTAGCGTGTTGCGTCTCTCATTCACTGTCAGCCTCCTGGAGACACCGTGTCGTATTCTCTGGTATCAGAGCACATCACACACGGGATCCCCAGGAAGCGTTCGTGTGCATAAATCTTTGCCCTGCGGTTACCTTGAGCTGGTCATCTGCTTTCTTCCTCCTCAGCACAGTGAGTTAGATTTATTCCCCAGAGTGACCGCGGAGAACATGGTTTCACAGACACAGAGTTCGCTACAAAAACGTGAATTAAGAGTCACAAGTATGGTACCTTCATTGCCTTCGTAGGTCAGAGCTCACGGGTTAAGCATTTAGGATTGACCGTCGGCAGACTGTGAGTTGGAGGGAGTTGGCTGTAGCACCCCTCCTTCACCTCCCCTGGGCTGGCCTTTCCCTTTGCTTTCCCGCAGCGCTCAGCCCTACGAGAGCCCTCGCAGCGCTGCCCACCCCCGTCCAGCATCCCCGGGACCCGAGGTCTCCACTCCCCCCCCCCCCCGCGGCAGCATGCCGTCCACCTTGTTTTCCAGGGCTGGCCGGACCGCTGATTAATGATGATGGCAACATGCACCACCCCCTCCAGATAGCATCTGCCCTCTATTGGCGTCTCCATTCCAGAGACCGAACGGAGAAAGCATTTTGAGGCAGGAAGACATTTGAGCACTAACACTTCTTAGTCAGAAACCAGCCACTCTCTTGCCCCGAAGCAAATAAGGCCCAGATCCTGGGAAGTGAGGCCTCGATGTTAACACCTGCCCTGATCATGTGCACTTTTGTGCCCACTTTTTTTTTTTTCTTTAATTTTGAGAAAGATGATGTAATGAGTGTGGAGAGGCCTCCTGGCTTCGCCTCCTCCCTGTCCTCTCTCCCTCTCCCAACTGCCTTGAAATCAGCATCAGCCTTCATGGATTTTTTTTTTTTTTTGACTGTTGCTAAGAAACTATTGACCAAGGTCAGGTGCACATGCTAATTCATTAAGACTTGTTAGCGGCATCTTATCCTGTTGACCTTGCGGTTGTATTGTCAAGCTGAACAAGGGCAAGCGAAAGAACTGGTCTGCTGCTCAAGGAGTCTGTGTTCGTGATGGGTTCCTCGTAAGGTGTATTTTGAACTGAGAGGTTTCCTCCTGCCGATCCTCACCTCCTCGGAGCTCTGACCAGCCATAGTTTTTCCAGGGTCTGGATAGCAAGGGATGGAGTTGAAACGGGATCTGAAGTCAAGTAGACAGACTAGGATGAATACACGTTCTGTGGGGGCCTGATTTCCCCCAAGCAGATCGGTCCCTGGCTGGAAGCAGTGTATGCTTAGCATGTGGGAGAGGGAGTGGTGATGGGGAGGGATGGGGAAACATTGTCCTGGAAGAGTTACCTCTATTCTGTCCCCATTTGTGGCCTGGGAAGGATTAGACTCGAAACCTCCTTATCTCAGAGTGTCGTCCTGGCCTGCTGTGGGAGAGTGTTCTTCCCAGTGTTGGCTGTCAGAACCAGCTTTGTTCTTTTATATGTTCGAGAAAAGGGGGCTGGCAGACCCTCCAGGTCCACATCCCAGAAACTTATCCAGAAGTAGAACCTTAGAACAAAGAATCTGCTGCCAGGAGAGCAAAAATGGACCCCAGCATGTTTCCCCAAGCAGACCTCAGAGACCAAGAGGAAACTTTCCTCTCAGAGAGTGACGTCAGAGGAATAGACGTGTTCCCTTCCAACTGCCATGCAGAGTGCCATAAAAGGATTGGGTCGAGTTGTTACAGTTGTTCCCCTGCTAACAGTTTCAAGTTTAATTAAGCACCAGCTACATACAGGACATCGTCTGTGAATAAGAAATAGGGCCTGGCCGCAAAACTACACCATTCTTCATTTTGTTAGCGAACCAGAATGCGTGCGACCGCTGGCCCTGGTCACAAACTGAAAGTCCAGTTTCTCATCCCCTCGTTCCGTAAATATTTTCAAGTTCCTCCTACAGGTCAGGCACTGTACGAGACACCAGGGACATAGCAGCAACTGAAATATGCGCTCTGCCTAAAATAGACACAGACCCGGCCCATGCAGAGTGTATGATCTACTCTGGACTCATCGTTCAGTGAGCCCTCAATCAGGCCTCCACGCCTCCTCCGCTCCTGAGGCTTTCTTCTGAAGGCCTACAGGGTGTCTTAGCCACCAAGTGCCGAATAACAAGTTGCCCCAAAGCAGCAGCATAGTGATTATCTCGCAGCGTCTGTGGTCAGGACTCTGGTGTGGCTTAGCTGGGCCTCTGCTGTGGTTTCTCTCAGACGCTGCAGTCAAGTGTCAGTGGCCTTCAGTAACCTCCAGGCTCTACTGGGGACAGACTTGTTCCCAAGGTCATTTGCTGGCTGGCAGGCTTCAGCTCCTCCAGGGCTGTGGGACTGAGGGCCCCAGTTCCCAGCTGACCACTGGCCAGAGCCGTCTTGGTTCTCTGCCGCATGGGCTCTCTCCTACGGGGCAGCTTGCTTGATAAAGGAAACAAGAAGGCCACTGATCGCACGGTGGATGTTGCAGCCTTTTGTAACACCGTCACTGAGGGACAGCCCATCACCTTTGCTGCATTTTACTGCTTAGGCTAAGTCACTAGTCCAGGCTCCCTACCCAGGGAGGGGATTACACAGGGTCTGAACACCGGGCTCCCGGGTCTCTCTGAGAAGTCTGCCTACACACTGTGTGTCTGTCGTGTGCCAGCAAAGAGGTAGGGGGCTTCAAGCCTGAGGACACAGCAACTGCTGACGTGTCTGCCCTCAGCCGACCTTGTCAGCCATTCCCACCACCTCGGCCATATCTGTTTTGTCGTCTGGCTGAGAACAGGCAGATCTCCCATGCCGAAGGGACCGACAGAGCACGAAGCCGAAGTGGTGTGAAGGGGCTTGGGTGTGCGGCCAGCACACCGGCGAGGCAGGCAGCCATGTTGGAGGAAGCTGGGACTCAGGAAGGCCTGTGGAAAGGGGGCACAGGACGGATTGTCCTGAAGAAACAAGCGTGCCCACATAGATTCTTCACACACAGAGGACTGTAACTTTATTTTCAAGGGTCTGCCAGGGTCAAAAGAATTTTCTATAAAGCCCCCTTCACAAGTCAGGGCAGAGCTTTCAACCGGGGTCCTGATGCTCCCACTGGACTTTGAGGGTGGGGGTGCACTGGACCGTGGGGCACATTGCCTTCCATCCCAGCAGCCTCATCTGGGCTCTGGATCCTCTCCAGTTGACCCAGAGCGTTGCACGGATTTATTATTTCTCTCTATGCCACGATGCAGAAAAGGCTGAGAGGCACAGAACTGAAAGGTCTCGTTGGGCTAAGAGACCATGCAGGAGAGAACAGCCCTTGAGGCTGGCTCTCATCCTGGTGCCCAGACTTCTCCCTCAGGTGTGGAGTGTGGATCGGATGCTTTAAGCGCCCATCTCAGCCCCCACCTTGCTCTGGATGGTTTTCCATCGCAGATGTCCTCCATTATTGATGAGGCATGGAGAAGGCAGTGGTGAATAATTAAGCATGTCTCAAGTGCTGATTGAACACCGAAGGGAAGGAAAGAATTCTGAATTCTGTGTGCCAACAGGACACTAGGTGTAGACGCTTTCTGTAACTTTCCACAGGGCCTAGGGGATTTCTCCGTGGTTTATCTGATTTTTAAGTCTCCTGTGTGATGGTGATTCTACGGTTAATAACTGAACGTATTATAAGCTTTCCACAGCAGCAGGGAAGATTCTGATGGCTTCAGCCTCACCTCAGTGGTTCATGATTCCAAGCCAAAACCATCTCTAAGAGTGATAGTGGGGAAAATGGCTTCGTCCATGAGTTGGGAGAGTCCAGAGATAGGGAGTGTTCAATCTGGACTTGAGAATCAGCACCCAGAGATTTTCTGTCTTCTGAGTGTTAATGGAAAGAAGAAAGTGAGAGCTGGCCAGTGCTGTAGATGAGGAAGGAATATCTCCTCCACCACTCGCCATTTTGGAGGGGGCTTTCTTGAATGGGGACCCAGAGCTACACGAAGGGCATGACACTGACCCGGATGATCGGAGCTGCCGTCCGACTGCCAGCCAGAGTGGGCAGAAACATGAGGACAGGCAAGAGGGAGAGAGGAGGATGCCTGCTTCCCACCCTGGCCTGCAGAGTTGTCCACAGCACAGGGGACTGTCAACTCAGCCTGGGTGCAGTTTCAACTGTGAAGTGTTCAGGTCCTCTGCTTCTCTTTTCTCCACCTTTTGACCCTCTCACAACTCACTAACTAAACAGGTGGACTCAGAGCGAGACCTGTCAGCATGTGTGATAAAGGGTTTGGTGAGAAGGAAGGCTGAAGCCATCTCTTAGGCTGAGTCTCTTGGATGTTCTGTGCCTTTCGTCTTTCTTGCGCCCACGTCCTTCCCCACTGCTGTGGCTTGTTAAGAGGTAGATTGGCACTGGGGGATCTGCCTGTTTCCTGTCTTCAGCCCTCAGAACCACCTTGCCCATCTGTTTCCAGGGGCTCCCTCCAGTGCGGTTCCACCTGCCTTTGTCTTGACCTTCCTCTACTCTGCTGAGGGCTAGTGGTTATGGTTCAAGAGTTGAACCCGATTTGGGATTACCTGTTGGTTTAGGTCAAACCATGCTGGCCCTGGGGACAGCTCTCTTTTTTTTGTTTGCTTGGCTCGCCTGCCATATCCTCCTCACTCAGAGCGCAGTGCAAGGATGTGGGAGCTACACAGCAAACCTATAGAGGTGACAGTCCACTTCCCCAGAGGCGCGGGCCCTGCATGGCCACCGTGTCCTCTAAACTCGCCAACATGGGCCCAGGTGCGTTCTGACGCAGGCTTGGAGACAGCCCCCTCTTCCCAGCCTCCACCCCTTCTCTGCACATGAGCTGGATGCTTTTTCACAGGTTCTATAAACGTAGCAGAGTTTAGAGTGTGTGAAAGTTTCTGGTTGCACCTCAGAATCGAGTTTATTTTCCCCAGAAATAGTAGGCGTCGCTGCCAGAAGGGGTAGGCTGGCCCCTTCTCACAAACATCAGGTGATGGGACTCAACCAGTGACGCACGACTGCCGAGGCCCTTCAGACACCAAGGGGTTAATGCGGATGCCTTGGACACCCGGGGAGGTGGTCCCATCTCCTGTTACAAGTTGCATTATTGACTTGGGGCATCTAACACCACTGGAAACAATCCACCAACCGGGACCTGGGGTCAGGAGTTAGCCTCTGCTCACAAGTGAAGGCACCGGAACTGGCCCTGCTCCCCAAGTAGCACCTGGAAAAATGGAGAATTTCTGGATGTACCAATTCGAGTGTCACGAAGAAGAGGTAGGTGGCTCCTCGGGCTTCACAGTGACGTTTGCCTCTTTGCTCCCGGGTTTCCTCTCCTGGGGCCGGGAGACTAAATCCTCTGTGTGTCCCTCCATGCTGGGAGTGTGGGGACAGAGCTGGAGAGACGAGGAGAGTGGGCATTACCAGGGTAGGAGGAAATGTAGTCGGGTTTGCTTGTTGCTTGGAAGTTCAAGATGACCTGTGGAGAGAGAAGCCCATCAGATCACGTAGAAGGATGCCAGGCTCTTCCCTTTCTTTCTAGATCAGCATCGTGTTGTAATTAACGAGTTACTTTGGGCACCGTAGCTTCCAGTTCTGTTCTCTTGTTGTGTCTTTTGCCTCCACGATGCTGATGACAGTGAGTGAGCTTGGTGCCTTGCACATTAGGAACGGCTTTGCTGGATGCGTCCAGGGCCTGGCACATAGTCCGCGTTCTGTAAATGGCAGCTGGTATTGTTCTTAGTGGATAATGTGTCGTTACAGCAAGTGTTATGCTCTTCGCTGCATCGCTTAATGTAAACTAAAAGTGACTGTGGTTTTTCCTCTTGCAGAACTGAGGTCTGGAGGTCTGGGAGAAGCAGGGCAGGACCCCGATGGGGAAGGAAGACACAGGCTCCCACATGTGTCCATCACATAGTGTCATGCATTTCAAACACATACAGTGAGGCCCTTTCAAAGGGTAACAGATAACCTATATTTCCAGGATCGGTTTCATCAGCTGGTGGGGGATTTCAGCTTACAATAGTGACTGGTTAGTGAGGCTAGTTAACTCGGCTTTTTTTTTTTTTTTTTTTTTTTTTTAGTGGTCTGAGATCCTGGCTTCAGAGGCTCAGGGCCCTTTTGACGGTAATAAAATGAATTTTTTGTGGACAGTGAGAGCACCTCTGTTTGAGGGAGGCTGCTGCAGTGCAAGGCTCTCTGAGGTCCAAGGTGGCCCAGGCGTTCCCGTTATTGCAGCCATAACATGGGGACTCGGGGCTGGGAGCACCCCCATCCCCCGTGGGAAAACAGAGAGTGAAAATGGTTAGAATATTTTAACAGACAGTTATCTCAAAATGTTCCGTTGGTATTAATTGAATCCATTATAAATGTGTATATAAAACACTTCATTAGGCCCAGGCTATTATCATTTTAATGACATAATTATGCCCCTACAATGCCTGTGCTAACTTTCCTACTCCACCACATTAAGGAAACAGAAATGTGCATTGATGATATAGTTTGAATGGAGAGTGAATAATTACGGATTTCTTAACCAGTTTCAATTTTCAAAAGCACAAACATATCTTGGAGCAAGAAAAACCTAATCATATATTTGTTCCTTTTTTATAACTCTAGCATGGAATAAGGTTAATTTAAAACGACTTAAATCAGTAAGGAAGACAATGTATGTTTTGCATAGTAAAAAAAGCTCTTCAGGGATGCTGGAACTAGAGAAGCCCCACACAGGTCCCAAAACAGAAGTTTAGGCACCATAGCCCTCTGCGAGAGGTAACTGCACCTTTGAAATTCCATACAGAACCAGAATGTTCAGTCTGGTAAGGAATTGAATGAGCAACTGCTTGACTACGGTCTGTATGAAATGCTACCTTTGAGAACACTCTTTGTCACTGTGTCCACGTTACTGTTCTCATCACATGAGGAGGCATGATTTCCAAGTTATGTCGGACAAGGAAGGAGTCAGACCACGATCAAGAATCAGTGATCTGCACTTGGGTACCGATATCTGTGTGAGCACGTAAGGGCAATGCTACACAGGTTCAGAACTGACTCTGTGTATAAACGTATTTTGTGTTTCTTTTCTTTGCTGGTGCAGAAGGACTGATGTCCATGCATCCTTCCGTATGCTCGACACATTTATTGAACTCCTGTTGTATATTTTATGGAGAACCTGTATTAAGCATTTGGAGAAGAAAAAGTTAATGAGTCACATATCGTGCCTTCATAGTGTTTAGTAAAGTATTGTAGGGGCACCTGGGTGGTTCAGTCGGTTAAGCGTCTGCCTTTGGCTTAGGTCATGATCCCAGGGTCCTAGGATCGAGCCCCACATCAGGCTCCCTGCTCAGCGGGGAGCCTACTTATCCCTCTGCTCCTCCCCCCACTCATGCTCTCTCCCTCTCTCTCTCTCAATGAATACATATAATCTTTTAAAAAATGTATTGTTAATTAAACTATCCTATAGTATTATACTGTAATAAAACCTAAGGGAGAAAGTGATGTACAGAAGAATGGCACCAATAAAACCCAAGCAGTTCTCATAGGAGAGGGCTTCCGCTCACCCCAGAGAATAGGAAAGATTTCACAAAAGAAGTAACATTGGAAATGAGCCTTTGGAGACTCATGGACATGTGTGCTTCAGACAAGAGCATGAACAAAGGCATTGCCCAAAAAACACTCAGATTCTATATGAGAAGCAGAAAACAGATCATTTTGGCTGGATGGTAGAAGAGAACAGGGAGGGGAAAATGGTAAAGAAATTAAGGTCAAACCTTGGAGTGCCTTAAATGCCAAGGTAAAGAGTCTAGGATTTTTTTTTCTTTCTTTTTTTTTTTTTTAAGATTCTGTTTGTTTATTTAGAGAGAGCACGCATGAGCAGGAAAGGGGCAGAGGGAGAGGAGGAGAGAGAGAATCTCAAGCAGACTACAAGCTGGGCACAGAGCCTGATGTAGGGCTCAATCCCGTGACCCCAAGATCATGCCCTGAACTGAAATCAAGAGTTGGGCACTTAACCCACTGAGCTACCCAGGCATCCCTAGGATTTATTCTAAACACAAGCAGGAACCACTAATGTTTTTGAATTGAGGAGTAACTTGCTCAGAGATTGTTAAAATTGCATTTTAAAATGAGAGTCATTTCAGTACCAAAAAATAAAATAAAATACAATGACAGTCAATGTTTACTTAGTGAAAGGTGTCTGGTTATCTTAGTCAGCTTGGGCTGCTGCGTAAGAGAAGAAACCATAGACTGGGCTGCTTACACAATAGAAATTTACTTCTCACAGTTCTGGAACTTGGGAAGTCTGAGAGCGGGGTGCTAACACCACCAGCTTCTGGTGTAGACCCCACCCTCCTTGGTTTGCAGATGGTGGTCGTCTTGCCATGTTCTCACACGGTGGAGAGCAGAGAGAGGAAGCAGGCTCTCTTGTGTCTCTTCTCGTAAGGGCACTAATCACATCATGAGAGCTCTACCCTCCTGACCTAATTACCTCTCAAAGGCCCTGTCTCCTCATACTATCCCCCTGGAGGCTAGGGTTCCAATGTATGAATTTGAGGGAGACACGGGTCATAGTACTGGTGAAGAAGGTCCACAAGCACTCTGTACTTGGGTCTCACGTAGTATGTTGGCTGCCTGGTGACTTTTTAAAAAAGCCAACGTTATCCTCAGGTTCTGAGTTGTTCCACATAGATAAAATTTCCAAATAATCCAGTCCCAGATAGATGTGGTAAAACTGTCATTCTTGAAGGATTATTTTCTCCTACCCTTTATTGAGGTGAAAATTTGTCCCTGAGTTTCCTTGGAGGAAAGGACCAACGTGTGCTGGGACTTGTCAAGGTTAGCTAGGGCCGGCCGGAGTCTTTAACCAAGGTCCTCACAGTAGAGTATCTTGGTGTGTCGTGGTTGTACATAGGCTGTGTTGTAAATTCACACTTGCATATGCACCTGATTCTCTTTCGTAACCCCCTGAGCAGAATAGCATCCCTCTCAGCCCTCATACTGCAAATTGCTGTCTGGAATGGGAGACGGCGGGCGTGCCAGAAATTGTACATGGTCATTGTATATACCCCGCAGCCTTAGCCAGGAATGAGCCACTCTTGCCAATATACCAGGAAGAGTCCTGGGGCTTATAAATTAATTTAGAGTCTTTGTAGTATGATTTTAGAGAGCCTTCTGTGTGCTTTTTAATTTTATCCCTGAGTAAAATTGTAATAAGGAAGGAAGCAAGAAGATGAGGAAAGCATCCCCATGAGTATGTGTCGTCCTTGTGAACACTCCCCCACGGGGTGAAATAATTGTTGGTGCTGTTGGAATCTTAAAAGACTCTCATCGAACGCTAGTGGAATGCTTTGTGCGGACACAGGCGCTGAGTGGACACCCCTGAGTGTATTGTCACCGATTAATCCTCACGTCAGCCCGGGGAGGTGGGTCGTAACCGTTGTTCTCAATTCTCAGGAGGATCAGAGAAGATGAGTAACTGCCCAGAGTTCGAGCCGCGAGTGGGGGAGCAGAACTGAGACGCCGGTCCGCCAGATGCTGGGGCTGGAGCGCTCAAGCGTCTCACTGTCCTGAAACCTTTAGAGCTTTACTTGTTCGGCCACGTGCTAAAATTAGAACATCCCAGCCCTTTTCAAAGGAGCAATGGAACTTGTATTCCCTGAAATCACATTGTACTTTTAGAAATGGACCCTAGTATTGGAAAGCCAGATCATGCTGGATTTGAAGACCAGACCCTGTATCTTAGGAATGGACTGAGTTTTTATTTTCGCCAACCAACAGTCTTGGCTCCAGGGTCTCCTGAGTCCCCAGCACTGGGGTGGGAACGGCATCTGTGTTCGTTCCCCTGGAGGCCTCCCTGCCCAGCCTCCCTGCCCAGCCTCTGCAGGTCACCTCTCCTCCCTGCTGTTCCGAGGCTCCCGCTCATGCCTGTTAGGGCAGCTGTCATGTCCCACTGTAATCGTGCGGGCAGCGCGGTTCTAAGGAATCCTGCAGAAGTGTACCTTCTAAAATTAATCCACTTCAATGAGGATCAAAATTTCCAAGTATGCGGAGGAAGGAGGGAATTTGGTTAGAACCTTATCTTGCAAAACAGTATTAAAAATTATACACATAAGCTTAGTAGTTTTGACTAATATAACATGTAGGTTATAATTTCACCTACATGTGAATTCTGTTTTTTAAATATTTTATTTATTTACTTGAGAGAGACAGACCACAAGCAGGGGAGCAGCAGGCAGAGGGAGAAGCAGCCTCCCCGCTGAGCAGGGAGCTCCATGTGGGACTTGATCCCAGGACCCCGGGATCATGACCAGAGCCACCCAGGTGCCCTAGATGTGAATGCTTTTAAAAGAGAAAGGAAGTATTGATTTGAGGAGTTGTAACTTTTTTCAGAAAGTACCATCCAGTCATACACTAGAATAGCCCTCTTCTGTTCACATTGTGACTTCGGCAGCATGACCAGAAGGGGTCCTTCTAACCAGAAAGAGGACAGTTAGAGCAAAAACATTTGAGGGCTGATGCAGTTTTCGCAAGGGCCTCTCTTAATTGATTTGATATTCCAATCGCACTCTTTCGAATCACCTCTCGGATCATCATTCTTTCTGCTTTATCATCTGCTTAATTGAGAACTGGCGTAACGCCAACTCTTCAGTTACCCGTGGTGGGTGTGAGCAGTCCTTCAACCGTGCCTACTTCAACTTTCTAAAGTCCTGCTTTCTCTTTATTTTTGCAATCTTTGCGCGTGTACTCTGCAGTGCATTTGCAGGTTTCTGGTTTTCTGTTTTGTTTTGCTTTGGGCCTTGCAACACCGGATGGTCCCAGCAGTCAGCAGAGCCCAGCTGACGGAGACGTGGGCTGGAAAGATGCCACGGTTGGAGGTGGAGGACTGTTAAAGTGGACGCCAGCATCGTGAGTGGCCAGCTCGGTAGGGACTGCTTTTGTGTCATTGTGACTTCTGTTTTCAAGGACTCTGTGGCCACCACTTTCAGAGGGCCCTCTGTGCGTGTTTGTACGTCTGTCTCCCCTGCTAAGCTGAGGGCTCCTTGGGCGCAGGCAGAGGTCTGGGCCTCCTCAGATGCTGTCAGAATTTCCCTGGGAAATAAGTGAGTGCACAGTCCTGGTGGAGCTCACGTTTTTATGTCTTTTGACTAAAATTTCTCCAGAAGTCCTTCAAGATCTCTGTATGTCTCTTCCGGTCACTGCTTTGCGCTCAGTCCTTAGGCCTTTCTGAAAAGAACACTGTCCATTTGGGATGAGCCAGCAGGCCCTTTGCCTTTAGTTCTTCAGGGTGTTCTCGTTACTATCCCATCAACTTTTCCAGGATGTAATCTTCTCTTCATGCAGATGGCAGGGGTGAAAGGATTGAGGGAAGAGCAGGTGATAACTCATTCTCTCCATCCTTTCGATCTTTAGTTCAGCTGAGGAAATAGTCACTGAGTGCCCAGTTTGAGCTTCTGCACTGAGGACAACAGGCCAGTGACTCACCTGGAAAACCCCACCCACTGGGCAGAGAGTAGACGGTGGCTGCTTGTCATTGAGTGGGTCTCCAGTGACTCGTCCTTGCCCTTCAGCTCATCTCCTGCTTTCCTGCAGAGCTCTGCTGCTCCAGCTCCCTACCTTTGTTTCCAGAACCTTCTTCCCTCTCCCCAGCCCATCCTGCTCCATGAATACTGCAGTTTTCAGGATTCAGCAGAAGTATCACCTTCCCCATAAAGTGTTGCTGATACACCCCTCCCCTCCTGCCGAATTGCCCCATCCCAGCCCTGCATCCCACATATGGGTGAATATCCCTGCTACCTGCCACAGCCCCGCATCCACATGCCTGTCTCCTCCCATCACCTGGAAGGACATGTAGGACAGGACCACATCTTTTTCCTCCTTGTTTCTTGGCCCAGTATTCAGAGCAGAGGTAGGCACGGAAATGTCTGTTGAAGGAATACATGAATAATAGTTATTTGCGCACTGCTTTTCTTCCCTGCAGAGATGGCCTGAAAGTTCCTTGAGCTGTTTGTGTCACCTCTACCACCCGCAGTACAGCGTTGGCCCCTAGGACAGGTTCAAGTGGAAATAAAATGAGTGATCGGCTTTCACTCTGGATGCTTTCGCATCCTGAGGCCATCTCCGCCCTAACAACGGAACTATCCATCTCCTGTCCTGGCGTTAAAGAACCCAAGTCTTTTGGCTGAGAGCTCTGCTCAGTGGAGCCCCAGAGCTCTGGCAATAAAATTTAGGCCGTAGTTGTGGAGACTCTGCTAGAACACAGTCTACAGAGGACAAGCAGCTCGAGAAGACCTCCTGTAATTAACCAGGACAGGGAGCTACCGAGTTGTCTGTGGACATTATAGATGCCTCCTACTAGATGCCGTGTGTGGCACTTAGTGAATTTCCAAGCCCACATTTGCTTCCCATCCTTGGTCTCGTTGGTTTAAAATTGAATATCCAGCCAGTGATCCAGCAGGCATGATGAGACTTCAGCCAGAGAAATACATGGTAATAACTTACTTTGTGTATCATATTTTAGTGGTTAAACTTTGCCTCTAGTACACTCTTCGAAAGTAGGAAGTGTTCTCTAATTTCTGGTTGTCTTCCCACTTTTGAGAGTATGGCGACGTGGAAGCTGGAAAAGGGGGCAAACAGCTTTTAAAGCAGACATTGGAGATACGTCAATACTAATGCCTTTGTTTCAGGGCCATGGGGGCGGTGTCTGCTCCAAAGGTGTTTGTCCACCTTGACTTTGTCAGCAGTGGGGTGGGGAGAGCTAGGCTTCCACAGGTGCGGTCCTCTGTCCTGTGGAGACAGCTTTCAGCTTCAGAAGAGCTTTGCTGGAGCTCAGGTCAGATCTACACAGGCAACGACCCTTTTCTTCTAATTCAAAATGCAGATTTAACATTCCACACGTAAGAGCATGAGAGTGCTATCAGAAAAGGGCTTACCGTTGACCACTAAACAATAATGAAAGAGATCCGTGGCTGATCTGCTCTCCATAGGTTGGAAATTGGAAAACATGGTAAAGCTAGAAACGACCCTGAAATCATTTATTCAGCAAAGGTTTCCTGAGTACCTGCTGTTTATGAGACCCACGGCCAGGCACTTGGGTTCCAAAATGATTAAGGCAAGATCCCTGCCCAAGAGTTCGAGGAGGAGGGGAGCACACACCTAAACCGATAATCACGAAACCTGACACAAGCCATCAGTGGAGAAAAGTACCGTGAGCAGAGTCCAAGAAAGCTTCAGCCAATGCGTGCTTTCGAGTTCACACTGAAGGTGGGCAAGAATGTGGGAGAACTCTCTAGATGGAGGGCAGTAACAGCACATGCATGCAAGTGGAAGGAGAAGTGAATGAGCTCGTTCGCATGCAGAAGGCTAGAGCAGGGAGGATTGCGGGGATGTGGTCCCTGATGGAGGGCACTGTGGGTCCCTCCTCTCCGGGGCTGCCTGGCAGGCACCCGGCACTGGTCACTCAGCCTCACTGTGGAGTCTGCCCTGCCTCTTTGTTGTCACAGCCTGCTGTCTGGTAGCCTGCCTTCCCACATCGTCCCGAGAGGATCCGATGTTCGCAGCGTTGCAGAGAAGCAGTTTTTAGAATTTAGATTCGCGACAGAAAATGGTTAGATAAGGAAATAGGAACTGTTGAGCACTTTTGAAGGTTTTTTTCTTTTCTTTTTTCTTCTTCTTTTTTTTTTTTTAATGAAGGTGTTACACAGCCCTCAAACCGAGCAATTAAAGAAAAACCAGCTGTCCTTGCTTCCCAGAGACCAGACCCTTAAAATCTTTGCAACAGAGACATGACTTGGGGAAAAAATGGAGAGATGGAAACATCTAAGGAAGCTCTTCAAATCTGAAAAAGCGGGGAAAATTTAAAGGCACTAAAATCTCATGGACTTCACTACATTAGTTTTGAGTAGTCCAAACAGAGCTAACTCAGCCAGTACTCCTCAATGCTCTTGGGTGCCAAGTGAAACATTCTGTGTGTGGTTTTGTTTTTTTGTTTTTTTAAAGGAACACAGGGCTGTTCTTTTGCATCCAGGGGCTGTGGGGCTCGGGGGTCCCTTATGTCTGCTCTTACCCTGCACTCATCCTCTTGGCTTTATGGTGGAAGGGCCGATTTCTGCATGTGAATGATTAAGAGGCTCGTTGGTCCTCACCTTTCTGCCCAGAATCAGATACAGGGGCTCACAGAAAACAAATCCAGGCCTGACAGGAATAGGTCAGGACCGTGCAGCGTCTCTGTGAATAAAACCATGTTTCTCCTCATCATCGTTCAGTTCATTTCATGCTCCCTGTGCTTTCCTGTAATTCAGACTTTCTGAAAAAAAATTATGTTTTTTATGATTTCACGTAATGCTCCGTGAGGCCCCACTGCATATGAACATGCCCCCCTCCCCCACTCAGCACGACTGAGCTCCTGGAACATTCTGCCTTTCCCCGCGGAGATACTCGGCTGAAGTCTGTCCCTCAGCCTTCCCACGGGGACCGGCTGCGAGAGATCAGAAACAGATCCAGCCGTTACAGGTGTTATTCTCCTTCCTTGGCCCAGGACGGAGGGCCCTCACATCGCCGCCCTTGCTCTGAGAACAGATGCTCATGCGGGTTCTGTTTTAGGCCTTCCGTCAGATTTCACCAACAAACGGCGAGGCCGTGCGTGCTTGCTCTCACAGGACCGTCGCTACAGAATTCTTAAGCAGCCCTGCGGCTCGCCTGCAGATGCCCTTCATCTTTCAGGATTTGGGGAGCACGCAGAAGTGTTTGGGGATCGGCTGGGGGGGTTTCCAGCGCCCGTCCCTGTCCCATCCTTGTGCCTGCTCGCTCGCGTTGGCCGTTCATCCGGCGGGTATTTACGGAGCCCGTGCTGTGTCGGGCCCGGCCTGGGGCTTGCTGTTCCTTTAGCAAGGCCCGCCTGGGCCGCACCGGAGGCGGTACCACACCCGACGGGGACCACACACCCCGCAACTGTTTCCAAACATAGCATTTAGTAAAGGACTTTCGAACTGTGTCAAGAGCAGCCAAGGTCATATTTTTTAGATGCTGACATTTCTCTGAATTTTCAATGGCCTATGGATTAAATCAGAAAAAAAAAATGCTGGAAATCTGGACTAGAGAAATACAAGTGGTGTGGTTTCTGGTCATCAGTCCCAGCAGCCTCTTTGAACGTACCTGTTTTCATTTTTACGTTTCCGATCAGGGAATCTCTGGCAGGTGATTTTACAAGACACTGAGTACGCAAAGCCTTTGTCGGTGAGAAGAATTTTAAAAACCACAGATCTTGGTGTCTCCCCATTAGCTTTATGCATTCAGGACCCTAAGTTCGATACTCAGCGTTTGCTGTGTTTAAACACTTGGCCGAAGGAGGAAAAGAATGGCTGAGCTTTCAAGGATTCCTTTGAAAACATGGCGGGAATTTAAAAGAAAGCTCGAAAAAGCCAGGCCTTTTATGGACTGTGGGTGTCTCCTCTTGCAAGGAAGTTTTCTCACCACAGAAGTGTTTGTTCGTTGTGTTGGGCCTTCTCCTCTCGACCCTGCCCCTTCCCACCGCCGCCGGGTGTTCGCGAGCCCTCAGATTCTCACTGTGTCCTTCCCTTGCTGTGTTCCAGTCTCCATCTCCTGGCAGCTCCTCCCCGCTGGGCGCGGAATCTTCGAGCACACCCCTCCACCCCGGGGACCCCGCGGAGGCCTCCTCGAATAAAGAGGTAGGGAGCCGTTTTGTTTCTGAAGCCACCAGCCTGTGTTGTTTTGTTCCTCTTCTGGTGTGAGTTTTCTTCAGCTTCCCACACAAATCCCCCAAACTCCCCCCACCAGCACCACCAGGGGGAGAAATTCGAATGTCTCCTCTCGAGCACGGAGTTCGGTGACGGGAGCCGCGCCATCCAGTGTGATAGCCACTGGCCACCGGTGTCTACTTTGATTAATAAATAAAATGGAAATTCACCTCCTCGGGCACACCAGCCACCGTTCAGGGGCTCAGGGGCCACGTGTAATGGGTGGCTGTTGTATGGGACAGGGAAGATGATGGAGCATTTCCAGTCATTCCAGAAAGTTCTCGACCATGCTGGAAATGGAATATTAAGAACTCTGTGTAGCAACATCCTTCCTCATGGCGTGACGAGCCTCCGAAACGAGGTTGCAATGTGGTTTGGGAAGTGGGCTGGTTTCTTAAATACCCATTTATTTCAGGCCCAAGTGAAATACCTTTCATGACACCTGGGTGACCCCTTGTCCTGGTTCATGTGGGTGGTTCCAGTTCACACCTGTTGTACAAGCAGTGTACCCAGGGAACACACCATTGTAAAGCTGGGCTGTCCCAGAGAATGTGCTGCGGGGATGAAAACGTTCTGCTTCTGCGCTGTCCTGTTTGGGGCTCACCAGCCACAGGTGCCTAGCAAGCTCTTAAAATGTGGCTGCTGGGACTGAGGAACTGAATTCTGCGTTTTATTCCATTTTAACTGAAGAGTCACATGTGGCTAAAGACAACTAGACAGTCCAGCCCTAAAGCGTCCCTGTTGGACAGTGAGTCATATGGTCACCCTACCGATGGAGGCCAGCCTGAGCCCCAGCAGAGAATATTTAATTGAGAAAATGTTACCTGCTCCCGCTGAGGTTTCTGGGGCTGGGAAAGGACAGGTGCTCTTCCCACAGGGAACCCACTGCCTTTGCCTACACTGTTGTCTTTTTACCCCCAGCAAATGCCACCCCCAGCTAGTTATAAACCAGGGTCAGCAAATATTGGTCTGCGCCAGAGTCTACATGTGGGTTCAACTCACTCTACATATAGATTTTGCCTAGTCAGTGGTGAGGGTGTGCACGAAAGAGGTGCACCACATAACGGATGATGGTCTCATTTTCCCTCCTTTCGTTAATAATATCGTGTTAAATGCAGCAGAAGAAAGCAATCTCCATATTACCCTGAGTGACAGATCACTTCTAAAGGGAGTCTTCATTAAAATACACCCTTAAATTATCATTGAATATACATCCGTTTGCCATTAACTATTCATGCAGGGAGAAGTATATTTTTTAATAATCTGTTTATATTAAACAAACATAAGGAGACCTTCTCGGAAATGACACCAACATTAGAATTCAAATTTGACATATACTTTGTCCTCCTCTGGTCTTGTCCTCAGACCCTAAGTCACAGGAACAGGACTAACAAGGTCACTGTTTCTGCTGACCCCAGATCCCTCAGCTTTGCCCTATACTTTATTCTTAGTACAGGGATCGGTGAGAACCAAAAGCTGGAAGAAAAGAATCAAGGCCACAGTGATAATAACAGCAATGAGAGTTTCCATTTCTTGAGTGTTGATGCGTTCAGGCATCGGTCCAAGCAAATCACAGGTAGTATCTCATTTAATCCTTAAAATAATTCTGTAAGGTAGGAATCGCGGTCCTCATTTCTTGCTGAGGAAGCAGAGAGGTTCAGGAACTTACCTGAGGTCCAGAGCCCACAGGTGGTCAGGCCAGGATTTGAAACCAGAGCTGCTGCCCTTGCGGTGAAAAGTGCCTGCAGGCCACATGCTGCATAGATGAGCCAGCTTGTAGGTCTTTCTTCCAGTTGTCAGACCTCCAGGCTCTGCACATGGTTCAGTGTGACCTCCTGGAAAATCCCAAAGATTCTGGCCTTTTACCTTCTTGAATGTGGCTTTCTTAATTCTTGAATGTTAAGGCTCAACTCATGTTCATCTCTGTCCACATGTGAGAAAACAGAGGGCTCATCAGACATCCAGATATTCAGCATTTGATTATTCATCAGATATAATAAGGCAAATTTGTTAGTTTCTCAGTTCCTACAGGACTTGGCACATGTTTCTGCATATCCTTAGAAATAATGATGAAAATCCTCTGTGTGTGCAATAATTAGAGATTCTTTCATTTCTCAAAACTCTTCTTTAAAAAAAAAAAAAAAAACCCACTTACTACCCCAGAGACTAAAGAAAGCCAGTCATGAGCTTATGAATAGAGAATAAGTAAATGTACCAAATACCCTCCGTTGTGACTCCAAATAAAACGGCAGCTTTTAGAACTACAGACTAAAGTAATTCTTTTGAAGCTTCTGCTAAAATCTGGGGACTGTCCTTGAGATTAGCATTCAGAAAAGTTTCCTAATAGCCCAAGAAAATCTGAATTGGCTTCTTGGGTGTACCTGGAGGCTAACCCATTTTGACGAAACAAAGTAAACCCTCACTACCCCAGGCCCCTCGCTGCTGAGGGCAAGGCCAAGGGAGGTGTGGGGAATGATAATTTTGAAGTCTTCGGTCTTTATGAAGAAACGAGCTTTCATCTGCATACCATGAAGTCAGGGATTTTTGTTTGTTTGTTTTTAACCAGAATTAGATCTGGGCCTGTCTTCTCACTTGGAAAGTAAAACAAATGTCAAGTGCTGTGGAAATTGGAGTTCTCTTTCCTCCTGTGCACATAGCTTAGCTTGGTGTGCATTTTTCCGTAATGCATTAGCAGCCAATGATCGTTCATTCCCAGTGGACTTGTGCCTTCAGTTTCCTTAAAGGTAATCCCTCCTGAAATAACCCAGCATCTTGGGGTAACGAACCATTGCATCCCAGCAAGCACATCCTGGCAGGTTTCCTGCCAGCTTTCCTTGCATGGTATATTGTGTGATTAGTGTTGAATTCTTGTCATTGTCTTGAATTGAGTGAGATTCTTAAACCTGGGTGTCTTTGCCTCTGGTGCTTTTTTATACATAACAGTTAACACTACTATTTTTAGAATGTTGTGCAAGTATCACGTGGTTAGTCCTCCCTTTGCTGTCCTCATCTTCCACGTGAAGAGCACTGTACAAGGTACTACGAGATGCAGCTGTTCCTGTGATGTCCCAGACCTCTTTCAGGCCTTAACTCCTCCAGCCACCAGGCACCCCAGAGTTTACCATCAACCCAGGTCAACCTGTTGAGCACCTATGCTGTACTAGATACCCTTTTCCTAGAAGGTACATATTTACATGACGATTTATTACCCGCTAGATTTTTTTTAAGATTTATTTATTCATTTATTTGACAGAAAGAGCACAAGCAGGGGGAGGGGCAGGCAGAGGGAGAGGGAGAGGCAGACTCCCTGACGAGCAGGGAGCCTGACATGGGGCTCGATCCCAGGACCCCCAAGGTCAAGACCTGAGCTGAAGGCAGACGCTTAACTGACTGAGCCACCCAGGCTCCCCAATACCTGCTAAATTCTTAGCAGTGTAAATCTTTACGCTTTTTGAGGATAACCCTGGGCCATGCAAACCTTCCTTTTTGCTCATTTGAAGGACTCTTGTCTTTGTCATTAGCTCCCCACTCCCCTGCAACGCTCACATCACCCCGCCCCAGACAGATCCATTACAAATTCTATGACTGGCTAAAGCAGCAATGAATGTCCTACTGTTAGGCCACTCAGAGTTCTCGCTAGGCCATTCACTTAGGGAAGGAACCGAATGGTAAGTATTCTTCCTCTGAGAGCTGGCATTTAAACCACCATCCGGGCAAGGTTCTAGAAGGTCTCTAGCCGATCATGACCACTTCCAACTGTGCTGTTGGAAGATTGACCCTTGCTATGAGGTATTACTTAGTATAAGAAATTCCAGGGTTTTCAGTTCACTTCTGTGTTTATCATGTTCTTATTTTAAGGTAACACATAATAATTACTTACATGATGGAATTTTTAAACCAGTAAGAGGAGAAAGGAGGAGAGGAAAACTCTAGCAAACATTTTTAACACCGTGAGAGGTTACTGAATCAAAGACCTCAAGGGAAATAAAATTCTCCAAGGGAATCCTTGATTTCAACATATAATCATATTGTTGGTGCTTTTACTAATTCAGGAGTTTTTCACTTAGAAACCCAGATTATTAAGAATATAAATTGAGCCCTTTGTATTGCTTTGTATTGATTATGGATTTTGGTCTGTGGGATATTTTTTAAGGTGATGGACATCTCTCTGATTGTGGAATGTAAGGTTTTCAGATTAACTAAAATATGAATAGATGTTCTGGGCTTTGGGTAACCTTTAATAAGAAATGTGTATGTTTATTCACGCTTTTCTTGATCAAAAATGGTTGACACCTGGTTAATATCTGTCATTGGTGATCTATTTATTTTTCATATTTGCGTGGATAAAGCTGTTAATGCATTTTTCATCACGCTTTGCCCTTTTTGAAACCTCTTTGTCTTGATTACAGTCAAGAAAAAGCTTGGCTTCATTCCCCACCTACGTCGAAGGTAAGAGCTGATAAGGAAGTAATTGAGTATTGAGTCATGCATGAATCTCCTAGCATTTTGGGTATTTGAAGCACTGGGCTATAAGACCCTAGTGGGGAAGAAAGACCACAAAGTCACTCACTCACAGTCTTAACAGTCTTAGAATCTTAGACTAAAAGAACAATAGCCGTGAGCCTGTCAAAGATCCTCCCCTCACCTTTGCTGCTTCTGTCCATGAGGACCTGAGCTTGCAGGGAGGCTAGGGGCTGTTCCCAGCTTAGAGACGGTCATATGACATCTGAACTCAAGACTCCTTATCTCCACTCCAGTACACCTCTTAATATCCATCAAGGACCATTCAAGTGGGAATGAACTTTAAGGGAGACATTTTGGCCCTCTTAATTTAGGGGGAAAAATGACCTTCCCAATCATTCCCATCTCTTGCTTGGATGAGTTAAGCATAATAACATTTATCAAGCTTTTACTCTGTGCCAGATACACACTCTGCATATAATAACTGATTGAATCCTCACATCTGTCTTGTGAAGTGGGCTTACTACCCTTGTGTTACGCAGGAGAGAACTGAGGCATTCTTACCCAAGACGAGGTAGGCAACTTTCCCGAGATGGCACAGTTAGCTAGTATCAGTGCCAGGCTGTGAGCTGACAGTCTGATGCCACAGCTCTCCTGGTAAATGGTATTCTGTGCAAGGTGGCCACATATGGTTGTGCAGGTTATTCACTATTCAAGAGCACGCAGTCAGGAGGTCTAGTGGGGCCAGAACTTAGCCCATGCTAGGCACCCCAGCTTGAGATCAGGCCACACAAATGGAGTACCTATTCTTCACCCACGCAAAGGCACTCTTTAGCTAAGGGTGCCACCAATCCTCTGCCAGGGAGGGTGGTAGATGCTTTTTCAGGCAGGGTAGATGGTCATTTCCTTGAAAGAGAATTTTCTGGAGATGAGAGAATACCCAGACACCACTTTGAGGCTCTGTCTGGCCCTTGGATCCTGTGCATGAACAGTTGGTGCGTCCCCACTGCCTGAGAGTGAATCACCTGGATTCGCACACCTTCCTGACCCCGCAGTCCTGAAGCTTAGGTCAGGCGCATAGGTTTGGTTCAGTTACTCAGGTCTCTTCCTTGAGTGACCTGTAAATTATTTGTGCCACTTTTGCAAGGCTCCAGAATTCCGCGAGTACTCCTCGGGGAGTTCCGGGAGTTTGGAAACTCCATTCTTCACAGTCATTCCTCCAGGCTCAGCATTCACGTGAGTGTGACGATGACACGTGTGTGCTTGTTCACCCGCAGAGCAACACAGAGGCCTCCCCGGAAGGAAACACACGTTCTCAGATGCCAAAAAGAAACTGCAGTTCTTTGACTTAGGACCATTATAATGTTCAATTTTTTAACTTTTAAAACATACATTACAATGAAGTTATGGACTTAGGGCTTTTTCCCCCAGGTGTGATCTGGTGGCAGTGATTATGATCAATTTCCCTGGAGGATAAACGGCATAAGAGCGTATCTCAAACGTATAGCGTATTTAGGTCCAGTATTTCTGTCTCTCGTCTGGTTGACATTTATGCAGTCGTTTAAATATTATTTGGATTGCTCTTACCCCTGTCTGCATAGCCACACTTATGATGGTTGAAGACGGACCCTTTTCAGGGAATAGAGCCAACCCAGAGATGAATATACAATACCGGAAGGCCCAGAGAGAAGTATGTCATTAATTCTTATTTTTCTTTGAAGATTCGTTGTTTTTACAAAACAAATGGAAGGTTTTTAAAAGTTACTATCCCAGAGGAGATCTTTTTTCCTCAGTGCCTGGTTGGGCAAAAAGGATTATGTTTAAGTAACACTGTAAACCCATCGCAGGAATTTATGATAAGAGACTGATAATCTTTTACTTTTTACAAAGTGCAATATGGGTGCAAACCTGTCCATGTATTATTTTGGCTAGAAGCACTTCCCTGCTCTACATCCAAAACCGTCTTTTGGACATACCCTAAATCCTTTTCACCTCTAGGAAAGTTTCAGGGCAGGAAGCGTGTGACTGTTGAGAAGGTGAATTATGGGCCCATAGGCAGGTTGACTGCGTACCACTCACTGTCCAGAAACGTTTCTCGAAAAGATCTAGAAAAAGGCAAATAACAGGTTTCCTTATTTATTCACTACACGGATGTTTTGTGAAGACCTTTCCTAAAACACTGTTAATTTCTTTGTTTCAACCACCACCTTGGCTTTAGAGAAATGATCAGATTATTTTAAGATTGTACCCTGATAAGTAGCTTATCATGGGAAGCAGCTGGTTAAACTCAAGATGAGCTAGATGTTGGGGGATAAAAATAAAAATCATTTCAGATTAGCCTTCCAAAAGGAAAAAGCAAATTGTTTCCATTTCCAGTTATCTAATTTAAGAGCCTGAGGTTTGAACAGTAGGTTAAAACGTATATTTTAATCTCCCCAAATACGGCAGTCAAGCCAAAGAAAATACATATGTTTTCATTGTAGAATTAAAAGCCTTTCTTGGTGCATCTGTTATAAAGTTATGTATTAGTCCCAGACATGTTTTAATTTCAAGTAGGGTTTGTAGATGATTACGGTCAGAATCAGCCCCCATTTTAAATATTTTAAAAGTAAGGTTTGATTTCAAAGGCTGGTCAGTTGAGAACAGAAAATTCTGACTTTCCTCGGAATTGATCTGTATGTGGATGCATGCCGGGAACACGAGAGCCTGTACGTCAGCAAGGTCGGCAGCAGGAGGCTCCGGCTTTGGGGTAATGTCGTCTGCCCTGCAGAATTGGGGTCAGAGGTCATGGAAGGAATCCGGACATTCTGAAGCAAATACTCCCTTTTCTGATTTATCAAGTTTGGTTTCCCCATTATGGCTACAACGGGAAGAGAGAGAGGCAGATGGTGGCAGGTGAAGGAATGGTTATAATATGAGGTTCTCTAATAAAGCATCCTCCCTGCTCCCCTAGCACATGTCTGGTACCCATTTATTTGACACCCACTGGGTGACAGACACAGATTAGACACGAGAACCAAAGAGGAACATGACGTGGTCTTTGTCCCCAAAGAGCTCTCACAGGAGTCTAACAGGAGAAACAGCATCCTTTGTCACTGACTTTACGTTTCATATTTAAATAAACACATCACTTCTCACAGTAAATGGCCTGGGCGATGTGGATTAAGAAGAAATTGTTCCTTCCCTTTGAAAGCGAGGGGTGAGTGAAGGCAGACGCAGGGAGATGCCTCAGACTTGGCAGGGCGTCGGCACGGGGCCGCCCGGGCTGGCGCCGAGCAGCGGGGAGGGTGCTACGCGGTCGGGGCTCTGCTCGGGCCGTACCCCAGGGTGGCTTCGCTCACCGCCCTGGCTTTGTGTGTTACAGTTCCCGGACCCTGTGACCCCGAGGACTTGATCGATGGGATCATTTTTGCTGCCAATTACCTGGGCTCCACCCAGCTGCTGTCAGACAAAACTCCCTCCAAAAACGTGCGCATGATGCAGGCCCAGGAAGCCGTGAGCAGGATCAAGGTGAGCGCCTGCGAGGGGTGGATGCAGGGGCCTGAGCTGTCCTCGGCGGTCTCCCCACGCCTCCTGCATCTAGTGCTGAGTTCAGGGGAGCGAGGATGGGGACAGTGCACCTGCCAACAGTTCTAAACAGGAAAAAAAAAGTGTGCCGGGGTCCTTATGCATCAATACTGTGTATGTGGGGTGTTCCTAACGGCAGTCTTAAGGAAAAGCACATGTGAACATAAACTTCGGAAAGCTGATAGGATGAGGAAGGATGTCATTTTAAGCATTACATCTCCAGTGTGAGCTTTATCCCTGTATTTCCATGGACATAGGGATCCTCGTGGTACCTCATGGGTCAGACTCGGTCTCATGCATTTGAACCAGCTGATCCTGCTCAAGCTAGATCGAACTGGTTTGCTTCAGGCACCAGGAACCACTGGATCAAATCTAACCAGAATGAGTCAGTGCCAGGCTACCCCAGTTTAAACTCGTTTGAGCCAGTCAGAGCCTGTTGGAATTTGCTTAATCAAGATTTTTTAAAAAGCAAGCCTGTTTGATCCAAGAAGAACTACTTTCATCTGGTTTAAACCATTCACAACTAGCTCGAGCCAGCCAAAACCAGCTTGACCCGTGGAAATGCAGAGCCCGAGAATCTCCACCAGGATGCCAGGACCACCTGGAATCCTGGACAGACGCAGGGCTCCGGGGACAGGTCCCGTGCCATTAGAATGCCACCAGCACCCGGAACCACTGGGCAGCCAGGCTGGGGCCACAAGGCCAATCTACCCAGAGCCCCAGGGATAGCAGCACCACCGAAAAACCCAGAACCAGGTATTTCAGGCAAGTTGGAACAGGTTAGGACTCACCAGATTTGGCTATATCCACCTTCAGCTTCAAAATCACATTCGCCCTCAAGGAGCCATTCCCTTTTCCATACTGTCTTGTGCACACGTTCCTCGGTCCCTTTCTGGTGTTTGGCCGTGTGGAAAGTGGAAGAAGCATGAGCGCGAGGCAGTAACTTAGGGTCCTTCACCCAGGAAAAAGTATTCCTTGAGCACTTACTCAAGTGTACAAGGCTGTTCACAGTCTCAGGAGGGAAGGGAAATAGCCATTTATAAGGTGTGATCCTTCCCCTCGGCTCCGTAGCACCAGCAGAAATGAATCAAGCCAGCGAATGTGCAGGGTGGACCCGAGCAGGAGGGAAGAGTGTAAGATGGTGGGTGCCCAGGAGTGCAGGGCCCCCGCGGGCTGACGGAACCAGGGAGCAAGGAGGCACAGAGGTCGTGTAGGGCAGAGAGACAGTGTCTCTGGCCCTTCCGCCCAGGCTGACTCCCGTGTCATTCACATGCTGGGAATGTAAGCAAGAGGCCCTCACTGTGATGACTGAGCCCCCTGCTGCCCAGTCGTGGTGCAGGTCCCTGGGGTGCTGTCGGAGTGTCCCCCAGCCCACTGTCATTGCTTCCTCATCGAACTGCCGTCCATGGCTTTGAGGGCCACACATGGCTGGCTGCTCTTACACCCTCTTGGAAGAGGCCCTTGTCTCCGGAGCTCAGCACTGGTTCTCCGCTGAGCTGTCCACAGTACAGCAAGCCCACGCTGCAGCGTGTGATGCCGCTACGACTGCTGGCCTTTCAGGAATTAGGATGTCTAAACCAGAGAGCAGCTCACAACCGCACAGTGACAGGCCAGACCAATGTCACGATTGCGGACGGGGCCCGCCCGCTTCTGCCAGGTATCTAGGACCAACTCTATCCCTTCATCCAGGGTGTATGAACCTCAGGGCCCACCGCTGCGGCGGCCGTGTCTTCTCCCAGAATTAGCCTCTGCCAGTGAGACTGACAGTGGGAAGGTCCACTTCTGTCGAGGGAAGCCCCACCCCTACCCACAGAGATGTGTGGCTCCCTGCAGGACGACCCCATGACAGCATGTCAAACTGACCTTCGTACCTTCTGGGTCTTTCAGACTCACGAATGTTACTGGTGGAATATCAGGTTCCCATTGAGCTGCCCATCTAGTCTTGGCCTAATTCCTTCTAACTGTTTTATCCTAGAGAGGGGGCGTGAATACCTCTAGATCTCCCCAAAGTCCTCCTGAATGGAGCCTGCCCCAGGCACGGCATTCAAAACAAGAACACACAAATCTGTATGAGAGGGCAAGCTGCTTTCCAGGCACTGTACTGTGCAGGCAAATAACTTTTAAAAACAAAGTCTCTGGGGACGTAATTGTGACTCCTGATGTCCCACAGTTACCAAACAGAGCACGTTCCGATTTTGTTAATACTTGTTCAGCAGAGCCCCGGGGTGCCCGATGGTTGAGCAAAAGAGCACAAGGGAAATGGAAATAGAGATGTTTATTATTCACAGGTCCTCAAGGAAGCAGCCAGCCTGCCTCAAGGGGGCCGCAGGCTGGGGCTCAAGGCCAAGTGAGTGCAGGCAGAGGGTGAGATAGAACGTGGGGCACATGTCTTAATGAGGGTCTGTGAGTGGAATACTTTGCGGTTCCTGGGTTTGTATTGGCCAATTCATACCAGAAAGAGCAAGGTTTTGGTAAGCTCCACGGGGGTCTTATTTAACGGGCACACAGGGGAAGGCCCTGGAGGTGAGGATAACGGGCTGTCGGGAATTTATACCAAGAGCTTACATTTGCCCGAGACTCTGCAGGCTGTTATCCGGGGCATGCACTTGCGTGAGGGGCTAGTGTCCATGGAAGGTCACTGCAGGCCATGACACCAGGAAGCAGCTTCCCCTCTGGACACATGCTAATGATCCCCAGGATCAGTGGGAGTACAGGGACCTGGCATGCTTCACTCACTGGTTTTCTGACAGATGGGGACCACCACCTCCAGAAGCAGCTTTAGGAAGCAGGTGGGGGGCACTTCGGGGTGCCACAGTGTCTGGGGGGTATTTTTACTGGCAATAGGGGGCCAGAACCAGGACTGCTGGCCACCGTATACTGTCCAAGCTGGGGGCACAGGTTGCAGATTTAACTCCCACAGAATGCCAGAGCACCCCCTCTGCCCCTGTCAGGAAACAGTGCCAGAGTCTATTCAGGTGCCTCCCCCGGCAGTCCGCCTCAACGGAGCACTGAAGACCCCCCGAGGCTTTGAGAGGACTTCTCCCAGCTTCTGTCCATTGAGGTGTCAAACGTGTTCAGGTCCGGGCTTCATTCTGGGCACCTTGTGGTAGCCCATGACTCCCACGGATACTTTGTCTTTCCACTGCTCTGTGACCCCGAGGAAGGGAGCAGGCACATCCCCAGAACAGAAAGCCACGCTCAGGGTAGGCTGTGCCACCCAGCGCCAGAACCCACCCAGGACCAAGTGTGCCGTGAATTACAGCTTCCGAGTTCCACAGTGAGGTTCCACACGCTTTTCCCTTCCTGAAGGCCAGCTTCCCTGATCAAAAACCAGGAAGTTTACTTTGAAGCTTCAGAGGATGGGTCTCTGGAAGTTCCACAGTTGATCCGAACAAAAAAATTAGGTGGTGGTGTTGATCAGAACAAGCAAGATGAGGCTGATTATAAATCCATTTTAGACCTGCCAAGAGCAGAGTAGGCATCTGGAAAACATATATTTATTTTTACAGCAAATTATGGTAGCGTGAGGAATTCATTATAGAGCGGTAAAGCTAAATGGTTGCATTTCATTTATCAGTATCATTTGCAACGTGCTTCTATGCATCTGAAGGAACTGCTGCCTGTCATCAAGTATTTCCTGCCTCCTGTTCCTTTTACATCTATTTAAACGCCCGTCAGATTGCTTGACGTTACACCCAGACTGACGCTTTTTCAAATTCTAGGTGGAGACAGTATTTAGACCCCCGGTTTATTTCTGCACCCCCTAAAAAGTCACTGTGTAGGGATGTGCACCGACATTTCACCTCCTGCAGAGGGCACCAGGGAGCCCGGAGCGTTTATCCGGATCAGTCGCGATGGTCTCCCGGCGCTTGCGCTATGGTGCCTGCCCGTGCTGGGTGACACCTTTCTAGAAGGGAGGTGGTGCCAATTTTTCCTAAAGAGAGCCTGACCTTCAGGAATGAGTTACTCCAGGCCACCTCTCTAAAGATTCAGAGAGGAAGGAAGCTACAGATTTTACAGTGTCTGTCCAGGAAGGAAGGGGAAAAGCTTTATGCATTTATTTGGAAATCCATTGAGCAATATCCTCAGCCCAAACTGATTAGTAAATTTCCGCCTTGGTGCTCTCATCTGAACAAAGACAGAAGGGTGTCCTGCTTCTGATTCCTCCTCCTTCCCCGATTCCCCGCGGGGGGCCCTGTCTCACCCCTCTTTCTCTCTTCTGCCTACGTGGTCTGTTTGACCCCTTGGACGTGGCTGAGCCCTTCCTCACCGGGAGTCCTGCGTGGACATGGTTGTTTGTGCTGCTTTGTCTCTGAGCAAACACCACCCCTGAAACTTTGCTTTCAAAACCGTCTTTAATTTCTCTTCCGTTGGTCGATTGGGGTGCTTATTGGATTTGCACTTGGGAGTTTGAAGAATTACTGTTTTCTTAATTTAAAGGATTTATAGATTTATTTGCCAAGTGGGGAAATTTGGATTTGTGGTTTGGCCAGAAATCTTCTACTTAACATGAGAAGAAAACAAAGGAATTTGGCTCCGGAAGCAAAGTGTTCCTTTACAGACCCTTGTGATAGGCATCTCAGGAGATAAAAACTACCCAACACCCAGTCCTTGACCTTGAGAAACGTGCAGTCTGGAAGGGAACCAAGAAGAGTGTTTAAGTAACAATAACAAAAGGCAGGCGGAGGAATCTGAAATTAAAAGGTTTTTTTCCATCTGCCAAAATATAATAAGGTGTACCTAAATGCAATAGCAGAATTAGAAGACATCTGCCATTTTTCTTAATTTTTTTTTTTTCATCTTTGGACCCTCCCTAACGTACCCTTTCTGCCTTTGTGGGTGGTCATTTTTGAGAAGACATAATACCCTTTTAGGAGGCCCCATCCAACTAAGGAACGCATTAAAGAGGTGGTTCTCAGAATGGGATCCCGTCACAGGGGGCATCAGCACCACCTGGGAACTTGCTAGAAATGCAGGTTCTCAGGCCCACCCCCGTCAGAAACTCATAATGGGGTAAGGGCCCAGGAATCTGTGTTTTCGTAAGCCCTCCAGGAAGTTCTGATATACAGTACAAAGTGGGGAAGCATAGACCACCCCAGCCTTATGGGGTATCTTTTCTCCGACTGCCTTGGGGCATTCCCTCCTGTCAAGCTGAGTGCTTCCCACTGATAAGGTTCTGTTGGCGCGTTAGCTCAGGAAACACTGCACAATTTATCTCTTTTTTGGATAGTTCCCAGTATGGATGTTTTGCTATTAAAGATTTTGAGAAGTCCTGTACTAAGGAGATCTAATTCATTTGGTTTAACCAGAAACCCCATCATTATTTGAGCACGGAATACATTATCACTGTGTGATACCTGCTAGAGTCTAGTGGTAAGATTGTCTGGAACACGTTTTGGGAGAAACTTCTGCCCTACAGAATGGCAGTAACTACAGCACCGTAGGTAGAGACACCCCACGCCGCCCACAGCGTGGGAACCATGCCTTAACCCTACCTAGCAAACCAAACCCGAAGCCAGGGCGGCTAGGTCCCTCGTCTTCCTATCTCTCCACTACATCCCCATGCTTCATCCCACCCTCATGCCCGCTGCATGTTCTGCTCTGTGGCCAGAAGCGGGGCTCACCAGCTGAGCTCTGCTTGAGCCCTGGAAACTGCTTCGTGTCCACGCGGAGTATGGCGTATGTGTCTCCATTCTTCCCACATTTGTGAAGCTCGTGTGGTTAGCTCACAAATGGTGTTGGATGTTTTTGGTCTATGCATTTGTGTAAGGAGCATTCATTATCAGACATTCTCATATTTGTCTTGACTAGCTTGTCCCAAAAGATCAGATTTTTCTATTCTTTTATGGAAAGGTTTTCTTGAAATATCAAAAATCAGGACTTAATTGTAAAATTAAAATCTCTATCATTGAGGCTTTGTATAAGCTACATGATTCCCATCTGACTCGAAGAAGTCTGTGATTAAGAGGATATGAACACTTACAGCAGGTCCTTCACATACATGAACTTACTCCTCAAAACAGAGGGAGTGGGGAATCCTGTGAGGTAGGTATTATTAACCCTATTTACAGACAAACTGGGAAGTTTATAAACGAGAAACTTGCCTAAGTTGCACAACTAGTGGTTTAGAGTGAGTCTTCCAGGGTTCGAATCTCTATTCTGCCTCTTCACAGCTGTGTGACCTTGAGCCAGTTAATTAGTCTCTCTGTGCCTCAGTTTCCACTTCTGCAAGAGGAGAATACAGTAGTGCCTACCTCACAGGGTTACTGTAAGCTTTCACATTGCTATACACGTGAACGACTTAGAAGGACACTGGCTCAGAGCAAGGGCTCCGTAAATGTCAGCTGGGGAAAGGAAAGCTGGAATCGTCAGAAGGTTCCCTAGCATGACTAACCTAGAGAGGATTAGCAGTAAGCGCTCAGTACACAGTGCAGAGTGAATGGGTGGACAATAGTGCCACAGTCTGTGTCCTTTGCCCCGCAGCCTGCTGGGGGGCAAGCCGTAATCAGCCCCACGAAGCACGCAGATTTTAATGCTGGCTTTACATTTCTCCTGGGCTTCTCTGCTACTTCAGTTTCTCATTCCAGATCCCACCCCTTCCCAACGTCAAGTGTAAATTTTAAATTATAATTAGTTGCAGGGCACCCGAAGATCCTATGTGGTTGAAAAGATGTTTTTACTTTAAGTGCATAAAATACTTTTAATTCCATCAATATTACTTCAGAATGCCCTTCATGAAATTCAGTTTGCCTTTTCAGTTCTTTCCTCATCACTCATGCCAGTAAAAAAAAACCAGAAGTTGGTCATTCCATTGTAGTGGTCTTATTTTCCTTTGAGAGGACCCTTTCAGATCACTGCTCCTTAGAGTGAAGAATTTTGACCAATAGCTGATAGGTCTTGGTATCAAAAATGTTAGAAATTCTTACATTCCTGGCAGATAATTTCAGGGGAGGTGATAGAAAACACACACACACACAGCAGGATCTCAGAACAGTCATTTATATCATGAGGATTAGAGCTGATACAGATGAGAACACCCCCAGCAGGACTCTCGGATTCCACATAGGAATCTGCGTGGTGTAGCATTGGCATGGGGCCACTCCTCAGACGCAGACACATTTCCACCATCACGTGCCACAGTTACAATACCCCTTGCACTTGCTGTCTTCTGACCTTTCCAGAGCAGACTGTTCACCATGGATTCATGACCACCAGTAAGAGCCCTGGGGTGGCTGTGTGGGAGCAGGGCTGCTCTAGTTTCCTGGCTATACCAGAGATTAAGTACGTGGTGTTTGGATCGCTGACTCATCCAGTTTCTCCACAGTGAGGTAGAACAGACAACACATTTGACTCATTCATGAAATAGAGGTGTGCTGCTGGGAGCAAAAGGGCTTTTCCACAGGTGAGTACCAAGGAGTGTGAGAGAGCAGACGATCTTCCACCCACCCTCATCACCACAACAGCGTTCGTGGTTTGGCCATTGACTCACCATTATTCGTACAAGATCTGTGTGTGTCTAGCAAGCCTTACCCCAAGCCAAGAAATTGCTTTCTGACCTAGGTAGATTTTTTTTTTAAAGATTTTATTTATTTATGTGACAGACAGCCAGTAAGAGAGGGAACACAGCAGGGGAGTGGGAGAGGAAGAAGCAGGCTCGTAGTGGAGGAGCCCGATGTGGGACTCGATCCCGGAACGCCGGGATCACGCCCTGAGCCGAAGGCAGACGCTTAACGTCTGTGCTACCCAGGCGCCCCTGACCTAGGTAGATTTTAATCGTATAACAAACAAATGTAGTGTGGATAATGCACCAGGCACTGTTCTAAGAGCTTTGCATACATTTATTTTATCCTCAAAACAGCCCTGTTTTTATCCTCATTTTACAGATGAGGAAACTGAGGCACAGAGGTAGTAAGCGGCTTGAGCCAAGTCACACAACTAGTGGGAGGGAGAGCCAGGATTCAATTTTAGACAATCAGCCTGCAGTCTCTCTCTCTTTTTTTCAAATCAACTATACTAGCTTCTACTTATGAGTAAAGGAGGGAATATTACTGATATTTCTAGTTAGGAATAGGCCATATTAATATTACACAAGCTTAAAGCAAGAATTATTACTAAAGATGAAGAAAAATAAAAAGATCAATTCAACAGGGAGACATAAGCACCTTAAATACATAGGTACCTTATAACATAGATATAAAATAGATAAAGCAAAGATTGACAGAGCCAAAAGGAGACACAGACAAATCCACAGTAGCAGTTGGAGATTTTAACACACCTCTCTTAGTAAATTTTAGGACAAATAGACAAGGAAAAATCAAATACATAGAAGATTTGAACCGTACCCTTAACCAACATAATTGACCTCATTGACAATTGATAGAACACTGTTCCCAACAACCGAAGAATGCAGCTTTTGAAGTCCACCTGACATTCATCACAGTTGGTCATGTTCTGGGCCATAGGGCTAAGACTCAGCACAGTGCAAAAGGTTTGGAATCAGGGTATGTTCTCTGACCACAGTGGAATTATTTCAGAAACCAGTATCAAAAAGATAACTAGAAAATTCTCCAATGTGATAAAATTAATAGCACAATTCTAAATAATCCAGAGTTCAAAGGAGAAATCCCTGGGAATTAGACGTTTTGAAGCGATAATTACAACATATCAAAATTTGTGGGGTATGGCTAATGCAGTACTTGGAGGGAGAGTCACAGCTTTAAGTAAATACTATCAGGCGAAAAGTTTATAAATCTGTAATTTAAATTTTTGTCTCAGGAAGCTAGAAAAAAATCAGCCAATTTAACCCAAAGAAAGTAGAAGGAGATTAAGATGTGGATTGAAATCAGTGACCTAGCAAACAGGCATACAGTAAAGAAAATCAGCAGAACCAAGTTGGTTCTTTGAAAGCATCAATTGCCGTTAAGTATAAGAAGCACTTCTTCCTACAGCCCCTGCCACCTACTAAATTTTGAGTTAGGAAATTGATTGTCTACAGAGTAGGATTTTTTAAAGTCTGTCCTCCTCACGCAGAAATGCTTTATGCCACCCTTGATATTAATTTTGTCGATTCCCTTTTCGACTTTGAGTCTCTGCAAATTCTTTTCTAACTGTTCTCCTGTCTCTGTTTGTTCCATGCTAAGCAGATGGCCCAGAAATTAGCCAAAAGCAGAAAGAAGGTGCAGTACAAAAACTTCATCAGCTTGGTGTTATGCCTGTTTTTTTCGTTTATTTATGTTTTGCCTTTTTATTATTTTGTGTTTTTGTTTTCTGCATCCAGCAAGTTTTCGTTCAGATTTCTTTTTGAACCGCCCCATTAGCCAACGTTTCTCAAAACTTAGTTGCCTAAAGTGGCTGTTTTCTGTTGCTCATGAGTCATTTCACATCAGAGAAACAACAGGGAGCAGATTGGAGATGCTAAATGAATCCTACAGTAGCGCGGAAGTTCCCACCATCCAGGAGCATTAATGCGGCAGGGACTTGGGTCTGTTCAATTATAGTCACGTTTGACTTGCGGATTTTGTCAGATTGCTGGATGCAAAAAAGAAAACTCGCTAATAACCACACTGTGCGGAGTTAAACCCTAAATGAACCAGACGGAGGCGCTTTTTTGGTCATGGAGCTTCTAGGTGCTTATGGGCTGCCCCTCGGGTATTGAGGCATTTGGGGTTCCTTCATGGGGTGGCTCCAGGAGTGGGGACTGCTTCTGTGTTGCTGTGGTGGTGTATGAACATGAAGACCCTCTTACCAGAACTGCATCCAAATGACTTCGTTTGCACCTGCTACAGACGTTGTCCCCCATCACTGGGCCGGGGGCAGACTCTAAGTGGCTTTTCCAAGGTCTTGGGGTATGGGTCCGTTGCCCTTATTCTTCCACCTGTTGGGCTCGAAAAGCCTTGCCGAAAGGGCATGCACAATCCTTGCTCGTAGAGTCAAATCAGCAGTGAGTTACTGCTTCCGTAGGGGCAGGAGTAGAGGGGATTCGGCATTTTCCCCTATGACCTGGCAATGCTAACGCTCGTCCGTCAGTCCATCCTCCGTGGTCCCTTCAGCTTTGGCGTCTAAATCTGGAGTCAGCACTGCCGTTCTGGTGACTGTGTCTCAGCGCCTCTGTGTGTGAGCTAACCTTGCTGCTGTGCACTTGAGTCGGGGTAGGAGGTTAAGCTTTCCTTCCGTGTGCATTTTTCTTCTCAGGCTCCCGAAGGTGAATCTCAGCCAATGACCGAAGTGGATCTCTTCATTTCTACCCAGAGAATCAAAGTATTGAATGCCGACACACAGGTATCAGCTGGCCTGCGACCTTTCCCAGGGTGACATGCCCAGCCCAGCATGGCAGCTCAGGGTCTGTGCCCGTGTCCCTAGAGCAGCTGGCCTCACCCTCTGGCTTCCAAACGTGCCAGAAGTTTGTGTCTGCAGTGCCTGCTCCTGGGGGGGAGGGGGTGTGCTGCTTTTGGGACCATTCCCTTGAAGATCACAGGAACAATATACCGTGGATGTTATTTGCTAATAATCTCGTAAGTTTTTATGAGGAGATTCATTAACTTGAACAGATTGGCCTTTTAAGAAATTTTATTTAAAATCATGCATACACACACACACACACACACACACAATATAAACATCGCATATGCATCTTTTTACCTTATTTTTTTTAACTTCTCCACTGGGGATTCTACTGGTTATAAAATGACTGAAATTTTCCCGCCTGCCGCAGACACTTCCTGCCCCCGGGCCTGAGTGGGCACGTGTAAGCCTGCCAGCAGTCTTTGCAGTGAACCCCAGGGGCCCCCACATGTGGACCTCACGTGACCGGGCCGTGGGGTGGCAGACTCTCTCATAGGCCGTTCGATGCTGCTGGACTTAGCGTCCTCTCCCTTGCCCCTCCAGGAGACCATGATGGACCACCCTCTGAGGACCATTTCCTATATAGCAGACATCGGGAACATCGTCGTACTCATGGCCCGCAGGCGGATGCCCCGCTCTAACTCCCAGGAGAACGTGGAAGCCTCCCACCCCTCCCAGGATGGAAAAAGGCAGTACAAGATGATCTGCCACGTCTTTGAGTCTGAGGATGTAAGGCTGCCTCCCCTGGTGTCCCTCCGGGTGACCTGGGCTGCCCCTGGGGGTGGGGGGCAGATTCTCTCTTTCTCAGAACCTGAATCATCTCATTAATCGTACAAGAAACAGGTATTTACTGAGCACCTACTATGTGTCAAGCACTGTTTTAGGAATACAAGGCTGAATAAATAGGCGAGGTATTCATCATGAGGCTTATAGGGAGACAGAATAAAAGAGGTAAATGTACTTAATACAGAACTAGATAGTGAGGAGTTCTATAAGGAAGAATAAAACTGGGATAGGAGCTATGTCAGGTGAGGTAATCAACAAAGTCTTCTCTGAGAAGGTGACATTTGAGGAGAGACCTGTATCAACTGAGAGAGGAAAGAGCAAGTGCAAAGGCCCTGAGGCCAGGACCTGCTGGTGCAGTTTGAGGACAGCTTAGAACGAGAGAGGAGTAGAAGGAATGTGGTCAGATGGTTAGACCCGTGGGCACCCCAAGCACATCTCACCTGGGCATGAGGACATTTGGGAAGGACAGTTCTCAGTTGTGTAGAATTGCCCTCTAGACCACGGGAAAGTTAGGATTCCTGCTCCTACCCCCGCGGTGGCAGGAGCACCACCAGCCCACTCCCAGTCCTTACAAGACCAGCTGCTGCTCCTGTCACAAAACCAGTGATCCCTACCCCCCCTCTTTCCGGGTGACGCGGTTAACAGAGAAAATTCGTTCACAACAGAGGCAGGGCCCATCCTTCTATTTGTCTTCTTTCCTAGTCATCCCTGGAACTGCTGGAGAGGCATCCAGGCTTCAAGCCACATCAGCACCCAGGTTCTCCTAAAGCCTGGCAGGCCTTAGAAGCTCCCTTGAGAGCCAGGGCCATAGCCCCAGGAAGGTCTGGCACCGCAGACCCCTCCCGCACCCCTCGCCAAGAGGGCCTTCCTTGTCTGTGCCATTGACTGTGATTTTCCTCCTGCCACAGCAGAGTAAGCTCTGTTTCTCACATTGAGCAGTGAGCCCTTCACTACTTAAAGAAAAATTGCCGGTGGTCACCTTGGCTCCTTCCAGGAGGCCATCTTTCTGCAGAAGAGCGTTCATCTAGCTGCAGTAAGTTGCCTTCCTGCAAAAAGTCAAGAGGCAGAGGCAAACTGCTCTTCCCTGGGGACTCAGAGCTGTCACAGCTGCGGCCACAGGGCCGTGGAGGTGCTCATGCTTTTTGCACCATGGTTCACTGGTCTGGTTCTCTAGAACACAGGCCCCCAGGGACAAGATCACTGAGAAGGCAGAGACCTTGAAAACTTGAGGCCAAGCACGCAGACCGGGAGCGAATGAGTTTTAGAGGTTTCTCAGGAAGTTTGGAAAGTTGAATTTAGACACTTCCGGCTCGTGAGTCCTGCAGGCTGGTGTAAAGTCCGAGTTAGCTCTGCTCTGCAGGCCTGCGAATGCCTCTGCCACCTCCTTCTGGCTTGTGGCTTCTAAGTAGGGACTGCTTGTCCTCGGAGATCCTGACGAGAGGGAAGGATGGAGAAGCAGGAGTTATGACAGGAGTGGGCCTGGGGATCTTAGCCCTTTGCTTCCGAAGCATTGAGGAGGAGTGTTGGCTCCAGAGCCGGGAGAGCCGGATCTGGATCCTGCCTCCGCGTACAGGCGGTGAGGCCACTAAGCTCATGTAAAATGACAGTGCCCCCCCCCCGCCGGGCTGCCGTGTGGCCCCAGCGGATGCTGCCCACACAGCGGAAGCCCGTGTGTCCACCAGCAAGGGGCAGCCTGCCAGCTGACCGCAGTCCCAGTGAGGGCCTCGATGCCTTCCTGTCCTGCTCAGGACTCAGGGCGGTGGGTCCTCCTTGTGGCTTGTGGCATCACCAGAGTCACGGAGGGAGAAAAGTTCAGCACAGCCGTGTAGCGGTTCTGATTTCACCGTACGTTTGCGGCTTTTAAAGCCCGGTTCGGAAGGCAAGGCAAGGAAGAGGAGGTTAGAAGTATGTGTGTGCGCGTTTCAAACATTGCTCTCAAGATTTTCGTTGTTTTCCTATGGAGAGGCAGTCCCACGTGGTGGGTGCAAGGGTGGGCTTTGGAGTCCGTCTGCCCGGATTCATCCCCCACATCACCCCCTTCCCAGGGAGTGAACACCTTGACTGCCACCTCTGTTCCCTGCATGTGCGGTGGGGACGATAAAACAGACCTACAGTTCCAGAGTCTAACGAGCTCGGAGAGGGGCGCCTGGGCGGCTCAGTCGGGAAAGCGCCCAGCTCTTGATGTCAGGTCAGGTAGGATCTCAGGGTTGTGGGATCGAGCCCCACATTGGGCTCTGCACTCAGCATGGAGTCTGATTGAGATTCTCTCTCCCCCCTCCTTCTGCCCCTCCCCACTCATGCTCTCTCTCTCTCTCTAAAATAAATCTTAGGGGGGGGAAAAAGAGCTCTGAGAAGCAAAAGGGATTTTTGTAGTCAGTCGGCTGATAAACCTGCCCAGAACTGCCATGAGACAATTTATAGGATTTGTCCAGCTCACCGTGCATCTTACACATTTTGCTGTAAGAATATTACTGATTGTTTATACGGCACTTAGCCAGGTTCTGATGGGGTTTTTAGACAATGTATGATATATGCAGCTTTTACCTTTCTGAAATCCAAAAATTTCTAGATTCTGAAACATGGCCTCAAGAGCTTAGGATGAGGGCCTGTGGTGCTGTCCTGCTTCCCTCTGTTGTCGGCTTGATGTCCAGATGGCTGCAGTGGTCCTTGGATAGCATTTAATGCAGCACGGACACGTGAGAAGTGCCTGGTGGCTGCTGGCTAGCCGAACCCGTAGCCTGGATGACTTACCACGGGAAGAGGCTCTCCAAGCCCAGTGCCAGAGAAGGAACCACAGAAGCAGCATTCCTGTCCTGTGGGCTGTGTGACCTTGAGCAAGTTCTTCATGTCTCTGGGCCTCAGTCTCCTCACCTGGAAAATGGTGGGGCTGGACTTGAGCAGGGCTCTCAAGGGGGGCCAAGCCCCCTTTGTACAACAGATGTGATGCCCGTTTCTGTCCTGAGATAAAATCCATAGATAATATAACCTCCCCTTTTGAAAATTTATTCACAAGCTGAAGTATTGCCATAAATGTAACACAGAGGGAAAGTAAAAAGAAAACAAACTGAAATAAAGTCCTTACTACAGTATATAAATGCTTGGGTCCGGCCGCTCCGGAAGGAATAGTGGAGCCGTCAGACGCTTACACCCACTTGAGTAATAGGTTTGGATGTGAGAACGCTGAATAACGTAAACACTTCTATTTGACATTTTGAATTGAGGGCTCAATAAGGAAATAGATACGCAGACCACACACTCCTGCAGAATCCCCTCGCTGTGCAGCAAACATAGGGGCTGATGGCGCCATGATTTACTGGCCGCCCAGATACCACGAGCAGCCTTGATGCCAATGATTTTCCGAAGTCACGAAGCTTATTTCTGGTAAAGTGCTGGACATAGACAATCATCATCCTCTCTCGCGTTACACAGCAGCTGTATTCTTGGAACGTTTCGTGTGAATTAGAGCTGTGCAATTAATGCCTTTGTGTTTTATATAAATTGAAGTTGAGTCCCGGATGCAGATGCTTTGCTCCTGGTGTTACACGCATACGAGCGTCCAGGGGGACATTTGAGAATCGTTCAGGATGGAAAATGGTTCACCATCGTGTAGACTGTCCTCATGGCAATAAGTCCAGCATCTCTGACTCCTGTCCCCTGAATGCCAGTAGCCCCCTTGTGGTCATTTTCCTAATGAAACATGTCCCTACTAATTTTGAGCTTGGGCTTTGGCAGGGATTCGTGCCAGGTGTAGACCCACAGGCCCAGCTGACACCTGGGGCTCCCAGTCCTGCTACCCGTTGACGTCTGTCTTCCCTCTCCGGCTACTGTCTAGGCCCAGCTGATAGCACAGTCCATCGGGCAGGCATTCAGCGTGGCATACCAGGAATTCCTCAGGGCCAACGGCATCAACCCTGAGGATCTCAGCCAGAAGGAGTATAGTGACCTGCTCAACACCCAGGATATGTACAACGATGACCTGATCCACTTCTCCAAGTCGGAAAACTGCAAAGATGTAAGTACTTCTCTGAGCTCGGCCAGCCGGGCAGAAGCCCTGGGAGTGCAGGGTGGCCCCACCTTGGAAGGAAGGTAGATCAGTTTCAGGGGCAGGAGGGGGGGTGCGGAGTGTAGCTGGCAGGGTGTTGCTGAGGACTTGGGCCCATCTCCAGCTCCCCTGTCATAAGACCCTGTCATTAAAGACCACCATGGAGGGCCATCCCCAAGGTGGGGCATCCTCCGCTCTCAGCAGTCCTGAGCTCAGTTTGGGGTGGGTTCTAGAGGTGAGTAGGACCTGAACCCCACCCTTCCCAAGCCCACCGTCTAGGAAAGGGCACGGAGAAGGTCAGTGATGGTGCTGGGCACACCTGCTAGTCAGAGGCCGCTGTGCCCGGCAGAAGGGAGCAGTGGTCAGGACTCGGGTGATAGACCCTGTGCTCCGGCTCCTCCGGGGGTTGCCCCATGGCTTCAGAGAGAGTGTTGGAGGAGAACGCAGCCTTCTGAGCTGGTCTGGAGGTCTGGGTGTTCTTCGGAAAGCGTAAAGGATTTGCAAGGGCTGGCCAAAGTAATGGAAGCATGAAGGTCAGAAAGCTCAGGAATTGTCAGGGGAGCCATGGGTGAGATGGCCCAGCTGGAACACAGTGTGTGTGTGTGGAAGAGGATGGGAAGAGGCCCACACAGGGTTCAGGTCAGAACTGGGAGCCTTGAAAGTCTAGCTGAGGGGCTTGGGCTTTATCCACTAGACAGAAGTACCGTTATGAGAAAGCGATCTTTTTATTCAGTGATGGAGGTTAGGTGTCCTCTGTTCCCTAGAAGCAGAGCCTGAGACAGGGACTCTTGTTCAAGGGGTTTCGGGGAGAGTGCACTCAGGAAAAGCGAGTGTGGGCAGCAAGGTGGTGGGGACACTGAGGAGGAGCACGGCCTTGCTGGAGATGAGCTTCATTCTGATCCAGAGGCGGCTCCGGGTCACAGATCGCAGGGCGGGCTTGTCCCACCTTGGACCAGAGGGCTTGGCCAGCCTTTGTGCCCTGTGCCAGTCAGCCCCAGATGCCACGATCTGACGGGGGTGTATCGGTGCACTTGGCTGCCTTCACAGAGTACGGCAGACTAGGCCGCTGCCCAACAAAAAATGTATTGTCTCACAGTTCCGGAGGCTAGAAGTCCAAGACCAAGGTGTCCGCAGGGTCGGCTCTTTCTGCGGGCTGTGGGGGAGGGGTGTGTCCCAGGCCCCTCCCCCCGGCTTGGAGAGCATGGTCTTCTCCCTGTGAAGACAACGTGAAGACGTCGTCTCCCCTCTATGCATGTATGTCTCTTCCTCCCAACCCCCCTTCCTGTGAGGACACCAGTCACACTGCATTAGGACCCACCCTAATGACCTCATCCTAACTTGATCACCTCTGTAAAGACTCTTGAGTCCAAATAAGATCATATCCTGAGGCACTGGGAGTTTGGCCTCCAACCTGTGAATTTCGAGGGGAACGCAATTCAACAACCCGTCTTAGGGAGTGTCTCCCGAGGGGCAGCTCTCCAGAGAAGCGGCCAGCTGCAAGTTTCAGCAGCCGAGAGAGGGGACACCAGCCTGTGAGGGGCTTCGTCAGGCCCCGGCAGCCGCCACCACAGCGTGTGTTCGAGCGTCTGTGTCTCCGTGACCATGATAAATAAATATGTGAGGTCTTTGTCAGAGACTTCCAGAAAGCGTCTTGCCCCCTGCGCACGCTGCAGGTAGCCAAACCTGACCGCCATCCCCTCTGCCCTGCCGAGGAAGGCCACACATTATGCCTGTCTAGAGTACGGTCTTCCTACGTGCGCTCCCAGCCTTTTTGCCGTGATAACCTTAGCATCATTTTTCCCCCTTTTTCTTCAGCTTGCGCCTTGCAAAGAAATGTTTCTATAATGTCTATTTATTTATTTTTAACTCAAGAATCTTAAATGTTGGAGGGAATTTGTGAAGTGCTATGGAATAGGGCAGCCTGTGCATAGAATCCAAAAGCTATTTCTGGAAACCATAATGCACCACCGATGTCCCCACCCACGCAGTCTCTCTTCCCGAGCTCCCCGGGGACTGCAGGAAAAAAGCACCTGCTGTCCTTTGTGTTCCTCTGGCCAAGGCAGGATTGCTCATGTGGAGCAAACATTACAGGAAATCGTATGGACCTGTGTTACATCATTTCTCACCAAATGCCATGGAATCAAGAGAAGACAGGACTTGTCCGGGTCAGAACCGTTAGGGAAATGCCTTTCTCCTTTAGTCAAACAGGAGGTGGGGGGAAGCTTTGAGCTGTGTCGCTACCCTGCATGGTTGCTGCTGCAGGTTCTTGGTCCTGTGTTTTCCTTTCAGGTCTTCATAGAGAAGCAGAAGGGAGAAATCCTAGGTGTGGTGATCGTGGAGTCCGGCTGGGGGTCCATCTTGCCAACCGTGATCATAGCCAACATGATGCACGGAGGGCCCGCCGAGAAATCGGGGAAGCTGAACATCGGGGACCAGATCATGTCCATAAATGGCACCAGCCTGGTGGGTTTGCCTCTGTCCACCTGCCAGAGCATCATTAAGGTACCTGCACGTGGGAAAGCGACTAATGTTGTACACCTGAGGGGGGTAACGTGCGACTGCTTTTCCGTCGTTCATCTTAGGAACATAAATGAAGCGTTGGACCCAGAGGAGGGAGGACACAGATAATAAAGGCATGGGCTCGCACTCAGGCTCCAAACCACCAGGTTACACATACAGACTCCTCCCTGAAACTGTTTTAGATCAAAGGCAGTGTATTTGGCTCACAGAACATCACTGTCCATGCTGTGCCCCTTGCAGGCATCACTCATCAATGACAGCACTCTTTTTCCCCAAGCCTAGACTCAGCCTGGACCGAATTTCCCGCTGCTCAGTACTCCAGTCACTTGAAGTTAGCTAGACGTACGTGAGGCGATTGGCCATCCCTGTTAGAAATCATGGAAACGCTTCAAGTCTGAGAGCCGGTTTCCTTCGCAGTGGCCGTGGCTGGGAGCCAAGTGAGCGTGTCCTCCCCCAGAGCTTGTGTAAGGGGGTCCCACACATGCCATGAGAAGGGGGGGCTTCTGGTACAGGCTGCGTGCTGCCTCTCCCACCTGAGCATAATTACTTCTCGTTCAGTCTGAACGGACACTCTTGCGTAAGGCTGAGAAAAGCTACTCACGTGAGACTAAAACGTGAATATCTGAGAGGAAGAAATTAGATTTTCTTCTTAGAAACAAAGGCCTTTGCATAGTTTGTCGCGTGCTTTGGGACTTGCTGACGGCATGGCCAGTAGGAACATTCCTCCTTCACTGCGGTGTCTGTAGACCCCAGCTCCGCCCGAGGCACCGACCCCCCCAGGCGGACTGGGATTCCACGACTGGCTTTCATCCCTCAGGGTTTGCTGAAGGCCAGTGAGCTAGAATGTAGCTGTGTGTGTGCATGTGTGAGAGAGAGAGGGGGGAAACGAATGAATTCATGCAATGGTTGTTTTAAACTAAGGAAAATCACAAAAGCCAACATCCGTGGCTGAGCGCTCGAGGGCGGGAAATCGACGCGAGCGGAAGGAATGTGACGGTGGTACCTCTTTGTTTTTAATGGAACAGATACGTTCTGATTCCTCAAAAGATTATCTTACCCAGAGGAAAAAATAGCCCTCTTTGGCCTCATTTAATTTCTTTTTGTTACATCTTACACTTAAATCATTTCTACCCCTTCGTAATCTGCATTAATGATGAGAGAAGCTGGGGGCACCTGCCGGCTCAGTCGGGGGAGCGCGTGACTCCTGATCTCGGGGCCGTGAGTTCAAGCCCACACTGGGTATACAGGTGACTTTAAAAAAAAAAAAAAGAAAAAAGTTTGAAGAACCTACTTTGAACGTACGTATTCATTCAGACGTGTTTAATTGGGCCTCCGTTAGGCTGAGCTGAACTATGGAGAAGCCAGAATGTCAGCATGCATGTGGAGGATAATTGATCATTACAAGGGCTCAGTGTTGGGGCACCTGGGTGGCTTAGTCGGTTAAGTGTCTGTCTTTGGTTCAGGTCATGATCTCGGGGTCCTGGGATCGAGCCCCATATTGGGCTTCCTGCTCAGTGGGGAGCCTGCTTCTGCCTCTCCCTCTGCCCCTCCTCCCCACTCATGCTCACTCCTTCTCACTTGCGCGCGTGCACGCGCTCAAATAAAATCTTCAAAAAAATAAAAGGGTTCAGTGGACCCTAATAGCAACATAGAGGTGAAATGCAGTAAGCATGCAGAGGGAGAATTTTATCTGATTTTTAGAGTGGACTTGGAAGGAGGAAGACTTAGGTAGGCAGATAACAGAAAGGAAAGTGGCCTTCTTCGGGAGTTTCTGGTTGAATTGATGGGCGGTGGGCAGAGACAAGTCGGAGCCCAGCCAGGGAAGGCTGATCTGGTGGTGTGGTAACGTGGAGAGGCCGGGGGGCACGGGCCGGGAGTTGGGGACACCAGACCCACCCACGTTTGGCAACTGAGTCGCACGGGCCAAGGTTCACGGATGCCCTTTCATACTAGTGAGCGGGTCACTATTGAAACCCAGTGTGTGCGTGAGAACGACTGAGGGGCCGTGGGAACCAGACACAGTAGATACAGTCTGCACCCAGGAACTTGGTCCTGCTGGGGAGACATGAAGCTAACAGCTGCTGAGTGCCGTGCCCCTGGCACCATTCTGAGACTGTGCGCGTTTGCTCACGGAAACTTCGTGGTAGCCTGCTGTAGGGTGGGTACTGTTGTCAAGCCGCTGCCCAAGTGAGGAAACCATGCCCAGGCACGGAAAGGTGATGTAATCACTCAGGGTCACGCAGTTGTCAGCAGTCGAGTCGGGTCACTCAGCCACCGTGATGTCACTCGGTGGTGAATGGTCAGCCCCTGAGGCAGTGGTTCTCAGCCGAGGGATCTTGCACCCCCTTCTCCAGGGGACGCTTGGCAATGTCTGGAGACAGTTTAGGTCGAGACAGCTAGGAGGAGGGGTGCTACATGATCTCGTGGGAGGAGGTGCAGGGTGCTGCCCGTACGCACCTGCTAGGCAGCCCTGGCCACCTGTCCCTCCCTCACGGGCACCTGGTTTCCTGATGACCTGCCCGGCTTTCCCCAGAGGACAAGTGCACCCCGGTCCAAGGAGGCAGACCCGACGTGGGAGGCTGAGACCACAAAGGCTGTGCCAGGCCCAGGGGCCACACGGGGGCTCCTGTCTGCTGGACCGCACATCAAGGTGGACACGAAGACTGCTCTGCGAAAGTCAGAGCACCTTCCAAGCGGTTTCTGGAGGGGAAATGGTTTGTTTGCGCCGGGAGCCGATCTCTGAGTCTATAAATAGAGTCTGTGCGGAATCAGGGAATTAAAAGGCCACGTGGCAATGAAAGATATCACTGCTGAAGATGCAGAGCGAGACACACGGGCCTCGGTGGCCGCCCAGGTGGAGGAGGACAGGGCCAGCGGGCCCCCGCCAGGACGCAGCCCAGCGGCCTCGGGGCCCTGCAGTGCGTTGCTGTGTCACGGGTGCGGCCGTGGGCCTGGCCCGCCCTGGCTGGAAGGAGAATTTGACCAGATTTCAGCTACAATGGCCGGCTCCCAGCAGGTTGTAATAGGGGGTTAAAGTTCCCTTGACAACAGAGCTCTTTTTTGCTTCCTTCCCAAGCAGAGGCTATCACCGCCCCACCCCTGGCGCCAGGTAATGTGCTGGTAGCATCCCCGTTGCAGTGCCGAGCCGACGCACCCTGTGGTGAACTCAGCAGGCCCCTCTCATCCTGATAAATCCCTGCTTCGAAAACGTGGACGTGAAACACCTGGGGCCGTTGTACACCGGCAGGTTCCACGGGTCCTCCGTGGGCTCCTTTGTCCACACGCTCGCAGGTGATGACATCACCAGTCTTCCAACACAGCTGGAGAAACGAGGGTGTAAACGACGTAAACAGAACACCCTTCTAGAATGGAGTTATAGGCACTGAATCATTTTAATGGCTTTCTTCCCTAGCGCGTATTTCTCCTGTCATCATTCCTGAGGCATAAGTATTGGTGGGCAAAAGCATGTTAGCAGTCGGCCTGTTCATTTGCTCCGTGGTCCTGCCCTCCTGGTTTGTTTTTTTCTTTCCTAAACTAGAACACCACTTCCCCTTCCTTCCACAGGATCATCGGGGTCTGGCTGTCCTGTTACTATGGAGACCAGTCTGGCTTCTCCCCCTCCCTTCCCCTCTCCCCTCCCCCTCCCCTCCCACAGTATTCCTAATCTTTTTTTTTTTTTTAATGATTTTTTATTATATTATGTTAGTCACCATACAGTACATCCCCGGTTTCCGATGTAAAGTTCGATGATTCATTAGTTGCGTATAACACCCAGTGCACCATGCAATACGTGCCCTCCTTACTACCCATCACCGGTCTATCCCATTCCCCCAACCCCTCCCCTCTGAGGCCCTCAGTTTGTTTCTCATAGTCCATAGTCTCTCATGCTTCATTCCCCCTTCTGATTACCCCCCCTTTCTTTATCCCTTTCTTCCCCTACCGATCTTCCTAGTTCTTATGTTCCATAGATGAGAGAAATCATATGATAGTTGTCTTTCTCTGCTTGACTTATTTCACTTAGCATTATCTCCTCCAGTGCCGTCCATGTTGCAGCAAATGTTGAGAACTCGTTCTTTCTGATAGCTAAGTAATATTCCATTGTATATATGGACCACAACTTCTTAATCCAGTCATCTGTTGAAGGGCATCTCGGCTCCTTCCACGATTTAGCTATTGTGGACATTGCTGCTATGAACATTGGGGTGCATATGGCCCTTCTCTTCACTACGTCTGTATCTTTGGGGTAAACACCCAGTAGTGCAATGGCTGGATCATAGGGTAGCTCAATTTTTAACTTTTTAAGGGACCTCCACACTGTTTTCCAGAGTGGCTGTACCAACTTGCATTCCCACCAACAATGTAGGAGGGATCCCCTTTCTCCACATCCTCTCCAACAATTGTTGTTTCTTGCCTTGTCTATTTTTGCCATTCTAACTGGCGTAAGGTGGTATCTCAGTGTGGTTTTGATTTGAATTTCCCTGATGGCTAATGATTTTGAACATTTTTTCATGTGTCAGCCATTTGTATGTCTTCGTTGGAGAAGTGTCTGTTCATATCTTCTGCCCATTTTTTGATTTATTTGTTTCTCGTGTATTGAGTTTGAGAAGTTCTTTGTAGATCTTGGATACCAGTCCTTTATCCGTAGTGTCATTTGCAAATATATTCTCCCATTCCATGGGCTGCCTCTTAGTTTTTTTGACTGTTTCCTTGGCTGTGCAGAAGCTTTTTATCTTGATGAAGTCCCATAAGTTCATTTTATCTTTTGTTTCTCTTGCCTTTGGAGATGTGTCATGAAAAAGGTTGCTTTGGCCAATGTCATAGAGGTTGCTGCCTATGTTCTCCTCTAGAATTTTGATGGATTCCTGTCTCACCTCGAGGTCTTTCATCCATTTGGAGTTTATTTTTGTGTATGGTGTGAGAGAGTGGTCAAGCTTCATTCTTTTGCATGTAGCTGTCCAATTTTCCCAGCACCATTTATTGAAGAGACTGTCTTTTTCCCACCGGATGTTTTTTCCTGCTTTATCAAAGATTAGTTGCCCAAAGAGCCGAGGGTCCATTTCTGGGTTCTCTATTCTGTTCCATTGGTCTATGTGTCTGTTTTTGTGCCAGTACCATGCTGTCTTTGTGATCACAGCTTTGTAGTACAGCTCGAAATCGGGCATTGTGATGCCCCCAGCTTTGTTTTTCCTTTTCAACAGTTCCTTGGAGATTCGGGGCCTTTTCTGTTTCCATAAAAATTTAAGGACTATTTGTTCCAGTTCTTTGAAAAATGTCCTTGATATTTTGATCGGGATAGCATTGAAAGTGTAGATTGCTCTGGGTAGCATGGCATTTTAACTATGTTAATTCTTCCGATCCATGAGCATGGAAAATTTTTCCATCTTTTTATGTCTTCCTCAATGTCTTTCAAGAGTGATTTATAGTTTCTAGAATATAGGTCCTTTACGTCTCTGGTTAAGTTAATTCCAAGGTAACTATGGTTTTTGGTGCTATTGTAAATGGGATGGATTCCCTAATTTCTCTTTCTTCGGTCTCGTTATTCGTGTATAGAAATGCAACTGATTTCTGAGCATTGATTTTGTATCCCACCACATTCCTGAATTGCTCTATAACTTCTAATAGTTTGGGAGTGGCTTCTTTTGGGTTTTCCATATAGAGTATCATGTCATCTGCGAAGAGAGACAGTTTGACTTCCTCTCTTCCGATTTGGATACCTTTGATCCCTTTTTGTCGTCTGATTGCTGTTGCTCCACCATTCCACTGCAGTCGGTCGTGGGGACGGAATGACCACTTGCATAACTGGCACCTCCCGTAAACTGGCAGCTCAGGAATCCGACTTAACGGGCCCCACCTCGAAGCATCAATTGGGCACCGCGGAGCAAACGCGTGGTCTGGCCGGTGCAAATGGCCATCCCTTTAAGCCTCTCTTGTGGCACATTTCCCCGGTCTAGAAGTTCATTCACTGAGGGACAAACCAGGCCTCTTAAATCAATTCACACACACACGAAGGAACCCACCAGAGCGATGTGAACTTTTTTTTTAGGTAATTGAGAAAATGGAGTCATTCTCTGGCTCTTGAGCGTGCTCTGGAGGGTTCCCCGTGCCTCACAAAACCTACCTGCATGACCCCGGCAGTTAATAGGTGTAAGCACTCGAAGCTGCCAGCTTTGTCCGAGGCTGCGATCCTCACAGCGGTGCTGGTTGCTTTGGCGTATTTCACTCTGGTTTCCCACAGATTCCTGGTCTCTGGGTGTGGGACTTGGGGTGGGGGGTACGGGGCTTAAGCCCCTCCAGTTGCCCTGCGTGCACTTGCAGCCCCCTCCCCGCCCAGTTCTCCCCCCAGATGCACGTTACTGGTGACCAGTACTTACTAGTCAGCAACTGAGAAAGAGGCGGCACTCAAGGGGGAGAGACGTGCGGTGGCCTCGTGAACAGCACGGGTTTGACTCACACGGGCTCGTTTATCGCAGGTGTTTTTCAAGAAATACAGCACAGGACTGCGCCTGTGCTTTCTCTCCCCGTGACTTCCCTAATAACCCTTTGTTCTCTCTAGCTGCCTTTACCGCAGGAACACGGCGTACAATCCGTACGCACTAACCGTTCATGCCGTCGGCGAGCTGCTGGTCGTTAGGTTTATCTGCATCGGCGCCCCTGAGCCGTGCGTTGTTCAAGGGTCACCTGCACGCGCATGAATATCTGAGCACCACCCCCAAAAGAAGCCTCTTTTTCATTTTTTACGCATAGCGTTGAGATGTGGTATTGTCATCAAATACGCCGAGGAAGAGAGACGCGTGGGAAGCAGTGAAGTCAGAACCAGAACTGGAAGGGACCTCAGGGTGTCCCCCGCCGCTTGTCGGGCCCGCGAGGAGCCTGGGGGGGGGGGCACAGAGTGTTGAACACCGCCAGCCCCCCCCCCCCCCGCCGCTGCCGAGGCAGAAACACAGCGTGAGCAGCAGAGTCCCTTCGTGGAGCCCTGGGGTGCCCCGTGGGTGTGGACAGTGGGCCCGGCGTGAGGAAGGCTGGCTGCCCCGTGGACTTCGCCCAGGAGAGCTGCTTCAGCTCCTCCGCTGCTCTGCTGTGACGTCATCACTTCGTGAACCACAGAAGTTACCCAGAAAAGTTCCAGAAACCACAGAGAGTGGCTGATGAGGGCTGCCTGCCTGCGCACCCAGGTCACCCTTAGCCAAAGTGCAGCCCCTGGACGGCCCCAGTTCTGCAGGAAACAGCGCGGTTGAGAACACAGGGGAGAGGGGCAGAGATCCTGCAAGCAGGAAGGTAAACTGAGCCCCATCAAAACGCACACATCGAGAGGACCAGCTGCCATCCACCAAAGGCAGTGGGGGAGGCAGAGGGCAGGAGACCTGGACTCTCGGCAGCTAGGAAAGTCAGCTGGAAACAGGGCCCCGTGCACGGCCAGAACGAAAGATTTGGTGGCACAAATCTGTCCTGCTGGTGCTCTGCCTGGGTCTTTGTTGAGCAGACCTTACTCATCGTGAATGACACACACCCTCCCGTTGTCTGTAGGGGAGACCATGGTGTCGGCGAAAATGCTTGGGTTTGAAAACAACAGATGTGGGGTTGGATCCTGCTGCCGGTGAACGGGTGTGAGTTGCTGAGTATCCCTTAGCCGCAGTGTCGTCTTCTGTAAAATGGACACAGTTACAGCTGCCGTTTGTCAGGGAGACGGCTCCTACGGGTGGCAGGAGTCTGTGCTCGGTGACAGGTGGCTCAGCTCATTTCATCATCGGGATGGGTTTTGATGGACGGTGATGGTGGGGTTCCCACACGGTGGTGGCCGATGGGTCACCAGGCCACCCCACTCCCCCACCAGCCATCACCCCCACCCGCCCATGCTCCCGCGCTCACGGGGCGCACTGGCCGCAGGTGCGAGAGTACACGACCTCTTTGGAGCCTGAGTTGGTTCACGTAGCAGAGGACTGTCCCTGCCCGGGCACCGTCGGCCTATGTGCAGGGCTGCTCCACGGGCCCCCGAAACAACAGAAGACCCCTTGGGGCTCCCTTTGCCCTGGGCGCTGTCTGCTCTGATCTCTTCTGCCCCCTCGCTGGTTGCCATCTCCACCGTGCCCCCTCACGTTTCAGGGCCTGAAGAACCAGCCCCGGGTGAAGCTGAACATCGTGAGGTGTCCCCCGGTGACCACCGTGTTGATCCGGAGACCGGACCTGCGCTACCAGCTGGGCTTCAGCGTCCAGAACGGAATCGTGAGTATGGCGCCGTGCAGCCTCCCAGAAGTCTGACACACGGAATCCGGCACAGCATTTGTTTTTACGTTTTTATGTGCTTAAGCGAGGCAGGTCCCCCGAATGAATCCGGCAAGGAGAGGGATAAGTGGGGGAGGGCCGTGCGCAGATGCCCTTGGGGCAGAGAATTCTGTGCCCTTCCCCATGAGAAGAAAAAGGCACTTCCCCAGCCGGGGCCCTAAGTCTCTGTCCCAGCTGCCAGCTTGAGATGGGCTGGGATGTGCCTCCGAGCGCTTCCTCCCCCACCGGCCCGGGAGCTGCGCCCGCCTGGGAGCCCCTGCAGGGCCGCAGCCGCCCCCAGCCCGGGGTGTGCAGCGCTGGGGCTGGGCCAGCTCCCCGGTGATTCCAGGCACAGCCCAGAGGGGAGCCCCCAGCCCGTGAAGCATGAATGGTGTCTGCCTTGCCTTTTGAACCTGAAATAGCACTGGAGGGCTGAAGAGTATTTTCATCACTTGATGTCTGCCTTGAAACAATACTTTTTTTCTTTATTGTGGTCAAATATACACAGCGCTAAATTTACCATTTAAACCATTTTTAAGCATACAGCTCAGTGGCATGAAGTACATTCATTCACAGAGAGGTATAACCATCACCACTAGCTCTTTCCAGAACTTTTTCTTCATCCCAAACCAAAACTCTCTACTCGGTCCTGCTTCCCTTTTTGTCCTGGTTTGCCTTGTTTTGCACTCACAGGAGGTCTGGGCTTTGATGACAGTCCCATTCTCGGTCTGAGACCTTCTTGACTTTTAGGTTTGGGATGTGCCCTCCCCCTTTGTTTGCCTCTGTCTTTTCAGATTGAAGAACCCTTTTCTTTTCCCCCTTTAGTTGCAATTAAGAGTGGTAGGTTATGAAAATTTTATTCCGAATATGTTTTGAGGTTTAGAAATACCCTTGAGGCTCCCAGCTGGAGTGGAAACATGCAGCCCCTTCATCTGTTCTTTGTACCTCAGTGCCCTTGTCCTCCTAGGAGGGGAGCCAGGGTTCCTCCTTATGGTTTGGGGCAGATGTCTGTTTTTATCTGATTTTCCTTGTTCACATTGTTCATATTCAGATAATTTTAGAAGTTCAGTTACGAACAAAGGGACAACAGCGGCAGGTCCCTCACTTTTGTCTGAAGTGTGGGAAGTACCTAAGGAGTGTTTGACCCCAGGGCACCCCAAGGGCTATGGGTCCATGTGCTCAGACACAGGTAGCCTGTTGTCACAGGATGCCAAGATCTTGTCCATGTGGGCTGAAAAGTCAACTGTGTAAATTCAGAACATATTTTTGGGGGGAAAGTCTGATGCTGTGTGTGAGGTGGGCACACCAGGCCCTGGAGAGATCGCTTCCTTGGGGCACCACGATGCCCAGCTGTACGGTGGTGGAAACCAGCCACGGTGGCCTTTCTGGGAAGAGTGAGTTTGAATGAGGGCTGCTGAGTGGAGGAGGTCGAAAGGAGCATGTCCCAGCCGCTGGCCACACTTTAGCTCATGTAACCGTGACCCTGAAAAGCAGGCTTTGAACATGATACAGTTCGATGTTTGAGTCCCAGGGGTGAATGTGGGAAATGATGTTCACCTGTGTTCCACAGGCTGCGAGTTTGGAAGCACTGGCGGCTCAGGGACAGGCCCAGACGGCTCTTTCTCCCTAGCCCCGGCGGGGATGACAAGCAGAACTCAGCGGGCCGTGACCCCTGTGATGTGCAGAGTGCACGGGGCCCACAGAGCCCTGTTTGACATGAAAAGAAACCAAGAGATTTAAATGCCCCCAGAGTAACACACCAGCTTCTTAGAGATGAGAGGGCAGGGGCTCCAGGGAGGACAGGCCCGTCCCCACCCAGCTCCCCACCACCTGGTGCTGCCGTGAAGGGTAACATGGCCTTTGGTTCTGACAGATCTGCAGCCTCATGCGAGGGGGGATAGCGGAGAGAGGCGGCGTCCGCGTGGGACACCGGATCATTGAGATCAACGGGCAGAGCGTGGTGGCCACCCCGCACGAGAAGATCGTCCACATCCTCTCCAATGCGGTGGGGGAGGTAGGAGCGCGGTCCCGGGTGGGGGGTGGGGGATCCCCTGGTGTCCCTGGTCTTGCCCTTGTGAGGCCCCACACAGGCCTTCCGGGGAGTGTCCTTTCTGGTCCTCAGCACTGCCCAATAGCCAGAACCGTCCATTTCAGCCCAGATTTAGCCCAGAGACCAGCTGTGCCCGAGAGCACCTCCTGCCAACGGGAGCGAGTCTCTTTCGCATTATTTGCTCCCCTTCCCTTTTGGACTCTCGGATTTATTCGTGTGGCTTCCCCCAGGAGCTGCCCAAATTCTGTCCGTTTTTCTGGTTAATGTGCTGGGGAGATGGACGTCTTTGAATCTGATCCAGAGAGCCCCCTCCAGGGCCAGCTCTCAGTCCAGGCCTCCTGAGGTCGTGATGGCTGTTCCTGGCCCCCTTCCTGGGCCACCCGACCTACAAGGGAGGGAGGAGACAGGAGCAGTCACAACCCACTGGCGTTCTCCTTAGGTTAAAAGGGGTTTTTGCCTTAAAAAAAAAAAAACAACCCACAACCACAGCCGGATGAGAGCAAGAACTTCTCATTGGCTGGGGAGACAGACCTTGCCTGGTTTTCACTGCTCGCTCTCTGCCACCCCAGCATGTTAGGAAGCCCGCGGACTCCTCTCTTCCCGGAGGCCACCTCGGTCGGGTCCCTGTCGGTGGTTTGGGGGGTGGTTGGGGGGGGGGGAGATCTTCAAAGTCCCCCGTGGTTAGAGGCGCTGCCCCCCCGCCCCCAGGCCCATGGGGGGCAATGCCACACAGCCCCCGGCCTCAGGCCCACGGCCATGCCTTCCGCCCTCAGATTCACATGAAGACGATGCCCGCGGCCATGTACAGACTGCTGACGGCCCAGGAGCAGCCCGTGTACATCTGAGGCCGCGCGGCGCCCGGCGGCTTGCATGGAGGCCTGTCCTCACTCGTGGTGTGTTTCTCGTGCTGCATCTGTGTGCCCACTGAGACCTTTCCCTCTCGCGCCCAGCACCGGTTCTGCACAGGAAGAGAAGAAGCCGCAGACCTCTTTGCTCTGTCTCTTTCCAGGTTGCAATTTTGTTTCGTTTCGTTTTAACGCCAGGGAAGTTTGGTAGGCACTCCCGTGAGGGTGGAGAGCAGCAGCTACCCGCCGGGTATCTGCCCAGCCGGGAGCATCCTGAAGGGCCCGAGGGGGTCCCCAGGGGGGCCGTCCCTGCCCGAGAGGACCCGGCCTTGGAGGAGGTGCTCGTCGGGGCCGTGAAGGCGCTGGCGCAGCCGGGCCTACCATCCAGCCGCGGGCCTGGCCCTCCCTCGGCCCGTACGGGAACGTGGGACAACAGCAGGGGCCAGCTGCGCCCTTAAGGATGTGCCCTGCCCGCCGTGGACTTGGGGCGCCACGCATCCCCACCCAGAATTTCTGAGCCAACCTTATGCCTCTTCTGTAGCTACTTTTAGTTTCAGCAGCTTTGTGTTTTTTAACGTGAGCCTTCTCACCCAAGGGTCGAAGGGGAGCCGCCTGGGACCAGGGCACCAGCTCGTTGCAGGGAGCTCAGCGGTTCCTGGGGCGGCCTCGGCTTCCCTGGGTCGTCCCAAGGTGACCAACCATCAGACACACATGGGGAGGTCCTCCCTTCCCCTTCGCACACGTGCGTACGGAAACAGTCTCTCTTGTGTCTGTAGATCACCCTTGCCTCCTCCCACCACCAGTGAGGCACAGAGAGCCCCTGGGAAGCCCACATCGCCTCTCGGTGAGGCCCCTTCCCTGGGCCAGTGGGGCCTGCAGGGGCTGCCCAGCCCCATCCTGAGAGAGACACCCCCTCCGGGGCTGAGGTCTGGCTCTGCCGGCACCGCCTTGGCTCAGAGAGCGCTAGTGGGCTTCCTCTGCGCCTCCACCCCACACACACACGGGGGGTCTGCGAAGGATGGACCGCTCCCCTTGAGGAAGAGGGCACAGGTGCCCAAGGCAGGACCAACTTTCTCCTCTGCTCAGGGCCACTGAGACAGGACGTGACCTTTGAAAGGCCGGAGTAGTTATAAACCACAAAACTAAGGGGATGGGAATGACCTCACACTATGCCTAAGAATCCCCAAGCATGTTCTAGAAACATCATCTCGCCGCCTCGTGGGTCTGGGAGAGCTTTGAGTGTTCCCATCAGGTGCCTCATTTCGTGGGTCCTGTCTCAGTTCAGAGCAGCTGTTTTCATAATATTATTCTGAGCCAGTTTTCACTTCTTGGTCCAAAGAGCATTTTGTTTTCATGTAGGTGGGTGTGGGTCGCTTTGGTTTCTGTTTTGTTTCGTTCATGACCTCCGCAGAGACAGGGGAAGAGAAACTAATATATTTTGTGATATTAATAGAGTCCCTGTTCTCTGCACTGGGGATATTTATGTTGTGTCTGTGGAAATAGGAATTCGGCGAGCACATGTTGGCTGGTCTGTATTTACATGTCAAATGGAGGGATTTCAGGGAGGGAGGAGAGGAAGTAAAAAGCAACAAAAGACCGCCACCCGAGCGCCGAGTGGGCAGTTCCCCTGGGACTTCTGTACCGCCTGTTTTCTGTTGAGTCAGGAAACCCTAATGTTCCAAAACCGTCAGTGGCTGGCCCTCAGTTTGACTATAATACAAGCCCTAAGGAAGAGGGGTCGCTGCTGCCCAAATGTCCTCTCTGGGAAAGGGCTGCCCCCCCCCTCCAGGGGCGCCGGGGTGGACAGTCCAGGACCCCTGGACTTCTTCTGAGGATGCTCAGCCCCAGGGCTGGCCCCCCCCCCACCTGTGAGCAGCCAGAATCATGGCTCCAGGTTCTCAGTTTACCAAACAGGAGGGTGTCTGATAATATACTAAATACTAAAGAGTCATGCATTGGTCCTTCCTCTGCCAAAAAGAGTGGGTAAAACAGGAACAAAGCATCCTTGGTGGTATTCTAGGCATCAGGAGCCTTGGCAAATCACGGGAGGGGCTCAGGCCTGTCTGCTGTCCGCTGCCCGCGCACCTGGGCAGAGGCCTGTCCACGATGGGCCGGCAGATGGGAGCTCCGCTGGCCCAGCCCTGTGCACCTCCCCGTAATTACAATGAAGCATCTTCCCCCAAAGGAGAGGGGAGAGACACAAAAATTGTGGCATGTTTGGCAAGTGCCAGAAAAGCCAATCTGGTGAGCTCTCCTGGAAAACCAACACATTTTAGCCTGAGTAAAGCTGCTTATCCACCTCACACCTTCTGTGCGTAAAAGTGGGTCCTTACACCCAGACAGCGCGTGTTCCTGGAGCTCGGTACGGGTTTGCCTGGCTGGAGTCCATTCTTTTCCCTGCTCCCGTCGGATGGAGGGGGCTAACCCACCTTTGGTCAACCACGGAGGCAGGATCCTAAGTTCTGGAAAGTCCCGTGGGACGGGGTGGTCTCTTGCCCCTCCGGCATCCCCATATAGTTACATATGTAAATATCTGAAGACCCCCGTCTGGCGGGGAAGCCTATGTTCAGAGCAGCCTTCCCAAACAGGGCCCGGGCCAAAAGCCACTCTTGCTGCTTGGCTGGGACATGCTGGTGACTCAGCTTTGGGGACAGATTTCTCAGACACGTCTACCCCTCCTGGTCCGGCCAGGGTGCCCCAGAACGCACCCTGTCTCTGCCTTCTCACCTGGGAGCATTATCAGGGAGCCACCGTCAGCCTTGGGTTCACGAGAGGAGGAAAGCCCCAGAGACCAAGACCCGGAGTCCGCTCCCTCAGCAGAGCAGGCCCCGCAGGGCCCCGAGCCTCTGCACGCAGGTCTGCCGTCTGGACGTTCGTTGCCCATCCACACCGGCCTCAGTCCCAGAGTAACCTACTACCTCCCCCATCGCTCCTGCCGCCCCCAAGGCCCCTGTTCGCACTCAACACCCCCATCTGCACGCTGAGGAAACCCATCCACGAGCCCTTCTCGGGTCTCTCGACCCAGTGGTGTGGCTGTTACCACTGTTTACAACCAAGGGCCACCTCCTTCCAGATATGTTTACTCTCCCACTGACAAGGCCGCCGGCTGGCTTGAGTTTCACGTCTGTCTGCTCCTTCCCTGGTTTGGGCCAACTGGGGCACACGACCCGATTCCTTGCCCCCTCCGTCAAGGCAGTGCGTGAGGACCACGTGGGAAGGAAATTCCTTGTACATATTCAGCACAGCCCCTAGAGTATGAACTTGTACTATTGTTCTGTAAAGAGGGTGAAATAGAGCTTATTGTAAAGCTGGGACAAGTAGAGTATTGTATTTGTAACAATATCGTTCTTTGTATACACAAAACTCGATCTCTATATATAAATATAAATTATATAAATAAAATATATATACACGTGAGCCTGGAATGTTGGCACCGCACACCCACTGAATGTACTGCGTCCACCAGCGTGGTCCCCGGCCCGCCCGCCCCTCCTCTGTACCGTGTTGGGGGTTGTGACGTATGCAGTGTGTTCCCCTCCTTTATTTAACTGAACGCTAATGTCTGTAAGAGTTGCTGCAACAATAAAGACAAACTTCACCTCTTGGCCCCTGCTGAGCGTCCTGTTGTTTCAGGGAAGGGAGGGGAAAGATGGGGTCCTCGCCCCCCCACCACAGGCCACCTCCTGGCCCTTGTGGAGGGCCTGCTTGCTGCCCAGAGCCCAGGCGTCTTCTGAAGGGGCACGTCCCATGAAACCCGCTCGACACTGGCTGTGTCGCCCGTTAGCACTGACATCCCAGCACCCGGGGAGGCAGGTCCCCGCGCGTCCCCAGCACTGGGTGGGAGTGGCAGCAGGCGGGTGGGCTTACTCAATGACACCTCTCAGCAAGCCCCCCAGAGGTGTGCTGCCCCCACCCCCGGAGACGACTGTCCCCTGTGGGTGGGACTGCCCCTGCCCGGGGTGGGGGGGGGGGTACCTCGCACCGTCCCCTCTCTGCTTGATCTCCCCTGCAGCTGCAGAGTTAGAAACAAAATCCACTCACCCATCCCGCCACACACACCACCTTCCTTCTAGTCTTTGTCTAGCATTTCCCCTTGCGCCGCGATCCTCGGTCCTCCGTTCCTTAACCCCCACCCCCTCCGAGCTCGCTTCCTCATCGCATCGCGCCTATCTCGTGGGGACGTGGTGATGGTCAGCTAATGCATTCAAGCCTTTACAACGGGCACGTGCACAGCTCCCCGCAGGGCTGGGCCCCGTCGCACTGAAGCAAGCATGCGACTCTCCTGGGCCGCACGAGCTGCCTGCAACTTCGCACGTCGCCGCACTGCGTAAGCAGCCACAGCTCAACAAGGTGCCCGTGGGTGCTGGCGGTGTCTCCGCTCAGCCCAGGTGGCCCCCAGACCCGAGGCCCCAGCTTGGCGTGCAGAGCATTATAAACGGGTGGATATGATTTCATCCCACAAATGCATATCTTAGTTCCTGGTTAAAAACAAAACCTCTGGAACGTCAGTGCGTAACTTCTAAAAGTTAAAACTGTGGCTCTCCTACACACACAGGGTGAGCACATATCACAGATTAACTCAGTGACGAAAAAAACAATAAACCTGGCCCAAAGAGCATTCGGAGGGGCCACGCAGTGACAGTTAAAAAGGCACGTGGGGATAAAATGGCTCGGTGAGCTAGAACTGGCCTGTGAGCCTGTCTACCAAGCAGCAATCATCCGCACGTCCGGCTGGGCCAGAGGGAGGGCAGCTGGCTGGGGTCAGAGCTGTGCAGGGAAGTAAAGCGTGGAAAAGAGCCCCCACGTTCATACCAGCTTTCTTTGCAAGTGTGGGAGCTACCCGAGCGCCTACCCGCAGACGCACGAATAATCCAAGAAGATCTACAGAGCTCGACAGAGGAATCTTACACGCCTTCGAAAGGAAGCAAATGGTGACACAGGCTACGACGTGGATGGGGCTTGAAGACGTCACGCTAAGTGACATAAAGCAGGCCTAGGACAAATACTATAGGACTTCCATGAGAGAGCTAGAGCAGATCTGTTGAGACAGAAGAGTGGTGGCTGCCAGGGGCTGGGAGAGGGCAGCTGAGGGGGCTATCTCCAGCGGATGTAGGACTGCAGTGGGGAAGTTGAAGCAACTCTGGAGATGGGTGGTGGCTGGGGTTGCACCACAGTGGGAATGTGCTTAATGCTGCAGAAGTTCAAATTTAAAGACGGTTAAGATGGTAAAATTTTGTGCCTATTTTACCACAGTGTTTCTAATTAAAAACCAAGCATGGGATGGGTTTGGAAGTCGTTTTTTTATATGGGATGGCTGAGAAAGGCCTCACTGAGACGGAATGTGGGAGGTCCCTGTGGATGTCTAGGGGGTGAGTGTTCCAAGCAGAAGGGACGGCACACACAAAGGCCCTGAGGCCAGATCTTGCCGGGAGTGCTGGAGGCACTAGGAGGCCTGTGCGGCTAGAGCAGAGAAAGGGAGGCAGCAAAGAGCTGGAGATGAGCTCCACAGGACAGGCATGATGGTGGTAGGTGTAGGACGTGGAATGAACTCTGGTGCTGCATGCAAACACACACATACACACACACACACACACACACACACACACACACACACCCTCACACTTCACACTCATCACCTCTGAGCTCCCTTCCCTAAACCACCCCTTTTCTACAGGTAACGAACTTGGGCAGGAACTAGGATTTGGTGCCATCTAGTGGCTTAGTGTGAGAACTGCCTCATCCAGCCGACCATGGGCAATAGCACATGATGCTGAGTGAGTGAGGAATCTTAGCCACCCATCCCAGCCCCTCCTTTTCCAGACAAGCAGTAGGACTTGCTGGAAGCTGCACAGTGAGTAGTCCGCTAGAGCCTCACTCCCTGGCCGCTGCTGAATGGAGGGAGGGAAGTCCTCATCTTCCTACTGGCCAGGCCTGCATCGCCTGGAGATAGTCCTGGGAGCACAGTGCTGTGACCTGTGCCTGGGGCCACCTGCCAAGTCTTTGTGAGAGCTGAGCTAACTGCCGGCTCCCCATCCCGCCTGCTAGGCTGGGGAGCTGAGGGCACCCCTGTGCGAGGCAGGACGCACCTTGCCACCTGGACCCCCTTCCCCAGATCCCCCTGCACGTTCTGCTCCTGTTGGCGATCTTACCAGCTGCCTAACTACGTCACGGATCTCTTTCCCCTCCACGAAATAGTCTCTGACGGGCAAGGGCCAAATTTTTCTCAGCTTTCTAGTCAGGGTGGCTTATAATCAGAAGAGTCACAGACAGGGATTCAAAGTACAGCTCTGTATTACGTTACTCATATTCTCGCTGTGCAATCCTGGGCAAGTTAATTAACCAGCCTGAGCAACTGTTTTTTCAGCTGTCAAATAGGCACAGCTTGTCCCCGTTAAGATGAAAGATTCTGCCCTTGAGGCATCTCACATGTACAACAGAGGCTGACGTGACGTGCAAAGTACAGAACTAGCCCTTGGGGGTGAGTGTTAGGGAGCTCTTCTCAGAGGAGGGGATGTCTCTGCAGGGTTTTGAAGGTGCTGTAGGAGTTTTCCAGGTGCCATGCCTGGGGGGAGCATTCCATGGGGAGGCATAGGAACCTGGAAGAATGTGACAAGAGGATCCAACAGCACTTGGTACCCCGGAAGCCTAGGGTGGTGGCCTTCCACCATGATGACTTGGCTATGCTGGAACTTAGTTTTTCCAGAATTCACTTCTCTGTATGATTCCAAATGAGGGTCGTTCACAATTGAAGTCTGAATGACATTGGGATGGCAGACACAAACATCAGCCAAAATGCACTGAAGGTCAGCTCAGAGCTGGTGCCAGTGTGCTCGCTTGGAGTCCCGGGCCACCAGTGCCCACTGTCGGCTCGGGCAGAGACCATCCAGCGGCTCCAGCATTTCTCCATCGGCTTCTGCGACCTGGGCCAGGTATGTGTGCAGCCTCAGGCAGGTCACCACATCCCTGAGATGGGAGGTGGTGGGTGACAGACCCAGTGCCACTCTGAGCCCCCGGTTTCCCGTCTCTTCTTGCCCACAGCCCCATGCACATCCACTTTTCTTCACAACAGCCAGCCCTGCCGACCCAGAGGCACAGCCCTCCCTGGACTTCTTCATCGGGTCCCACGGCTGCCTAGGGTCTAATCCCTACAGTAAATGCCTGTTACATCACTCATAGCGACCAAACCCAGACAGGCAGAAGGAAACGGGAGTGGAGAGGCTCCGTCTGACCTGATCACAGAATGTTCCAGAAGGCCTGCTCAATAGCTTTAACTTTGTTCCCTCCAGGCCCTTCCAACTGAGAAGACACAGCTTCTGGGGGCTGCCCCCTCTCCTGAATTTTTTTAAGACGGAGTCTGTAGACGTGAGAACGTTTCCAGCTCCACAATGAGTTAGTTCGCATGGAGACCTGTGGTGCAGGAGAAACTACTCCAGCCCCGGGGATCCATGGAGGGCATGGCCCTAAACTGTCCCCTCCCCATCCCTGGGCACACCTGGGTCCTCCCAGCGATCGGCCACAGCATCCCCACTTTGCTGTCAGGAAAGTGAGGCTCAGAGACTCAGGAGGAGACTCAGCCCAAAGACACACAGCTGCGAAATAGCAGAGGGTGTCCCCAGTCCAGAGGGTTAGGGACGGAACTTCCAGCCACATCACAAAAGAAAACCAGAAGGAAAGTGGGGTGCCCCTGTCTTAGGAGGGGGGCAACAGAGCGACTTTCTCCCCTGTGCCCCCAAACTCTCTCCTGGTCTCGTCTCCAGACTGGCTGGAGCTCCTTCCCTGCCAGGAACACGGAAGTATGAGGATGTTTTGGTTGCTCATGGCTTCCAAGGGCCCTAACGACCTCCGATGCCACAGGGCTGCAGAGGACACCTCGGAACTGGCTTTTGCCCTTGGGGCCCTCGTGCTGCCCCCTAGACCCACTGGGAGGACAGGTGTGCCCCAGGTGTGGGGTGCCTCTGGCCGTGCGTGCTGTAGCCAGCTTGCCATCACTCTCGAGGACCCACTGTTCAATTTTCAGAATTTTGTTGAACAGTCATTATTAAAATGAATGAGCTCATTGAAAAACAAAGGCAATAAATAATCAAAAGCCAATCACTAATTCCTCACTACATTTCACCATGAATCCACGCTCTTCTGCTTCCCCATCACGTGCACGATGGAAACGCCGACTGCTGGGCAGGAGCCCCTCTCTTCCTAACGGATCTCAGTGACGTCACACTGAGAGCCGGCCATCGGCCGTGGCGGGAGCATTTACACGCCAGATAGAAGCAAACTTCACTTATCATTTTGTCGATTGTTGAGAATTAAGACGGGCAGAGAAAATGTGAACACAAATTAAACTGGAAAGTTTCATGTCTGTAGCCACTACGCAGTGACTCGCACGGAAACGGGGGGATGGAGTCTTTCGACATCCAACCAACCATTTGCCAATTCAGCAAAGAAGTCCCTCGCATCTTCGATGAACAGGGATGTTCGGACGCACGCCTTGGTCACTTCGCTTTTGTCTTACTTGTTAACAAAAACGTTAGCTAACATTCATGTCAGACCGACAGTCATAGGTCAGTGGTGGGAGTGGCGAGTTGGCCGACTCGGAGAGTAACCAGGCATTGATCTCTGGTCTGGTTTGTAACGCTACCCTTGGCTAGAGCCATAAAAACCGGTGAGGATGGAGCTTTCGAGAAATACTCTCACTGCAGCTATAGGGCTGTGGCATTACATTAAAGATGTTCATATCCTCTATGCAAGTGGATTTATAATATATTTGAGGGGTGGGGAGGGTGACGCATTCTTCCCCCTGGGAGCTGACTGCTAACCCCTTCCCAGCACGCCTGCTCTAGGCCGGCTCTTCAGTCGGTTTGGGCCGTCCCCAAGCTGACTTGGGGAGAGCTGGTCTGCAAATCTTTACTTAAAATATTAACACTGTTCTCATGGCGCATGTGGGAGCAAGCAGGTCAACGTGTCAACGAGTCTTGTTGGGTATTTGTCACTGCACCAGGAGGCTCTGGCTCAGAGAGGGGAGGGATGCGTGCTGGGTAACATCTGAGGGTCCCCTCGGTGCGTTGGACTCGGGGGCTCAGGGCAGACACCCCCCCCCCCCAACTCCCGGCTTCCCAAAGTCTGCAGCTACGGGACGGACATGGTTCACCGTCAATAGTGCAAACCAATCTTAGCCATCTGCCTCCCTCCCGTCTTCCCTGGAAATCCTCGCCTACTCCATTTCTCCCAGGAACTTCACTTACAAACAAAACACTCCCCACTCACCAGAGTTTGGGGAACACCAGCCAGGCCCCCTAACCGTCCTCATGAGACTTACATTCTTTGAGCACCTCTAAGAGCCTGTATCCTGTCGCTGCGGAACAATATTGCAAAGCAGACGTCACCCTCATTTTATGGACAAAGAAACTGACCTCGCACGTGGTAGGCAGTTCGCCCAGGACCCGGAGAGGTGATTTCCACTCAAGGCAGTCTTGCGCTTGCCGGCTCCGCAGCGCCTTCCCCTCTGCCTGCAGGAGCCTGCGGTCAGCGGTGTGGCCTGCTCAAACCCAGGTCCCTGGTACACCAAGCAGGATGCTGGGCACAAGATGTCACCCCCCAGGGATCCTGGAGGGGCACGGGGAGGTGTGCAGCCACCTGGGAGTGCCATCAGCCCACGGTCTGTCCAGAAAGGTGGGCTAGCATTGCAGTCCAGTCGGGAGCAAGTCCATTTCCAATCTCCTTTTATGTCATTTCTTTCATTTTCACGAAAGGAGAGCTCTAGGGGATTGCACAAGTCCACTCCCCCAGTGCTGCTGACGGCCCTGCGGTCTCCCTTAGCGCCTGCCTTGGACTTGGTAGTGCAGCTCGGTGCCGGCCCCTGTGCTGGGGCCGGAGACTGAGGGTGCAGGGCTGGGGAGAGATGCCACCCGTGCCCCAGGGGTGCAGAGCCACGGCCGCGCTCTGCCATGCGATGCGGCCGGAGACCGGGCCAGTGCGTGGGTTCCGCTTCCCTCTGCACCTGGACCCCCACGAGCACGTTCATCAGTGACCTCACCTGAACCACAGCTACACTGACTGTGCTCACCTGGGAGGCTGGCTGCCACGAGCAAAACAGAGAAAGCAGACGCGGTACTTAGACAGCTCCTGGCCGCGGAAGCGCTGGTGGGTGTTAGCCGTGCTGAGCCTAGGAGAGTCCCGGTGACTGACATCCTATTCCGGACGCCCTGGAGGAATACTCCAGAACAGCCCTGCTTGAAGGGGGGCCAGGTGTCCCCGTGGTGCCCGTGGCTCTGCAGGCCTTCCTCAGCCCAGCCCCAGGCCTCTAGGCCTCGGCCCATCTGTGATGGTTTACAGCCACCTGCTGGGCCTTAAGGGAACAGAGCAACTCACTCACTAAGCTCAGGATCCTGCTCCACAAGGGAAATACGTCTGAGGGCTGGCTCGGTGGAGATTCACTCCCCATAGACTGTCCAGGGCCTACATTATCCCAAATTCTCCTTAGTAAAAGAGAGGTGTTCCCTTGGCTTCTGTATTGTGGGGGAGGGTGGGAGATGGAAAGAACCCTCCCCACTTGACTGCTTGGCTCAAGTGACTTTCATAAAGAAACAGATCAGGTGGAGAAATGATATCAGGCTGGGGCCTGCAGGTGGGAGAGGGTCTCCACGGACTCCACCCCAAGTTCCAGAACCTTCCATCCTGTACAATAGCTCTCACTGGCCAGGGTTCCAGGGGTCCCAGCCCATCTGGCCAGGAGGTGGTGTGTTTCCTGGGCTGGGACTCCACAGCTTTGGACACCAGGCGAGCCCAAGCACAGCAACCCCTGGGGAGGGAGTGACATTGGCCTGGAGGTGGCTTCTCAGTGGATGGTGGATACGGATGCCCAGAGCCCCCAGCAGGAATGGCCAGTGCCTGCAATTCCCCAACTGGAATGAGACCTGCAAGCGTTATGGAGCGTCCAGGGCACCGCGCTGGAGTGAGCGCACCCCGGACGGCACTCCCACGTGCCCTCGGAGGGCTGAGCCCATCCATCCTCCCTTTTCTCAGAGTCCCTGCTTCCGGGACCCACTGCCACCCCCAGACTCCGAGCCACAAAGACAGTGATGTTGTTGTTCCTGAAAACAAAGAAACCAACCAACAAATAAACCACGTGGAAACGGATTTCTTAAAAATGGACTCTTAACCTTAAATGAACCAAGAGAACGTACAACTGCAAGAAGTCTAGCCATCTAATGCCTTTTACTGAACAATGGCAAATCTGATGATCTTTAGAGTAAATGGAACGTTGGGGTTCTTTATTTAGATTACAGTGATTCGGTCAGCAAGCATTTGCTTAGTATTAATACTGTGCCAGGAGCTAGGGAGACCGCAGCGAATGAAAGAAAACCTCTGTCGTCCTGCAATTTATATTCTAATGGAAGAGACAAAAACCAAACAAGTTAAATAAATAAAAATATATAGTTACATTAAGTTATGATGCGTGCTGGGATAAATATTAAGCAATGGAAGGATGGGAGTGCCAGAGGATTGCAGTTTTGGAGAGGCCAGAAAAACCTCCCGGAGAGGGGAACAGGTGAGTGGGCAAAACACAGAGATTTCAGAAAGCATTCCAGGCAAGGAGATGGCAGGTGCAAAGGCCCTGGGGCCTGTTCAGAAACAGGCAGCAAGAGCAGAGGGTGGGAAGAAGGGAGGGGGTAAGACCACCAAATCAGAAATGATCCTAGGGTAGGTATGGGGGGCCCTGCAGGGACTCAAAGGATTCTGGCTTTTATTCTGAGCCAGATAGGAGTCATTGGAGGGTTTTGAGGAGAGGAGGAAATTAATCTGAATTATATCTTAATCAGATTGCTCTGGCTGCTGCCAAGGAGAAGAGACTGAGGAAGCAGTACTTATCTTTGACTCTTGCCTCTCCCTTTCTCCCATATCTAGTTAGTCCAAAATTTCTGCCAAGCTTGCCTCCAAAGTACTTAATCCTCCAAATCATGTTCCTCAGGTGACCCTTCTCGGCCGTGTTAGGTGAGCCCTTCTCTAAAATCAACGTGTAATCTTTATAGATAAGCAGTTTTTCTGATTTACAAAAGTAATGCATATTCCTGTGAAATTTTTCAAAAATTTAAAAAGGTAGAAAGGAACATGTGGCTCACACATGATCTCAGTACCTAGAGAGAAGCGTGAACATTTTGCTACGTTTCCGTTCAGACCGCATTATGTGCTCTGCTCTATTTCCTAGATCCGTTTTGTTTTGTTTTTTTTAACTTCACATTATATTGTAAACTCTTCCCCATGTCATTAAGAATTTCTTTGAAAACATTTTTTACTGGCTACACACAATTCTATCACATACACCATTAAAAAAATTCTACTGCAAGAAAATGTATAACTAGTCCTCTTGCTCGATATTAGGCATCTTTCAGTTTTTTCTCGCTGTTTCTCAATTGTACTGCAGTCATTATCTTTGTTCTTAAATTCTCCTCTGCTAGTGTGAGCAATAACATCTCAATGGGAGTCTGTATTTCCAGCTTTTTCCACTCCAACCCAAGCTGGATGGGGCCTGCGGGCTCTTTCCAGGGCTCCTGTCAAATCCAATCACCTTAGCCAGGAATTCCAGGGTCTCTGCACACCTGCTTGGAACACTCATCCTGCCTCAGCTCCTATAACTGCTCCCTGCTTCTGGAACCGACTGTCCTCCAAACCCAGCTTCTGGCTCCAGCAAGACGTCGTCCTTTGCCTATAATGCTGGCCACCCCATTCCTGCCTGTGGAAGTCCCCCGCGGTCCTCTGCGTCCCTGCCCGGCGTGACTAGTCGAAGCTTACAAAAGCAGCAGGACGTTCATTGTGTTAGGTCGGCGGTGTCACGTCCTGCACAAATGCGGTTGCGGCAGGGGCCACATCTGCATCTGACCATGTCACATGACTTTGCGTCCACCTTAGAACAAGCCACCCCTGTCCCCACGACATGGATAATTGCAGCAGCCTCCTGTGCCCTGTGTTCTCTCTTCTCTCTTCCTCCCCCTCCGCCCAACAGCCAGAGTGAACCTCTTAGCATGGCAAAATCACGTTAATCCCCCGGCTCAACTCCTTTTAAATGGGTCCCACCCCACAGAGACTAAAACCAACGACGCTGGCCACCTCTCTGATCCCTTTCCCATCAATCACTCCCATGCTTTCTCCATCCCGTCCGCAAAACTTCACAAACACACACCAAGATCACTCCTGCCCCAGGGCCTTTGCCCTTGCTGCGCCCTCTCCCAGTGGCCATGTGGCTCATCTCCTCTCAGTCAGGGCTCTGCTGAAATGTCACCTCAGCAAAGAGGATTTCTCTGAGCACGTCCTCTGATACAATGCAGCAGGGTCTAATCCGTTCGGGCGCTCTGGGGCAGCAACACCCGTCACCTCCCATCCTTTCATTGCGTTTTTCTCTTCATAGCCTTATTACCATTGCCGTTATTTTGGTCACTTCTGTATTTATTATCTGGCTCCTCACACTCAAATACAAGCTCCGTGGGCACAAGGACATCATGGGTGGTGTTCGCTGCTCCGTCCCCAGCTCCCGGAGCTGCACCCAACATCTAGTTGTCGCTTGATAAATATTTGCCGAGTGAGCGAGTGGACATGCGTGAATGAAGGTGACCTCTCCTCTCCAGCCCGCAGGAAGAGGTGGGGCTTAGATCTCCAGGAAGAGCAAGGAGTGGATTCTGGACGATGACCTCAGTCTTGGCAAAACCGTGACGAGTCCCGTGGCAGACCTAAATTCTGAAGTCTCCCTACACACACGATGGCACTGCGGCGGTTCTGGAAATACGTCCACACGTTTTTGGATACGCCTCCCTTCCAAAGGTGCAGCCTAATTCCCCTCCGGACAGTGCGGCCTGGACTTACGGGCTTGCTTCTAACAAACAGAAACGGTGGTACATCATTTCCAAGGTATTATAGAAGAAGCCTACGGCCTCCCTGAGGGGTCTCCCGGTTTTTCTCTGTCTCTCAGAGCACACACTCTGGGGGAAGCTGGCTGCTGTGTCGTGAACATCCCCACAGACAGGTCTACACAGTAAGGAACTTGAGTCTCCAGCCAACAGCCAACAACGAAAGCCCGTCCACAGCCACGTGAGGGAGCCCAGAGGCAGATCCTACAGTCCCAGCAGAGCCTTCGGATGGCAGCAGCCTCACGAGTGACCCGAAGCCAGAACCATCCAGCCAAGCTGCTCCCAGATTCCTGACTCTCGGCGCCTGTGATGTCATAAGTATTTATTGACTGCGGATAATTTGTTACACAGCAACAGGTGACTGATACAGTCAGCGTACTTTGTCCAATCCCCTGCAGTAAGTAACCCTGCACGGCCAGAGCTTGCCTTTCCAGGTGGCTTCCTGTAATACAAGTTCCGGAACTTGCCACTTGCAGGAGAAGGTGGGAGGAGCGTGTGGCCAGCCCTTTCTGGGCACCTGCAATGTGGTGGGTGTACTGAAAAGGACATAGGCTGCCGGCTTGGACTCGGCTAGATTTAATCTCACCAACTGTGTGATCTGAAGCAAGTACTTTAACATTTCAGAAACTTTTTAATCATTTATAAAACGGTAATAGTAAGGCAATCAGGCATGTGGTAAAGATCACAGAGATAAATTCTGCCAAGTGCTAAGCACAAGCTATGCATACTGTTACGGTTCGTTCTCTTTGCCATTCTTTTTTCTTGCTACTCATGTGTCAAGGTCTTTGCTGAGGACTAACTCATCTCAAAATGCAACCACAAAAATCATGTGCAAATCCCAAACCTTGTTTTTATCTATCTATCTATCTATCTATCTATCTATCTATCTATCTATCTATCTATTTTTAGAGAGGAAGGTGGGAGGAGGGGCGGAGGAAGAAAGAGAGAATTTTAAGCAGGCTCCATGCCCAGTGTGGAACCCGACATGGGGCTCAATCTCACAACCCTGAGATCATGACTTGAGCCCAAATCAAGAGCAGGAGACAGGCACCCCTAAAGCCTTATTTTTAAACAGAGGTGGATTTACTGTGAAGCTAGTGAAATTCAAGTATGATGGCCCCTCGCTTACAAGGGCCCCTTTCAAGGCCTTGTACCTAGTTTTATATTCATAATTTTGTATTCTTTTTCCTCAAGAGGGGCTCCTAATCACAAGGAAAACATATCATACTCTATAGAATGCAAGAAGTAGTAAATAAAAAAAATCATTGCACTAAATACATTTGTCAATAAAAATAAAATAATGAAATGAATTCAATTTCCAGCTCAAAACACTTTAAAAAGAACAAAGTAAACCAAAAGAAAGCATAAAAATAATAAAGATAAAAGCAGAAATTAATGAGAGAATAGAGAAACAGTAAATTGACAAAATACTGTTTTTTAAAAAAGTTAACAAACTAAACAAATCATTTGCTAACTTGGTCAAAATAAATAGGAGAGAGCACAAATACACAAAATAAAAAATGTCAAGGAGGAAATAACCATTGCAAGTTTACAATTATAAGAGACAACTTCACAAGACGACTTTGCAAGTAGGGGCGCCTGGGTGGCTCAGTTGGTTAAGCATCTGCCTTCAGCCCAGGTCATGATCCCACGGTTCTAGGATTAAGCCCCATGTGGGCTCCCTGCTCAGCAGGGAGCCTGCTTCTCCCCCTCTACCCAGTTCATGCTCTCTGTCGCTCTCTCTGCCTCTCTCTCTCTCTCTCAAATAAATAAGATCTTTTTAAAAAAAGATTTCTTCGCAAATAAATTTGAAAAACTATGTGGAATGGATGATTTCCCAGGAAAATTAAAATCACCCAAATTGACCACCATTAGAGTTAGAAATTTTAAATAGACCAATTCCATTGAAGAAATTGAGAAATTAATTAAGGAAAGTCTACCATACCTTCAAAGACCAGATAATCCAGTGCTCTTAAAATATTCCACAGCACTCAAAAGGAAAATTTTTTAAATTTGTTTTATGAAGTAAATATAACCCTGATAGCTAAAGCAGAAGCAGTATAGAGAAATATACAGGCCAGTATCATTCAAAAATATCCCTGCAAAATTTCTAAATAAAATATTAGCAACAGTGAATCTAACATCACATTAAGAAAATAATACATTATGAATAAGTGGGATTTGTTCACGTATGCAGTGTTGGTTCACTATTACAAATCCATTAAAACCACAGTCCACATTAATAAATCTTGGGCCAAAAAATCATGATTATCTCCATAAATGCTGAGAAAAATTCAATACCTCTTCAGAGAAAGAAATAAAAAGAAGAAAACACTCAAGAACTTAGACACTGTGGTACACTTTCTTAACATGATGGAATATATATGATTTCATCCTAAAGCTAGAATCTTATTTATTGGGAAAGCATTGGAGGCATTTCCTCTAAGGTTGGGAACAAAGCACGAATGTCCACTAATCTCCACTACCCGTTGACACTCTACTTGAGATATTAGCCAATGCAATTAGACAAGAGAAATCAAGTTGAGCCATAAGAACTAGTGAATTGTGAAGGTTATTGTGAAGATCACCTGAACTAAGTTAATTCAACAGCTCTGGAAGGACGCCCAATAAATGTTAGTCATTATTACCATTTTTAACTGATATGTTGGTGTTAATGTTACAATTGCTTAAGAGTTCCCGTGGCTTCTCTCCTTTACCTTCTCAGAGTTTCAGGCTGTAGCAGTCCAGGGAAGAATAAGCTGTGATGACAGAAGGCCGAAGACATAGGTCAAGGTCTTGCATTTTGACATCTGCAGGTTGTGTGATCTTCGGCAAGTGAATTAATCTCTCTGGGTGTTGGGCTCCTCATCTATAAAATGAAGAGGCAAGCCTCTGTCCTTGACATCTCTGATACCGTGGTTTATGATTTATTGTTGAAAACCCACTTACCTCCACCAAACAGATACAGAAGCAGTGGGGGAAACAGCTCCTACCAGAGGCAAAAATAATTCCAGCAACTCTCCTTGCTTGGATCCTTTCCTGCCTGATAGGTGTCCCCACCCCCACCATGAAATGCTCCATTGGATCCTTTTGAATTCATGCTCAATATCTAAAGACACTGGAAAGTCTCCATACACCTGGGACCTACGGCCACTTTTTGAGAGAGAGGAACTATGATTCATCCAGAATTTTGGCCCTAGCTCCTCTGTTAGGGCAAAACACAAAAAATCCTGCCAGCTGTTGGAATGAAGATTCCTGCCAAGACAGTGACATGCCTGAGGCCAAGGACTCAGTGTGGCAAGAGGTTCTCACTCAAAGAGAAGGTACTCATCAGATTCTGACAAAGACTCTCTCTTTGGCCAAATTTGAATTGGCTCCCCTGATTCCTCTTTCTGACCATGCTCCAACCTTGGGCTCTGTCCTCGGCCTGCTCGATCTGGTTTTAACAGGAATCCTGTCAATTGAACAAAAGTCCTCCCCACGCTTGGTATCTGATCAGTCTGGCTTGCCTCCAGAAGAGTCCTATTGAGTTGGTCTAGCAAGCATCCCCCAGCCCTGATGTCTCCTCCTCTCATTTTCCATCCACTGACCCCACCCTGCAATTGTGCTTGTAATCAGAGTTGAGCCTGATCTCTCTCCCCTACTGCAAAACACCACTGCAGGTCCTCTGTAAATAAAGTCTTCCTTACCAACCTTATCGGGTGTCATGAATAATTTTTCTTTAACAATTTCCAAGATGGTGACCACCTGCTGCCACCGGCCCAAGTCTGCAGAACTTTGCCCTGAGGCATCCCTGCTGGGACCTGTTTCACAATCAGGGATGAAGGATCCCTTCAAACCACCCTGATCAGTCAGGCCCAGGACCTTTGGTCTTCCACGTTGACCCAAAGAGAGTCTGGCTCCCCCTGCCCCTTAGGGCCAGGGAGCAGCTCAGCAGCAGCCAAGAGAAATGTCACTTTGCATTTATTATTCATATACTTTTTTGGTTTGACCCCCCTTGTCACCCAGCAGTCTTCCCTCTGTGCCTGGCCTGCTGCCTATATTCTGTAACTCAGTCAACACCCGCTGAATGAATGGATGAAGGCTCCTGCGGACAGAGAAATGGAAGAAACATGGCGCCCTTTGGCCCCAGACGTAGGCTTCCTTTGCAGCAGCTCCAGGGAGAAAAACCACAGAAACAAAGATACTCTTGTCCAGGCTCCGCCCTCACCCCCTTCATTATTTTCTGAATCCTCCTGTTGGGCCGGGATGGGGGATGGGGGAGATGTGCTCCTTTGTTCTGTTTCCCCAACTGCTGGGTGGAGACCAGAGCTGCCTCTTTCCTCTGCCAGTTCTCCCTCACCCTGAGGGACCTGCCAACCACTTAGTGAGGGCAGCCTCCGCCCTCGGGCATCCTCAGAGACACGTGGCTGCAGAGGGAAGGGTGCCTGCCTGTCTTCCCACGCCCAGGCCACTTCAGTGTCCCGGGACCCAGCACACAGAACAGACTCGGGGCTGAAATGACACTGGGAAACTGGGGCTAGAGTAGGAATCCCGACACGCACCATGGACCCGGGCCCAGAACGCTTGGCTCCTGGTCCCTGACAGGAGCCAGCTCTGTAAAAGCACCACTCTGGTGTGCGAACCGGGGGGGGGGGGGGGCAGCTCTGAGAAACCACATACTTTTGGTCTAACGTGCTGTACAACTCACACTGCTCTAAAAAAGCCTATTTAATACGGGGGGGGGGGGGGTTTGCATTTTATGTCTTTTGTATTACCATTATTTCGTTTTCCTGGTAAATCAGTGCTTTGGACTGAATGTTTGTGTCCCTCAAAATCCGTATGTTAAAGCCCTAAGCCCCAGTACGAGGGTATTTGGAGGTGGAGCCTTGGGCAGATGACTGGGTTTGGATGGGGTCATGAGGGTAGAGCCCCCATGATGGGACTAGCGTCCAAAGAAGAAGACAAGGAGACCAGAGGGAACGCTGAACCCTCCGTCCCCACTCCATGAGACCCAGCAAGAAGGACCACCCACAAGCCAGGAAGGCGGGTGTCTTCGCCAGACACCGCGTCTGCCGGCACCTTGATCTTGGGCTTCCCAGGCTCCAGAACTGTGAGAAAGAGTCCGCTGCTGGAGCCACGTAGTGTGGTTTGCTGCTACAACCGTCCTAGCCGACTAGGCCAATTTTCAGTGTATTCTAATTTACAAAAGCTTTTGGTCCATGACAGATTGGAGGGGGGGGGAAATAGTCCTTCGACCCAGGGAGCTTGAGAAGCTGTGACCTGCGCCAATGGCCCTGGTCGCCCGCAGCTGCTCTGCTCTCGGCTCGAGCCTCGGCTTCGCCAGGGACCCCTCTCCCAGATCACACCGTGGGGTAGGGTGTCCCACAGAAAGCAGGTCTTGGAAGAAATTCTGCCAGGCAGACAGACGCTCACTGGCGCATCTGCCCAGAACAGTCCGTAAGCTGGGGAGAGGCCCACTCCGGCCTCAGACACTTAGCTTGTGAGAAAGGGTAGAAGTGACAACATTATGAAGGAGTAGCCCGTGTCCCCATCCGCCCCATGACAGTCTCCTGAAGTGGGGACCAGAGGCTTCCTCCTCACTGGTGCAAAGACCACAGTGACTCAACAAGGCTTCTGCCCAGAGAGCGTGTACTTCACCAGCAAAAGCTTGTTTCAAAGACCCCTCACGCTAATTAATTAACCCTCTGGTGTAATTTTGATAACTAAATTTGAGATGCCTTGTCACCACCTCTGGACTGTGTATTCTTAAGAGCTGCCCCCCCACCCCCCCACCCCCGTGTATATTCAGTTGTGGTTACACATGTATATCGCATTATAATGCTTACGTTTCTCAAAGTATGCTATACACAGACACACCAACAGGGGGATGAACTGTATACCCCCTAATTCCCTCCCAGGGCAAATATATATAAAATATTGTATTATAATTATATTGCAATATATATATTTTTTTACTTTAATATTCCTTAAAGTCTGAGAAGCAAGACAGAAGTCAGTTTTCTGACTTCACCAATACCTTCAGATCTTGGAAGTACACGGGACATCCCCCAGGCGGCCAGATCAACTCTTCAAAGCAGAGACAGGTCCCCACTTCCTCCTGCTAGACGGCAGGCAAGCAATGCCCTCAGTCTCATGCTCCCCTTTCCTCTTCCGGTTGTTGCTGGCAAATTCCCTTTCCTCAAAAGGGCCAGACCATCTCTGTGACTGTTCCTCCAAGGCTAGAAGCAGATGCCACCCACTGTGGGCCGCCCATCTACCTTCCCCGAGCCTTCACGGCGAGGCCCGCGGTGGCATTTGGAGGGAGGGGTACAGACTTCTGAAGGGGGGGTGGAGGGATGCAGCTAAAAACAGTGCTCTCCCAGAGGGACAAAGCATAAACCTAGAGACGTGAGAAAGGCCTGGCCTTCTCTCCTGGAGCAGGAGAAAGGAGCCTCACCCGGAGACAGCAGGCTGGGGGCAGCCACGCAGCGCGCCGGAGAGCACCTGAACGGGGTTACAGGGGCAGCTCATGGCAGAGAGCCTGTGTGTGGCAGGGGCTTTGAGACACCGGAGACCCCCGCAAAGTGGGCCAAGCCCCAGCGGGCAGCTCCGCTGTGGACAGCTGGGGCTTCTAGAGAAATCAAGAGATGGCCTACTTGCACAGAGAATTCAGGGCCTGGGGGTAGGCGGATGCAAGGGAGAAACTGCCACGTGGAAGCCCCATCAGCCTCCTCGCTAACACAGAGGCCCAGCCCCTAGCCCGGCTCCAGCCCCCAGCTCTCCCCAGCTTCCAGCTCTGCCTCCCCAGCCACGGCTCACCTCCCCCCCCCCCACACACACACAGGGCCTCCAAACACTCTCCCATCTTGGGTCTTGGTTACTCAGTCCCAAGACCCCACCACAATTCCCACTCGGGCCTGGCCTGGTCGTTGGCCTGCAACCCGCCAGTCTGCGCTGCGGGGAGCCATGCTTAGAAGCCTTACCGAGCACTTTGTCAGAGACACAGGAAATGCCAAACTGCAGCTGCCTGGGAGGTTCCGGAGACGGGCTGCTCGGGTGTGCCGGGCATCATGACCACTGAACTTCGGAGTGACCTGGGGCAAGTTACTGAACCTCATCTTCCTCATCTGTAAAATGGGGACAGCAAGAGCGCCAGCTCTTAGGCTGTTGGGCGGTGAGCCGGGAGTGTGGGAAGCCGCCAACGCAGTAGCTGGAGCACAGGCCTGGCCAGCAAGGCCGGCAGCCCCTCGCCTAGGCAGCCTAGGACCCCAGCCTCAACTATTCTCCAGCAGCACGTGATCTCTTGAAATGCAAATTAAATCCATTACTCCCGAGGAAAACGCAGCTGTGGTATATCTCATTGTTAGCAGAAAATCCAGCCTGAGGCTCTCTCCACCTCTCCCCTCTCCTCTCTCTCCGGCCCCAATGGCCTCTAGTGCTGCGGGCTCCTGCTTTGGTTGTTCCCTCCGCCTGGAACACCCTTCCCTGACCCTCAAAGTCCAGCCAGCTCAAACCTCACCTCCCCAAAGAAGCCATCCCCTTCCTTCTTAGCACGAATCCCCAGTCTGTAATCCCTGCTAGAAAGCTCCGTGAAGTTGCTGAGCCAAATGCTGGCTGACCAGGAGGAAGGTCGCCTTGTTACCCCAGGGGTGGTGTTTTGCTGCTTAAACTGGTTTGGTGGCCTGCTGGGACCTGAGAGTCGGCCCACCTCTGCCCCGAGTGCTCAGCCCCTCCTAAGGAAAGGCCTGGCCACCTATGCCCACACGCATGCTGTACACGGAGCCCAGAGGTCCAAAGTACACATTTTTATTCTTGGTTGGGCCTTAGCCACCTCTAGCTTTGCAAGCACGAATAAGTGGAATCAACAAGAATTTCTCCCTAAACATCTTGCATGACCATTTGTCACTGAACGAGTTTCCCGTTTTTCCTAAAGAGACTGTGATTTGTGGGTGACCTAAAATGAAGCTTGACGAGTGCAGAACATCAGGGGTAGTCATCCTGCTTCTGTGTCCACTGCTCCTCAGCAAGCAGCAAAAGGCTGCAGGAGCTAGAAATAGCAGCCCAGCAGCTCTGTCCTTACACGGAGGGAGGAACTCAGGGAGCAGGAGGGCCACGGGGAGGGAGGTGGGCGTAGAATCGTTAGCCCAGTTTCTGCCCCCGTGACCTGGCAGAGGCTCGAGGGAGGCTGCCTCCACGGTCTCCAGATCACTGCATCCGAAAGCCAGATGGGCCTGGAAGAACCCGCCTGCCCACCCCTGAATGTCCTCAGTCAGCAGAATGAGGAGCCAGAAGGTGGGAACAAATGTCCTCCAGAGTGCCTGCCCCGCCTTCTGAGGAGTTCCCAGAGGGCACTCCAAGGTCAGGAGGGATCATTCCGCCTTCCGGGTGCATCTTCCTTCCTGCTCCCCTCAGACCAACGCAGGGTGGGGGGGCTGGCCCCAGAGGTTCACAGGACGGTCTCTCGGATGACGCCGATGAGGCTGTGGGGCCGCTCAGCCTCTGCTCGCGGGGGTCTCCTCTCGGCTCGGGGCCTCCCCGCCGGGACGAAGGTGCTCAGGTCCCCGCAGCTCCGCAGGTGCAGGAAGCCAGGCTGTCTCCGAGAGGGCGGCACGTGGGCCCGGGCAGTGCTGGGCTGCAACGGGGCCATTATCTTGGGGAGAATAAGAGGGTGGGGGAGACGTTAGGCTGGGGTCCTCCGACCTGCCCCCTCTATCCATCCATGCACTGCTTAGCTTCGTCGCATTGGGAAAGAAAATAGGATGTTTTCCCAAAGTGGAACTCACCTGGAATACCAGAGATATTTTCTACAGATTGCCTCTTTCCTAATGTTCCTAAGAAATTCCCCAAATTTTCTATCGTTTCAGCTGCCGACCTGCCTCTTCAATCCCCTGATTCATCCATAGCAAGTTCTTGCTTTACACTTAACATTCTTCTTGTCATTTTTATCCAGTTTCCCTGGAGTCTGAGACAGTGGTTCTCACGGGGTCTGCACATTTATGGAGGGGGAGCTGGTTCCGTGCATTCCCGGGTCCCCCACAGCAACTGTGACAGGCGGGGCCAGAACATCTATTTCTAACAGGAACCCAAGTGAGACTGATGTTCTTGAAAAGTTGATAACCACCCGTCTGGCATTCTGACCAGCTAATGGGTTTATAAAATGTCATCCAAAACACATGATGCTTCCGACTGATATGATAACTCTTCAATAACAAAACATAATAAACAACATAAAAACTCGGCCAGTTTATTTGTAAAAAAAAAATGCATAAGAATGGTTCTACTGCTAGATCTATTTTACGATGTAGCACACATGTAACTTGAAATATAGTAATAATATCACTTACTTTGTAAAATGGCAAACATATGGAAAACTCCTCATCCAGCTGGGACTGAGGAGGGGAGAACTGTCCAGTACGTACGATTTCCAGAAGTTGCACAGTTGTGGCTAGAGGACCTCTTACACTGTTAGCACCTTGAGAAAAGCCCAGGCGCTCCACGACCACCTGACATCACAGAACAAGCACGGCGCTGACTTTTTGTTGAGTTTGTACCATTCCGAGATTTTAAAGTCCTCAGAAGGTTAATCCCTCCAAAAGATGGGACGTTACATTTTGCTAACACACTGTTATTATAGTTGTCTTTAAAGCCCTGTTCTTGTTTCCTGGTCAAAAAAAAATCCCAACATTCAGAGATGTCAATTGCTGTGACATGTAAGTTAGGGTAAGTGGTTTTGAATAAAAGCTCTCCTTCCGCTTGTCTCTCCCTCCTTCTGTCTGGGGAGGGTGTGGCCCTGGGAAGCCTCACCACTGGAGTCCGCGGCTGGGAGGCCCAGCAGATGGCCCAGCCTCCACTGCAGCAATCCCAGTACCTGAAGCTTTACCCGGACTCGGCACAAACACCCAACAGACATCTGTGGTGAGAGCGTCTGTTGAGCTGTAAGTGCTTGTGCATTTTCCCCCAAAGCTATTTTCCAGGGAAGACTGAGCAGAAGGTCCAGACCAATGGCTTGGCAGACAGTCTGACTCTTACCTCACGAGAGCTTGGCAGCCTTCGACAAGTGGCTCCAAAGACTTGCTTGTGTATTGAGCTATTGGGGCCAGACGGAAGGAAGGCGGCAGGGAACGACTTCTGGCGTAGACCAGGGTTAGGAGGATGTAAATGTCTCCCCTACGCAGATGCTAACTAGAGCGTGACCTGAGACCACCGGCTGACCGCTCTTTTAGAAAGCAGAAAACAAGAGGGGCCGAGGTTCATGTACCTCTTCATGCGAGCAATCAGAGTGCTCTCTGCTCCCCTGAGTCCCCTGAGGGGCTGGGAGAGAAAGTGGCTTCTGGCTTCTGTCAGAAGAGTCCGGCAGGTAGAAAGGAAAAGGGAAAGGAAAGTGAAAAGGGGCTTACTCAATCTGCCTTAACTCACCTAGGACCCCGTAGCCCTGTGTGTGTGTTGGGCACTTACTGCACAGACACGGACAGGTAACACTTGTGAGCCACTGTGCTCTGAGGTCACAACAGCTACCGCACATCCAAGGGGCAACAAAGCAAATGCCTAAAAACTAACAGCATTTTTATTTTTTTCAGATTTATTTATTTATTTGAGAGAGAGAGCACGAGGGGACAGGCAGAGGGAGAGGGAGAAGGAGAGTCTCAAGCAGACTCCGAGCTGAGTATGGAGCCCTACGCAGGGCTTGATCCCAGGACGCTGAGTTCATGACCTGAGCTGAAATCAAGAGTTGGACACTGAACCGAGTGAGCCACCCAGGTATCCCAGGTCGCAGTTTTTAAAAGAGGTGGGTAATTACAGCTGTTTCCCATCCCCAGTTCTCACCAGAAGGCAATCCCAATCAGACACACAGGTGTTGAGACCACCTAGTCCAACACTTCACTTTAAAAATGAGAAAACTGGGGCGCCTGGGTGGCTCAGTCGGGTAAGCATCTGCCTTCGGCTCAGGTCATGATCGAGTCTCACATTGGGCCCCCTGCTTGGCGGGGAACCTGCTTCTCCCTCTGCCCTCCCCCCACCCTTGTGCACTCGCACTCTCTCTCTCAAATAAATAATAAAATATTTAAAAAAATAAATAAAAATGAAAAAACTGACACCCAAATGGGTTATGTTACATGCCCGATTTTATCTTTCCACTGGGTGACTTCAGATGAGGGGACTGTACTTTTTCATCTATCATCTATGGAGAAAAGATATTTATTCCTGTAAGTCGTATTGGCTTAGACCACCATTTCATGGGAATGTGAACAGCTTCCAGAATCCTGCCAATATGAAAATTCCTGTACATCCATCATTGCCAGAGGGCTGAGAAAGCACGCCCTATCCAGGGAGACCCAACTTGGCAAATGGAGTGCTGACGGCGCCCCACGCTGCCCGGACCCCTTGCCTTTATTCCCAAGCAGCACCACTTTCTTTTCCCAGGCGTGTCCCACATTCCGGAAAAATCGGTCTCTCTCCCTGGGCCAGGAAGCTTGTGGAAAAGTCATCACGCCTGAAAAGAAAGTGCCCCAGCTTCCTCTCCCTCCCTCCCCAGACCTCCTCACCCCAATTTCCTTGATATGGTGACCATGAACTTACTGCTCCTCGGACAGGAAATCAGAGAAGCCGCTTCAGCTGCTATGGAAACAAGTTCTGTGACTCATGTCCGAGATGAGTCATAAAACTACCTGTTCTAGGAAACTGGCACTCGTGATGGCCTCCTCCATGTGCTCCTCATCGGACTTGAGAACGGATTTAATGTTCTCCACAAGCTCGTGGATGTCCGGGGTCATACTGCAGGACGACTGCTCCAGGAACCTCGCCACCAGCAGCTTGGTGTCCATGTAGGACTTGTAATCTATCAGGGACCGAGGCCGGCATCGCGAAGCTCTGCTCCTCAGACCTCTCCTCAAGGTCACCGTGGCCAGGTCCGGTCTTCCCTCGGTCTGCGTCGCGGCTTCGCAGCTGAGCACCGGGGCAGCTGTGGGCGGAGACAAACAACACGTGCCCGTTGGCCACGCCCCTGGGAGCACGGCCCGTACCGGGACAGCACCGGCCGCTGAGCGCGGCGTGGAAACATGTTGCAAATGCCAACGACCATGCAAATCTTGCTTTTCATCTTGCAGAAGGAAAGGGGGAAGCAAAAACAAAACCGAAAAACAATGACACAAGCTCATTCCCTCAAGTTCCAACAGGATGTGTTCCCCGAACGTTGTAGTGTGCCACGTAAAACACAATCACGCAGGGAGAGACATGGTAGGGAAGAGCATCGAGAACGGAGCAACAGTGCCGTGGGGTAATGGCCGATGTGTGGGGATGGGTGGGCGAGCACAGAAAAGATGGTTGACCTGATGAGAGAATGCTCCAACGGCAACGGATGAAGGAGCCACTCAGAGAGGCTGAGAGAGACAGGACTGCGGGATGAACGGGGTGCTATGCTCGCTTTGACGGTACCTTTGTCCTGAACATCCTCAGGGCATGGTGCCGACTTTTCCACGCTCACACCATGGCTGTGAGGCAGCTCTAGGGCTGACTATTAACAGAAAGGAAAATCTAGGTGCGGAAAAACCACACGTCATTCCAGAAGTCAAGAGCGGCCTGGGAAATCCACTGCCACAGGCTCTGATTTCCACAACTACCTCCATCAGGAGGGTTTAAGGACCGGCAGCACATGACTGCACCACCAAGTGGGTGAAGGGGAACGCGGGCCCGGTCTCGACGTGGTCATAAGCCAGCCAGCAGCCTTCAGTGTACACGACCTTGGAGACTCAGTCTGTGAAGACCTGACAAGCAGGAATCTGATAGTCAAGAAAGAAAGGAAGTGGAGGGTGGGAGGACAGGTGGAGGAAGGGGAGCACTCCTTTTCCTCTGGAGAAAGGTAGGCACGCTAAACTGGGGTGGGTGGCCCCCCTCCAGGCTGCCACGTGCATGTCACAGAGAGCCGGAGTTTTCCCGGGATGCTCCCTACAGACACTCGTGTGCGAAGACAGTCAGGGGCTACACTCAGTCGTTAGAAGGCAATCTGGTCCTTCTACAGCGGAGGACGCCAACAGGTAAACAAGTCTCCTCCCCACTGCGGCACCGCAGATCTGGAAGGATCTCACTAAGCTGTGCAGAGAGCCAAGTTCCTGTTGAGGCTGGCAGATCACCAGCTCGAGTCCTCAAACTTGCCAGGATGGGTAGAGACCCGCTGTGAAATGGGCCTGGGGAGCTGAGGGGCCAGGCTGCTGGCCTATGGGTTTGCAGAGACGCTCAGGCCCAGACGGTGGGACTCCTCCCCGCTCAGAAGACAAGAGGAGTGTTCTCTCTGGCTCCCACACGGTCAGTCTAGAGCTGCAGCGAACAACACAGGCCGTCAGAGGGACAGAACCAAGACTGCAAGGGGGTGACACGGGGCCCCAGAAAGAGCAGGGTGAGAGCGTTGGCAAAGTCGTATTTGCACAGAGCTTGAGGAGGCCAGAGGTGCTTGTTAGAAGAGGTCACCGGAAGAAGCCTGTGCTGGCGGGATTAAAGATTTTCATTTTCTCCCTTTCTTTATTTTATTTTTTACGGTTTTCCACAATGAAAAGCTATTTGGAGATGTTCAGGTATTCGCATATTCAGAAAAAGGACTCAATGTATTTTAAGTCTTTAAAATTTGTTATATTTAAAATTATTCAAATGACGTCTATAACAAACTCCACACAGAGAGGGAGAGAATGAGAGTGTGAGTTTCACTCTATCTAAAGTTCTTAAAACAGGTCAAATTTAAATAACTCACCTACCCATACACAGTAAAAAAAAAAAAAAAAAAAGGAAAACTTAGAACATAAGAGAGGAGGTTAAAAAAAATACACCCCTTTAACTTTTTCCTTGAGAACGTCTATTTCCATAAGACTGCAAGCACCCAGAAATCAGAACAACGTTTGCATTTTCTTCATGTCCTATCTACAACTCTATCATGTGCAACCAAATGCTTTTGCTGACAATGACTTCAAAAGAAAAAACTCTACCAGCCTTAAGAAATGTGGCAGATGAATATTCCTAATGTGCGTGTAGAATATCTTATTTTCCCAAGACCTCTTAACCTCTCTCGAGACATCTCTCAAGCTGCAGGGCGGCGGGCGGCCAGAGCCACCGCTTTCGCCTGGTGCCTTTGGGCAAACACGCAGGGTGCTGTGCAAGGAGCCTGGGGCGTGACATCACCTCTCTCCGCGGAATGATGGAGCACAGGGTCGCTCCGCGATCTTGTCCTCAGGGGTGGGAAGACTCTCCGGCTCCTCGTGGGAGGTAGCTGGTTTGCATTGGGAGTTGACATGGACGTGCTCTCTTCTCCAGGTGTGTTAGGAATGTCCTCACCTGATTTTTTTTTTTTAAAGAGAGAAACATAGATTATTTCACCAGCTGCTGCCTTCAAAATGTTGGGCAGGAAGCGCCTGTGAGCCGGAACCTTCAGGGGCAGGGGAACACAATTACCCACATTGGCTTAGGCTGCTGGCCCGTGGGGTTTTTTTTCCCAGCACCGTGGGAAACGCTGACTCTCCAAACCACCCCTCCACACCCAGAACAAGCCAACAAAAACCGTAAGTCCAAGTATAAAATCAAGAGGCCTTGCCAAAATGTCAGGTTTTTTTTGTTTTGTTGTTGTTGTTGTTGTTGTTATTGTTGTTTTCTGCAAGTGCTCAGAATCTTCTCCAGGGAAGCGTCCTGGTGCAGCACTAGAAAGCTTCTAGCTGCTTCCCCGTTTCTGACAATGCAAGGTGAGCCTGGGTGGGTGGAAAAACACCTGCCCAGGTCAGGTGACTTCCCTGAGGGCTGCCGGCCTGACGCAGGCACCGGAGGCATCCGCACAGCTCAGGGTGCAGGCCTGACGGCCATTAGAAAGTGCCCATGACTGCCGAGTGGATGGGGAGAACCACTCAAGAAATGGATGACTTCTGCTCAGGACAACCCCATCACGTCATCGGTGAGCCTGAGTGTGGTCTGGGAAACTTTCTTAAGAAATGGGAGAATGACAAACATATTTAGGGAAGAGAGCACTGCTTTGTTATTCTAAGATGGAAGGTGAACAGAACAGAAACTCGTTTCAAATGGTGCTGCTGAAAAATCACCCGCCAGGAAAATAGCTGGAGAGTTGATCCATTATTTATCACCCCTGCCATTTTGTGCTGGTGGACAGTTCTCTGGGCCATTTAAAACCTCTCCAAAGAGGACAGAGAGCTGCAATCATGTTCCCTTAAATGACAAGGATAACTGTAAACTGACTCTTGTATTTTGAGGCAGGACGGAAAATCAGCATTCACTACTGGAGAAGGCAGCACGACCTGGACCTGAGGTTATAAATGGCAGCGCAATCTCACAGCAAATCATCCTGCCAGAGACACTCCTTTTCTCCCCTTAAAAGAGCCCATCTTATTATAACAGGAGAAAGAAAATCTTAGGTGGGAGAACACAGGAATGCCAGATTAAACTCCCCAATCCATTTCACAGGTCCCTGAGAAGAGCCTGGTGACTCATCAAAGATCCTGAGGCTATCTTTATTTCTGTTCGTATAGTATCTCCTACTTACACCTGGAAAGAAGGATGTAATTTTTTAAAAAGATTTTATTTATGTATTTATTTGAGAGAAAGAGAGAGATCATGAGCAGGGGGAGGGGCAGAGGGAGAAGCAGACTCCCCGATGAGGAGGGCACCCGATGCAGGGCTTGATCTCAGGACCCTGGGATCATGACCTGAGCCTAAGGCAGGTGCTTAACCCACGGAGCCACCCAGGTGCCCCAAGAAGGATGTAATTTGAACCCCTGGCTTCAAGATTTCTGACCTCCAACAAAATATCATATAGGTCATTATTTCGTGATCTCTTACTCGACTGAACCCTGAGTTTGGGCAGCAATCAAGTATTTATTACCTTGAGTCGCTGGCATGCAGATCGGTTCCAAGGGGCTCGTGGCACCTTCCGATCCTTCTGGCATGTGGAATGAAGACCCCTACATCACAGAAGAAAAGAGGGTTATTCGTTGATATTCAGCTCGTCCCCCACCCAGACGCCACTGAACTTAGAAGGATGTTCAGGGCCCAGTCTCCCACTGTTCTCTGCGCGCCAGGCTGAGTTACCTGCCAGCGGTCAGCGTACCAACGGGAAACTGCGGACCGTACCTGCTCCTGGTCTGTCTGGCGCACCACAGCTTCATAGGGAGGCGGGGGGTCCAGGGGGCAGAACACTTCCACACCTTTGATTCGTGCTCCGTAGATATGCGGGAGGGGGATGACATCAGGACCGACCATCCTAGGAGAAGCATCATGGCATCAGGAAGCACACTGGGCAGACTGCGCGTCTGACGGCGCTTGCTTCTGTGTGACGGCCTTTGCCTCGGGACAGTTATCCGCCGACAGAGCAGAAGACCCCTCACCCCTCCACCACAGTCTCCTGGCACAGAATTGGGGGGAATAATCTCAGCTGATGGAGGGCCCAGAGTTTCCTAGGCAAGTGACAACGTATAAAATGCAACACCCTCATTTCCTTGAAATCCACTAGCCAAAAAGCAAGCAATAATCCACAGACAGAAAGCAGATTAGTGGGGGGCTGGGGGGAGGGGAGCTCGGAGTGACTGCTGAGTGGGTGTAGGTCTCCCTGGAGGTGATGAACTTGCTGCAGAGCCAGATGGCGGTGGAGGCTGGACAGTACTGCCACGGTACCAAGTGCCACCCAACGGTACACTTCCAAGTGGTTCCACTCATGTTACGTGACCTTCACCTCAACGAAAGAAAAAACACAACTAGGGACTCAGGACAACTCCACGGTTTCTTACATTAGTACATGACAAAATTTCTTGCCTGGGTTTCCCTAACGTCTGATTCATGGTAGAAACTCCCTATTTGTTAAATAAATATTTGAAGGGCTGAATTAATTTTTTCCAGGAAAGCGAACAACATCACGGCTCAAAGACAAAGCAGGACGAATCCCAGAGAGACCCTTCCTAAATACAGTCAGTCAACAAATGCTGCTCGAACACGGGCTTCAGGCCGGGCACTGGGGTTTCTGTCCTGTGAGTGAGAGACCCTCCAGAGCAAACCAACAAAGAAACCTCAAGATATTCTGCCTGTGTTCATAGAAAACTACACACACACACAGGAATAATCTAGATAATAAATTATCAGTAATAAAAGGATAGTTCAAAATACACAGAAACTTGATCCTTTTGACCAGACTTCTGGTTATAAGATAAATAAGTCCTGGGAGATGTAATCATATACAGCTTGGTGACTACAGTTAATAATACTGTATTCCCTATTTGAAAGTCACTAAGAGAGTAAACCCTAGAAGTTTTCATCCCAAGAAAAACAATCCCATAATGATGTGCGCTGACGGATGTTAACTAGCCGTATGGTGGTCGTCACTCTACAATACAGACAAATATGGAATCATTAGGCTGACCACCTGAAGCTCATAGAATGTTCTAGGTCAATTACATCCCATTTTAAAAAGACGCAAGGAAGACCAGAAAACCCGTGGAGTATTAGAGAATGAAAATAAGAGGTAATAGCAAAAGTTTAATGTCCATTTTTGAAATATGAAAATAGACAGAAGCTGAAGGAGACAGGTGAAAGATTCTGGGCCAGCTGCACACAAGGGCTGCTGCTTTTTTTTTTTCCCCCAGAAAGGTGCTCTGTGGATTCATGGTTTTTTCCTTTTATTCCTGCACCCGTTTACAAAAATGCAGTGGAGGAAAAAAAGTTGGAAAAGATGTGATGTTCTTTTTTCATAGCAGTAAAACCAGTGAACGAGGGGACTTGCTTTACACAGTGAGCCCTTGGGACTCCCTCCGTCCTCTCCAGAGGGCCGGTCTTCAATCCTGAATTAGCATGAGCCCATGAGCTGTCTTTCTAGCATTCCCTTGGCTCCCCCCCTCAGCCAGCTCTCCCCATTTCTCCACTGCTGTGTCCTCCCCAGGAAAGTGAATACCCCCAGCTCTGCCTGTTGGTTTATTAGCTCTGGTGGTTTTGATATTCCCCACCCAATGGCTACCTGTGAGTTCACAGAGAAGAGAGGGTTTGCTTGGGGCCAGGAGGTCAAAGGAACAGACTTCCATTTTTGACCTTAAACGACCATGGAATCCCTTTAAGAAGTGGGGGAAGGGGACACATTTTCTTTAAATCCACTGCAAATGAATGACTTCTTCTGGTGGTTACTATAATGACCAAGAAAGCCTCCATGTGACAGAAAGTTGCTTTCCTTTGAAGCAGCTCTCCGTATTTCACATCTTCTGGGTACAAAGGGATCTGTGGGGGGAAACAGGTGTGCTATGTCCTGGCAGGTGTTTTCCTGATCCCTTATGGCCCCCAACAGGTAGAATCACCTGGGGAGGTTTGCAGACTATGGGAGGCCCAGGCCTCGCCTCTAGAAATTCTGCTCTAATTGCCTGTGGTGGGGCCCACACAGATAAGAAGAGATTTTGATCTCTTAAAAATCAGCTAAGCGGCAATGTGACACCACAAGTGAATGAGGAAGCTGGGCCTCAGAAACGGTAAGAGACGCCCCAGGGTCACCCTGGTAAGAGACTCCAGAACCTGGGCTCTTTCAAGTTCACCCCAAACTCTCCAGGAAGCCTTCACTGGTTCATGCTCGTGAGCACCGAGGACGACAGGAAACCCAGAGCCTGCAAACTGTGTTCTGCGCAAGTTGACAACGAGGCTTTGAGAACTCATGCGAGGGGTATGCGGCAACCAAGACGACCAAAGAGTGGTCCTCCCTTGTGTGCTGGGAAGGCGGTGGGGCGCACAGGGCACGGAGTCACCCACCAGCAGAGCCTGGCTCCACCTGAGTCTGGGTTCTGAACTTCATGAGGAAAGAGAATGAGTTTATTATGTTCACCACCGAGGAATAAATGCCTGTGTTCAGTTTTCCATAATCTTCCCTCTCCTGTAACACATTATGTCCCTAGGGTACAACCAGATTCCCCAGCCACGTAATAACTGGAAGGCTCTCGTTTTTGATCCCAGCTCCAACCAATTTCTGAGGATGGGGGTGGGGGAAAGGCTCCCTGGGGTCGTGGAGGAGGAGCACACAGCCCCGACTGTCCTTACAAATCAAGTCACAAGGCAGAAACCCATCTTTGGATGGAAACCTTCACCGCAATCAGGTTTCTGTTTATGGCGGTAATTTGAGAAGTCCTTTCTCAAGGAGGGGACCAAGGCATGAAGTGGTTGTATTTATAGAAGGTAAATAAATAAACTTCTCTGAGAGGTCATAATACCTTGCAGGAAGTGGGGAATTTGCATTGTGTGAAAACTCTGCACGTAACCTGTTATGGAAATATTAAAGAAAACATCTGTTACTATTCTTGCCTGCCTGCTTATAAGAAAGAAAATTACCAATTGGGGTCAAACAGTTAGTGTCTATAAAGTGGATGTATAAGAATCTAGCAAACTTGGTCAAATGTCAAAATACCTTTGATACAATATGTCTCTAAAGGTGAATAAATGTAGCCATTTTAACAAGGAAAGTGGACCGTCCTCTGGTATTGGGAGGATTTCAGAAAATGAGGCTGTTTGCCTGTTGGAGATATGATCTAGACCTCCAGGTATATACGTTAGGCCTAGCAGTGTCTTTTTTCCACAAGGATGTATTACTTTAACACCCTCCCCCATGTTCCTTCCAGAAAGTTCTGAATGGTAAAGCCCTTGGTGAAAACTTGGTGAGAAGCTTGTCTGGATTTGGGGAACGGCAGTCTCAGGATTCAGAGGGGCGAATCCAGGGATGCGCGTGCATCCCAGAGTGGAAATATCCACACTGATAAGCACTACTATGGAAGAACCCACAAGAGAAATGGAAGAGAGAACGGAAGGCAGGGGAGGGGCGGTCTACAGGACACGGGCGGGCAGCTCGACTCCTACACCCGAGTGAGTCACTTTCCCTTTCTGCCACTGCAGGAAATTAAATCTGTCTGTTGCCTCCTCTTAGGTCAACCAAGGGCTCACCTACAATCTCAGAGAGCCAATTAATTCTCCTTCTCGAAGAGGGCATTTCTCTTTCCAACCATGAAATAACAGGCTTTTTCTTTCTTTATTTATTTTTTTTAGTGCCTTCCAACATGTCCCTCTGCACACAGCCCAAGACTGGGCTAAGGTATGAGCAAATGTGTCCTTTGGTACACAACGAGTATGTCTCTCTGGCCCCTGTAATTCTTGGCTCATTTCCTAATACACGAGGAAAGTCATCCTAACCCCCCAAGCTTCAAAATTCTAGTACACTGCCCCCTGAACAACAGGGAGGCTGAATTTCCCCCCGTGCACCCACGGGCGCCCCTCCAACTTTGTGGCCATCTTGAGCTCCCCCTAGGTGGGTGAGGAGGGGAGGGTGTGGAGGTGGGGTGTAGGCATGACTCTGAGTAACAGGTTGCGAGGTTCCCCGTGGAAAAGAACGTTAACAGTGTCTGGGTGGTAGCTCCCGCTGGTGACCTGCTTCAAAGCCCCATGGGGACGCTCTGAGTATTAGCAAGTGGATTTCCAAAAACCCCAAGGCTGGTACATTTATTTGTTTGATGACTCTCCATGCGTACCTTGGGGATTAAAGGTAGAAATTCCTGGCCCTCTGAATCTCAAGCTGAAGACATAAGTCTTTCTTACAGAATTGAGAGGTTTTCTTTTGGAAGCTTAAATATCATTTGCTTATCCTTGAAATTCGGCTTAAGATCACTTCACCCACGTAGCCAACCCTGACTGGCTGACTCTTCCTTCTTTTATGATCCTTGCAACACTCATCTGTAATGACCTAGACTGCGAGCTCCTGGAGAGGGGAAAGAGGCAGGTCTAAGTCATCCGGAATGTCACCAACCCAGCGGGGTGACTAGTCAGCTGCAGAGGACTGATTAAATGTTTGTCGAATGAATAAACATAGTCATTCTTTAGAGAGGTACAATTCTAGAAGTCTCTAACAATCAGATGTATGCACGCAGCATTTCCTTCTGCGGACAGTCATTTCTAAGATTTAAGAAACAAATGATAAACTCGGAGCTAGAATTTGAAAAAGGAAATCAGCGTGGTGTCTATTCTTTCTAGACCAGGGAGAAGTCATGAATAATTAATCTTTTTTTAATGGCTGGGAAGAGTCATGATTTGGGGACCCGCTGATGGTGTTATAATGAACAACGGTTCGGCCTGAGCGCGTTTCCAGGACAACAGCAGCTCTCAATCAAGTCACATGACAGCGGCTGTCTCACTGGGTGTCAGTTTTCCTGGGAAGCTAATTGAAATGGAAAAAAGTATATCCTTAGGTCAAGGTGGGACTTTTCTTTGGTTTCAAGCCATTTATCACACAAAAGAGCAGGGTGAGGAAGGGGAATAGAAATTCCTAAAAAGGAGTTCCTGGCGGGCTTAGTCAGGTTGAGCACGGACCCTAGATCTCAGGGTCTGTGAGTTCAAGCCCCACATTGGGCCGGGAGCCTACTTGAAAGAAAGAAAGAAAGAAAGAGAGAGAGGAAGGAAGGAAGGAAGGAAGGAAGGAAGGAAGGAAGGAAGGAAGGAAGGAAGGAAGGAAGGAAGGAAGAGAGAAAGAAAGGGAAAAGGAAAGAAAAAGAAAATCCTGAAAAATAACGCCATCCGTCTAGATCTTGGAGAGAAGTGAGCTCATGCTATGAGTCCTGGAAATCCTTCAGTCCTCCAAACCGAAAGCATCTCACACACAGCTGGGGTGCGGGCACTTAGGAAGGCTACCTGCGGTTCATCCGGGGTGTGCACGAGTAAAATGTTGCAAAATAGGAAGGGGGGGGCACTGGTGGCACGAAGTCATCAGGGTCTGGGATCCGTCCGTGTTCTTCTACTTCTTCGGCAGAAATCTGAGATTCATCCTAATGAAACAGCACCTTGGTTAGTCAACAGCCTTCACAGCAAAGGCTCTGTGGGACACGGTCATGGGGCCACCTTGTATGGACTTACAATGCAGGATCTTCGGGCTGCAAATATCTGGAGGTAGCGAAGGGCAGCTGCCACCAAGCAGACAGTGGTGGTCAGGGCGTTCAAGGCACACAGGGCGAAAAGGACTTTCTAGAACAAGGAAACAGTAACACCACTGAGCACGTCAAAGCTGATGACCAGAAGGCAATAGAAAAACTTTTTTAAAGAATAATAATGATGTCCCAATAAGGCAATTCTCGTGGGAAAATACAGGCCAAGGACTTTGATGTTTGGCTCAGCCTGAGTGCCAAATAAATACTGGTTATTGATAGGACTCTCGTGCAGTCATATGCGCTTCCTAATTTTAAAAACTAACTTTTGAGCTTTCCTATCCCAGAAAACCCTGGTATGACAATTTTTCTTTTTGCCAGCTCAGAATATTGTCTAGAAATGTTCCTTCCAGGAGAGCAATGAGTGTCTCTTCTGACGTTGGTGTCCCCAGTGATAGCAATTCCCAGCCTCCCACCGGGGACGGCCTGCTGACTTATCTGTGGCCACGGACTCTATTTCGGGAGCACCTGGCAGAGCTCCCCTGTGCACCCAACTACAACAGTGTGGGGCGCAGGCCAGCCAGAGTGTAAAGAGGGCGTCTCTTCTCTAAACCCACGTCTCAAAATAGCAGTAAGGGCAATTCCAAAAGTTTCTGTTGCCACAGTCCTGGCTCCTTAGCAAGGCTTCCCCCAAGACGGGTCCTGGCTCAGAAAGTTTGAGGGTGACTCAGCTACCAGAAATCCAGAAGCCAAAGATAGAAGGCCACTTTTCCATTCTACACAATTCAGAGAGCTGGCAGCTGAGAGATTCCTCCTCGGAACAAAAAACAAACCCAAAACAAAGATCTGAAGAAAGCCCTCAGCGAGGGATTACCCAGAAGCTAACACCTCCAGGTTCACCAACTGATCTTGTCACTCACTGGGCTCGAGAGCCGTTAAGTCAGGACTCAACTCTTGTCCAATTCCCTAATAAAGGGTAATTTTGTACTTCTCTGCAACTGGTATGGTTTTTGATCTCTCGCTTATTATAGCTGCTGCCTGTGAAACAAGAGGTAAGATGCATGAATTTCCCTTGCGTTTTCTAACCGATTATCTGTCCTAAGCCTCTGTGTCCTGGCTCGGCAGCACCCAACAGCCCACGGGACTCACTGAAGGCAGCAAAGGAGCATCAGAACAAGGACAAATGGGCATGCAGTTTAAAGGTTTTGCTCAAAGCAGGGGCGCCTGGCTGGCACCGTTGGTAAAACGTGCAACTCTTTATCTCAGCTTCGCTAGTTCAAGCCTCACACGGGTGTGAAGCCTCCTTTAAAAAAATCGACTTAAGGTTTTGCTAAAAGCTGTATCATCTACGTGTAGCTACATCGTGCGTCAGTATGAATGGATATGCATGCATATAAATACATATACACACAAATGTATGTATTTAGACCCCTTCACATTTTTTGCTATCTTGTAATTCTTGGACACAAAGAAAGCCATCCATGCATCATTTAAAAGACACACAGTCATCCATGCTTCTTCCTGAAGTCACTTCTGTCTCTGGGTCACTGATGAGCGTTGGCTCCTATCCGCTTTCAGCAGCGCAATTGTTTGAGGGAGGTAAGAGAGTGGGGATATTTCTAGTAACTTTGCCTTCTCTGACGGCTCTGTAGTGTATTTACTGGTGGGGGTGGGACCCACTCGAGGTACCTTTAGTAGAAGGTGAACAGCACTGCAAGGCTGAACCGGAAAGAGTTTCAAGGCATTTTCTTTGTCCGTGCATTTGGCTGGTTGAAATTCTTCGCAACAGAAGCAAATCTTGCCTTCCCCTAAGTCCACCTAAAGGGGGAAAAGGCAGAACCATAATTTAATTATTGAGAATAAATACCACTGGAGAACCAATCCCACAGAACGAGGGTTCCGAGCTGGGCAGTGTCTGGATCCATCCGCGTGGGCGGGGGTATGCTGTTGTAAGGACAAGGCTATTTCTTGAACATGCTAATGCCCGCTGCAGGTCAGCCGGGAACCCAGGCTGATGAAGCACACACCAGCTTAGGATTAATGATCACTTTGCCACAGAGGTGGGGAGCACATGACAAAATGCACCTTGGCACTTAAAGTACGGTTGCTGGATAAACTATGGGACACCCAGTTAAAAAACTAGTAGCAGTTTATTTGAAACTCAGGTTTAATTGGGCGCTCTGTGTTTTTACTTGCTCAATCTCGTAACTCTAGCTTAAATCTTCCTCTTGCAAATGACACTCATCGCTTTAGCTCACATTTCATTGCCAAAGCGAAGCTTAAGGCCCTACCTAACTCCAAGAAGGCAAGGAAGCTTAAGCTGCCATGTGCCTGTGAGAAACACAGGGTGTATCTGGGGAACAGTAGCCCTAAACCGTGTAGGCTTAAGCAGATCTCTCAGTTTGACATCTTCAATGTGGTCACAGAGTTGAAGTGATAACACCAGTGATGAGTAATCTCATATTTGTAGTGAAATGTTTTGCAAACTTTTACCCACTTTTCGAAGTTTCCCTTGAATCGAGTTGCGAAAATAAGCAACACTTGGTTTCAGCTAATTAAGACCCATAATTTGGGAGCAGAGGTTCATTCTTTACTTGCTTTCCCTTTTGCGTTGTTGGAGTTGGCTATTCTATTTTGATTAAAAGGGAGAGCCATGTCTTTTTCATACTTGCTAACTTAATCAGGCAGCTTTGACGTCACTAGTTGCAGCATTCTTCAGGAATCTTTACGAATAACTGAACATCTACAGTGTTCGAGTTACTTAAAAGAAAAAAGAGTCTTTTTTTTTAATTGAATTAAAATTCTTACCTTCTAACCAAACTTACCCCGTAGTTACCCTCTAGTAACAAATTAATGGTATTTTTCCAAATTAAGAGAAAATATAGTTCCTTATAAGATAAGTTGATTAGGAAGCAAAGGGAAAAATTTCCACTAAAGATTACACATTTTTTTGGTTTTGGGTTTCTCTTTCTTTGGATGTGAAACTTACTTACATACACGCAAAATTTACACACACAAATCTTAAGCATACCATTTGCAGAATTTTAAGCAATGCATACCCTTGTGCACCCCAAACCCTTATCAACATACAGAACATAGCATCACCAGAGAAAATTCCATCACGCCCTTCCCCATCAATCCCTGCCCCCACCCTCCTCCAGGCAAACACTGTTTTGATTTTTTCCACAAGGATTAGTTTTGCCTCTTCCAAAACTCCATGGATCCTGCAACATTTTTTATTCTCCGTCCCTAAACCACATTGAAAGGGGATACATTATTATATCAAACACCGATGCCCAGAATTTGATAATAAATTCTGCCTCTGATACAAAGAATTACAACCAGAGTTACCTCAATAGACTCCATCTCTATCCATTCATTTCCACTTGGTTTCTGTCCTTTCCTGGTTTGCCCACAGAGACTGCTATCTCCACATGGTCCCCACACCTAGATCTGCAATCCGACCCCCCCCCCCCGCCCAGACACACACAAAAGCAAAAGACTGTCTGTGTTTTAATTTTTCTTCCATTGTCTCACATATTGAAGGCACATCCCGGGGCTAACATCTACACTAGATTTTTGCCTTCTTAGGGAAAACTGTGGCCATTCAGACAGGATTTCTCTAGGCAGGGTCTGGACAGGGTGGGATTTCATTTCCTCTCGGGGATCACCGGCTTCCTCTTAGTCCCTCTTCCATGAATCAATAACAGTCCTCACCCTGGGCTAAAGCCAGCAAGCGTTACTCCTGATGGGCTTCTTCCTCTGCAGTCCCGCTGAGGACTCCCTGATTTAATACTAACAGAACTATTTAATAGTTACAAATAAGCAGCCGTCGAGTTGCTGCATTCTGCTCACGCACCCAAGGCCCTCCTCTTCCCAAGCACCAACCACGTTCGCTTTTCTCAACACCATGCAGTGCGGGTTTCCATTTCTTGTACTTAGGTAAGCTTCCAAATCTTACCTAAGGATTTTGCCTCCCTCAGGTAATACTCGGTGTCGTCTTACAAAGCACTCCCCTCCCAGTCAAGTCCATTCTTGGCACAAGGCATTCAGTTAAGAGACAAAGCAGGCCTATGTGGGTTGCACACACACAGGGGGGCATTATTTACACACAGCCTGACTTGTCTATATCTGGAAACCTCAGCTATCCGGAACTTCTGGGGTCAGCTGGTCTGGAGGCAACAATTTTCCAGATGGGTGAAGGTTAATCTCTTTACACAAGGCTTTTGGAAAGCTTAATCATTATCCAAATAAAAATGAAATCCGTGGCTGTGCCCAGCAGACACGGCAGCCCTGAGGCTCTGTGCAAAATGGTGCCAGGCAACAGTGTGTTTTGTGTTTCTTGTTCTTTCTGTTCCTGACCCTTCACCTCCCTTCTTAATCCCGGCTCTGCCCCAGTGTTTCTGCAAAGGTATTCCAACGTCTCTTCGATCTCTTCAACCATCCACAAACAACCCTGTTCAAGCCTGGACATGCAAACCATCCACCCTTCAACCTTGATACTACTATTCCCTGACGCCACTAGGCCCTCCCCGCCCTCTCCTCATCACCAGGAGCATGGTTCTCCACATTGGCTGTTCATTAGCATCTTCTAGAAAGCTTGCAAAACAGGAGGACACCTTCTCTAGCAATGAGGGAACTGCAAGCTAGCATAACGATGAGCTCTCACACCAGCCCCACCAGACTGACGAAAGTTAGAGAGAAATGCTTGCAGCCAAGCAGAGGGTCACTGGTAGAAATCTAAGTTGAACCTTTTAATAAAGGAACCGGGCCTATATTTTAAAATGAAAATACTTATTCCCCAACCACTTTGGAAAGTATTTAGCAGTTTCTTATAAAGTTAGACAGACACACGTTTACCATGTGACTGAGCAAATCCCACAACTACTTATTTACTCAAGAGAAATGAGAATGGGCCCACAAGAAAAACCACAACTGTACAAAAATGTTTGCAGGAGCTCTGTTCATAATACCCCCAAACTGGAAACAGTGGAAATGCCCATCAACAGGAGAGTGGATAAAACAAACCATGATATTTTTATACAATGAAAAACTGACGTGCCAAAAAAACCCCAAAAAACAAAAACCAAGCAACTGACGCAACACAAAATCATGGGTGAATCTCGAAATTGTTATGCTGAGCAAAACAAGACAGACCAAAAGGTACGTACCCTATAACTCCATTCGGGTGAAATGCAAGAACAGGCAAAACTAATGTTCTAGATCTTGTTTGGGGTATGTTCCTGAGTGTATACATTTGTCAAGATGAATGTATACATTGTCAAAACTCAATGAACTGCACGCTTCAGATCTGTGCATTTCATTGTAAATTTTACCTCCATTTAAAAAAACGGAGAGAGTCACCAAAGGGTTGAATGTGTAATTTTTTGAAGAAATGAGACAAACAGAAGAAAAACTACACCCTCTCCACGAGGAACAATCTGGGACCTTCCTCCACCTGGTGAAAAGCACCCAGCGCGATGTGCAGGATGGTATGCGTGGCTCCATTGTGTTGATGGCCAAAACCCAAACCAGCAGACAGCAAGGCAATAGAGAACCAACCTGCTCGAACAAAGACGAGTGTTCAATCTGCAAGTGAGAAAAGCAGTACGCAGGGGAGTGGATACAATACGTCCCGTTTTTGGAAAATAAATCACGATTAGGTCCACCCCCTACATATTTATGTGAGATAATCTGAACATATGGAGGGAGACCCCTAGCTTGTTAGCAGGGATTTGGAGTGACTAGCATGGTGGAGAGGGAATGAGGAAGAGTGTCCCTTTCCCCAAAAAGGTCAAACAGACTCACTAATGAAAAACAACAATTATGATATGGTCCCACTGATGGAAATTGTGTGCTTTTATGCATATATATAAAGAGGTGCCCCAAAAATCCACCAACTGGTTAACAGTGCTTACCCAGAAGAGTGAGATTTCAAATGATTTTTGAGTTCTGTCCTATACTTTTATGACTTGTCCACATTTTTACAGTTTTATAATCAGATAAAATCAGAGTTGGTTTTGTGGTGGGGGAAAAAAGGTATAATTAAAAATACACTTAACATATAAAAAGATATGGATGCCTAGACACCACCCCCCTCCAGGCCAACTGAAAATCAGGCTATGGGGCCCCAGTTAGGGGAGTCTTTACAAAGTTCCCCCCCGGTGAGTCTAATGGGCTCTCAGGGTCGAGAGCCACAGGATTTCTCAGAAAAGTCCATTAACTATACCCTTGACCCCTGCAATCTGGCTTTTGCTTTCTCCAGAGCTACCAAGGCTCATTTCCCACCACTACCCTCTGAGTTCTCTCCTCTCTCGGGCTCCACCCACTCTCCTTATTTATTCATCATTCAAGGTCCATCTCAAATCTTGGTAGTCCTGGTGCCTTTCCTTATCCTCCCCCGGGTACAGGCTTTTCTTTCTTTGCATGCCCCCAGCGCGGTGTCTCACTCTGCCGGCCAAACCCAATGCATCTACCTGCAGCTGGGCACCTATTCATTCCCCCCACAAACACCACTGGAGCGTCTGCCGTGCTAACCCTGTTCCTCTTGCACGTGATAAACTTCTAGGTCAGGAACGAGGTCTGACTTTCCTTTTTACTCTCGGCAGCCTCTCATCAGTGTCTTGACACAGAGAGGCTACAATTCTGCCAAACTGTCTTCCCCATACTGTGACTCTTCACTTTCAGCCTGTGCCTGGTCTCTTTGCCCCTTCTAATTTGCTGTGTGGTTAGTAATTGGAAAACAACACTTTTTTTTTCTGGAAACTCTGTATGTGAAGGAGTGGGAGGCAGTGCAGGGGGCCTTTGGGAACTCCCAAAATAAGAGAGAAGCAGACACTGCCCTTGGGGAGATCCCGGCTCAGAAGAACGGAGAAGACAGGTGTATGAATGTCTCTAGTACAAAAAATGAAAAGGATAAATACCTGAGAGATGTACATATAGGACGTTCTAGAAGGTGATCTTTCCTGGGGGTTCAGGGACTGGTTCCTAAAGGAGATAATCTCTGAATGGGGCTGTAAAGGACTGATATGATTTGGAGGAACAAGGACTGAGGGAGAGGGAATTTGGGGGGAGAGATAGTGTTGTTAAAACTACGAAAGTAGGGCAATGCCAGGCAGGCTTTGGAGCAATGACAGGGAGTTAAGCTGCCTCCGGGAGCGGGCAGGACAAGGGTGAATTGCAGGGGGCCTTACACACCAGAAAAGGCTGTGAGCCTGGGATCCCGTAACGTAAGGTTAATAAACAATGGGGTGACAAAATCAGAAAAGGAGAAAAGAAGGGTTAAGAAAGAGCAATGGAGGGGCGCCTGGGTAGCGCAGTCGTTAAGCGTCTGCCTTCGGCTCAGGGCGTGATCCTGGCGTTCCGTGATCAAGTCCCACATCGGGCTCCTCGGCTGGGAGCCTGCTTCTTCCTCTCCCTCTCCCCTGCTGTGTTCCCTCTCTTGCTGGCTGTCTGTCACATAAATAAATAAAATCTTTAAAAAAAAAAAAAAGAAAGAGCAATGGGTTTGTGGTGGGTCTCTGAGGAGTCCTCCTACTGGGGAAGGCCAGGGCTTTATCACAGCACTTTGAGAAATGTGGTCCCTCCTCCGCTGGCATCCCCCTGGTTTCTAAGGGGCAACACGGCCTTGTCACCAAGTTCCAAATAGATGAGATTGACTACAACTTCTCAAGAGCCCCGTTCTTTTGCTCTGAGCCACACGGAGGTACTTGTCATTGAGAAGTCCTTTTAGAAAGTTCAAAGATGATGGGGCTAGCCCCGTGATGGGTTTTAAGGAGGGCACGTATCGCATGGAGCACTGGGTGTTACACACAAACAATGAATCATGGAACACGACATCAAAAACTAATTATGTGCTGTACGGTGACTAACACAACATAATAAGAAAAATTAATTAATTAATTAATTAATTAAAAATATAAACCTGGGGGGGGAAAGAAAGTTCAAAGATGGCCAGTAATTGGTTATACACCCAAAAGAATTGAAAGCAAGGTCTCAAAGGTCCCATTTCTGTGGTTAAAAAAATTATATGGTATATGCATGCAATGGAATATTATTCAAGTCTTAAAAAGTTAAGAAATTCTGCCACATGCTACAACAGGCAGACATGTTGAGGACATCAGGCTAAGTGAAATAAGCCAGTCACAGAAAGACACATGCTGGGGTGCCTGGGCGGCTCGGTGGGTTAAGCATCCGCCTTTGGCTCAGGTCCTGATGCTCAGCAGGGACTTTGCTTGTCCTTCTCCCTTTGCCCCTCCCCCGCTCATGCTCTCTCTCAAATAAACAAATAAAATCTAAAAAAAAAAAAAAAAAAGATACATGCTGTGGAATTCCAGTGAGATCAGGTGTCTAGAGTAGTTCCATTCAAAGAGTCAGAAAGGAGAGGCACGGTTGCCAGAGGCGGGGCCCAGGTGGGAAGGGTAGGGGGAGGGCCTGGAGGGCGGGGGAGCTGTTTAATATGGATAGAGTTTCAGTTTTGCAACAAGAAAAATGTCCTGGAGATTGGTTGCACAACAACGTGAATGTACTTCAGCTACTCAACTTAACTCTTAAAAATCAAGATGGTACATTTCATGCTACGACATGCATTTTACCCCAGTCAAAAATTAAAAGAAATTCTTCGGAGATTTTGCAGGCCCACAACCTCTTAGCCACAATCCTGAAATTCCAAGAGCCCTGGAAAGCGGAAGTTGTGACTACAGCCTGCTGCCCCAGAGTGCTACAGGGGAAGTAGCGTACGCGGCAGGTTTATCTTCTCCAAATCGGGCAAACTCTGAACGCTGAAACGCAGCCGGCCTCTGGAGGTTTCGCAGCACGGACTGCTGACCTGTATTCTGATCATCTCCGTTTTCCCTCTTCGGATGAGAGCAGACCGATACTGCTGGTGGTCACCTGACTGACCCGTTCCCTAACTAGCGACACGGTATCTTACTGTGGTTGCAGCGCTCTGCTAGCTGGTCCCAGCTTTGGAAAAAGAAAGGCCCGAAGTCGGTCAGGGGAAGTGGGAAAATGAAACAAAGCGCAGGTTTCACTCCAGGGTGCTGCCAGGCGCATGCTGCCTCCCCATTCCCCCACCCCCAGAAAGCAGGTGCACAGCGATGGTTTAGGACGACTTACCAGATCACACCTGGGCACGCTGGACACAAACTGGGCCCCCTGGCAGCCGAGAATAAATCCAGCTAGGTTTAAGAGGACACACACCACAGAGAGCAGCACAAAGAGATTCACCTGAAGTGGCAGGAAAAGAGGCCGTTAGAAAAGACAACAGCTAAATTCAGAGAGGCTTTCGTCTGAGCTAAAAAAAAAATTCATATTCTCTTCCCAGAGGACACACATTTTTTTAAAAAAGTCTGAACTATGTTCTTAATGTACCAACCTTCTGTTCATGTTGTAGAATTTTTAAATTTTTAACTTTTAAACTGTGCCGAGGAAGACCACTGACTCTCAAGTCTTCTCAATAATCTCAAGTCCCTAATTTTTTTTTTTCTGCCTTTTTTCTGACACCCTCAGCTCTGATCTGTTCGTTGCATTAAACCGTGGCCAATTCTTCCTTGAGCCATCGCTATTTTTTTTTTTTTTTTGAGTTTTGCAGGATCAATGGTAAGTGGACAAATGGAGAATTCCAGCATGTAAGTGGAACCCAGGAAAGTCAGAGCACTCAGCCCTTCCTGGCCGGAAGTGTCAGTATACAAGTAAAAACAAAGGTAAGTCTTTTCTCAGTTCCACACAGGGTAGGTACTAAAGAATAAGTCTATAGTGATCTTCTATGTACTTTTCTCCGAAGCTAAATGTTCCAAACGTTACACTAAATAATTCAGGATTAACAGAAATCAACCAAGAAGCCAGATTTTACTTAGTGCCAATCAGAGGCTACTACAGCTTTCCAACTTGAGAACTATATTATCCAAATCAAATCTTATCGCCAATATAAAAGGTTGGAGCTAATGATGATCAGTGTTAGAACCAGGCCTCAGTTCGGGTAGCTAATGCCAGAGTTGGCCAGTGAGACGCTTGTTCTTTGTTACTGGTATTCCAAGAAGCTTGAGAACATCTCCCCTAAACCCATGTTATGAGTCAATATTTACTATCACATGATGCCCCTTTTCCTAAGAGGAATTCTTCCTGCCTCTCCAGGAGTAGTCTGGCCTCTGCTTCTCTCCTTGTTTTGTAAATCTGTAAAAGGACTATGCACTCTGTCATCAAATCCTGTGGGAAATGCTGGCCGCGGCTGCTGTGCTACTGTTTCTCATGATTCGTCAGTGTCTGTAGGGCTTAACTGGGTCAGCAGAGAGCTCGGCCCCTCCAGCACTATGTCAGTCATCACCATGCCAAAGCTTTGGAGAATGAGGATGCCCAGTTGGCCAAGGACAGAACATGATCTTCTTACCTGGGCTTCTCCTATGCACTGGCAGCTGCTACTCAAAGAGACCTAAGACATCTGGAATCTTCACACCCAGCAACAAAATTATTGTTACTATGGGGAAGTCTAACTTTCCTTCGAAAATTATCTTTTCATGCAATCTCAGATGCCTTGAAAAGAAAGCGTGGTTATAATCCTTATGCCCACCAGCACATCATAAACCTTCCTAACTCTGGGGTGCCTGGGTGGCTCAGTCGGTTGAGCGGGACTCTTGGTTTCGTCTCAGGTCATGATCTCAGGGTCCTGAGATCAAGCCCCACGTGGGGCTCCTGTCTGCTTCTCCCTCTGCCTCTGCTCCTCCCCCGTTCTCTCTCTCTCAAATAAATAAAATCTTTAAAATAAATAAATAAATAAATAAATAAAAACTAGATCTTCATAACTAAAAATTAGCAACATCAGATATAGAAAGAGTGAGGGTTCATTACTTCCAGCACGGGTCTCCAATCTCTTTTTTTTTTATAATAATATTTTCTTATTATATTATGTTAGTCACTATACAGTACATCCCTAGTTTTTGATGTAAAGTTCCATGATTCATTACTTTCCAAATCTCTTTATTAAAACCTTCAATTCAGCTCAGCAAATGACAGTGAAGAAAACCAACAGGCAAGCCACAGACCGGGAGAAAATATTTCATGCCTATATTAAACAAAGAACCTTTATTCAGGATATAAAAGTAACTCCTCAATTCAATAAAAAAAAAAAAAGACACCACAAAAAAAAAAAATCAGGCAAAAGAACGGATATTTCACAAAGGAAGATATAGGAGTGGCTGATAAGCACATGAAAAGTTACTCAACATCCTTAGTCACCACGAATGCAAACTAAAACCACAGTGAGATAACACTTCGCATAGTTGGTTAAAATCAGGAAGAATGACAACATCAAGTGTTGGTGAGGACTGGGAGCACATGGACTCTCCCGCATTGCTTGTCTGAGTATAAAACGGTGCTGCCACTTCCTAAAAACTAAATAGAAACCTCCCATGCCAAAGAATTCCAAATACAGTTGACCCTTGTACAATGCAGGGCTGAGGGGTGCCAACCCCCAACCTCTGCACACAGTGCAAAATCGGAGTATGACTTCTGACCGCCCATAAACTTGACTATTAATAGCCTATTATTGACCAGAAGCCTTGCCGATGACATAGTTGATGAACATATATTTTGCATATGATGTGTATTATATATTGTATTCTTACAATAAAGTAAGAGAAAAGAACATGTTACTAAGAAAATCATAAGGAAGAGAAAATATATTTACAAAACTGTACTGTATTTATTAGAAACAAAATCTGGGGGCGCCTGGGTGGCTCAGTCGGTTGAGCGTCTGCCTTCTGCTCGGGTCATGATCCCAGCATCCTGGGATGGAGCCCTGCACTGGGGTCCCTGCTGAGCAGGGAGTCTGCTTCTCCCCATTCTTCTGCGTGCTCAAGTACTCTCTCTCTCTCTCTCTCTCCCTCTCTCTCAAATAAATAAATCTTAAAAAAGAAAAGAAAAGAAAAAAAATGTGCATGTAAGTGGACCCATGCAGTTCAGACTCCTGCTGTTCAAAGCTCAACTGTGATTTATGGAGATACTCAACCCTCAACTCCCTACTCCTCAAGTATGGGTTGTACCAGGTGAGTTCCTTCCGAAGAATACAGAATGGAAAGGAGAGGGGGAGCAATCTTTCAGGGGAGAAACCTGACAAACATGACATCAACCAGGGGACCAAGGTTAATATCGCTGATAAGTCATGTGGACGGCATGTACCCTTGATGTGATGTGATGAAGATGGCGTTTTACCTCCGTGTTCTTCCTCTGCCGAACCGATGATAACCTCAGTCTAACCATGAGAAAAACATCAGACAATCCCAATTGAGGCCCATGCTACAAAATACCTGACAAGTACTCCTCAAAATGGTCAAGGTCACCAAAAACAAGGGAAGTCTGAAAAACCATCACTGCCAAGCGGAGCCTAAGGAGACATGACAAGCAAACGTAATGTGGCAACCTAGGCTGGGATAACAGACAGAAAAAGAACGTTAGATATAAATAAGGAAATCTGAAGAGTATGGATTTTAGTTGATAATAATTTATCAATATTGGTTCGTTAGTTGTGACAAATGTACTACACTAAGGTAAGATGTCAATGATGGGGAAACTGCGTATGGTGTATATAGGACCTCTCTCTATTATCTTTGAAATACTTCTGTAAATCTAAAACTATACTACAGTAGAACATGGATTTAAAAACTGCAAAAAAAAAAAATCTGAATATACGCCTACCTTATGTATGACCCGCTATTCCACTCCTAGGAAATGACCCAGAGAAATAAGTGCAGATACCCACAAAAAGACTTACAGAAGAATGCTTACAGCAGCTTTATGCATATTAGACCAAAAATGAAAATAACTCAAAATATCCAACAGCAGGAGACTAAGTAAACAAATTGTGATATTTTCAAACAGTGGAATACTTCTTGCAAAAAAAAGGAACACACTACTGATACACAGCAACACAACGCAGTTCCAAGACCTTGAGTGAAGTAAGCCGGATGTTATAAGCTTCCACGGACATGAAGTTCAAGGATAGACCAAATAATCAGGGGGTAGAAATCAGAAGAGGGGTGCCTATTTGGAGGGGACTGACTGGGAAGAAAGAGGAGAATTTTCTGAAACAACAGAAATGTTCCATTTGTTGTTTTGAATGTTGGCTACATCAGTGTATCCAACTCTCAAAACTCAGCTAACTCAACACTTATGATTGGAGATTTATACAAATTATATTTTCTATATTAAAAAGAAAGGAAGAAAGACAATTCTGAATCCACCTGCCAAGACAGGAGTGTGAGATCATACAATGAACGGGGCTACTTCTGGAGTGTCAGAATAACAAACAAGTTGAGAGAATGCTCCAGAGATTCGCTGCCTGGTAGACTTAGCTTCTCTCCCGCACAGGATGGGCTGCCGATGAGAAGTCCAAGTCAGATCACCAGAACACCAACCCCAGAATGAGGACCTGGGCCAAGGCACATAGGCTATGTACAAAATCACCATGCACTGTCCCCCAAACTTACTCCCTCGGGTGGCTTTTTTATTACTATCATTAAAACTCTGGCCAATCTTATTGGCTATTTGGTCCTTTGGATTATTCTAGTGTAGACCACGGCAGCATATATCAGACATGGGGGCTATCAGGATACCAAACATATCTCCTTTAGAGGCTGGATCAGCTTCAAGGGTGGACAATATTGGAGTTTAAGGGAGGCACTTAGTTTTACAGGGACTTTCAGGATAGACCTCTCTGGCTTTAACCTAGTTATAATCGTATAACTTCCAAAACCCAAATTTCCATTCCACTCATCACCAGAGGGTGTCCTCTCAGACAGAGGGCAGTAAAACATCAGCTACTAAGGACGAACATCGAGTCACAAAGTCTGCTCAGCTCTATCTGCAAAGGGGAAGAATTTCTTACATTTCTTATATTGTCACCATTCTTGCTGTTAAAAAAATCACTGCAGGTGATTTGAATTTCTCTTTGTGGCAAGCACCTGAATTTGGAATCAAGTGGTTCAAATCACCTGGTTCAAAATCAGCCTTTCCCACTTGTTTGCTGTGATATTGTTAGCAACCTCTTTGAGACTCACTTTTCTCATCAAACAGGTCTATATTCCCAGCCACCTCCCAAGATTAATGAGAGAATCATACAAAATGACGTACGTAAAAGTCCTTTGCGTGCCGCAAAATGCTATGCAATTGGTTTTATGATTAATAACAATAGGCACTTCCTCTTTGGGGGAGCACCTTTTCATTGCAAAATGAATTTCACAAAATGAATCTCACTAGGTCCAGTACCAGCATTTTGTTCGTGACGCATGTGATGTGCCTGAGTTCATGGCAGCTGGAAGATGTACTCTAATTGTAAGAATAATCTGCAGGTATACCGTTTCCAAAACTTCTCTAAGAAGAATCCTTCCTGCAGCCTGCAGATAAGTTCCTAAGGGAACTCACTCCACGCTGACCTTTGACACCTGTGTGCAAGAGATCCTGCGCTCTTCCCAAGCAGGCTGGCCTACAAAGACTGTATCCATGGGGCTCCTTTGCCCTCTTGTCTTTAGTGAAGTTCAGCCACTGGGAAGCCCTGGCAGAAGTTTGGAGGGAGGGAGGAGAGTGAGGTTGGGCTAGTTATTCTATAGGTTCCTTCTCTGCAGCCTCAGGCTGGCTGTGTCCCTTAATGGAAAGCCACAGGTTCTTTCAAGGGGTCCTCTGTACCTGATTCGGAATTCCAGATAGGGTCAGGCTTAGGGACAGTCTCAGCCTCACTGTTCCCTGCACCTTGCACATTCCTTTGTGAACAAGCCTTTTATTAACCTCTTCTCAAGGTATAATCTTGTTATCTGTGCCCTGCCAGGAGCTTGACGGATACAACGTTTCTATAATTGTCTTCCTTATATTTGACTGAATTTTTTTCTGATTTTTAAGCTTCGTTCCTATTGTTCTCAACTCACAGTCATCACCACCTGCCCAGCGAAGGCAACACCATGGGTTACATACAGTTCCTGAATTCTACTGAGACCAATTCATCATTGGGATTTACCATCAAGGAACGGAAAAGCCCAGAGTTGATGCAGAAATGTCTTTCTAGAACTTGGATTTTAGACATGAAAGACAGTGGGACCCAAAAAGTGGTGGGCTTGCCTTCTGTGACTGGCACCCTGGGGCTTTTAAGGGTGAGATGCAAAATCCAAGATCCAAAGAGCTGGTCCTCTCCTAGGGACTGGCAATGTGAGTGACACCTTTTATGCTTTTGGTTTTACTGTTACAAACTTGAGCCAGGAGTATTATATGAGACTTATATCAGGTAGCTTGATGCAAAGAGATTATGTTTTTCATCATGGAACTCACTGCCACTCTCATCTCTTGCAATTGTGCCCCTGGTCCATTCCAGGTCTCAATTAAATGACGCAATAAAAGAATGTTTGGGGAATCTGAGGCCACCAAACATCACCTTCAATTTTCGCATTCCTACCTGCTAAAAATTCTTCATAAGCCCCACCACATAATAGCATTAAATAATTATGCCTCTCACAGCTTGGTATTGTTGACTGTCTTTTTTGGTTCAAGATTTTGCTCCCTAAATAAGTTGACCTTTCCCTACTGTCTAAGGACTTGTGTTTTGTTGTTTCTTCCCTACTGCTCCAAACTCGAGATGCAACTGAAACTTGCCTGGGCTTGTTTAAATAAATAAGTAGTTCCAGAGATCATATGAAGGCAGCGTAGTTTAAAAACGAGAGGTTTAATATGGTGGAGTGAATATAAGCATTTAGTGCTACCAGTTCCTAAAAACCCATTACAATGGTAATGAAGGAAACGTTTTGAATGCAGAAATCTGTAAGGACAGAACAACAGGAAAATCGCATCAAAATTTTAAAAGCTGGAAAGCCAGTGGGCCAGTGTGAACTGGACGCAAGGGTGCTGAGAAAAGACTCCTACCATAGCAAAGAGGGAAGCCAAAACCACAGGATTCACTCCTCAGACTCTCCAGATGTTCAGAAATGGGCAGTAGCAGTGAAAGTGAGGCTAAAAACAGGACTGGCTGAGAGTCTAAACAGCAGTTCGAAATTGGTACAACCACTCTGAAGAAGTACTGGCGTTTACTCTTTCTAACAAAAGTCAACATATACCGCCTATGACTCAGCAACTCGCTTCTAGGTACATGCGCAAGACAAATTAACGTATATGTCCCCAAAAAGACATGTCCACGCGCGTCAGAGCACTGGTTCATAACAGCCCAAAACTGGAAACAACCCAAACGTCCAAGAGGAGGAGAGTGGATGAACAAATTAGAGGAAGCTCATAAAGGGAATAAAACTCTGCTGTGATCTGAATGTCTCTGTCCTCCCAAAATATATCTGTCGAGCCCCTAACCCCAAGGTGTTGGCGTTGGGAGGTGGTGGCTCTGCGGGCTGATTAGGTCATGAGGGTGGAGCTTCATGAATGGGGTGTGTGTGTGTGTGTGTGTGTGTGTCCAGGCGCGCGCTCACAAGTGGGTGTACTCTTCCATTTAAATATCAAAAGACCGCCAGATTCCTTCCTCACGAAGAGAAACTTCTCGAAAACTCCCAACTTAAAAAATATTATCGGGGCGCCTGGGTGGCGCAGTCGTTAAGCGTCTGCCTTCGGCTCAGGGCGTGATCCCGGCGTTCTGGGATCGAGCCCCACATCAGGCTCCTCCGCTGGGAGCCTGCTTCTTCCTCTCCCACTCCCCCTGCTTGTGTTCCCTCTCTCGCTGGCTGTCTCTCTCTCTGTCAAATAAATAAATAAAATCTTTAAAAAATATATTATAATTTCAGAATTCTGTCCCTTCACACTTTCATTCATCTTTTTTTTTAATTTTTTTTAGAGAGGAAGTGGGGAAGGAGCAGATGGACAGGAAGAGAGAGAATCTTAAGTGGGCTCCACACCCACTGCAGAGCCCAATGAGGGGCTCAGTCTCACGACCCTGAGATCACGACCTGAGCCGAAATCAAGATTCTGACGCTTAACCGATTACACCATCCAGGAGCCCGTTTTTATTTATCTTTTAATTTCCCAAGGAAGTACCACTGGTAGTGACTTAAACACTGTCTTTCCCCACCCCCCACATACAGCGTTTTGATACTGCTCAAGACAAATAAAGACCAAAATAGACTTTTCTCTGGTGGGGCACAAAATCTGAACCAAAGACACAAAGACATAGGTGGTCTTAAATTATACTGAATGAGTGGATGGAGGAATCCATCAATCAATCACTAAACAAAGGAGAGAAAGCCAATTCTTTATAATAAATACTACACAGAGGTATCACACATTCTTACTAATATTCTGGAACATATGCAGAACAGATTCTGAAAGGCAAACCCTGGATTTGCTATCACTGCTTGCATGAAAATGGCTGCCACCAGTGGTCCTGGTGGGAACTACCAATTTCTAGGGAAAGAAGATGGGAAGGATTGGGACTCCTGTCCCATTATTTCAAAGAAAGTAAGAGTGTAGGTGGTGAGTGAGTAAGTGGAAGAACAAAGCTCCCAGTCCTTAGAATTTACGTTATATTTTTCCATTGAAACAAGAATGCTATGGGATCAAGCTGGGAATCTAACCATTATTTTAACATTTATGTCCTCAGAGCCAGGGAGTCCAAGCTCCAAACCACTGATTACTCACTGGTTAATAAGACGAATGTCATAGGAACTTTGACAGTTAATGTAACTGTTCAGTTAGCTCTTCACATTTAACATTTTAATTCAGTTTGGGGAAGCATTTTAATACAAACATGTAGAATCATGAGCAAAGTTATCGGAGCACAGCACACAGACGTTGGAAAAAAGATTGAAGACACCAAAGGAATACTTTTCTGAACTAGGTTAGCAAAATGAATGTTAAGATTGACCACCCAGCACCATGGCAACCAACAAAACATAACAAATCACAGCCACTCTCAAAGCCCAGACTCTTGCGGCTTTAAACCTATTTCAGGAGCTCACACATGCGCTGACTTGGTTTGCCTGCGTGCCTTTAATCCTTGGATCCCAAAAGAACCTACTCCAGGGCTTCACTTCTTTGACACCCTTTAAACTTCTTCCAGAAGCTTGGCAGATATATTACCAACGTCCAGACTGGTTCTCTTTGCCAACAAGCCAAACACAGCCCAGTTGCTGTGAATGGAACCAGCCGTCTCCCTTTCCTCCCCAAGATATTTAAGTATCAGATTTATTCACATGATCGCTGTCCCCAGATTCTTTTTTTAATAAAGTATTTAAAATACAATAACATTTATTTCCAATTCCTTTTTCAATAGGCATGAAAGGCTTCTTCCTATCCCCACCAGAGTAAGACAAATTGTCATCACTTCGGGACACAGCTTTGAGGTGAGCCTTATAACCTCAGTTTTAAAGCACTTATAACTGAGAATTCCTAACTCCTGGTGAAAATGTACAAATCTCAGGGGTACTTTCGAGGCTCTTTGTTTATGAAAAAGAAATTCTGCCTTGCCGTGGGTCCTTTCCCCCGTTTCCTTGCAGACCCCCATTCCCTCCCAGACCACCCCCCTACCCCCGCAGTCTCCCAGGCTTTCCTTTCAGCACATCACCCCTCATTGCTCAGAAAAGTGACTTTTCCCATGATCCGAGCAATCAGGTTTAGCGGAGGAGAGCGCCCTCAGTGTGCGTCTGGCTTCCCCGATGCAACTTAGACAGCTCTACCACCCTAAATTCCTATCAGGAATGTGCTAAGGACCAGGAGGAAAGGACCCTAATGAGAATCTCAAGAGAAATAATCAAGCGGGATGATGTGACACGTGAGACTGGCTATTCAAACAAAGTGAAAGGAGCAGAAACATGGTTTGCTATGGCCCTTGGGAATAAAGTGGCAGAAATAATCTTGTATTTGAAGACACCAACAGCCACAGAAAAGGGTTGGTTTTTTTTTTAATATATATTTTATTCATTTGTCAGAAAGAGGGAGAGAGCACAAGCAGGGGAGTGGCAGGCAGAGGGAGAGGGAGAAGAAGACTCCTTGCTGAGCAGGGAACCCAATGTGAGGCTCCATCCCAGGACCCTGGGATCATGACCTGAGCTGAAGGCAGGCACTCAACTGACTGAGCCACCCAGGTGCCCCAGACACAGAAATGTTTAAATCACAGAAAGTTTGCAGATCTATGACTCTCGAGACACCACTTTTCTTACTTCATTATTCTTTTCTGCTTTCCTCTGTGCTTCTCTAATTTTGGTTCTTTCCCTGCTTCTAGTCACTTCTCCACTGCTGTTAGCTTCTCAAGGTTCGGCAAGTTGGAAAGTTAGATCTTCTGACTCCCCAGCAAAGACAATGTCAGCTCTTGAGAAGCTATGCAGAGTCGACAGTCTCCACAGATGGCTGCCATCGAGTCCTCCCTCTGTACCCACAGGCTGTTCCTCACATCAAGCTGCGGAGTCCGATACACACTAGGGAATATGATCCAGCCTTAAAGAGGAAGGGAGTACCGACACAGGCTACGACATGAATGAACCTTGGAAGCGCTCTGCTAAGTGAAGTAAGCCACATACAAAAGGACACGTAGCGCATGATTCCACTTATAAGAGGGACCTAGCGTAGTCAAATTCATAGAGAGAGAGTAGAATGGTAATTACCAGAGGGGAATGAGGAGTTATGGTTGAATGGGTAGAGAGTTTCTGTTTGAGATGATGAACAAATGCTGGAAATGGATAGCAGTGATGGTTGCACAGCATTGTGTAAAAGTACTCAATGTCATTGTACACTGTACACTTTTAAAGAGTCAAAATGATAAATCCTAAAATATATACATTTTACCCCAATTTATAAGACTTGCAAAAGAAAAAAGAAAAATCGGGAAAGAGGTGGAGTCTAATTCCCAATTTCCCTCCTCTTGATTCTAGGCTGGCCTTAGGAACTTGTTTGACCAATAGAATGCAGCAGACATCCAAGGCTGGATCCTAGGAAGCCTGGCACATCTCCCCACTCCACCCTACCCCCTACACCCCCTTCCTCTCCCCACCCCCACCCCAGACCCTTGGAACACCTTTCTGAGACACTCCCTTGCAGAATCCAGCCACCATGGTGGGCAGCTGTTATGTGGGGAAGCCACACATTCATGCTCTAGTCAACAGCCCTTGCTGAGCTTACCACATGTGCCATTTATAAATATATACCAAAATATCTGAGGAGGAAATGTTGTCAAGGCTGTTATGTATTTCAACACAATCTGGTGGCAGGAGAAAGAGAAGAGAAATGGTCAGGGGTGTAGATGAGACAAGTCTAAACATGTGTCAGCGATTATGATAGCTGGGTTGTGGGTACCAGAGGAGCTATTGTATTTCTCTCAAATTAGGGGCATATTTGAAATTTTCCATATCAAAAGAAGAACGAAGAGAAGGTGGAGGAGTAGGACAAAAGGAAATGGGGAGGGGGAGAAGATAAAGGAGAGGGAGGAGGAAAGGGAGAAATAAACCAATTTGACTCATGTGTTGGAAAAGTCAATCCCCGGGAAAAAAAGGGAAAAAAGTGGCAGGAAGAGTGTTCTGGAACAGAAAAGACTAAAGAGACAGAATAATCTAATGAAATGACTGAACCTTGATTGGGTCTTGGATTAAAAAAAAAAAAGCTAGTCTGGGGCGCCTGGGTGGCACAGTCGTTAGGCGTCTGCCTTCGGCTCAGGGCGTGATCCCGGTGTTCCGTGTTCCGGGATCGAGTCCCACATGGGGCTCCTCGGCTGGGAGCCTGCTTCTTCCTCTCCCTCTCCCCTGCTGTGTTCCCTCTCTCGCTGGCTGTCTCTCTGTCACATAAATAAATAAAATCTTTAAAAAAAAAAAAAAGCTAGTCTACACAGGTGTACTTTTTGATAATACATCAAACTGTATACTTCCACATACGGAAATATTCACAGATCATACTTCCATTAAAAGCTTTTGATTAAGAAAAAGCTATACAACATTTTGGAGTAACTGGGGGAATGTTAAAATGGGCTGAATATTACATGGCATTAGAAAATTACCAATAACAAAAAAAAAAAGAAAGAAAGAAAGAAAGAAAGAAAGAAAGAAAGAAAGAAAGAAAGAAATTACCAATAACTTTGTTAGCTGTGTTAATGTTGTTATTGTGAGGTAGAAGAATGTCTTATTTTTAGGAAATGCCTCATAAAGTATATAAGAGTGAAGTACCATGAGTCTAAGACTTTGAAAAATGAAGAAACAAGGCAAAAATTCAAGAGGTCCAATCTTTCTATTAGATGTTCCAGGAAGAAAGAGCAAATGGAGGGAAGGAAATAATGAAAGAAACAATAAAGAAAAGTGCTCAGTGTTGAAGAAAGACACATGCCTTTTGATTAAAAGACCTCAAAGCCTCACGGAGTAAAAGTACTCAAAAAGGATGAAGGAACAGAAGACCCACGCCTAGACACATCCTCATGTAATTTCAGAAGACCGTCAGAAAAATTATCTGAAACTTAGAAAAAGCAAAGTAGATTATTGGGTATTCCATTTACTTATCTGCTTATATAATTGGCTATTTTACAACTCTGTAGAGGCACAGTTTAAGTTGTATTTTTTTTTTCAGGAAAGATGAAAATAAATTCTGTCCAATGGAACAGAAAACCTCTAAAGGTACCACTTTTGGGGGCCTGCTGGACATCCACTAGTTTTTTATCCATCCTGGCAGTCCCCTCTTAACATTACCTACAAATACTTAACTTCTCAAATGTTCTTTGAAACAGTTTTCCCTCATCAATGACACATGTTCACTTTGTGTTTTCCCAGGAGTCATGATTTATCTTCTTGAAAATTAAGCTTTATCAATATCAAGGTAAAGAAAAGATCCTGAAAGCTTCCAATTAAGAAAAAAAAGAGGCTGCTTACTAAGGAACAAGAATCAGTCAACATCAAGCTTCTCAACAGTGACAGAAGTTATCAAGCAATGCCTTCAAATTCTGGATAGAAAACCTTTTGAACCTAGAATTTCTATCCAGGCAAACCATCCTTCAAGTAGGAGGGCAAAACAAAGACACATCAAGACATTTAAACCCCAAGAGAGCTCCCCCTTCCCTCACAACATTTCTAAAAATTTTTATTCGATCATGTTCTCTGGCAAAATGAAAAAGGGATTCAAGGGGAAAAAATACATGAGGCATGAGATGTAAGAAACAATAGCTGTAATCCAAGAATACAAAGAAAAGAAATATTCAGATGACATTTGTGCAGCAGGCCTAGAAAACTAGAAAAAAGTCTCAACTAGAACAAGAAGTCAGTAGTCCTAGAAATGTCCAAAGGAAAAAATGGAATGACTAGCAGAGAGCGTGATTAGGAAGCCAGATGAAGAAACCTCGCACTTAGACTCAACTGATTTTCAACAAGTATTCCAAGACAATTCAATGAGCAAAGAACAGTCTTTTTAATAAATGATGTTGGGACAACTGGACACCCACATTCAAAAGAATGAACTTGGACCGCTGCCTCACGCCATATGCAAAAATTGACAAAATGGACCACAGACCCAAGCATAAGCTAAAACAATAAAACTCTTACGAGAAAATACAGAAGTAAATCTTTACCACCTTGGGCTAGATCAGCCTTCTTAAATATGACTGCTTAGCAATACGAGAAAAAATAGATAAACTGGACATCATCACAATAAAAAACTTTTGTGCCTCAAAGGACACCGTCAAAAAAGTAAATTGCTAATCATATATTTGGTAAGAGACTTGTAATAAAAAGACAAATAACCCAACAGAAAAATGGGCAAAGAATCTAAATAGTCATTTCTCCAAAGAAGACAGGCAAATGGCCAATAAGCACATGTAAAGATTCTCAACATCAAATCAAATAACACACTGAGAGACCACATCACACCCATAAAGATGGCTCTTATCAAAAAGAATAATAAGTCTCGACAAAGATGCGGAGGAACTGGAACCTAGACATACTGCTGATGGGAATGTAAAATGACACAGCTGCTTAGGGAAACAGTTCCTCAAAGTATTCAACATATAGTTACCATATGACTCAGCCATTCTATCCTATGCATATAGGCAACAGAAATGAAAACATGTCCACAAAAATCTCGTACACTAATATCCACAGCAGCATTGTTCACGATAGCCAAAAAGTGGCTGTGATCATCAATTGATGAACAGATAAATAAAATGTAATACATCCATCAGTGGAGTAATATCCAACAATAAAAAGGGGGAAAGGTACTAATACATGCTATAATAGGGGTGACCCTTAAAAATACTGCGCTAATACTGGGCTAAAAAATATGCTAAGTGAAAGAAGCCAGTTAAAGGGTTACGGATGATATGATTCCATTTAGTTGAAATACCCAGAACAGGCAAATTTATGGAGACAGTGGCTTTCTAGGGCTGGGGGTATTGCAAGGAAATGGGAAGGACTCTTTTTTAAAGATTTATTTATTTTGAGAGACAGTGCCTGTGCTTGCACATGAGTGCACTGGGTAGGAGGGGCAGAGGGAGCGGGAGAAACTCAGGCAGACTCCACACTGAGCATGGAGCCTGACGCAGGGCTTGACCTCATGATCCAGAGATCATGACCTGAGCCTAAATCAAGAGTCGGATGCTTGGGGCGCCGGGGTAGCTCCGTTGGTTAAGCGTCTGCCTTCAGCTCAGGTCCTCATCCCAGGATCCGGTTCCCTGCTCACCAGGGAGTCTGCTTCTCCCTCTGCCCTTCATCCCCACTCGTGCTCTCTCACGCATGTGCTCTCTCTGTGTCTCAAATAAATCAAATCTTAAAAAAAAAAAAAAGAAGCAGACGCTTAACTGACTGAGCCACCCAGATGCCCCAGAAATGGGAGGGACTTCTAATGGGTACTGGGTTTTTTTGGGGGGTGATGAAATTGGTGGTGAAGATGTTTGTGCCTATCTGTGAACACGTAACAACTATTGAACTGTATTTTACATGGGTGAATGGTACAGTGTCAAATATAGTTCAATAAAACGGTTTAAAAGAAGAAGAAGAAGAAGAAGAAGAAGAAGAAGAAGAAGAAGAAGAAGACGACGCAGCAGCTAGATCATCTCCAAGACTAGATGCCTTCTTTGCCAGAAGAAAAAGAAAAGAGGCATTTAGAAACTCCAGAAATAATATAAACCTATCTGTCAAAGTCATGGTCCAAAACGGAAGTAAACTGAAATGTGGGATGGTACTGAGCAAAGGACAGAGAAGAAGAAAGAATAACAGATTTGACTTGGCTGCTCAAAACTGTCCTCCTTTGGGGGACATAGGGTTACACTTCCTTTTCTCTAGACTCAATCATTCACTGTGCTGCTACCAAAAATGATGTCGCTGATTCCTTGAGCAAGCAGGACTCACGGGGCCAACAGAAGACTACTTTGTTCTCTCCCTCAATGTCGTTCAAGCCCACTTCGTAAGGCTAGCTCATCCTGACCCCTTAGATGAAATTTGGGGCTGTGCCCATGACCTCTCTGGTCAATATCAGATGCAAAAAAACCCCAGTCACTTCAAGCTACAAAAATTCTCATTTCCGTAATTAACGTGTGCAGACCTGAGTCCCAGTCAAAACTTGGAACTTCACTTTTAGCTTCTCTCCCTCTTATCGGACTGATCATTGCAGGGAAGGAGCGAGCCAGCAGGGGAAAGGCAAGGGAGTGACTGCAGTCTTCTCTGTTTCCCACCTTTTTGGTTCCAATTCTCCTCCTGAAGCCTGCCAGCCACAGCTCTGTCATTTTGGAGAGGAGGGAGTAAGGGGGAGACCGCACCATGTTGGTGAAGAAGGTAAGGGCACCGACAGTTCACTGGACTCTTCCTGTCTGCTTTCAGCCAGTGTTTACAGAGGACTTTCTCCAAATGGTATTCTTGATTCCTCCAAGACAGGACAGTTGAGCCCACCATTCCCTATTCTCAAGCACCCAGCAGTGCAGGCCCAGCCTCGCCCCGCTTGGTCTTGGTCTAGGAAAGTACAATGATTTCCCAACAGTTGTCTTAAACCCGGAGGCCACAAGGCACTCCAACCAGCCCTTTAAAATTCCCCAGGCAAGTGCCTGACACCGGTCCAGTCAACCAAGGGACCCATATCAGGTTCTCCACGTGCTTATCTCTGCGCACTCATTCCCTCCCCCCTGCGGGGGTGGACTCAAAATGCCACGGCAATTCAGTAACTTCTCCAAACCATTTGTCTCTTTAATCCCTAATCTTTTTATAGGCTGGGGAATGGAGATGGGGAAGGGTTGCAAAACTGGTTTTCACCCAGAAGCGTTACCAGTCCTGCTTCAACAGTCTAACCCTGGAATGTGGGAGCTGTTGGCGTCTGCTCTCTGTGCTGCAGCCCCAGGTGAATCTGAAAATAAAGAATCCAAGGGCGCCTGGGTGGCTCGGTCAGTTAAGCGTCTGACTTCGGCTCAGATTAGGATCCCAGGGTCCTGGGATTGAACCCCAGAATTGAGCTCAGAGTCAAGCTCCCTGCTCAGCAGGGAGTCTGCTTGTCCCTCTCCCTCTGCCCCTTCCCCCCTCTCAAATAAATAAAATCTTTAAAAATTAAAAAAAATTTTTTTTAAATAGACTCTAATTCTCACATGCTATTACGACCACATTCACATAGTGAAAATACTGTAAATGCTATTGTTGCTTTCACTATTTTAGAAACAATTTCTGGACAAAATCTGAATGGTATAATATAGTCTAAGAGCAAGGCGTAAATGTTAAAACACGGAGAATATAAAAGTAATGGCTTTACTATCAGAAGGAGGCAGAAAAAGGAAAAAAGTAGATTTAAGGGCTAATTTCTTCATTTTATAAAAAAAGAGTCAAAAGATACCATCCAAAGTCGATTAATTGAGAAACAGAAGTTTATAAAAGTATTTGAAATTATAAAGTCACCGAGAGGAGAAATTAAAATAATTAAAAAAAAACAAACAAGAGAGGATAAATGGGAGAGAATGTTATGAATCCCTCATCTTTAGGATGGTGACAACGAGCACTGAAATCAGAAAGAGTTTAAAGTGGCTAATTTGGGGAGTATGCTCAGGGTTGGGTGCTTGGAGAAATGTACAGGGGTCTGATGACTATTTTTAGTAAGAGTAAGGCGGCTAATGAGCTCCCTAAAGAGAAAGGATTTTCTTCCTCTTAAAAGGCATTTAGTAAATTATCAAATGTCAAGATGTCACGGTGGTGTGTCTGATTGTGTGTGTGTGTGTGTCTGGTGTGTGTGTGTGTGTGTGTGGCGCACATGTATGTCATATACGTGGCATGTATATATATATAACATATATAGGTTTGATAAATATATAGAGCATGTTTATATATGCCATATATATGTTTGATACAGTGTGCATTCATATGTACTCTATATATGTTTGATACATATATGTGTATATATATCATTTATAAATATATTTTGTGGATACAGACAAAAAATAAATAGGAGACAGTCTCGCAGAGCTGATTTATTTATTATGCCCTAAATTAAGCAATTAGGGGACCCAGATCAGATCCTGGTCTGACTGAAATCTGTACTCTTTTGTCTCCATCAACTTGCAGGATACCTGCTAAACGACAAAGATTTATAAATTATTCTGTTTTCTTCATTAAAGAATTCTACAAGGCCACCCTTTGGTATCCTCGTTAAGAAATTACATCAGTAAGACCCAGTTCTGCCACCACCCCAGCCCTGACATGCAACACCAAGCACTCACCATTAATTAATCTAATTTGAGCACTCACTGGACTTCTTGTTTTTCACCTGAGTTACCATAAGTGATCAAATATTTAAAATGAATCCCTTTCATTTATTTTTGCATTCGTTTTTTAAATTGTTATAAAAGTAACATTCATAGAAGAAACAAAATCACGGTCCTACAGCAGAGTTCTTGATTATGTTATGAACAACGGAAACCAACTCAGGCTATTTAAACAGAAAAGGAATTTCTTGCAGGGCTATCAGGTAGCTCACAGAATCCCCAGGAACCAGGCTCAGAAACCTGGGAAGGAGCCAAGGGAAGCTGGGCACTGGGACCTCTACCAAGGTCATGCCCCAGGAAAACCAGTCCTTGGTCGCCAGCCTTGGACACCGGTTGCCTCTTTTGCCTAAGGAAGTCTAAGCTGCCTGACCTTTTCTGTATCAATGACTCCAGCTTCAGAGTCCTGGGCAGGAGCTCCCGTGAGTGGAGGTCAGCGGGCTCGCATCCTGGCTGCTGGCATCCAGAAGTGTTAGCATCTGGCCTCAGAAGCTTCCATTGCTGGAGTCAGGGCCCTGCCTCCCACCAAGATTTACACAAAGGCAAAGAAACAAAACCCCAAAAGAGAGTTCTGGTCCACAGAGGCTGGCCACCAAAAACAAACAAAACAAGGAAATCAAAACAGTCTCGTGGTCCCACAACACAATGTACGTCCCCTGCAGGTACAAAATGGGAAGACCAAGCCTCCCTCCTTCCCCTTCCCACTCACACAACACACTCAACACAAGTGCCTACTATAAACAGTTTCCTGTATATCCTTTCAGAAATTTTCCAAGTGACCACAAACACATAGGTATAGATCCCCCAGGTTTAAAAACAAAACAAAACACACACACGCAAGTGGCACCATCCACATCATAACTTTCCACATGACGGTGTGTCGATTTTAAGACGCTCACCAATTCAAAACGGTCTCCCCTCTTGCTCCAAATCACGGATGGTTCCTGCAGTTCTCTCCTAGGCATATCAGAAGTGGATCCCTCTAGGCTGTGGGGCCCAGACAGCCCGGATGCAGGGCTCGTTGGAGGGCTCCCTTCTGTAACCCAGACACTCACCTACCACCACAGCGTGTCTGCAATGCACTTAGACAGTGTGATACCATGTACGTATCAGTTGGTCCACACGACACCCTAAGGACAGTCAGGAATTCAAATTCCAGGATAGTCAACTAGCATTTATGAGAAAGGCCATACTCCAGAAGCTTCCTTTGCTTTCATCTCTAAGCAACAACCAAGTGACTCTGTTAAATTAGCAGAGTGATTGTGGAAATGAGTTGTCCAACTGATGAAACTCTTAGCTCGTTTAATTATTAGCACAACAGATGTTAAAAATGGGTTCTCCGTGAAATGTCTGGTAAGAATGAAAACCAACATAATTTCCTGTCCCAACGTTGATCAATTCTCCGGCTGGCCATACTTTTCTGACTCTATATTAAACCATACTGAGAACAAGCAAAGATAACTAGCTACGTGCCCCAGGAAATATTCCTCAAATGTAAGACTGTGAACCAACTAAAACAGTTTATCAAAACTGACAGCTTATTCATCAAATCTTGCTTCCAGGCCCTCCTTTCCATCGGCCCACCAAGCCAAAGCTAATATGTCATAAGCTTTTTGCCTAAACCCTATCAATTCCTTATCTTGCAAGGCTCACCTTACAATCCCCCAGCAGGGGTCCTCCAACCTTACAAATATGCTCTCTTTGATTCACCCCTTCTAAGAACCCCTGGCAAGGAGGTGTCCTCCTTTACTGCAGCAGGTCCAATAAACTGAGCTTTGCTTCCTCAGCAGGATTTCAGGGCATCGGCAGTGGTTTTCAAGACAAATGGATGCAACAAAAACTAGAGGTACAAAATTGCTCACGCAGCTCTGTAAGCTTAGTAAAAATCTTAGGCCTCTACCCTTTAAGCTTACAGAACAGAGCCCACGCACAATTGTTTTGTCTGTTGGCTAATAAGCGTTTGCATGTGTAGCAGAATTTGGCCTGAGGCTCACTTTCATTGTAATAATTGACTTGGCAGGAAGGTTACCTCAAAGCTTTGGCAATTACCTGTCGCTGACAAACTAAAGCTGCTAATGAGAGCACACCCACTTGGCTGAGGCCAGTTTGCAAAGTAAGGAGTTGCTCAGGCTTGGATTCTGCCCAGAGATGGGCCACCCAAAGTCCTTCCAGTTCCTGAGGATGCCCGCTTCTTACCCAATGCACAGTTTTGGGGAGCAGGTAATCGGAGGAGAGAAATGGAAGTTCTGTTACCAACAGAGCAGGCCCACTGTGGTCACAGATAAGCCTGAGCCCAGCCCACGGTGCTTTAATGATGCCTACATGCGTATTTTGTTGCCATGGGCTACCTAATGACCCACCGAACGGAGAGACCAAATCTCTGCTCGAAGATCTTCTCAATGGATGATGAAAATGATATATAATGTGCTCGCCTAAGCGTAGATCCCAGTTTACATTCTACAGTTTCTTTTTTTTTTTAATATTTGATTTATTTATTTGACACAGAGAGAGAGAGACCACAAGCAGGGGGAGTGGCAAGCAGAGGGAGAGGGAGAATCAGGCTCCCCACTGAGCAAGAAGCCGGATGCAGGACTCGATCCCAGGACCCTGAGATCATGATCTGAGCCGAAGGCAGACGCTTAACCAACCGAGCCACCTAGAAGCACCCATTTTATAGTTCCAACATGCACTCCTATCTATAATCCTGAGACGGGTGCAGCCCCATTGTACAGATGAGGGAACTGATCAGATAATTTCCTTGGCTGCTCACTGATGGCAAGTGGCAGGATTAAGACTCAAAGCTGACCCTCCTGTTGCCTTGTTCAATTCTGCCTCTTGCTCTTTTCAATTAAGGATAAACTTGCCACTTTAGAACTTGACCAAGAATTGGACAGTCACAAATAAGAAAATAATTTAAATTACACACACACACACACACACACACACACACACACTGTTGTTAGGCACAGAGAAGTACCTAGCAAAACAGAAGAGGTGGAGGAATGGTATAAGAAAGGAGCATTGGACTAGGAGTCAACATCCCCAGTTCTTTCTCATAATAGTTCATGTGTTTGTGAACTGGACAAGCTGGTTCACTCCTGAGCCACTGGTCCCTTACCTATAAAACAGGAAAATTACCTGCCATATAAACCACATGACTAAAGATAAAAACTCTTAAGCATTGTATACGTGCAACAGAGTATTATTAACTATTCTGAAGAGGGAGAACAGCCATCTATTTTTATGCCTTAAAAAAACAAAAGTGAAATAATCATAGTATTTATACTATACTATACGGGGAGCTTATAATGAATGGCCTGTTGAAAATGTCCATCTAAAGTTAAAACACCCTCCGGGTAACTAATGAGGATTCTGGAAACCTACACAATGAGAGCTAAAGGACTCTTAGAAGATTGCTCTGATGTAAGTTCATCATTTTACAGATGCAGAACCCAAGAGATGTCCCCCAGGTCGCCAATAACTAGTGGTAACGTGTCAGCATTAAAATGCAGGTTTCTTGAACTCTCAAACTAAGGCTCATTCCAAATTTCTGACAACCAAGAAATAGACTTGAAAGAATCAGAATGCACAAAGCTGGAGCTTAAGAGCTCATTTTATAAATGTACAGATCCCTAAACTGCCCACAGGTCTTCTGACCCCTCCTGGTCTTCATGTCATCAGAAATGAAAGGGCCACCATCTATCTTGCAGCTAAGCCACCTACAAGTATTTCTGACCATCTGGTGGGCTAATTCCTCAATCTCCTGACAGTGTCTGGGTGATCCATGACTCTCCCTTCAAGGCACAATAACATGGGAAGAACCCGAATCCCCAAATGGCTTTGTGGCACAGAACCATGTCTGCCAGCCTAGCCTGCCTGGACAGTTAGATGAGAGGACGGAATGTCTGTATATCATATCAAAACCATTTTTTAGTCTCCTTTTGGGTAATGAAGTTTTACCCTAAATTCCATAATCTTGAAGTTAGAAGAGAAACTGACGGATCATTTTTTTTTTAAATAGCCAGTTCATTTACCTCTTCTATTCTCAGTTCAGAGTGCAAATCCACATGGCCCACAGTTGAGAGCAAACACCATATGTGACCGAAGACCACCACCAAGGAAGTACCTTCATTCTTGACACTAAAGAATAAAGCGATCTTTGTATCAGCTTTAAGGGTATATTCACCCCAAACGACCACTTCATAAGCAACCAAAACTATAGGCTGAACATCTGCCTAGGCTTTCACAGTGGGAATTCTTACCAAATGGACCACCAAAGAAAAACATCTTATTAAGACAATTCCATTTTTTAATTGAGGTGCCAAGACAAGACAATCTTTGATTATCCCAACATGGAGTCTTTAAGTTCTAAAAACTTATAAACCATTTTACTAGGATGAAAAAGGAGATACCTCGAAGAAATAAGAACATTCTTTAAAAATGGAAAACGTTTGTTCTTGATAGAAAACACACAACCTGAAATGATGCGTGCACACACACGGAAGTGCGCGTACACGCACATACACTCTAGCTTGAGCCTAGTCATAGCCAAAAATAGCTAGAAACGTGTACAAACGATGTCCCAAGATTATTATTTTTGCTCTGGACACATGAGTATTTCATCGGTATAAGGAAGGGGATCCAGTAAATGAACGCTTCCAACTCTTGAGTTTCCACGAAAACTTGAATTTGAAGGAATTGGGTCAGACTGAGACTTCTCTGTTCACACCAGGATAAAACCGAATGCAATCACTGAAACAATCACAGAAGAAGGAGCACAAGTATAAACAGGTTTCAAAAGGAAGGATTCAAGTGTTCTAGGTGAGTGTGCACCCAACAACTCACAACGAGAACAGCTCGCCTCTCAAAGGGCCCTGGAAAGACCGACCTGCCCCCCCAATCTCCACCACCCATATACACCCTAACCACCCTGACGTAAAAAGGGGAAGAATATAACGTTCTAGAGGACAGAAACAAGTGAGAGAAATTTAAGACAAAAGTAAGAAAGAAACGTCGAGAACCTAGGACCTAAATTTCTCATTGGCTGACAAATCAAATGGATGTGTATCGAGCACACTGGCCCTGGGGACACAGGGTGAAGAAGACGGACAAGACCCGCGTCTTCATACAACTATCTATGATGGGGAGACACACAGCAAGTAGTGAACAAGCAGCACACAGGCTAATTACAGATTATGAAGCCAAAATCAGTCAGTGCTGGGACACGCTGAGAGGCAGGGACGATGGGCCACTGTCATCGGTGGGCAGAGAAGGTCTCCTTCAGGAACTGACTGCTGAGCTGAGACCCAGAAGAAATGGAGCCAGCCAAGCAAACAGCTAGGGGAAGAAGGAACCAGGGGTGAAGACAGCCTGGCTGCGTCCCAGTCAGAAGGTGCCCCTGTGGGTAGAGTACAGGGCATGAAGGGGAGAAGGGCTGGAACTGACCAGCCAAGCCCCCGTCTGCGGGAACAGAGACCCACAGGGCCCTCCTGGCTCTCTGATGGAACGTGACCTCCCACCCCAAATCATCCAATGGCACATTCCCTAAGCTCAGGAAAGGGTCTGGGGGAAGCCAGAGAAAAGGTGAAGCAGCCATTATGGGGAGGGTGGGGGGAAGTCAGAGCCACCCGTTGGTGTCACTAGATTATTCCCTCTGTTCATGGGGAGGGGGGGTGGGAGAATGGGATAGGGTGGTGATGGGTAGTAAGGAGGGCACGTATTGCATGGTGCACTGGGTGTTATACGCAACTAATGAATCATCGAACTTTACGTCAAAAACCAGGGATGTACTGTATGGTGACTAGCATAATATAATAAAAAAACATTAAAAAAAAGAAAAGAAAAGAAAACTACACTCAGGAAAGTTAAGTGGCTTGTACATTATACAGCTCTTCAGGGGATGAGCTGGAACTCAGACTATGAGTGTCTGACTGGCGTATCCAGTTTCTTTCATCACATCACATGATTTTTTTATTTTTTAACATAACAAAGGCATATGGCACAAGTTATAACAGAATATTACTAAGATTCACGTGAACTGAAGCTTTTCACTTATGATATTGACCGAGGCTTGAACGATCTATTGATATACCCAGAAAGTTTGTCCTTGTACAATTCCTATCAACTAATTAATCTTCTTTATAAATCAACACTAATTAACATTTCAAAACAATCTCTACTTGACCTTCTAAATATGTAATTTGTAACAGCCGAAATATAGAAGCCCATGTGTCCAACAGGCTTATAACTGATGGTAATCCAGAAATATGACAGAATGCCATTCAGGCAGGCATGTGGACTCCTTGTGCACAGAAACATAATATTTACTGATATGGACATAACTAATGTAATATTAGAAAAAGCAGAGGGCAACATGGGTCATACAAACTGGTTATAACTTTGACAGAGTTGTACCTATACTTATCAACGAAGTTGAGAAATAAATCTAAAGGCATATAATAAAGATATATCTCTATCAAGGTCATTTTCTTTTACAGTTGTTTGAGCTCACATAATAAATCTATGAGGCACCTTTCCAAAAGGAAACAATGTTAGAGAAATAAATGTCTTAAAAGGTCCACCTTCTAAATATCTACCCAGAACACTCGCTCATATTTTCCTCACCATTTTTTTTTTTTGGAATCTTAAAAGTACACATAGCATTAGAGATTTTCTGATTTTAATTTGAATACCTGAGTTTTGTATTACTGAGCATTTCAATATTGACCTAATGGAAAAATCAGGGCAAAAATGACTCCTATAACCAAATGTTAGTATAAACACTGGACACCATCCAACATTTTTCTAAAGAGTTGTTGCAAAACAGACCTCAGCCACTCATAGCACATGCCATAAAACTCATCGAAGCCTCATTTTCTTCTACCCTGCTGTCTCGTACGTTAAAATGCTGCACCAATAATTCACTCCTGTCAGAAATATTGAGAGTTTCACTAAATGCCATAATTGATGGACTTCTAAAATGTTGCCTGAATTGTCTTGTGGGCCTGAAGACTCTTTAGTTTTTCAAGACCGTCAGCACAGTACTGGGATCCGTTACGTGGACTGTATTCTACAGTGGGCTTCTTCTCCCTGCATTTAAGAATTTAGCTAGTTTTGTATTTATTCCCCACCACCCAGCAAACAGTGGGCAGTTGAAGATGAACTGTTAACTACATACACAAAATGGTTTTAGAAAATTATTTAACCCTATTTCAAAAACGGATGGGAGAAAAATCAGAAGAGACGTTATATAGAAAAAAAAATTTTTTTTCAGTATATGTACTTCAAATCACATTTGTCAGACCTTCTACTTCATCTTTGAAAGTTGGCAATTCCACTGGCAATTGTCTATTTTCATAGTATTCCCTGAATCCAAAGGACATAGCAAATAAAAACAAAAGAACGAATATTGGGAATGTACTAAATGCCACTGAATTGTGAACTTTAAAACTGGTTAACTTTATATTATGTGTATTTTACCTCAATAACTAAAAAAAAGGATAAAGTTACCAATATATGTCTTTATTACCATGAAAATATTATAGATGTGTGATAGAGAATACAGAGAGTCTAAGTCATGAAACTCTGAGATTGTCCAACCAAAGCACGATAACAATAAAAAATTATGTATTCATGATTTAACATCTGAGATTTACTTCGAAAGAATATTCAGGGAAAAAGAATGTGAGGAGCAGAGGAATGGATGGGTGAGGGTCTAGCTGAACAAGACTGGCTGAGTTGGTAGTTGCTGAAGCCGGGGGATCAGTGTAGAGAGTTCATTATATTAGTCCCTTCGCTTTAGTATATGTTTTAAAATGCCCATAGCAAACTGATTTTTAAAATTACATCTTTACAGTGGATCTAATCCTGGAACTAGATACTGGATCTAATCCTGGGTACATAAGAAGTTTAAAATGAATCAGAAAACTGGCAAAATTATCATCTCGCTTTACCGTTATGAGAACGTCTGACTTCCAAGAATATGCATTGCTAGCTTCTTTTTTTAATGAACAAGAAAGCTTCGGCATTTCTTCAGTGGCTGATTCCGACAGACTTCTCACATAGCACATTGTACAAAGGGTAACAGTTTATGAGATCACTACATACCAGGAGTATCATAGGCCGTTTCCAAGTTGTTAATCCTATGATTCCAGAGAGTATCACCTAGAAAGATAAGCAGTGTCATAAATCTAGGAGAGGGACCAATTCCACGAAACTAATCCTAGTCTCGAAAGTATATATTTTTTTTCCAAAAAACCCTGAAATTTCAGAGCCTTCTAATTCTAACGTTTAATATTCTTGCTGATTACATGAGCCCTGGTAGACCACTTTGGACTCTCCCTCCCCCCAAGGCCCCAAAGCTTTTTTATTGACTGTGTATGTTTTTTCTTAAGGTCAATTAAGAACATACAAAGAGGGATGCCTGGGTGGCTCAGTCGGTTGAGCATCTGCCTTCAGCTGGGGTCATGATCCCGGGGTCCTAGGATCAAGCCCCTCTTAGGGCTCCCTACTCCGTGGGGAGTCTGCTTGCCCCTCTGCCCCTCCCCTGCTTGTGCTCTCTCTCTCTCTCTCAAATAAATAAATAAAATCTTAAAAAGAAGAAGAAGAACAACAACAACAACACCACCACCACCACACGGGAAGTAGACTATCCATCCAGTCAGTGAAGGAACCAGTATTGTTGATCCAAGCGCCCTGCCCTGAGCACCTAACATGTTGCCGTTGTCAGCCTCATATGACGTATGCGTGGCTGCCACCCTCCCTTCATAAGGTGGGTACCCATCCTTTGCGGGACAAGTGAACTCCCCGAAGTGGTACACAAGGTCTCTCGGAATCTTCCTCTGCCCACTTCTCAAGCCTGGCTTCTATGCATCCCTGCCTGTCCCCCCACCCATCTTCCTCCCAGGTACACCGGTCCCCCGTCAGGCTGGCAGATGCTGCAAGGCTCTGAGCTTCTCTTGGCTGCAGCATCTTCTCCCAGCTCCCCTCATAGCTGCCTGAGAACTACTATGTATCCTGCAAGATCCTGACTAGCAGTCACCTCCTCCGAGAAGCCTTCACGGATCCCACCACCCCACACTCCTGGCACACTCCAGGAAGCCCTCTACACAGTGTTTCCCCCAAATGCTCTCTGTCCCAATAACTTGAGAGGTGCACCTTTGCCTTGCCCACCGACGGTGAACTCCTACCTTGTCTCCCAATCCTCGGCTCCCAGCCTGGCGCCTGTCACAGGACCGGCAACCAATAAATATTCCTGAGTCTTTACTCCACAAAGAGAGGAGGGATGATAGTGAGAAAAGTCTCACGTTGCAAAACGACACTTCGATAAACAACAATCTAAAATCCTGGGTAAAGAAGAATCAGCATTTGGCCAAAATGCAAACTGAAAATCACCGTCAGCTCTCTGGGTAACACAGCTCACTAAGCCGTTGGGAAAGGACAATCAAAGTGACTCTTCGGCTCAGGGACACTGTGGTGTCGCGGGGAGCACACTCCGCTTTGTGGAACAGCGTGCCTGCATCTGCTCAAGGCTGTTATGAGGGTTTGCCTTTACGTACACTTTTTACCAAAATCCCTCAAATGTGCCAGTTCACAATTATTGTTTATCAGCTACAAATCAATAGGGATTTTACAGTGTTACTTTAGATTCCAAGCTCACAAGCCAGCCACCACGCCCTCCGTTCTCCATTTACTGGCTGAGAGTAAACCACTGCACAGTGTCAAACCAGCAGAGGACACGTCTACCCACTTACATCAAGGACCAGAAACCACATACGGGCAGATAGGCAACAGATCCTCGTATCCCATGTACATTTGGTTTTGTTTTTAAGACTTTAATCATTTATTTAACACACATATATAGAGAGAGAGAACAAGCAGGGGGAGCGGCAGGCAAAGGGAGAGGGAGAAGCAGGCTCCCCGCTGAGCATAAAGCCCCGATGCGGGGCTCGATCCCAGGACCCTGGGATCATGACCTGAGCGGAAGGCAGAGGCTTCACGGACAGAGCCACCCAGGCGCCCCCCATGTATGTTTAAACAGCTGCCTGCCCACCAGGCATGAGATCCGTGTAATCATCTTAAATGCAATGGGCTCTTTCTTCATTCTGAATGATTTCTGCCTGGAGACAGGGCATGTATCTGCATGCGACCGCATCTACTTGACAAATTGGAAGGTGAAATCCATGAGCCCTTGGAGTCCAGGTTCCCCACCTGGCTTCTAAATAACTATGCAACCTAGGCCAAGTCAGATCACTTTTCTGGTCCTCACTCTCGTTTCCTTAGAGATGTGGGACGTGGAGGAAAACATCTCTGGGTCTCCTCGAACTCAAACGTTTACCCTGCCATGATGAGAGCGATTCCTCCGGATTCCCTGCAATCCGGTGCTGTCTCCACCTGCAGGCTGTGTGCGGGCATGGACTCTCGCACGTGTGTGCGCATGATAAGTCTTTATGTGTGCACGCGTGTATGTGTGTGTGCCCACATGGGCGTGTGCTCCCTGCCTGCCCGCCCTGCTGCTTACTGAGGAAATGCAACCCTTTTTGTAAAAACATAACTGAAACATCGGACTGCCCTTGAGGGAAACACAAACAGCCCACTTCACTAAAATAAAAACATGATGTGAATTACCACTTACTGTTTGGTATTTAGACCACCTGTCTCCCTCAATACAGAACCCTGAGGTTGAGCTTCTTGGAACACATTTTTTCCATTAAGACAGTATTATCATTAAAATGAGGTGTCCAGCCCAACCCACAAATGCCGGTAAAAATAGCAAGTGACCTCAGCTATACTCTCCATCTCCCCCACCAGCCACATAATCTCACCCTCACCCCATTAACAATTTGGTGTGTTTACATATTTTACACATGTACATAGTTTTCTGTAAATTCTTATTGCTAGACAAATATGTGTATGTGTATATATACACATGCACAGAGGTGAACTTTTATAAAAAATGGGTCATAAAAGATACTTTCCCTCCTCTTCTTTTTCTTTCTCAATAAATATCTCAAGGGAATCACTTCATGTCCAGTGGAACAGCTCTCATTCATTTCTGTTTAATGGCTACATAATACTCCTTTATATGGCTTACCCAATGCATTTGGTCATTTTCATATTCATTGATACTCACTCTATTTCCAGTTTTTTGCCCTCACAATCAATGCTGTGGTAACCATCCATGGCCAAATAATGCTTAAAAACAAGTGCTTTTTGTTTCTGTTGGACAAAATCCCAGGAATAGGGTTGCTAAGGTGAAAGGGGTAAATACATATATGTGTATTCATATATTTAATAGATCATAACAGATACAATTGTCATTTAAAATCAAGGGTCTCTGGGACAAAGGGACTAAGCTATCTTTATTATTTTTTGAGAGGGGATTTTGCATATATGAGCAATAAACTAAACTTAAAACATAATTTTATAAAAACATGTACAAAATGTATTTGACAAATAATAAATATCAATAATCTCAAAATACATATGACCTCAAAGATACTTAAAACCCAGTAGGAAGAAATATAAACCTTATTAAAATATAAACCTTATTAAGCAGTATTAAATGAAGACTCAAATCAACATATACCATGTTCATGGATTGTAAGGCAAAACGTTTAAAGGTAATAAATAATACTGTATGGTGACTAACATAATATAATAAAAAATCATTATATAAAAAAAAAGAAATAAAAAAAAGGTAATAAATAAATTTCCATTTGAATTATTTTATAGACTCAGCACACACTCACATTAAATCCTAGCAGGATTTTTGTAAACCACCCTTCTTTACAGGGATGCTTTAAGAAATTACATTCCAGGGGCACCTGGGTGGCACAGCGGTTAAGCGTCTGCCTTCGGCTCAGGGCGTGATCCCGGCATTCTGGGATCGAGCCCCACATCAGGCTCTTCTGCTATGAGCCTGCTTCTTCCTCTCCCACTCCCCCTGCTTGTGTTCCCTCTCTCACTGGCTGTCTCTATCTCTGTCAAATAAATAAATAAAATCTTTAAAAAAAAAAAAAAAAGAAAATACGTTCCAGTCGCAGGTGGGAGTTATAGTTACATCCACCTCAGTCCTAAACCCGGCAACAAAGGCATATACCTATTTCTACTCAATTTCTCTCATTCTTCAAGTCCTATTAAACCCTACAACACTTATGGAACCCTGTGAGAGGTGAGGCAGAGACTGAATAGTTAGAATCCTCTGGAATGAGGAACAGAAGAGCTGCAGCGGGGGATGAATTTTTTAGAGCTCAACACTTAGGAAATAGATGCTCGCATTTCATCTGGGACTGCAGGGAATTCATAAATGGCAAGAAGGGTGAGGAAAAGGAGAGAAGGAGGCAGAACATTCAATACCTCCATCTCCCTCAGTAGTAGCAGTAGCTGGCGCTCCGTCAGAAGGGACAAGAAGGTCCCTTAACACTAGCCCTCCATAGTACCCATTACACCACAATGCTATTACTTGTTTGATTGTGTTTTACACTCACTGGTAATCCCATGAGGGTTTGGATCTGAGTATTCAAGCTGTTAGAGTCACTCAGTTACTTATGGCCAGAGTCAACAAATGAATGAATGGATGGTGAATAAATGAATGAATGAAGATCAGAAACAGGGGATGCACCTGCTCAAAGAAGACTCTTTCAACCTAAATACATTTTTCACTCTTGTGCTTCCTAAGAGTATACCAACAGCAAAAAACAACTTCATCAGCATTCTTTCCACCCAGCGCAAGATGAAACTTGCCCTGAATGAACAGGCGAGCACCTATTTTCTAACACTAAATTATCTCTATATTACTACAATGAGATTTATTATAATTTTGGTTTCACTCACTTGTATCCCATTCCTTGTAACTTGTAGGAAAAAGCAGAGGCCTTTCTTTTTTCAAAGATATTGCAGAGAAGAATTCCAAGATACTTCATGCAAGAATCATTATTACCCACCACATATGGTTAATGTGCCTTAATTTCCCAACTTAAAAATCAAATCATTAAGATCAAAAGCTTATTATTTTACTGCCCTATTTTTCCTTTGCTATCCACGAACATGCCTTAGGGAAAAAATGTTCTGGATTGTTTGCCAAAAGTTGCTATAGCTGAACATAGAGATAAAAAGAGCCAAGCTGTAAATGTACCATGTTTACCTTATGAATTAAGCACAAAATAACCAAACCTCTCAACAATCTATCTTGCCCTATAACTTTCACACTGGCAATTTTAAAAAATGTGTGTGTGCATGTGTATGTGCTGGTGTGTATCATTCTTCCCCATCTGTCCAACATGATTCATTAAAAAGACTGAGGAAGTGGGCACCTGGATATTTCTAACGTATACATGATGGTTACTAGAATGTCCCAGAGAAAATTGGCCTTTTCACTTTACTTGGATTAAATATTGCCTTGATGTTTAAAAAACACTGATAGAGGTTCTACTATATGCCAGGCCTGGTACCAGGGCCCAGCGGCAAGTTCTCCTGTATGTTCTCTAATTACACCCTCACAAAATCAGTTCTGAGGCAAGAATCATTGTATCCATTTTACAGATGGGTAACTGAGGCTGAGAGGCTCAACGACTTACTCAAGAATTTATCAATGTCACTCTGCTGCCATGTAAAATAAAGGACCAAAGAAATCAATAAAATCATCACAAAAATTGTATTTAAAATGGCCCATAAATACTGAAGTAGTACTTGGTGATTATGATAGAAGAAATGTAGTTACTGTTGTTTCACTGGTAGAGACTTCAGAATTTTTGAGTTAGTTTCTCCTTTGAACCATTCGTTCTTTTTTATGTCTCATCACTGCAATTTTTTAAAAAATGTTTACGTTAGGGTTCACCAACATCTGTCTCTTTATAAGGAACCAGAATCTTGACAAAGAATACAGACTCAAGGGTGGGAGGACCATGAGTTTAGGTCAGTGACTCAAAGCAGAGATGTATGCAGATAATATTAAGGATGTTAAGGCTCCCAGAGAAGAGCAAAAATTAACAATAACCAATGCTCTGCCATTTGTCTGAAATATCTTCCAAGGATCGTATATGTCATCAGAATAAGGAATTTTGTTTTTTGAAGAAGACACAAACCAATGCAATCCTCTACTCCTTCATTAATCCAGTGCAGTGTGGTAGTAACTAAATGTGCCCCCAAATCAAAAGCCAGGACAGCATGACCTGAACATGGTCTTGGAGATTCTCCTTCTGCTACCCACCTGGAGTTAAACTTCATGATGCTTTCAAAAGTGGCTAATCTCTTAGTTTCATGCCCTTCAGGTATAATAGTAGACTGAGTCCCTAACCAATACCAGGAAGAAAATAAATGATCACGGAATGCTCAAAAACAATGAGTACATTAAAAACACTCCCTTCCAATTGCTGACAGCATGAATGTAAAGTATGGAAAAAGACTCTTTATAGGACTTGTTAATTCTTAAATATATAGTAAAATAGATAAAATGTCTTCAAGGTCCAGACAAGTGAAGGCAGCTTCCAAATCTCAGGCTCAAGGTGAGAACACTTAACAGAGGTATATATGGGAAAATGTTCTTGAATTACAGTGTGTTAATAAATTAGTCCTTTTAATGAATATATTTGTCCCTTGAATTTAGTTTTGTATCAAATATAGAAGCAAAATTTTTACTGAAGCTGAAAGATCTGCCAATTTAATCACTAGAGCCGACTAAGGCACGTCATGGTCATTCAAAGCTCAGGAGATGAAGATATCCTTCCACTGTGTTCCAACGTGGGTCCAAAGTAACCTTAGACGAACTGACACTACCACTCAACTACCTAGTTGCATATGCCAACAAAACTTCTGAGGGATAAATAAAACATCGTATGTCCACATGGTAGAATCCTATTTGGCAATGAAGGAATGAAGCACGCCATAATCTGAATGAAACTTGCAAACATTATGCTAAGTGAAATGAACCAGTGACAAAGGACCACATATTGGATGATTCCATCTATGTGAAATGTCCAGAATAATCCATAGACACAGAAAGTAGATTAATGAGTGGTTGCCTAGGGATAAAAGGGCCAAGGGGGAAATGGGGGTGACTGATAATGGGTACAGAGTTTCTTTTTGAGGTGATGACAACTTTCTAAAATTGGTTGTGGCGATGGTTGCACATCTCCATGAATTCACCAAAGGTCATTGCATTGCACGCCATAAATAGGTGAATTGTATGGAATGTGAATTATATATCAATAAAGCTGATATTTAAAAAAAATCCAACGCTGCCGTCCTCAAGTCATAATTTTTAAGCTTTTTTCATAAAAACCTTAGTTTAGCTCTCATTCTATTAGTATATTACAATGTGCTATTAAGCCCTTGCTTTGTCTATTAAGCCGCTTTCTTTTAGAAATCCATACTGAAATATTTCATGGCTGAAATTATGATACCAGGGAGTTACCTTAAAATAATCCAGTAGGGGGAGTGGGTGTGGGTGAGAAGTGGCCATGTGTTGATTAACTACTGAAGCTGGATGAGAGGTAAATAGGGGTTCATTATACTATTCTTTCTAGATTTGCTGAGATTTAAAATTTTCATAATAACCTGTGAAAAGTGCGGGGGGGGGGGGGTTCTTAAGACCTGCCCGGTCACATCTATGCTCTCTCTCTATTCTGTTTATATTTTCTGCTGTTTAGCTTTTCTTTTAAAAATCATACACATGTTGAACTATTTACAGATGAAACGGTGTGATGTCTGAGACTGGCTTCAAAATAATGTGGGCAGTTAATCTGACAAATGGCCTAGGGCGCATGATGGAGCTCATTCCTACACTGCTTAAAACACTCATCCTTCTGATACTCTCTGAACACACAGAGCCAGCAGCAAAGCCAGGAGGACACAGAGATGAAGCAGTTGTTGGAGCTGGGTGAGAGGCATGGGAGCGTTCACTGAAAAATGTTTGAGTAAATTTAAAATTTCCCATAATGCAGAGTTAAAAAAACAAAACAAAGCACGCACACACAAACAAACAAAAAGCCTCTCTCGTGTGCATAAATTCAAAAGGCATATGCTACTGGTGAAACTTCTTCCTAAAACACCGTGATCATGGTGCCTAATGTCATCCTCAAATACTACCCAGTCATTCTGGACACGCAGTTTCTGTTGGTTCTATGGTCACTTTGCAAATTCTGTGGTCAACCTCCGAAACGGGCCACAAAAAAATAAGCATAATGAACAATTGCAGGTTCGCATATAGAGCTGAGGGGTGGGGTGTGGAAAACAACTGGACAGAAGAGAATTTAGTTCCAAGGCACTGATTCTTTCCCTGCTCTGTGTTGCTGGGTCCTAGAAAACAAGGACACGCCCAGCCAGCAGGTCCAGGAACAGCCTTCATCTTCCGGCTGATGGCCCCCCCCCTTTTTTTTTTTTTTTTAGCTATATGTACTTCATAAAATCCAACAGTGGTTTGACTGACATCGAAGTGTACTCACCTCTGAAATAATTCGCAGTAGTACACTGATTTGGGGTTTTGATTTCAGAAAAGGAAAAAAAATAGGTTTAAATCTTCCTAAACTAGCTATCTTTGAGAGGACAAGAGATCATGATTTCATACAGAGGAAATCCTTACAAATGTATGCAAGATTCACTTCTGGCCCATGGCACTTAGAGAAATGAAATGCATCCACCATTTGGCTGAATTTAGTCTGATGAGTGGACTAGGGAGCATAATGAATCTAATCCCTACCCTGTTGTTTAAAAAAAAAAAAAAAGTCTCCAGGAGGCCATGGGGAGAGCCCAGTGGCAGGGCCAGGAGGGTGGGATTCCTCCAACATGATGAACAGAGCGTGAACTCCACAGCACAGGCTGTACCAGTCAGACCATCCAGCATCAAAGTATTTCAAAAGGAGAGCAAACTGGCATCTGTTTAAGTATAAAATGTCAGGCTGGGCTCACAGTACTTAATGTTCTTGATGTTCTTATTCAAACAATTACTTTGGGTTCAATTAGTTCTCCCTATATTCTTAAAATTTGGTCTTGGACCTGGGTATGTGTGGACCTGCAAAAGGACAGTTTTATGTTTATTTGGCACATATGGTCATTACACGTCTTATTCAAACTACGGGCACTGCCAGACTTTGTGATTTAGTTACTTCATTAAAAGGTCCTTTACTTTCAAATATGCATCTTCCACAATCATTCCACAAAGACTTATTTCCAAGTCTCTCAACACCCAGCAAACCTCAAGAGGCTGGATGCCTTAGACGCTAGGACATTTTAGGAGGCAGGGATGAGGAGCCACCTGGAGTCCACAGACACTGAAGGCAGCAGCCTTCCCCAGAGGCTGGGCACCTTTTGCCCCAGAACAGCCCTCCCCATTGGAACAAGCAGGGCCAGGTCGCTGCAGGCGGGTAGACAACTCTGGTCAGCTGCTCTGGAGGCTTGGGGGAGCTCGTGCTTAATGACACTTGGGGTTCTTGAGAATTCAATTCTGCACAGCAGCCTGCCTGGCTCCAATAATCAAGTGGGAGTTTAGGGCCCTCCTTTAATGACCAGGTACAAGCATGTTTGCACACACCCTGTCATTACCTCCTGAACTTGTCCCCGGATAGAGTGGAGCCATCCTACCCGACACATTTCACGTTCCCGTGTGCCTTAAAGTGGAATAAAGTAAATGGCGTGCCCGAGTCAAGTTGTCACTTCAATCACCCCACAAATACACCACTATGGGCCAGACTCTGTGGACACCTCAGTGGACAAAACAAATCAAATGCCCATCTTCCCCGCACAGACGTTTTCCGAGAAGTAAATACTCAACGGCCCGAAGTTGAATCATTTTTCTCCTACTTTCCTACCATCCACCCCCATTCTTTCAATCTCCCAGATCTAGAAATCCATTTTATTCTATTAACTTGATGGAAACAACATAATCCTTTAGCCTGCATGGAAAAGACACTGTCCAGGTGCAGCCCAACTAATTCACCCCTGAACTACTCTTTGAGCCTCTTTCTCCCCCAGCCTCAACGCCTCCAAAACTTCAATTGGCTTAAGGGGTTGTGCTCCCCACCCTCAGCCCTGGGAGCGGGGGGAGGGGGGCGCAACGCCGGGCAGTGAGGAGACCCGCCAGAGGCCCCCGCTCCCCCGGCGGGCCCTGTCCTGGCGAGCGGGGCGCGCGCGGCACTCACCGAGGAGCCGGCCCAGAACGGACACGAGTTCTTCACCTGAGGGGAGCTGCTCAGCGACAGCGCCCCGAAGCTCAGCGCCACCATGCAGCAGCCCAGGATCAGCTGCAGCAGCCCGAGCGACAGCAGCGGGCGAGCGGGTAGCAGCGCCGAGCCCGGGGCGGCGGCGGCGGCTGCGGCGGCCCGGCGGGAGGAGAGCGCGGGCGGCGCGGCCAGCACCCCGGCTGCGGCGGCGGTGGCGGCGCAGCGAGGCCGCACGGGGGGCGGCAGGGCGGCCCGGGGCCAGCGCGGCCGCAGCGGGGGCAGCGGCGGCTCCTGGGCGGCGGCAGCCGCGGCGCCCGGGCCCCCGGCCTGCGGCCCGCCCGAGAGCCCGGCCACAGGGCAGCAGGAGCCCGGGAGCACCACCGGCAGGGACATGGACGGGCGGGGAAGGGAGCGGCCGGCGGCGGCGGGAGGGGACGCGGAGCCGAGCCGCGGGCGCCGCGCACTGGGCACCGCGGGCGGACCCCGAGGCCGAGGGGGAGGGAAGGAAATGAGCGCGGCCCAACCACTTGCTGCTACCGCCGCCACCGTCGCTGCCCCGGCTCCCGCCGGCCGCACCCACCTGCCACGGGGGGTCCGCCTCCGGCCGGCCCCGGGCGCGCCCTCGCTCTCACCCCCACACGCCCGCGCCGCGCGGCTGCCGCAGCCTTCGGGGCACAGCCGAGCCCGCGCCGGCTCCCCGGGGGCCGGGAAAGGTGCCCAGTCCCAATTGTGTAAGTAGGTCCCTCGGGCTAGGAGGGACCGCGCAGTCTGGCCGCGTAAAAGCCCGCAGCGGACGGTCTGGCCGTCTGTCCCCCACGCGCCGAGCTAGGGCTGAACAGGAGCGCGGAACCCGCGCCGCCGACCGTCGCCCCCTGCCAGTCCGGCCGAGACAGGACCCCTGGCAAGTGTAATGCGAAGGGAGCCCGGCTTTAAACTCCCCCCCCCCCAGGAAGGGGGGATGGCAGGAGGAGGGGTTGTGGGTGACTTGGTGGGAAAAGTCTAAGCCTCAGAGCTTCGGGGAAGGACGAGGCAGAGCGAAGTCACCGCTCGCGTGGGGCTTCCGGGCGCGGACACTGCTGCGGCGCCGCTGCCTGGAACGGGGGAGTGGGGGGAAGGGCCTGGCGAGCGGGGCCGCTTTCCTGGCACCAAGGTTAGGAGCCAGCATGAGCAGGAGGTTACCTTGGAAGTATCTGGCACCCAGAAAGAAAGAACCGGGGCGGCCCGGAGTGTGTGGCAAAGGTAACATGGGGTCCGCCTCACCTTGCCTCATGAGCTGTATCAGGCATCACCTGGTGGAACATAGAATCCCAAACTTCTGAAGAAACATCCTAATAAAATCCTAACTGTTTTTGGTAACTTATAAGATATATTTAGAGCTTAAAAAAAATGGTTCGCCTTTGCAAAAAAATTTTCTCTGGGAGTATATGCCCTTCCCTCCGAAGATTCTTTTGAAAGTGCTCTTATACATGAACCCATTATAATGGATATTTTTTCCAGGTTCAGAAGCAGGGCAGTGTGGCTTTGCAGCAAGTCAGTCGCAGTATTAGGCAGTTCATTTTATCAGTAAGGTGAGGGTATTTAACCTCCTGCACAATAAACCCTGGGAAATGTGTATCTGTTTTTATGCTCTGCTTGCAAAAGCTGTATTTATTTTGGTCGTTACTTACTCCAACCCACAATGTGATGCATTGCCAATGGGCATGTGTGTTTACATACACACTTTTTGAATTATTAAAGCACCTGTGATTAATAGTCCCTAGTACTTCTTTTACAAAGTCCCGTTGGAAATAAGCTTCAAACTCTGGAGAAACAGGGAGCTATATTTTAAAATAAATGTTTAAAATATGTTGTTTCATGTACTTTAAAAACATCTTACAGCATGTGTTCCTAGATTGCAGGTAATGTTAAAAGCTTCTTGTACGTTGAGTTTATACATTTTACTTTATACACAAACCTAAAGGTATTTAATTTTTAAGATTCTTCTACACCATGCAATATAAAAAGTCTGACTGAGTCTTGAAAAATTCTTTCAGCTTAATGAATCTATTCCAATGCTCAATCCTGGACACCTGAAATGTACTATCAAAATGTATTCTTTGTGTCTGGGAATGTTGGTGCTAGAAGTTGGATGTCCTCCTTCCCCCTGGATGGTTAATGACTGGAAATGGAAGAGTTCCAGGGGAGCTGATAACCGTTTGTTTTGCTGCAAGTGCTTATTACATGGGTGAGGTTCATTTTGAGAAAATTCATGCAGTTACACTTTGCATACTTCTCTGTGTTTTATGCTTAATGCTTTAAAGTATTTCTAAGTACCTTACCCTTAAATTTTTAAAGTCTCTTTGCCTGTGTAGTAGTCCTCCCTTATCCGCAGTTTCAATTTCTGTGGTTTCGTCTCTTTGCCTGTGTAGTAGTCCTCCCTTATCCGCAGTTTCAATTTCTGTGGTTTCAGTTACCGGCGGTCAACTGCTGTCCAGAAGCAGACGATCCTCCTGACATAGCATCAGAAGGTCAACAGGAGCTAACATTAGGTCACCATGCTTACGTCATTCCCCTCACTTCATCTCATCGTGTTGGCTTTTTATCATCTCACATCATCACAAGAAGAAAGGTGAGTACAAGACATAAGACATTTTAAAAGAGAGACCACATTCACACCACTTTTACTACAGAATATTGCTATCATTGTTCTATTGTATTTGTAGTTATAGTTGTTACTCTTTTACCATGCCCAATTTATAAATAAAACTTTATCATAGGTATGTATATAGGGTTTGGTACTATCTGTGGCTTCCAGTGCCCGCTAGCGGGGATTGGAGCATATTTCCCACATCTAAGGGGGCACTACCATACAGAAACAGATGATACTGGTAAAGAAAAGAAAAAAGAACAGATGATACTGGTAAAGAAAAGAAAAAAGAAAAAAAAATCCCTAGTTTCAAGCCACTAAACCTTTTCCAAAGCTGCTGATTACAAGTTGTGGTACTGTAGGTTTTCTTTTTTTTTTTTTTTTTTTTTTTGTTACCGGCCCCCGCCTATAGCTGTGAGCTTCTTTTTCTGCTTATCATAAACACGCATCCAAGTAACATTGCCCCAGCCTTTACAGTTACGCCAGATATACTCTTCAGCATTTCAGTGCTGGACTTTGTAATCCAAGCTTGACTCTCTGCATCCCCCAACACTAGCTTACAGGAAGTCCTCAGTTACACCTGATCAAGCCGAGCTGTATATAAATGAAATCTTAGAGGATGATTCAGAGCCATGGGTTTCAGGTTGGCTTAGAAGACATAAAAGTGAGGACTTTGGAAAAAGAGTCCAGCAATTCCTCCAGAAGTTAAACATAGAGTTATCACTTGACCCAGTAATTCCATTCGTGGGTTGTACACCCAAGAGAAATGAGAACAAAAGCTTGTACACCAATAGCATGATTCACCTGCGCCAAAAGGTAGACACAACCCAACTGTGGACGAATGGATAAACGAAGTGCGGTAATCCATGCAATGGAATATTTTTGGCAATGAAAAGGGATGAAGTACTGTACTTGCTACAACATGAAGAACCCTGAAAGGGTTATGCCAAATAAAAGAAGCCAGTCACCACATATTATATGATTCCATTTATACACAATCGCCAGAATAGGCAAATCCATACAGACAGAAAGTAGATTTGTGGTTGGGGCCGGAAGAGGGGGAGTGTGGTGGGGGGAGGGGAGACTGGCTGAGCCTGGCAAAGGGGGAGCGGTAAAGGGTATGGGGTTACTTTTGGAGGTGATAAAACAGAACGTTCTAAAATCGATTGTGGTGATGATTGTACACCACTGTGAAGGTACTAAAAACCACTGCATTTTATACTTTAAATGCATAAATTGTATCTCAATCAAGATAAATGTGAATTATCACTTAATAAAGTCCTTACCAAAAAAAATTGAGAATAAACAAAGTGAAGAAGAACATATGGAAAATTTGACCCAGACATTTCATTAATGTGGGTGCCAGCTTTCCTTAAGATCAAAGCCAAATTCCAAGGAGAAATTTCCACCCACTCTTCCCTTCCCCGTACCTCATTTTCCACTCCCTGCACTCCAAGCCTTAAGTGCTCAGGAGTTAAAGCTCTCTCCCTAAAATTTCACTGGACACCTTTCCGCAAACTGCTCAGCTCCTCAGCTTCTAAGAGAAGCCCCCCACCTGTCAGCTACTCCCTGCTGGAGTGGGGGCTGCTGCAGAAACTTCAGAGAACGTTCCCTGACAACCTGCCTCTAGCTCTGGCTTTGTGCATTTTACAGAGAAGAGCTTCTCTGGGTAAGGCACAGTGGGCTCTAGAAGTCCTCATTTAATATGGTGGCTCTGGGGCAGCTTCACAAATTGTGGTCCACGGACACCAGAACCGTTTGGGGAGCATGTCCAATTGCAAGCTCATGGGCTTCCCTAAACCCCCATGGAACCCCACACTCTGGATACGAGGCCTGAGAACCTACATTTTAACAAACAATGTTGGTGGATAGTACTATTCAGACTCCAGAATCTTTACTTGGGGGTTTTTCTGTGAGAGGGGACTAGTTGGAAGGGGAAGGTAGAAGATTTGGTTTGAAAACAAACCGAGATGTAAATGGGCTCGGGGGGAGGGGCTTTGCGGGTCCCCAGCCAGGCACAGGTTGCCCAGGTGACTTCTATGCCCAGGAAGGATGTAGACCACTGTATTCTAAGGGGAAGGGTACCATATTAGAAGCCAGACATCCCAGGTCCTAGCCCCTCCTCCACTCTGTGATCTTGAGCCGGTTCCAAGGTTCTCTAGCTCTCAGTTACTTCATCAGTCAAGTGCAAGTCAGAGATGCTTCATCAGCCTGAGGCTGCGCCATGCGATCAGCTGGAGTCCCTGAGTGAGGCCTGCGATTTTGAAGTTCAGACATTCTATGACCAAAATTTCTCAGCTGACCATCAAGACAGCAGGGGCCAAGAAAAGCAAATGAATTGGGTTGTGGAATGGTTAAACTTGCAGGCCCAAAGTCCCCAGAACAAAACCAGAGATTCATTCTAAACTTTAAGGCCTTGCATTCCATGATCTCCTATCTTTCCATGAGGTACAATGTTGCGTGAGGATTGTGTCAAGGAAATGGAAGAGCAAGTTCAATTATAACCGTTCACTTTGCCAATAAAGGGCTGCAGAACTTTTTTTTTTAATTAATAGAGTGAGACTAGAAGAAAGAAAGCAGCGCTGAGCAGAGCTGGGCAGACTGGGCACTCCATTTTTCTGAAATGATGGTGCAGGTTCCTAGTGCCACTGGCCTCAAGACAGACTTATTTGTTAAGGCGAAGGGCTGCAGCCATCCTTCCCTCATTGAAAACTTCCCCTAATGCAAATCCCACAAAAAACAATTCAAGTCAATTTCCCTAAAGATTATAGCTTATAAATTTCTAGGGGCGATAAGCTACATATACATATGTAATAACGTGTGTCTTGTAAGAGTGTGGGAGAGTGTGAGTGTGTGAGTGCGTTAGAGAGAGAGAGAGAGACACCTCGTAATATAGCTTTCTGCAGGTTCAAGTTTCAGTAGAAGTCAAAACTATAATTGATCTTTGAGCAGAGACAACTCCTCTGTCCTGGGGAAATCTCTTGAACAGGCTTTTTGGTTATGCAGATGTGAAGCCTAGACCATTTGGAAACAAAGATGATTAGGGAACAGCTGTGTAATAACAGGCATGAGAGGCTGCCTTTGCCTGGTGGGAGCCAGGCTACACAGCCTCCTCCACTCAGGCGCTCTTGGTCTGGATGCTTCTCAGACTCACCAGAGGGACTTTAAAAATACATACAATTTCTGAGCCCCCAGGTGCAGAGATACTGATTCGTGAGGTCTGCAGTGGGGTGAGGCCCATGCAGATATATTTAGTAAAAGCTCCCAGGGCTGTTTCAGAGACCAGTATACCTTTGCATCTGTGTGTGTGTGCATGTGTGCGTGCATTTTCTTCTTTCCAGCAACCACTCATGGAAGAGAGCATCTCAGGCCCCCAAAGATTGAGTCAGAGGATGGGCTTTACTGCCCGACAAGCTGCAGGAGAGACAATAAGAGGGACTTGGCCTGGGCTTAGTGCAGCCCATGGTGCGAAAGTATGTGCATGCATGGGTGTTCCCAGACTGACAAACCCGAACTGTGGGAAAAGTACAAAGTCACTGGATTTGACACGTCTTAGCCATTGACCTACTGCAGACCACAAAGTCACCCTGGGAGAAAAAGGTGGTGTAGCCCCCAAAAAGAGAGAGCAGGACTGCTGTCAGCCATCCAGCGGGAGGTCGTTCCTGGGGCAGGAAATGAGACCTGAGGAAACTGAGGGCTTAAGGGGCCAGAAGAGGAGCACCACTTTGCTGGACAGTCTGCCATGACTGGGCTTTGCACACATTATTTCTAAACTTCACAGAGTATGTCAGGTCAATCCTTGGCTTAACTGGGCCAGAAAGAAGGAGAAAGGAAAGGACGAGTATTCGTCTTGGTGCCTCTTGCACTCATCGTCCCTATTTGCCACAATTTCAACTGTCCATAAGGATAGCAGGAAATAAAGTTTCTCTCCATGAAGTGCCATGATACTAAATCACTCTCCCAGCTCTTCTGAGCCAGGAAACAGCTGCCCTTGGCAGCAGATGTGAGTTCGCTGCATTCGAAAGTTCTGTGTGTGCTTACCTGTGCACCTTGTTCTGATTTAACAAATTGGCGTCCTGACATATCAGCCCTTTGTGCCAAACTCATTTTTACATTTGGGCTTCAAATGTGCTGTCCCCTCTACAAAAACACTGTTCTTTGCCTACCCCTTGGTCCCCAACTTATATACACACACATTTCCTGGGGACACTCCTACTCATCCCTAGATTACAGGTGGGAGATCCTTTGCTCCAGAAGGTCATCCTCAACATCCCCATGAACCGCCCCAGAAACCAGATGAGGGGAGCCTGCTTTGTGCCTCATATCACCCTCCACTTCCCATCATAGCTGTTGCCACACCATATTGTGATCATCTGATTTCTTGTCTTGATCGCTGTCTAGACTCCACATGTGGGAGACACTCATACTTTTGTGGCATGGTCAAGACAAGATCTTTTTGAAACACTGGAAGTTCCTGTTCCTGTTTAGCCCTAAGAGCAACTGCTGATGAGAACACATAATTTGTTCTACCAAATGAAGAGCAGCCATGGGTGCCCTCCTCTCCACCTCTCAAAACTAAGTCCACCCAGACCATCTCCAATCTCCATCTCTTGGTTATGAAAGAGTTGGCTGTGTACTTGTTCAGATTCTTTCCCTCAAAGCTCAACAGCCTCATGTAGACCAGCTTGAATGGAAAGAAGTACATATGGCCCACCAGAGACAAGAAACAGTGATGTGTTGGGGCGCCTGGGTGGTTCAGTCGGTTAAGCATCAGACTCTTGATTTCAGCTCAGGTCATGATCTCAGGGCGGTGAGACTGAGGCTGCATCAGGCTGCATCAGCGGAGTCTGCTTGTCCCTCTCCCTCCCCCTACTTGCAGGCTCTCTCTCTCACTCTCTTTTAAATAAATAAATAAATATCTTCTTGAAAAAAGGATCATGATGAGTGGCTTATTTGTCCATTCTTCAGCCAATCCCGGAAGCCAGGGCAACTGAGTACTACAACTGGTCATCCTGTGTTTAAGAAGTAGTATCTGCACTGGAAATGAAGAAAGGAGAATGGAATATGTTGGACAAACAAACAAAAAGTAGCTTCCATATGGCCATACCAAACCTTGGCACATCCCATCTGTCTGTCACTTCGGTTTACCATCAGTCCTTCCTGCAGCAAAACTTTCACACCATCCTCTTGAGAGCCATTACCCTGGTCACAGGAGCCCTACTACCTCCTGACTCCCAATAATAAACTAGCACGCTGTAATCACTGGACCCTTTCATGGCACTCTGGACTTTAATTTGGAGAAAGTGGGTCCCAAATGAAAGGAAAAATAAGATACTTGATACTACCTACACTCACCACTCAATATTAGAATTATATCGTAAGTCAGACAGCACACAGTTTCAGCATGGAGCTCCATATCTAAACACCATAATCTAAGTGAAAAAAGGCAGTTCAACAGGAGAAAGTTCTATTAAGAAACAAGTTAAATGTGTGCTTTTAGGAGCCTTTTAGAATCATAGAGGATTACATCTCAAGGACACTTGAGTTATTCTCTTAGACAGTGATTCTATATCTGTAGGGCAAGAACCATTTGGACACCATGTCTTTTCTGAAGACTGAAAAAATAATATCTAAATGGATATTTTTCCAAATGCACACAGAAATTTTTCCAATTTTAAAAGTCTTACTGACTTCATCTAGAATTAACAGATACTAAAATGGAACTACTATCATATGATTGTCAGAGAAATATTCGAACTTTAAAAAAGCTCAGACAATTCAATTCCTGAGTATGAACGCAAGAAAAATGAGTGTTTGTGTCCAACAAAAGACATGCACAAGAATGTTCCTAGCAGCTCGTTCATAAGAGCTCCAAACTGGAACTAATCCAAATGGCCATTAACAAGAGAAAGAAAAAACAAAAATGTTATATTCATGTAATAGAACACTGCCCTGCAACGAAAAAAAATAACTCTTGCTACTCTCAACAACATGGATCATCTCAATAACATAACTTTAAGTAAAAGAAGATAGGCATAAAAAAGTTGATCCTGTATGATACCTTTTGTATGAAGTTTAAGAACAGATGTACATATGCTGGTAGAGGTCAGATGGTTGTCTTTGGCAAAGGGTGAGGGCAGTGTATTGGCCCAGGGGGAAACACATCATAAAAAAACCTTCAGAGACACTAGAATGTTCTACATCTTGATCTGGATGATGAAGTCTCAGATGTATACATATGCAAAAATTCATCAAGCAGTTCACTTAAGATTTGTATACATTTCTGTATTGAGTTATAATAACCACAACAAAAAAGTCAGGATACATGAAAAAATTGGGAACTCACTCATTTTAAAACTAAAAATTAAATTTTATTTTAAAATTTAAAAAACAATGATCTGATCTCCCTAGAGCGTTTGACCAATGATCAGACATTCAGTAAGAGAACAAAGATTGTCCCTCAGGTCTCCTGATCTCCAGGTCAGAGCTGTTGGTGTTATGCTACATTGAGGTTCTGGGTCCCTGCTGTATCTGTGAAGGGCACAAGTTCTGTTCCAACCTAGGCAGCGTGGTGACTTCTAGGTTCTTAAAGTCACCCTCAAACCTGGGTACTGTATATGGCATAAAAAACCCTGGAGGAACCCCTGGTGACTTTAGAGGCAGTGTGGTTTAATGAAGGAGCTCGGGATGGTGAATCCAAACATCTTGATCATAGTGGCCTCCTTACTGCACAAGGGCCTTTGCACCTGCTGTTCCCTCTAGAATGCTCTTCCCTCAGATAGGTCTTGCCCCTCATTTTATTTACTTCTTGGGAGAAACAATCCCTAACCTCCTTATCAAATGAGAAACAATCCCTAACCTCCTTCCCCTCCTCCATCATTCCCTATCCCCACAGTTTGGATTTCTTCCTAGTACTTATCACCCTCTGACATTATGTTGAGTTTTTGTTTTTGTTTTTGTTTTTGTATGCATGGCCACATGACAAATGTAAGCTCCATAAAGGCAGGGACTTTGTGTTGAATAAACCTATCTTTTCAAATTCTAGAACAGTACCTGGTAAATAGGACTCAATAAGCTTTTATTGAATGAATGACTAAAAGGTCTTGGCTTTTTCTCTCACTTGCTCTGTGATCTTAGACAAGTCTCATTACCTCAACGGGCTTCAGTCTTTTCCACGAACAGAAGTAGGGTGGGGGTGGGCAGGGCAGGGTTTAGACTAGATGATGTACATGGTTCTTTCTAGTTCTAACACAGAATTCTAAATGCTGTCTTCTCAAGGTGTCTTGGTCTCTTTTGAATAATAATATCCTGATCACGAATCACCTCAGTGGGAAACGACAAAGAAACATTGTGTGTGTGTGTGTGTGTGTGTGTGTGTGTGTGTGTGTGTGTGTGTATAAGTATATGAAGCTGAAAGAGAACCCAGGGCCCTGAAGCCCTGGTGTCAGGCTACCAGCCATCTGAATATCAGGTGTCCCACTCAATGTAGCTACATGATCTGTCAGCCTCTGTAGTTAGCCCCAGAGAGCAGAAGTTGTGCCCGTCTTCAACTGAGGGTATGACTGGGGTGCACATGGCCATGACAGAGTGCCAAGGAGACTCAGGTATCTAAAAACCAAACCATCTTTGTTGGGATTGGGTAGGTGAGTGGAAACCTAAGGCACAGGTGGGGCAAGGGTGGGGAGTGGGGAGCAGCGGTACATGGTTTTCAGTGTTCTTGGAAGTGTGGATGGATGCAGTCTGGTAAAACCTCTGAGGACCCTAGAGGCCACCAGCCACAGACCTTATAAACAGAGACCCTAATGGCAACACAAAGTGGAGGGGCAGATGCTGAGAAACACTGAATACACTTGACCAGAGTTGAATCTGAAACAGCTCCAGAAAGCGGGGGGCTGTGGAGCAGCTGTGCAGGACATGAAGAATCAGAGAGAACGAGAAGACAGATCAGATGTGTCCCGTCTGTGTAAATCTTTCACTCTCACATCATCTCATATCATACACCAACAGTCATGCAGGCGGTTAATTCTTCCTCACCGAGAGTTGAAGAACTTGAGGTTCAGAGATAGAGAGTGACTTCCTTCAAGTCAAGCCACAAGCCTTCTGACTTCTAATCCAATTTCTTCCCAGTATACCACAGCAATATTCTGTGCACATTACTCGGGATTCAGGAAAGTGTGGCAGAGGGCTCTGGAATGGCTGGATTAAATTAGACACTGTAGGGGTCAAGGGCAGGCTGCTCCAAGATGAGCTACTTTGGCATATTGATTATTTTAAATAAAAATTAATTTAAGAGACAGTCTATGCAAGAAGGACACTCGGACCCTCCTCTGTCCCCCTGAAAACAAGAAAGAAACCTCCCATGTGAAAGGTCCTCTCCCTGTACCAGGAGGTAAAAAGACATCCTTACCACCAGGGATAGGAAATTCAGAACCAAGAGGATTATATAAACAACCTTGTAGTTACTAATTTACTACCCCAGCCCAAACTCTGTTCAGAATTTCTTACTAATTGAAGCTCCCAAACTTTAAGTTTTCCTTGTCCTGTCAATTCTTCCCAGATTTATTGTCTCTGTCTGAAAAGTATAAAAATTACCTGCCTTGATCATTTCTTTAGGTCTCAATTTCATTATTGGGCCTCTGTGTGTAGGCAATAAAGCTTTTTCTTTTCTCCTGTTAATCTGTCTCATGTAAAAATTTAATTCTTAGACCAGCTGTAAGACCATAAATGGTAGAGAAAAAATTTTTACTTCAACATCTTCAATTCTGTCTGTCCATCCCCAATTCTAAGGACTACTCTTTGCTCTATCCCAACCAGAAGGTCCCGGTCAGGGCTGCCATGTTCTTGTCTGACTCCACCCCTTGCCTGGAGGTTGGGGCTACAGCAGGTACCTGAACCTGAGGGGGTCCTTCCAGCTCCTCCCCTCTGGGCCATAATCAGTTGGTCCATTTCAATAGAACGACTTCATCATTGTAAATGCAAGTCAGACAAATCAATACAAAATGTTCAAATAAAAAAGTAGGATATCCTTTGTAATATTTCCTAAAAAGATGTTTGACCAAATTCAGCATCTACTTCTCTAAGTGAAAGAAGCCAGTCACAAGAAATCACATATTATAGGACTCCATTCATATGAAATGTCCAGAAAAGGCAAATTGATAGAGACAGAAAGTAGACTAGTGACTGCTTAGGGCTGGGGGGAGTGGGAGGGTTGCTAAAGCGTATGAGGTTTCTTTTCAAGGTGATGAAAATGTTCTAAAATTGTGGTGATGGTTGCACATATCGGTGAATATACTAAAAACTATGGAATGATACACTTTTGTTAAATAGGTAAATTATATAGTATGTAAACTACATCTCATTAAAACTGTTAAATAATCCATTCCTGACTTTTAAAATCTCTTAATAAAATAAATGGCAGGGGCGCCTGGGTGGCTCAGTCAGTTGAGCGCCCAACTCTTGATTTCATTTCAGGTCATGATCTCAGGGTCCTGGGATCAAGCCCTGCATTGGGCTCTGCACTCAGCATGGAGTCTGCTTGAGATTCTCTTTCCCTCTCCTCTGCCCCTCCCCACACTCTTGCTTGTTCTCTCTCAAAATAAATAAATAAAAATAAAATATTTTTGAAAATAAAATAAAATAAATGGCATAATTTCTTAACATTATATCTATCCCAAGTCATCACCAACTTACAAAGCAGTATGTTTTAGGAATAAGTTAAGATTGTGTGTGTTCTCCACTTGAAATGTTGTCCTAGGCTTTCCAGCTAAGCAATGATAAATGTTTGAAAGGATAATTATAATTTCAAATATATGACTTATACCTGAAAAAACTAGGATAGCCCTATATATCTGGAGCATGAAAGAATAAAATAATACATCAAAATCAAATATCTTTCAAGTTCAATTAAAAAAACATTTAAATAGCAAAGGCTACCATCAGTTTCAAAGTTGGATAAAAAAAGCATTCTGTATACTAAAATCAGACAAGTGCAAATCCAATCAAGTGACCAAGTTGGGTAATCACAGATTTTGTGAGCAGGTAGAGGCTCAAGTGTCTAGATAAAATGAATCTAGTTAGCAGTCTGCACAAGCCACACTTCATTTTTAAGTTTTGAAGTCATGTCATAGGCAACCTCAACATGGCAGTGGGTCAGCGAAAAGAAACGCACCAGGTGTCTGCAGCTGCATGTGGGTGGGGGGATGGGGTAACTGGGTGATGGACATTAAGGAGGGCATGTGATGGAATAAGCACTGGGTGTTATGTAAGACTGATGAATCACTGACCTCTACCTCTGAAACCAATACTATGTTATATGTTAGTTAATTGAATTTAAATTGTAAAAAATAATAATAATAATCCCGGTTAACTGAGATGGTACCATATCTCACCTAACTTAAGATACTATCATTTTGGGGGCACCTGGGTGGCATAGCGGTTAAGCGTCTGCCTTCGGTTCAGGGCGTGATCCCAGCGTTATGGGATCGAGCCCCACATCAGGCTCTTCCGCTATGAGCCTGCTTTTTTCCTTCTCACTCCCCCTGCTTGTGTTCCCTCTCTCGCTGGCTGTCTCTATCTCTGTTGAATAAATAAATAAAAATCTTTAAAAAAAAAAAAGATACTATCATTTTGTGTATCACTAAGAAAGACTAACTGTTGCTAATTAAGGTGCCATTGATTATAAGCCCCAATTTCAGAAATATTAAAATGTGAAGAAAAAAAAGTATATCTTAGAGTAGATGAAATTTTTTTAGTGAGTGAACATCTTTCATCCTGGGAAAATTTAGAGTTAAATATTCAGAGCTTTCAGGGCTCCTGGGTGGCTCAGTCAGTTGAGCATATGACTTTTAGGTTTGGCTTAGGTCATGATCTCATGGGTCGTGGGATGGAGCCCCACATCGGGATCCCTACTTAGAGGGGAGTCTGCTTCTCTCCCTCTCCCTCTGCCTCTCCCCCCCACTTGTGCTCCCTCTCTCTCTCTCTCTCAAATAAATAAATCTTTTTAAAAAATATTCAGAGCTCTCTGGAATTCTACTAGTATTCCTTAGTCAGCAGCAGGTTTTAATTCTGGGAAGGTTTAAAATTTAAGTATTAAAAATGTTAAGGAGATCAAAACCATGGTGTTAATACTTTGGTGTTTAGAAAGACTCTATAAATATTTGATACCCTGTATGTTTGTAATATTGAAGAGAATTTGGTGTCTAAGGTGACAGCCTCATAACTCCAGTTTAAAATATACAATTGAGGGGTGCCTGGGTGGCTCAGTCCGTTAAGCAACTGACTTGATTTCGGTTCAGGCCATAATCTCAGGGTCGTGAGACAAATCCCTGTATTGGGCTCCCTGCTCAGTGGGGAGACTACTTGGTTTCTCTCTCCCTCTGCCTCTGCCACTCACCACTGCCGCCACCCCCCCCCCCACAAGCTTGCTCTCTCTCAAATAATAAATAAATAAATCTTTAAAAAATAAAGTAAAATATACAATTGAGTAACTTAGACTTAAGATGTCCTATTGAAATCCTACCAAGTTCATGCACAGTATTGGGACACCTAAGAGAAATTTAGGTTTCCTTTATTTATAAGGTTAACTTATTGCACTTATAGGAGTTATTTAAGTCTTCAGGAAGATTTATTTTTTGGGCTAAGCAATTAAAATACTTAAGAAGAAAATAAAATGTATTAAGTTGATAAACAATGTTTGAAATATTGAAATATTAAACAGATCAAATAATATTTAAATATCCCTTAAAAAGTGATTGTTAACAACGGCTAGATTTATAAATAGAATTAAAAGTTCTATAAAAACTAGAGCCATAATAAATTGAAAGCAACTTGTTTCAACCAAAAGTAAACTTCTAAGGACTCTTTTCTGTAAGTAAAACCCACTCCCAATGTAACCAAAAGCTTCATTAACAGTCCAGAGGGGCACATGACCCCAGTTGGCCAATCAGAAATCTTGCTTAGAATTTTTCAGCTAAGCTGGGAATAAGAGTCTTTCTGGTGGTAAGGGCTTGGAGTCCAGGGTTTTGCAAGCTGCCTGTAGTCTCGTCTTGGGATTATGTGGAGGAACCCAGCCTGCATGGAGAGTGAAAGTAATGGACAGAGAGATAAATAAAACCCAGAGAAAGAGACAGAGAGAGAGAATGTCCTGGTGGCATCCAAGTCCCAGTTCCAGCTATTGCCCACCTGCTCTTCACACTTCCTACTGTCAGGCTATTCAGCTCTTTCTTCAATACACAAGATACCTCAATATCTTTATAACAAAAATCTCCTTTTCTGACTACTCTGATTTGGATTTCTGCCTCTAGCAACACAAACATTTCCATATTGCCACTGTACTTTGATAAATTTGGGTAAGAGCTTTATATTGGGAATACCGCAGCTTGCAGAGGAAGACTTGTATCATAGTTAATATCACCAAGTTGTTAATAATGAACAACCTTGGAAAATTCTGCAATAAGAAAACTAAATACATAAGCTGCTTGTTATTTATGGAATAGTAAGCCTATAATACACAAAAATTAGCTCATAAATGTAAATATAAGAGCAAAGACTATAAAATCCCTAGAAGAAAAGACAGGAGTAAATCTTTGTGACCTTTGGGTTAGGCAATGGTTTTTTAGATATGACACTGAAAGCAAAAACAATGGAAGAAAAAATAGACGAACTGACTTCACCAAAATTTGAAACTTTTCTGCTTCAAAGGACATCGTGAGGAAAATGAAAAGACAATCCACAGAATGAGAGAAAATTTTTGCAAATAATATGTCTGATAAAGGATTTGTACGCTAAAGAACTGTTACAACTCAATAATAAAAAGACAACTAACCCAACTTAAAAATGGGCAAAGAATCAGAATAGATATTTCTCCAAAGAGGATATATAAATGGCCAATAAGCATATGAAAAAATGCTCAACATCATTAGTCATTAGGGGAAAAAAAAATAATGAGATACCACTTCACACCCACTTCACACCCATCAGGATGCCTAGAATAAAAAAGACAGACAATACAAGTGTTGGAGAGAATGTGGAAAAATTAGAACACTTGCTCATGGCTGGTAGGAGTATAAAATGGTGCAGCCCATGGAACATTCTCCAAGATGGACCATTTGTTGAAGCAGAAAACAAATCTTAACAAATTTAAAAGCCTGAAATCATACCAAGTATCTTTTCTAACCATAACAATATGAAACTGGAAATTGATAACAGGAGGAAAATTCACAAATATGTAGAAATTAAATAACACACTCTTGAACAATTAACTGATGAAAGAATAAATCAAAAGGGAGATCAAAGGGGCGCCTGGGTGGCTTCTTCCTCTCCCGCTCCCCTGCTTGTGTTCCCTCTCTCGCTGGCTGTCTCTCTGTCAAATAAATAAATAAAATCTTTAAAAAAAAAAAGGGGGTGATCAAAAAGCATCTTGAGACAAATGAAAATGGAAAACTGGATACCCATGTACCAAAAAAATGAAATTGGACCCTTATTTTATACCATACACAAAAATTAAGTCAAAATGGATGAAAGACTTGCATAGAAGACCTGAAACCATAAAACTATTAAGGGAAAATCTCCTTGACACTGGTCTGGGCAACGATTTTTTGGGTATGACACCAAAAGCACATGCAACAAAAGCAAAACGAGGCAAATGGGATTACATCAAATTAAAAAGTTCTGCACAGCAAGGGAAACAACAAAGTGAAAGGCAACCAACCACATGGGAGCAAATATTTGCAAACCAAGTATCTTATAAGGAGTTAATACCCAAAATACACAAGAAACTCATACAACTCAATAGCAAATAAACTGCCTGGTTTTAAAATAGGGAAAGGACTTGAATATTTTTGCGGAAAAAGATATGCAAATGACTGAAAAGTATATGAAATGTGCTTGTCATCACTAATCATCAGAGAAATGCAAATCAAAACCACAAGAGATGACCTCACATCCATTAGGATGGCTGTTACCAAAAAGACAAAAATAAGTGTTGTTGAGGGTGTAGAGAAAAGGGAGTCCTTGAACATTGTTGGTGGGAATATAAATTGGTACAACTATTATGGAAAACAGTATGGAGGTCCCTCAAAAAACAGAAAATAGAACTACCATATGACCCAGCAGTCCCACTTCGGGATGTATATCCAAAGGATTCTCTCTCTCCCTCTCCTTCTGCCCCTCCCTACCACCTTCTCTCCTTCTCTTAAAAAAAACAAACAAACAAACAAAAAAAGGAAATCCTGCCATTTGCAACAACATGGAGGACATTATGCTAACTGGAATAAGCTAGATATAGAAAGACAAATACTGCATGATCTCACTTACGATGAATCTAAAAATGTCAAACTCATAGAACCAGAGAGTAGAAATTGGTTGCCAAGAGGTGGGGGAGTGGAGGAAATGGGGAAAATACTGGTCCTAGTATACAAACTTCCAGTTATAAAATAAATAATTCTGGAGATCCAACATACAGCATGGTGATTATAATTAACAATCATATACTGGATACTTGAAATTTGCTAAGAGAGTAGATCTTAAGTATCCTCATCACACACACACAAATGGTAGCTATGTGAGGTGATGGATCTGTGAATTAACTTGATTGTGGTAATCATTTTAAAACAAATGCACACATTAAAAATCATCAGGTTTTACAGCTTTAAAAAAACATGTTGTACAACCTAAATACAGATAATCTTTTTTTGGCAATCATACCTCAGTAACACGAGGAAAAAAATCAATTAAAAATAAAATAAAGTAAAATGAAGTGAAATGAAGTAAAGTGAAAAGAAAGAAAATAAAATAAAATGAAGTGAAATGGTGTGGCCACATTGGAAAACAGTTTGAATGTTCCTCAAAATTTTAAACATAGATCTGGCATGTTTAGATTTTAAACATAGATCTGGCCATATGATCTGGCAATTTCGATCCTAATTATATACACAAGAAATAAAAACCTCTATCCACACAAAAACTTGTACACTAAGACTCATAGACACATTATTCATAAAATCCTAAAGAGGGAATCAAACCAAATGTCCATTAGTGGATGACAGCTAAACAAAAATGTGTTCCATCTATACAATGGAATATTATTCAGCCATAAAGAGGAGAGAAGTACTAGTACGTGTTTATAACATGGATGAACCTGGAAAATACACCTAGGTAAAAGAAGCCAGGATATTGTTGTATGATTCCATTCATACAAAATTTCCAGAATAAGCAAATCTATAGAGATAGAAAGTAGATTAATAGTTGTCTGGCGCTGGAAGAGTGGGGATGTAGCGAGGGGTTAGAGTGGGGTATGGTGGCTAATGAGTATGAAATTTCTCTTTGGGATATTGAGAATGTTGGGAAGTTACATTTTGGTCTGGTCGCACAACTCTGTGAATATACTAAAACCACTGAACGCTATACTTTAAATGGGTCAACTTTATGGAATGTAAATTACATCCCAATAAAGCTGTTCTAAAAGATTCTCCTTAGAGTTTATGTTTAACACCCACAGGCACTGCACGTTCTAAATTAAATCTTCTCCAACACCAGGATCTTAAGATTTCAGGAAAAAAGTGCTGTTCCTTCCTCTAAAAGGCGGAAAATAATTAGAACGAGTAAATGCATGAGAGGGGCACCTGGGTGGCTCAGTCAGTTAAGCATCTGCCTTCGGCTTGGGTCATGATCTCAGGGTCCTGGGATCGAGTTCCACATCGGGCTCTCTGCTCAGCGGGGAGTCTGCTTCTCCCTCTCACTTTCTCTCTGTGCTCACTCTCTCTCCCTCTTTCAAATAAATAAATAAAATCTTTAAAAAAATGCATGAGAACTAGCTTAAGAAACGTGTTAAGAAAAACAATCTCCCAAGCGTCATATTGGAATGTCCTCCTTAGCAATAGACTTTCCTGCTCAGTACAAAAATAAAGTCTGGACTTGCGTTCACTACTGACATCTTGGAAGTGTTAGTGAGCTGTTGGTAAAGATCTGGAAGCTTCTTCGAGCTTACGGTGGCTCCAGGTGTTCCTTGGCTGTGACTACATCACTCCAACCTCTGCGTCCGTCTTTAGGTGGCCTTCTCTGTGGGTTTCTCTTCTCTGTCTTATAAGGATACCTGTCATTGGATTTATGGTCCACCCAGAAAATCCAAGATGACCTCATCTCAATGTCCTTAACCTAATGACATCTGCAAATACCCTTTCCAAATAAGGTCGCATTCACAGGTTCTGGAGGTTATGAAATGCACCTGTATTTTGGGGAGCCACCATTCAACCCACTACAGTATATGTGAGGATCACTAAGAAAAGTTGTAAAAGAAGCACACGGATTGAATGTATGTTACGGGAGCCACCTGATATGACATTTAAAGAAGACAGAAAATAAACCATCACCATCAGTATGGTCCCATCCTCCTCTCTTTTATGTTAATAGCTTGCCCTGGAACAATCCCAGAGCTAATCAGTTAGCCAGGTGGTGCTTCCTTTTCCTTTTTTTTTTTTTAAACAAAAAACTTCCAAGTGTATTATATCACCCACCCACCATTGTTTGCTCCTTCCATATAAATGCCAAAATGTTTGATTATATTCTGCTCCCAGCTCCACTTCAACCACTAACAAAACGCAGACACAGAATTAACTGTGTCAAAATAGTTCTTCCCCTCCAGCCTCATCCTTGTTGAATTTTAAATGCCTATTGAAGAGAATCATCCTGTGTCTATTTTCTGAAAATGAGCTGAAGAGCAATCACCTTGCTTCTCCAAAGAAGCCATACCAAGTTTGGTTTTCCCACTCCAAAAATAACAGAAACTTTTGCAGACAGTCACATGGCAGAGAAGGAAGAGGAGATGGAATGCAAAGCCTTCCTGTCTTTTGTGGGAGGCTCTTGAGCCCTTAAGTAGTTACATTCCAAGATCGCAAGGAGGCTGAAGGGGGCAGATGCAGCAAGAGAGTGTTAGAGGCAGCCCTGGCATTCCTCTCCGGGGAGCTAACCAAGTTTGGTCATGGCCTCGAGAAGTTAGGGTGCCCGGCAAGAGGTGTGGTCACCACTGTCATCCGTGAGGCTACGTGGAAGGAAATGCTGTCTTCCCTGAGTTCTAATCAGCTGCATATGACCTCCTCAAACACCCACCTGGATGCCACCTGTTTTACTTCTCACCCTCCTCCTCACTCCAGACAAGTACTGTGCTGCTACTTCACCTAGCAGCAACGATGGGGGTCCATTTCTTCCCCTGTCCTTCCTACTATAGTCTTTCTCCCACTGTAACCAGAGCCCCCCTATTTTCCTTACTTTCTAACAGCGCATGACTCAACTGATTCCTCCTTCCCTCTTACCTAATATCATGTTTCCCCCAGTATTCCTACACCTGCCACAGCTTAGGACCAATTATGTCAATAAAATCTGTCTGTCTCTTTCCCATTTGCAAATGAAAAGTAAATTAAAGTAAGGGCTGTTTCAACAAATAGTGCTAGAGCAACTGGATGTCCACGGGCAAAAATAAATAAATAAATAAATAAATAAGCCTTGACCTGAACATCACCCCTTACACAAAAATTAATTCAAAATAGATCACAGACTTAAATGTAATATTAAAATTATAAATCTTTTCGAAAAAACAGAAAATCTTAAGGATCTAGGGTTAGGCAAAGAATTATTTGCTTTGACACCAATTACACAATCTCTAAAAGGAACATTTGAAAATTGGGCTCATCAAAATCAAAAACTTTTGCTCTGCAAAAGATCAGTTAAGAGGATAAGAAGACAAGCTGCAGACTGAGAAAAAAAAAATTGCAAACCATTTACCTGACAGAGGGTAGTATCTAGAATATATAAGGAGCTCAGCAATAAAAAGACAATCCAATTAAAGAATGAGCAAAAGACACAAAGTGCCATTTCACTGGAGAAGATATATACATGACCAATAAACACATGAGAAGAAGCTCAGCATCGTTAGCCATCAGTGAAACGCAAATTAAACCCATGACAAACTGTCAGAATGACTAAAAAAAAGTGACAATGCCGAATGCCAGAAGGATATAGTTAACTGGATCAGTCATACATTACTGGTGGAAATGTAAAATGGCACAGCCACTCTGGAAAAGAGTTTGGTAATTGGTAGAAAAACTAAACACGCAACTACCATGCAACTTGGTAATTGCACTCTTAGGCATTTCTCCCACAGAAATGAACAGAATGAGCTATTGATACATGCAACAACTTGCATGACTCTCCAGGGAATTATGCTGCATGAAACAAGCCAATCTCAAAAAGATATACTGTATGACTATGTAGTATTCGTTTCAAGATTCATTGCAATAATACAAGTGGAGAGAAGATTAATTGTTGCCAGGGTTTAGGGATACGGTTACAAAAAGGCAATAAGAGATCCTTGCAGAAATGGAACAGTGGTGGTGGTCTCCAGAATCTACACATGTGATAAAACTACATAGAATAACACACACACACACACACACACACACACACACAAACACGAGTTCATGTAAAACTGGTGAAATCTCAATAAGGTGGATCAATTGCATCAATTCAATTTCCTGGTTGTGCTATTGTACTATAGTTACAAGATGTCACCATTGGGAGAACCTGAGTGAAGGGAGTACGGAATCTCTGTATTATTTCTTATAACTGCAAATGAACTCATTTATCTCAAAACACAAAGTTTTGGCAAACCTAATGATGGCTGATATGCATAAGATTAGGGTTAAGGAAACACCTGGATTAATGAAACATAAAGGCATGAATCTGTGAGGTAAAACTGACCTCACTAGATGGAAACAGTATGGAAAGAAATGTCCAGAATAATCTTTGCCTCATGGAACAGAGCAGGGAGTTACCCTGTCTGGATGTCCCTAGATTTCATTTACAGATTACTTGCCTGAGACCAGAATGAACTTTTTCCCTACCCATGGGAAAAGGAAATGGAGAAAAACACCCTGAAAGTAGAAGCAATCACCTCACACAAAGCCCTGGGGCTGAGGCTGCCTCTCCTTCCTTGGATGTGTGGTTCTGTTCTGACCTACCCAGATTTTCCAAGCTCCATCTCCTCGTTCAGCAACTCCAGCTCCGGGAGCCTAAACAGCATTACCCGACACTGGGAGGAAAGACAATCCACAAACAGGACATTTGGCCCCATACAGTTCTCTACCTCCCTATCTTCCACTCCAGAGGAATCCAGGTGTCTACCGCCGAACTGAGAGAGAAAAAGTAGTCCATCTCTCAGCCAGGCAAGCACACGTAAATACAACCTCAAAGAATGTTCTATCAGTTATTTATTTCAGGCGTGGGCAATGTAATCCAATGCATATGAGATCCAACGTAAGGAATCTCCTTTCTATTTTTTAACCTTAAGGAGTGCCAGGCTCAAGGAATGGGATAGAAAGCAGTGGGGAGAGGGGCGCCTGGGTGGCGCAGTCATTAAGCGTCTGCCTTTGGCTCAGGGCGTGATCCCGGCATTATGGGATCGAGCCCCACATCAGGCTCCTCTGCTATGAGCCTGCTTCTTCCTCTCCCACTCCCCCTGCTTGTGTTCCCTCTCTCGCTGGCTGTCTCTACCTCTGTCAAATAAATAAATAAAATCTTTTAAAAAAAAAGAAAGAAAAAGAAAGCAGTGGGGAGAGGAACAGATAAAATGGCCACAATATAAATTACCAGAATGTGTTTTTCAGCAGGGGAATGGATGGGTTGGACAGAAAGTGTTAAAACATCTTGGGAAATACAAGTCACATGTCAAAAAGGTGACATTAGCAAGAAGACAGACTAAGAGGTCCAAGCCCTCATTTCCCCCAAAAAACAACAATTTATGGGGTTTTTTTAAGGGATTGAAGTTAAGTTGTTATCAACTTTAAATAGATGGTTTTAATTACAAGATAGTTTATGCAAACCTCGGGATAACCACAAAGAAAATCTATAACAGATACACAAAAAAATAAAAATAAAAAGGAAAGAATCAAAGCAAAAAACTACCAAAATAAAATACGATCAAATAACAAAGGGAGACAGCAAAAGAGAGAGAGGGACAAAACAACTGTAAACAGAAAATAACAAAATGACAATAGTGTCATAGTATTTTCATAGTAAGTTCTCACCTATTAATAATTACTCTAAATGTAAATGGATTACACTCCTCAATCAAAAGGCATAGAATGGATGAACGAATTTTTAAAAGAGCCAGTGATATGCTATCTATAAAGCACTCACTTTAGATTTAAGGACACACCTAGGCTGAAAGTGAAGAGATGGTGGGGAGCCTGGGTGACTCAGTCGTTAAGCATCTGCCTTCCGCTCAGGGCGTGATCCCAGGGTCCTGGGATCGAGCCTCACATCAGGCTCCTCTGCTGGGAGCCTGCTTCTTCCTCTCCCACTCCTCCTGCCTGTGTTCCGTCTCTCGCTGGCTGTCTCTCTCTCTGTGTCAAATAAATAAATAAATAAATAAAATCTTTTTAGAAAAAGAAAAAGAAAGTGAAGAGATGGAAAAATATATGCAATGCAAATGGCAATCAAAAAGAAAAGCAGAGGGGCGCCTGGGTGGCACAGCGGTTAAGCGTCTGCCTTCGGCTCAGGGCGTGATCCCAGCATTATGGGATCGAGCCCCACATCAGGCTCCTCTGCTATGAGCCTGCTTCTTCCTCTCCCACTCCCCCTGTTTGTGTTCCCTCTCTCGCTGGCTGTCTCTATCTCTGTCGAATAAATAAATAAAATCTTTAAAAAAAAAAAAAAAAAAGAAAAGCAGAGATGGCTACATTTGTATTACACAAAATAGACTTTAAATCAAAAACAAAGAAGTTATTATATAACTTTAGAAGGGTCAACTCAATGCAAAGATAAAACAATTATAAATATATATGCATGCAACATTTGATCACTTAAATGTATAAAGCAAATATTGACGAATGTGAAGGGAGAATTGATGTCAGTACAAAAAGAACAAGTGTCAAGGAGGATGTGGAGAAAAAGGAGCCTTTCTGCACCATTGGTGGGAAAGCAAACTGGTATAGCCATCCTGGAAAACAGTGTGGAACTTCCTCAAAACGTTCAAACAGAACTACCTGATAATCCAGCAATCTCATTTCTGAGAATATATCTGAAGGAAATGAAATTAGGTATCTGTAGTCCCACGTTCATTGCAACATTATTCACAATAGTCAAGATATGGACACAACCCTAAGTGTTCATTGACAGGTGAATGGACACACATTTTATGATTATTATGTACACACATTATATCGATCTATCTACACAACAGGCATGATGATATATAATATGGGCGTGCGTGTGCGCGCGCTCTCTCTCTCTCTCTCTATATATATATATATATAAAACACAATATTATCCAGTCTTAAAAGAGAAGGAAATCCTGCTCTTGGCCACAACATGGATGAACTTGGAAGACATTAACCATGAATGAATCTGGAGGCTAAGTGAAATAAGCCAGATACAAAAAGACAAATACTGCATGAACTCACTTATATGTGGAATCTAAAATAGTCAAACGCATAGAGGCAGAGAGTAACATGGTGATTTCCAGAGGCTAGTGGGAGGGAAAAATGGGAAAATGTTGGCCAAGGGGTACAAAGCTTCAGTTATGCAAGATAATTAAGTTCTAGAGATCTAATGTACCACAATGTGACTACAGTTAGCAATACTATACTTTCTACTTGAAATTTTCTAAGAGGATAGATCTTAAGTGTTCTTCCCGCCAAAAAGAAAAAAGTATTGGGCGGGGGGTGGAGAGGGGGTGGTGCCTGGATGGCTCAGTCGGTTAAGCATCTGACTCTTGATTTTGGCTGAAGTCATGATCTCAGGGTTGTGAGACTGAGCTCCATGTAGGGCTCCACACTGGTTGTGGAGTCTGCTTAAGATTTTCTCTCTCCCTCTCCCTTTGCCCCACTCCCTGCCCTTCACTTGCACGCGTGCACATGCTCTCTCTCTAAAGAGAAAAAGAAAGAGAAAAATGGGGAAGGGGGACAAAAGAATAGTAGAAAAAAAGAAAATATTAAGTATGTGAGGTGATGGATGTATTAATTAGCTTGATGGTGACTATTTCATAGTGTATACATATACCAAAAAACATGTCTGCACAACTCCCTCTTGATCACACCCATCCTTCCCTCCCAAGGAATGAAGGGTGGTCCCCCGATTCAAGTGCTTTGGGTAGGGGGCTGAAAGGGGAGCAATAGCATGGCTCCCACACTCCTTGTGAGGGACTCTCTGTGAGCCCATTGCATTCGCCAATATTCAGTTGTGTATTCTTTTGTTAGACCCAATGTCTGTTGGAGTGGAGACCAAGTTCCCCTTTGAGACCCTCCCTTCAACTCTTGCAAGTCCCAAAGACGAGATAATGCCTGTTGATGAGTCCTCTCTGGGTCCAGCTATTTCAGAGCCAGTATCAAGATCCTTTTGAGAAGATGTTCCAGCTACATTGTGCCTGGCACCCAGAGAGCCTCTTGCTTCTAGAGCCTCCTGGTGACGGATGGCATCTGGTCATTCTCCCCCTGCCCTCTCAGAGCCCACATGGGATGCACAAGTCAGGCCCACAAAAATAGCCAGTGTGCCGCACAGCACAAAGTGCTCAAGTCTGGCCCCATGTTGAGCTTATGTTAATGACTACTGATCTATGAAATGCTGATTAAACCCCCATCAAAAACAAACCATTGGTTTTGTTCTGGATCTTACATGTAAACATCTTTGTTTAAATTGAATACGATAGGAGAAAAAGTTGCTACAGTTTTTCACTCGCGAAAACACATCTACACTAGTCCCAAATCAGAATGCTCTCCTTTTATCCCTTCTGCTGCTGGGAAGATAAGAAAGCAATTTAGAGTCTGGTAGAGGAAGCTGATTTGACCTTGGCACAAAACTTTCTGTCAAGTCAAGAGATACAGAGGCTGGACATTGTCTGGGTGGTGTGTGAATGTCTAGTCCACAGGAGATCAGAGCCATCCCTGAGCTGCCGGTCTCAGGACAACTCTAGGGACAAGACTTTGAGTTCAGGAGGTTTCACCCCACAGGGCCACACAAGCTGAATTTAAGGCTTTCCACACCTTGGGAAAGGGTCTGGACAGAGAACAGATACCAGTTTCAGAGACAAGTCCCTGAGGTAGTCAGATGTGTCTCTCTATTGTCCAATTTCTGCCAACAGGGTTGCTATGGGAGAGGATAGTCACAGAGTGTCACACTATTTGCAATGCACTTGACAGTCTAAAACATTGTCTGTCAACTACAACTGTCTGGTCCTCTGAGAGCCACACGCCTGGACCGCACTCTGCCGGCCAGCTCGGGAGATTCCTGAATGACGCTGTGTTCTGCCGTTGTCACATCGAACCGCACTTCAGAAAGAGCCCCTTGAGACTGCCTGCTGTTCGGGTAGTTAGGGTGAGGATGAAGATGTTGTCTCTTACGACACACAGGGCCTGCTGAGAGTTGTAATAAAGGAAGTTCCAGGAACAGCTCTTCTTCTCCTGAAAGCAAAGGTTTATTTTTGCTTTAAGGACTGTGTGCATCTTGTCATTGACGGCATTGCCCACTTTGTTTCGGCTCCTGACTGGTCCAGAGTCCAGCCTGTGTCGTGCCACCAGCAGAGAGCACAGGATCCTATGACGTGAGTTGTGCGCACCTGAGTCCTCCCTGTAACTTCTTTCCTACACCAGACTTTTCTGATGGCATTTCCTTTTTATTAGTTTTTATCCTGTTTAATTCTGCACGTCTCTGCAAGCCACTTGAAACACTCCGTGGGGGGGCCTGGGTGGCTCAGTTGGTTAAGCGTCTACCTTCAGCTCAGATCATGATCTCAAGGTCCTGGGACCGAGTCCCTGTGTTGGGCTCTCTGCTTGGCGGGGAGCCTGCTTCTCCCTCTGCTCCCCACTTGTGCTCTCTGTCGCTATCTCTGTCTCTCTTTCTCAAATACATTAATAAAATCTTTTTTAAAAATAAAATAAACACTCTGTGGGAGAGAGATAAGGTATAAACAAGTGAAAATACATCGGACAGGTAATTGACAGGAATCATGTTTTAAAATACTTTTTCACACTTCTTTTGTAATCTTACCTTGTCTGTCTTTAAATGCCTGTGTTTACAAGCCATCGTTGTCCTTATTGACATGTAGAGTGTGTTTTTAAATGAATGTGATATTTTTTAACTTTTGATGGATTTATTCTCACTATTGGACTCCTTCCAAATGATGTGTCATAAAGAGCTTCTAATGAGCTCTGCAAGAGCAATCTGGGGCGGGGAGGGGAAGTGTTCCAAGACAAAACAGACTTTTCTAGATAGTTCTCGGGAGCCCCAACAAACATGGACAGAGGTGGAAAGCAACACAGCCGAATGGAAGAACCCAGAGGTCTGAAGTCATATGTGTGAGGTGAGAAAACAGGAGCAGGTCACATTTGTCTGCTTCCCACTGCTTCCTTCCTCTGGTCACAGTGAATGATCCCCCTTCCTCCTCTGGGCCTCAGGTTTCTCCTCAGAAAAATGAGGAGAGTTGCCAAGTGGTTGGATCTGGTTAGGAGGACAGCGGGACAGGAAGAGCACAGAACACCGTCTGGGAGGGCCGTCTTGGACACAGGGAAGTCCTGAGAGGCGATGTAAGGATGGGCGGCCAAGAGGCGGGGCGGAGAACCACTTCCCTTCCCAGTCGTGTCTGTGACTGGCTCCAAGAGGCACATCAGTGCTGACTGTGAAGCCGGGGGACTTTGGGGGAGGAGGGTTGGAGTGGGAGAGTGAACCAGAGAATCTGTATCAGGAAGTGATGGGTCTGTGTGAGGACAGAAAGGATTATCAGAGTTTTTAGTGACCTAGCGGTGTTACCATGTTCACTTATAGCTTCAGTTTTTCTCTCTCTACTTCCCTCTCCCTAGTATCATTTTTTAAAAACCAGACATATCTTTCTTTTAAAGATTTTATTTATTTGTCAGAAACAGAGCACAAGCAGGCGGAGCAGCAGGCAGAGGGAGAAGCAGGCTCCTTGCTGAGCAGGGAGCCCGATGCGGGACTAGATCCTAGGACCCTGGGATCCTGACCTGAGTAGAAGGCAGATGCCTAACCCCTGAGCCACCCAGGCATCCCAGACGTATCTTTTTAAATGCCTTTAATTGCAGTAAAATCCGTATATAACATGTACTATTTTGACCCTGTGTAAGTGTGTAGGTCAGTGGCACCAAGGACATTCATATGGCTGGGCAACCGTCACCACCATCCGTCTCCAGAGCACTTTTCATCTGCCCGAACTGAAACTCTATACCCATTAAACACCAGCTCCCCATTCTCCCTCCCCCCAGCCCCTGGCAACCACAGTTCTACTTTCCATCTCTATGAATTTGACTATTCGAGGTACCCGTGTAAGTAGAATCACACAATTTGTCCTTTTGTGACTGGCTTGTTTCACTTCGCATAATGTCTTTGAGGTTCACCCGTGTTGAAACAGATGTCACAATTTCCGTCCTTCTTAAGTTGGAAAAATATTTCATTGTATTCACGTGATGCCTTCTGCTCATCCATTCATCTATCCGTGGGCGTTTGGGTTGTTTCTTCCTTTTGACTGTTGCGAATAATGCTGCTATGACCGTGGGCATACAAATATCTGTTCAAGTTTCTGCTTTCAACTCTTTGGGAGTATACACCTAGCAGGGGGATTGCAGGACCATAGATACAGCTTTTTTTAAAGAGGTTTTTATTGCGGAAACTTTCTAACATGCACAAAAGTAGAGAAGATAGTCTAAGTAGCCCCACGTACCTCTCACCCAGCTTCAACCATTACTGACCCGAGGCCAATCCTGTTGCATCCGTACTGTCTACCCCCTTCACCATTGTCGTCCTTTAAAGCAAATCCCTGACACCATATCATTACATTTATAAATGTTTCAGAGTCTACATAGACCAGAAATGATCTAGATATTTCTTAGGAAGTAATGTACGTCGTGAGTGTCTAATTACTAAACACCAGTACGGGTAAGTAGACATTGAATATTCATTGTTGTTTGGAACTGTTCAAAGTGGCAGCCTTTTAAAGAAATGTTTTATCACTAAAAACTTTCAAACATACTACAAACTAGACAAGATTAAACAATGAACTCCTATGTGCCCATCACCCAGCTCCAAAAACTATCAATAGCAAAATGGTACTCCTTTTAAAAATGTAGGCATTAGATTGTTCAAACAACATTCTGACACTATCTCTCTGGAGGAAAGAACAGGGACTGGAACCGGCTGACAGCTGGAAGAACCCTTTCGATTCTGGAAAGGTTTATTACTCACCCTTAAAAGCACATATTTTAAAATGACTGAATCTTTGCTACAATTGCTCATAAATATCAGTCTGAGTTCTCAGCCACAATGTGACTTGTGGTTTTTCTGAGCTTACTTGTCTTTCCTCCCTGGCCTAAATCTAGGTGACTTTCAGCTTTTCCCACCTACACGGTTATTTACAGAAATAACAAGTTCGCATTTAAGTAAACCCAATGGCTAAGATGTTATTTCTCCTTTTATCATAAGCACAGCATATGAGTGGCCAAGAATTGATACCTAACTTTTTATTTAATGAGGAATTGATAGAACTCTAGAGACAGATGCGTTTCCTGGGTAACTTTATAAATGAGTGTGTCACTAAGCTTTTGTTGTACAATAAATCACCCCCAAAGTTGAATGGCTTAAAACAAGAACCACCAAGATGGAAGGATTTTCCTTATTAGATTTCAAGACTTAGTATATGTCGTTGATTCTGAGACACATTTTATTGCCCTTGAAATTAGACTGCGGGGGTCTGATAATCTATGGCGTCATGCATTGCTCTTCACCAGGCATTAGAACATATTTGTGCTTTACGAAACTGAGCTCCCATTATCATCACTGTTCAGCTGGATAGTGTATGCTGTTACTGCGTGTGTTAAGTGATCTTCAGGAAGATTATACTATAATTCAGCAGAAAAATGAGAAGTTATTGTGTATCTATTGTGTATCCTGAGAGGTGCTAAAACAGAGCAGTTGGATAGAAAATTGGTATCAGTGCAACAAATTTTCCTTGTTAAAGATCGGACCTTGATTAGATAGATATTTCTTTGCAGAGCTGTGCTGTATGGGACCGGAGGAAAAAATTAGATGACATGGCGTTAGATTTTGTAACTGAAATGCAGGCCAAACAATTGCCGATCACATATTAAGAAGGGGTAACAGAAGCTCAACTAAAAAAATCCTCTAGCAAATAGTTGAGCCCTTCCTTTAAGAAGGGCTACATCTTCAGTGCTCTTGATGGCTGACAGAAAATCCAAAATACCATTGACTCAAGAAATTGTAAACTAGTTTCTCTGAGATGCAGAAGAGTTCCAGTGGCAGACTTTACAGGATTGGTAGATAGCATCACAAAGTTATCAGGGATGTGGGTTTGTTTTATTTTGCTGGTCTGCTATCTTTGGCACATGACTCCTGCCTCATGGTATAATATAGCAGCTTCAGATCCAAACATCACATCCATATTCCAGCTAGGCGACTGAAGGAAGCAATGAAGAGGGAGCAAAGGGCAGGCTCAGATGACTTTCTAGAGACTTTCCCAAAAGGTGCCACACAATACTTATTCTATTTCATTGATCAGAACATAGTCATAGAGCCAATCCTAGGAAGCCATTCCTTCCTACTTGTAAGGAACACAAGTTCGTGGATTTGCTCATGTCTTCTTATAATTCTATCAGTTTTATATTTTGTACTTAAGCTGTTGACTGTTCTTCCTTATTACCATTAATGCTTTCGTTTTTAAATTTTTTCTGCCATAAGAAGCTTTCTTTTAGTTAATATTTGTTTGCTATCTCTTTTTCCATTCTTCTATTCTCAGCTTTTCTAGTGGTGATGTTTTAGATGTATCTGTTGTAAATATAGTTATACTTTGAAGACCCAACTCATTATCTCTGTCTTTAATAGGTAATTTTATTTTTTCTTAAGATTTTATTTATTTGAGAGAGAGGAGAACATGAGCTGGGAGTGGTGCGGGCAAAGGGAGAGGGAGAAGCAAACTCCCCATTGAGCAAGGAGCCAAATGTGGGGCTCAATCCCAGGACCCTAAGATCATGGCCAGAGCCGAAGGCAGATGCCTCACTGACTGAGCCACCCAGGCACCCCAACAGGTTATTTTATTTTATTTTTAAAAGATTTTATTTACTTATTTGAGAGAAAGAGTACAAGGGGAAGGGTAGATGGAGAGGGAGAAGCAGGCTCCCTGCTCAGCACTGAGCAGGGAGCCCAATGCAGGACTCGATCCCAGGACCCTGAGATCACAGCCTGAACCAAAGGCAGACGCATAACCAATGGAGCCACCAGGTGTCCCCCAATAGGTAATTTTAAATACATTTACATTTTTTGTACTTGTAGATTCATTTTTACTTGCTTTTAGCATTATACTGTGTATTTTCTTTTTAGCATCCTTTTCTTATTTTTTTCTCTATTCCAGACTGATGAATTGATAAAGTTTTCTGTATTTTCCCTTTTTTTCTCCCTCTGCTGGCTTGTACACTATATTTACATTTATGTACTTTTAATATTACTGTCAATGCCATCCTTTTCCCTTTTAACTTTTTTCCACAATTATTGAAAGTACTCAATATTTCTATGCTATTCTAGGACTTGAAAAAAAAATATCACCACAATTTGCACATAGTAATTCCTCACCCATCTCCCACCCCTTCATGTTATCACTGACATGAATTTAAATTTTCCTTTTCATCAAACCAAAAAATAACTGTACTTTATAACAAATAAGGATGTAATATACATAACAGTGGTAGCACAAAGGGGGGAGATGGAGTTGTATTTAAACAGAGTTGCTGTATTTTAGCAGAATTAAGTCAGTATCAATTGGAAGTAGATTGCTACAAGTTAAAGATGCATATCACAATTCCTAGAGCAACCACCAAAAACAAAATCTCAAAACTCAACAATACATGCAAAATCAAAACAAGGCACCAATAACAGAAGCAATGAAAGAAAAAATAGATAAACTGGAAATTATGGAACTTTAACATGTGCTTCAAAAGATATCAATAAGAAAGTGAAAAGACACCCCTAATGAGAGAAACTGTGTGCAAATGTTGTATTTGATAAGGGACTTGTATATGGACTATATGAAGAATTTTTACAACTCTGCAATAAAAAGACAAAAGAACCCCATTTAAAAATGAGCAAAAGATCTGAATAGACATTTCTCCAAAGAAGGTGTAACAGTGGCCAAATAACATAAAAATGTTCCATAGCCACGGGGATGTATAGAATTATTGATTCGCTATATTGTACACCTGAAACTAACGCTGTATGTTAACTACACTGGAATTAAAACGAAATAATAATTAAAAGTAAACATTAAGAACACTTTAAAAAATGCTCGATGTCATTACCCATTAGGGAAATGAAAGTCAAAATCGCAATGAGATCCCACATCACATCCACTAGGATGGCTAGAATTAAAAAGATAGACATTAGCAAGTGTTGACAAGAATATAGAGATATTGGAACCACCTCAATACACTGCTAGTGGAGTATAAAATAGTGCAGCTGCTTGGCCAAAAGGTCTGACAGTTCCTCAAAATGTGTAACATAGAGTTACCATGGGACCCAGCAATTCCACTTCTAGGTCTATATGGAAGAGAAATTAAAACATATGTCTACTCAAAAACTTGTATACAAATAATAATAGCAGAATTATTCATAATCTCCAAAGAGTGAAAACAGCCCAAATGCCCATCAACTGATGAGGAGATAAGTAAAATGTGTTGTATCCATACAATGGAATGTTACTTAGTAACGGAAAGGAATGAAGTATCAATTCATGCTACAATATGGATGGCCTTCAGAAATATTATGCTAAGTGAAAGCAGCCAGGTACAGAGGACCACATACTGTATGATTCTATTTATTTAAAATATCCAGAATAGGGGCACCTGGGTGGCTCAGTTGTTAAGCATCTGCCTTCAGCTCAGGTCATGATCCCAGGGTTCTGGGATCGAGCCCCGCATCGGGCTCCCTGCTCATCGGGAAGCCTGCTTCTCCCTCTCCCACTCCCCCTGCTTGTGTTCCCTCTCTCGCTGTCTCTTTCTCTATCAAATAAATAAATAAAATCTTTTAAAAATAAATAAACAAATAAATAAAATGTCCAGAATAGGCAAATCCATAGAGACAGCCCCTTCTTCCATCTTCCTCCCTGGAGAACGCAGGCATACATGGCTGGATCTCCAACAATGACCTTGAAATGGAAGCCAGTGCTAGGAAGGATGGTGAAGGCTCCTTCCAGGTACCCTGGATCCACATTCCCAGCTCCAGAAGTGTGACTTCCCAGTTTCTCTTACTCAAGAGAGAAGAAAATGCTGTTTAAATCATATTTAAATCAAATCAAAAATCATATTTTGAATTTTCTGTTACATGTAACTGAGCCTCATCTTCGCTGATAAAATAACTACTGAGACAATGGTGGGAGGGAATGCATGAAGGGATGTGGTTCAGAGAGTCACACCCTCAATACCAATAAGAGGTCACCAGACAGATCTTGTCAAAAACAGAGAAGTCAAGAAATAACAACATAGCCACACTACTTAAAAATGGAGAGGAATTAAAAAAACAAACAAACCAGCTAAATGAGTCTGAAAGCCATTGCCTCAGAGAGCAGCACTGGGGAGGGGGCAGGTGAAGCAGGGGCTACTTCATTTTGTTATAGGTTTTTTTTTTACAAAATTTTTGGGTTTTTTTGATTATATGCATGTATTATTTTGATAACAATCAAAATTAATTTCTTTAAAAAAAAAAGAGCAAATCAAGCACAAAACAATTTCTCTAGAAATCTCAGCACTCAATGTCTAGGGCAGAAAATCTGAGCCTTTTCTTAAGACCAGTTAAAAATTCTGACTCTGATCCCACTTCTTTTTTTTTTTTTTTTAAGATTTTATTTATTTATTTGACAGAGAAAGACAGCCAGCGAGAGAGGGAACACAAGCAGGGGGAGTGGGAGAGGAAGAAGCAGGCTCCCAGCGGAGAAGCCTGATGTGGGGCTCAAACCCAGAACACTGGGATCACGCCCTGAGCCAAAAGCAGACGCTTAACGACTGCGCCACCCAGGCGCCCCTCTGATCCCACTTCTAATCACCAACTAAGATTCTGCACCAAGTCTAATGTGTGTGAGGGTTCCCACACCACCACGCAATTCTCGGGTACCAACTGGGAACCTGACAATTCAACTCAGTTCTGACACTGTCTACCTGGAAACAGCATTAGACCCACAGGTGAAAGGCTTGGTTCTACAAGACTGCCTCCTCCCTGCCCATCTCAGAGGCGATCACAAATCCCAGCTGTCACCTGTACTTCTGACCCACTGGCTATAAACGGACCTCCATTGTGGGATTGGATTAATCTGCTTAAAGCACCTCATAGAACTCAGAGAAATATTTTGCTTACCAGATTACTTGTTTATTATAAAAGGATATAACTCAGAAACAGCCCAATGAAAGAGAGGCACTGGGCAAAGTAGGGAGAAAGGGTGTGGAGTGTCTAAGCTCTCTTTGAGCACGCTACTCACCCCAAACCTTCTCGTGTTCACCAACCCAGGAGATATCTGAAACCCTCTTTTTCTGGTTTTATGGAAGCTTCTTTACATAGGCACAACTGATTAAATCAGTGGCCATCAGTGATCAGTTTCATAACAAGACATTTATAACTCTATCGCTCTCATTACTCAGGAAATTCCAAGGGTTTTAGGAGCTCTGTGCCAGAAACAGTGGATAAAGATTAAATATATATTTCCTTTTTTAAAAGATTTTTTAAAATGTATTTATTAGAAAGAGAGAGAGCGGGGGGGGGGGCAGATGGAGAGGAAGCAGACTCCCCACTGAGCAAGGAGCCTGACCTGAGTGCAAGGAAGATACTTAACTTACTGAGCCACCCAGGTGCCCCTATATTTCTTATTATAAATCACAATATCGCACCAGTCCTCTTAGTTCCTGTCCTTGCTGTGCACCTGGCTATTCCCTGACAGAAGTACACTCAGAATGGCTGTTTACCATTTAAGGGTAACACATTCCCTGTTCCCAGACACTTGATGTCTCAAACCTTGAAGATGCTTCGGTTTATCTACATCTCACCACAACATGATAGCCCCAGTATTGGTGCAAGTATTAAGAACAAAATATATTGGAGGTGTCATTTGCTTATGCAAGTTCTCCAAATTTTCTCCTCATTCTCTTTCGCTCCTGGAAAATTTTAAGGGAAGAAAATGAACAGGAAAAAATCTTTTATTGAATCCCTCCATATGCCCAGTGCAGGAGCTAAAAGGGAAGGAAGGAAAAAAAAGGAATGCTTACCCCTTCTTTCAAAGAGCTTAGAGCCTAGAGGAGGAAAAATACCATTCAAAGGGCAATAATCAACATTTTTTACAATGTGATAAATGATTTACTAGTTGGAAAGCAAAACTGCTGTGGGAACCCACAGTGGGGCTGCCTAACCCAGCCTTGGAAGGATTCCCAGAGGAAGCAACATTTAAGATAATACCTAAGGCAAAAAAGAACAGCCCTAGGAGAAATGGTTGAGTTCCTGAGGATGACTGATTATATTGAAAGAGGATGTGGGAATCAGCAGACATCCTTTAGTTTAAGGAGAAGAGCTGAGGGGAGACAGAAAGAGAGAGCCAGAGATAGAGAGACACAGAGAAGTCTAGAACACTGTGGAAGTTGCTCTTCTGCTGACAAGAAGGCAATGAAAAGATCTTGCTACTTGACAAATGTTTTAGAGGAAATTTCCACAAGTATAGCACCTGGTGGTCTCCGTCCTACTCCCCGGAATGCTCAAAACCTGAAGTTTCCTAATATTTGCCTTCGGAACTCCCAGAGTCTATGATTCTCCCACTGCCTGCAGATGTGCACATGGTATGTAGGAAGTATACCCAGCCTGGGTCTGGGCATAAAAGAGTGGGTGTGAGGAGGAAGGCACTGGAGCCAAAGATCCAGGCAAGAGCGCTGACCAAGGAGAGCACCTAGAAGCCTGACGAATGCTGCAGACTATGCCAACAGTGCTGAGCAGTCTGAGACTCTGTTCCTCGGCCGTGCAATTTTCTACCTCCAGCTCCCATGGCTTCAGTGGGAATAGAGAGGAGGATATGCTTGTTGACGGATCCAGCAACTCTCATCTACTGTTAGGCTGCTACCTGAGAGTCACTGTGTGGGGAACCCAGAGGGTGCCTCCGTGTGAACTCTTGGCTAAGGGGGGCCCGGAAATCACAGTAAAAGGAAGGGAGCAGAAGCTCCCGCCTCAGGCTGCTCTCCTCTCTCCTCTTCAGGCCATGTCTCCTTGACTCTGCTCCTCCCTTTCAGCCTTCCATCCTTTAGTTAGCATTTCCCTGTCACATTCTAGAGCACGGTTCAGGCTATGGAGTCCCTAAGACACCATCTTACCCATATCCAACATCCGGGGCCTAAAAATCACTCAATTAATCCACTCAGGGTATGTGAATCGATGCACTGGATCCTGTTCCCTCTCAGCGGGGACTGAATTTCTAATGGTGTCACCTGCAATTTGCAGGGCCCTTCCTTTGGAAATGGGCATGAAACGAGGAGTGGGCCAAGAAGTGCACTCAAGGCTCGAGGGTCCTCTTCACAGAGAGCCTCAGAGGTTTGCAGCCCTGTGCTACCTTTGGATGCCAAGGCGCTGAGGGCACAGCCCTCACCTAGGACTTGCACAATGGAACCCTACTGGTCAGCTGGGGACCAATCTTTAGTCTCAGATCTATGCCAATAAGCCAGCCCTGTCCAAGGGCACCTTGCCCACACATGTCGCTGGAGCTGTATATGTGAGGTACTTTGAACACGTGTCAGAACAGGGCAGACTTGGTCTCTGCCTTCACAGAATTCCATCCTTTAAGTCTGTCAGAAGATTCAATGTTTAAGCTTAAGGGCTCTAGAGTGGGGCAGGGTATTTTGACGAACCATGTAACCGTTTTTGACCAAGGCTCCTTCCTATGGTCTTCCTTTTTCTTAGACTTTCTCTCAGGGATTGCTCAGGAAAACCAGACCAAACATCTGTCTTTGTTGCAGTGGAGCCAGCCATGCTCCTTCCCAACACCATCACCCTTCTCTATTTTAAAACATAATTATCTAGGGGCGACTGGGTGGCTCAGTCAGTTAAGCACCTGACTCTTGATTTCAGCTCAGGTCATGATTTCAGGGTCATAAGATTGAGCCCTGTGTCAGGCTCTGCACTGGGCATGGAGTCTGCTTAAGATTCTCTCTCTCGGGGCGCCTGGGTGGCACAGCGGTTAAGTGTCTGCCTTCGGCTCAGGGCGTGATCCCGGCGTTATGGGATCGAGCCCCACATCAGGCTCCTCCGCTATGAGCCTGCTTCTTCCTCTCCCACTCCCCCTGCTTGTGTTCCCTCTCTCGCTGGCTATCTCTCTCTGTCAAATAAATAAATAAAATCTTTAAAAAAAAAAAAAAAGATTCTCTCTCTCTCCCTCCCTCTCCCTCTGCCCCTCCCCACCCCTTCTCCCTAAATTAAAAAATTAATTAATTTTATATATATATAGATAGATATAGATATATAAATACATATATAATTATACAGAGTCTTGGAAATACCTTGGTATACTCACTTAGAGACCTATGTGCAACTGTGGCTGATTGTATTTTCCCAAAGCCATCACAGCAAAATTTCCAGTCTCCCATTCTTCCAAAATCTGGTCTCTCTTTATCCAAAGGCAGATTCTATTTAGTCTCTCTCTGAACTTCACTGGGACTGATGGCTGCTTCAGTGACTAGAATGTGGTAGAAATAATGATTTCTGACTTGTGAGGCTAGGCTAGAGGAGATGTCATTTCCTCCTGCCTCCCCTTCTGGAGAGTATGCCTTCAGAACTCAGCTGCCATGCTATGAGGAAGTCCACACCAACTCTCTGAGAAACCACATGAGAGAGCAGAAACGGAAAAGAGCTGAAACTCCAGACAACAGCCAGCATCACCTGCCAGACGTGTGTGAGTGAGCTCTCAGAAGAGTCTAGCCGCCAGCCTTCAAGACTCCGGCGGAGCCCTTAAACATTGGTTATAATCTTAACTTACACCGCTCAAGTCCACAGAGCTGGGCCAAGATGGAGCCCACCCTCTAGTTGTAAATCCTCTGCCACTTTCCAAGAGCATGTGCTGTGCAAAGAAGGAGAGAGTTTCGTTGGTTTCTCTCAGAAGCTCTTGGAAAATGAAAAAAAAAAAATAGATGGATAGATAGATAGATAATCTTTTTGGCCTCAAATCCAAAGCTTCTGGGGAAAAACTCTCCAAGTGCACAATAGAGAATTGTCTGGCAAACATAGACCCAGGGCTCGCAGGGGGAAGCCCGGCTGAGAAGGAACGTTCTCTGGGACCCTTAATAAGCCTCCCCAGCCCATATTATTCGGATGATTGTGCAGCTGACAAGATTTCAAGAAATGCATGGACAGCAAAAACACAGACCAGCGGCAGACTTAGGAACAAAGAACAAAACTGAGTTTTAGGTCTGTTATAGAAGCCCTGGCAGGGAGCAGAGTTCCTCGTGGCCCCATCGCTGTCACCGTCCTTCATCAGTCAGGTTCCTATTCTTAGTTTGCAGTATCTCCGTTGTCGCCAAAGAGAACTCTCCACTGGCTGAGTAATTACAGTGGCCCAGAATAGCACGGTTGAAGCAGGGAAGAGCTAGCCGGCAGGCATTGCTAAATTGCCAAGTGAAACAGGGCGGGTAGAAGGGAGATTCTGAACACTGATGATCCGAGAGAGCCTGCCTGTAACACCTCCTTCCTTTTTACGGAGGGAAAAAGTTGGAATAGCCGGTTTGTTGTAAAAGCAGTGCTTTAGGGAAGGACAAACAAATTCAAAGCAGAGAGCTATTACACACCAGCCAAAACAAGGTCTTTATCCATTTGTTGTCTTTTATTCATCTTGCCAGATTAAAAAAAGGGGGAGAACAGTTTTGTTGTCTTGTAGTTATAAAATTTAACGTCTTCTCACTGTAAAAAAGTCGGGTGTACAGTAAAGTATAAAAAAGAAAGTAAAAAATCACTAGTAATTCCATTATCTAAATACCTTCATTTTTTGGTCTTTTCCAGGACACAGCTGGTATTTGCCATCCAGAACTTTTCCCCCTTCCTTTAGGAGAATTTTTCCCAAACTTCTTCTGGGACATATTCTCTCCCCCTAGGTCTCAGCCTGGTGGTTTTGGGATTGCTTCGATGTCAGCTCCATGGCTGGGTCTTTAATGATTTCAGCTAACCATTAAAGCCCATCCCCCTGGCCAAGGAATTTGGTTCAGGAGTGGTCATGTGACCCAAGCCAGTCCAACAAGAGTGAAGTTCATGTCTTTTTCTGCGGGGGTGAAACAAAGAGGCTCTCTAGGTCCTACTGGACTTTAAAGAGGAAACATGTAACCCAGGAACTGTTGGCAGCTCTCTTGGGTTCGTGAGACAAGAAACAACTCTACAGAATGCAGGAGAGAGAGAGAGAAAGAAACCAGGTCCTCCGGGATATTACTGAGCCCCCAGAAAGCCTGCCTTTTCAGCTGCAGGAATCAATAATTTACTTCATTGTCCAATCAGCTTTGAGTCAAGTTTGCAGTTACTAGCAGTGGGAGAAGTATTCTAATCAATATCCACTCCTTCACACATCTTTCTGGCATATACCCCCCTCCACACCATCCCCACACTTAGGGTTTTATGGAAAAACAGGGCTTGTAAAATCTTCTCATGTCAAGAAATATAGACCTACATAATAATGATGTCTAACGTCCTTCTTGCCATTTACATCTCTACTTACATGTCATCTCAGTCAGGCTTTTCCTGACCTACTTAATCTAAAGTAGCCCCATTCCCCATCACTCTCGATCACACTCCTTTAAAATTTTTTTTTAAGATTTCATGTATTTATTTGAGAGAGAGGGAGGGGCAGAGGGAGAGGGAGAAGTATCGGGCTCCATCCCAGGACCCCGAAATCATGACCTGAGCCAAAGGCAGACACTTAACCGACTGAGCCACCCAGGTGCCCCTTACCCCAGAATTCTTACAAAGTAGGTGCTCAGTAAGTGCTTTTTAATGAATGACTGGATGTCTGAATACTTCATGTATATACCAGCATTGATTTATACCAAGTTCCTACTGTTGGATATCTAGGTTGTTTCAAGTCTTCACACATAAAAACGGCTCTGTGACATGTTCATACATTTTTAACTTATTATTTCTTTGTATAAATTCTTGAAGCGGAACTGTGGATCCAAGCCAAAGGGGTTTTGATGTACACTGCTTTGCTGTCTTACAGACAGTCTGTACCACTTTATACTCCCACTACAAAACGTAAAACTCTAAGGCTCCACATTTTGCCCCACAGAAGACAACCAGTATCTCTTTGCTGTCTTGTTTTCATGTCATTATTAGTGGAGCTAAACATTTTTTCATATATTCATTAGTTAGGTGCATTGCCTTTTAAAGAAATTTTATTCTTTGCCCATTTTTCTATTGGGCTTTCAGCTTTCCTTATTGATATGAAAGAATGTTTTTAGAAGAATAGATTGAGGGGTGCCTGGGTGGCACAGTGGTTGGGCGTCTGCCTTCGGCTCAGGGCGTGATCCCGGCGTGGTGGGATCGAGCCCCACATCAGGCTCTTCTGCTATGAGCCTGCTTCTTCCTCTCCCACTTCCCCTGCTTGTGTTCCCTCTCTCACTGGCTGTCTCTATCTCTGTTGAATAAATAAATAAAATCTTAAAAAAAAAAAAAAAAGAATAGCTTGAAGGTGTTAACCTACACTTTTGTATGATAGTAATACCCGGACATCTAGATCTGAGCCTTCAAACATTCAGAGAAGTTAGAAAGTTTAGCTGCAATTTCTGGTTCTTTCCTTGTTGGTGGGTTTCTCAGAGAGGGAAATAATGGGATCCCAAAGTAGGAGAGGCCAAGTGGCTGCACTTGATTCTCAAAGACGTGGTAGGCATGGCTACAGTAATGGGCAGCAGAGGGGATCAGTAATCATCAGTCTGACCTGCAGAGGTTTTTGGCATGGCTAGCTGATCATAGTGTCCTCAGAACTTATATCGATGGCTAGCCTTCAAAAATCTGATTTGATTTGTATAAGCCAAAAGCTTTCGTTTTGGTATAGAAACGTGAATCATAATGGAAAGGCACAGTCTCTCAGTTTCCAGTTGTGAGCAGTTCACACACCCAACACCCCTTGGGTGAGGGGGAGGCTGGGCCCATTGAGGAAAGAACTTGCTACACCACTAGATATTTAAACCTCCCAACCTTCCTCCAAGGAACCTGAGGCTATTTATCAGATGACAATGGACTGGAAAAAGAAGAAATAATCAGACTTTTATAGGATTACTGATCATTTATTTAAACTGAATTACTGATTTGAATTGATTCTACATTCTTGTGACCCAAATGCCACTGCTGCCCACCAGTTAGAGGACTTATGGAGGTCAGATAATCAACGGGCTTCAGGTCCATCTCATGGTGGCCCTGGTAGGTCCCTGAACTCACCTGTAGTTACCTCCCCATTTCAAGAATGCACAGTTGGATTCAATCCACACAGTAACTGGCAGAATCCCCAAAGGACTGTAGCTATATCTATCGATCCATCCATCCATCCATTCATCCTACTACCAATACCGATACTATTACTACTATAATTAATAATCAGAAAATATCAAACAAGGCACTATGATAGCAATAATAATAATAGCTACCCCCTATTGAGTACTATGTATCAAAGAGTGGTCTAAGCCCTTTATATGGATTTACTCACTTGTTTCTCATGACACATAGATCCCTAGAAACCTACGTCATTTTGTTCATTTTTTTATCTTTCTTCCTTTCTCTCTTTTTTTCTTTCTTTCTGTCTTTTTAGAAAGAGAGAGAGTGAGTGTGAGCATGAGCAGGGAAGGGCAAAGGGAGAAGGATAGAGAAAATCTCAAGCAGGCTCCACACTATGATTTCACGACCCTGAGTTCAATGCTCAACCGACGGACCCACCCAGGGCCCCCCCCTTTTTAAGTAGCCTCCACTCCCAGCATGGAGCCCGATAACAGGGCTCAAACTCACAACCCTGAGACCAAGACCTGAGAGCTGAGATCAAAAGTCAGAAGCCTGACCAACTGAGCCACCCACGGGCCCCTGTTCATTTTTGAGGCCCTAGAGACCAAGCACTCAACTAAGTGCATATTACAGGAATAACCTGTGACTGGTTTGTCTGGTTGTTGATGACAGTCTTAAACAGACCTTCCCCATAGGCAAGGACTTTGGGCTGTTCTTTGAATTTCTCTCCTCTTCTCCAGGGCTGACACATGGCCTGCCGACCCTCTGCCTATTAACTCCATGCTCAGCACCTGCCTGAGGTCCTGGTATGTGGAGAAGTCTGTTTGGACACAGTTCAGCCACTCAGCAGTGTTCTAGTTCTTAGACGTGGCTGTTTGTCCTCCAGCCTCATCAGCAGTAGCTGTGGGTGAGGGATGACCCACCAGCAAGGGAGACACACCCAGCGCTGTCACTTGTGTCACTATGGGGCTGCAGTGACCTGCAGCTTTGTCTCCCACTCACCCCAAAATATCTGGCACCCAAACATGCAGAGAAGGAAGCTCTATTTGCCCTCGAAGGCATTTTAACCGTTATTTGTTTTGGGTTTTAATATCTTACCTTCACTCTCAAAAAGGATCTGGATACTTCTGGAATGTGAATCAGAGGAGTTCAAAGGATAGCGATAATCAAAATAATGGTTTTTGAGCCTCCAAGATATTATGCTACGTGAAAGAAGCTAGACACAAAAGGCCACACATTGTAGGATTTCATTTATATGAAACATCCAGAATAGGCAACTCTGTAGAGAAAGCAGACGAGGGGTGGCCAGCAGCTAGGGGAGGGGTGCATGGAGAGTAACTGCTAAATGGAAACAAGGTTTCTGTGAGGGGTAATGAAAATATCGTGGAACTAGACAGAGATGATGTGTGCCCAACACTGCAGATGTACCAAGTGCCCCTGAACTGCACACTTTATTTTTTTTTAAAGATTTTATTTATTTATTTATTTGACAGAGAGAGACAGCCAGCGAGAGAGGGAACACGAGCAGGGGGAGTGGGAGAGGAAGAAGCAGGCTCCCAGCAAAGGAGCCTGATGCGGGGCTCAATCCCACAGCCGGGATCACGCCCTGAGCTGAAGGCAGATACTTAACGACTGAGCCACCCAGGTGCCCCTGAATTGTACACTTTAAAATGGTTAATGGCATGGGTGAGGGGGTGGCCAGGGTAGTTCAGTCGATTAAGGGTCTGCCTTCGGCTCAGGTCATGATCCAGGAGCCCTGGCATCGAGCCCCCGCTTCTCCCCACCCCCGGCTTGTGCTCTGTCTTGTTCTCTCTCTCAAATAAATAAATGAAATCTTTAACAAAAAAAAAAGGGAAAGAAGCCAACATATATTGGTGGTAGGTTTGGCTCATATTTGGGAAGTACCTTACGTCGGGCCAGTTACTTACAGCAATTCTTTGGCTCCCATATCACTCATTGTGAGCAGAACTACCACTATCCCATTTTTGTAGAGGAGACTGAGCCTCAGGCAACTTAGCCTGGGTCACAGGACCAGTGAGTAACTGTAGACAGATCTCTGAACTGAGGACCTGAGGACAGGGGTGACTGGCTCTACCCTAGGTTCTCGGGGTCCCTCTCCTAGGATGCTTTTCTTCTCTGAGCACAATCATCTGTACAGCACACAACAAGGTGACGGTTAGGGAGAAGGCATGGCCTCCCCTTCCCATCACATAGAATGAGCACTACTATCCTTCCTTGCGACCCCCTTTCAGCCCAGTTAGTCCAAAAGCAGAAGACTGTAGAATAGGCTTTCTCTCCTCTCCGTTACATGCATATCTGTGGATGGATAGTATTGACTAATTTATGAAATGTTAACTAATTTAAGCCTAAAGAAGAAGACAGTGACAGGGACAAGTCCAGCAGCTGGGCCTAAAACTATGATCTAATCCCTGTAATGTACTAGACAACGTTCTATTTCTTTAGAGAATTTTTCAGAATGCATTTCCCCAGACCGGGTCCTCACATACGAACTCTGCAGTCACCTTACGAGCAAAGGTAGCCAGCCATCCCTCAGAAAGCCCATTTGGTCCCTATTCAGCAGAACTTCGAGATCTAAGTGACACAAATATATCTGCCACCCTTCCCCAGATCTCTTTTTCTTGTTCCAACCCATTCCAACGGTAGTAGCCGCAGAGAACAGGACTTGAAGAGGTATACTCATTAGTTCCCTTGAGAGCCATGTGAAACTTCTGGCCTGGCTTGTCAAGTAAGTGGCAAACCGTCCCAAGGGAGCTGCAGAGTTCCTTCTTCGTGTTCAGAACACTGGCTTCCCTTGCAGCTGCGTGGATGCTGCACACCGCTTGGGGATGGGAGGGGGGAGGGGATGCAGGGAAGAGGTGAGCTAGGTTTGCAAACTCAGTGCACTCAGCCATCACGAAGGCCAGATGAGTAAGGGAGGCAGCAGTCATGCACAGATGTGAGCCCAGAACTGCCAAATCTACCATTTTGTAAAGAAATGCCCCAAATCTGGACTTGTGGGTAAAATCTGCTGATGTTTAAATTTAAGAAAATTTCATTGCCCTGTGTGGGCCAAACAAGTTTGTGAACTAGGTTAGTTCTGTGGATTCTGGCAATTTGCAGGCCCGGCTCTAAAGTTCTTCTTTTTTTTTTTTTAAATTGTAAATTGAAGGGCCCCTGGGTGGCTCAGTCAGTTAAGCGTCCAACTCTTGGTTTCGGCTCAGGTCATGATGTTGAGGTTGCAGGACCAAGTCCCACATGGGGCTCTGCACTCAGCATGGAGTCTGCTTCAGATCCTCTCTCCCTCTCCCTCTGGCTCATTCCCTCTTTCTCTCAAATAAATGAATAAATAAACCTTTTTAAAAAATTGTAAATTGAAAACCATACAACGTGATCCACAAACTATTTCAAGACATCCTATGAAAGGAGCCTCTAGGTGGAGAAACAGGAAGACTGGATTGAGAAGCCAAAAACCTTGTTTTGAATGCAAACTGTATGTGTGATTTAATAGCTGAAGGATTCTGAGCAAGTTACATAATGAAGTTATGGATGACTTATAAAATTGGCAGAGCCACACCTGCCATTCTCACTCTGAAGGCCTGTTGCAAAGAACAAACCTGACTATCCATTCAGGAACTTCCTGCACCAATAATTTACAGTGCAAACTTCTGAAAGTCAGAGAATGGCTCATATTCAGAATATAGTGCTTTTGTTTATCTGCACACAGATGCACTCAATAAATATTTTTAATTGACTTAGTTTGCCAAAATTCCTGCTATAATCCAAATTTCAGGAATTAATCTTTTTAATGATCTACAAAATAATTGGTGTGACATTAGTCACACAGTGACTAATTAGTGCTAAAACTATTTACCAAAGTTCCCAGACTTCGTGAAATTACATGTTATTGTGTAAATTTTTGTCTAGAAGAGGTGCAAATAATTTCTGTCTAGTGAAAAAGATATCCATAAAAGTAATCATTTACTATTCTATAGGATATGAACCAGTTTTGTATGTAACTCAGAATTCTTATTGTAATATTCCTTAATTAATTGCTTATACGTACCTAGCTCCTTAAATGCTCTTTAAACCAGTATGAACACCATACTGGTTCCTTCATTAAGTAATGTACTGAATAAAATCTTTGACACGTGCTTATTTTATATTTGCATGAGAATCATAATTTCATCCTTTTGAAAATTATACCTTGAGTTTGTCTTTTCCTAGCCAAACTAAATTCTTAGCAGTTTTTTTTTTTTTTTTTTAAAGATTTTATTTATTTATTCGACAGAGATAGAGACAGCCAGCGAGAGAGGGAACACAAGCAGGGGGAGTGGGAGAGGAAGAAGCAGGCTCATAGCAGAGGAGCCTGATGTGGGGCTCGATCCCACAATGCCGGGATCACGCCCTGAGCCGAAGGCAGACGCTTAACCGCTGTGCCACCCAGGCGCCCCTTTTAGCAGTTTTTCTTGACTTGTTTTACTAATGTTCTCCAGTTTATATCAGTGGGATCAGACCTGAAGTTTAAACTGGGCCCAATGTCAGCAAATCATTAGGGCACTGATATGCTTTTGTGGAAGACAGACATTACATTTTAATTTATTCCTCCCTCATTTATTCATTCCATTTTTCCAACAAACATTTCTGGAATATATGCAGGGCACTGAAGAGGATACAAAGATGAGTAAGTCCCACACATACTCCACTTGAAGTCGTTTAGATAGAGGTGAGTGGGAAATGTGTACTTTGATAACTAGAATATTAAAGAATACAGATAAAGGACTATGGGAGATTACTGAAGGAATTGGTGTTAAATTCGATTGGAGGTATCAGAGAAGGCCTGACAGAAAGTGGGACATATTAGCTGGACCTAGAAGGATGAGTAGGATTTTGAATGATGGTGAAGAAAAGGAAAGGGTATTCTCAGCTGAAGGAACAGCAGAGAAGTCAAGAAATGTAGTGGTCAAATGACATCAACTCTTTCCTGGTTCCCCTACCCAATCCCAATGTGTGTGAGGTGGGGATTGGGGGAAGTTCCCCACACACAACACTAAGCCATTCTCAACTACCACTTGGGTGTCGCAGAATTCAACTCAGTTCTGACACTGTCCACCCAGAGGTAGCACCAGATTCCACAGGCTAAGGACTCAGTCACTCCACTCACTTCAGATGCCAGTCACAAGCCCCAGGCTGTTACTTGTGCTTCCGGTCCACTGGCTACAGATTGGCGGTTCCAGCCATCCCCTCCTCAGGTTCCTTTGGTGTGCTAGAACAGCTCACAGAACTCAGGGAAACACTTAACGTATGTTACCAGTTTATTAAAGTATATGATAAAGAATACACATCAACAACCAGATACATAGGGCAAGGGAGGGGGTAATTTTATGGATCTTTCATGCCCTCTCCTGGGTGCCACTCTCCCTGCATCTGCACATGTTCACCAATCAGGAAGCTCTCTGAACCCAGCCCTCTTGGGTTTTTATGGAGGTTCCAGTGCATAGTCATGATCGACTAAGTCATTGCTCATGGGCTGGTTCGACTTCGGGGAGGGGGGGGCAGGAAGGGCACTGAAGGTTTCAACACTCTAATCACATGGTTGGTTCTCCTGGCAACCAGCCCTCATCCATGGGTGGGGACCAAAAGTCACCTTGTTAATATAACAAAAGATGCCTTTATCACTCTTAACACTTAGGAAGTTCCAAGGGTTTGGGGAGCTTGCACCAGGAACTGTGGACAAAGACCAACAAGAGAAATATATTTTGGTTATCTGAATGACCAACCATATATTTCTTACAATTCACAGTATCACAGTTGGGAACAAGTCCTCCTATGAAATTGGAACATACGTGGGCTTTGCAGGAGAAAGTTACCTGAAAAAGAATTTGGGGGTCTACTATTGCATAAAAAACCACCTCAAAACTCAGTAGTTTAAAACAACACTTGTTTATTATTTCTTATACATTTGCCGATATAGGCTGGACTCAGCTAGAATGTTTCTGCTCCACATCTCTCTCACCCTGCTCAGAGAACAGCTGTTAGCCTGAGGAGTTTCCTCTCATAGGATAGCAGAGGTGCAAGAGAAAAAAACACATGGTCAATCCAAAGCCAAGGGGTGGGGAAATACATTCCAACCCTTTAGTGGAAGGAACTATAGAGGCATTTGGCAAAGGACATAGATAAAGAGAGGGCATGAAGAATTAGAACCAATGATGCAGTCTACCACAGGGACAGACAGTAGAAAACCTTGAATGCTTTGATAAAGAACTGAACTTTATTACTAAGAGACTAGGTCTGTCTTGCTATCACCACAAAAAAGAGACGATAATCATATAACATGACAGAGGTGTTAGCTAACACTAAGGTGGTAATCCTAATGCAATATATAAATATATCAGATCAACACATCGCATACCTTAAACTTACACAATGTTATATATCAATTATATCTCAATAAAAAATAAAAGAATTAAACTTTGTCGCAGGCAAGGGTAAGTCATCCCTTTTTTTAAGCAGCAGGAGACATTCTTGGATCTATTTTAGAAAGATGATTCTGTTTAGCTGGAGAGAGGATTAGAAAGTTTACAACCATCTGAACTAGGGTAGTGGCTGTGGGAAAAGGGACAGCAGGACAAATTAAAAATAGTTCTTAAGTGGAATAAAGTAGGTCATCATTGGAGGAAGAGTAAGGAAATCAAAGACACCACTCATGTTTCTAAATTGGTAGGGTGAAACCACTGATAGTGATAATACTAGCTATTTTTATTGAGCATTTATTTTGTGCTAACTACTGCAAACATTTTATGCATACCACCCTATTTAAGTGCCACACACACACACACACACACAAATATGACATAGTGTTGCCGTTTTCTGTCCTTATTTTATACATGAAAAGAACGAGGCTTAAACAGTTGAGTAACTTGCCCAATTCTATGCTAATAACTGACAAAACTGGGGGTTGATGTAAAACCGCTTTGATTCCAGAACCTGAGCTTATAACTTCTAAGGGCTGTGTTGGCAGGAGATCTCTATCTACCTCTGCCCACTCTGCAGATTTTGGAGATACTGGGTCTGAGTCAATTCCTTAAAATAAAAAAATATACATACACACACACCCTGTTGGCTCTGTTTCTCTAGAGAACCCTGGCTGATACAGGTACCGTAGGCTTTGCCCTCCCCATTCTGCCTAAGGACAATGCTCCAGTTCTTCTACTGCCTCTCCCAGCCCATCCTAAAACACTCTGCAGAAAACATCTCTCACCTTGGAGGCCTCAGTAGATTCACAGCGCATTCATCATCCTGACACATGGGGCGGGGTTTTCTGGGCCCTGCCGCCTCGCTCCCTGGGCGCTCCAGTTTCTCAGCAGCAAGTTCCTGCACGCATTCCTTCGCTGGAGGGAGAAGGGTGAGGACTTGCAGTGCGCTCATGCACGCATGTGCGCACGCACGCATGTGCGCACACACGCACGGACGCATGCGTACACGTACGCACGCACGCGCACGGAGCAGCCCTCAAAAATCCGAGGCCAGTTGTTGAACAGGTGGCGTGGTTCTCCCGCCGCCTGAGTGGGAAAACCGTGAGGTACGGGTTTGACACCGTTCGACGGCGTTTCTTGGTGGGATTAAGCTCCAGCCTCCCACTGCGGAGTTACCTTGTACTTCCCGTGCAGTTTATATTCAAGGCCTGGTGCTGGCGCTGCTACCCGAATTCAGACCTCCCCTGAGTCCCCCCCCCCCCCCCCTCCATTTCTGCTGTCCCTGAAGCCAAATCGTGGTTGACCGAACCAGGAAGCTCGGGGACGGATGGGGAGTTAGGAAGCACTGTTCTGACTGGCAGAGACTGAGCACGCTGCTTGTGAGGCAGGGCCACCGCGTGGACGCCGCCGGGAGGCTCGGGTCAGGCGTGGAGGCCGGAGGCTGAGGATGCTGTGGTTCGGGTAAGTGCCATGTTTTATTCTACAAGTTCGTGTGAGGTTTGCATTGTGTTGTATGATCTGCCCTATGTTTTAAGCACCCCCCCCAGTCTGAGTAAAATGGATTTTCCAGAAAGGTGGGTGTATTTTTCTTGGGGCTTTTTTATGCCTTTTATATTGCTATTTGGGAGGCATTGGCCCTAGATACTCCAGAATCGATATCTTGACTAGACCAGGCTTCAGGGTGGTCGTTCTTCACTGCACTTTTCGGGTGCCTTCTCCAGAATTTTTACTAAAGGGCCCTTGGAATTGTGCTACTGGCTTACATGAAAGAACACGGTAAGAAACACCTCTGGCAGGGGTCTGGCTGGCCCAGTGGCTGGAGCGTATGACTCGATCTCGGGTTTTGAGTTCAAGCTCCACGTTGGGTGTAGAGATTTACTAAAAAATAAGATCTTTAAAAAAAAAAAAACAGACCTCCAAAATCATCTTTGCAAGCAAGTGGCCGTGGCTGCATGACACAGTGTAAAACCCCACGTAATAAAAAGACTAGGCGTAGGGGGAGAATTCCAGAACAATTTCCCCAGCTCCTTATGGACATTTTGAATCAAATCAGGTAGCAGTCATCTTGTGCCCTTCACTGGCCTCTAGAAAGCAGAAAATCCCAGACAACGTGTTAGAGTGAACACTACCCTCACTCATGGCTTTGTCTTTCCTATTCTGATATTCTTCTCCCCTTTCCTCATTTGCCTATAATCCACATATATCATAGTCAGCCTTAAATCCTTCCCAGAACAGTATTAATGAAAAATGGGTGGAGCAGGCACTAGTGGTCCATGGAGCATATTGTGGGACCTTATGGGTAACAGAGGTCCTGCTGGTCTGCACCACTTAATGTACCACAAAGCAAGTGCTAGAGCCAGATGACAGCCCAGCTCCTGATTGAAAAGCCTCCTTTCCCCTCCCAGGCTTTGCAGAAGGCTCATTCAGGTAGTAAAGGACACAAGCAAACTAAATCATCATATAACCAGTGTATCTTTTTCCATCCACAAAAGGTGACTTTTATTTACCAAATACACAGATTTGAGTCAGTGTCTTTAGGACTGCTCAGAAATTCATGGTACTGCACTAAATGGTTTATAAAATTCAGCACCAAGACTGAGAGAGACACAATCAAGGACATATTTCTAATATTGTATTAAGTAAGCTGAATTTCTGACTCAAAGCTAAACACCTTTGCGGCAATTCATATTATAAAAGACTCCTGATGGAAACCAAGACTCTTCTCCTTTCCTAAATTCAGTGCAGTTTTGATTCATACAAGCCTAAATTCCTGGGCTGTCTTGTTTAACTTCTAAACATATTTCAGCCTTTGAAGAGTGACTGTGGGAGTATAAATTGATGCAACTTTTCTAGGAAGCAATTTGGCAGTAAACATTAAGAGCCTTAAAAACATTCCTTATGCTTTTGCTCAGTAATTCCACTTCTGAGAAACTACCTGCAGAAAACGATTAAAATGCTGATCATTAATGTACGGAAATGGGTTATACACAGAGGTACATTTCATGTAAAAGAGGCAAAAAACTGGAAACCATCCAAACTACCAAGGATAGCAGAATTGTCTAGTTATGAAGTCATAGGATATACTATTCTGCAGTTACTAGCAATAATGCATACCTGAGTTTTAACCATCTGTGAGAAAAGTTCATGATAGAATGTTAAATAGAAAAAGTAGAAAACAGGCACCTCAGTGTCTCAGTCGGTTAAGCGTCTGACTCTTCATTTTGGCTCAGGTCATGATCTCTGGGTCATGGGGATCAGCAGGGAATCTGCTTGTCCCTCTTCCCCACCACCCCCTGCTGTGCTCACCCTCTAATGAATGAATAAAATCCTTAAAAAAAAAAAAAAGGAAGTAGAAAACAGAACTGCAAATACAGTATACCCCTAATTATAACACATACAGACATCCACAAATATGTACTCCAAGGAAATGCACTAAAATTATCTGAAGGATGAGATGATGGGTTTCATTTTCTTTTCCACACGGGTCTCCATTTTCATGTTCAGCAGTGAATGTGTTTTCATTTCATGATCGCTAATTGAAATAAAAGTTGCATTTAGAAATAAGAACTAGTGTAGAAATCTACCACAAGGCAACTTATTGACTGCAATATCCTCCTTTTTATTAAATTACAAAACTGCTGTCATACACACGCTTTTGGAAATACGGTTTTTCCAAGTATCTGCTTTTGTGGAGCACATGGTTTTAAAACAAAAAATTTCTATACCAATTTCTTGGTCTTCAAGCCATTTAGCACTGGTAGCTGCAAGTATAGCTACTATATATACAGTCAGATTTTATGGAAAATATTACAAAGACAAATGCCTTGAAAAGATGACACAGTGCAGAGAAAACCATAACTAATAAGCTGGTATAAAACTTTAGTCAAAAAGTTTTAGTCCATTATGGCTTTGCATAAAGCTTCAAAGGTAGAAAATTTAAGACACTTCTCATCAAAGGCACTTAGAATTGTAATAAAATATTTCTTTGAATTTAGTCTGAGCGTGACAGTATTTTAATTCCTTTTTCACATTCCGTCTCACATTGAAACGGTCCTCAAAGGCAGATATTAATGAGGGAAAATAGTTATCACTTCTTAATATACATGTTAAAAATATGCAAACAGAATTAATACAGATTTTGGTCCACTGAAACAGGTAACAGTATCAGACTGTAGTGTTTTTTTAATTCTGAGCAAAAAGCCATAAACTCCCGAGACCCAGTTCCACAAACAGAGCCTTCAGTTCTTAGTTTGCATTGGTTTCCCCCTGGGCTCCCTTTCAGGAAATGGGAGTTCAGGTCCCACATCTCCACAGTGCACTTTCATTAGAAAGAACCATCCCGTGGCTCAGTGGGAGTGGTGCTCTGAGGTGGTCCAGCGGAGAGACGGAAGAGTCAAGTTGTAGTCATCTATAACTCCGTGTCCCGGGTACCGAGAAGGCTGGCCGTAATAGCCGCGCTTTGAGTGTTCTGACAGCTGCTGGCGGTATTCTTCCTCTTCAGCATCACTGCCATAACTTCCTCTGGGATCCTGATAGAGTCTGGAAGGACCTTTCTGGGGCTCAGGTGGCCTGGAACTAACAAAGTGAGAGTGTTAAATGCATCCCACAGCTCATCCACGGCTTCTGACTGCCCTGTGGCAGTGCGGCCCTGTGCACAGGACTGAGCAAACCTCTGAGACACATGCCACACTTTGCTGACAGACCAGGGCCACTTTTGGCCCCGCTTCAGGTTCATCGTGGGGGAGTAACAGGTTAAGGCCAATGCCCACTTGGGCTATGAGTGAGGAAGCCAGCCCTGTGCTCCCTGACCTAAGAATTTCCCCACTGGACCAAGGGTGCCTTCCCCACCCCTGTGTCTTTGGCTACAAGCTCACCCAGCAAGTGGCCACCTGGTTGGCTATACCACGGTTCAACTGTTAAAGAAGAAATTTGCCTCTAATTTTCTATTGCTGTAAAACTAGACACTAGCTTCCAGTCAGGTTGGCCATAGGAAAATGTGACTTTTTTTTTTTTTTCTATTCTCAGAAGCAGGAAACAATCCAAGTATAAAAACCTCAACAGGAAGACACTGCCATAGTTCCTAATGCTTATGTAGCATTTTAAATATAAAGCATCTTACCAACACCGGTCAATTGATTGTCACCTTCCCTTCAGACCACAGTTCAGCACACGTGGCCTGACTTTGCTATGGATGCAAAGGAATTAAGGAGCTTGACTAAGAGCCAGAATATATTAGTGACAAAACAATTAGTGTCTAAGCCCCAGGACTTCTGCTCATGTGCTATCCCAATATAATTTAACATATCTGTGCTTCAGTGTGTCAAAGGGGACTAATTTGATATGTCAGTGATTACACTTTGTCGGTGAAATTTTGACTCTATAATCTTTATAATTAAATGACTGAATAAGGGGCGCCTGAGTGGGGCAGCTGATTAAGCGTCTGACTCTTGGTTTCGGCTCAGGTTGTGATCTCAAGGTCCTGGGATCGAGCAGCGCTCAGCCCTGTGAAAATGGGAGAACCTCTTAAGCTGGGACTCCAGGGCATTGAATCTCTCCTGCCTTTATCACTGATGTGCTTTCAATCTCATGGAATGACTGTGTTGGAGGCTGCCTGTGCTGCATCTCAAGGCCTGAGCACATACAGGGAGAGAGGGCCCCTCATCCACCTGCATCTATCTGGGTGGTTATAAGGGAGTTATAGAGAGAAACTCACAAGTTCTCAGACCACCCTTCCTGGGTCACTCATTAGCACTTCCAAAGACAACATACTGACTGTGCATTGGGAAAGGCCAAATATAACCAGCATGCAATTCTTTGAAAGCCCAGTGGTATTTACATTTAAAAAAAAATTATAGGGGTGCCTGGGTGGCTCAGTCAGTTAAGCATCTAACTCTTGACTTGGGTTCAGGTCATGATCTCCACAGTAAGATCCAGCCCCGAGTCCTCTCTGCACTCAGCAGGGAGTCTGCTTGAGATTCTCTCCCTTTCCCTCTGCCCCTCCTGCATGTGCCCTAAAATAAACAAATCTTTTTAAAAAAATTTTTGACTGAAAAAAAGGTAAATAGTTGGCCAAGAAAAAAAAAGTCTTCTTGTTACACTGAAATGTAAGTGAAGAAATTCTTTCTTAGGAGTCCAAGTCTTAGACCAGCCCCCATTTTAAACCTAATACCGCTGAGCACCCCTTACCTTGTGTGCTGGGAAGGGCCAGGGTCTGCCCTGTGTGTTTTGATTGGAACTGCATAGATATCAGGATGCTTCTGAGCAATTTCAATCTGTGGCAATTAAGAGGAAAAAAAAAAAAGAACAAAAGGGAAAGAATGAATGATTGCTGGTTCCATTTTCCAATCCCATTTTAAGTAGAGGAGGAAAAATAGACTCAACTCTCTAGTTTTTATGGTTGTATGTGAGTGCCTGGTATTACATGTCAAATAAGAAAAATGTTTAAAAGCAATGAAATTCTGCCACATGCTACAACAAGGACAAATACTGTATGATTCCATTTAAATGGGGTTCCTAAGTAGTCAAATTCATGAATACAGAAAGTAGTTCGGTATTTACCAGGGACAGGGGGAGGGGATGATAGGGAGTTTCAGAGAAGAGGGATGAAAAAGTTCTGGAGATGGATGGTGGTGATGAGTGCAGAACATTTTAAATGTATTTAATGCCACTGAACACTTAAAAAATAGTTAAAATGGCAAAAAATGGTTAAAATGGTAAATGTTATGTATATTTTACTGCCAAAACAAAACAGAAAAAGAAAAATGCTCAGAAGCACTGCTGCTGTTTCTTAAATGAAGAAAACTCCCATTTTCACTGGGCAGAATATGTTCCATGAGTCTTCACTTACATTCTTCTTTGACCTTTGAAAGGTTAGATGTGCATATGGTACAGAAATTCAGACAGTATCAAGAAGTACAATCTATGAGCCTTTCAATTTAGCATCCAAGGTTTGCTTAGTTTCTACGGCAAATCTGAGAGCAAATTCAAATTCAGTTACCAAACAAATACAACAGATGTTTAATGAAAAATAACTTCAGAGAGGCGCTGATTCTCTTGTCATACTTCTCCATTCCAGAACCTGCTATGAAGTTCTGAGATATGAAAAGCAGAATTTTTTTCACCTATACTGTTGGGCTTTCTTGATTAGAAGAAAAAGGGATACAGTGATAGCTGGCAATCTGAAAATGACATACACATAGCATGTGCCTGTGGTATCAGCCATGTGAACATCCTTTTCATGTCTGTGCCAGTGAAAAAAGGACTGCAAATCATTATATGAAATGAAACTTAACATTTTTACTGTTCACATGCTAAGGTAATCTAGTGGTTTAAAAATTATTACCCTTGCATTCTGTGCTTCTTGGAGCTCTTGCATTCTCTGTAATCTTGCCTTGTGATCCATCTTTTCAAATATTTTCACTTTGCCCAGGACAGACTTGGGAGTGCCTTCTTGCTCCTCACTGCCCTCTCCCACCTCCTCACTCTCTGGGGGAGGGACAGGAGTGGAGGGCTTCAGTATAGACCTTCCAAAGGCAGGTTTTGCTGCAACAGGAGGAGGATAACCTTTGGTAGATGCCCCAGAAACTTCATTACCAGCAACAGCTGAGGGGTTTGACTTATATTCATGGGATCTGGAGAAGTCAAAGGATTCTTCTCTGTTCTGGGTTTTGGCCTGCAGAGAACAATGAACATATTTTTACCTTGGGCTTTCAGTTTATTTTCAAATCTGTATTAGTGATTTAATGCACTCCCATTTCCTGATCAGTTTCCAGAGGTAGTCAACAAATACCATTCTGACAAGGAATCAAATACTACAGGACAAACAGGCACTGGTTGGACATCCTGAGCCTTACCTTGCTTCCTACAAAAGAGTATTAAGAGCTCTAGGAAACCAAGAGGGTGTTGGGGAAGGGCTGGGAGGCCTACAAGTGTAGAGGCAGATCAGACCTACTTTTGTACTAGAAGAGATTAAGATTAGTATCTTGGAGAAGACCTCAGAATGAGTCAGGGGGGTTCAAGATCGAAGAGTGGGATCCTGAGTTCACATACCAAGTGTGCATGCCCTAGCCCAGAGGGAAGGCCTCTGTCCAGCCACGAATGAGACTGGAGCGGGAAGGGCAGCATATAACACTAACGGCCACTTTTCCTTCATACTTCAATCCTAGGCCTGCTTGTACCTTTTCAGTGATATATTTTATCAGGTCACTATTTCTGAGAGCTCACATAATCTGTGATTACTTTCTTCCTATCTAAAGTATTGAGTTAAATGGAGAAATTTTATTGGGTTATTAGAGGAACCCTGTATTTATAGAGTTGATTCAGAAAGGGGGTTAAAAAAGTCGTGTGACATACACCATGTGTTCTTATTATTGATTCTGTTCTGAGTAATGATTTAAATTTAAAAATAAATTAAGCTGTCCTCATAATGAGAGGCATCATAAACAGTGATGGTGATTGTTTTCTTTAGTAAACCATCGGTAGGAATTTTCTGGTATCAGACTGTGGACAGAAAACTCTAACTGAAAAAGAAAAACAAATTCCTGAGATAGGTGCTTCTGGACATTCAGTATTTGTCAAATTTTTATTCTTCCTACAAAAAAATTTTTTATAATAAATAAAATAATGAATAAGTGAATATGTAAATAAATAAATAAAATACCAATAGTTCTAAAACTGTATGCTCTCTGAAACTGCCTTTCCTTCTTTTCACTCTTCCCTAATTTTGGGGTTCACCCAACAAACCAAAAGACACGTTTTAATACTAAAAGAGTGAGCCAAAAACATAATTCAACACCATCTCATTGTGTGTGCTCTTCCTGGCTATGCAGGAAGCTGTCCAGGTGTCTGCTTACTCTTCCTCCCCATCGTGGGCTTCCCAGCCACATACCTTAGGCGGCTCTGGCTTGAATGCTGGGGGTGGGCTACTGTCCCTAAGTTGATCTCTGCTAGCAGCCCTCCTCATCTGAGCTCGTGGCTCTGGGCTGGGTTTCCTTATGCTCTACAAGACATAAAGGTTCATTCACAACAAGAAGATCCCAGCAAAAAGAAGAGAACATTCATCTGCTTTGCTGGAGTTCTGCCAAGCTGCAAGAAGTTCAGAAGTTGAGGTTCATAACTTGCATAAATTGGGATACTGACCCAGTGCTGCTTTACTGAAGGCAGATACCAGCATATTCCCATTAGCAAATGCTGAAGATATTTTTTTTAACTAGCATCCATTGTAGTAGTCTCCTCCTTTAAAATAATCCCCCCCAAGTCCTCCTAAAGTCTAAAATCTCTTTTATCACTTATAGCTGTCAATATTTTTAAGCATTAGCTCATCTACACCTGGAGACATCAGGGAGTTAATTTATTCTTTATAACTTGTCCACTGGTATATACTAATTTTTTGGCCTTGGTGGGTTTTATCCCCGCTTCAACTTATTTTTTTAGTACTTTTGTTTCTTAAAGAATAAAACCGTTCACCAAAGTGAGCTGACTTGGTAAAGAGAAGTCCACAAGAGTAACTATTCAAATGTATGGATAACCTCATCTACGTTATCCCAATGTTCTCTGAGGTGCAACTAATAACTGGTCCTAACTTAGTGCTGTTGACACGATCTCTAGGATCACAAAAGCTGTCTATTCACCGGTGGATGCACAGTACACATGATCAGACATCTGATCATAAACTCAATTAAAAAATTGAAGTACAAGAGAGAAGGAAACTGATGGGGAAATACTCAGGAGTTTTGGCAAGATTAGAAAGGTTAAAGGTAGGATGGATAAGAAAAAGCAAGGACACCTAAAAGTACAAAGAGACCTAATCAAAGGTTACAAGTAAATACAACAAAATTGTATTTAAAAATAATGTTCCACTTATAATTTGGACAGCTGGCACATAAAGCTGTTTAGTGTAACCATCATGCTCGAGAACATCGGTGTGATGAGTGCTGATCACTCAACCTCTCTCAGCACTGAGTTCCTGTCTGGCTTTCCCATGGACCACAAATGCTATCGTACAGGCATTGACTTTGAATCAGAAACCCCCTAGAAGCCATCAGTTCCAACTCTTAGGAATACCTTCCACGGCACACTGAATAAACAGTTGTCCAGAAGAACTGAAGTGAAACAGCGGACCCTCCTTTTCCTGCTCACGGCCTCACAGCCTGTGGCCTGCCTCGCCTCACCTCCTCATGCTGCACCGGCTCCGAGGAGCGGGTGATGGAAGACACCAGTGGCTCCTCAGCTGGCTCATCCAGCTCATTGTCAGTGTACGCGCCTCCTTCGCCGTCGGTGTCTTCAAAGTCACTGATGAGGCGGCTGTCGCAACTCAGATAGTCTGCGCCCATGGCAGTTAAGTAGGACATGCGGTCTTCAGGGTCATCATCCATCCCTTCCATCTAGAGGAATTTGTGTCGGAGGGTCAGTGGGGTCAACATGGCTCCTGGGAGTGGGGACTCAAGAAAATTCCCAAGGGCACAGCCAAGTGACTGAAACTTTGACATGTTCTAGAAAGGGAAGTCATCTTTATCTTCCTTAAATCACTTGGCCTGAGATTACTAAGTTAATTTTTTGTGCAGGGATTCAAATTAGGAGCCCTCCACCCTATCTATCCTTACTGCTGTGCTGTATCCCACTACTGAGCCATGCATCCTCAGACTGCTGTGCTTCTCTTCAAGAATTTGGGCTCCTTTCCAGCTTTTTCTAATACTTGTCTCCTGTAATAAATGTACACTGCCTGGTGCTGCACACCTCTCCATTCCTCCACAAAGTTCTCAAATCTTTGAGGAAGGAAGCTCTGTCCTGTTCGACCTGTTCTCACAAAGGAGGCTAGCACAGAACCTCAGCAGGCTGTAAGCACTCGGAAGATGCTAGACACCTTGACTAAGCATGCAGTTTCCAAAGGGCAAGACTAGGACTCAACAATCTAATTGGTAATTGAGTCACTTTCGCAACAAAATCCTCTGACATCTCACAAACTAGTTCAATTCAGGTGGACTTCAGAATACTAGCATCAAAGCCTAGAACCACAGGAAATTGTGCAATCTCTCTGCTTCCTCCCTTCAATAGAACTGTGGGAAAACTACCTGCACGGATGAGAAGCTAGCCAATTTTAGAAGCCTACACAAGCTTCTGAGCACCTTCTTACCAACCCACTTGAATTCCGAATTCCTAGGACATATTCTCCTCCAATCTTCTAAGCAAATGATTCCAACTCTGCTAGCTTTTCCTTTTCTTAATTTTTAAATATATTCTCCATGACCCTCATCCTCACCTCTCCCTTTCATGCTGACTTTCCTGTATCCTTAGTAAGCTGTGGAGCTCAGCAGAAGTTCTTGTAAGCTCTGATTAGTGTGCTTGGAATACAACACTAGTTACTACGTTAAAAGTAAAAGGGAAGTGAATGTAGGGTCACATACATCACATTCTACTTTTCTTTGAAAGGTCCCTTCATTTTATTACTTTTTCAGAGAATTTATAAAATTTCAAACATGATTAGCACACATGCTGGAATCACTTCAAATGGGCATGGTTTTCTACATTCACTACCCTCCTGAGAAAAGATTCAGAACATGGACTCTCACCTCATAGCAGAGTATCTATGCCACATACCTTTCCTTCAGAGACCCAAACTGCTTCTCCTTGCTGATGCTGAATTGTGTCCTTCAAGCTGCCAAACCAACTATCATTGGCTGAATTTAGGTTGATAGTAGCTATAGAAATGTAAACAAAAGGTTTGCATCAACTCCCAGAACAATGTTTATTAAAAATGTGACTTCACATAATTTTACTCATTTCTGTCATATCTGAATTAAAACTTCGGCAAATGCAAGAGAAAGTACGCACATACTTGAACAATAAATCCCTTCAGCTGCATGTAATTAAAACCATTACTGGTCTAGCTGTTGGGAGTTTAGATGAATGTTACAAAGCTAAAAATGAATTACTTTCTTTTCAGAGTGTCTATTTTTCAGAAAAGCTACCTTTAAAAGATATGCTTTTAACAACTGTGTTTTTAGGAGCAAAGAAAACACATCTAAAACAAATACTATAAAGATTGTTTTATGCGCATGTATGTTATAAATAAGAAAAACAAACACAAATTTACTGTTGGGTATCTCCAAAAAAATACTAAAGGTAACATTTAAGTGTAAATAATTTTGATAGGCTTAAATATTTTAGAATATGTATACAGATTAGCCAAACTCTACAGGTGTGTATTCAAAGAATATATATGTTCTATTCAGAATGAAATATAACTTACATAACAGTACTACGGATCAACCAAGCACTTTTCCAAATAACCTTACACGGACGAGCTCATTTCTTGTTTATCCAAACCTTACAAAGTAGGTATCGCTACTGTCCCCATTTTGCAGAAGAGGAATTGAGACACAGTAGTGAGAATAGCCCAAGGCTTTACACCAAACAAGTGAAGAAACCTAGATGCAAACTCTGAAGTTTGCTTTTAGAACCTATTGCCTTAGCCACCACACAGCAGAGCCCATCTAAAAACAAATACAAAATACCAACCAAGTAAAACATGCAGCCGTTCTCCAGCAATATTAATTTATGGACCTAACAGGGATAAACTGGTCAAATTGCTCCAGAATAATAAATTAAGTTGGGCCTAAAGTGATCAGACTGCAGGCAAATTAGGATTTTTTTTTTTAAACTGTGCCATTGTCTTTTATTAAAGGATATGGCATTATGTGTAGCACCCAAAAGAAAACGGGCTTGTTGGTATAAAAGTCAGGCCCCCCTGGTCCACCTATCCTGAAGTCTTTGTAATGCTATATATATAGCCAAAAAAGAACCATTAAGCAATTTTTAAGCAACTACATTTCAAGTTTTCTTCCTAGTAACCTGTACCATTCTTTCTTTTAAAATGTTCTGACCCTGGCCTTGGAAAATCCTGAATGAGCTTAAAATTTCCTTGGTTATCAGTTATTTATAGCATTAGAATAAACTGATATATTGGATAATTCAAGGAAAATTAACCTTGATTCCTTGGACTTTTGTATCCTTATGGACTTTTGTATCCGTAATCATGGTACTTTGCAAAGATGCAAAGTGTGGTCATTACTCCCTCCCCAGCCAAGGAGGGTGTTGGGAAGTCCAACAGCAGAAGGTGGTATGTACGGCTGGACAGGTAGGGAGAAACTGGAATGACTGCTAACGGATACTGGGTTTCTTTTTAGGGTGATGAAAACATCCTAACATTGACTGTGGTGATGGCTGTACAGCTCTGAATAGACTAAAAACCACCGAATTGTGCACTTTAATGAGTGAATTGTAGGGTACGTAAATTAAATCTCAATAAACCTATTCATGTGGCAGGGACCCCCTCTAAACGAGCAACCATCAACCAAGGTGCCCCAGCCAGAGCGTACAGCACCTTCCATCTACTTCCTCTGGTTACCAGTCTCTGCCTTCCCTGGGAAACCAAGAACTGGCTACTGCAGTTTGGGTTCTTTCAGCTGATACAAGTTTCACTTTTTCCCCTCAAGCCTTTTCAAAGACTGTATAATAACATGGAATTATTTTTGTTTTTAACATGTGATATTGAAAGATAATAAAATAGGTTTTATATCACTAATAATAATCAGTAGCCTTTGTTTAGTACTTGCAGAGTCCCAGGAGAGAACTGTGAAAATTTTACATTACTGAAACCTGGGGAAGCTGATAAAAGTGCTAGAATATCCTGTGGTACTTTAAAAATCCCATGATTTCACATAAATGGTGGCCCTGCCTGGGTTTCTCAGTCCACAATTCCATTTCATTGGTCTTCAAACCATGAACTGCGTGCTTCAGGAATTTCAAGAAAACATGTAATTCAAGCCGTATGTTTGAAAAATAACTTTGTGACAAGTATACAGTAAAGCATCCTGTAGTAAAACTTTTTAAACTGGGAAAGAAGCGCAGCCTAACATTTTAACTTACAATGAAAATTAACTTGCTTTGGGGCATATCTCAGAATAAAACTTCCCTTGTCATCTCTGCTTAACTAAGGAGTATCCTGAGTTTGCAATGGGAGTCATTTTAATATTGTCATAATTAAATACTCATCTGCGGGAAATGGGACCTTCTCACTACTGTGCAACAAGGGAAAAGAAGGATACTGAGCCTGGGAGACCACCTGCAACATAACCCTGGATTTTGAATTACTGTATTCATCAGAGCAGTTCTATTATTCCTACTCATTAACTCAAAAAAATGCCATAAGTTTATTTCCCTTCTTGGTATCTCCTATCCTCGCCTGAACCCCAAATTCAACTCTGAGGCAAGCCCCTAGTCATTCAGTCAACTTAAGCAAAGGCAGGAGGAGGGGATGAGGTGGGGGTTATGTTTAGTATCAGTCACAATCCTGCAGGTCTTGGTTAAATGGACGAATTATCTGTTCAATGGAGGAATTACACTCTGACCCTTTCCGGCACTAAAAAATACATCTGTGCTGTAACATAAAGAAAATTGGACACACAGAGACACCACGTTTTATCTGGGCTCAGCCATGCATTCGATGTGTGTCACCTTGCAGAAGTTGCTAGCCTTTCTTATGGTCTAATAAGCAAACATGAAACGCTAGACCACTGTTAGCTACTGCTGTAATAAAAATAGTAATAATAATAATAATTACATTATTATTACCATAAGTAGTAGCAGTAGTAAAAACAAGAGAGGCAAGATTATGAATGTATCAAAAGCACAAGGTCTTAAGACTCTACAGTCACAAAAACCCAGTTTATTATAGACCACTCTCTCCTGTACATTTGGCTAAATTACCTGTCAGTTTCAGCATTTCACCACAGTGGTAAACAGAGCATCTCTTTAACAAGAAAAGCCAGTGACAATAAAACAAGAGTCCAATGTGGACATACATTCATCTACCCCTGCCCCGCCCAGTGTCAGATACGCTAAAAATAACATAGGTAGAGGGTGAGCAGCACACAACTCAAAAAGCTATCATTACTCTGAGGATTTTCTATTCATATAGTCCCCTCATGTTGTTCCCACAAAACTGCGTTGACCAAAAACTTGATATAACCCTTTTAAGCCCTGAATTATACCACATTCACAGAACTAGTCACACACATAGGTACTGCATATATTCAGTTACTAAACATGCTACATTCTTAGATTATTTTACTTTTATAAGGAATAGTAGCAGTGGGTCTTCATTTCAGGAACTTAAAAAAATTGTATTATGTGAAATTTTAACCATATACAAAGCAGAGAGAACATGAACTTCCCTGTCTACAGTACCCAGCTTCAACAACTATCAACTCTTGGCCAGTCTTGTCTATATCCCCACCCATTCTCCTCACCAAAGATTATTTAAGCAAATGCTAGGCATCATATTAGGTCATCCATAAATATATATTAGGTCCATCCATGAATATTTTATTTAGTATACATTTCTAGAAGATAAAGACTTTATTTTTAAACATAATCACAGCATCATTTATTATCCCAAAAATGGGAGTAATAAATCCTTAATATCATCTAATACACAGAGTGTTCAAGTTTCTATTTTGGGGACCTTCTTAAATAATGAAACCACTTTCCTACCACTGTTAGTGCACACATGCATGGTAAACAGAGAACAGTGATAGAATCTATATAGAGATGTGGGTGCTGGATGGTGCATTGGGCTCAATTGCTGGCCTGTAGTCTCACACAAAAATTTAAACCCATTAAAATGACCAATTTTTGCATGTCATGGATCTTTACAGTCATTTTCAAACAAAATCAAATATACAAATGCCATGAGTCTAGTATCATTTTATAGGATTAGTTTCTATTCAAGGAGTCATGAAGAGGATTTCAGATTACTCTTCTTTATTCAGATTATTTTCTTATTTCTTCCATTCTTCAATTCTCTATTTCCAACTGTGGAGCAAAGAGACAACATTTTAAATTTCACTTACCTGTAAAAAGATGTGCACAAGTTTTTTTAAGCTTATTGGCTTGATCATATAACTTCCGAGAACTTTTGTTGGACGTTGGATTCAACCTTTGTCTCATGGTTTTGACACCTTGTCTAGAGTCTGGGTTGAAAAAAATCACAATCGGGAACCACTGAGTGTAATTCAACAGGTCCACAGCTTTAGGAGTCACATCCAACAATGCGTGCTTGTCCTGTTAGAAATGGGGAGAAGTTATATAAGTGAGTATGTAAAGTCACAGAGCAGCAAAGAGTTTGTCTTAAGTAAAGGTTACATCAGGTAACGCTTGTCAGTTTAAATCAAAAAGAAGAAAATGTTTTCCTCCACATTATGCCCACTTCTGAGAAAATGAATTAACAGGTTATTTGGTATAATGTTTAGAACTCTGAAAAAAACAGTACATCACTGCCATTCAACATCGACTGATTTCCACACAATGCAGCAGCTTATGTTTATATTCATTTTTTTACCATTAACATTTAATGATTACTAAAGTACAGATTTTGTTCCAGAAAGGACTGCGGCAAACTATGACCCAATTCTTTCCAACAATATGGCCTTTCCTCACCTGTTCAATAATTTGCCGCACAGTATTTAACCGCACCACTCCACTGGATTTCTCGGATCCTGCATCTTTTGGTTCTGTTTCTGCAAAAGCAAAAAACAAAGAGCTAATTAACTTTTTTAGAAGTCAGGACCAAAGACTCCAAACCAGCATCAGCAATGACTGGACATCTGACGTTAAGAGCCGCCCTAAAGTGAAGACCATGAGAAGGAACCATACCACCTCTTTAACTGAAATCTAATCACGAGGAAGGAGGCAGTCTGACAGGTGATACGGGGGTGTGGACTCTGCAAGACAGCAAGTCAGAAAATAAAGTAGAGGGGTGCCTGCGTGGCACAGTCGTTAAGCGTCTGCCTTCGGCTCAGGATGTGATCTCGGTGTTATGGGATCGAGCCGCACATCGGGCTCATCTGCTATGAGCCTGCTTCTTCCTCTCCCACTCCCCCTGCTTGTGTTCCCTCTCTCGCTGGCTGTCTCTCTCTCTGTCAAATAAATAAATAAAATCTTTAAGAAATAAAAAAATAAAGTGTGTGTCTATGTCTATGGTAGAGGATATATAAGGCAAACTTTTTGACAGGTGACAGTGACTCCACGTGAAGGGGATGTGGGTCATTATTTTTTCATTTTTCCTGTATGTTAGATATTTTTCAAAATAAAAACTGGAAATCAACAGACTTACTGGCAGTTTGGAACAGGTCCGGTAACTCATTTGCCAACTTTTCCAATGCTATATCTGCTATGGGGCCAAATAAGACCACAGGTCTCTTGAAACCAGCTGAAATGAGACAAGAAAAGCCATGGAAACACACTTCCTCAGCTACTGAGATAAGAAGCGAAAGTATTTTATAGGCTAGTGATAACATGACTAAATGAAAGAAATTATGTTCTCCCTTCCCCAGTTCAGCCCTGCTCTTTTCTGAATATGCCTCACTCCCCTCCCCAGGATCAAAAATAGACTTTGCTATAGGTAATATATATAAACTTCTGAATGGTAGTATTAAAAAAAATGGTAGTATTAAAAAAAACTAAAGACGTGGAAATACACTTCCATATATGAGTTTGCACTGCTCACTTTTTTGAAAGTCTTATTTCATGTTTGAATATGATTGCAACTCTATAGCCTGGCTTTGGTTTAAGTAGTATGGTAAGTCTGAACCTATTACAGTCTGAAAATGAAGAAAAACAGCCTCAGAACCCAGTCAGATCATTTCCTGGCCCCACTTGGCTTCCCTACCTTCTCGCAGCAAAACCCTCTCATAAGCCGGGAACTTGGTGCTAACCGACACAACAGCTGTAAGATCTTCCCGACTCTTCCTTAAGTTTTTCTTCACACCAGATCTCTGGCCACGCATTCTCCAGAAATCTGCTCTGTCCCCAGCATTGTCTCTCTGGGCATTCTGAACGCTGGCCATCTGTTCAGCTCTGAGAGAAGAAACCACAGGTAGTAAATCTCTAAAGCCAGAAAATGCACAAATGAAGTTAAAATTAACCAAAACCAGTCAATGTTGTTTATGAACTTGGATTAAAGAAGATGCAGCTTGACAGTGGAAGAGGTTTCACAGAGTGGGAAATGTGGAGACTTTCTTCACCCAGTGGAAGCAGAGAAAGGCTGAGTTCACATAGAAGCTACCAGAAATAGCTCAGTAACAAACACAATAAACTTGGCTCATTCTGGTAGGCTGGTATACAGTAAACATAACCATAATCCCTGCCAAAGTACAATTATCTTTCTTACTTTCCCCAGTCAGCCAACCAACAAGTGTTAACTGGGGGGCATAAGCCTCTCCCAAGGATGAGGGCCAGACAGTGGACAAGTCCACCTTGTCTCTGAGAGCTGTGCTGATGCGCTCCAGCCACTCCGGTATCTGCTTGTATGCTGTGCAAGACACTCCATAGGAAACTGTTTAAATACCAGCCAGGCGCAACAACCAATGACATGATGCTAACTAAATACAGCCGACCAGCTGGTGGCTATCTCACAGTCCCAGGCCACTTCTCATGAACCAGAAGTAGGTGATGGAAGAGGACACGAAGACAAATGATGAAGTCATGTGGGGCTTCCTCTCTGAGCAGGGAAGGGACTGTAATTGATTTATGGGGGGAAAGCTGAAGAGAGATGTATGGGAGTATGTGATCTCAGATACCTGCTTTTGTTGGGGATTAAGCCTTTCTCCAATTCATTTCCAATCCTCACAGCCAGCCAGTGGCCCAGCTTGCCATCGTACAGCGTGTCTACGACTCGGAAGACCTCCCCTCTGGTGAAGGCCAGGCTCTGTGGAGTTTCCTTCTCACATTCAAAGTGGCTTCTTATAAAAAATGAATCCCCTCTGCCACAAGCCAGGATGTCTCTATACACTGAAAAACAAAAGCATTCTTGTATGTTGCAGTCCGCTTAGCCAGAGGTCTTTTCTTGAAGAATTACCAGCTTCTTCTATTTCTGATCACTTTTTACTTCTCTTTATTTAGTAAACTCAGTGGACAGGCCCTAAGGGAATCAGGGCTCAAATAGGAAGAAGGACAAAAAACTAACTTCATGAGCTGCTGTGATAGTTAATTTTGTGTGTCAACTTGACTGGGCCACAGGGCGTCCAGGTATTTGGTCAAACATTATTCTGTGTGTGTTAACTGAGGGTATTATGGAATGAGATTCATATTTAAATCGGTAGACTCAAGTAAAACAGACTGTGCTCCCTCGTGTGGTGGGCCTTGTCCAATCAGTTGAAGGCTTGAATAAAACAGAAAGGTGAACCCTTCTCCAAAAAAGAAAAAAACCAAACTCTTCCTGCTTTAGAACTAGGACATCAGCTTTTTTCCTGCCTTCAGACTCAAATGGAAACATCAGGTCTTCCTGGGTTGTGAGCTTGCGAGCCCTCAGACTGTCAGTACACTATCAGCTCTTCCAATTGTCAGGCCTCCCGACTTGGACTGGAACTAAATCATTGGCTCTCCTGGGTCTCCAACCTGCCAACTCACCCTGCAGTCCTTGGGACTTGCCAGCCTCCATAATGATGTGAGCCAATTCCTTATTATAAACCTCTATCTATATATACACAAACCCCCAATGGATTCTGTCTCTCTAGAGAACCCCCTGATAACACTTGCCAATCAACCTCTGAAGCCGACTGGGAAAATGCTATCAACCCCCATTTTACAGATGAGAACAATGAGGCCTGCAAGGGTATAGCAACTTGTCAGACTGGTAAGCGTTACTGTGGAAGCTGACCCAAAGACGTGGCCCTTTGCATCTTTCATATGGAAAAGTCAGTAAATTCCAAACAGTACTTAAGGATAGACCACTGCTCAGAAAAGCAGTTTTATTCCCAATTGACACAACTGGTAAAATTATTTCAGGTGGTGCAGAGAAAACACTTCTATGGAACATTAAGTGGTACCCAAATTTTCTCCACATACCTGTGACCCAGAAATTGAGTATGAAGATATACTTCAAATTTTTAATACCCAGACTTAGCTATTCTGGTCCCCAGATACCTCTCTCATCCCTCCCCCTCTCCCCGAATTAAACTAATGACCAGATTTGCTCACCATCAGCTCGGCTCTGAGCTAAAATGGTCACCATTTCACCTTTCGGGATCTCTAGCAGGTAAAGAACGGCATCTTCCCGAACCAATCCTCTGAAATCCTGTGTGTTCACCTGTAGGAAGGTCAAACAGAAAAACAAAACAAAATCAAATAAACAACAAAAAGATGCCACCTAAGTTTTTGATCTGTTTTTTTTTAGGGCCTGCCCAAAGCAAAACCCAGATGTAAAAAAGTCCTTAATGTCCCAGTTCAAGCCCGCCTAGTACCCGCCATGGGCCTGGGCTGTGTGCGAATCACCACACCTTCCTGTCTCCCCACAAATATGCCATTCCATCAAGGATTTGTCACTGGATCATACTAAAATTTCTTGTTAGACTTGTGTGTCTGTCTCTTGTTGAGTTTCCCACAGAGATGGCCAGGGAGGTAACATACAATTATGAAACGTAACTATAATGCTACAGGGAGTGATGGAATTTTATGGCAAAGAGGCATGCTAGCCCAGCTTAAGGTATTAATACTTCAAATTGATTCAAAGAAAAGCCTGAAAATAAAAATCCAATTCTACCTTTCTCCTATAGCTTCTCTCACCTAAAAGGTTTTTAATATCTGTTTATGAAATTGAAGAGCATTATCCTTATAACGGGAGACCATTAGCCTAATACACAGGCTTATATATTTCAGCTTCTGGCACACACTTACTTCTGGCAATGAGCCACATTTATCCCCCACTGACCAAACAAGGGACACTAGCTTTTGAAAGATGTTAGAAAGCAAGTAAAACTGAAATGTGGCACAAAAAAAAAGACAATTTGAAATCTTTGTTCAGTACCTTTAAAACCATTTTAAAACAGAATTACAAATAAGTATAAAAATTATTTTAAAGTACCTAATATTTTAATAATATAGAAGTAAAAAGAAGATAAAAAATTCCTATGAAATATTTTTTTCAATCACTGAGGACTACAGAATCCTTTAGTTATCACTGAAAAAAGTCATAAATTGAGCCTAATTTAAGGTTGGAATTTGTGATTAAGTAAGAATACGCATTAGGTTGACACTTGGTGCTTTTGAAATGAAGTAATTTGTTAAAGCAATCTCATTAACTTTTCCTTTGAAACAATATTTAGCATTTAAGGCATCTGTCATTCCCATCTCTCTATCCCCCAGTGAGGGATCATCATACTTTAGAATCTAGTCCTTTCTTATGCCATTTATATATCTATACCTGTATCTGTGTATGGCCACATGTTTTCATATACACTGTATGTGCCTTTATTTAAATAAGACAAGGCCACAGGGCTTGAGGGAAGACTTTGAGGGTCTCTCTGTCCATCCTATGGCCATGTGAGATGGACCCTCCATCAAGCCAAAAATACAGTGGGCAAAATTAAGTCACACGTGGGAACTACATTTAAAAACTTAGGGAGTTTCTTTCTCTTTTGCATCCCTGAAAGTTTCTGAAAGAGAAATAAGAACCATACCAGGTAAATAATAAGCAACGAGACAGTCAAGCCAAGCATGAAAACACATAGACTTCTATTACTGGTAAGGCGTATATCCTGCCACAGCACACTAGTACGTTCGCTCCACTTGTCAGGCTGCCACCTTTACAAAGGGAAGAGCTGTACTTAGAAAACCCTCAATAGAAAAAAATGGTAAACAGAGTTTACCACATACATTCAATTTGAACATGAAAAGGAACAGCGAAATAAATTACAGTTAAAAAGGCCAGGACAGCAGCACTTTGATATGGAAGGTTAGGTTGTACAGTCCTCTCCAAGAAATACCCTCTTTCATTATCTACTTAGTCTACAGGGGCCAGCCGTGTCTGCTGTGATCCTGAAAAGGATTATCAGCTACAGCTTTTGACTGTATAGCAGCTTCTTTGCCCCAGTAGGCGAACTCAATCTTTTTTACCCCTTTGTAGAACTGAGGGCTCCTTTAACAGAAAATTTATTCACACCCAAGAACCAGGACCATCTATTGTCTGACTTTCAGATGGGATTACTGGGGCAGTTCCCATATTTTTTCCTTGTCTTTCACCAGAGTGATTAACAGGAAACAAGGCACTTTCTTAAGTATAAACACTGCATACCATGACTTTTACCCATGGAAATGACTCTCCCCATCTTTAACAACTTACAGAGAGGTTTGTCAAGCCCGGAGGTGAATTCACTATTTTGTTCATGGAATTCAGAATATCTCTCTTCCCCCAGAATACAAAAATATTTTATCCTTGAACCTTCATGAGCAAAGGCCTGCAAATTCCTGACTTCCTATGGCCCCACACTAGTTAGGAATTAATGCTTTTTCTTCTTTGGCATCAGCTCAAGAGTAAATTGGTATGAGCTGGCACTCTGATGGGATTCTTATCAGTAGCACTTGGTAAGTGGTATTTCCTAGGATCATGTGGTACCATGAGGTTCACTCAGATATTTAGTCTTCTAGGACTCTGACCAGAGCCAAAGGGGGTCTAGAATATCACTGGAAAGCTTCAGCAAAGCTCTTGATCAAGGTCTGCCCTTCATCTGCTCCACAGATGAAATCTGAACTACTGCAATGAAGCCAAGAGCCAAGAAGGTTGGTCAACCACCTATTTTTGTGTTATGTTGCCTGCTTCCTTGGGAATTGTGCAACTTTTTTTCTCCCCTCTCCTTTGAACTGAGATGCTTTTACCAGACCGCTTGATAACTCATAAGAAATGCAAGTTTACAAAAGCAGAAATTCCAGTAAAGACAGTTCCCTAGGAACGGTCTATATTTTTATATATCACAAGATACTTGACATTCTTGACGTTTATTCAGAAGTCAATGGACAACATATGTTTCTCATGAAATGTCAAAGCTGAGTTGTTTACTGGGTTTTTTCCTAAGATTTTATTTGAGACAGAGCAAGAGAGCACAAGCAGGGCGGAGGAGCAGAAGGAGAAGGAGAAGCAGCAACCGACTGAGCCAACCAGGCGCCCCTGTTTATTGTTTAAAACCAACAGATTATATAAACATACATATAGTAACCTTAAAAGGATCAATATCTGTTTAACTGTTCCTGGTCAATTTTAGATGTAAACAACATACCGAGTGGCAGCAACTTGTTATTTTCCAATGGCGAGAACAGACACTGACCTTCCTATTTAGTGCCAGAAACTCTGCTAAATGCCTTGTGAGTGTTAGCCATTCTCATCTTCCCAGGGCCCCTACAAGGCAGGTATTCTCATCCCCATTGGGTCTCAGGGTTGAACAAGGGTCACAGAACTAATGAGAGGCTGGGACAGGATTCAAGTCTAAAGATCTAAGCCAATATCCACCTTTGTTCAAGTACAGCACGCGGCCTTAAGAGTGACAACCAGACAGGGAATCAACAAAAACCAAACATTAGCAAGGAGAGATCTTCCTCCCAGGCCTTAAGTTAGAATCTCACTTTTTTTGTTAAGCAAACTAATAATCTTTGCAAGGGTCTTGAACACTATAAATTCCTACAGACACATGAGTTCTGGGTTCCAGGACTGAGAAGACAGGGCCTGTCTGAGGGAAACAGATCTTACACCTGGCATCAGCAAACCTGTAGCTGGTCTATTTTCACAAGCTAGACTACTTCCCCTTCCCTTACATTAGACCTCAGAAAACCCCACTCTTTCCCAGTAATGTCTAGAAACAGGGATGGTCTTTCCTACCTTCAGAATCTGGTCCCCTTCTTGAAGGCCTTCTTGCTCTGCGGAGGTACCCTCTTGAATGCCAGCCACAAATATCCCAACGTCATTGCCACCAGCCAACCGGAGGCCCACGCTGTCTCCCTTCTTAAACCTCACCATTTTGGTGTTGGGACTGCAATGAGTTCGGTTTTAGAAAAGAAAGATGGGAGATTTTTCTTTGTAAAGGGGGAACCGACATTAGCAGTGAAAGATTTAATTTCATCTGTAGAGAGATTTACATGTTATAAAGCTCTCATTTTTATCATTTTATCTTTTTTGGGACTGTGAGATGAGTATCAGTAGGCCCACTTAAGTGGTTAGTAAGTAGAAATACAGATGTTTAAATACACTCATTCAAGATTAGAAAGCAAACAAAAGGCAGGGTTAGGCCATCTGACTCCCAGTTCAGGATTCTTCCAAAGGAAAGCCTACTGCCACCACAGTCTGGGTTCAGCAAGGCCTGCTCCTACTCCAGGAGCTGCTACTCTTGACCACCACTGAGCCAGGGGTTCTCATTATCCAGAGCAGAGCACTGTGTCATTTCTCCCCTCCCACCACACCCTGGGATCATCAGGATACTGCAGCCCCTACAGAGGCCCTGCAGTGAAGCAGTACTTCACCTGTTTGGGAGTTACTGATCGTAAACTCAAATACTCAAAATCACATTCTGGAAAAGCAGTCTTATCAGGTTAATAGGCAAGCATTCAAAGTTAACATCACAAAGTTCCCCCAATTCCACATTTTACCTTCCTACAAGTTATTTCTTTCTCATAAACACCAGCAATAGAGGTTGGTTAAAGGTGGCTAATTAGATGCGAAATCATCATCTGTTGTTAAAAACGCCATTCTTCTGGATTTCAGTTAAGGAGACTGAGGTGTGTGGAAGGAGAAAGGAAAAGAGAGACTGAAATACATACCCATATATTGCTTCATCTTCAGGACTAGGACGAAGAAAAGTTCTTGGGGCTGCTTTTGGTTGAGGAGCTGTGGATAAAAAAAATCTATCATTAACCTGGACTAATAGGATTGAGTCTCTTTCTATAAAGATCATAAAATCCACAAAAATTCAAGTCTGTACCTTATGCTACATATAAGCCAACACATCAAACATCAAAAGTAAGTCTTTAAAGTGAAGTTTAATTTTGAGGCATTAGCAGGTGCCAGTGGTTTCTCAAAGTAAGTGGGGTAACAAATGACACTTCCAAAATGCAAGGTGCACACTCACATCCAAAAGAAGAGAGTATTTTTACAACTTAAAAACCCCATAAATCTCTCTTTTCCATCAATAAATATTTAAGCATGTAAAATCATGATGGTAATTTTAGGGTGATGAGGGCAGCGCTAAGGGGTAGGATGGAGATCAGAGGCAGGAGACAAAAGGACTTCATCTAATCAAGTAAGACAAAATGTGACTGTGACAGGATTGGAAATAGATATATTTGGTCTCTGCCCCCAGTTCCTGATACACAGCTCCTAAAATCCCTGTAGTTTCTACCAGTGGTAGGGGTGCCAGGAGCATCTTCAGCTCTTTGCCTTCAATTCCTGACACAGAACTGCTACATCCCTTAGAATTTCCTGGGTGGCAGAGCATCTTTTTTTCTAAAGAGATAACTCCTAGATAGTCCCAGAAAGAGCAAGCCATGATTAGAAGCTTGAAACTTTCAGCCTACCTACCCACCATCTGGAAGGGGACAGGGATTGGAGACTGAGGTAATCACTGATCACGCATATGACACAGATTCCATAAAATCCATAAACTATGGAATCTGGAGTGCTTCAGGGTTGGTGAACACATCAAGATACTGGGAAGGCTGGAATGCCTGGAGATGTCCTCTCAGACATGGCAGCTCTGTGCCCCTTGCCCTATACCTTGCTTCCATTTGGCTGTTCTTCAGTGTATCCTTTCTAAGAACTGGTAATAGTAAGTAAAGGGCTTTCCTGAGTTCTGTGAGCCAACCTAGCAAATTATCAAACCTGAGTGAGGAGGGGGTTGTAGAATCCCTCAGTTCAGAGCCGCCTGGACAGAAGTACAGGTGACATCTGGGAACTGGGAATGGTGTCTGCAGTGGAAGCTTCTTACTGGACTAGGTCCTTCACCTGTGGGGTCTACACTAATTATGGGTAGTCAGTGCCAGAACAACCAGTTGGTGTCTGGAGAACTTGAGAACTGGTAGCTGAGTAGGGGAAGAAACTGACACACTTGCTGTCAGAAATGTTAGGAGCAGAACAGTTTGGGCTGGGACCAGGGATGACACAAGGACCATAACTCATCAAATATAACAAAATGTGACCAATCTACTGGCATACAGGAAGGGCTGTTATTCTTTATGTTTTTTCAATATTAAAAGAGAAAGACTGGAGTCCCTCTTCCACGTGTAAGAATGATTTTTTAAAATTTCTCTCTGCTTCCAGTCGCCCTCTGGAATTACCAAGCACACACTTTTGAACACATTTAAAGGACCCTCACCTGGTGGTTCCTCCTGGTATCTGGGTTCCTTGCTGTTCTCTGTGCCAATTGCAGCTGCAGTATCACCCGAGGACTTAAAGGGAGTGGGTGTGGCGCCCATCCTGGACCATCTGTTCTGCATGTCCTCTCTTGAACTGAAGCACACATCATGTTAATGTCTCACAACATAACCACGAATATGTAGGTGTGTACGCTCACGGGGTCGCGTGGGAGGGGAAGTATACATCATCTTACTTTGGCCTTTCCTTCAGCTTTTCATTTGAGGAATGACAGTCATAATCGGAATATTGCTGCCGTCTCTCCTCTGGAGAAAATGATCGGTTTGACTCTATTTCTGAGATATCTGGTTTCAAAAATAAGGAAAGACTTATTAAAATATTTAAGACCTGTACCAGAAATGATACTATTCTCTGGGTAAGGTAACATGGGAAATGGAAAAGAGGCAGGCACTAACTGTGCTATTAGTCTAGCAGTCTTCCCTTGAAGAAAATCTGAGCCTCTAAAGGGAAAGGCATTAATTAATAAAGAGGAAGCCAAATTCAGAATTTTATGTTCCCCTTTCATTATACTTCCTTCAAAGCTGCTACTGAGGAATCAAAATTCAATTACTGGATCATATATGTATACACTTATTTTTAACCACACAGAGCAGTGCCTCTCAAACTTTAATGTGCGTATGAATCACCTGGGATCTTTTAGAATGCAGCTGTTCTGGGGCAGGGCCTGCAATTCTGTGATTCTAGTAAGCTCCTGAATGTTCACGCCCCTGGTGGGCTGATGACCACACTTAGAATAGCAAGGAAGTAACCTATAAGCACCTGGCATGCTGGGAGTATTTCTCATGCTCTGTTTTCCTGCACTGCACTCATAGCAGTAACCAAATTAGACTTTTGATATAATGGAAGCTAAACTAAGTCTTAAGATTTAAAAGTATTTCTTTAAAAAACCAACACATCTGTCTTCAAACTTGAGAACTTAGTATCTTCTAAACTCTTCTGCACGAAGGTATACTAGATAATTAGGAAATATCATGGCTACTTATTTTTATCGGTAATTTATACATGGTTAAAATGTTACCCCATGTATAATTCATATTCAAGAAATGAATATTGCTTCCTAAGACAAAAGAGGTGACACAGACTGCTAATCAATGAATACCACAATATTCAGCCATTCTGACTGATTCTTCACTGTAGTGTCTACCTATTTTAGCTATCGTCCATATGACCCTCTTTGTTGGAAATATTCATATCTACTTTTTAAAAATCTACAAGAAAGTGCAAGAAACGAGCAATTTACAAATGGATGTGCTTAGGTCTCTGAACCACTCATACACACTTTTTTTACTAATAAGTTTTGTTTTCAGTGGCCTAAATCAGAGTCCACTGGGGAGTTCACGAGTGCACCCAAATTTCATATTGGAAAACAAATTTCAACAGACACTTTTTTTTTTCTTTTTTTTTTTTTAAAGATTTTATTTATTTATTTGACAGAGATAGAGACAGCCAGTGAGAGAGGGAACACAAGCAGGGGGAGTGGGAGAGGAAGAGGCAGGCTCATAGCAGAGGAGCCTGATGTGGGGCTCGATCCCATTACGCCGGGATCACGCCCTGAGCCGAAGGCAGACGCTTAACCGCTGTGCCACCCAGGCGCCCCTCAACAGACACTTTAATAAGGAAATCACCACCACTTACTGTAAAGTTTAAAAGAGAAGCTTTTGTTAGAAATTTAATTTCCAGCTAGATGGCTATGCTAAATTCAGTTGAGAATGCAAAAGCAAAGCCTTTCTTGCTTCCAGCTAAGCTCACAGCCTCTCCTTCTTTACCTTCTATTTCTGAGTCGCTGTCATTTAATGATGGGATGTTGATGAGCGTTTGCTTGCTGTCTCTCAACACCACTAGCTGGAGTTTTCCTCTTGACTTTTCTATCAGTTTTCGGGCGTCCGTTAGAGACATGTTCTCAGTTACAGTTCCATTTATCTGTGTTTATGAGGAATGGTCATGTTACATGCAGTACAACTACTCACAGTGACAGAAAGTTTGTATTTTCCCTCCTAAAAGTATAAAGGCTTTTGCTCAGCTATTCAAGCAGACACGGGCTTTAAGATGACTGACTGAATAAAAATGAATGATCCTTTAAATTAAATTTAACCCTGCATGACTAGATCCCAAATACAGGCATGAGAGAGCTGTGGTATACTTAAGTTACTCTGCTAATTTATTTAACTTCCAAGCTCAAGACAATGGTTTGGTTTACTACTGGAACATGTTTCCTGATTCAAGAGGTTTATAAAAACTATTAAATATGCAGCATTCATATACTACCAACTCTCCCTCTCATCTTTCCTTAGTTTAGGGAATAGGAGCTTAAAATTCAAAGAAACAGGGAAGGAGGAGGTATTCACTGAGATTTTTTTTTTTTTAACTGACATTACACTGTTACAAATCTCCATGTCTGGTTTCTGTGATAAAACTCACCCTGCTGGCCCCTCCCAGCTTTTGTTTCACTGATGCCTCCCATCTCAACAAAGCCTCACTGTGTCAGCAACTGAGATGTGAAATTTGGACTAGAAAGCCAAACATGAATTCAGTTGTTCTCTACCCTGGTACACCCACCTTGAGAATTATGTCTCCTTCATGCAGGTTGCCATCCTTAGTTGCCAGACCAGTTCTGGTCATTTCCTTTATGAAGATCTGACTCCCAAGCCGAAGACCGTACTCTAGGGGACAAACACATATACATATTTCATCCACTTCTTCAGAACACTTAGTCCGGTTTTTAGGTCAATTTAAAAATATTTATGAAAAATTAATTTTGCCTGTGGGACATTCTGTAGGACAGCTAGCCTGGACTCATTGAAAAAGTCAGTGTCCAAAAAAACAAAACAAAACAAAACAAAAAAACACAACAACAACAAGAAGACAGAGAGACTGTTCTAGATTAAAAAAAGACATAAAAACCCAATGTATGCATGAACCTTCACTAGATCCTTGATCCAGTGTGGGACAGAGGTGGCAAGGGGGTTACATTATTTTGAAGCAACTTCAAAATGAACCTACTACAGTATATTAAAAGGGGTATTAATGTTAATTTTCTTAAGAACCGGTAATGGAATTACAGTTATGTAGAATGTTCTTATCCTGTGGAGATACCTGCTGAAATATTTAGGGGTAAAGGGCCACCCTTGCAACTTACTTTCAAGCAGTTCCAAAAAACCACTGAGAGATAAAAGTAGTGTGGCAAAGGAAGAAAGGGGGAAAGAAAGGAGAAAGAAAACAAATGTGGCAAAATGTTAACAAATGGAAAAACTAGGTGAAGGCTGTATGAATATTAAAATTAACACAACATTAAACTGGGAACAAAAAAACCAATTCAGTACATCTCAGTAAACATATTCTGCTGACAATCCTGTTGCCTACAGGAAGACACTGCAAAAAGTATTCCCTTCATGCCTAACAATTGAGACATGTGGGGTTTGGCACTGAAAAAATTTCAGTGCCAAAAACAGATCAGTAAGCCAGGCAAAGCAATAAAGTATTTAACTAAAACCAGCATGTCCTGGGAGTTTATGAACTTTGAATTGCTCTCAAAAGAAAACACACTGTATTTTACTAAGTATGCATATTTAAAAGTATTTTAAATACTATTCAGACTCTTACTTATTAAACTTGTAAAAATATCTAGCTTAAGGATAAATTTTGGTTATTTTAGGAAGCTACCATAACCTACCAGGTTTTAAAAGAGGCACATTCAAATTTTATTATTATCGTTCTGGACTCAAAATCTTGTAATTCCAAAACAAAGTAACTTTCTACCATTTAGAAAAGTTATGAAGTAGATTTAAAGAAACACTTTTTTATTCAAGTATAATTAACATACAATGTTATATTAGTTTCAGGTACACAAAATAACGAAACAACAATTTATTTTTTTAAGATTTTATTTATTTGAGGGAGAGGGGGAGAGAGAGAGCACAAGCACAAGCAGGGGAGACAGAGGGAAAAGCAGACTCCCCACTGATCAGGCAGCCTGACATGGGGCTCAATCCCAGGATCCTGAGATCATGACCAGAGCTGAAAGCAGATGTTTAACTGACTGAGCCACTCAGGCACCCCTGATTCAACAATTTTGTACATTACTCAGTACTCATCACGATGAGTGATCCCCTTCACCTATTTCACCCATCCCCTCACCACCCCACCCCCCCGGGAACCACCAGTTTGTTCTCTAAAATAAATTTCAAGTACTTTACAGTAAGTTAGCATCAGACCTTACCACAATGATTGAAAGTGTTGAGGTCCACCCCCACCCCTTTAGGAAGCTGACAAGAAAGAATAAGGAAGGGTAAGACAGCATCTCCATGGGTAACAATTCCTTACTGGTTAAACAGCCAGCCTCTCAGCCCAGAACAGAAGGCTGAGACAGCTTGAGTGATGATTTCTTTCTCATACTATCAATAATTCCTCTACCTTAAAAGCTGTAGTCTTACTGCACAGTTGCAAACAGGTTGTTATTGGTATATTTTGGGCATTTCTTAAATGGAAAAAAAATAAGCTGACCAGTTTCTAAGACATTTACCAGCAAAGCTATCTGGTGCCCATGAAATGTAACAGCAGGACATATAAATGGATCATATTTTTCTTAGTCCAACGTAGGTCTTGCCTACTGCTACATTTCTTTAAAGATTAATTTTTGTGCAGCCCTAGCTAGTGATAGCTAAATTATTGTGTAATCCTAGCAAACAGTGGCAAAATATCTTTTTAAAAAAATGGACCTTTTCTCCCCCAACGAATTCCAGGTTTAAATAACCAAATGGCCCAGGAGTAAAATGCCATCTCAGCAAAGGCACATAAGCCCCTTTTATCCTTGATAGTATTACTAAGACCAGGCATGACCTGGGCAATCTCTTACAACAGACAAGATTTTTTCAAATTGTGGGCTACAACTTTAATTAGTGACTCTTGAAATCGATTTAGTAAGTTATGAACAGCATTTTAAAAATGTAATGTAATGGAACCTCTCAGAATGCATCCACAGAATAAGCACTGTTCCATGAAAGGCTTGTTCAAGTTTTTGATATGGAGGTGCATCCATGATTGTTTGCAAGGTGTGGGTCTTTCTGTGGTGGAAGGAGAGGAGGAGGGAAAGAAGGGGAAAGGGAAAGAGGAAAAGTTTGAAAAGCATTGCCTTGGGTAATTCAAAAACCTGGGGACAAGTCCTATAGAATGTGCATCAGGCCTCTCCGAAGGAGGTCTCATGCCAAGTCATTCGCAAAATTTCTCTACAGTCCATCTTTCCAGTCTGGGAGCAGAGCTGTTTCCACCGTACAATTCTTGGGAGATGAATTAGTATGTCATTATCAGATTCTGCAGAATCCTTAAACCTCCCAAGATGCACATTACTTACAAATAGTGCAAACTCTATTTCTCCTTTATTTTCTGGGACTGGCCTCTGCGTACCCCGTTACTCACATCCCCGTGTTCCTCTTCAGGTACTGCAATGGGCACCTAGTTCTATAACTCGACTTTGTGTTCCACTAGAGGTAAAAACAAAAACCCTTTCCTCAGGCCATTTGAAATGCAAATTCCCAACCTAAAGGGCAAGAAGTTCCTTTGCATTCTGGGGTACTCTTCATCTCTTTTCCTCTTGGAAGGAGAATTAGAGAACAAAAGGAGATAAAAGATATGTTATAAATAATTTAAGAAGTCAGAACCAAGAACTGATGCAAGGAATATTTCTCCACTGGCCCTAAAGCCCTGTTCATTCACCTACTTGTTTCTGCTCATCTACTTCCAGGAGATGGAGTTCGAGTTCTGGCTCCACCACGTACTTACTGGCTTCAAGATGTGGGCAAGTCACTTTGCTTCTTGGAGTTTCAGATCCTCACCTAAACTACAGGTATTACTGGCTTATCTAGCTTCCACACAGGGCTATAGTGAATTTTGGATGAAACGAAGGGTGTGCAAGTGCTCCAAGGAATGCAGTGTGGGACAGGCAGCCTGGGCCTGGGCCCACCTCCTCTGTGGGCACACCAAAAGCTCTTTGCAGCATAGTCCCCCCAACTGTACAACAGGAATGAAATCTCCTACCTACCAGGGTTCTGGTGAGGATTAACAAGAGTATTTACTCAGTACGGGCCTGACACAGAGCAAAAACTCAAGATCAGCTAGAGTCCCCATCCACTCCCATGGTTTCCCCCGCTTAAGCTACACTAGGCTCACCAGGAGAGCTTGCTAACACACAGACTCTAAGGGCTCTTTGCAGTGTTTCTGATTCCGTGGGGCGGAGCTCGGGCCTGAGAATCTGCATTTACAGCAAGGTGGTGCTTATGCTGCTTTAAGAACTCCTGGCCTAGGAGTTTAAAGCCACATTTCTGCAGCCTGACTCTGCATTAATGACAGCTAGTTAATGAACTTTTCTCTGTGCCTCACTTTCCATGTCTATGTAATGAAGATATAAGAAACTCCCACATGAGGTGGTAATGAGGAAGAAAGAAATGGGCCATTCGGTGCAAAGCATCTGGGTCAGTGCTTGGCACACAGTAAGTGGCACGTAAGAGTTAGCTGTTGTAACAGTGCTTTTCTTCATCGCGCATGCCTACCTTCATTTGCTTTGCTTTTCACCAGAAGGACCCCGATGGGCTTGTCAGAGTCCGGCTGGCCCGCGTGGTCCGGCCGCCCCCTTAGCTCAGGGCTGGGGCTGCGGGAGTGCAAGTGCTCGCGGCTGCGGCTCCGAGACGCCGAGTACCGGGCATCGGCCTGGGCCCTGCGGCCATACTCCGCCTCTGGGCTGTAGGTGCGGTCGTAGGCGCGGTCATAGCCCCGGTCATAGCCCTGGTCATACTGGTCATAGGCCCTGTCAGTGCTCCGGCCGCGGCTGTGCTCTCGGGCCGGCCCATAGTCGTCATGGTCCAGGCTCCGCTCCAGGCTCCGGCCCCGGCTGCGCTCTCGGACCCGCCCGTAGTCGTCGTGGTCCAGGCCCCGCTCCAGGCTCCGGCCCCGGCTGCGCTCGCGCTCCCGGCTCCGCGCCCGCTCGTGGGGACGCCCCCTCTCCGGGCTGTCCTCCCAGCTGCGGCTGCGCCCACCGTGGCTGCTGCGCCGGCTCCTCTCGCTGTACCCGCTGCGGGCACTTCTGCCGTCGTACTCGTCCATCACCTCGAAAGCACGGTCGTCCTCATCCACGGGTGGGCTGCCCTGGGGTGGGGCCAGCTGGACCTTCCGGGGCCTCTTGACCACCTGTCACCCAAACACAGTGGGAATGCAGGGCAATGACAATTAAATATAGAGAACGCAGTGATTAAGAGCCCAGCCCTGGTTCTTTCAGTAAATCTCTGCCCCCCCCCTCAACTCACTAAGCCTCTGGTCCCTTGGGTAAAAAACATAGTCACAGGGTTGAGTATAAGACTTATTAATAAGTATAACTCTGAACACAGTGCCTCCAAAAATCTGCTTCTACTCAGAGTGTGGATAGCATCAAGAAACTTTAAATCACTAAGTTATAAAAACCCAGAAAGACATTCTAGATACAACTGCCTAGATTCATCCAAAAGTCAATGTCATTATGGGGGGGGGGGGGGAGGACCCTTCTAGATTAAAAAAGGCACTGAAGAGATAAGGACCCAGTGCAGTGATTGAGCTCTGATTGGATCCTAGATGCAGAAAAAGTCTATCAAACATGTCTTGGGATTTGGACTGGATATTAGATGATACTTTAAAGACAATATTAATTTCCTTAGATAGGATGATAGTGTTATAGTTATGTAGAAGAATGTCCTTATTTAAGAAATGTATGCTGAAGTAAGCAGGACTGACACAGTCGTATCTGTAACTTTCTTTCAAATGGTTCACTAAAAATATGCATTTGTATACACAGAAAAATCAAGATAAGACAGATTAACACTGTAAAGATATATTAAGTGTTTATTACACTAATCTTTGAACTTTCCCTTTTGTTTAAAAATTTCATAATATACAGTTGAAAAAAATAAATACCGCATACCCAGTACATCCCCCTAGCACTGGCTTTAAACATACTGCATTCCAATTTTCGCTGCATATGTCCATTTGCCCGGCTGGAGTAAGCACTCCCCGCTCCAGGCGCAGGTGGCATCTAGCTCATAGCTGATTCTCAAACAGTGTTTGCCGAATGAATGACTGAGCTATTAAATACATGAATGAATGCTATAGACTGTCAATATCTCCTGAGAGTCTAGTTCATTAAGACATGACAGATCTTGTTTGGGCCTTTACAAATGGTTTTTGAGCTGAAATTTATTTTCTATATTAATGCTGTTTTACAAGTGTTCTCAATCTAGTTAATTCTCTTTGGATTTTCTTTTTTTTTTTTTTTTTAAAGATTTAGACAGAGATAGAGACAGCCAGCGAGAGAGGGAACACAAGCAAGGGGAGTGGGAGAGGAAGAAGCAGGCTCATAGCGGAAAAGCCTGATGTGGAGCTCGATCCCATAACGCCGGGATCACGCCCTGAGCCGAAGGCAGACGCTTAACCGCTGTGCCACCCAGGCGCCCCCTCTTTGGATTTTCTAGCCTGGTTCCTGAGATAAGAGAATCATTAAAAGTTAGGAAAAGGATGAGGAAAAGGCAGGGAGAGATTACTTAGATCTTTACGTCATCCATAACGTCACCCCAAAGTAGAGGAAACAAGAAATTAGCAGCCCCTAAATTATGTAATTCTGTCAAGTGCTTAAAAGCAAGTGGTAATTTTCTTTTGAGCATAAAAAACAAGGCGCTATTGAGGCAAGCTGAAAGCAAACCCAGAGCTTACAATGGCAGCGATCTTCCCACTTTTTCTCAGCTGCTGAACAGCAAATGAATGGAGCACATCCTCCATGGGGGTGCCATTAACCATGACCACCCTGTCATTTTCTCTGCAAACAAAAAGTAAAAACAAGATGTGAAAACCCCCCATCTATTCACTGTAAATCATTTATTTAGGAACACAAAGAAGCAGCAAATTGACCCCAAATGCTTCAAAGACTCAGTGTCTGATGACTCCTGAGGCTGAATCAGTCTACTCAGTGTGAGCCCTTCTTATGAAGGAACCCATAAGCGGCTCGGCCCACTTTTGACACTGTCTACTGGTAACCAGTGGGGGATGACCCACACCAAAGGGTTCCTCCAGGAGGCACTCAGCAGTGGCCAGGTCTAGGCACAAAAGGAACTTCTGCATCACCCCCCCCCCAACTGCAAGGTGCACGGTGGGCTTCAGGAAGTCTACAAATAGGCCCCACAGCAGCTTGATAGCCCTGTGTTTTTAAGGGGAAGGGAAGAGATCAGGAATTTGCCTCAGATTATTAAAGAAATATTGAGGTCATTAACACCTTCTTACATCATCCCAAAACAACTTTTTAATTCTACACTGCTCTTTGTATGAAAGACTGCTGACTTAGATATAACCATACAGACATGAAATACCAACAGAACCTAAACTTTTGAGCTCTCTGGCCAAGGCAGTCATATAATTAATTTTAGATTCTGCCCTGAGAAATTATCTTGAGGGAACTGAGATATGCATCTTTTCAAATGGCATAGTTTCTTTAGACCAGAAGGCCAGAAATTGGAAAATCTGTGTTTTCATGTACTAAATTTTCCCAATTTCTACATTCCTCTTACAAATCAGATCATCATTAAGCCGAAGTATCCTCGTTAAATTCTGAATGAATATAAGGTAAAATAAATGTAAAGTGTTGGGGGCAGGGGGGAAAGCAGGCTGATTTTATACTTCACATTCAGAAATGATTCCTAAGCCTAGGAATGATAGCTATGACAGTTGTTAACTATTTCCCTGTGGAAATGACTGCTTACCACCCCCCCAAAGATTGGATATCTCCAAAGGTCTGGGGAGTGTTAAAACATGGTGTATTACAGTCATAATTCTTGCTTAAAAACTTTTCTTTTTTTTAAATGGTTTTTTAAATTTAAATTCAATTAATTAACATATAGTGTATTATTAGTTTCAGAGGTAGAGAGGTCAGTGATCCATCAGTCTTACATAATACCCAGTGCTTATTACATCACATACCCTCCTTAATGTCCATCACTCAGTTACTTCATGCCCCCCAAAAATGTTTCAATTTATGTAAAAGGGGTTTTTTTGGGGGGTGGGGGAAGTGCACATACCGCCGCCCCCCCCCCCCAAAAGCACCCTCTCCAGAACCAGCGAGTAGGGCTGGGAAATAAGGACACTCACTGAAGCAGCCCATCAGCGGGCCCACCCGGGAGCACATCAGAAATGACAATTGACGTTTCTCCATTTTCAAAGTGGGGGTTGTCTCTGCCTCCAGACACTGCAATTCCAAATCCTCTTTTGGAATCCTGTTCATTGGAGTTAAGAGAAAAATTAAAAAATAAAAATCCTTCCATAAGTGGCTTTCAGGATTTATTACAAGCACTCAATGAAATAAAGGTCAAACCAATAACCAGAGACAGCTCAGGAACAGAGGGCTTACAGAAATAAATGAGAAACAAAATAAAGCACCATCCTGGTTAGCTAACAGGTTTACAAAGGGAAATTCCTTATCTAAAAAAACAGTCTTGTGAAAAGCCATAAAAGACTGATAGCATAGACTGGAGTTATCAGTAGAAGCTGGAAGAGGGTGGAAAATAACATCTTCTGTCCAAACAGGGATGTGCTATTCAAACCAGCAGTCATACCTGTTCTCATATCCTGGCCTGGATATGAGCTGGAACAGCTTCCATCACAACTGCATCTGTGCTGGAACAGCTTCCATCACAACTACATCTGTGCTAAAACCCTATCTTTAAAGTATACCTTTAACTTTCAAGTTAGGTGAACTGGTGGTTTCATTTTAACATAGGGTGGGGAAAAAATGGATTTTAAAGATAAAATAAAATCTGAAGATAAAATCTTAGTTTTAAGACCTTATGAAAAAGCATGCATAGAAGACAGAAAATACAGATTAATTACATCGTGATTGGTCTAGAAATGTAAAACAGTGAACCCAGATAATACATAACCCTAATTCATTTCAGTGTTTAAAAAAGCTGAGCTCCGGGGTGCCTGGGTGGCACAGCGGTTAAGCGTCTGCCTTCGGCTCAGGGCGTGATCCCGGCATTGTGGGATCGAGCCCCACATCAGGCTCCTCTGCTATGAGCCTGCTTCTTCCTCTCCCACTCTCCCTGCTTGTGTTCCCTCTCTCGCTGGCTGTCTCTGTCGAATAAATAAATAAAATCTTTAAAAAAAAAAAAAAAGCTGAGCTCCCGGGGCGCCTGGCTGGCTCAGGCGGTGGAGCATGTGACTCTTGATCTTGGGGGTGTAAGTTCGAGCCCCATGTTGGGTGTAGGGATTACTTAAAAATAAAACCTTTAATAAAGCTAAGCTCCCGAGGTTTCATCCAGATGATATGGCTATATGTGATTATAACTGTAAATCAAGGTCTGCTTGTGCAGACATGTACTCAAGAGAATAAAAGAAAGCCTCTCCCCCCCCCATGGAAGATTTCCCACATGGGACCCACTGTGCCAACTGGAGACAAACAATTAGCAACACCAAACAGGCTAGCCAATTGTCCCTTAATTACATGGCTTTCGATGGGGCAGCACCATCACCTGGGTGGCTGGTTTATACAAAGGTAGCTCCATCCTCTATACTAGACCTAAAACGCCTCTCACCTTTGCCACTCAAGGGGTATGTGAAATACTGGTGGCAGGGTGCAGAGAAGAGTCAGAAGAGGATTAGAGTTGAAAAGACAGACTCAAGGGGGGAAACCACTCACCAGCAGAAATTGTGTTATGTGACTGCTCCTGAAGTTTCGGCACCTAAGCACTGATCTGGGTTTTTTCCTACCAAGATTAATTTAATTCATTTATATAGGAACTAACTTTTCACCGAAGTCAGGGTTTGAAAAGTTCATGGTTCTAAGCATCAAAGGAAAACTCTCCCTCTGAGAAATTTACAGTCCCTCTAGGAACTTACAATCCAGAGCCTCGAGGGATTCAGAGCTGGACTAAGATCTCAGCAGAGCCCACAAAAGTCAGAGATGTTGACTAGGGCAGCTGATGGAATAAGACCTTAGGACTGTTCAGGTCAGCCCAGGTCACACACAAATCACATACTGACTCTCGGCGGCTATGCTTGTTTCAAGTGGGGCTAAAACCTATCATGCCGACCTCAAACTCTGCTGTCAGAAGAATAAAAAGGAATAGAGCTACATTTATTAAGCAACCATTATGTGCTGGACTCCATGTACTAGAAGCTGTTTGTATCACCTCATTTGATCAAGAGGAGCAATACCTGTGAAAACTTAAGTGAAATACATTTATATCTGGTACTACTTCTATTTTCAATCCCAAGGGCAAGAGGGGAGGATTTTTAAAAATCTGACTAACACAACACTTCTTAATATGATCATGAGTGGGACAAGGAATACAACCCATGTCTCCTGACTGTTAAACCAATGTTTCAAAATTTAGTTTGGACTTCATATGTTACAGTTAAAGTTACAGAAGTTGGGGTACCTGGGGTGCTTGGGTGGCTCAGATGGTTAAGTGTCTGCCTTCAGCTCAAGTCATGATCCTGGAGCCCTGGGATAGAGCCCCGCGTCAGGCTCTGAGCTCAGCGGGGAGTCTGCTTCTCCCTCTCCCTCTGCCTCTGCCCCCCTGTTCGTGCTCTCTCTCTCTCAAATAAATAAATAAAATCTTTGAAAAAAAAATTGTGGTGCCTGAGTGGCTCAGTCGGTTAAGTGTCTGCCTCCGGGTCCAGATCATGATCCCAGGGTCCTGGGACTGAGCCTGGCGTTGGGCTCCCTGTTCAGCGGAAAGCCTCCTTCTCCCTCAGCCCCCTTGCTTGTGCATGCTCTCCCTCTCTGTCAAATAAATGAATAAAACTCTTTTTAAAAAAGTTATAAAAAAGTTGTAGAAGCTACCTCAACATCCTTAAACAGTACAAGTTATTTCCATTTCTCCCCTCCTTTTCTCTTTCTAAATAACCTCGTCTGTCTAGAGATAAGTGAATACACTAAATAACCTGTTACCTTCTATTATACAGACCTTAACCAAAAAATACAGTAACATGCATATCTTTGATAATGCAGTAATTATTGCCAGATACAATGCATCATCCACCTTAAGGGGGAAAAACTGTGTTTGGGCAATAATGAATAAGATCCATGACCTATAAACTCAAGGACCTGACTGTAGCATATATGAACTGTACAGCACTCACCTTTTGTAAGGTCACAGTATACTGTTCCCATATCAGTTCCTCCATGCCTGGAGCCTGTTTTAAAATAGTAAGACCAATATGATTAAAACCACGAACATTTCAATGCTAGAAATAAAGCTATAAATGAAAATGTCTCAATATAAAGTGCAGTTCATACATTCTACAAACCAAAAAGACTTGGTATTTTTTAGGAACATTATATTACTTATTTTCAAACATTCCTTCAATCAAATGGCAGTCTTAATCATACTGGAAAATTAGTGAAATATGTAGTAAGAGATAAGAGATATATAAATATTAAGTGTTGAGCTTTTTTATCATCATTCCAAAACAATCATTACAAAATCCCTCAAAAAAGATTAGAGTTTTTTCTTTTTTTTTTTTTTAAGACTTATTTATTTACTTGAGGGAGAGAGCCAGCATATGGAGGCAGAGGCAGAGGGAGAGAATTCCAAGCAGACTGCTGAGCGCAGAGCCCTACATGGGGCTCAATCTTATGACCTTGAGATCACGACCTGAGCTGAAACCAAGAGTTGCACACTTAGCCCACTACCCCACCCAGGTGCCCTGAAATCTAGAGTTTCAAACAGATGTATTTTTTTAAGATTTTATTTATTTATTTATTTATTTGAGAGAGAGAGAGTGCATATGCACGAGGTGGGGGGGAGGAACCGGGGCGGGGGGGGGGGGGATCTGAGGCAGACTCAGCTGAGCACAGAGCCCAAGCTGGGGCTCCATCTTACGACCCTGAGATCATGATATGAACCAAAACCAAGAGTCAAACAGGTATTTTTATTCTTTTTTTTAAATCACTGCTCCCTCCCTTCCTGTCAAAGATGATCTCTTAGGCAAATTTTACACATTTTTATGTCTAAAGGAATCCCTGGCCACCTCAGAGAGTGCCCAATTGGGTAACCTCTTCTCCATTAGTACTGCCGGATGTGAAAGGTGAAAATAGCTGCATAAATTGACGGCGGCTTCTGTTTCTGACAGTATTCCAAGAGAGATGTCCAGAATACTAATAATAATCCATTAAATGCAGGCTGCCTTCAAGGAGAAATCCTTAAAAGGCCAGAAATACCAAGAAAGCTCAAAGCCAGAGAGATAAACTAGCATTGAAGCAGGCATTTAAACAGGAGCCTGGGAAGAGATAAAATGTGGGATCCAAACAGGGTGGAGATTAGATCTGACTGGATGTAGTAGGGGAAAAAATACCATTAGGCAGATGGAGATGGCAGGGACACGTGCCTTGCTCATCCTCAACTCCGAGCAGAGTGGAAATAACTAAAAATATCTCCCTGGAGAATTCTATCAACAGACCTGTACTCACACAAATTTAGGACTACAATTCATATTACAGATATGACCACACCTCCTCAAAACACACTCAAGGTGGTTCTGCAGGGGCACCTGGGTGGCTCAGTCGTTAAGCGTCTGCCTTCGGCTCAGGTCATGATCTTGGGGTCCTGGGATCGAGCCCCTCGTTGGGCTCTCTGCTCAGCAGGGAGTCTGCTTCTCTCTCTCTCTAAGTAAAAATTTTTAAAAAATTGTTTAGACACATAGATCAATATAACGAACAGAGAACCCAGAAATGCACCCTCAACTCTATGGTCAACTAATCTTTGACAAAGCAGGAAAGAACATCCATGGAAAAAAGACAGTCTCTTCAACAAATGGTGTTGGGAAAATTGGACAGCCACATGCAGAAGAATGAAACTGGACCATTTCCTTACACCATACACAAAAATAGACCCAAAATGGATGAAAGACCTAAATGTGAGACAGGAATCCATCAAAATCCTGGAGGAGAACACAGGAAGCAACCTCTGTGACCTCAGCCTCAGAAACTTCTTGCCAGACATGTCTCCAAAGGCAAAGGAAACAAAGGCAAAAACGAACTATTGGGACTTCATCAAGATAAAAAGCTTTTGAACAGCAAAGGAAACAGTCGACAAAACCAAAAGACAACCGACAGAATGGGAGAAGACACTTGCAGATGCCTTATCAGATAAAGGGCTAGTATCCAAAATCTATAAAGAACTTATCAAACTCAATACCCAAAGAACAAATAACCCAATCAAGAAATGGGCAGAAGACATTTCTCCAAAGACGACATACAAATAGCCAACAGACACATGAAAAAATGCTCAGTCTCACTCGGCATCAGGGAAATATAAATCAAAACCACAATGAGATACGACCTCACACCAATACGGAGAAAGAGGAACCTCTTACACTGTTGTGGGAATGCAAGCTGCTGAGACAAACCAGAAGACACTCTTAACCATAGGAAACAAACTGAAGGTTTCGGGAGGGGGTATAGGGTAACTGGGTGATGGACATTAAGGAGGACACATGATTTAATAAGCACTGGGTATTATATAAAACTGACGAATCACTGAACTCTCTACCTCTGAAACTAATAATACACTATATGTTAATTAATTGAATTTAAATTAAAAAATAAAATTTTAAAAATTGTTTAAAAAAAAAAGAAAAGGGGAAACTAGAAGTGTACTGAAAGAACAAAGGAACATCAAAAATGACCAAGCACATTCGGGAAAATAAAAAGCAAACAAAACTTTAGAAATAAAAATATGTAACTGAAATGGGATAAAGAATGGAGTGAACCACATACTACACACAGCTGAAGACAGTAACTGGAAGACAGATGGAGAAATTACCCAGAACACAGCAAAAAGCATTTAAAAAGTGGGACATCCTAAAGAAAAGTTAAGATCAAGGAAGTCTTACAATGTGTCTAGTTAGATTTCCTGAAGGAGATGTTAACGGGTACAGGAGAAATACATACTCAAAGAGATAATGGCTCTTGCAGAATTGAAGATTTTTCAGGTTCAGAAGCCCCAACACATCACAGGCAGGGTAAACGGGGAGAGACGGGGAGAAAAACACAAATTCATCTTCTCAGCACTTGACACTACCTTAAAGCTGGCAAACTTCAACAAACTGAATTAATCTGGAAGTTGGGGTAAAAGAAATACAGATGCCAACTCTTCTTTGAGTATAGCTATATCCCTACATGTTAAGAAAAACATATAGCACCCTCTCCAAAATATTTATCTAAAAATCATCAGGAAAGAACTAACCAATACCATGACAATCACCCCTCGGATTGGGCAATGCTGTGGGGTGGGAGGGAGCACAATGTCCAAAAAAGGAGTGATATTTGGGTTAAATCAGTCAACACAATGAAATGCACAGGAACTGAAAATAATTGTTCAACTTCCATCAATTTTTTTTTAACTTTCTTTATCATGATTACTATGTTTTCAGTTAGAGAGAGAAAGAGCTAGTTGGTTTTATATTTTTAGGTCTGTCTGCTCTTGGTGGGAGGGGTGGGAAAGTAAATTGATATAAACCTTGTATAAGCATATAGGGAAGAGATGGGAAGAATTAAATTAAATTTCCCCAGAAGTTGTGGTATGGCAGAGAATATTTTTATGTGAGCACATTACTTTTAGAATACATTTTTATTTTAAAAATAAAAACAGCAAATTCTCTTTTAAGAAAGTTTTGGATTTAAAATTTGTTATCATTTAGCCAAATGAATGAGTTGCTACAAAACTTTGTTTTTTAAATGTCTCTCAAGTAGAATGAACCTGGGCTTTTGAAATTCACTGTTCCTCCATAATGAGATTATACTACCTATGTATTCCTATGCTGCCCACAGGAGTAATTTATTTATTTTTTTTTTTTACGATTTTTTATTTATTTGAGAGAGTGAAAGCAGAGCAAGTAAGACAGAACCTGAGTGGGGGCGGGAGGGTCAGAGGCAGAGGCAGAAGCAGACCCCCCCCCTTCACTGAGCAGGGAGCCCAGGTGGGGCTCTTCCTGGAATCATGACTTGAGCCGGGGGCAGGCCTTAACTGACTGAGCCACCCAAGCACCCTTGCCCACCGGAGTAATTTAAATTAGATTTATCAGAAAGAGAATTAAACCCCTATTCCTCCCACTACCACCCCAACAGGACTGAATTAAATTTTTAATCAATTAGACCTTGCCAGGTGCCCAAAGAGCTTACCAACTTGTATGAACTGATCAGATAATAAGTGGCGGCTTCTTTACCTAGGGTTAGTGGGCTGTGACATAAACTATTAACTACTTAAACATAATATTAGAAGAATATACGTTCTGTTACAGTAAGTGATGAATTTAATATCTTATATTTTAAAGATGAGGAAACTGAAGTAAAAATACATTTTAATAGCTCTTTTGAAAGCTATTAAAATATACCATAACTGTGTACTTATTAGCCCACAGAACTATGACTTTTTATGAAGGTCTCAGAGAAAACCCTTCACTCACTTGCTCACTTTTTCACTCATTCAAAAATATTTATTAAGCATCCGCTATGTGCCAAGCGTGTGATCTGTGACCCTTTTGATACACTGGCAAATAAAAAAAAACACCAAAGCCCATGGAGTGTTTACCAACCACAGTGTGCCCAAAAAGAAAATCTCTGAGTGTCTTCCCTGCCTCATCTATATAAATACCTTTTGGGAAACAAAGAGCAGCCCACACAGTCACACACTCCTCAGAACATCATCTCTGGGTATATCCCCCAGGGACAAGCTGCCAGCGCGGCAGCTTAGCTGAGGGCTGCGGCTCATGTCTTTCAAACTGGGCCACTGGGCCTGGGCCCCACCTAACCTGTGCCAAGCTGCACACAGATCCTGGAACTGCTGTCAATGCTGAGACTCTCTCTGCATGAAAGCCAGCAGGGTGCTGCTTTAGCTTTGAGGAGCTCTATATACAGGGCCCCAGAAAGAGCTCACACGTATCAGAGCCAAAGACACACATATTCCATGATGCAGTGATTTCTCTCCTGGGCAGAGGCCTGAGAGGAATGTGAGTAAGTGACAAGGATACACACAACGAGTATTCACAGCAGCAACATTCTCAACAGCCAAAACCTGGAAACACCCCAAATATCTATCAAGAGCAGAACCGACAAATAGTAATATATTATTAAAATGCAATATTATACTGTAATGAAAACAAATTAGAGCCACACATAACACAACACAGACACAACTCAAACAGAATGTTGAGTGAAAAACATCCTAGAAGAATGTGCAGAGCCTGATACCATTATTACATAGTTCAGAAAGCAAACAGTGCTTCACAGTGTGAACACTACCGCACTGTGCACTTAAGAATCATTAAGATGCTGGGGCGCCTGGATGGCCCAGTCAGTTAAGCATCTGCCTTCAGCTCAGGTCATGATCTCTGAGTCCCAGGATCAAGCCCCACATCAGGCTTCCTGTTCAGCAGAGAGCCTGCTTCTCCCCCTACCCCTGACCCCACTCGTACTCTCTCTTGCTCCCTCTCTCAAATAAATAAATAAAATCTTTAGAAATAAAAATAAATAAATAACAGAGAATAGTTAAGATGCCAAGTTTTAGGTTCTGAGGGTTTGTTTTTTTTTTTTTTTTACCACAATAAAGAAAGAGCAAGCAATTTTTTCTTTAGGGATGTTTTATTTAGGGATGCATATGTGTATGTGTGTGGTAAAACTATGAAGGAAAAAAAAAAACAAGGGAATGAAAACCACAAACATCAGGATGAAGTGAGCTGGGGAAGAGGCAGAGGGAGAAAGGATTTTGTGAGGTTCCATGGGTGTGCATGATGGGCTCAAGGTCACAAGTATGTGTTTTGTAACTCAGCTTTATGATTTAGGTACGTAACTGCTTTATGTGCACCAGACATTTTTTAAGTTCAAAAACAGGGGGGCATATGAGTGAACATCAAGGTGTACCCGATTCCTAGACAGGGACCTCATACCAAATATTTTTTTAAGCCCAGACTCTGCAAAGCAATACAGCAGAAGAAAGTGTGGTCACTCGACTAGAGAAGGGAAAGACAGGGTGGTGGGCATAATTTGTGAGATGCATGCAAGGCAGGTGAGGGAGAGATCATTTAGCTCTGGGGGAGCAGTAGGGTACAGAACTGCCTGGTCTCCTTTCCAGTCCAGTCAACACCCCATGTACCAGGAGCATCTTCAGTGTGCTTCTCCCCAGGCCTCCTAACTTTCACTTTTCATGTACATTGTGTTGATTATAACTCCTTTGATATTATAACGAGTCATTCCTAGACAACTTGGGAAGTTAAAGGGAGCTAATTTTCTACCATAAATAAAAAACTGTGTTTAACAGTAAGGTATTTACATGAAGAATAAAGAGAAAGGGACAAAGGCAAACAGTTAAATTTGATCTGTCTTTTTAAAATATCTTCAAGTTGTTCTTTCCCTCTGAAATATCTTGGCCAAACAGGTAAAATCCTACATTTTACATAAACATGTTAAAAACCAACCAGAAGGCAGATAACCGAAAGTCTTCACTGCCGCTACTCCCCCAACAGGCAGCTTTCAGGCTTTTTGTCCACAAACTGCTGCTTCCCAGGGATGGAGGCCATAGCTAAAGCTCTCAGCCCATAAGGGAGCTGCCTGATAAAAAAACCCCAAGCCATGAAAGTAAACACTCTTACAGTAGTACTTACCGTTCAGACTCTAAGAGGAAAAAAAGAACATGTGAGAAACTGTTTCCTATAATTTAGGAACCTACATTATAAGAATAAAGATTTCTGTAGAACAAGGAAGCAAAAAGTTTTACCCCAAAACAAGAAATTCCCAAACACAAACAAACATCTTCTGCAAGGCAGTATCAAGCCATTCCCAGGAAGAAACACAGCGCTCGCAGACTCCCAACACATGGCAACAGCAGCCTTTGATCCTAAGTCCCGTAAGAGGCTATCAGTTTCACACGTCTACTAAAAATAAGCCAAGTATTTTTAAAACCCACCATTGACGACACGCTGCATGTCACAATTCGTTACTGAAAGCTGCCAGAAGCACAAATAAATCCGAAGAGAAAGGAGTCACTGTGAGAAAGCTTTTGCTCCCTAACCAATTCCCACAAAGAAAGGCTGGGAAAGAAAAGGGGGGAAAGCTTGCAGAGGGACTCACATGGCCTTTCAATCTCCCCAACTTTTTAACAGCCCGGATCCACATCCTCTGGAGGACCTGAGCAGTCTTCATGGCCTCCTGAGATTAATCAGCCAGGCCACTGCCTACAGCCCAGGCTGCTCACCCATTGCCATCACTCCACGTGGTTACGTAAGGCGGATACAATAGTGGCCCACATTCCCAGCAAATCCTGTTGTCATCTCGCACAGTGACACATCCATACAGCAGGGACGCCGGAACGCTTTGAAAAGCACCACTTGTGAGGAAAAAAAGAAAGCAGTTGGGATTTATACCACTTGAACGGCTTTCTTTCCCTCCCTTTCTCCCGTGCGAGGGAATGAGAGAATCACAGCAAATATTCTTGTTAGGTATATACAGTGACTCAGTATCAAAGTAGAAATTATTAAGCAAATAGAACATTTTGGAGCAAAACTCTGGAAATGAACATTTAGAGAAGTGTTTATTTATACAGACCATCCCATATACACATACACAAAAAGTATAAGCTGGCTGGAAATGAACTGGTAATGTTGCAGGTGAATGGAATTGCTAATGTTACACAGAAATTAAAGGCCTGAAGATAAGATGTTTCACATCCTTGGAGATAAGAGGTCTGTAGGCGAGAGGAAGCTTGGAGCCAACTGGGGGACAGAATGCTCACTCAGCAGAGTTTTCTCTTCTCCCTAACCTTTCTGTAAATTTAGCAGATAAAAGAATAACAAAGAGCAGTACCATCTGTTTCTGTTTTTACCAGTGGTGGGGGGTGGGGGAGAGTGGAAAAGTACATTTTAGGTTTTTGAACGTCAAGAAAAGACTTTACGGGATGCCTGGGGTTTCCAGTCGGGTTTGGGATTTCAGAAGCATGGTCTTGGGGATGCAGTCACCGTTCTTGCTACTAATGTGTATGTCCCACCAAGGGTACACCAAGCAGTCTGTAAATGTCAACAGTGCACCCTCCGAACCATTTGGTAAATAGGGACCATGAGATGGAGACCATACAGGAAACAACATGAGGCAGAGGCAGAAATGGAAGCTGTAAAGGCAGATCTGGGGGGCAGTCTCTGTTCTGTCACTTAGCTGTGGGGCCTTGGATAATGGGTCTCCTTCTTTACAAAATAGGGATAATACCACCTACACCTCCAAGGCCATCATCAGCCTGAAATGAAATGCCCTCGACAAAGAGCGCACGCTGAAGAGGCACTCGAAAATGTTCCTGTCTTTCCCCTGAGCTCTTCATAAGCATTAGAACAGCAAAATAGGGTAGGAAATGAATAAAAGTTTGCTCCAAATCTTGTACCAAGAAAGGCAGGAAGTACAACGCCCGGTACTCAGCTGGGCTGTGTGGATAGGCAGGCTCCCTACACACCAGCCAGGCTCATCCCAGGGCTCACTGGCTCACTGGGCCCCAGGAGCAGAGAAGCACAAGAACCTAGGCAAGGAGGGAAGGCACAAGCAGCTCCCTCCTTGACTCTGACAGTCCTTCCAAAAATACCTGAGCTTCCCTGATGAGGAAATAAATACTTCTTCCCGTAATTTATGCATACTGCCCAGAAGTCACAGGCATTCCACCACTTAAGAATTCCAGATTCTTGTACAGTGATTTCCAGAAGTCACAGTTTTTGCCCTAATTCTTTTAAATGTGCTAAAAAAAACGCATAACAAAATTACCATCTTAATCATTTCTAAGTGAACAGCTCGGTAGTGTTAAGTACGTCACACTGCTGTGCATCCAGCCTCCAGGACTCATCTTGCAGGAAACTCCACACCATTAAACTTCCCATTGCCCCCTCCTCCCAGCCCCTGGTAACTACCATTATACTTTCCGTTCCAATGAATCTGACAACTAGATACTGCACGTAAGTGGAGTCTTACAGTGTTTGCCTTTTTCCGTGGGACGTACTTCACTTAGCATAAGTTCTCAATGTTCATTCTTGTAGCATGTGTCAGTATTTCCCTCCTTCTTACGACTGAGTAATATTCCATTGTATGTGTATACAACATTCTGTTTATCCAGTCATCCATGGATGGATACTTGGGTTACTCGCACCTCTTGGCTACAGTGAATAGTGCTGCTGTGGAACATGGGTATGCAAAAACACTATCACTAGTTCTTCACTCATTCACTAAGCAAATGTTTACCAAGTGCAGCCTACTAGACTGAGGATCAAATGATACAGATATAGCACTGGCGGCACCTGGCTGGCTCGGTTAGAAGAGCATGCAACTCTTAATCTCGACGGGGCACCTAGGTGGCTCAGCCGTTAAGCGGCTGCCTTTGGCTCAGGGCGTGATGCCAGGGTCCTGGGATCGAGGCCCGCATTGGGCTCCCTGCTTGGCGGGAAACCTGCTTCTCCCTCTCCCACCCCCCTTGCTTGTGTTCCCTCTCTTGCTGTCTCTCTCTGTCAAATAAATAAATAAAATCTTTTTTAAAAAAACACAAAAAACTCTTAATCTCAGGATTGTGAGATCGAGCCCCAAGGTAGGCACAGAGATTATTAAATGAATGGATGGATGGATACATAAAAAGCATGGCATTTAGAGATACATCACTGCCCTTGGGAAGCTTGGCAAAGAGTCAGCACTTGATTGAGGGGGGAGGTTCCCCTACACAGGTGACACTGAAGAATGAATGGGATTGGGGCAGGGGTGGGGTTGTGCAGGATGCAAGCAATAGCACAGGGCAAAGACCCTGAAAGAGTGGTGTAGAGAGTGGCCATCGGAACCACTGCAGCCTTTCCCTAGAAGTTGTTCTACCAGGGGCATCAAAAGGACATTTTGTGGTGGAACAGCCTCAATGAGAGATCTCAAGTTTAGCAATTTACCTTCCCAAAGATTTCTAACCTCCATAATCATATATTCAAGCAACATTGAACAGCAGCCTGTGGACTGAAAGACAAATTACCCCAAGTCACTGCGAAGGCAGTCATAGTCCAGTGAGGAAGTAGGACAGTAAGCAGTAACAACAGCCCAATGCCACTTACTGCCAAAGCAGATGAAGATAAAGCCTCACTGGACACACTGCTGGGAGACAAGCCAAGTCCTTCCCTCACAGGAAGGGTTTTAACGGGAAAAAGGAACAATAAAATCAACAAATAAACATACATTATAATCACAGGAGTAATAAGTGCCACGGGCTGTGACACTGGAAAGCACTAATCCTAAAAATATTGGAACTGTTCTCCAAGGAGGGGGGGAGGACAGTAAGTGCAAAGGTCCTGAGGTGAGAAAGAATCTCATTATGTTCAAGGAAGAAAAAAGGCCATGTGGGGCTGGAGCAAGGTGAGTGATGAGGTAATAGCAGTTACAAAGAGCATACCCCTCTCCTGCCTCACGAAATCAGTCTTATTTTAATGGCTGTGAAGGATTTGGTAAAAATTATAATTGCTGGGCACAATTTCAAGACACCTATCAAAGAAATAAGCTGGAACCACTTTTTCCCAGGAAAGGCAGAAGATGAGCTCGTCTCTTTTCCTAAAATGACTAATTTTTAAAATTATAAATTGGGCTTTGGGCCACTTGCCTGTGGTCTCTCAAAGTAAACCCTTCCTTATAGCAGTAAACTAGTCAGCAGTGAATTAAGCAAGTCTTTAAGTAATTTTTGGTTTACCAGTAAAAATTGTCCATTGTTCATTCCACAAGTATTTCACTTTCTGATGGGATAACAAGGCCATCACCAGATCCCTACCCTCCCTTCACAGCTCCAGAGGTAAGCGCTCACAGGCAACAACTGAAACTGTGGGCACAGTGTGCTCACAGCACACACCTCACAATGTTTACAGTTAAGAAAAAAGTAACATAGACAAGTTACACGAGGGGTTCCTGATAGGTCATCAGAATTCATATGATCAGATTCCAGGCCTACTGCTGAAAGGTCCAGAGTTACTGCGGTTTTTTTCAACCCCATCACCCTTCATTTACCTAAGGGAAAAATTCAGTCTGCATTAAAATAAAGAAAGAAAGAATTGGAAGACAAGGACGGTATGCCTGGGGACCCAACTGTTGTTGAGAAAGCAGTTGTGCTGAAATTCAAAGGGCAACGAACACTTCCAACCAAGACTCTGACCCTCCAACCCACCCATGACCTTGGGCACACACTGAATTCTGTTGCCATTTGATACAATTAAGGAATAAGACTATCACTGGCTACTTTGTAGGGTGAAATGAAGCAAAGTCCTGTGGAAAACACTGTTAAATCCAGGCCAACAAATCTCCCAAGTGGGAGGCAGGTCTTCATAAATATACCCCTGGAAATGGCAGCCATATAATGCTGCAGAAAGAGCTCTGTAGGCCATCACACACACCGGCTGCAAGCTCAGCTCTCCACACATTCAAGCTCTGTGACCTTCAGCAGTTCACTTGGTGAGGCTCAGCTGCCTCATCTGTAAAATAGGGCACACGATGTCTACCCTATTACAAATGTTGTAAGGACTGAACGAAACAGCATTTGGAAAAGCCTTGCTCGGTGCTCATCACAGAATTAGCGCTCTCGATAACGGCGCCCACCGAACAATGTAACAAGATCACTCCCAAATAAGAACTGCCTGTTTTCTGTTGCCGAAGAGCAGTCTAGTAATTAAGAACGTATCATGGAATCCAAGAGAACTGGAAGTATATGTCCACACAAAAACTCGCACAAATGCTCACAGCAGCATTATTTATAACAGCAAAAAAGTGGGAACAATCCAGATGACTGTCGATTGATAAATGGGTAAGCAAAACGTGGTCTATGCGTACAACGGACTGTTACTCAGCCATGGTAAGGAACGAAGTACCAACATATGCTGCGACACAGATGAATCCTGTGAACGGCTGAAGAAGCCCGATAGATGATTCCACTCACGTAGAATATCCAGAAGAGGCAAATCCAGAGACCACAGTAGATCAGTGTTGCCTGGAGTAGTCGTTCAGGAGAAATGGGGGTGACTTAACTAATGGGTGTGTGAGTTACTTTTTGTGGTGATAGAGATGTTCTAGCATTGATGTGGTGTTGGTTGCACAACTCTGTGAATACATTAATCTACTGAACGGCACACTTTTACTGTATGTTATGTGAATTATATCAAAAAAAATTCCCCCCCCTTTTTTTTGAGGGATGCATCATGGATTCTTAATCAGAAAGTGGAGATTCCAGTCTCTACTGCACCACTTAACTCAGGCAAATTAAATTAACTTGTCTTTGCCTCAGTTTCCCCAACTGTAAACCTTTCTAGGGGCCTTACGAGTATTTAATCAGTGCATGTAGACCACTCGGGGTAGTGCCTGACACATAGTAAATGCTCCATCATTTTTAGCTATTATAATATCATAATTATTAGGCTCATCTTACAGAAAAGGAGATTTAAGTCAGATAAGTAAAGTAACTTGCTCAAGTTCATACAAATAAAATGTGGCAGAGAACAGATTCTAACCCAGGTCAGTGTGGCTGCAAAGCCTGTATCCTGAAGAACGCTGAAGAACGCTGCCTCTTTCCCTGTATACCAACAAAGCCTTTCAGAAACTACCTGTGATCAGTTCCTGGCCTTCTAGCCCCCTCCCCCCCCCAAAATAAAGAAGCTGTGGTTGTTGGTGCGTGGGCACCAGGCCAGCCATGGATCCAGTCCCTCTGACAAGCCTGACAGTCATTTCCAAGTAGTTGGTCTGGGTCCAGTCAACCTGGCTCACGCAACTCTTCCGAGTGAGTGCAGAACCCTGGTGACTTGGGAAGGAGAGGGTGCAGGAAGGGAACTGGGGCAGATTATTTCTGGCTCTTTCAATAGCCAGCTAAGTTAAGTTCCCTAGGGCCGCACCGCTGTGAACACATGTGTAATCCAGGGGACCCAAAACATATCATCACTAGTGAATATTACAAAGCTCCAGACACTGTGCTAAGTGTTTAATGGCTGTTAACCATTAGCCCTTCCAAAAAACCCAATTCCTCCCTCTGTTATTTATGAAAATAGAAGGTCTGATGAACCATGAAACAAAGGATTGGTAAGCTGGACTTCATTAAAATTACAAACGTCTGCTCTGTGAATGACAATGAAAAGACTAACCAAAAACTAGGAGAAAATACTTGCAAAGATGTCTGACGAAAAACGATTATTGGACAAATATATACAAAAAACTCTGAAAACTCAACAATAAGAAAACTACCTGATTAAAAAACAGGCCAAAGACCTTAACAGACACCCCACCAAAGAAGATCCACAGGTGGCAAATAAGTATACGAAACGATGTTTAACATCATCTGTCATCAGGGTTATGCAAATTAAAACGACGAGAGAGCACTACAGGTGTTAAATGTGGAACAGTGACAAGAACAGATGCGGTGAGGATGTGGAGCAGTGGGAGCTGGTGGGAATGCAAATCGGTACAGCCCCTCTGGTGGAGTTTGGTGGTCTCCTTAAAAACCAAACATACTCTTGGGGGCACCTGGCTAGCGTGTGACTCTTGATCTTGGGGTTTTGAGTTTGAGCCCCACGTTGGGTAGAGAGATTACTTAAAAAATAAAATCTTTAAAAAAGTAAAACAAAATAAACAAAAAAAACAAACATACTCTTATCACACAATCCAGCAATCGTGCTCCCTGGTATTTACCCAAAGGAGTTAGAAACTTATGTCCAAACAAAAACAGATGTTTATAGCACCTTTATTAAGAACTGCCAAAACTTGGAAGCAACCAAGATGTCCTTCAGTAGGTAAATGGATGAATAAACATGTGATGCATCTCGACAATGGAATATTACTGAGCACTAAAAAGAAATGAGCTATAAAGCCATGAAAAGACATGGAAGAAACTTAATGCATATCACTAAGTGAAAAAAGCCAATCTGACAAGGCTATATCCTGTTTGATTCAAACTATATGGCTTTCTGGAAAAGGAAAACTATGAAAACAACAAAATGATCAGTGGTTGCCGGGGTTAGAGGGAAGGAGAGAAAACAGGCAGAGCACAGAGGATCTTTTAGGGCAGTAAAAATATATGATACCATATGATAGATATACATCATTAATACATCTGTCCAAATCCACAGAATGTACAACACCAAAAGTGAACTGTAATATAAACGATGGACTTTGGGTGGTAATGATGTGTCAGTGTAGGCTTATCAACTGTAACAAACATCCCACTCTGGTGGGGAATACCGATGATGGAAGGCTTTACCCTGTGTAGGGGCAGGGGGTATATGGGAAATCTCTGTACCTTCCCCTCAGTTTTGCTGTGAATCTCAAACTGCTCTAAAAAAATTAAATCTTAATTAAAAGAAAAAAAATTTGTGTGTGTGTGTGTGTGTGTGTATATATATATAACCTGAAATATTAAGGAACTGGCACATGGTTCCACAACTAGTAGGTGGCTGGTCACAATCTGAGTCCAGATCTGCATGAGTCAAATTTTAGTAAGATATGACCTGGGGCGGGGGGGGATCAGCAGATAATTACATTTCAGACCTCTATGTTCATAGTTCTAATCCACTGAGCTATAAAGTATAACTGTAATTTAAACAGACCATTCTTATTTGTAATTACACAGAAACCATTAATAAGCCAAAAAGGAACGTGCTAATTTGGCAACAGGGACACAGCCCTGTCTACTCTATGATTTTGAATCTGACTAAGCCCATATAACATTCAAACACAGCTTCACTTAAAACAAACAAACATACATACAAACCACCACCCCATGACAGGTACCAAGATAAAGAAAATTATAAACTGTTTTGTCAAAAGGTAGGTTAGAAAACCAATTATTAGAGTGCTCAGCTAAATCCTGCTAGCAGGGTTGGCCCTAGTGCAACACAGAATAAACTGTCCCTCCCAGACCCAAGGCACCATCAGAGGATGGCTCTCACAGAAAAGAGTGACACGATGCTTCCAGCATGTATCAATATCCATGGTTAATCCCCAGAAAGCCAGTAAGCCTTACAGAGACTGAAGCCTCAAAGACAAGCCTTTTCTATCAGAACTGGGAAATAAATGTAGAAACTTAAAAGACCTCATGTTTAGGTACTGTATTGCCAACACTTGGGAGCTTATTAGAAATGCTGAATCCTGGGGCGTGTGGCTGGCTCAGTTGGTTAAGCATCTGCCTTCAGCTCAGGTCCTGCTCCTGGGGTCCCGGGATAGAGCCCCACGTCAGGCTCCCTGCTTGGCGGGGATCCTGCTTCTCCTTCTCCCCCACCTCATGCTCTCTCTCACACTCTCTCTCATAAATAAATAAAATCTTAAAAAAAACCAAAATGCTGAATCCCAAAGCCCTACCTCCCTTGGACCTGTTGAAAAGAATATGTGTTTTACCAAGAGCCCCAATGTGATTAACGCGCATACTGAAATTAGGCATTGGTCTAGCAGTACCTCCAACCGAACTCTGAGCTGTAAAGACAGTGCTTTGTACCTGCACTGCCCACTGGGGCAGCCACCAGGCACATGTGCCTAGTGAGCATTTGAAATGCGGCTATTAAGAAACTAAATGTTTAACTTAAATTTATAGATAGCCACGTTTAGCATATAATTTGTTAACCATATTCCTAGCACTCATTTAATGTTTCCATCTTTTTTTGGCTACTTTAACTAATACTATGGCAAAATTGTAGTGCATGGAGCCCTCTCCCTATTTTGTAGTATTTCTGAATTGAACACCACAAACATTTCCAAGCATCTTCATATGTACTGACCCATTATTTTTAAAAGAAGTTCCAGTAATTCAAAGTGCTGTATCAGAATGAGTCAAATGCCATGTTTTTTAAATCCCATTCTGAGGAGAAAAAAGAAAAGAAATACTACTTATTTACAGACATAGTACTTGTTTTCATACTTTAAGGATCCTTTTGGTAATCTTTTAGAAATTTTCCTGCAAGGGGTGCCTGGGTGCCTCAGTCAGTTAAGCATCTGACTTTTTTTTTAAGATTTTATTTATTTATTTATTTATTTATTTATTTATTTATTGGGAGAGAGTGAGTGAGTGAGTGATAGCAAGCACAAACACAGGGAGCAGAACACAGAGGCTCCCCCCTGAGCAGGGACCCTGATGTGGGACTCGAGCCCAGGACCTGGAGATCATGACCCAAGCCCAAGGCAGATGCTTAACCGACTGAGCCACCTGGGCATCCCAAGCATCCAACTCTTAATTTCAGCTCAGCTCATTATCTCGGGGTTATGTGATCAAGCCCTGCATTGGGCTCCATGCTGAGTGTGAAGCGTGCTTAAGATTCTCTCTCTCCCCCTCTCTTTGCCCCTCCCCCATTCACGAATACACTCTCTTCTCTCTCTCTCAAAAAAAAAAAAAAAAAAGATTTCCTGCAAGAAAAAAAGAATAGGAAAAAAAAAGGTTCTGAATTCCTTACGTAAGCATATTAGTAAAATTTAGTAAATGGTACTTGGGGGGTTCTTAGTCTTTTTTTTTTTTAAGATTTTATTTATTTGAGAGAGAGCAAGAAGAGCAGGGGGAAGGGCATAGGGAGAGGGAGAAGCAGACTCCCCACTGAGCAGGGAGCCTGATGTGGGGCTGGATGGGGGGGGGGGGGGATCATGCCCTGACCTGAAGGCAGATGCTTAACCCACTGAGCCACCAAGCTACCGAGGTGCCCTTTTTTTTGTCTTTAATGGAAATTTATTTAATTAAACTTACTTTCCTTACAAGACACTTTTATACTTTGAAAACACTAATTTAACCAGCTCTCAGTATGAGGCATAATAATTTTATATTAAACCATTAATCTATGAATAAGATTTAAAAGCTTACATTTATGGTTTCAACCATATGTATTTATGTATTTATTACACATTTAAAATATCAAACTTGGTAAGTGAAAGTGTGCTTGAACAGTACATTTGGCACAGTGTGTATCCAATGCAGCTCGCGGAATCAAGGGAGAAAAACAACTCTCAGTTGCACTAGAACACACTCCATTAAGGGGAGGGGGCAGCGAAGACCAGAGACAGGAAGGGGAAAGGTGAGGTTTCCTGCATCCACCTCCCACACCAAGGCAAAGTGGAAGACCAAGCCAAGCTATTAAAAATACTGAACATGCAAATGAGTAAGCCTTACTAACGACTTTGACTTAGTTATAAAACACAGGAGATGTAACTGCATCGAGTTATACAAAAATAGTAGACTTCTCCTAACTTTTTCTTCTCATAACAAAATTCATTAAATAAAGAAAAAGTTAAGATGTTTGAAACAGTTTTGTTTCTAAACTCAGATCTCATTCTTTGGTCTAATATCTTATATGTCATTATTATATTATTTAAACTGAGTTAAACTGAGTCCATAATATAGTGTGCAAATACCTCTCCCTGACTCTGCACTGTTCCTTTATTGGTGACACGGGAAATTTCAGATATGGGTCATTTTTTTAAAATTCTGAAGTCAGCAATATTGAGCTCCTCTCAGAAAAATCTGTCTTTGCCTAGTAACAGAAATTGTTGGTAGAAATTGTATGCGATCTTTTTTATTTTAATTGTATGTGATCTTAAAGCATAAAAAGGCACCCAACATTTCCCTTTTGCGGAACTGGTGATGGTGAGGAAATCAGAAAAGGCCACTGCGTAGTAACAGACACGATCCACTAGGTGGCGCAATGATGCAGAAATAAAACTTTCCCTTCGAATTTAAAATTGCAAAATAAATGCCATTTAGAGGAAATTAGAAATGAACTTTAATAATTACAATAAAATCCTGCCACTATAGCTTTTATAAAAGGCAAGATAAATTTGCAAATGGGGGGACTAAAAGTAGAAAATAACACTTTTACTTGTCGTTCATTAACATAAAAACACAGAAACGTATGACACTATATCATCACTCTACGAAGTTGGTAACCTGGCTCTGGGTGCTGTGGGATAGTCAAAGGAATTTAAGCCATCTGGAAAGCAGAAGACAGCACTTTCCAACTGCTAATCACTGCATCTAATTAGTGTAGAGGAACATAATCACTGCATCTAATTAGTATAGAGGAACATAATTTCCAGGAGACAGACCTACAGGAGTTAGTTTCCACGTAGAAGGTGGGATCCATTCATTGGTTCATTCAACACATATTTATCAAGCACCTCTTTCATGCCAGGCTTAGTACTGAGCACTTGAGATTAAACAACGGGGGTAACAAACCCAGCGCTGCCTTCAGGGAGCTCACAGGCTAACTAGGGTCAGTATAAATCCAGTCAGCAGCTGCAGAACTAAAGCTGCCCAGTGCTATGAAGGGAAAGGACACACCAGTCTAGAATAGAAACTGGCCTCTTCGGGAGACCAAGGAAGGCTTTCCTTCTTAGTGACCCTGTGCAAGTAAGGTATGCAGCTCACTGAGGAAGGACAAACAAGAGACACCACATCTGGGCACACAGAGGGAGGCAGGTGGGGGAGCCTGGGACTCAGGAAGGACCTCTGTCTCATCTATGAGTAAGGCAAAGTCTGACGCAGGTCAGTGGCACAGGTAGATTTGTATTTTTATATACTTGAGTCTAAATTCCTTATTTTACTGAGAGAGAAGAAATGTAAGCCTAGGTCGACAGCCCCAGCGGGTTATTGGACACAGGAGGTGGGAAGGAGGAGAGAGGGGCCTGACACTGATTCCACATGTAGTAATGGCTCCTCAGGGCAGCGAAGCCGAGGGGCCCATCCAAGGGTTTAAGCTCCAGTCAAGATCTCCCTTCTGGGGGTGCCTGGGTGGCTCCGTCGTTAAGTTCTGCCTTCGGCTCAGGTCATGATCCCAGCGTTCTGGGATTGAGCCCCGCTCAGAAGGAAGCCTGCCTCTCCCTCTCCCACTCCCCCTGCTTGTGTTCCCTCTCTCGCTCCCTCTGTCAAATAAATAAATAAAATCTTAAAAAAAAAAAAAAATCTCCCTTCTACTGTGAGGAAAGACTAAAGTGAATTATAATTTCCAAGCCAAGTTCCAACTGTAGTCTTGATACTGAGGGGTGGGCAAGAAAAAGGGGCCAGGGAAACAGAGTAACACACTACGCTCTCTCTAGCTGTTCTACTTCGTAAGGGGCTCAAGTCCCTCCCTAGTTGTCACTAACCAGCTGTTCTATGAGCATCTTGGGTCATAATACCCATCTCCCCAGGGTTTTTGTAAAGACTGAGAATTTTATGTGGGAACTTTTATAAACTCTGAAGTACCACACAAGAGGGGTGTTTCCTATATTAAGTAAGCCCCACCCTAAAAAAAGGCAATGTGGAATAAGTTTAATAAGATTTAAAAAATAGACTGCATTCAACATTTAAGTGTCTGTGTACCAGGCTCTGAAAACAAAGACCGAACAACATAGGACATAGTCCCCACCCTCAAGGGATGCTTGTTTTTAGGATGTAGGAAGGCCTGGAATAGTACAGAGAACAATGACAGTAAATGCTTAAGAGCTGAGTGTCAGTCACTGATACCAGTCCAGAGCCTTTCCAAATCTGCCAAGCAGAGGGAACATCATTAACTCCTTTTCTGCACTAGATTTCTTCAAGACTTTTAACCCATGATGGCATTTTATGATCATTTTGAAGATTTCCCTGACAAGACAGAATGAATTGCTTGGAACGGAAACAGTCAACAATGTAGAAACACAGTGAACAGTACTGTCCCAAGGCAGGAATCCAGGGAAATAAGAACATCCAAAACCCAGACAGCAATGTTTCATCGTAGAGGGACATTTCAGTTTCATGGCCTTTCTGCATCCTAAAAACGAAATGTGCTTTGAACTATATTTTCTCCACAGTTTCTTGTGCTTATGTTACTGCTTAACTTGGAGGAAGTCTACACTCAAAATTCTCAACTGGCCCCTGTTATCCGTCACCTTCCTGGACTAAAGCCAGAAAGCAAACTAGCCCAACCCCTTCTCTCTTTCGCTTCCCCACAGCCAAGAAGGGTGTCAGACCAGTGTTCTCATGAAGCGAGACTCTTTCACAAGTCAGCACCCTAACATACGTATTTCCAGACCAAGGCATCCTGCTTCTGGGAGTTCTAAACCATGCCCCAGCAGATGTTTTCTTGAGGGGCCACACAGTGTATTTTTCAAGCTCTGGAGGCAGAGGTTATTACATAAATACTTACATAACCAATTTAAAATGCACCCGTTTTAAAAGATGAGAACAATTCTTTGCTAGTAAACGGGGAAAAATAAAAACAAAAAAAACCAGCCAACCAAACAGGCAGTTGACTCTAGTTTGCCAACCCCTAGGCTAAACTCATGCAAAATTCAGCAATGGCTACTCATGTGCAGGTGTCACCAGGACAGATCGTTACCTGCAAGGTGCTCACATCGCTATCGAGGAAGTACACACACTTCCTGATTCTTGCTTTCCTTCACCTTGGTTTTCACTTTACTCTACAGTAAACCTTAGGACTGCCCTTAGCATCCAGTTACTATTGAGGGATAATCCTGTTCTGTTTGCTTATTTCTTTCTTTTTTTTTTTTTTTTTTAATTAATAAGGGGTTAGTTCTGAGTGGGTTCGTAATCTGAAAGTTAGGTCAACTCAAAAGTGAACTACACTTGGTTTTGGTAGCAGCAGAACTTACCTAGTTATAATTTACCTAAGCTAAATTCCGAACTTGTTCACAATTTCCAATCACATACCACAGGGGAAGCTGGCCTAAGATCAAAATCTTGCTTCAGATAATCCTCAAAGTAGATCATTAACTGCATGTGTTAGTATTATCAACATTGAGCAAGCACTTTGTGAAGAACTGTGTTAGACAAAGAGAAGTAAAAACCTTGGTTCCTGATCTCAAGCTGGAATGCTCTCTGTGCACCCTCAAAAAAAAGATAGAGGATGTGGCACCCATAACCCAAGACAGAGGCTGCTTTAGAAGACATTTTTTAGGGACGCCTGGGTGGCTCAGTCGGTTAAGCGTCTCTTTCTCTCTCTTTCTCTGACAATAAATAAAATCTTTAAAAAAATTTTTTTAAATTTTTTTAAAGAGAGGGTGTAAACACTGGAAGTTTCCATTGTCTACCCTGAAGTCCAACTTAGAATCTGGTCAGAATTATATAGCCAGCATTTGCGTGGCTGACTGAGCCTAGGACCAAGACTCAACATTTCCAATAGTATCAGCCTTAACATTCTGTCCATGAATGCTCATCTAACTCATCAATTCTGGGTCCTGGGGGAAGACAGCTCTTGGGGGGACAGTGAGGAGGAGAAAGGCAGCCTTAATAGGATTCCAGCAGGAAGTCTGAAAGAAACGACGTCTGTATTTGGAGCCTTCCCAGCTCTTTCTACCCCTTGGGCTGTCTGCTCCATTCTCCAACATCCTCCTACCCCAGCCTGTCCCAAGGTGAACCCATGGCACTCCATAACGTCTGCTCCACCACCAAAATGCTCTAACTCCAAAATTCCCAGTCTATCTTGATCCTCAATCAAAATGTTCACTATATTCATGCATATGGTTTTGGCTACGTATTGAAAGAAAGCTTACTCTTTTACTTCACACAAACATGTATGTGCTAGCCTGATAGCCTGAACTTCCTGGAGGTATGTGATGTTTTACAAGATGTACTTTGATCCTCAGGCACCTTGTGATGGAATTCTGACCCTTAACAGCCAAATTCCCAAAAACAGCAAGTCTAAGATGTTCTAATTCCATAACCCATGTGCTTTGCAGCCACAAGAAGTTTTTCTTGACATTAACAATAATTGTGCGGTTTTTTGGGGGGGGGCAGGGGGAGGCTGATGGGATAGCAGTCATTTTTTTTTTTTTTTTAAAGATTTTATTTATTTGACAGAGATAGAGACAGCCAGTGAGAGAGGGAACACAAGCAGGGGGAGTGGGAGAGGAAGAAGCAGGCTCATAGCAGAGGAGCCTGATGTGGGGCTCGATCCCATAACGCCGGGATCACGCCCTGAGCCGAAGGCAGACGCTTAACCGCTGTGCCACCCAGGCGCCCCGATAACAGTCATTTCTAACTAAAGGCTGTGGACTTGAAGAAAGACTCACAGAAAAGGCATATTCTTAATGTTTCTATAATAAATTGTGGTTTTAGCTAGCTGCTTATATAATCTACTTCCCCATAAGGCTGTGTCTTACTCATCTTAGAGTCTTTGAGGTCCCATACAGTAATGAACACAAACAAGTCACTGAAAAATGAAAACATCTCTTAAAAACACTGATACAGAAGAGGGAATGAAGCATGAGAGAAGGGGGAATGAAGCATGAGAGACTATGGACTCTGGGAAACAAACTGAGGGCTTCAGAGGGGAGGGGGGTGGGGGAATGGGATAGGCTGGTGATGGGTAGTAAGGAGGACACGTATTGCACGGTGCACTGGGTGTTATACGCAACTAATGAAACATCGAACTTTACATCAGAAACCAGGGATGTACTGTATGGTGACTAACATAATATAATAAAAAATCATTAAAAAAATAAAAATAAAAAATAAAGTCACAGGTGAAAAAGGGGGGAAAAAAACACACTGATATATTACTGTGGGGCACCTGGATGGCTCAGTCAGTTAAAGCGTCCGACTCTTTGTTTCAGCTCAGGTCATGATCTCAGGGTTGAGGGATCAAGCCCCGCGTTGAGCCCTGCACTGGGTTCTGCACGGGGCATGAAGTCAGCTTGAGATTATCCCCCTCCCTCTGCCCCTCCCTCACGCACACGCACACGCACACGTGGGATCTTTAAAAAAAAAAAATGAAATAGTATTTTTACTAATGATGATTCCCTGGGAAGAAAAACTTCTATACATTTTCAATGGTAATGTTTAAACTCCTAAAAATCAACAGAGGGCCTTTAGCTTCTTCCATTATGTCTCTGCCCATCTAATTGTGAAAAGCAGAGGCAGGTGGAATTAGAAGAACCTACCAGTTTTGAATTAGTCAAGTGACCTTGGCTCAAATGCCCTGCCTACCACACGAGCTGTGTGACATGGGGCAAATTACTTAACATTTCTGAGCCAGTTTCCTGACCTATCAAAACAGGTTTTAACACCTACCCCCAACTGGGCAGGACTGGCCAGTGAGATCTGCACCAGGGTGTCTAACACTGTCAGTCACATGCTTCCTTCCCTTGCTTCATTACAGGAAAGTTAGAAGTCCAACAGTACAGAGCAAAACCCACGGCATCTTGCTTGGTGTCCTGGCTCCCTCGTGATTAGGCATTTTTTACAAACATCAGGACTTCTGCTGCACACTTGGGAATGGAGCAGATTGAGTCTGCCCCCAACACACCCATAGTGGTAGAAATCGAGGACACAGCCTCAGAACTGCCCTACAAGCTCTATGAATGCGTATGTTAGATTTGTTGCTCCAATGATGAAATGTTGCTGTTTCCAACAGTCTCCAAGCCACCTGCAAAGAGCTTTTTTGCTGGGCTGGGAATATAGTAAGAAAAGGGAGAGAATACACACTCATGTGTATCCATCCCATTTCAGTCCTTTGAGACTTGCCTGCTCCACTGTCTTCCCTTCACCTTCCTCCACTGCCTGAGCAACTATGCTCTGTCTGGACTAGGAAAGCAAAGATCTAGACCTCCTCTCAAGAACTCATATCACCCCCCAACATTGAAACTGATACCCTTCCCAACACTCAGCAGAACACAAGCCCCCGTGAAAACACCCTGCTTTTCTGAAAAGATAAACACATGCACTGCAATTCAGGTTAGATCTACTCGAGGACCCCTTTTGCCTTTCGTTGTTTCCAAGCATTCATTTTGATTAAGCTCAGCCCAATCAAAAAGCTTATGTTACTTCTTATGAAGATACTGGACTATCCATGTAGCGGACTACACAAATAGAGCCAGTATATCCAAGTTGAAACAGATGAAAGAGACAGACAGTCATGACAGCACCCCAGTTTGAATGATACTTCACTGCATAGATCATTATTCCAAATATAAAGGCAAAAAAGTCGTCTGGTAACTGTCCGGAGTGAGAGGTTACGGCAGTTTTTTCAGGACCCTTCATGACTGGGATATAATCCAATCAGGTCAACATTTATATTTAATCATCCAGTCACACTCAGGACCACTCAGAACAACAATGCAATTGTTATTTGGATCTTACACGACTAAGCCCAATGAGCTTTTTTACCCCATAGTGACGTGTGCACTCTCCTTTGCTCCTGTTCTATTAATAGGTGAGAGAGATTCTTTGAGGCAGTACGTACTGACTGCAAATATTTCATGGTAATAAACAGCAAAAGCATTGGCAATTTATGTTTTCTGGACAAAGTAAATCATAAACACAATACTCAGAAACTTAGCAATGCCTGAACTAACTTTATTTTTAACCCAGTTCTGTTTTTCCACATTTTACAGAAGAAAGGCTCACAGAGAAGTTTATCTCTAAGAAAGTACATGACTAAAATTCCCGAATGTGAGGAGGTTTCAGGACTGAGGAGGGGGACGTGTGATTTCAGCTGCCTTTCTTAATTCCCTAACTTTTGTGGAACATGAGTTCGTGCCAGAACTTGGCCTATTTAAAAAAAAAAAAAAAAAAAAAAAACCTAAAGGCCATTGTCAAATAAAAATAAGGGCTGTACTTTACAAAACACACAAAGCAGCACCACATGGCCCTCCCTGAGGCTGTAATACTACTAGCTGAAGTATTTATAGACACCTGGATCAGAATACATATATATTTAAATCATTTTTGTTGAAGGAGTGAATTAGGTCAGTGCCCTTAAGAAGCTCCCCATCAGTTCTCTTTTCCACTCTCCAAACAGTGAAACCCTTTGTCCATTGTATTAACCACTGTAAACTGTTTGGACATCCATTGTTAGCCCTGGCCGACTGGGTAAGTCTGGCTAAAAAGAGATGAAATGGGATTCTGTCAATATATTTCTCGCACAATCAAATTTAAGCAAGCTTTGCAAAGAGCCAGCTCACTCTAACTGCTACACCAGTGGCTGAAAAGAAGTTACTGGTCACGCTTATCTTGGCACTTAAGAGTATTTGCATTCCTGTCGCTTCAAATTTTTCTGCAAGGAGCCTTCAGAAGTAGCACTGGAGATATAAGCCTAAAATAAAATGTTAATCAATCAATCATTTGGCCAACCCACCTCAAAGCAGTAATAGTAAGGTCCCTAGGAAGTAAAAAACTGATTCAATTGGTTCAAAATGTTTAAATGTCTCAAGAGCAATACAGCGTAGCTCACATTTCATAATATAAGCTAGAAATAGGACAGTCACTATTGCCAAATGTTTCAGTAGACTAATGTGTGCTGTCAGAATGAGATCTAGGCACCAAACAGGATAAAAATCTAATCTCTTTCCATTTCATCTGTCAAAAGATAAAGGAAATTAAAGACAGAAAAAGGGAACATCCTTTTTATCCCACCTATCAACAAGATTTATATATCGCCTTTTACTTTATTAAAAAGTAACAAATCAGAATGACTTCAAAAAGAAAACACTCATTAATTTTCATAAAGTTTACATCAAAGCAGCTGTTCTTAGAATTAAGTCACCTTCTAGTTTCTGCATTAATTGGTAGGCTTGCAAATTATAATTTCTACAGCTTACTCATATAGAAAAGTACCTAGAATCACAGATTAGTAGCTGCTGAAGCTGAGGCCCTTCAGGGAAACAATTATGTGACAGGTGGGTCTTAAGCAGCATCCGTCCTCCAGCACGTGACTTTCAAGTCAAAGGACAGATTCTGAATGTGCGTTACAGAAAGCGGTCTCAGGGCTGCTTTGGCATCGTGTTGTTCTGTAATAATGATACTACTAGTAAGTTACAGCCACTGCCACTTAGGTTGCTGGTGCAGCCCCAGGAGGCATCCATCCCATTTCTTGTTGACCGGCACTCATCGTCCCTTCCTCCCAGAGGCCAGAAACCCCCAGGCCCCTGGCGCACAGGGTGCCCTTGTTTAAGATTTAGGAGGAGGAAGGAAAGCAGTTTGCTTTCTTTTTTCCTACAGCAGCAGTCACAGGCAAAGTGGATTTGCCAGACCTGAGCCGTGCACTCGTCACTAAGTTCCCTACCATTTCAGCCGCCTCTGGGCTGCAGAGGCTGAGCAGGTGGAAGAGTGTTTCCAAGGTCCTGGCTCTGGACCACAGCAGCTTTCTAACTTGATGGGGGGGAAATATGAAAGCCAGTGTGGTGGGCCCTTGGTTTTTGTCCCTCCAGCCTCTTGTTTTGCAGGCATTAATGCTCTCCATTAAATTCCTTTCTCCTTGAAAGAGCTAAAATGAGGTCTCTCTTCTTCACTGAACCCTGACTGATCAGGTACATAAGTGCCCATTTTACAGCGGAGAAAAACTGAACATGAAAAAAGTAAATTGCCTGAGGTAGAGCAAGCAAGTGGGGGGGACAAAGGAATTCAAACTCAGGTCTGCCTAACTTCAGAGTTACAGAATGGAAGTTAAACATATCCCCAACATACGACCCAGCAATTCCACTCCTAGGAGTTTAGATAAGAGAAATTAGTGCGTAAGTCCACAAAGCAAAGTGTGGGTGATTTCCCTAGCAGCTTTAGTCATAATAGGAAAACACAAACAGGCAACAACCTAAATATTCATCAAGAGAAGAATGGGTAGACAAACTGTGGCGAACTCATATAATGGACAACTACGCAGCAACAAACAAGAACTACAGAATCACCTAACAATACGGATGAATCTCACAGAAGTTACGTTGAGCAAAAGAAGCTAGAGACAAAATGTTGACCTTATTTATACAGACCCTCTCGAAGTCAAGCAAAACTATCTCATGGTGAGAGAAGTCAGAAAAGAGGTTCCCTTGGGGTGCGGTGGTAACAGTCAGAAAAAGTCGTAAGAGAGAAGCTTCTAGAATGACGGAAAGTCCTGGTTTTTTTATCTAGGTGGTAAACACAAGTGAATACAGTCACTTAAGCTCGCATCCAGCTCTGGAATCAGACAGTGGTGTCTGCACAATAGTGTGGATGTACTAAATGCCACTGAACTGTACACTTTGAAATGGTTAAAATGGTGGCTCTTATGTTATGTGCTTTACCACAACAAAAACCAATTTATCAAGCTGTCCACTTGAGATCTGTGCACTTTAAGTTATACTTCAACAAAACACCAGAAAAACAACAATATAAAAAAAGTTTCATTATGAGTAAACAACCTTGAAAGGACAGAGCCTGGATACCACTGTTTCTATGGGAAAATTTTTCTCAGTTTCCCACACATTTTTTAAATCTCAGTTCTCTGGTAAATTTGAGTCCACCTTTCCTGCCTCTTCCTGACTTGGGTAGAGACACCTACAATCTGTGCACTTAAGCAGCGTAAGTAAATATTGCTCCCAGAGCTTTTATTAAAATTCAGATTTAGGTCTGCTGGAAAGAAGGCCACCGGTATTCAAGATGAACCCAGTGCCTCTTCATTTCAGTGTGTCGCCGCCTGCCTGTTTTTAGACTCCAACAATAACACCAGAAGGAAAAGCACAAATGCTTCCAGTTCCATTTCTGGAAAATCTCAATGGGTGTCTAAGATGCCACAAATCTCTCTCCCCTCTTAAAACTCGTGCAGACACTGAACAGACCAGCCAAGGTAGGCAAAGTGTTCTGCCTCAAGTTATGCTGAAAAACTCAGAAGTGCCTGAAGTGACGGTAAAGCTCGAGCGACAGGGATTGATTCTGCGTCAGTCAGTGAACAGTGAGGGCCTGCAGCGGTACCCAGGAGGCTCACCGTCAGCCCATCTGTGAAGACCAGGCTCCCAACTCCGGGCGGGCCTTACCTTGCTTCTGCCACAGGCAATCTGGGCCCTGAAAGAGAGGTCCACGGGAAAAGCAGCGGGTGCTGGAGACTCCCAGTATGCAGCTCTTACTGGAAAGAGAGGAGGGGAAGAAGAAAGAGAAGAACGATACTCAAGAAGCAATGCAAGGTGACTGAAGATAACTGGCTTGGGCTGCAGAGCAAGGAAGAGAATACAGCACACACTGTGGTGGTACATTATTTAAACTGCAACTGAATAATAGATCTTTCCAGCACTTCATGAGCTAAACAACTACTGCCACTCTTGGGTTCTCAGTTTGTTCTTTAGAAAAATATCCTTCAGAGAAAATCCACTGGACCTCTTCTTAGAAGAAAAAAACAAAAAGAAAGAAAACAAACAAGTTTTTTAAGGAGCATGGAAGCACTTTAAGATGACAACAACCAATAGAAATTATTTAGAATGTCCTCTCAGCTTTATACCCAACCGCTTAGAACCCTAAGCACCAGAGAAGACTTCAGAGACCTTCAAATACAACTACTTATTTCCTTATAAAGAAACTTCCATTTACATGCCTTAGCTGCAGTCACCCAGCTAATTAATACAGCTTACACATCACTACAGAAAAGGTCAGTACATAACTCTACAGGTTTTTTTCCTACTCACAAACTATCCATCCACTCACTATATAAATGTCAGGAATCCACTCTTCTGAGTTCCCAGTGAGTCTTCAATTCTTACTGGTTTATGCAACAAAAGCCTTCCCCAGATCCGGTCGGTTCAATGTGGTAAACTTAGTGGATATGTTTGGTGCCCTGTCAGTTTCTGGGGTTACCCAGATGACTCAGACCAAGGAGGGGCTCAAGGCAGACGGGAAGTGACTGGCATGGGGCAGACATGATAAGGGCTCTCATAAATACTGGCATGTGCACACCAACCAATCACGGACAAGAAGGAAATCGATTCGGCCTCAGTGAAGAAGGGTAAGGGAGGAACCAGGCCTCTAAAAATGAGCTCACAGGGACATTCCTTCTGAACGAGTCATTCTTTTCAAAAACAGAAATGGTTAGTTTTGCTAATTAATTCCCTCAAATAATTTCATTCTGCTTTTGCCAGATATATTTGTGAACGGTCTTCTGTGGACTGAGAATCAGCTGGTTGCCTCTCAGAGCATACACTGCCCTCCTTCCCAACACAGACTCGGGGTCTCAGGTATGCTCTACTACATAAGGGATAAAAGAAACCCACAACCTAGAACTTGGAACTCCACCTTTATTACATGACAACAAATGGCTCTCAAAAAATGGTTCCCATCAAAGTCATATTCGGATCCTTATTTCCTCCTCAAAGGAATGAAGATCTCAGAAGCTACAAGTCTGAGAGAAGTTCATTTATTCCTACTGATGATTAGAAAGCATTATTTCCCCCGTTCACCTTCAACTCGAATGACAAAATATAGAGTATCTGCAGTGTTCTTTCATCTCTACCAAAGCTTTTCTTTAATACAATGGCAAAGATATAACTGGACTCTAATCATTATCTGTTAATTACAGCCTAATAACTGTTACCTACCAGGAAGACTATCCCAATAATCGTCTCAAAATGCATTATATATATCCCCCTCCAAATGCCTCTGGCTTGTCACTAACTATAAATATATAACTATATATTTAGTCTCATACAGTGTCTTATCAGATGAGGCATACAGTAATTAAAGTTTCAGAAGATGATGCCATTTTTTTCTTGTGAACATAAGTATATATTCATATGGCTGATTAAAGTCTACAACAGAAAATAATAATTGCCCTATTAATTATTTCTGAAGTCCGTCTTTATATATGGACATAGGTAAAATTTAGAAAACATGTGCATTAAAGGATGGGACATTAGATCTTTGCCATAATTAATGGTATAATTTTGAAATGTTTTTCAGTCCAGCTTCCTAAAACACAAAATTTTTATTCACTCCTAGCATTCCTGCCACCCCCCCAAACCTCTCCCACACACATGCAATGTTGGGAGAAGACAAATAGAAACAGAAACTATAAGCCATGAATATTTTAGTTAGGCTAAATATTAGTCTGAAAGTTAACATAAACCTAATTACAAAAGTGCATATTGCTATGGTCTAAAAATGTATAAGGTATGGAGGCACCTGGCTGGCTCAGTGGATAGGCATGTTAACTACTGATCTTGGGGTCCTGAGCTCGAGCCCCATGCTGTGCGGTAGAGCTTACTTTAAAAAAAAAAAAAAAAAGTACAAGGTGTATATGTGATTAAGAAAGACTGCATTATGTTTTTAAGGTTAAAGACCTGATTTAACTATAACCATCTGGCAGAGGCACTAAACAAACATCTGCGTGGATTTAAAATGACTAAAGTACAAGTTACTAACCGAAGGCTTAGGATTTCACGTAAAAGGTGTGCATGCACACACACGATTAAGGATTTTGGTGACTGAAACTAAGTGTTTTCTATTCTGGTTTTACCTAACTACCATGACCATGAACTTCAATTGCTCATTTTTCCAGGTCAAGGCAGGGTTACTTTTTTTTTTTTTTTTAACCTCAAGACTTCCAATTCTTACTACAATCCTTGTTAAAACCTACTTTACAGACCAACATAAGCAACATTTTTTAAAAATTAAATGCATTTCCGGGCACCTGGCTGGCTCAGTCACTAGAGTGTGCAACTCTTGATGTCAGGATTATGAGTTCAAGCCCCATGCTGGGTGTAGAGATAACTTTAAAAATTAAACCTTTAAAAAATAATAGATTAGATGCATTTACATGTGAGGCTATTTGGCTCTCTGCCTTCTCCAGCACTGCTAGGTCAGGAAAGCAAGCAGTGCTCCATAGCAGAGTGATGTCCCCCTGCGATGCCAAAGTGTTTCCTCCATTTTCAGTCCATCCTTTCACAGGTGTCACACCAGCAGACCTCGTCTGACATTCCTGAAGGTGTGGTCAAGGTATACGCAGCTCTCCATAACTCAACATCACACTCATATTTTGAAGAGTTATTACCAAGTCCCAGATTTCAATGGCTGTGTTCACAATTTTTGCCTTATTCTCATATCACTCATCCCCAAAATTTATTTCTCTTACATCAAACTTTTTGTTTTACTTAATACTTATTGTGCCTCATTCTAAGCAACCTGTCCACAAAATAAGTGAATTTGGTAGCCGGCTTTATATCTTTCATCCTTGGAGTACAATATTCATGCACAGTAAGTGAAAAATAACGTGCCACCTCTAAGTCTGTCTGTGTAACACACTTTAGAAAACATTATTTAGGGAACAGGAAAAAAAAGGCAGAAAAAAATGCTTAATTAACATATCAGACATTTTTTCAATACGACAGTCTTCAGTCTCTCTTCTGAGCTCACAAGTTATTAAGGCTGATGAAACTTTGGATGCAGTGGCCCGCCGGATGATAGAGGCTCTAGGCCCCTTAAAAACAGAATGAAACCATCACCGTCATGGGAAGGCCTCCGCATGCCCATCTAGGTTCTAGAAGTGAGAGGCCAAGTTAAGTGCATTTCCTAATAAAGCTGAAAACGTGAGAGCAGACACTTTGCAACTCCCAGCTCTAGCCTTGTGTGCAATAATGTAGGTGGCGTGCAAGCTTAGCCAGCTCTATTTCCCAGGTACCTGTCAAACCTGGAACTAGCGATTGCCAGTACTGAATGCTAGGACTGAGTGCCTGAAAACTGTTTTCCACTGCTGTTCCATGGTCTTTAAAAAAAATTTTAATGGCAAAACCACCTTAGATCCTCATAAATTCGGTAACTATGTTGGCCTCTGCTAACAAGGGTCATCATAAAAATTCCTGTGGGGGTGAAGTAGGCCATAAATAGTTTTAGGGAAGATTTCTTTTTTAACCTCAAAAACTTCACAAAAACTCTGGAGTTTTTAACCCCCTAAATAGGTGTTAAATCTGACCGGTAAGTCTATGTTTCTGACCCCAGTCCTTGGATTTAGGAGCAAGAAACTAACCCAGTGACACACCTCAGATAATCTTTCTGCCCCCCTCAGTGTACTCCCCCCACACCTGCACATCAATCACACCCTCCTATGTTACTACAGCCCAAATCACCTTCAATGGAAAATGCCTTTCAACACCAAGGCTGGCTAGTCCAAGGCCATCTGGCCAACAATTGCTGGCCCCGATTACTGCTCAGAATCTAATCAATGAGGCGTTTTATAGGGAGTCAGCTCTCAACCTAGATAAATTAATCTGTAGCCACAACTCCTTAATGGGATTTGTTTTAGGGATTAGGCAAGGAATTCCCTGATGGCTCATATTCTTGGTAAGAGTATGTTGAAAGTTTCAGCTGTGATTACTAACCCTTCCTCTTAACCCCACCCCCGCCACCCACACCCCCCTGCCATTCCCGGCCCAAATCTGCATGACTTTGTCAACTACAGCCGGTACTACCGTCCACAGGACTAAAGTGGCCCCGCCTAGTTTCAAGAACTCACCTGTCTCTTAAAAAAGAATACCTTCAAACGAGAAACCCTTTCTCAACTTAAGTCACTGCAAGGATTTTTACATATCCCTTGCATTCCCAGGCACTCTGCAAAAGATAAATGGCTGGCTGTAACCTTTTGTCAATGTACAAAGAATTAGATCAAAAGTTAAACAAATGTAGGCAGAAGTCCTCGCAAATGGAATTCCGGGGGGGGGGCAAGGTTAAAATTCATTGGTCTCAGGCATTTCAGTGCCTCAAAAATAGTAATATTCCCTGTGTAGGGGGTGGGGTGAAGTGTTTAACGGGAAACTGGTTCCCTTCTTTGTAGGGAAAGTCAAGTCACTAATCCATTAGGGATTTTAGGACTTCCCCTCCCCCCAAGTTCTCTCACTGGCATTCAAGGCCTTTCAAGAGTATGTGCTACTCTTTTTACCTCAGCTCCTGCGTAGACACCTACCTGGTACCTCCTACCTGTACTTCTAGATCCTACCTCCCAGGACCCAGCACTTCGAGCTTTCAGCACTTGTCGTCGTTCTTACTGGTAGGTACCATTTACCTGGCATCCACACATGCCCAACACCCTGACATCATTTCATGCAGTCCTCACTCAGCCCTATGAGGTAGGTGTATTGTTATTAGCCCCATCTTCTTTACTGGCTTGTGCCGTAGGTATTTGTTCAAGTGCGGCTATTTCCTCCCAAAGAGAATCTCTAAAGGGAGCGTGCGTAAGGCAGTCCCACCGTGCCCGTATTCTGTACTGCAGAGAACGCCTCTGTATTGCACACGCCCCGCCCCCCCCCAGCCACAGGTATCCCAGCAGAGTCTAGTCTCCAACAGTCTAAAACGTTCAACTCTAATAGACTCTTGAAGGATGAGTCTTGCTCATCTCGTACCCCCCTCAGAGACCGCCACAGGTAGGTGGTGCTTGTTATTAGCTGTGTGGTCATGAAAAAGTGGCAGCAGCCATTTCAAGGAAAGAAATCCCACTTCCTCAGTCTCTGGTAGCAGCTCTGAAAAAGCTCATAAAACACCCCAAAAGCCACCGTTGCCCAAGTGAAGCACCCCTTCTCTCATCTCCCCAGAGAAGCCACAGCACCCCATCCTTACTTCTAACTGGAACTCATCATTCTTAATTATGTGCATGCTTTCCCGACAAGTATAACAGAGGCACTCTCTTTAACACTTGTATCGCCCACAACGAAGTGAAGTTGTTCATGAAAATTTACTGAATAGTCAAATTTCATTCGTAGGATATTTAATGCTACAAATGCAACTACTCCTACTCCTCACAACATCTTCTCAGGCGTGGGTGTAGATGTTACCCTCCCCACTACCCCACTACCCCCCCGCCAGGAATGATTCTGACAAAGCAGGGCTGGTTCTCCCAAAACGACTGTCAGCACACCCAGCACAGACCACCAGAAGGTCTGAAGCAAAGGGCCCCTTTCCCCTCTACGAGGATTCCCCAAGCTGAGGGAGGGTGTGTGGAATCACAGGGCAATTTCTATGATGGGCTGAGTCTCCGCTGGGAACTGCAGGGAAACCACAACCATTATTACTCAGACCAGACAGCTGCCAGGGTAGCAGCACTGCCCAAGAACTGAAGCTAAAATAGAGGTGGGAGGCTGTAGTCCATTACTAAGCCCTGGAGTATTCACTCCCAAGTTCGTCCACATTTCAAGAATGTTAAAGCCCTGTAGTCAAAACCCTGATTATTTATAACTTAAACTACTGTGCAAAAGCGGAAACTTGACAAATGAAGACATAAAAGAAAGGGAATGGTGACAGGTAAGATAATACCAGAGTAGAAGGCATTCATCACTCACTCTCTTTTTGTGGCTTCCTCCAAAACCCCATGTCCAGTCCCTACTGAAAACAACCTTTACTTGTCTTAGAGGCAGCTGATTAAAAGGGGAAATGAGGCTCCTAATCTCCAAAGAGTTGTCAGTTTGTCTCACACGCACATGCCTGTAACTTTGCTTCAAGTAGAGTATGTGGTCTGAACAGAGAAGGAAAACACAAAGGCATGCAGCAGGCTGCACAACAGGCAGGACGAGATGCCTTCAAGGTAGCAGGGATCCAGGACAGAGTTCAGGACAATTTCCCCTACCCTCCTGGAAACTTCATCTGAAACCCAAATGACTTCAGAGAGGAGAGAAAAGGATCAAGGAGCCTTGGAGGCCATGAGCCACCACCCGCTCCGGTGAAATCTACCCCCTGCCCTCCGCCCCACGTTCAGGTGGAAGAGTAGCAGCTACCTACCGCACAACAGGAAGCCCACCACGCGCTCCCACGCTCGTTCCCCGAGACCTTTCTCCCAACCAAGCGGACTCGAGAGGGCACTTACACGAAGCCAACCTGACAGCTCCCGCCGGGGTGGAAACCCGCGATCTCCTCGCACCGGCATCTCGGGCGCAAGTCCCGCCTGGGCTCCCCTCTTCCTTGTTGTCCGCGCAGCCGATCAGTCCTCGGACCCGAAGCCGGGGCTGCGGGACCGCCGGTCCGCGGGGCCCACCCCTTTGTCCCTCCTCCCGCCGTCCGCCGCCCGCCCCCCACCGGAGCGCAGAGCCTCTGCGCCGGCCGCCGGACCCGGGAAACTCTCAAATGGGCCGCTACCACCCCCGCGCGGCCGGGGGGGGGGTGCGGGGAGGGCTCGCAGGGCCAATCCCCGAGGCCCCCGCGACTGGCCGCTTCACAGGCGACTCCCGGCAGGGGGCGGGAGGGGGCGGTGGCGGCGGCAGGGGGAGCCCGGAGTCCGAGCGGCCCGCGGCCGCCGCGCCCTACCCCCCGCCCCGGGCGGCGCGATGGTTCGCTCCGCGGCGCGCACTAGGCCGGCAGGTCCGGCTCCGGGCGCGCGCTGGGGAAGCGCTGGGAGAGCAGCAGGCAGCTTGGGGCTGGCCTGTCTGTCCCCAGGCTCTTCCTTTGAAGTCGTGTGCGCATCCGGTACGAACACTTTTTTGGAGAGGTTTGCGGCACCTCTTTAGCTCCCTTCCGAAAGGAAGAAGAGAGGAAACCCCAAAGTTTTCTGCCCTGCCTAAAGGCCTGTCCAGCCAGCCAACACAGACATGGCATTGTACCCACATTTCCCAGCTCAACAACTGATTACCCGAATTCCGAGGGTGTTGGGAATGTTCGTGTTAAATAAAATGTGACTTTTGAGGAAAATATACTACAGGTTATCTCTTCGGCACATTTCTAACAACTCCAATAAAAAGACGGAACGCCTCTCTTGTCAGCTTCTAAAAGTGTACCAGTAGGTCACAAATGCTTTTCCAGGAGGATTTACTGAGTTCAACTCAGAACGTTTACTCGTTTTAGAGTCCTGTGTACAAAGAACTGCACAAGAGAAGTAAAAGCTTCCTTATTTTAGGGGCATGTAAATTATTCGGAGACTCAAAACAGGTACACTGATTAAGGGAACCACGTTGTAAGAGAAAAAAGTGCGGACCACCTTGCTCTTCCCTTAAAATTGCTTTCCCTTAAAGCAAAACTCGGCCTTGGCTCACAAGTGGAAGGTAAGAGGTAAAAGGTCTGGTCCGACCCGCTGACGAGATGCAGATGCTGGGCTCTCTCTGAAAAATTGCTTCACTTCCTGCGTAATCAAAACAAGTTTGGCAGTTTATGTGGAAAAACAAGTCCAGCAGATGCCGCTCTGAAAGTGTTAGGCTTCTGGCCTCCTTTGGGGAGCTAAGTGCATGCCTCTGGATGAAAAGCATTGTGAGTAACGTTTCCCACTTCCCTTCAAGTCTCCAGACCTAGACGTTTGGGCAGTATTCCTGATGTAAGGTGTTACTCTCCTGACCTATGCACCGATTTAAAAAATGTTTCCCAAATTAGGTAGTGCTGAGAAACAATAACAGTGATAGCCTTTGTGAACTGGTCACACCTTAGTGATGTGAGCTTTCATTAGCATTTAAAAAGGAAGAAAGGAATCCAGAATGTAGCACTAACATCTGCTGAATGATTTCCTTTTTCTCTCGAGAGATGCACTGTCCAATATGATAACCACTTCCTACATGTGGGTATTTAATACATTTCAATTTAAATTAACTAAAATTAAAGGAAATGACAGTTTCAGTTCTTGGCCACATTAGTCACATTTGCAGTGCTCAGTAGCCATGTGCAGCTAATGGCTACAATACTGGACAGTGCAGATATAGAGTATTTCTACCAGGGCAGAAAGTTCTGTTGGACTACACTGCTCCAAATAATGAAATAGTCTTATACTGGAAATACTATTCTTCTGACACAGTGCCTGACACAGATTAACAATAAATAGTTGTTGAAAACATGATTCAGTTAGTACACTAGCATTGCTGGTGGCAGTTATAAATAAATACAACTTTTTGGAGAAGGAATTAACAGTACATATTTTTCCCATGTGGGTTGCACATTTGAACCCCACTCCTAGAATTTGTTTCTCCCAAGAACGTCCATCACACAATCACTGTACCGTTTCTATCAAGCCAGACCCCCTGATAAAAGACTAAGAGTCTCACCTTGGGGAGCTCAGTCTATTACAGCAGACGCTCAGTAAATAGTAAGAAACTGTAAGTGCTGGGATTCCTGGAAAGCTCAGGGGACTCGGGACTTTTGGGACCCAGATGGGGTTCAGGGAAGGCTTTCCAGACGTGGGGCTGCTTACAGGAATGAATTTGTGAGACAGAAAGAGGGGGGGAAAGCTTTCCAGGTGCAGGGAATAAATACAAGTGGAGAAGCAAGGAATGAAGAGACCACAGACTTGTTCATTAGTGCCAGGAAGTGAGGATGCCCAGGCAGGCAGGGGCTGTATTCCCTGTGAACACAGCAGAAGTGGGATTAGACTGGCATTTTGTAAAGATCACCCTGTCACCTTCTGAAGGAAGATGAATGTGGCAGGTGGGGGTGGGGGGAGGGGTGTCAGTAAGAATGACAAGACCAGCAAAAAATGCATTTTTGTGGGAAGGCAGGTGAAAGATGACATGGCTATCAGGTCATGTTAGACAAAAAAGGAGCCACTTCACAAGAAATTCAGGGAGTGTCATCAGCAGGCTGGTTGACTGCCCCATTACAAACGATGTCAGGAAGAGGGAAGTGAATTGAAGGTGACTCTCAGGTTTCTGGCTTAACTGAGAAGATGACTGTATCTTTACCAGAGAACGAAGGAGTGGGAGCAGATCTTGGGAGGGGCTTGAGGAAAGAAGGTGAGTTTAGTTAAGGACTGATTGGGTTTCAAGGGCTATGGGTCATGCCGGTGGAGATGTTCACTTGTCTACTATGCACTAGTCATTGATGAGTACTTGGGTAGAGAGCTCTGGGATGGAGGAAGAGATCTGAGAATTGTCAATGTATCGAGAAGGCTGAAGTCAGGGGAGGAAGTGAGACTATTCAGAGACACTATGGAGACTGAGGCAGCAGAGGATTAAAGACAAGACCCATCCAGCCTGTTTTCATAATAACCTTTACTATGACAGGCAAAAAAAATATATATATATATATGGACCTATTAGGGGGCAAGCTCAAATCCCCTGAGCAGAGACCAAAGAGGAAAAGGGAAGAAAAACCTCTCTGGCGCAGTATCCACAGTCAGAGGAAGAATGAATTTCAAGCAGGGAGAAGAGCCAACACCAGGCCCCCATGAGGAGGTCAGTTAAGACGCTCACCAAGAAGAGAACCAGGCTCATCTTGCCCAGAGCTGTTTCAATGGGAAGATGAGTCTGGAGGTCAGACCCCCGTGGCTGACTGGTAGGTGAGGCACTTCCCTGAATGCCAATTTATGATAACAAAGGATGGAAACCATCCATGTCCAATGACAGCGGGCTGCTGAATTACAGCAGAGCAACTGAACTGGCATAGCAAGCTATCGTTTAAAATTACAAGTCTACCTAGCGACAAGGAGAATAATGATATAATAACCAATGAAAAAGAACACAAATCTTATCTACCCTATGATACAATGAAGAAACTAGGAAAACCATATAAATGAATTGGAAAGCAAATGGGAACATGATCTGATGACAGGATAGGACTGTATGTCTTTCTCTTTTCAAGTTGTAGTTGTTTGTGCCATGTTGTTTGTGTAACGGACAGTTTTTCAGTACTTTCCTGTGTGCATGACAATGTATAAAATCTTTGTAACAAGTTGGTCAAAAGACCTCAAATCAGTGTGATAAACTAAATACTCTTCATCAAATTTCCTCAAGACTGTTAAGATTTGGATAGAAACACACACACCCGTAGACATATAGACAGACACACACGTATATATTTGCAATATACTTATGAAGTGTCATTAAGTGGAAACAAAGGGATCTGACATCGAAAAGTTGACAGGGTAACAGCAATTTAGTTGGCCTGTACACAGAACGGCTGACTGCGATCATAGAAACTTTTCCACAACAAACATTTCCTGAATGCCTCCCATGTACCCTGGGGCAGCTACACAGAGGACAAAGATGATATATACTGGGGGGCTTGCTCACAGCGTGATGAAGACATAACAAAGTAAACAAATGATGATAAGGCATGAGAGTTGCCCACGTACAGGAATGACTAACATGCGGAGGCCACAGTTCACACTCTGCCCGAGGGAGGGGCACCGTTGAGGAGAAACAGCCTGGCCTGCCCTCACCATCCCTGCATTGGCCTCTTCTCTGCCAGCCTCTTCCACCCTTCTCAGTCCAAACAGCCATCCCAGTAACTGTGCCTGTTCACTTAAAGGACGCCTTCCATCGGTACCCACTACAGGCCCTAAAGTCACATCCAAGAGAAAGACATCAAAAGTTCTTCACACCTTCGCTTCTTCTTATGTAATATTACTCTTGCTCATTTTCAAAGTTTATTCAAGTACTCTTCTCTTTTGGCGGGGGTGGGGTCGGGGTGATTAGCTACCCTAAGTATCCCAAATCCTAAGTTTCTAGTGAAAGCACTGATAACCTGTGTATGGAACTGCTCCAAGTGCCCTATATCCCGGTACGACCCCCAAGCCCCACAGGAAAACAGACTTCTGACTGAGATTCTCCTCAGCCAGATCTATGATGGCCCTGTAAATACCACACAATGGAACGAAGTCCACTTCAAGTATAGCAGTCATAGGTCTGTACAGGTTGCAGAGAGAGCAAATTATTTTCAAGCGAGCCTTCAGCACTTAAAATCGTGCAAATGAAAAGATGAGTGCATGATTATCCACAAGAAAGGTTCACCTCAACCTTTTGGGCCACTCCAGACTCTTGCTTTACCTTTGGAAACACTGTTTCTGGTCCACTGGCAAGCACTTTGCAGACTCCCTGTCTTCAGGATTGTTCCCGTATCTTAATATTATTTAGGAAGAGCAGAAAGCTGTCTCTTGTTTGCCACTCTCCAAAACGTCCATTTATCTACATGTTAGTGTCTCCATTTCACACAGCCATTCTTCTGTTCAGGAAACAGTAACTGAGGTGTAACACTACTTATATTGTTCCATAGTTAAGAAAACTATTTTCAGGGGCGCCTGGGTGGCTCAGTCGTTAAGCGTCTGCCTTCGGCTCAGGGCGTGATCCCGGCGTTATGGGATCGAGCCCCACATCAGGCTCCTCCGCTATGAGCCTGCTTCTTCCTCTCCCACTCCCCCTGCCTGTGTTCCCTCTCTCGCTGGCTGTCTCTATCTCTGTCAAATAAATAAATAAAATCTTTAAAAAAAAAGAAAGAAAGAGAAAGAAAAAGAAATAAAACTATTTTCAGTTTTGTTCATTTTTTATACCAGTGAGATTTTGCAAAAAAAAAAAAAAAATAAGATGCTCATTATAAAGCATTCAAAGCAGCTCAGAAAAGCACGAAGAAATGTAAAAAATCATCTAAAATCCTAATAACCAGCCTCAGTGCTATTTTAATTTAAAAATAGTGAATAAAATTCTGTTTGATATTGACAGAAAGAAAGAAAATTGAATAAAACAAAAACATTCATGAGCACAGGATAAATAATTTCTTCAACATATTTATCCCCAAAAGATCATCTAAAGAGTAAAGATTAACTTCCTTCAAACAATCTTCAGTAGTGAGTTTCCAAAGACACTTCTGAAACATTAAGAGATTATTATTTTAATTGATAAAAAATTACATGTTTTGAGGCACCTGGGTGGCTCAGTTAAGTGTCCGATTTTTGATTTCGGTTCAGTCATGATCGAGAACATTTGAGCCCTGAGTCGAGCTCCAGGCTGAGCGGGGAGTCTCCTTGAGATTCTCTGCCTCCCTCTCCCTCTGCCCCCCCAACTCATGTGCTCTCATGAGCGTTCTCTCTCTCTCTCTCTCTCAAATAATCTTTTTTTTTTAATTATATGTTTTAATTTTAGAAAGCTTCTCTTCCTCTAGGACTTGCCTCTTTGCTATCTCCCTGTATTCAGCCTTGCCTCTCCCTATCCATCCTCCCCAACAGCCAGAATGATCTTTCCATGAGGCAAATCAGATCTCGTAACTCTATCCTTTTAAACCCTCAAAATGCCAGCAATCCAGATGTCTTGTCATGGCCTCTGTCATGGGTTGAACATTTGTGTCTCTCCCAGCCCCCCAAAAGGGTTGAAGTCCTAACCCCCAGTGTGGTGGTATCTGGAAATGAGCCTTTGAGAGGGAATTAGGTTTAGATTAGGTCATGAGAGTAGGACCCTCCTGATGAGATCTGTGGTCTTATAATAGAAAGAGACCTCTCTCCAGGATCATGCTCCTAGATTAGGTCATGAGAGTAGGACCTCTCTCCAGGATCATGCTCCTAGGAAAGACCGTGTGAGGACACACGGAGAAGGCAGCTGCCCACAAGCCAGGAGGAGGGCCCCCACCAAGAGCCAAATCTGTCAGCACCCTGATCTTGGACTTCGTAGTCCCCAGAACTGTGAGAAATAAATGCCTGTTGTTCAAACCACCCAGACTATGGCATTTAGTTACAGAGCACAAGCTGGCTAAGACAGCCTCCAAGTCGTACATGAATTGAACCTGATGCCCCCTCCAAACTCAGCTCATCCTGCTCTCTCCCAGACTCCCACCCCGGAGCCACACTGGCCTTTCTTTGTTGCTGTTGAGACCCTGCCAAGTGCATTTCTCCCCTAGAGCCTTTGTTTGAGCTTCCCTGCCTGGACCACAGAGCCAGCTTCTGCTTAGATATCTCTATCTAAAGCAGGAAGCATCCCTTGAGGTGGCAGCCAGGAAGGGATGCCCTCAGGAGAGAGTCAAGTTTAAGTTAAAGCAAGGACACGGAGTCCAGCTGAGTGTTTTGCTTACTGTGAAGCAGACATTTCAGAGAGCAGAGTGCAGGGCTATGAAGAGGTGGGGGTGGGGGGTGGTGTGGTTGGACTAAGGGAAGCCTAGAGAGGAACCACTGCTCAAGACAGCAAAGGACCCTAGTATCCACGGCTCTCCCTATTACTATTGGTAAGACATTGGCAGGGATGTTGTTATTACTACAATGAAAAGATGAAAAGGAGTGAGTGCCAAAGTGATTTAAAAAAAATTAGACTTTCAGGGGAGAAAATTCTCAGTTCTCAGTGGATGGTGGCTTTCAATTCACCCTCTCCTCTTTCTGCCATTGGCACAAATCCCAAACCCCAGTCTTTCCTCCTGATGTGAGAACCTGGCAAAGTTTCTGGGCGTGATGGGTTGAGCTGGCCACAGAACTGACAGAAGAACTGGCGATGCACCTCAGAGCCAGCTGTGGGCCGGAGGAGGCCCTGGCCTGGTGCCGGGGACAGTGTCGGCGGACCCGTCGTGCCAGGGTCACGTGCAGGCTCCCAGGACATGCACAGGATGGTCTGAGAGTGCTCAGGCTGGCAGGCAAGGTCAAGGTATTCTCAGCCTGCTGGACAGGGGTCAAGACAGGACATAATCCAGCTCCAGGCCTAGAGATCTTAGAAGCACCTTTTGAAGCACAGTTTAGTCGAGACAGGCCCTACCAGGGAGAGTCTCCACATTGTGGAGCCTCAGAGGGGGGGTTTATTGAACTCCTGTTTACACCGCAGAGTATACAAAATCCACACACTTCCCAGAGATGATGCCACTTGTTAACCCGCCATTAAAACCAGCACCAACAAGGGGGCCTGGCTGGCTCAGCTGGTGAAGCGAGCGAGCAGCTCTGGATCTCAGGGTCTTGAATTCAAGCCCCACGTTGGGTATAGAGATTACTTAAAAAACAAACAAACAAACAAACAAACAGAAACCCTGATAAACAAAGATTGATTACACGCATACTATGTGCCAGAAATCTTTCAAACACGGTTTTAGCTCATTTTATGTAAGTCCTCACAGTGCCCCCCTCCGTATTTGGTGTATTTGGTATTATTGCCGCGCTTTACCGAGGGGAAAACAGCTATTGCTTGAGGTCCCTTCCAGGAGAAAGCGGAGGAGCCTCCAGACACAGGGCTGTCGGATCGAAGCCCATCCTCTCCAGCACTCTCCGGCCTGTGTTCACTGTCTCTCCCGCAGCCGGATGATGGCATGGAGTCAGGGACGGGTGGGGTTTTGGTGTTGCTACTGCTGTCTTCCTTATGGCTCCTTTTAAAAGAACTCAGGAGGGTTTCTGCCAAACCAGCTGTCGGGGAATCATGCTTGTGAAACTCTTCCTCTACAGTATTGAAAAGGTAAACGCCACCGCTCTCTCCTCCAGCCATCCAAGATGCCGAAAGGAAAGAAGGCTAAGGTGGAGAAGGGGGCCCTGAAGCTTCTGTCGTGAAGAAGCAGGACGCCAAGAAGATAGTCAATTCCCTGTCTGAGAAAAGGCCCAAGAATTCTGGCATCGGACAGGACATCCAATCCAAAAGGGACCTCACACGCTTTGTCAAATGCCCGGTTATATCTGGCCGCAGCAGCAAAGGGCTCTGCTCTATAAAAGTCTACAAGTGCCTCCCGCGACGAACCAGTTCCCCCAGGCCTGGACCGCCAAACAGCTACTCAGCTGCTTAAGCTGGGCCGCAAGTACAGACCAGAGACAAGGCGAGAGAAGAAGCAGAGATTGTTGGCCCAGCTGAGAAGAAAGCTGCCAACAAAGGGGATGTCCCCACTAAGAAACCGCCTGTCTTCAATCTGGCATTAACACTGTCACCACCTTAGTGGAAAACAAGAAGTGGCTCAGCCAGTACGGACTGCACACAATGTGGATCGCACTGAGCTGGCTATCTTCCTGCCTGCCCTGAGTCGGAAGATGGGAGTCCCCTACTACACTATCGAGGGCAAGGACAGGCTGAGGCGTCTGGCCCACAGGAAGGCCTGTGCCACCGTTGCCTTCACGCAGGTTAACTGGAAAGACAAAGGAGCTCTGGCTAAGCTGGTGGAAGCCATCAGGACCAATGACAATGACAGATGGTGAGATCCGCTGTCCCTGGGGAGGCAACATCCTGGGTCCAAAGTCGGTGGCTCGAATTGCCAAGTTGGAAAAGGCAAAGGCTAAAGAACTGGTCACCAAACTGGGCTGAGTGTATGCTGTTGAAATTTCTGTACACAAAAGTAATAAACAGTTCTCTTTCAAAAAAAAAAAAAAAGAAAAGGTAAATGCCACAAATGCATCTGACTCCAGCCATGAGCTAGTTAATGAGAATCCTTGATACAAATGTGATCTGGTGTCTAACTGAACTCCACAGTACCCCTTCCCTAAACAAGTACTTTAAGAAAATACACTTTAATAGGTTAAAAATTGGACTACGTAAAAAGGCCCTCATCTCACAGGCAAGGGAGGGAACCTGAGGTGAGAGAGGCCCAGGGGACTGTCGCAGAAGACACAGGTCCTCCAGGGAACCAGAGGGGCCTCTGGCAACATATGAATTGTTTTAAAAAATTATCACCAGAACCCTCTGGTCTGAAGAATTCAGTATCCCTGATCAGCACAGATTAAAGTTGTTGGAAGAGTCTCCTAGATTTTCAAAGAATTCTCAGACCTGAAAGGGGCCTTAGACAAACATTGCAAGCAGAAAGTTAGGGCAGTCGTAAATTAGTGCAGGCCTCGGAAACAAAGGCCGCCGGGCCTAGGAAAGGCACTTCCAGAAGGCGCGCAACCCAAGCTGAAGATGTGGCTCACAACATTTTAGTTCCTATGGGACTTCTGCTAGATTTCTCTGATGACAAGAATTACCTGAAGCCTCCCAGGTCCCTCCATGAGATGCTGGTTCGGAGGGGTCTAAGAAGGGGCAGACGAATGGATGTTTTGAGCATGCACCCCACCCCACCCCCGAGTGAGGCTCATTATCAGGGAGGTCTGGGAAATTCTACCAAAGGCACACTGTTTGGTTTCCTCCCTCCCTCCCTTCTTTCCTCCCTTCCTTCCTCTTTTTTTTTTTTTTTTTTAAGATTTTAGTTATTTATTTGAGAGAGAGAAGGAGAGTGTGAGCAAGAGAGCACAAGCAGGGGTAGCAGCACAGGGAGTGGGAGAAGCAAGCTCCCTGGATCATGACCTGAGCCAAAGGCAGCTGCTTAACTGACTAAGCCACCCAGGAGCCCCAAGGGACTTTGTTTTAATACTCTGACACAAGACAGGAAGATTACCATTTTGAAGGCAGGTAAAACACTCAAAGGTCAGAAAATAACTCTCTCCATTTGAAAAATGCTGTCTTTGGTTTGCAAAAGAAAGGATCTGGTCTCCTAATTCTCTTTGTTATATTTATTTACATATGTATCTGCATATACACATATCATTTATATTTCCATTATTTTTATATACATGATACTTGTTTATTTGCCCAAACCATAGAGATTAGCAAAACACGAGGTGCCTGGGTGGCTCAGTCAGTTAAGCATTGGGCTCCTATTTCCGCTCAGGTCATGATCTCAGGGTCATGAGATGGAGCTTTGCCTGAGGCTGGAGACTGCTTAAGATTCTCTCTCTCGGGGCGCCTGGGTGGCACAGCGGTTAAGCGTCTGCCTTCGGCTCAGGGCGTGATCCCGGTGTTATGGGATCAAGCCCCACATCGGGCTCCTCCGCTATGAGCCTGCTTCTTCCTCTCCCACTCCCCCTTTTTGTGTTCCCTCTCTCGCTGGCTGTCTCTATCTCTGTCAAATAAATAAATAAAATCTTTAAAAAAAAAAAAAAAAGATTCTCTCTCTCCCTCTCCTGGCTTGTGCACACGTGCGCAGGCTCACATACTCTCTCTCAAAAAAAAAAAAAAATTAGCAAAATAGAACTACATTGTCACCATCCAAAGCAAACTACTATTAGAAACTAGATGAGAGGGGCGCCTGGGTAGCGCAGTCGTTAAAGCGTCTGCCTTCGGCTCAGGGCGTGATCCCGGCGCTCCAGGATCGAGTCCCACATCGGGCTCCTCCGCTGGGAGCCTGCTTCTTCCTCTCCCACTCCCCCTGCTTGTGTTCCCTCTCTCGCTGGCTGTCTCTATCTCTGTCAAATAAATAAAATCTTTAAAAAAAAAAAAAAAAAAAAAAAACTAGATGAGCATCCTTCCAGGCACCTCTCTACAGGTAAGCATATAGATAAATACACCTTTGCACACCTGGGGCCACACTAGACATGCACTTTCGCTAACTTTATTTCTACATGAGAATATTGCTTGACTTTTTTCACGGCAATACAGATCTATATCATCATGTTTCTAACTGCACAATATTCCATTTGTATGAATATACTATAATTTGCTGAATAAATACTTTTGCTTAAAGTTCTTTTTTAAAAAGTGGTATGGAGTGGCACCTGGATGGCTCAGTCGGTTAAGCATCTGACTTCGGCTCAGGTCATGTTCTCAGGGTCCTGGGATGGAGCCCTGCATAGGACTCCCGGCTGAGCGGGGAGTCTGCTTCTCCCTCTTCCTCTGCCCCTCCTCCTGCTCGTGCTCTCTCTCTCTCAAATAAATAAAATCTTTTAAAAAGGGTGGATGGAAGGACAAAATAAATCTTATGTAGTAATAATATTTAATAAAACACTAGTAAATTTAATGAATATCTAATTTATAATTGTATTTATTTAGATATAACATAGAGTAATAATATAAAACATTTTATAACTTATCATTTATATTGTTAAAAGATTTCGTGGGACGCCTGGGTGGCTCAGTCAGTTAACTGTCTGCCTTCAGCTCAGGTCATGATCCCAGGGTCCTGGGATCAAGTCCTGAATTGGGCTCCTTGCTCAGTGGGGAGCCTGCCTCTCCCTCTCCCTCTGCTCGCCCTGCTTGTGCTCATGCTCTCTCTCTCTCTGACAAAAAAAATAAAATCTTGGAAAAAAAAGATTCCCCAGTTAACAAAATATTAATACTATATGATAAGCCCTGGTTCACGTTCTCTCCAGATTAGCAGTTTTATCACCCCTAAACTGACCGCCCTACTGGCGACACTCCTTATGTCCAGTTCTGGCCCCTTAGAGTTATCATGGACTCACCTCATAATATGGGCTTCGAAAAACCAGCCAAGGTGAAAACTTAAAACTTGTACTTCTCTTTCAAAGCATGTTGACAGAGTTAATTATTTTAGTTAACTAGACTTAAGGTCTGAAGTTGACTTTTTGAATATCAATAATTATATTTCAAACATCAATATCAAATTTTTTTTTAAGATCTTATTTATTTACTTGACAGAGAGAGAGGCAGCAGGAGAGGGAACACAAGCTGGGGGACTTGGAGAGGGAGAAGCAGGCTTCCCGCCGAGCAGGGAGCCCGATGCGGGGCTCGATCCCAGAACTCTGGGATCATGACCTGAGCCAAAGGCAGACGTTTAACGACTGAGCCACCCAGGCGCCCCCATCAATATCAAGAGTAATTATAATCAAATAAGTATGTATATTATTAAAATCAATAATTTTTAAAATATCAATATAATTATGATTAAATGGGGGAATCTGTCCAGGGTGTTTTGTCTAGTCTTGCTATACAATCAGACTACCTCCAAACAAATCAAAAATTCGGCTGAACTGAAAACTGCTGTCACCAATCACTCTGTTGATAAAAACGTGACGAAGTACCAAAAACTAGGGCTCCAATGATGACACCCCTTCCAAGCAGAAGCTAGTTGCAAATTCTTTATCTCCATCTTAGCCGGCTAATGGTAATCATGATATGAGCTGCCTCTAGGTTTCCCCCACACAGCCACAGCACCAGGGCCCAATCAGGCGGCATGCACAGCAGCACGACTGCTGATTACAAGTAAGACTGAACTTCCAGCTGGGGAAGAGCCCTTATCCATGTAAATTTCCTCAGGCAGGGCAGTGCCTAGCCCCTAGGGTACTTGACACTATTACTAGACCTCTAAGTGGCTGGAATAGGTGGAGGAGAAAGTGTTAGAGGTAAGGGCAGATGGTGGTGTGGAAAAGGGATAGTAAGTACAGAGAACCCTTCTAAGAAATCTGGCTGTGAAAAGTGAGAGATAGATAGCGCTCTGGGTTGGAAAGCACCTAGTCATCTTCTAATCCCCAGTTCTGGATTCTTTTAAACCTGCAAGAGTATGATTAACTTTCTGCTTCAGAACCTAGCTTCAGGATTACTCATCTGTGTGCTATACTTAACAATGTCCAGACATCTCAAATTTCCAGAGATAGGCCAGATGGCCACCACTTTGTCTTGATTTCATGAGTAAACCACGTGCTCTAATTTTTGTTTGGAAAACATGTCTGACTATAGCTTAAGCATTCAAAAGTAAGAATAAACCCTCCTTATTTTTACTTTTCTTTCACTTAAGTGGTATACCAATTTCTCATGACGAAAATTTGCTCGAATTGCTAAAATAACAAAGTCTTTATAGATAAATATTTGGAGCAGTGCTCTCCCATTTTAAATACTTAGGAAAATATGGATTTATTGTGTGGATACCAACAAAACTCTTTGTCTGAATCTTTACAAATAGACAGTTAAGGTGCTTGAATCCCTGAATGCTTAAATAATTCCAAGTAAATATACTTACAGTGCAAGTTTAAGGGCTAACACATTGTTTACAAACATTTAGGCTGTTTGGGAAGGACATTAAGAATAGAATAGCTAGGCACCTGGATGGCTCAGCTGGTTGAGCGTCTGCCTGAAGCTCAGGTCAGAATCCCGGGGTGCTGGGATCCAGCCCCACATCAGGCTCCCTGCTCATCGGGGAGCCTGCTTCTCTCTCTCCCTCTGCCTCCCACCCCCTGCCCCCACTTGTGCTTTCTCTCTCTGTGTGTCAAATAAATAAATAAATAAAATCTTAAAAAAAAAAAAAAGAATAGAATAGCTATACTCAGATAAATTCTGTATTTATAGGTATTTCACATTTTAACAGCAAAAAGAGCACATCTTGAAAAAAACCCTTTCTGTCATGAATTTTAAATGTTTCATATACTCCACTAACTTCCCACAGTCAAGCAGGTAAGATAGAAAACTGAAATGGAAGAATATCTTATCTGGAAACTAACAGGCTAGCCGCTTGGCACTCTGGTCTCCAGGCCACTGCGTTCCCAGGGAGCCTTGCAGAAACATGGCAGAAACAAACACTAGAAGCCAGTAAAGCACTGGGTGACAGAGCACAGCTATGCAGTCAGACAGGCCTGTGTTTCAACAAGCCTCCGTTCTGCTACTTTTTAGCTTTAACCTATGACCACTAGTCAACTGTTTTTGACCTACCCAAATGGCAAGTGTGACTTGGGCAGCTTACCTAAACTCTCTGAGCCTCCCTTTCTCATCTATAAAATGGTGTTATGGATTATATTGTGTCCCCCATAACATTTATATATTGAAGTCCTGCCCCTCATTACCTCAGAATGTGACCTAATTTGGAGACAGGGTAGTCAAGTTAAAGTGAGGTCTTCAGGGCGGGCCCTAATCCATTACAATGGTGTCTTTATAAAATGGGGAAATCTGGACACAAAGACAGACACACGCAGAGGCAAGACAGGCATCTATAAGTCAAGGAGAGATGCCCAGAACAGACCCTTCCCTCACAACCCTCAGAGGGAAACGAGTCTGCCTACAGCTTGATTTCCGACTTCAGCCTCCAGGACTGAGACACTAAATTCCCACTGTAGAAGGCAGCTGGTGTGAGGTATTTCATTCTGCAGCTCTAGGAAATCAATACACATTGGGAGTATAACTAGACCTACACCTCATAGGGTGGGTATGAGAATTAAATGAGACAACGCAGAGAAAATATTAATCACCGTACCAACTACATTATAGTGAGCACTCAAATAATCATAAAGCTTTCATCGTCACTGCTACAGCCTGAAGCTTCACTTCATACATCAGAATTACAGTGGGATTCTCACCACACACCATAACTTCTAGCCTGTGCAGCATCTCTAAGCCCTGTGCTATACAGTCTCTGCTCCCCAAGTTCCTTTCCCCCCTTTGCCCATGTGGCCAACAACTTTTCATCCTCAGGTCACCTCTCAAATATCACCTTCCCCAGGAGAAACCCCCCTCACATGGTCACTGCCTCAGGCCTTCTGCTCCCATCCACACAAGGGGTGGATACAGGCTTCTTCACACAGCAATGCAGTTACTGATTCCAAATTAGACTCCCTGGTCCCCCAGGGATGAGCTTTTATATTCCTCTAAATTTCCCTCAGGTAGTGCTGTGTGAGATGCTCCTAAAATGTCTGAGGAAACAATCCCTTCACCTCAGGTAAGGAAATTGGCCACATACACCATCTATAAACAAGCCCATGCTCTAAACCAGCTTTTTCTAGGTTAGAGGTTCTCAAAAGTGTGGTCTGGAAACCAAGTATGGCCGGGCTGGGAACTTGTTAGAAATGCATACTCCTGGGCCTCACCCCACATTGACCAAAGCAGAAACTCTGGGGGTACAACCCAGGAATCTGCTTTAACAAGCCCTCCAGGAGTTTCTGATGCCCTAAAGTGTGAGCACTACTGCTGTGGGTCTATGCAATTCAATAACAGGAGGTTTGGCAGCTGGTGTGAGCTCCCTAAGTATGCTTACAGAATGGGGAGGCCCTGGGGAGATAGGACTGCAGAGCGGCTCCCAGGTGCACAGAAGTAAAAGTTTTAAGTTTTCACCTTCAGCTGGCTTTTCTAAGCCCATATTATGGGGTGAGTCCATAATAACTCTGAGGTCTCTGAATTGCCTAACAATGAGAAGCCATGTCAAGGAAGTGAAGCTCTGCCCAGATTCACATCCTTCCAGAAGGCTGATGATCAGAAACCTCAGATCAAGGGCAGGCTCTACAGGAACCCTCCTCCGCCCATGCCAGACAGTGGATGCTAAGGGATCATAAAATCCTTGCTTCAGTAAACCTGGACAGCACCAAAGAATCCTTAACTCCAGGCGGCCACCATCGATGGATCAGAACTAGCTCTTGAGAAAATCTGCTACTATTCTGAGCTTATGAATTAGGTTTCCAAGCTCTGTAGAGTTAGTATAACTCAGTATATACAGTCAGCTGTTACTACAGGAATCTCACTGAAGTTGGGAGTCAGGGTCTGTGCAACCCTGGGAAAATCACTCAAAATCTGTGAATCTCAGTTTATTTGTAAATAATACCTTTCCTCTCAGGGTTGTTCTGAGGTTAAACAATGTGAGTAAACAAAATGACATCAAAGAACCTTTGGCCACTAGTACAGGGAATCAGAACCAGGGAAGCATTTATTGGAAGGAGCTTGCTTGGGACGCCTGGGTGGCTCAGTGGGTTAAGCGCCTGCCTTCAGCTCAGGTTATGATCCCAGATCCTGGGATCGAGTCTGACATCGGGCTCCTTGCTCAGCAAGGAGTCTGCTTCTCCCTCTACCTCTGCTGCTCCCCCTTCTTGTTCTCTCTCTTTCTCACTGTCAAATAAATAAATACAATTAAAAAAGGGGGGGCTTGCTTGAGTCACAAAGAGCGTTCCTTCCTACAGACAATGCCAGCACTATCCCCCTTCGCCACACTCCACACTGCTCCTCCAATTCATTTGACCAAATCAATAGATCCTACCTCAAAATCTAGTTTCAGGAAAACTGCTGGAGTCTCTGTAAGCATCTGTTTTCTTATGTTTGAAAACTTTAAGAGCTCCACAGATAACATCTCAGCAAACAAAACCTACTCCAAGTCCGGTCAGTTCAGTGGAAACTAAGGGCTTCCCCACACAAGCGTCCCCATTTGGACAACTAGACTTCGAGAAAGACCTTCGTATGTGCCTAGCTCTTGCTATACTTAAACTCATTTCGTGTCATATTGACGCTTTCACCGATGATGGATCTGAACTCAGAAACTTTAAGGCACGTGCAGGCACACTGGGATTTGCTATCTGCTACCCTGGCGTGTGCCATTCACACTCCATTAAACTCAAGCTCTGACACACAGCTAGAATCCACCCAGGCAGGGGGTTTAAGCTTAAACAGGCAGGAATTATGAAACAAGCACATGAAAAAAATTCCAACCCCATTCCAGTGGACCACGGACTGGCCTATAATCAGGGGTTAAAGTGTAACTAAGAAAAAATACTTCGCAGCATCTGTCAAAATAAAATTTAATGCCTTGTAAATCTCATTTAATTCCTACTTAAAATTGAATCAGATAATACTCACTCTTAGTTCTTTCACTAAAAGCTTGTACATAATTAATCTTTAGAAGCCGGTGCGACCGACGTCTGTAATATTTTCAGCAAAGTGCTTACCACTGTTACATAATTTTGCTACCTCAAACATAATGGAAAAAACATGACTTACCAGAATGACCTATAACCCCAGACACTAAAATACTTTGCCAGGTATTTATTCTGAACCACGGCAGTTGGATTTATCTGCTCCAGCCAGGAAGGAGCTCAATTAGTTCTCACCCAACCGCGGCAAAGTTACACCTATCAATTCAGACCATAAATGCAGGTATGGTGTTTCTGTCCGTTGGTAAATATGACATTACAATTAAATTTTCTCTGATATTGAACAATTTCTCTATCAGCAACATTGAAAATGGTAGCCTTGACTATCTCTAGGATGCGAAATAATTTACACCAAACTTTAGGTGGAGGAAAGCCGGTAACCAGGTTGGTGAGAGAAAAAAGCAAGTACCTGGTAGAGCAGGCTGTCCGCCGGCACGCGTCTGGGCTTCCTGGGGAGCTCGTGCCAGGAGGCACAGCTGGAGTGCCAATCCCACTCACAGGGAGATGATAATAACGCGGTACCCCTCACCCTGAAAAAGACAATGTGGTTAAAAATCCAACATGGTCACTTCCACCACAGTAAGATCTTGGGAAACGCACCGAAGTTCACATACGCTTACAGAGTTGTGCAACGTCACCAAAATCCATTTTAGAGCATTCTCACTACTTCAAGAAAGAAACCTTGGGGCGCCTGGGTGGCTCAGTCGGTTAAGCCTCCGACTCTTGATTTTGGCTCAGGTCGTGATCTCACGGTCATAGGGTGGAGCCCCATGTCAGGCTCTGTGCTCAGTGGGGGAGTCTGCTTGAGATTCTCTCCACCCCCACCCCCCACCCCCAGCATGCCTCTCTTTCTCTGTCTCTCAAATAAATAAATAAATCTTTAAAAGAGAAAAAAAACTTCCACCCTTTAGGCCTCATCCCCCAATGCTCCAGTTCTCTCCTCCTGCCCCACGCTGGCAACCACAAATTTAAGTTTTGTCCCTACACATTCACCACACTGGATGTTTCATAAAACAAGCTAGTATAATACATGACCTTTGTGACTGGTTTTGTTTACTTAGCATAATGTTTTGGAGTTTCATCTATGCTCTAGCTTGTCTCAGAACTTCCCTCCTTTTTAGGGCCAAATACTACGTCCCTAGATGGGCAGACTGTAGTTTATTTATATTTTCATCAGCTGACGTACATTTGGGTTGTTTCCATTTTGGCTATTATGCACAAGTGTTTAGACAGGCAGTTGTTTTTTTTAAAGCTTTTATTTATTTATTTGTCAGAGAGAGCACAAGCAGGGGGAGCAGCAGGCAGAGGGAGAAGCAGACTCCCCGCTAAGCAGGGAGCCTGACGCGGGACTTGATCCCAGGACCCTGGGAGCATGACCTGAGCCGAAGGCAGATGCTTGACCGACTGAGCCACCCAGGCGCCCCTTGACAGGCAGTTTTCATTTCTGTCAGTGTGTATCTAGGAGTGGAATTGCTGTTCCCAATATTTTCAGCCTTCAGAAAACGGAGAAAATGAGCACCCACGTAAAATCTGGCACCACCAATCCACCCGAGGGTCATCCTGAGGAACAAACTCTTGTGAGAATTCACTTTTCAGGTGAAAAAAATACTCAGCAGGTGGAAAAATACAGAGAAAACTTTTTTTTAATTATAGTAAAATACACTTAACATAAAATTTGCCATTTTCAAGTAAACAATAAATAGAGGGGTGCCTGGGTGGTGCAGTGGTTAAGGATCTGACTCTTGATTTCGGCTCAGGTCAAGATCTCCGGGTCATGAGATGGAGCCCCCATCAGGCTCCGCACTCACCAGGGAGTCTGCCTGAGATTTTTTTCTCTCCCTCGCCCTCTGCCCCTCCCCCTACTTGTGCATGGGTGTTGGCTTGCTCGCGTGAGCGCTCTCTCTCTCTCAAATGGATAAATCTTTTTAAAAAAGTAACAACAAAGAAAACATTTTAAACTAAAAGGGAATTCATTTTTTCACAGCATTTATGATACTGGCTCATCTTTACTTTTATATTTGTGGATTGCCCACAATTCAAAAAGATGGCAGGTCCTTTTTTTTTTTTTGACCCCTAATTCCAAGGGAATCCAACAAACATCCCTTCTGCACATTTTTATTGATCCTGCATATGCCTTTTAAACCGCACAAGGAGGCAAGCTCACTTCTGGGTGAGGCCTGGGCCCTGGCAGCTTCACACAGGGTAGTCATGTTCAGTGGGAGGAAGAATGTGGCTTCTCACCAGTTCTGGACATGCTCTTCTGTTTGCTAGACAAAGTGATATTGTGGTATCTATGCAAAACACTCCCTACACGATGAAACAGAAATAAAGGATAGTGTCGATTTTATTTATACAGGCAGGGGACACATTTCCCTTCTCCTCCAAGAAGCAGCAGGAAATGTAGGCACTGGCTAAAGCAAGGCCATCTGGACATCCTACAAAGCAAGCAACAGGGTTAGAGCCCGGCCCATGCATGGTTTCTATTATTACTTCCAAAGATAAATAAATGGCCAGCAAATCAAGATGGGCTTGGTTATGCTTTTGGCCTTAATATGAAATTTTTCTGCAGGTATCAGCTCCAAAAAGTGCTCGTTTCTTGTACTGAATCAGATTGCTTTTTAATTTAATCAGTTTTCTGCATTTCTAGAACATCTTGGTTTTAACTTTCTTTGATAAGATTCCCAAGGTTTTTGACACGTATTGGAACCACCAATAACAATCAACCATTTCTAAAATACACCAATATTGATGAGGGCTACTTTTAAATTTAGAAATAGATGGGGAAAGAACTAAATTATATTTTTGGTTTTCAAGAGTATTGACAGATACGTAAAATTAGTATCAGGTAGGGGCGCCTGGGTGGCGCAGTCGTTAAGCGTCTGCCTTCGGCTCAGGGTGTGATCCCGGTGTGATGGGATCGAGCCCCACATCAGGCTCCTCCGCTAGGAGCCTGCTTCTTCCTCTCCCACTCCCCCTGCTTGTGTTCCCTCTCTCATTGGCTGTCTCTATCTCTGTCAAATAAATAAATAAAATCTTTAAAAAAAAATTAGTATCAGGTAACATGAAAATCTTGACAAAATTTTAAAAGGAAAATTCATAGGTGGATCGGTATTTTTGTGTTTGAATGTCAATTCCTTTGAACATTTTTTTTCTTTATTTGTGGCTATACCGACACCAAGTTAAGCACGGGCAAATCTTTGCTGAGCGCCTCCCACGTGCCAGGCACTGGGGCAAACATGCACCTGCAGAAGCCGTCCAAACTGTGCTGCAGCGAACTTGGTGGGTAGCTGGTGGTCTGGGCCTATCATGTGACTACAGTTTACAGAGGAGAAGCCCAAGCACGGCCCCATTTGCAGACAGCAAGACAAAGTACTCAAAGGAGGAGGGCGTTGGCGGCCAATGAATTCCTTGAGGTTTTGAAAACTGAATCATGACCTGACTTCCAATTATGTTTTAAAATGTGAAAGCAGCTGCTCTTGAATACTATGCAGTATTACACGCTGCAGCAATTGTAATATTTATTAAAAAGAATGAAATGACCTAAATTCTTGGAAAAAATATCGGCCTCATTATTTAGTCAACCAGGCCAATAGGGATCTCCGGTCAGATTTCCCTCCACAGAAGCAAGGCCAGCCACCTGCCTTCTTACCACTGTCACCTCTAACGATGGCAGGGAGGGGGCAGGTGTTGGGACTGCAAGCCCTCAGGAAGATCAGAAAAGTTTGAAGTCGCGGCACCTGGCTGGCTCAGTCAAAGGATCATGCGACTCTTGATCTCAGGGTTTTGAGTTCAAGCCCCACGTGGGGTGTACAGATTACTTAAATAAATAAAACTTAAAAAAAAAAAGTTTGAGGTCAAGAGGAAAGCAAGTATGCCAATGGAGAGCACTTCTCAAGGTGCTTGCTTCTCAAAGTGTGGGTCATGGACTGAACCATCAGCATCACCTGGACCATCCACCAGTCATCACCTGGGTTGACAGCAGGACCTGGAAGCTAATTAAATGCAGACTCCCAGGCCCCACCATCATTACAGAATTAGAATCTGCATTTTAACAGTGATTCATATGCACATTAAGATGTGAGAAATAAGACATCAGAGTGACTCTGAAAGATTTAGAACTGATTAGTGAAATTAATCAGTAGGAGATAACCCCTGCTAGGTTACCCAGGAAGGAGATTTTACTAAAAGCTTAGTGAACGATATTCCCATGTCCAAAGGAAGACTGTGTTAGGTGAAAAGGGAGTCAGCAAACACAAGAATGAGAACCAGCAAAACAATGTTTAGTCCGTGTGTATTTAAAGAACTCAAAGTATTACAGATACAAGAAAGATCTCGTTGTCCTGTGACACAGTACTATTTCATCAGGCTTCAGGGAATGTTCTCTTAAAAAAAAGAGAACGGGGGGGGGGGGAGATGGGGAGACAGAGAGAGAGACAACATTCAACTTTCTTTATTAAGAATCACTTTGGAGTGAATAGTTTGACTTCTGTTTGGCTTACTTGGGGAAATGAGGAGAAGCAGAGATGGTTTTACTTGGGGTACTTACTCATTCCAATGGCTAGAAAAGGTTATCTTCAAAAGAAATGAATAATGTGGCAATCCATTTACACATCTGAATCGTGTGGATCTGTTTAGGGAGAATCCCTTAAGGACTGATCCTGAGCCAGAAACCAAGAACATTCACAGTTGCTGTCTGAGGGCCAAGCCCTCCATCATGGTGACTCAAATGAGTCTCGGTTTCACACTTGTAAAAATCAAAGACCGAATCAGAATTAGGGAGTGATGAGATATAGACCTTGTACTGCACCTCTCCAATTTTGCGAATTAGTATGTCCCTCATCAATCACAGTATTTCTTCTCTGCTAAGCCCAGACTTGACTTGGGTGCCCTCCCTAACTCGACACTCTCAGCAGCCCACACATCTTTGTGGGCTTTGGCATGCAACAGGAAACCTCTCTGCTGTTCCTGACAAAAGGTCCTCCCAGCTCTGAACTTCTGTCATTCTGGGACATAAGTCCAGGCTACAGTATGCCCCATCTCCAAGGGCTACTTAAAGAATCACAATCTGATGTGATGTAATGAGCACTGGGTATTATATAAGACTGATGAATCACAGACCTGTACCTCTGAAACCAATAACACATTAAAAGTTAACTAATTGAATTAAAATTTGAAAAATGTTTAAGAAAATAAAAATAAAGAATCACAATTTGGTCATTACGACATGTTTTCCATGGCCCTCACTAAACATTAACCCACATGGACTCCCCCAGGGTTACTATATGCCCTTTGCCCTCTTGGCGCCTATACACACTTCCTTTCCTTCTCAAGACACAGTAAAACAATGCATAATGATGATGATGATGATGCCTCAGGATCCCATTCGAAAGCATCTCTAAAATTTCTTCAAGAAATATCTCATGTATTTCTAATAATAAAGACTACCTTTTACAGATGGGAAGAAAATCTACCTAAATCAAATGTCTCAACAGCAGCACTATCGACATTTTGGGCTGGATAATTCTTTGTTGGGGGGGGGGGGGAGGGGGACCATCCTAACCATTTTAGGATGTTGGACAGCATCCCTGACTTCCACCCGCTAGATACCAGTAGCAACTCCCTAGGCTGTAACAGCCAAAATTGTGCCCAGACGTTGCCAAAAGTCCCCTGGGGGGCAAATCCCACCCCCTCCCTCCCTCCCTCCATTGAAAACTTCTGACCTAAATGATTACAGTAATTCTCTTAGGGAGATGGGATTACGGATGATTTTCTTCCTTATTTTCTTGTATTTTCTAAATCTTGTCTAATGAATGTATATTGTTTATATGCTAAAAATAAGCTAGTGACTTGGGACGCCTGGGTAGCTCAGTTGCTTAAGCATATGCCTTCGGCTCAGGTCATGATCCCAGGGTTCTGGGATCAAATCGGGCTCCTTGCTCAGGCGGGGCGTCTGCTTCTCCCTCTGCCTGCTGCTCCCCCTGCTGTGCACATGCTCTCTCTGTCTCTCTGACAAATAAATAAATAGAAAATCTTAAAAAGAAATACCGTTAGCTACACAGATGCCTCAAGTTGATCCCTGAGTGCCAATGTGCGGTTCATGCAGTTTAAAAATTCAATTCAGGGGCACCTGGGCGGCTCAGTAGGTCAAGCGTCCAACTCTTCGTTTTGGCCTAGGTCGTGATTTCAAGGTCATGGGATCAAGCCCCATGCCGACTTCCTGCTCGGTAGGGCGTCAGCTTGAAATTCTCACTCTCACTCTCCCTCTCCCCCTGCCCCTCCCCCCCACGCCCCACGCTCATACACACTCTCTCAAATAAATAAATAAATAAATAAGAAAATCTTAAAAATGTTTTTAAAAATAAAAATACAATTCAGTCCCTAAAAATACTATCTGCCATACAGACACATTAAATTAAACTTCTCTTCAATGTGTAAAAGACACAAAAGAAGGGACTTTAGACAAGAAAGCAGGGATCGAGGCCTCTAACCATTCAGAAAAAAACATCTAAACCCTTCTTCAGCATGGTAAATTAGTGGGACATTAGAAAGAGATGTAAGGTAGAATAAAAAGTATTTACCTGAAACATTCCACATGTACACTTTAGTCAGAAAAATACTTGCATTATAGGAAAAAAATAAGGCCCAATTAATTATCTCATCTTTAAGAACTGCTATATGTACAGACCGTGTAAAAAAAAAAGTCAAAATCAGAAAATTAAAATATCCAAATGTAAAAACACCCATTACCTCATCTTCTTGGCTGCTAGACTAGGATTTTTCTTACCGTTATTATTGCCATGAATTTTATTACTATTTTAATTCAGTCTGGCAAGGCCCTATGTGCCAGGAAGAAACAAGTTCTCAGTGAAGAACTCACCGTCTATTCCCCTTAGGACAGGGATGACCCCTTCCTCTGCCGAGACCCCCCCCCCCCCAAAGACACACGAAGCATCTTCTGCCCTCCTCTGCTTACCCGGGGTGCTGCCAGAGGTTCGCATGTCTTCTGCTCTCAGGAAGAAGCTCTCTTTTGTTCAGTGGGGTGATACCAACTGCGGCTTCCAAGATAGCCATGTATTTCTTGTACCTCATCTTTTCTCTCTCAGAACAAGATCATGTAAATTTCGGGCACCGATCAGCGGAACCAAACGAAGTAATCTTTGCGAAGCCCCTGCGCTTTTAGATTCTCTGTGTCCCCCTAGCTCGAGCTACTGAACTCTACAGTGCCGGGTGAGGGTGCTGGCAAGGCTGAGGCCAAGCCACAAATAAATGAAAAAAAAAAAAAAAAAAAAAAAAGAAAAGTCTCATTCGGATTTCCCTGCAACGTCAGTATTATATAAGGCTAAAGAATTTTGAATAAAGCACTAATGAAAATGACTTGCAGGACAACCGCGGTCCTAAACACAGCAATCTAACGTACACTCCCCAATTAATCCGCACGTAAATCTTTGAGGCTGCTAATCCTTCAAGTACTAATGGCACAGGAGGTGATTTATCTCAAGGTCTGGAAATAATTGGTCCAAAAAGCCTGCATGCCTCTGGATGAACTAAAATCAGAAACTGATTTGCTCCTTCTACAAATACCTCTACCCAAAAAGCTGTGCTTTGACAAATCAGGAACTCCAGTTGTCATTTCCTAGCAAGATATTTCTAAATGTCATAAACTCCTTGCTTGAGTCAATAGCAGAGATGGATTAATTGAGAAACAATTCTGTTTGGGTGGGTTTTTTTTTTAAACATTTTTTTAAATACCTCTAGAACCCAACATAGGCGAGCTCCCATAGCATAAAAATATACTGCCTGGAGATGGTCAGACTCTCCCCCCTCAGCTTGGAAGGCCTTTCTTACCCTCTTTCCGTGGGCTAATGGCGGGCTGTCGTCACAGTAGCCCACCTAATGAGTCATGGTACCCATGGGCCAGTCTCCTCTGAGATGAAATTATGACATTCGGCGAAACGCCCCCTTCCAGTCGGAGCTGTGAACCGGGGCGAGAGGACGCCCGGATGTTGGCACTCACGTTCCCCGCCACGTGAGAGGGCTCATCAGGAGCAGGTAGGAAGAACTGTACCAACAGAGATGGGATGATTTCATTTGAGCTTCTGGAGCCAGCTCTGCCTAAGGCCACTGTCATCCCGGGAGATCCCACTTACGCTTTTATCCAAGTTAATAAATTGACTTTTGTGAAATTTTGTTTTAGTTGCACTTCTGTCACTTGGAAGTAGTTCTGACTTACCCACCTCCCTGACGGATTTCTTCAAGCTGTATTTTTTCCACCGATTATGCTTATAGGAGTTGTGCTATTCCTTGTCTAAACAGACTCAGACGTAAAAGGGAAGTAAAACAGGACGGAGGCATTATGGGTTAATCCCGATTAACCTAAATATCCACAGTAAGTGTCCCAAACTCTTCCCCATCCTCCCAAATCTTGAGCTGTTCTTCTACAGATTCTCTCGCTTTCCTCAGTAGCAAGTTTCTTTGTCTTTGTCTTTTTATTTTAACCTGAATGACCTAAATCAGTGGTCTCCAAGTGGGGTGCACACACCAAAAGTCCTTTGGGTATGAAAAAAAAAAATCAAACCATCTGTTTCCTATTTTCTCTCACCCATTAAAAATTTAGCTTGAGTGCTTATTTTGAAATAGTCATAATATTTACTTTGAGAACTTATATATTTTAAATTACATTAAGTTATGCCAGTTATAAAACTGAGGGTTACTGGAGGGGAGGTGGGCAAGGGGATGGGTAACTGGGTGATGGGCATTAAGGAGGGCCCGTGATGTGACAAACACTGAGTGTTATATGCAACTGATGAATCACTAAATTCTACCCCTGAAACTAATAATACTCTATAGGTTAACTGGAGTTTAAATAAAAATCTAAAAAAAAAATAAATAAATTTTTAAAAGCTAAAAAGATATGCCAGTTATAAATTACTATTGTAGACTGTGCTTAAAAATGGGAATAGGGTGTGTGAGCAAAAAAGTTTGAAGGTCAGTGGCCTAAATACCCTTCAATCTCTCCTTAAGCCTCAGTTTCCCATTTAGAAGATGAGAGGCCTGACCAGACAAATGCAGAGTTATAGTTCAAATAAACAACAAAAGACTAAGAAACGCCCACTTCACTTGCCTGATTATACAATTAATATAATCTAACCACAAAAGAGTGGTGGAAACAAGGGATAAACCACTTGGTCTCGGAAAATATTTCATTTCCATAGTATTCATGAATATTACTCCCACTGGTCGTTCTGTAAACAATTAGTACCAGTTAGTCACAGGAATTCTTTTATAGGCTGAACTCGGTTTTGCTACAGCTGCCACCGCTGAAAAAAATACAATACAGCCCTCATTTAATCATACAGGAAGATGTAATTATACTTACACAACAGTCTTTGTTCTAACAAATTGTATTTCTAACGACGCGTGATAAAAATTACTATACAGCCCTCTCAAATAAGAAACGAAGCCTGAGCTAGCAACAACACAGAAAATCAAGTTAAACTCGCTACCCGATGGCAGCTCTTTTACTCCGGTGAAAGTGACACGATACTTTATGAATGACACGTTTTAAAGTTTCGTTTTCTATAGGAATTTTTTGTGCATTTAACATACATCTTACGAAGTGATTCGTATCTATGATGACCTCCTACAAAACTAAAACTGGGTCTTTCATGAGGAAAAGAATTCTGCCTTAGCAAATAATAAAAAAAGAATTTGCTTTTCTTCCATAAATGAGATTGTTTCTGTTTTATAATTTACTTATTTATCCATTTAAAAAACTGTCATCTTTGTGCGAACGCCTTCATAAGAGTACTTATTAAGGACAATAACACAGAAAACAAAAATCTAGCCATAATACCCCCATCCAGATATGTACTTACATGGCACTTTCTTCATAAGTCTAGAAACTCTCCAGAAATATGTATTTATTTAGTTAATTCCCTTAGAATTCTTGAAATTCTTTACAACTATCTGATTAAAAATCACTTATCTACTTAAAACACAACTTTAAGTCTACATGATCCAAAAAAGCTTTTAAGTCAGAATACTCAAGGACACTTCGGTCTGAATGATTTAGGTTGAACATAAAAATTCACAGATCAGACTGGTGTGTTCCCTTGAACTGATTAATTTCTACTTTATTTCTGCCGGAGAAAAACAGTGGACATCCTTCTTCCCTGAGTATTTTAACCGTTCCTGTGCTTTAGAAGTATAAAAATGGAAATGAACTAATGTCCCAAACGGGCTGTTTTACAGGGTGTGGTCTGCTTTTCAGGAGCCAGAAAAAGCCCTAACTAAAAGTAGAAGAGTGAGGGAAACCACTATTTCTTTTTAAGCTTTACTGCAAATACACCATATGACTTTATGCACGTCGTTATATTTTCTGGCCCCTTAATATCTTCATATATAATATATATTTACATATTTGCTACTCAGGTGATCTATCAGAACACTAAGAAAAACAAGCTTCACGATATAAAAGAATCACCAGTTCTCGAACATTAGTTGAGGGTCTCCTAGATTCACCCGCCTCTGCCCAAACCAGCCTGCTCTCTTCACAGTCATCTTCCAAATGCACTCAATCCTGGGTTTATTTAAACCATTACCTTCAACTGGATGCCACCAAACCCGTCGTTCTCATCCTATCCTTCCACCCAACCCAATACGTGTCTGAAATCACCCCCTGCCCAGCTCGCAGCCACAGCTGCCTCTCGCCTTTTCCTGTTTCCTGCATCCCCCTCCTGGTTCGCCCTGCATGAGACCCGGAAGCCATCGTCACCTGGTCCCCTGGTGCCCATTCATACCAGCCCCATGACGCAGGGAAAGAGAGCTGTGTTTACATGGGAAATCTGGATCTGAGTCCCACCTCTGGCGTTTAACGCCTAGTGATCTCCAACAAGTTATTTGACCCTTCTGAACCTATTTTATCATCTGTAAAACTGGAATAAGACCACAACACAGGGGTGGTTTTAGTAATGCATGAGGATGATGTATAGGCATTCTATGCGTATCAGCTCGTCCCTCCCTCCCTTCCTTCCACCTCTGCCATCTGTCCTTTTTCCACTCGCAAGACCTCTTCAAGAAACCTTCAAGAAACCTTCCTCAATCCTCATTTCTCTACAAGGTGCACTTAAAAACTTCTGACCCTCCCATGCACCCACAACTTCCTTCAACACACAGTTAAAGAACCAGAAAAGCCCAAGGCTGAGTGGTTTTGTGGGGGAAAAACAGAGACTGAAAAAAACAGGCAGGCCGAAAGAACAGGGACCCAGGGGCTGGAGTGAGTGATGGAAACCCTGAAAAAGAGAACATAGGGTCTTGGGGGCCCACTCAGGCGGTACCCACCAGCTATAGAAGTTCTCCCTTGTAACAGTCCCCACATTTTAAACCTCTGCTACGGAATAAGTAAGAGCCAACATTAAAATCACTTAATTAACTATTCCTCCCAAAAAATGTACATACATAATAATTCATGGATTCCTCATTCCTAAGAAATAAGAAACTTTCCATTCCTCGTGTGCATGAAATCTGCTCCCTGTTGCTTTTGGAAGAAACTGTGTTCGTGCTACGCTTCTACTCTGAACATAGAGTTGTAGGATTCTAGCCGGTCTCTTGCTTGGGCGCAGATGAGGGAGGAGGCAATACACAGAATTTCGAACACCGACAGGAGCTGGCTGAAGTCAAGAAGGGCTTGGCCGTTAGTTGGGTTAGAAGGATATTAGTCACTTATGAAATTTCAGGAAAGGGACAGAGTCTCTGGAACTTGGTAGACACTACACCAGCTCAGAAGCGTTGAGATACAGCGGTCAGCTGCCAGCGCTGGGAAGTGTAGTTCACACAAGCCCACGATCGCCCTGCTAACACACCCCTCCACTCCCAGCATGAACTGGGGCTCCACACTGCCCAGGACTGAAGTCCAGCTCCCCCTCTAATTAGCTCTGTGAGCTTGGTCAAGTCACTTAATGTCTCTTTGCCTTAGTTTCTTCATCTGTAAATGGGGTTAATAATAGCAGGGACCTCACAGAGCTGTTTCAGTCATTCGTGTAAAGCATGTAGCACATGTAACACGCAGCACATAGTATGTACCATGTAAGTGTGTGTTATTTTCTCTTCCTTGCTAACTAGCTGCAGCTTCATTTTTTCCAGAAAGCTCTCTTTGGTTGAAGACCCCCTCCCCCCAGACCAGGCTAGGTTACTCCTCCTTTTGCCCTCTCAAATACTTTCTGCTTAAATCTATCGAAACTGGAGACATAGAGCTTAAACAGTGTGTTTACGCATGTGTAGAGGATAGGCTGGGTCCTCTGGGCCATGGAAGGAGATGAATTAAAGGAAAGGAGTCCGGGCAGCTGAGGGGGTTGACTTCCACATCGATCCAGGCCTGCCCCCAACCCTCTGCAGTAATGGTCGTCCTGGTTGTCAGACACAGGTTTGGTTCGAGGCAGATCCCTGCTCAGTGATCACCGAGCCTCAGACTGGGGCCCCATGGAGGAGCCTCATCCAGCCCTGAGAACCCAGAAAACACTGTGGAGTTTAAGGCAGAAGAACCCGATTACGTGAGCCCCAGGCTTGCTCTCCTGGAATATCAGTGGGAGAAGGTGGAGTGTGCCGTCACAGCGCCTGTGCTAACAGTTCACTTGGTTTCAGGCAGAATTCTGCCTGAATTAGTTTGCTAGGGCTGCCGTAACAAAGTACTAGGGAGCGTAACCAACAGAAATCTTACAATTTATTCAGCTCATGGTTCTGGAGGCTGGAAGTGCAAGACCGAGATGTTGACAGGGTTGGTTCATTCTGAGGGCCACGAGGCAGGGCTCTCTCCTTGGCTTGTAGGTGGCCGTCTTCTCCCTGTGACTTTACGTTATCTTCCCTCTGTACATGCCTGCATCCAAACGTCCTCTTCTTATAAGGACACCAGTTATATTGAACTAGGGTCCACCCTAACGACCTCACTTTAACTTCATTACCTCTGTAAAGACCCTATATCCAAATAAGGTCACATTCTAAAGGACTAGGTATTAGGACTCCAACATATGAATTTTGGGGGGAGACAGGGGATACAATTCAACTCATAATGCTGCCTGAAATGAAAAAAAAAAAAAAAAAAGTAAAACTCTTGTAAAGTTTTGCCCTGTGATGGAAAAAGACAAAAGCCCAGAAGTACCTGGTGGCATGGACATGTCCAGCCGGTGATTTGGTCCAGCCCAGGCTTCAGAGCAAACCAGCCAGGAAAAAAATCCTCCATGTTCAAGATGCACCAATGTCTGATACTGTGAGAATGAGCAGGTGTCTCTACAGGCAAGGACAAGGTGCACTGAAAAACTTCTGACCCTCCCACGCACCCACAACTTCCAGGTGTCTGGTAGCAGAAGCTGAATCCATTAACAGGCGCTCAAGAAGCTGAATCGCACTTAAACGCATTAGCACAACTAAGAAGGACGGGGCTGTGCAGACAGCGCTCTGCCCGTGTGGAAAGTCAGTGCAAGGATCTGCTCCAACTGCTGCAGCGCTCACTCAGTCAAGATCGGCTTCTCATTTAAAATCTTCCTATAAAACATTTTGAAATTATCCAAAATTTTTGTTCAAAAAAGTTTTTTTTACATCACCAGTTTCGCTTTTTCCCAAATTATAACTTGACAGTATTATAAAGTCTAGGGTACCTGTTTCATCATGTAATTATTCTCATTATACTGTACATGCTACTAAAAATAAAGAGCAAATTTTAATTTGATGAACAAGCCCACCATTTCCTAAACAACAGATTTTTTTGTGAGCACTTCAGCCATCGGACACATTTGAAATAGGAGAACACTTCCCTCCGCCGATAGTTCTATGTACCATAGAAGAAGCGAGAGAAAGTTCCTTGTTGGGCTCAACACATTTTAACTGGCTTCAAAAAATTATGTTTTTACAGGTCTGTCTCCCCGAGCGTTCTATGATGGCCCAGAAGGTAGGTACGACGTCCTATTCATCTTTGTATCTCTAGTACTTCTCCTTGCTCAGGAACCAGCATAGGACAGATACCCAATAACACCGGGTTTTACTTCCTTATTAAGAGGCAGCAAGGTATAATGGCTTAGACCCTGCAGTCTAGAACCAGCTTCACACTTAATTAGCTGAGTGGCCTTGGCAAGTCTTTTAAACTCTCTGGGACTCAGTCTTCTCATCTGTAAATAGGGGATGATAATAGCACCCACCTGTTAAGATTGGATGAGAATTAAATGTTATGAACATATGCAAAACTCTTAAGGCCTGGAACATATGAAGTGCTATCTTAAGTACTAGCCACAATTATTCTTTACTCACCATATACCTATTGGCCTGGGTTCTATGGACCGAGTATGTCCCTCCAAAATTCTGAAATTGAAGCCCTAATCCCTCGGGTGATGGTATGTGGACGTGGGGTGTTTGGGAGGTAAATTGGGTTTAGATGAGGTCATGAAGGTGGGATAAGTGCCCTTCCAAGAAGAGGGAGAGCGAGATCACTCTCTCTGTCTGTGCTCATGCACCCCGGAAAAACCGAGGGAGCACACAGTGAGAGGGTGGCCTTCTGCAAGCCAGGAAGAGGGCCCTCACCAAGAACCCCAACCCTGTTGGCACCCTTCTCTCGCACTTCCAGACTCCAGAACTGTGAAGAGTAAATGTCTGTTGTTTAAGCCCCCCAGTCTGCGGCATCCTGTTATGGATGCCTGAATGGACTAAGGTCCTAGATCCAGCTCAGACAGGTCTTTCAGCTCAGTGGGTGCTGCTCCCTCAATCAGCCCTGGGTTCCCCAACCCACTTTCAGTGCTCTGGAGTAAACCACTTTGAGTCCCCAAGTGTCCACTTAGATCTCCTCTCAGTCCTGCCCTTTGGCAGCTAAGGTGCTGCGAGCCTTTGATCAGCCTATCTACTCCCATCTGGAGGACTCCTAGCTCTCCTGGTGTGGCCCTCTGCCTGACCAGTCCTTCCAGCCTCCAGCATCAGCCAGGCTTCAGAAGGTGAGTGCACACTGCTCAGGGCATCAACATTCGGACCCCATCTGTCTCCCTATTCCAGCCGCCCTCAGGTCTGCAGCTGGGCCGGACTGTTGTCCTGTGTCACTCCTCAGTCATATTTGTGTTTACCTGTTTTCCATCTGCCTCCCCCTCCAGACTGTAAGCTCTGCTCTGAGGGCAGAGGCCTATTTTGCTGAAACTATGTCGATTTCCTACTGAGTTTTCGGGTCCCTGCACAACCACTGAGCCACTCCCTATCCAACACTGATTGAGACTGGACATACAGACAATACCCAGCCCTTCCCGCCCTCAAGAATCACCCAGTCTGATGGAGGGACAACTGTATGCTGTAGTAGGGATGTGAGAGACTGTGGGACAACGAAG